>NC_060140.1:60248834-61742584 GCF_021461385.2 Schistocerca piceifrons | reverse complement strand
TAACCGCATTACATATGGTTGTATCACATTCTCAATTCTGTGTAGTGCACTGTAATGAGACAATGGTAATTTTTGTAATAACGTCGTAGATTACTGCCTGACAGCTTTTGTCAGAGGCAGCAGTCTGAATTACACAGCCGAACGAAAAAATATCTTTTGGTTACTTTTTGCTTACTAATAATGGCTTTCTGGGTAATGAATACGTATTACTACCGCCCTTCTCTATCAGATAGAGCGTTGTCACAACATAACCCGCTACAGTGAGACAGAGGAACACTGGAAGCATGTAAAAATGTCGAGAGTCTTGTCCACAATTTTATTTCTCCAATATGCGCTACGCGTTTCGACTTATGCCATTATCAAAGGCTGTAAAGAATATAAAGATAAAACTGGCATTAGTAGAAGTACAAGACATGTCACATTTTAATCATTAATATTGAAAGTAATTAAAATGGAAAGTAAAATTTGGTTTAAGGCTTACGAAATAATTAATGTCATTATCATGAGTCAGTAGAAACATGTCCAAATCGATAAATGGTAACCAGGCAATGTTGCTTAACAACAGGCAAGTGCAGACTGCCTTCAGGATCAAGAAAGACGCAAGTGGAACAAACCGATAGGTGGCGCTGAGGTCACCGTATAATGAGCATTTGTTAACGACAATAAGTGTTTCATCGTATGAATACCTACATCAGTAAAGATTACATAAATATTACTACATGATTTTACAAAAAATATTTTTAAACTATTAGTAATGAACTACAGTAATATATTGAAGAACAGGTGTCGCTTAAAATGCTATGTCTGCTACTTAAGAGTAAAATTTTATAAAACCGGGAACTAACGAATGAGTATTACACAGGAAAGGAATGGTTGAAATAAAAATTGCTCTCCAAGACCCATACTTTGGAAACGCCATACATAAGTTTAACCAACAGTAAAATAACAACCATCCGCATTACCTTATATAAAACTAGCACGGAATTAATAAATGACAATAACGGCACAGTTACATTTGTGCAACCTGCCGTAATCGGTTTACACTTCCGTATGTTACATATTTTCCATTCCACGGACTCTGAGATCAATTTAAAGATTAAAAATTAAAAATAAACATATAATGAAACGTATATTGGAATTATTATGTGGTACAATAAAAAGTACGAAAAGTGGGGTTGGGACGAGGGGTTATAAACTAGGAAATTGCACATGCACCCTATGTTCTCAGTTATTTGTTGAATTTAATCCAATCTCTGTCTTCCCCTACAGTCTTTATCCTCTAGTACCATGCAGCTTATTCCTTGGTGTCTTAGCAACTGTCTTGTCATCCTGTCCTTTCTTCTTGTTGGCCCTATGTTCCTTGCTTTGCCCTTTGTACAGAGAACTTGCTCATTCCTTATCTTGTCAGTTCACCTTATTTTCAACATCCTTCAGTAGCACCACATCTCAAATGCTTCGATTCTCCTCTGTTCTGATTTTCCCAATTGTCCATGATTCACTACCATTCTATCATATTCCAAAGGCATATTGTCAGAGATTTCTTCCTCAAATTGAGGTCTATCTTTGGTATTAGTAGACTCCTCTTTACCAGGAGTGCCCTTTTTGTCTGTGCTACTCTTCTTTTTATGCCCTCCTTGCTTTGTCTGTTACGGGTTATTTTACTTCCAAGATAGCAGAATTGTTTAAGTTCGCCTACTTTATGATCAGCAATTTCGATGTTAAGCTTCTCGCTGTTCTCACTTCTGACACTTCTCATTACCTTGATCTTTTCCGGTTTGTTCTTAGTCCATATTCTGTATTCATTAGACTGTTCATCTCATTCAACAGATCCTGTAATTCTTCTTCACTTTCACTCAGGATAGCCAATAACACCAGCGAAGCTTACCATTGCTATCCTTTGACCCTAAATTTTAATCCAATTATCAATCTTTCCTTTATTTCTGTCATTGTTTCTTCGATGTATACAGGGTGTTACAAAAAGGTACGGCCAAACTTTCAGGAAACATTCCTCACACACAAAGAAAGAAAATATGTTATGTGGACATGTGTCCGGAAACGCTTACTTTCCATGTTAGAGCTCATTTTATTACTTCTCTTCACATTAATCATGGAATGGAAACACACAGCAACAGAAAGTACCAGCGTGACAGCAAACACTTTGTTACAGGAAATGTTCAAAATGTCCTCCGTTAGCGAGGATACACGCATCCACCCTCCGTCGCATGGAATCCCTGATGCGCTGATACAGCCCTGTAGAATGGCGTATTGTATCACAGCCGTCCACAATACGAGTACGAAGAGTCTCTACATTTGGTACCGGGGTTGCGTAGACAAGAGCTTTCAAATGCCCCCATAAATGAAAGTCGAGAGGGTTGAGGTCAGGAGAGCGTGGAGGTCATGGAATTGGTCCGCCTCTACCTATCCATCGGTCACGGAATCTGTTGTTGAGAAGCGTACGAACACTTCGACTGAAATATGCAGGAGCTCCATCGTGCATGAACCACATGTTGTGTTGTACTTGTAAAGGCACATGTTCTAGCAGCGCAGGTAGAGTATCCGGTATGAAAACATGGCGGTGAATCGAGTTAGTACAGTACATACTGACGAAACTAAAATGAGCTCTAACATGGAAATTAAGCGTTTCCGGACACATGTCCACATAACATCTTTTCTTTATTTGTGTGTGAAGAATGTTTCCTGAAAGTTTGGCCGTATCTTTTTATAACACCCTGTAGATTGGACAGTAGGTGTGAATGACTGCTTCCCTGTCTTGCACACTTTTTAATCCAATCACTTCTTTCTTGGTCTTCCAGTCCTATTGTCTTCTATTAGTTCCTGACATACTGCATATCACCTGTCTTTCAATGTAGCTTACTCCTGTTTTTCTCAGAATGTCGAACATCATGCATCCTCTTCCATTCTTGAATGCTTTTTCTGGGTCGACAAATCCTATAAACAAACTAATCGTCATCTAACAGTCCTCAATGTTCGTTTCCAATCTTCTGTATATTATCCTTGTTAGCTGCTTGGATCCATGAGTTGCTGAGCTGATGGTGTGACAGTTTTCGCAACTATCTGCCACTGCGACCTTCGGAATTGTGTCGATGAGATTTTCCCGAAAGTCTGATAGTACGTCATAGTCTAATCATCTACACACTAACTTGAATAGTCGTTTGGTTGCCACTTACTCCGATGATTTTAGAAATTTCCGCGGAATTTCCTTCATCACTTTTGCCTCATTTGATTTCAAGTCCCCTAAAACCCTTTTATATTCTGACTTAACACTGGATCTCATATGTCTTCCTTACCGACTCCGGTTCCTTCTTCTATCAAGTGATCAGGCAGGTCCCCCCCCACCCCCACCTCCCCTCCCCGACTGAGACCTTCAGTATACTCTTCCCACCTATTCCACCTTTCCTCCTCGTTTAACAGTGGAATTTCCACTACAATTTAAAATTTACCACTCTTGCTTTTGATTTCATCTAAGCCTGTTTCGACTTTTCTACACGTTGAGTCAACCCTTTTAAATGACATGTTCCCACGGCCAGTCAAATAGTCGCCAACAAATTTGTACTTTTAATTTATACGTGGCACGCAAATTAATAAACGTAATGTGCATTAACCCCACAGCCTGTTTTCAAGTATTTTAGTTTTCTTAACGTATAAATTTGACTTCATTTTAGCGCCCAAATTGGAAAAACGGAAATGAAGTCGCATGATTCTTGACAAGGCGAAGGGGAACGATGCGGGAGACCCGCACGGCCGTACTAGGCAAGGTCCTAATGGAGGTGGTTTGCCGTTGCCTTCCTCCGACCGTAAAGGGGAATGAATGATGATGACGACGACACAACAGTACGGGGTAGGTGAAAATCCCTGACCCGCCGGGAATCGAACCCAGGACCCCGTCATCGGGAAGCGAGAACGCTACCGCGAGACTGCGAGCTGCAGCACTCAACTAGGAACCATTTAATTTAATTTGAATACCCCATCATTTGTTATGACATCATTCTGGGCACTGAAACTTGTAAGGAGAGGTGAAAAAAAAGCACTCGGATCGCCGTATCATCCTCAGCTGAGGATGCGGATAGGAGGGGCGTGTGGTCAGCACACCGCTCTAAGGAGAGGTGAGGTACTTGGAAAATCAAAAGCACTCACTAAAGTATACACTGGTTTGAAGAGAAAACTAATTTTTCAGACACCCCTTCGCCTGCTACTGACCTGTGGACTGTCTTCCCCTTTCTAAATCTAGATAAACTACATTATCTGTTCTTAAGAAAGTATCCGGGACGTATTACATTACACAAGTTAGTTATCCGTCGCATTTTGTCACAGCACGAAGTGAACATCTAAATCCTTGTGTTAAGAAAGTGCCCTTGACGAATTGGAGCTCTTTCACGCCAATGATTGAATAAAATACTTTACCCATATTGTATTGTAGAGTACGGTATTTCTTCCTAGTGCTGATCTCCTTTGTAAAAACTAGTATTTTTTGTGCAAAGGTCCTTTTCATAATCTTTATGGCAGTCTTATCATACTATGTAGGCTCCCAAGGTCAGTGTTTAGTTCACTCAAATCTTTCGGGCTGGCAGATCGCGGGCGACATATGAAACTTTCAGCTGACGTTTCGTCTCCGACAATAAGAGACATCTTCGCATTTAAAATAGGAGCTGCATCAATGATTCGAGAGGCCCCTGTGTCGAATTACTTGGATAACGGGAATTTATATTTGTTTAGTGGTGCATAAAGATCACCACCATTCTTCACGTGAATCCGATTGCGAAATTATCCCTTGCTGGTGCCACTGTTCTCGATTTAAAGTAACCGATCGTCATTCTGTTGATGCAAAGTCGACAACAGTATTTTTGTAACTGACACCTTTTTCCTGTTTAGATTATTATGGTGTTTGTGAATCTCTATGGCCTGTCTATACGTGGACACGTGTCTTTGCTAAAACGCTCGTCTCACTGAATTTTATTTCGTTGTTTCCATCTCGGACAGCATGTTCCAGTTCGACCGGTTTGTAGCTTTTCGACCGGTGGCAGTTCATGTTGTGTTAGGCCAAGCGTGTGGCAACACTTACTTTTTTGGTTCCACTGTATACTTGCCCGCAATTACATGGAATTTTATACAAACCACATATCGCTAGTGGATGCCGTACATATTCTGCCGTTCTTAAACATTCTTTTTCCCCGTTAGTGGGCCTAAGGATCGTTTCCACTCCATAGTTCGCCAACACTATCCGTTATATTGCTAATAAACGGTAGGAAACCCATCCCAGTTGTTCCTCATGAGTCCTGGTTTTCTCTCTTCTTGGACTAAGTGCACGATAATTCTCTTTACTGAAGTAATCATTTTTCTTGGATGCCAACTGTTAGTGTTTCAGCTCCTCTTTTAAATGAACCGACACACTTGATTTATAGGCCCTGTCCACCAAGGATTTAGTAACGGCTCTTTTTTGTCTTGGGTCAGGATGGATCCCCTCTAGAGGTACTGATCAACGTGCTTAGCTTTTCTGTACACCTCGTGGTTCAAAGTCTCTTACACCCGTTTGATCACTAAGGTTTCTTGAAGCTGACAAGTTGAATAATCGTGCGAGAACGACGTGAACATCCGGCAGAGATCCCGATTATTCGTCAACAGATCACCGGAAAGCCTGAAAAATTACGTCAGAAGATTTTCCTGAAATTTCTTCTGTATTTATTTTTGTATACTTTTCTGCTCTTAGATTGTAAGCACAAAAATTATAATGTGAAAGGGACTGTTGAGAAGTGACTGTATGTCATTAGTTAAAACTTACGGGCCGAGGCCGTGGTCAATCTGTAAAACTTCTTCTCCCTGAGTCGTTGACTCACCTCGGAAAATGTTGCCCGCAGTTGGCAACGAAACGTGAAGAAGTTTTACAGATCGACCACAGACTCTCAGCCCAGAAGTTTTAACTAATGAAGACGCCGGTTCTGAAAGCCTACACGTTATGAGTGACTGGATATTTTCCAGTCGGTTTCAGATTATGTTTGGTTGATGTTTGTTTAGCGGCGTGCAGGTATTTCACGTGGTCACCGATAACTGGGCAGAGTGATGGCGGTGTGCTGTAGCTACCTGGCTCTGAGAACAGTTGCTGCCCGGTGGCGGGGTCCAGGCTGAGGTGGACGATCTCGAGGTCGTGGTCGGGGGGCAGGAACACGCCCATGGGCCACATCGCCTCGGGGTCTCGCAGGCTGTTGGAGATCTCGCGCCCGTCGTCGACGAAACCTGTGATTAACATAACGACAAAACAGTTCGCACAAAAGTAGACAGCTTACACGTGTAACGAAAGAGACTGACTGTCAAAAAGTGAACCACGCAGATGACACGTTTGGATATCAACGTAATTTCGCAGAGATACACATCGTCGGTGGGTACGTAAACGATTAGAGTTAAAATTCTCTGTGACAGGCAGAACGGCTACCAGTGTTGGTTGATTGGTTGGTTCGTTGATTTGGGGGAGGAGGCCAGACAGCGAGATCATCGGTCGCGTCTAGTTAGGGAAGGATGGGGAAGAAAGTTGGCCGTGCCCTTTCAAAGGAACAATCCCGGCATTTGCCTGAAGCGGTTTAGGGAAATCACGTTGTTGCCAGGTCTGATGCGATACATAAGGAGCGTGAACGAAGTCAGATGTTGAATGATCTTTTTGAAGGAGACGGAGATATCGCGTACTCGTGTGAGACAGTGTTATCAGCACTTGGCAAACTTTTCAAGGGCCGTCATTGTAGCTTCCCATGTGGCCGGCTGGACGAATCGTGCAGTTATGCAGTCGGATTTACTCAGTACAAAGTTGTCAACACGCTTAGAGAACCGGACATCAAGTCAATGATGGTTCATATGGGTTGCATATGCGTATGCATCACACTTTATTTTCACATGGGTGCAAATCAATAGCTTCGGAATTTCAAAGCAGTGTTGTATACGCTTCCGATGTAGGTTCTGAGCAGTGGTCTCTTTGCCACTTGAATAAGTGTTCTGATCTCGGAATATAGAGATTTCGCATACCTGTAGATGCCTCTGATGCACCATGTTCTAGCTAAGCAAGGAACCTCGTCAGCTTAAACCTTACGCCATTTACTGTAACGGTATGTTAATCACGAAACAGATCAGATTGAGATTGCACTATTTCCATTGATGACTCCCACATAACCAAATGAATTCCTTCCTTAACATAAGCTGAGAATTTTGCAATCTCTGCTGTTTTTTCCTGCAAATAATAACAGAAAATTATGATTAACTAATAAAATCGAATTTGTGAATACGAATTTGCTGTGTGTATTCTGCAGGAAATTGGCAACCACTTGGAGCACTATTCCAGAAATGCATGATCTGTCACCAGTTGCGGATACATATGGGGATGGGTGGTGGTGGTGGGGGGGGGGGGTGGGGGGGGGGGCGCCCCCATCAGTCAGCCCGCACGCTATTCGTTCGTTTCTTTCTTTCGATAGTCGACTCGACTGAACCGAGTTATCGACTAATTGTATTTGTCCTAAGTAGCACGGGTGTCTGTGTCATTGTATTTTATACGTGTCTCTCTGGCACATTGATAGCTAACACATACCTACGAGAAAAGTCGCGGCCATTCTAGTAATCTCGATACGTTACGGAAGAGCATCGACTTAAAGTCTTAGCTCCGTTGAGTACTCACACCGACATTGGTTAATTACATCGTCAATAGGACAATCAATCTGTCAGAAAGAACAAGCGCATAGAATTCATCATTTAAGCACAAACAATATTATTATTAATTATTCGAAAGTTATTTCTGTTTCCTATGTAAACATTATCTCATTACCAATTTATATATCATTTCGTACAAAAACAAGCACACTACATGAAAATATCCACTGCTGTTTTATGCCATAAATGTTAGCAAACAATTTAATGAACTAATTACATGTTAAATTAAGATCTGACAAATTCGAATTACTAAAAGTATTTAAATTTTAAATTTAAATTTAAAATTAAAATATACACTTTTTATTCTCCTGAGTAAACAATATGTTTTTTCACTTTACTATATACGCCATGGCCCGTCTTGTTTCATTTTTAATAACTTTACTAAAATTGTAATAGCAACAATAAGTGAACTGGTTTTGATTGTTAGAAACATATAAATAAATAATTTTAATCAAGAGGATTCTGCATTATTTTGGATACTTGGTTTAACGAATTACACATGCGTAAAAGTTTGTCAGATGCAGTCTCAAAGTTGCTGATTTTGATACATCTCATTGCGTTTCTTCATTCGGCACTGGAATAGGTGAGTAAATCACAAATGAAACAAACAAGATGCAATTTTCTCACTAGCCTATTGATGTATGGATCGCACTCGCATTTTGAAACGGCACAGCAGTTCTGTCACAGTTCCTTGCAGTAGTTATGAAATACACAGAAGAGCCAAAGAAACAGGTCCACCTGCCTAATATCGTGTAGGGGCACCGTCAGTACGCAGAAGTGCCGCAACACGACGTGGCATGCACTCCACTAATGTCTGAAGTATGAAGTGCATCCAAGTTCTAAGGCCTCCGATTTTTTTTCTAATTAACTACTCACCCGAAATCGATGAAACTGGCGTTACTTCTCGACGTAATCGCCCTGCAGACGTACACATTTTTCACAACGCTGACGCCATGATTCCATGGCAGCGGCGAAGGCTTCTTTAGGAGTCTGTTTTGACCACTGGAAAATCGCTGAGGCAATAGCAGCACGGCTGGTGAATGTGCGGCCACGGAGAGTGTCTTTTATTGTTGGAAAAAGTCAAAAGTCACTAGGAGCCAGGTCAGGTGAGTAGGGAGCATGAGGAATCACTTCAAAGTTGTTATCACGAAGAAACTGTTGCGTAACGTTAGCTCGATGTGAGGGTGCATTGTCTTGGTGAAACAGCACACGCGCAGCCCTTCCCGGACGTATTTGTTGCAGTGCAGGAAAGAATTTGTTCTTCAAAACATTTTCGTAGGATGCACCTGTTACCGTAGTGCCCTTTGGAACGGAATGGGTAAGGATTATGCCCTCGCTGTCCCAGAACATGGACACCATAATTTTTTCAGCACTGGCGGTTATCCGAAATTTTTTTGGTGGCGGTGAATCTGTGTGCTTCCATTGAGCTGACTGGCGCTTTGTTTCTGGATTGAAAAATGGCATCAACGTCTCATCCATTGTCACAACCGACGAAAAGAAAGTCCCATTCATGCTGTCGTTGCGCGTCAACATTTCTTGGCAACATGCCACACGGGCAGCCTTGTGGTCGTCCGTCAGCATTCGTGGCACCCACCTGGATGACACTTTTCGCATTTTCAGGTCGTCATGCAGGACTGTGTGCACAGAACCCACAGAAATGCCAACTCTGGAGGCGATCTGTTCAACAGTCATTCGGCGATCCCCCAAAACAATTCTCTCCACTTTCTCGATCATGTCGTCAGACCGGCTTGTGCGAGTCCGAGGTTGTTTCGGTTTGTTGTCACACAATGTTCTGCCTTCATTAAACTGTCGCACCCACGAACGCACTTTCGACACATCCATAACTCCATCACCACATGTCTCCTTCAACTGTCGATGAATTTCAATTGGTTTCACACCACGCAAATTCAGAAAACGAATGATTGCACGCTGTTCAAGTAAGGGAAACGTCGCCATTTTAAGTATTTAAAACAGTTCTCATTCTCGCCGCTGGCGGTAAAATTCCATCTGCCGTACGGTGCTGCTATCTCTGGGACGTATTGACAATGAACGCGGCCTCATTTTAAAACAATGCGCATGTTTCTATCTCTTTCCAGTCCGGAGAAAAAAAATCAGAGGCCTTAGAACTTGAATGCACCTCGTAGTACTGCTGGGAACTGGCAGCACCAATCCTGAAGGGCTGTCTACAAATCCGTAAGAGAACGTTGCAAGGCATCCAAGATATGCTCAATAATGTTCATGTCAAGGTATTCTGGTGGGCAGCGGAAGGCTTTAAACTCAGAAGAGTGTTCCTGCAGCTACTCTGTGGCAATTCTGGCCCTGTGTGCCGTCGCATTGTACTGCTGGACTTTCCGAAGTCCGCCGGAATGCACAATGGACATGAATGGATGCAGGTGATCAAATGGTTCAAATGGCTCTAAGCACTATGGGACTTAACATCTGAGGTCCTCAGTCCCCTAGACTTAGAACTAAATAAATAAACCTTACTAACCTAAGGACATCACACACATCCATGCCCAAGGCAGGATTCGAACCTGCAACCGTAGCAGCACCGCGGTTCCGGTCTGAAGCGCCTAGAACCGCTCGGCCACAGCTGCCGGCGCAGGTGATCAGACAGGGTGCTTACGTACGTGTCACCTGTCAGTCGTATCTATGCGTATCAGGGATCCCAACTGCACACGCCCGACACCATTACAGAGTCTCCTGCTGTCATGCAGTGTCAATGGATTCAGGACGTTGTCTTCATATCTGTACACGTCCATACACTCGATACAATTTGAAAAGAGACTCGCCCGATCGAGCAACAAGTTTCCAGTCATCAACACTCGAATGTCGGTGTTGACGAGCCCAGGCGAGGTGTAAATCTTTGTGCACTGGAGTCTTCAAGGGTACCGAGCGGACCCTCTTCTCCGAAATCCCATATCGATAATGTTTCTTTGAATGGTTCGCGCGCTGACACGTGTTGATGGCCCAGGATTGAAATCTGCAGCTATTTGGGGATGGGTTGCAGTTCTGTCACGTTAAACTATTCTCTTCAGTCGTCCTTGGTCCCGTTCTTGCAGGATCTTTTTCCTGCCGAGCGATGTCGGAGATTTGATGTTTTACCGGATTCCTGATATTCAAGGTACACTCGTGAAATGGTCGTACGGGAAAACATATACTTCATTGCTACCTCGGAGCTCGTGCGCCGACTGTAACACCACGTTCAGATTCAATTAAATCTTGGTAATCTGCCACTGTAGCTGCAGTAACCGATCTAACAACTGTACCAAACACTTGTTGTCTTATACAAGGCGTGTTTTTTAAGTAAGCACCGTTTTGAAATTAAAAAAAAATGACGTGCTAAGATATCTCAATAATTTTATTTTTACATGAAAGCCCGTACCTTAATCTACTTTTTTACATAATTTCCGTCAATATTGAGGCACTCGTCATAACGTTATAGCAATTTTTGTATGCCCTCCTCACAGAAGTCTGCCGCCTGACTTGTAAACCACTGCATCACCACTGTTTTGACTTCGTTATCATCTCGAAGACGCTGCCCGCCCAGGTGTTTCTTCAAGTGCAGGAACAGATGGTAGTCACTGGGCGCAAGATCGGGGCTGTACGGAAGATGATGTAGAGTTTCCCATCGAAAAGATGTGATGAGATCTTTGGTCTGATTCTCCACATGCCGACGGACATTGTCTTGCAGCAAAACGATGTCCTTGCTCAAGTTCCATGGACTGTTGCTTTGATTCTGGTGTGAAGTAGGTCACCCATGTTTCATCGCCCGTAACAATTTCGCTTAAGAAATCGTCACCTTCGTTGTGGTACCGCTCAACGACAGTCAATACACTGTCTAAACGTTTGGTTTTGTGCACATACGTCAACATTTTCGGTACCCAACGTGCGTACAATTTTCGGTAATTCAAGTGCTCGGTCACAATGCCACACAAAACACAACGAGAAACAGTAGGAAAATCATCCCGCAAAGAGGAAATCGTAAAGCGTCTGTTTTCTCTCACCGTATTGTCCACATCCTGCACCAAACTTTCATTAACGACCGTAGGACGCCCACCGTTGTTCATCATGCACATTTGTGCGGCCATCTTGAAATGCTCTCACCCACTTTCTTACCATTCCATCACTCATAATATTTTCTCCGTAAACTGGACAGATCTCATGATGAATATCGATCGCTTTTAGGCCTTTAGCACTAAGAAATCTTATATCAGCCCGTACTTCACAGTCGGCGGGACTCACGATTACCGGAGGCATCTTAACCACTCAGTACACAACGTAAACAAGGAAGAATCAGGCTGTAATGGCGTCAGTGCGTAGATTAAGTTAAAGGCTTTCATATAAAAATAAAATTGTTGAGATACTTTAGGACGTTCTTTTTAGTTTCAAAATAGTACTTACTTAAAAAACACGCCTTGTATATACGTTGCCGACCGCAGTGCCTTATTCTGCCTGTTTACATGTGTCTATTTGACTACGCATGCCTATACGAGTTTCTTTGGCGATTCAGTGTATATTGCTGTAGCCTGCGTTCATAACCTCTGTCTATCAAAGTGAAACTGTATTTTAATGGTTTCTCATTGTGCATAATGTCAGCCCTATTATGTATCTTCGATTCTTCGAAATATGTACTCGTACCCTGTAATACGACGACTGGTGTATAAGACGAGAAGCACGTTTTTTCGGTGATGACGTGTCACACACAAGTCCGACATATTTTAACATTTCAGCATTCACTTCAGAGTGACTGCAAAGCCGATCCAGGAGTGGTGCATCCAGGAGCAGAGACGGCCAGTGAGAACATTTTCTGACCTAGTCGGGAGATTCGTAACAGTAGAAACGAGAAGGATAAAAAGCAATGGACATATTTTGTATCGTCAATAATGAAACGAGATGAAGGAAATAGGGAAGTCAGCAGGTGGGCGTCCCGTCCACAGCACTATAATATGTTACGACGGTCATCACGCAAGTAAGGCCGCGGAAGGGCTGCAGGATTGCCGCCTCTGCCGTCGACGCTCGTCTCCTGAGTACGGAGCGGACTCGAGGGACGGACTGTGGGTGGTGCACTGGGACGGCCAGAGAGAGCGTCGGTACTCACCGAAGGTACGCGGCAGGCGCTGCCTGGGCCGGCTGAGGAAGTAGCCCGGGTGCTGCGTGGGTTCCGGCGCCAGGGCGGCGACCAGCGCCAGCGTCATGCCGCGGTCGGCCGGGGCACGGGCCGGGGGCGACGGCGGCCTCCGTTGCGGCGCTCCGCCAGCCGGCTGGCCCAAGCGTGCACGGCCTGCAACACCGCAGGTGACGGTACACTACACGCTGCCACAACTTAACAACTCATCCTACCTAACCATTCCCTGCGTGCCGGCTGTTGTGGCCGAGTGGTTCTAGGCGCTTCAGTCCGGAACCGCGCTGCTGCTACGGTCGCAGGTTTGAATGCCTCGAGCATGGATGTGTGTGATGTCCATAGGTTAGTTAGCTTTAAGTAGTTCCGAGTTCTAGGGGACTGATAACCTCAGAAATTAAGTCCCATAGTGCTCAGAGCCATTTGAACCATTCCCTACCTGCGAATGACCATTTCCTTCACAACGGTGCAGTCAAGGCGCCCAATCCTGCCCCAGTACGTGCGAGTACCTAGCTGGTTCAAATGGCTCAAATGGCTCTGAGCACTATGGGACTCAACTGCTGAGGTCATTAGTCCCCTAGAACTTAGAACTAGTTAAACCAAACTAACCTAAGGACATCACAAACATCCATGCCCGAGGCAGGATTCGAACTTGCGACCATAGCGGTCTTGCGGTTCCAGACTGCAGCGCCTGTAACCGCACGGCCACTTCGGCCGGCAGTACCTAGCTGGAAGGGAAACCAGAGCAGTGAGGGAGTACAAGTGTTTCCTTGAGGCAAGCAGGTGAGTCGAAGAGTCATGAGGAAAAGCAGAGAAGCTATGAGGAAATTACAGCATTCTCCCTACCTTTCTACTGTTTCACTATTCTTCTCCACTCAATCCAAGTCGCACTCTCTCTTTCTCTCTCTCTCTTTACCTTTTCCTGTCTTTCTCCTCCCTTGTATCCTGCAGTTTTCTCTGTCTCTCTTCTTCCCCCCCCCTCCCCCCACTCTCTCTCTCTCTCTCTCTCTCATACACACACACTCACTCACTTCTCTCTTTCTGCTTCCGTATTTTCTCTAATTTCTCCATTTCTCAAAACCTCAGTTTTCTCCTCTCTCTCCTCTGTCTCCCTTTCTCTCATCTACTTTCTTTTCTACTTCCCTATTTTCTACAATTCTCTCGACTCTCTATACCGCCGTTTTCCCTCTCTCTTCTCTCTCAATTTCCCCCATGGACCTCTCTTTCTACTTACCTGTTTTCTCCAATTCTTCTGTCCCTCCACTGTTTTCCCCTCTTTGTTCTCCCTCACTTTCTCTCATCCTCCTCTATTTCTTTTCCACTATTTTCTCTACTTCGCCCACCCCTCTAAATCTCCCTTTCTCCCCTCTCTATTCTCTCTCACACACCTCTCTACTCCCTTCATTTTCTCTAATCCTCCCATTCCTCGACACCCCCATTTTCTCCCCTCTCTCTCTCACCTTCTCTCATGCAACTCTCTCACTTCTTCTTTTTCTCTAATTCTCCCATTCTTCTACATCCGTTTTTCCCACTTTATTCTCTCTCACTTCCTGTCATGCTTCTGTCTTTCTATTTCCCTACTTCTCTAATTCTCCAGTCCCTCTACGTCTTCATTTTCCCCCTCTCTCTTCTCTCTGTTTTTACTTCAGTTATGTCTCACCAGCTCCACTTTGTTCAATGAATATTACCTTCAGCTAGCTAACGGTTCCACAGCCACCAAAATTGCTACATCAAACAAATAAAAAACTAAAAACTGCGAGAGAACTAAACATAATTCCATGTCTGCACACAGGAACACACTTTCGATTCTTGTAGTCTTTCCGTATTTCAAAAGCAGCTCTAACGATCACGAAGAATCTCTTAGTCACAACTTCAGTTAAACGCTGTGCAGAGCCCACACATTGCATGTCGAGCACACGAGTGCTTCCGATCGACTTCCTGCTTTCCCAAGCTAAAAGTTATTTAACATTTAGTCCTTTCAGTCAGTCAGAATTAGGAGCATAATGTAGTCATTCTTAATGACCCTGTTTCCACTAAAAACGCTTTTGTAAGGTGCTGCTTCCTTCTACGACTTTAAGAACACTTTTTTCAATGACTGTTGGAAAGCACTGGACACCGTGATAGAATTACTAGCTGTTGATGTCAGCGTGATGTCCCTAGCCCACTACCCATTAGGAAGATTAGAGAAAGACCAGATCACCATCTCCAGGGTGAACAAAGAACCCTTCCCCGGCTACCAGAAACTGATCGACGCACTGTAACTATTCGAGTGCATGGCTCGCAGAATGTTAGGCAGTGCTGAGTATGTTTGAAAGCATAGCTACCAGGGCCGCAGCACGGTGCCCATATGACAAGCAGCACGGTTTTACCAGGCGCTGAGCATAGGGAGGACACGAGTATGTTTGAAAGCATAGCTACCAGGGCCGCAGCACGGTGCCCATATGACAAGCAGCACGATTTTACCAGGCGCTGAGCATAGGGAGGACACGACCGTTCACGGCGTGGAAATCAAATCCCTGGTGGTGGGGGGAGCAGGGCGGCTCTCGCCGGTTAGTGAGGAAAACTGAGGGTTCAGTGGGAAGAAATATGGAGACAAAATCGCAATATTTCTACAAAAATTGCACAATATGCCTTACAGACCTGCTACGAGAAAACTAGATGCACTTCCCAAATCACAACTATGAGACAAGCCCACAGCTTTAATCATGCGTTCAAACACTATATTTTAAATGTTACAGCCTTTAACTTATAATAGTTTATGACAATGAATAACAAACGAATCAAACAATACATATGCACTTGTGATAGGAGCACGTGCTGAAAAGTAACGCCTCCGAATTTACCTGAAAACTCTTAAGGCTTTTCAAATAAAACAAGCGTTATTAACACTCCACATCTTTTGCTTAACGTCTACATATTTGCAGCCCTATACCACTAGAGCTCACCGAATGGCGGTGAGTAACATGACTATGACAGTGCGTGAGAAACAGCACAGAAAACTGGAACATACATGGTACACCCACCCCTTCATGACAATGCCAGACCACATACGAGCGCTGTGATGTCCTCACTTTCATAGTGATGATTCCGTGCGAGCAGAGTTGAGGTTGTGCTTCCATCAACAAAGTGAAATATTCTATAGTGACGGTTTCAACAAACTGGTTTCTCATTGAGAAAAACTTGTCCACCGCCGGGGTGACTAAGTTGAGAAATAAATATCTCCATGTGAACACTAAAGATGTAGTGCCTTGGCTTCACCGTCATCGATTATCCTCTGTACAGTCTCGGCTTCAAACAATTTAAATCTGTTTCCGAAACTGAAAGGACACCTTCGAAGACCTCACTTTCATAAAAATGATTCCGTGCCAGCAGAGTTGAGGTTGCGCTTCTATCAAGAAAGTGAAATATTCTATAGTGACCGTATCAAAAAACTGGTTTCTCATTGAGAAAAACATGTCCTCCGCCAGGGTGACTATGTTGAGATATAAATATGAAGATATGAACACTAGAGATACAGAATGTTAATAACGTTTGTTTTATTTAGAAAGCTTTAAGAATTTTCACATTAAAAATTGTGAGGTATCACTTTTCAGCATGACCTCGTTCAACGTCAGAAAGCTAACGATATTAGCAATAAACACAATATCTTACTTCTTCAATAAGACAGAATTCTCCACATGAAGTCATGTTATGAAATCAACGTGATTACTTCAGACCATTCTCCAAAAAATCCTTACGTTTACCCAACCGCACTTGGATGTTCTAAGGTGTACTTGTAGTTTACAGTTTAAATGTGAGCGCGTTGCGGCGTTGGATGTGGCGAGGTATTCGTGCATCGATTGATATCTGTTGATATGCATCAAGTCCCAAGTGACTGGAAAAAGCGCAGCTGATCGTTGTATATAAGAAGGGTGAAAGAACAGACCCGTAAAAGTACAGACCAATACCCTTAGTATCGCTCTGCCGAAAAATTATTGAACACACTCTTAGTTCGAATATAACACCTTTTCTTGAGGAGAAAGACCTTCTGTCCACAAATCAGCGCGGGTTACGAAACCATCGCTAGTCCGAAACTGAGCTTGGCCTTTTCTCAGGTGAAACCCTGCCAATCATGGACGAAGTGCAACAGGCAGATTCCATATTCCTAGATTTCTGAAAAACTTTTGAGACGGTGCCGGACTGCAGGCTGTTGACGAAGAAGTCCATAAATATGAGAGTGACTCGAACACTCTCTGTATAACTGAGCCCAGTATGTTGTCCTCGACGGCGAGTGTTTATCAGAGACAAGGGTATCGTCAGGAGAGCACCAGGGAAGTGTAACGGAACCGCTGTTGTTCTCCGTGTACATAAATTATCCGAGGGACAGAGTGAGGAGTAATCTGCGCTTTTTTGTTGATGACGCTGGGGTCATCGTTCAGTGATTGTAGGATGATATAAAAGCACTTAGATACAATTCTAGTTGCTTTGATGAATGGCAGCTTACTCTAAGTGTAGAAAAACGTAATTTAACACAGATGAGTAGGAAAACAACCCCATAACATTCGAATACAGCATTAGGAGTAACATCGATTAAATATCTAGACGTAAGGTGGTGGTGGTGGTTAGTGTTTAACGTCCCGTCGACAACGAGGTCATTAGAGACGGAGCGCAAGCTCGGGTGCGGGAAGGATGGGGAATGAAATCGGCCGTGCCCTTTCAAAGGAACCATCCCGGCATTTGCCTGAAGCGATTTAGGGAAATCACGGAAAACCTAAATCAGGATGGCCGGAGACGGAATTGAACCGTAGTCCTCCCGAATGAGAGTCCAGTGTGCTAACCACTGCGCCACATCGACCGGTAAAAATCGGGAAGTCAGTCGGACGTAGGCGTGCAGCTGCCGTGAGCTTCTGTGGAAAGTAGTCGAAGGACGGAGGACCAAGAGGAGGCGACAGTGTGTTGGTCGTTCACAACCCGTCACATAGCAAGGAGGTCAGCGGCTCACGTTGTCTGTAAAGCTGGGTAGGCGGCGACCTGTGGCAGATCTACCGAGGGAGTACAGTGCTGGTGGAGGTACAAGGGTTTCGTAACACGCCGCTCAGTGCATACTGTTGAACAATGCAGCAGACCGGCCGTACGTGTTCCCATGCTGACTCAATGACATAGTCAGACACGGTTGGAGTGGGCACGGGATCATCGAATTTGGTCTGTTGGTCAATGGAAACCCGTCATGCGGTCGGATGGGTCACGTATCTTGTTACACCAGGCCGGTGGTCGTATTCTGATACTCCACTGTCAAGGTGAACCGCTGCTCGAAGCATGCACCCCGTTACGGAGGCATGCGGTTGGGGCCAGTATTACGTCACTGGTAGCATTCACCTTGGCTTACATGGGTCATGTCGTAGTAATCGAAGGAATCCAGGAAATGTTATTGTGGACCACCAACATTTCTTCACGTTTCATCACGTCTTCTACGGCGACGGCGTCTTCCAGAAGGATAACCGTGAGTTCACGAGGCCAGAATCGTGCTGCAGTGGTTTGAGGAGAGGGATGACGATGGCACACCGACGTTGACAAAGTAGCCACCAAATTCGCCTGATCTGAACCAAATGGGACACACTTGGTGGCTGTTGGGCTACAGCAGCACGACGACACACCACCGACGCGTGGTTTACGGGAACTGTGTGATCCGTGCCCAGACATCGGATGCCACGTATTTTCGACAGCGACCACAGTATAGCCGAGCCCATGCCATGCAAAATCGCTGCAGTATTGCCTTCACCAATCTGGACCAACACACCGTTAAGCAGGTGGTGACACTCAAGAGCGAATGGAAAGGAAACAATGATTCATCAGCGCAAGTCCCACATTAAAGTAATATTTTTCAGTGTGTTTAAGACTATGAGGGGCAGTCACATCAAAACCGAGCATCCGCCACAACGGGAAAATGGAATGTTTCCACTCAAAAGTAAACACCACGCGCGTTAAGATATTTATCCCACTGTGAGACGAGAGATCAGTTGCTGTTTCGTAGAATGCAGTCGGCCGCTGACGGATCCGAAACCATACCACACTCTTGCGCTTAGTCGTCCGACTGAAACCGACGTCCAGGCATATCTTTCTTCAGGTCACCACAGGTCTGAAAATCTCACGTTGAAAGATCCGGGCTGTGCAGAGGATCTCGCTGTCTTTCCCAGTGAAATCGCTGAATCGTAACCCTCGTCCGATTGGCAGTGTGAGGACGGGCGTTATTGTGCAACAGGGTGCTTCCGTCCGACAGTATTCCTGGGCTCTTCGATTTTATGACGCATCACAGTTTCTACAAAGTTCCTTCATAGGCTACACATTGACCGTGTTTCCAGGTATGAGGAACTCCACGAGCAGAGGGTCCTGCAGCCGACGAAGGAGGTCATCGTGACCTTACCGGAACTTGTGTGAACAGCTTTGAATTTATTTGGTAGGGGAGATGTGGGATGTTTCCATCTCATCGGGGATAGTTCCTCGAGGAGTCTGCCCTGGACGTGGCGCAGTGGTGTGCATCCTTCCCGCAATCTCCTGTGACACTCGCGCACTCGCGTCAGGGACATGCAATGTTCCAACGTACACAGCAGAAAAGTGACCATGAATTCCGCCTACTCCAGCATCGGCAGCCACCAGAAGACGAATTACACCTCTCTGTTCTTCTCTCCTTTCCCCAAGTCAACATAAGGACGTCGTGAGACCAACTTGAAACCACGTACAGACTTCATGGGGTTGGGTGGTCATCCCACGTTACAGATGTCGGACGTCGTAGGCTGAGCAGACTGGTAAAACAGGACAGGTGGCGAAGTGTCCTCACGTGAGACTTTTATACTGGGCAGAGTGCAAGTGCGGCTGAAGACACAGTGCACAGAACACTCCTAAAGATGGGCCTCTGCAGCTGATGACCCGTGCATGTACCAATGTCAACACCACGACTTCGGCAACTGCGACTGAAATGGGCACGTCACCATCGGCACTGGACGTTGGCGCAGTGGCAGAGCGTTGCATGGTCTGATGAATCACGATACCCTCTCCATCATGGCAATGTGAGTGCGCGAATCCGTAGTCTTCCAGGGTAACAGCTCCTTGACACCTGTACTGCGGGACGGAGACAAGCTGGCGGCGGCTCCATTATGCTATGGCGAACATTCACGTGGGCATCCACGAGTCCAGTGGAGCTCGTGCAAGGCACCGTGACAGCCAAGGAGTACCGCACACTGGTTGCAGACCACGTACACCGCTTATAGATGATCAAGTTTCCCGCGGCAGTGGCATATTTCAAGAAGATAATGCACCATGTCACAAGGTCAGGATGTGATGGAGTGCTTCGAGGAACACAGTGGCGAGTTCCAGTTGATGTGCTGCCACCCCCCCCCCCCCCAACTCATCAGATCTGAACCCGATCGAACACATCTGTGATGTGATTGAAGGTGGCGTCAGAGCTCATCGTCCGCCTCCCCTGAATTCAAGGGAATTAGTTGACATGCGTCTGCAGATGTGCCAACTTCCTCTAGCGACCTACAAAGGCCTCAGTGCTTCCATGCCACCACGCGTCGCCCCTGTTATCGGCGACAAAATTGGACGTACGGGCTAGTAGGCACGTGGTCATAGTGTTGTGGCTCATCGGTGCAACCGCGCGACCGCTACGGTCGCAGGTTCGAATCCTACCTCGGGCATGGATGTGTGTGATGTCCTTAGGTTAGTTAGGTTTAAGTAGTTCTAAGTTCTAGGGGACTGATGACCACAAATGTTAAGTCCCATAGTGCTCAGAGCCATTTGAACTCATCGGTGTATATGTAATGCCGTTTCCCTACCACAGCGGTGACAGTACCGAAACGTAACAACAGTGGGGCCACCAGTCGCGAGGACTCCGCGTTATGGCGGATCTTACAGTAAGTGATTTTGGAATCACACAGAGGAACGCCCATTAGAAACCGCCGTAAGCAGTTTCCGGAATTTTCTACTGTTTTTGTTGTTGTGAGACATGAGGTGTGTTACGTGCAGCGTTCGTAAATATTACGAGACCTACATTTTAAATACTGCATAATATGTTAAAGCTATTCGGAGGATGTTGTTAATTTAGTTAGAGAGATTTATGCAGAGTAAAATTCTGTGTATTTTCCAAACAGGTTACATAGTGTGAGAACAGTTAGGCCATAGGCTACTTCGTGGGTCGTGGAGTATCTTGTACCTTGAAACATAAGAAGGTCTTCTACCATGTAAGACTTGACATTTGCGAATAAACTGTTTCTTTAATATCTTAACAATTTCCCCTGTCTCCAAGATAGAAATTTGCGTTAGTTTCCAAAAGCTTCGTTTTGAAAATGTTTCTAACTTGTAACTGTGTTTTCATAGTACTTCTTTGTAATTTGATATCACTTGCTGATCATTGGTGTCTAGTGGAGTAATAAAGTGATCATAAATTAACAAAAACAGCATTGGCAAGATTTTCTCTATTGCAGCACTTTTTTATTTATAGAGAATATTTGTTTCTACGTAATGTACCTTGGAATAGTCTTTCGCATTTGGAAAAACTTTACGTTTCCGAAGTAATTTTTTTAATTTCAGAAAAAGGATGCACCACACACAGCTGCAATGCTGTCATTTCAAATTCGAATAAGAAAATGTATTAAGCTTCTAGAACACAGGTTTACACTGCTGTTCGAATCCTGCCTCGGGCATGGATGTGTGTGATGTCCTTAGGTTAGTTAGGTTTAAGTAGTTCTAAGTTCTAGGGGACTGATGACCACAGAAGTTAAGTCTCATAGTGCTCAGAGCCATTTGAACCATTTTTTACACAGCTGTTATTTATGTTATTGCTGATATTTGTTTTCTGGACATTAGGCCATGGTGCAAGGTATAATTCTCTGCCAGAGTTTCGTCTTCCCTTGCTGCAGACGTCACCATAGGCTTTAACGACTTAGAAAGCAGTTACAGACTCGAACAAGCTCAGCAAGCCGAACTGTTTATGTTTATCCACGCAACGGTCGGTTTGTGACGTCATCTCACTGCTGCCTAAGACAAGCCGACCGTTGCGTGGATACATATAAACAAGTTTTATGAGGTTGTTCGAATCTGTAACTGCTTTCTGAGTCGTTAAAGCCTATGATGACGTCTGCGGCAAAGGAAGAGATAATTTTCGATCCAATGTGCCCACAGCGTTAAGATCTATATTGCTGCGAAGCAGTTCAATGTTTTATTGCGCTGGATCTATTTCGGCGCGATTGCCGTCTTCAGATCAAGTCGATATATCATCACTGGCCGCTGTCACTCTGTGTTTTATTACAACGTGGTGTAGATTAAGGACTCTTAAGCTATAAGCTGCTTTGTGTTTCTTTCACAACAGCAGCAAACCACAAAACAGCTTATAGTAGAAGAGTCTTAAATCTACACCACGTTGTAATAGAATACAGAGCGACAGCGGCCAGTGATGACATTTGGACATGTTCTGAAGACGGCAATCCAGACGCAATGGGTCCATCACAATAAAAACACTAAACTGCTACAGCAGCAATCCACATTTTACTATACAAAGGGCGTTCAAAAAGTTTTTCACAGTCGTCTCTAATTTTTTTATTTTTTGCAGGACGAGAACGATTTTTTTTGAACATACTTGGGACATTTAGCTATAAGTTAGTGTGTAAAATCATTTTCTTTTATTTAGAGGTGAGCCATAATGGATCGTGAAGTAGATGTCAGGTGGCGACAACCGTCGGTGATGGAGTCCCTCCAAGACCGGAGATGACTCTGCCACATCTATTCACAGGAAGTTGCTCTTTGTTTACGGGGAGGACACTGTGGATCGCAGCAGTATCCATCGGTGGTTGCAGAGGTTTAAAGAAGGTGATTTCTCTCTACTGGACAACCCATGATGCAATAGACCATCGACGGCAGTGAGTGATGTGAATAAGGAGACGGTTGTTTTTTTCCGAACCTGAGAGCAAAACCCAATCCGTGGAGTGACGTTATCCGGGTTCCCCTCGGAAGAAGATACCAAGACTTTCACGAACAACAGGCCGAAAGGTGATGACCTCCTCCCTCTGGGATCAGTGTGGTGTCATTTTCATTGACTTTTTGGAACCTGGCTACACAATTAACCGGGACCGTTACTGTTTGTCATTAGACAAGCTGCGACGTGCCATCAAGACCCACAGACCACAGCTTCAGAGTCAGCCCATCATACTACACCATGACAATGCCAAACCCCATACAGCCTTTATGACGCAGGAGAAAATCAGGAAAATGGGTTCGAAAATTGTTCCTCATACTCCCTACAATCAGGACTTGGCTCCGTCTGATTTTTACCTCTTTGGTCGTCTGAAGGCCCACCTGTGCGGTAAAACATTTGATAGAAAGACCCTATTTCCTGTGTCAAGCGATGGTGTAAAAGTCAATCCCCAGAATTTTACGAAAGTGCATTTACTCCATGTAAAGAACGTTGGGCCAGATGTGTCACAGCTGATGGAGGCTACATTGAATAGGCTCAATGAATAGCTAAATGTTCCAAGTACGTTCACAAAAAATTTCATTCTCCTTATGCAAAATGGTACGGATACAGTTTGCGAGTACTGCCACAGATTACTCTTGTGTATTATTTATCTTTCTACATGCTTCACCATTAGGCATTCTCCGCAAGATTCATTTGAATTTGCAATGGTATTCCTAAGTAAAAGATTTTTGCGTTGTGTTTCGTCTTTCGATAAGTATAGCGATTGTAGGAGTTCAGTCTAACCACGACAGTACCAAAGCTCGGTGAAAGCACTTGTTGGGGCGCAATCTGTTGTGAGACTGCGCCTTGTACATATGTAACCCAGCGTACTCCTTAGATGCGCCGGCAGCAAACTGAGCTACTATAAGGCGCACAGCAAAGCATTTCTCCCGTAGCATAGATACTCGTTTTGTGAGAGTCAGTAAATAGCAAAACCAGTAACAATTGAAGTATAGTAAATGCACGACCTGTGCGTCATCCGCCCTCGAACTAGATGAGATTAAATTGTCCTATATCACACGTATTGGGTATAGATATAATTTTCTGAAAGTGGTGCCATAGAGTTCGTAAATGTTTAAACAAACACCATGATTCACCGCCAGGGGCTCCTGTTAAACATTTGTTTACTATGCAATATGTTTCTAACCACAGGCCACCACCAGGTATATTAAAATATTCAGAACCACATATAAAGTGATTTAAAGTCAAGACACAACTCTCCTTCGTGTTACGTTAACTCTCTGTAATGCCTACTGCACAGCAGATTACTGTTTACACGTCGACCTATAGATGATAAAGAGGTCTGATGTAATATGATGAGGATGTTGGGTTTGTGGGGCGCTCAACTGCACGGTCACCATCACCTGTACAAAGTCTTAATTTTTACACAGGCCATTTTTTTTCACAGTCCTATCTAGTCATTCTCACAAATAATGAAGACGATGATCAAATGGTGAGGACAACACAAACACTCAGTCCCCGTGCAGAGAAAATCCCCAACCCGGCCGGGAATGGATCCTGGGACCCCGTGATCCAGAGGCAGCAACGCTCGACCCTAGGCAACGCGTTGCGGACTGATGTAGTATGACACATATAATTTAGGAATATTTTTGATTTTGAAATCTTTAGTCTGAGGTAAGGCCTCTTTCTCTATGCCCAAAAAACGAAAGCGATACTCATGTACTACCTGAAGAACGTACTACTTGCACACAGCGTTTTTTGTAATAATAATTTATTACAATATTCCTTGAGCTGGATTATTTACAACTTTTTGTCCATTATTTAGACCAGTGATGAAATCTACATGTTCATGCCTTCGGAAGAGATCTGCCTTAAAGGACTCAGACAAAACTTGGCAAAAGAGTAATAATAGGCTAGTTCTACTGGAAACAAAGTATTCAGTTGGTTAATGATAATTTGTGCTAGTTCATCAATTTCTATCTGAACCGTTTTTATACACAAGAAATGAAACATTTAAAAACTTTTTCAAGCATTTTAAACATTACAAAAATTGGTATAGCTAAATAATTAAACATAACGTAACAAATAATACGCTACTTGAAAGGCAAATTGTCAATTTTTTTTAACTTGGTGCCGGCGAGTTAGTTTGCAAAAACGACTACAGTAGTTTCTGAAAATGTGGGCAAACCGGGCAGATAGAGCATTTTGTGTGCTAGAATTTGCCCACTGCCATTCGGTAGTGAGTGTGCGAACAACAACATAGCGAAGTGGTACGAGAAATTCGAGGTCAGTGGTTGTTTGTGCGATGCGAAACTTTCGGGCAGTCCGGGCATTTCCGAACAGATAGAGACACGTGTGAGGGGCGTGATATCTCGAAGTCTCACGAAGTCTACCTACCGAGCTAGCGCAGAGCTGATCATCAGCCGACAGTGTGGAAAATCCTTAATAAGCATTTAAGAGTGCAGCCGTACAAACTGCAGCTGCTGCAAACAATAATCCATGACGACAAGTTGCGCCGTCTGCTGTTCTGCATTGGTATGCAGAAACATCTTGAAAATCACGACTCCGCAAGCACATTCATCTTCAGTGACGAAGTCCCTTTTCACATTTAAGGGAAATGTAAATCGGCACACGCATAGCCGAGCTGAGTGGCCGCGCGGTCTGAGGCGCCATGTCACGGATTTCGCGGCCCCTGCTGCCGGAGGTTCGAGTCCTCCCTCGGGCATGGCTGTGTGTGTTGTTCTTAGCATAAGTTAGTTTAAGTAGTGTGTAAATCCAGGAACCGATGACCTTAGCAGTTTGGTCCCTTAGGAATTCTCACACACATTTGAACATTTTTTGCCGCACGCATATGGTGCCCGTGAATCAAAATGCAACTGTTGAACACTTCCGGGATACCGAGAAAGTTGACGTGTTCTGTACTGTATTGAACAAGACAATCTATGGACCCGCCATCTTCGCTGAGAGAATTATCAATGGCATCGCATATCTCAACGTGCTGCAGTTGCATTTCATGACATTACTTGAAACTGACAGCTGGGATTTAATCTTTCAACAAGACGGCGCCCCTAGCATTTCCACAATGAGACGTTGCTAAATCACTGGACAGATCTATTGCGCTTTCTTATATGGCGCCACAAGAATGTCCACTGCGGCAGCCGGACTTGACGCCTTCAGATTTTTTTCCCGTGAGATTACATCGAGGACAATATTTACTCTCCAGGTCTACCACAGAAGCTCGAAGACATGCGACAGCGCATCGCAGCAGTTGATCCTGACACGCTCGATCGCATATGGGCAGAATTGGCCGTGTGACGAAGCGTCGACATATAGAACATTTATAAAAGTAAAAGAGATGTTATGAAAGGCCGCGAGACAAAACGTCCGAAAATAGCGCCAGAACTAACGAATTAAGAAACAAAGTTTGTCAATGGCGAAAGAAAACTTCATAACGGATGTTCTTGATACATTTAGCATGCTAAACTGCTGAGAAATGGAGCAGAAGTGTTGTCACTACATCGATATTTACTTGCTAGGGAAAATATACAGCGTATTTAAAAGAAGGTATTGTAAGTCCAAAGTAGAAAATTCATGAAATTCATATTTGACCATCAGCTGTTTTATTGCAAACCTTAAGCTTCAACCGTTTTCGGTGTTAGGTCATCCCCAACGAATATCCATCCGAAGATGCCGACAAAGATAAATATAGTGCAAAGAAATGTGTTAATCAATTATAAAGAGGTGCAAAACGAACGTGAACACATACAATGTTAAAAAAATTTCAGGTAAATAAAGATCTCATGTCATTATCTGACAGTGGATACATCTCATGTGCTATAATATATGTAATAAATTCCAGTACAGTAAGTTCTACACAGGACATTTACCGTGCACTCAGTTGTGATATCAGTCAACAATGCAATATGTACACCAATGAGAAGGCTGGAGAAGTAAACACTGAAGAGTTGATCAAAGATATTCATTAAACTGTTTCCTCGTATGATAGAAAGTATATCGATCATGAGTTAACTGATGATTTCGGGAGACTAGATTATCTTTGGTAATGACGTAAACAGAAAATGAAAAACGATGTTCCCACTTCAAATTTAGAAAAAGAAGAAGCTTCAAACCTCTGAAGTATCTGGATGCTAAACAGTACCACAATTATAGCATAATAATCCACGAAGTGTGTAAAAACAAATATTAATCACAACATAAACGTTATGTACATAGCATTCATAACGTAAAATCGGTTAAAAAATAAAGTTCTTAAACATAGGTACAAATTAGCAGCTATCATTGGGTTACACCCTTGGTACATTAATCGACGATTACCATCAGCTAACGATTGCATATGAAGGACCATATCATATGCGATTGTCATATCAAATTACTTATTTTAAAAACCAGATCTAACAATAATATTAACGTCACGAAAATGTAACCACCCACAACGTAACCAAACGAGTGACCAAATTTGTCTCCATGGACTGTTAGTGGCAAATTTATGTAACAGTAACGACATTCACTCAATTTTTCTTTTAAAAACGTAATGTAACCCAAGACATTGAATAACTCCTCATTCAATGATCCGTCATTGGGATATTTACGACCCTAGTAAAAAATAACACCTAATAACTAGTGATAACTGTTAAACAACTAATGTATTTGTAGGTGTATTGACCTAAAAAACATTACAAGTAATGGAGACTTCAGGCTACAGTTGACTTACCCAACACATATCACATAATGTCCAAGAATTAGGGTTTGGTAATGAAAAATGTCAAAACAATGTCCATGAAGAATATACAAGTGCCAAAGTAACACACTGTCTGCGGCAAATATGTTGTCGTATGAGTTGTGTAAGTATATGTAAGTCATGAAAATGAGTATATGTAAGTCATGAAAATAACGCCTGTAATAATTTGACAGCATAGTATCTGTTGGACTGAAATTTGACATTATTCATGAAGACACAAAGAAAGTACATCATGAATAATAGGGGCATGTTTCACACAAAAAACAACCTACTGATTGGAATTTTAAGCCTAATTAGTGGAGAAGACAGTATTGTCAAATAGATAACATAATTAACGTAAAACGAAATTAGAAAAGTTACATAAATTTTTTTAAAGTCTGATATAATGGGGAACACTGTAGACTTACACTTTTAATGAAACATTAACTTTCAGGATTATGTCCTATAACATAAATCTTAATACTTCTGAATACAAGTCAGCAAACTTACAATATAACCCAACTTTTTCTGATACATATAACAGTAAAAGCAAGAAGTTGTTACTTCTGTTGTTGTACAACAGAGACCTATATGATAAGACAATCACATGCGATGTGATCCTTCATAAAAAATCGCTACATTACAATAATGGTTGATTAATGTACCTAGAGTGTAAATGAATGGTAGCTGACAGTTTCTATCGATTTTCAAGAACTCTGTTCTTAACCAATTTTATGTTATGAACACCATTTACATTATGTTTATATTGTGATTAATCTTTGTTTTTACACATCTCGTTAATTATTATGCTACTGTTTATCATTTTCTATGTAATGGAAATTTTGTTTTTCACTTTCTGTTTACATGAGTAACTACCACACACTTTCGCCAAAGATAATCTAGTCTCCTACAATAAGCAGTTAACTCATGACCGATATACTTTGTATCATACGATGAAAATGTTTAGTGAATGTCTTTGATCAACTCTTCAGTGTTTGTACCATGACGGTACTTACTTCTCTGGCCTTCTAATTAGTGTACATGCTGCCCTGTTAACTTATTTCACAAATGAGTGCACGGTAAATGTCCTGTGTAGAGCTTACTGTACTGGAATTTGTTACATATATTATAGCACATGAGATGCATCCTCTGTCAAGTAATGAGTTCGTTTTGTTCCTATTTATAATTTCTTAACATATTTCTGTGCACTACATCTAACTGTGTTTCTACCTTTGTGTAGATATCTGTTGATGATGGTCTAAGGCCGGAACTGGTTGTTGCTTAAGCTTTTCAATAAAACAGCTTATAGTCAAATAGGGATTTCATGCATTACTTGACGGCTGTTAAAAGTCATCTAACAAAGATGTTTAGAGAGACAGTTCCGATAAAATATGTATGGGAACGAATACCTGTTGAGATATTGTCCACTGATGATCCGCAATTCACAGCCTGCATTTCTTTTACAAATGGTTCAAATGGCTCTGAGCACCATGGGACTTAACTTCTGAGGTCATCAGTCCCCTAGAACTTAGAACTACTTAAACCTAATTAACCTAAGGACATCACACACATCCATGCCCGAGGCAGGATTCGAACCTGCGACCGTCGCGGTCGCGCGGTTCCAGACTGTAGCGTCTAGAACCGTTCGGCCACTCCGGCCGGCTTTCATTTACAGACGAGGCGTGATTCACAAGAGATGGCACATTGAATTACCATAATATACAGGCGTAGCTAGATGAAAACCCTCGAATAATCACACAGACGAGGCATTAGGAACTCATCGCACGGGCAGGAATTGTCGGTGGCACACACACGTTAGCAGATGCTGGGTACAACTGACTTCTGGGTGGAGATATAGCAGCGCTATTATAGAATGTTACGAGTGCAGTAATATAACGACTGTGGTTTCTTCACAACGGGATACCACTGCATTTCCCACGGAATGTGCGACAGTAGCTCACCGCACCCTTTCGTGGGCGATGGGTTAGTTGAGGATTTTTGGTAGCATGGCCTCTTCGTTCACCGGACCTGAATCAGTTGGATTTATGGTTATGTGGACATTTAAAGTCATCGGTGCAAGCCCAGTTCTCCGACAATTTGCAGGCATTACAGGTTCGTGTGACTAATACATGTTACGTAATCCGAATGAAGCCGGTTTTATCTGAAAGGGCTGTTTAAAGAAAACTGTGATTCACTGGGAAGGAAGGCTGAAGGACGTGTCACGATGCGTGGTAACCACAAGCAGTGCTTGTAGTGTCTGCATCTTCGTAACAGAAAGGTTGGAAAGAGAGGACGGATTAGCCCATGTCTGGACAGGTTTTGGATTCTGGACATATCATTATGGGAACTTTTCTTCTAGTTTTGATCAATAGTACCTCATGTGCATACCTTTTTTTCCTTTTTAACAACTATTTTTTTTACACTTCAGTGGGGATGACTTATTGGCTGGTAAGAAACTTATTAAAACTGTTTTATCAATTTATGTATTCATTTACTCACAGTGTGGGCTATTCGTTTATACAGGTATTGTAAAACTTAAGCTGTATTTCGATTTCAGATATATGGCCTCTTTAGTGGAAGACAAATCGTGAAAAAAAATCTAGGTCAACACGCAACATTTTGCAATGTGTCACGACAGCAAAAATAAAGGCTAAGAAGAAACAAAAGAACGAAACACAAGAGCGCGTCTAGAGGAGGTTGACTTCCGATGTTAGCAGACGACGACGCAGTCTTCACCCCCCTTTCACCTCCTCCCCCCCCCCCCCCCACACACACACCCATCTGCCAACTCCAAATTTCTCTCTTGTTCCATCCTGATCCGTTTCGTCAACAGCCTGAGTGAATAGCGCCATATAACATGCATTGTGAAATGTTTTGTCAAGTGGAAGACGGATAAAAGGCTAGAGAACGCATACAGAGACTGTGCGCATGGTTCACAGCTCCCTGAGGTGTCACGCTGCACCGTTGGCCGCCGTATTTTGTGTCGTCACCAGCAAACTTCTGCGATTTTAAAGAATCGATCTCCTGTGTTTAAAACAGCTTCAAACGTATGTTCACTTTACAAATGGGTTAATGTGTTAAATATTTGTCTTTAAGCACGTGTGAGAGCAAACGTTTAGGAAAGATTTGAATTTATGCTTAAAGTTTGTTGAAAGTTTCCAGAATGAGATTTTCAATCTGCAGCGGAACGTGCGCTGATATAAAACTTTCTGGCAGATTAAAACTGTGTGCAGGACCTAGACTCGAACTCCGGACCATTGCCTTCCGCGGGCAAGTGCTCTACCAACTGAGCTGTGAGGACGGGTTCTGAGTTGTGCTTGGGTAGCTCAGTTGCTAGAGCACTTGCCCGCGAAAGGCAAAGGTCCCGAGTTCGAGTCTCGGGCCACCACACAGTTTTAATCTACCAGAAAGTTTGTTGGAAGTTGCTAAGTGCTCTCATTATGAAAATATGGATGAATATAAACTGAGTAATTGAAGCTCCGTTTCAAGCAAATGCTTGTGTTTCGCTTGTCATTATTTATGACGTTATCTCTCCTGATCTACGTGTCATAAAATGACGTAATTTTGTAGGTTCATTCAGTAATATAAGTGGATACTGTCTGTCTCAGTTGTGTTGCCAATAGATTTAGTAGTAAAGAAGTAATGAATTAAAACGTCATGTGTGGTGCTGAAGTTTGACAGCATGATCAGCGGAAATGTAGTAAGAGATAAACTTGTTTCCTTTTATCATTTTGTGGGGTTTCGTAAAGGTTGGCATTTGTAACTCGCTAACTGATCTCGTTCTCACATACTGGATGAATGAATTTCGGGTACGCACGTCGTCAGTTACTCTGCCTGAAGACAAACACGCAGTGTCCAGCTATAATACTTGTCTCTCTGTGTTAAACGTTTCACATGAGATGATACCTATTAATGAGCAGATTATGACAACATTTAAAATTTTTAAATTCGGTCAATAATCGCACGAAATATTCAGAACCGAATTTTTGTAACCCCTACGCTGCAATTGGTACTTGGTTCAGGGCTCCGTCTTAGCTTTTTATTGATATAGATTCTGCAGTAGTTCTGAAAGCCACAGAATATCTGTACAATTTTGTAATTTACACAGTTGCTAATTTTTTTGCAAAAGCGTACCTCCCATGTGCTCAGGGTATAAATTCACGAACATACGTGGGAAAAAGTTTGGTGTACATATTTTTACATATGTTCTCCAATTGTGCTGTACTTAGTGTATATCGATGGATTTTCTTACTTGTTTAGTGAACCTTGTTTCAGCCAAGTCGTATGATATTCCCAGAGTATGGTGAAGATACAGAATCTTGACAAAGGCATGCAGTATACTTTGTGACATATCTGAAACGTCAGACGTTTATTATTGTAAGTTCCTTTTGTGATTGAAAATATAATTTCTGGAGGTATGGTGGAAGGAATGGGGAATTACGTCTTTCTGTAAGAGTATTCGAAAGTAATTAATTCAGTTCTTGATAGTTGCAATAGGCATTACTGCAATAATTGTTTTTGCAGTTTTGTGTTACGTTATGAATGAAGTACATATTAGAATGAGAAAATATTGATTACAGACAGAAAGACCTGTACTTTTCTGTGAGAAGATAGTTAACGATTTTAAATTATAACTTAAAACTGCAATGTGAGTCCTTTGTACGCTATGTAACAAGTGTAAAGAATAAATTACTGTACAAAACAATCATGGTAGCCTTCTTAATATCGACAATCATTTCGCAGAACTTTCATCTATGTAATGAGATGATGAGAAACTGATCTAGAAGAAAGACAATTTAGCTAGATAGTGGCTCAAGTATTAATTTCATAATCTCAGGATCAGGGCAACCCTGTTGCATATTCGACTGTCTGGGTGAGTTAGGTTGTACTGTGCCCGATCTCTGATTCAGAGTTCCCGTATTTTACACGTGCAACAGAGAAATTATTTCGCTTATTTTAAAAAAAAACGCAAATTTAACTACACACTGCATGCAATTTATATGAAAGCAAACTTTTTGTGTAACATTTCTCTCTGAACTCTCTGTTCCCCGAAACTGTTACACATATCTCCAACTGATTTTCAGATTTTTCTGTCTTGGATATATCTTATGGAAGGGAGAGTCGCCTAAACTGTACCGCTTTCGAGATTTTATTTATTATGGCGTAAACAGTAAGTTACAGAATTGTTTACACAGTGCCATCTTCAACTTGAGGTTGTTGTACTTGGTATCTGATCTAAGGAATGAAAATTCTGAGAAGAATAAACACAGTATACTAAATTTTCTAAACGTTTGCAAGTGGCAGAAATTAGGAATCTGGTTCCCTAATTCGTAGCAGTTGGTGCATAAATCGTACTGCCCTTACAAACTATGTCCCTTAGCTTGGAGATATGTGTGGTGTCACTGCCAGACACCACACTTGCTAGGTGGTAGCCTTTAAATCGGCCGCGGTCCATTAGTATACGTCGGACCCGCGTGTCGCCACTGTCAGTGATTGCAGACCGAGCGCCGCCACACGGCAGGTCTAGAGAGACTTCCTAGCACTCGCCCAAGTTGTACAGACGACTTTGCTAGCGATGCTACACTGACAAATACGCTCTCATTTGCCGAGACGACAGTTAGCATAGCTTTCAGCTACGTCATTTGCTACGACCTAGCAAGGCGCCATTACCAGTTTATATTGAGATTATAATTAATGTATCATCAATAGCGATGTTCTCCAATTATGGATTAAAGTTAAGTATTCAAGCAACTCTGTACTTTTTATTTAGTAGACTCAACTCCTTTAACTGTTCCAGACCTCACGCCAGTCTGCGTGAACTTAAACGCGTGCATTTCGGCCTCCTCTAGCAACACATCATATGGCGACGAGTGTAAAACCGGTCTTCTTCTTTATACTTGCTTAAATTACTTGTGTCATGGCTTCGCCACAATCTCCAGATGTACTGTCCGAATTTTATCGCTTGCAGAATCAGCAGACGCAGGCCTTATTGGATGCCCTTGGACAGCTCGTCCAGGGTCAACGTGCAATGCAACACGATGCAGCAGCCGCCGCTCCACCGCTACCGCAGCCACAACACGCAGTTGCACCACCTTTTCGTCCTTTTGATGCAGCACTGCAAAGCCGGACGGAGTGGTCACGCCAATTTGGATTCCATCTCGCTGCCTACAGAATTCAAGGTATTGAGTGGCAGCCTTTTTTGCTTTCTTGTGTAGGAGTGTCCACCTACTGTGTGATAGTGAAATTGTTTCCCCGACGCGACGTAGCAACTCTGTCCAACAACGAAATTTTGTCTGCATTAGATGCATATTTCAAAGAATCAGTCAATGTACTTGCAAAAAGGTATACTTTCTTTCGTACAAAACGTACGGCCGGTCAAACTAATAGGGAGTGGGTTGCCACATTGCAAGGCCTTACTAGGGATTTTGAGTGTGAATGTGGACTCCCTTATTCAGATACTATGGTACGTGATGCAATTGCACAGAACGTTTCTGATGTTCGTATAAGGGAACACATTTTGAAACTAGTCAATCCCTCCCTTCAACAAGTGATGGACATATTGGATAGGCAGGACACACTTGACTTTGCTCAAGAATCGTTTGAAACTTCGCCAGCCGTCTGTCACATTAACCGGCCCGCCGGGCGAGCTGCATGGAACAGTAAACAGCCCTCGCGCCCGTCCGCGCAGCTGCCGCCAAGCTCTCCGCTACGTGTGCCGGGCAAGCAAGCAAATGCAGTGCTAAAATCATGTCCGCGGTGTGCAACTAGACATTCACATGAGAATTGCCCATCATGCCAAGCTATTTGCTTTTTCTGTAATAAAAAAGGACACGTTCAGAGTGTTTGCCAGAAAAAGCTTAGGTCGGACACTCATAACCGTTCCAGGCCCTTTGCTTCGCGCCGGAATCGAACCAAGAATACTCAGGCTCGTGAACCGTCGCCCATGGAAATTCATGTAGTTAATTCCACTCCGCCCAGTGCCGCTCTTTCTAACAGTGACTGTGTTCGTCCCACAAATAGTGTGCGTCGACATCGCCGGAAATCGCGTCAAGTCGCAAGTGCTTCTGTACCAGTGTCTGTTCACGTTGCATGAGACAGTCGCTCTTGTCGTCAGCAGGACAATAAACTTTTTGTAGATTTGGACATTCATGGCAACGTGATACCATTCCAGCTCGATACCGGAGCTGCAGTTTCTCTGATCAATCACGACACATACAAACAGCTGGGCACACCTCCGTTGCATGCCGCAAATGTTACGTTAACTAGCTATTCCGGTCAGGATATCCCTGTGTTAGGACAGTGCAGCCTTCTTGCAACATACAAGGGACAAACAAAACTTGTGTCTTTTTACGTCCTTCGTTCTTCTTCTGCAGTGAACTTGTTTGGTTTAGATTTATTTCAGTTGTTTAACTTGTCTATAGTCAATCAGGTCCTCTCGGTGAACCAGACTGTGCCTTCAGACAGTGTTTCCCGTCTATGTGCAGAATTTGCAGACATTTTTGCACCGGGCCTTGGTTGCGCTAAGAACTATAGAGCACATTTGGAACTGAAAGTAAACGCGCAACCGAAATTTTTCACAGCGCGCAATGTTCCCCACGCATTGCGTGATGATGTCGCAAGAACATTATACGATTTGGAATCACAAGGTGTGATTGACCATGTGCAGGCTTCTCTCTGGGCATCACCCTTAGTAATTTTGCCAAAACCTTCCGGAAAATTGAGACTTTATGTGGACTTCAAGGCAACAGTGAATCCACAACTAGTGATTGCAATTTTTCCTTTACCCCGCCCGGAAGATCTTTTTGACAAACTGTGCCCGGGTAAATATTTTTCAAAGTTGGACCTAGCAGATGCGTACTTGCAAATACCAGTGGACGAAGACTCCCAGCGCCTTTTGGTGGTTAACGCGCATTTGGTTTGTATCGATTCAAACGACTACCATTCAGGTGTGCATCCGCCCCTGCATTGTTTCAGCAATATCTGCAAACTGTTTGTGCCTCGGTTCCTACTGCAGCAAACTATCTGGACGATATTGTGATCTCCGGAAAGACGGAAGAAGAACATTTAGCCAATCTCAGAACATTATTTCAGGTCTTGCGACAAAATGGTCTTCGCTTGCGGAAGGACAAACGTGTGTTTTTTGCTCGTGACTTACCCTATCTGGGACATGTAATCAATGCACAAGGCATACATCCCAGTCCCGAGCACCTCCGTGCCATACAAGACTTGCCTTCACCGCAGAATTTGAAGCAGCTACAGAGTGTGCTGGGAAAAATAAATTATTACCGTAAATATGTGCGTCACGCCTCTTCCATTTCAGCTCCGCTTCATCGCTTACGCCGTAAAGGTGTTCCGTTCGTCTGGACGACGGAATGCGAACGCGCCTTTCGCCAGTTGAAATCGGCGTTGCTTTCCAATACTTGTCTTACGCCATTCGATCCTCAGAAACCCCTTTTGTTGATGGTGGATGCATCGGATTTCGGGATCGGTGCTGTGCTTGCGCACAAAGATGGTTCGCACGATCGCCCTATTGCCTTTGCGTACAAATTGCTCTCGTCTGCACAAAGAAATTATTCACAGATCGAGAAGGAAGCTTTGGCTCTCGTGTTTGGTGTTACAAAGTTTCATGATTTCTTGTATGGTCGTCACTTTACCATCATCGCAGCCCACAAACCTTGAAAGGTGGCTACACTGAGCCACAGCGCCAGAGATTGCACCAAAGAGTTTAATTCCGTCGCCTCCACTGGCAGTGCTTGTCGAGAACTCGTAGTAGGCAGTGCTTGCTGAGATGTCGTAGTGAAAAGTTCTTGTCGAGAAGTCGTGGTGGGGAGTGCTTGCTGAGATGTCGTAGTGAAAAGTTCTTGTCGAGAAGTCGTAGTGGAGAGTGCTTGTTCCATGTTTTATGCAGTTGTTTGATGGGATAGACAGCAGATGTTGTTCTAATGGAGATATTGTAATGATCAGAGTGCTTTTCGTCAATATATATGAAAGTAAAAAAAAAATTCCCTTTTCTTTTTATAATTTCATTGTCTTAAATAATGCGTCATTACAGGTTCAGTCAACAAAGCATCTGGCTTGTGTTCTTGTATTAGAGTGTAATCCTGGTTTTCTTGCGCAATTATAGTATTTCTATTTTTTTTAATTACTTCAGTATAAATGGTATTTAAAATTTCTTGTCTTGTTGAAGAAGAACCGTGCCAGATGTGTACGTTGAATCACACTCCCACACACAGAACAATTACACTTATGTTTTTGTTTCATAGGTTTTATAGTTGCTGTGGACTTAATTAATTAATTGTGTTAACAAAAATTTTCACTTCATTCTTTGTTGTTGTTCTATGCAGTCAGATTGCGTACAAAAACTAGTCAGGGCCAACCGTTTACGAGACTGCGTAATCGGACTTACAGCTACGAAAAATAAAAATTATTTTCATTTTATATAATTAAGCCCCCATGCATGTGGCGACCCTGCCAGGATCGTCCCTTGGAATTCTTCTGATTGTAAAAATAGTAGACAGTAGTATTGTTGTAGTAATTTGTAGTTTAGTAATTGTAATCTATATTGCATGAGTAGATTTGGTAATTGTCATTCTTTTAATGGTATATTGGCAGAATTTAATTTTTGATGTCTTGTATACAGGTCTGACAATTTTGTGCAATTGTGAAGGTTCTAATTGTTCGTTTGGCGTGTCTGTCGGGAAGTATTTCGTGTGAATGGTATTGTGTCATTCTGTGTAATTTTCGTATAGTGACGAATTTTGTATGTTTTGTAAATGATTACGCGATCGATGAAAAAGGCAAAAATGATGGATAGTCAGAATGACGAAATTGTTGACATGGCGAACTCGCCAACACAGGAGAACAGTATGATGAATAATGAAGTGGAAAACAATTTAATAAGTCGGGAAAATAGTCTGGAACGATTTCAAAATTTTTCTCAATCAGAAAATTCACAGAATACGAGATTAACGACAGAAGATTCTGAAATAGTATCGAACACAGATAGCTTTACAGCTATGACGAAAGAAGATGGTATTGCGGGAAATGTTAGGGATGAAAAGAATTTCGAATCAATTAACATGGAGCAGTTGATGGGTGCTATATTACATTTGGGATCACAGATGGGAACTTTGCGATCTGAAATTAAAACTGATATAGGAACAATGGAAACACGGTTAGACTCACAAATAGGAACAATTAGAATTGAGATGGGAACAATGGAAACACGGTTAGACTCACTTGGATCACAGTTAGGATCAGAATTAAAAACAGAGATAGGGAAAATTAAAACTGAGATGGGAACAATGGAAACACGGTTAGACTCACTTGGATCACAGTTAGGATCTGAATTAAAAACAGAGATAGGGACAATTAAAACTGAGATGGGAACAATGGAAATACGGTTAGACTCACAAATAGGGACATGTTTCAAAAATATGAAAGATGAATTAAAGAAAGAAATCAGAGAAGAAATACAACCGATTTTGAATTCTCACAATAATAGATTAATTGCAGTAGAGATTAGACAAAAGGAACAGGATAGAGAACAGGAAGAAAGATCGCCTGATAGTACAAAAATTTTCAGAGTTAAATTTACAACGTGCACACGATAAGGAAGAAATATTTGAGAGAATCGAGGAATCCGTACCAGATGACAGATTAAATAACCTAACACAACAATATGAACAGTTAACTACCAAATGTGTCAATACTGAAACCCGAGTCGCGACTCTTACGGAAGACGTAAATAAACAGAAAGAACAATTAGGTGACTTATCGGAAAGAGTTGAGGACATTTCAGATAAATTGACAAGTCTTAGTTTAAATGGGGACAGAGATTGAGGTGATACAGCACCATTGCCATTTGCAGAAACCGAAGAGTACCAGAATATAAATAAGCATGTTGATAATCAGGGAAAATTTAATGAACGCGTCAAAAGAGAATTTGAGGCATTACGAAAGCAAGTCAAACAAATTGAAGGCGAAATCGTAGGAAAAGACAGCGGAAGAAATGTAGAATCACAGATAGCAGAGGGCTTTGAAGAAAATAATTTGTTTCATTTACGGGATGCAACAAGAGAGCGCCAGGCGCGTGAACTAGACAATAATCGACATTCGGACTGGAACAGTCGCGGTAGGTCTTTGTCGCCACGAGGCGAAAACTTTGACTATAAACACTTTTTGATTGTTCGGAAATTTAAGATCTTTCGCAACTCTAAGAATGACATACATCCATGTTCATGGCTAGATCAATTTATGTACGCACTTCCACCAAATTGGCCACTAAGTCACAAACTGGAATTTATGTGTGGATATTTAGAAAACGAACCGGCGACGCGGATGCGCGCACTTATTAGAGATTGTAATAATCTAAATGATTTTTGTCATGCATTTCTATCGGCATATTGGTCCGAAAACACGCAAGACAGAGTCAAACACAGTCTTATTATGCAGCGTAATTTTGAACAGTCTGAGTTCCGCACGCCAGCAGAATACTTTGAAGACATGATTCGAAAGAATCAGTTCCTTTCCAGCCCTTATAGCCCGACTGAATTAATTCGCATTTGTTTAACTAAGCTGCCACAATCCATAAGACAAATTGCTTTAGCCGGAAGATGTAAAGACGACATTGAGACTTTTAAGACTTTGCTACAAGAACTTGAGTATGACAACGTCGACGGGATTTCTTGTAATTTTTTCAGTAACAGTAATCACAATAGATTTTCAGAGAAAAGGGATAGTGATCGGAACGGACGTTATAGCGGTAATTTTGAGAATGACAGACGAAACAGACAGGACAATAGATACCAGCCTTATGACAATAACAGACGTTCTAACAGAAATTACACAGACAATTATAATAACGGTAATTCGTACCGGAATGATCAATCATACGGAAACAGTAATCGGTATCATCAAGACAGAAATTATTCATACAATAATAGAAATTCTTACTACAGAAATAACCAGGGTAGTAGGTCTAACAGTAATTTCAGAAGTGACAGTCGAAATTACACAAGAAGTAGTCGTTCAGATAGACAGGAAAATAGAGATTTTTATAACAGACACAACCAAGAATTTGTATCTAACAGACAGGAGGGACCTAATTGGCATCCTCCACGTGACAGAACTTCAGAGGGACAAGTACAAATCGTAGAAATTGATCCGCGAAATGACGCGAATAATTAATGTCCTCAGGGGATTCACTACACTAAGTGAATATGTGCTGTAGCGTGCATAGGGCCCCGAGCTGTAGTGGTGCTATTTACCTTTTAGTTTTCTGCACCGCTGCCTACTCTTCTACTATTCTTTGCATCTGTTAAAACAACTCTTCGACTATCAATCTATCTATAGAGTCGTTAAAGAATAACCGGATATGACTATTTTACCTAAATGTTATTTCGGAAATTACCGTTTGGACTTACTGTACCTTCAGCAGCATTCATTCGTAGTTTAAACGAAATCTTACCTGTTTATCTTCGTGACAATATTACTTCATATGTTGACGATATTCTTATTGCTAAACATTCTTGGAGTGAGCACAACAAAATTTTGGATTCATTATTACGTATCTCTGCAAGAGTTGGCATTACAGTGAACTTGAAAAAATCTGAATTTGGTCGTTCTCAGGTGAAATTTCTTGGTCATATTATTTCTACAGAAAGTATTCTTCCTGATCCAGAGAAACTAAACGCTATTCGTAATTATGCTGTTCCTACTACAAAACGTGATGTTCGTAGTTTCCTTGGTGTCTGTAATTTTCTTAGACGCTTTGTTAGATTGGACAATTTGGCCACACCTCGTTTATGTGAACTACCTGGAAAGAAATCTAATTGGTGTTGGGATGAGGAAGCTCAGTCAGAATTTGAACAACTTCGTGATGCTTTAGTTGCTGCTCCACTTCTTTCACATCCGGATTTATCTAAAGATTTTTGTTTGGCGACGGACTCATCATACAAAGGCCTAGGTGCACATTTATTTCAGGAGATAGAAGAAAACGGCGTTGTAATACAGAAAACTATTGCATTTGGAAGTCGTGTTCTCTCTAAATCAGAAAAGAATTATTCGATTACGGAACTTGAGGCCTTGGCTGTTGTTTGGGCTTTCACAAAATTTCGCATATTTTTGTTTGGCAGACATACTAAGGTTTACACCGATCATCGAGCTCTGGAATTTCTTATGTCAACAAAATTAACTCATGGCAGATTGTCACGATGGGCGTTGTATCTACAGGAATTTGATTTTAGTATTGTTTACATACAGGGTTCTTCAAATATTGTTGCTGATGCTATATCACGTGCACCTGTGGGTTTGAAACAAAGTGCTGAAGAGGACTGCAAAGAAAACAATTATTGTTTGATGTATATTAAAGGTGTTGCGTTTGAAAATTTTATTTCTTCTTCGCTCCAGGACATCGCTAAGGAGCAAAATAAGGATCCAATCTGGAAGGACATTAAGGAGAAGTGGAGGAGAAAGGAAAGCGTAGCGATTAGACAGTATTATTTAGTTCGCAATGATATTCTTTTTAAACGAAAATCGGTCAACAACTCTGTTTGGTTAGTTTGTATTGCTGATGAGTGGGTCAATAAATTGATTTGGTACACATATTTCAGTTATGCACACTTTGGTCCCAGAAAATGCTTCCATAAATTACGAGAAAATTGCTACTTCAGTAATATGGAAAAACGTATTCGATCTGTTCTTGCCAAATGCAGATTATGTCAAAAGGCTAAGCCGCCAACTATTTCTCACAGAGCACCGTTGTTTCCTATCATTGCAGCGAAATTAAAGGACATGGCTGCAGTCGATTTGTTCGGTCCAGTGGTTCGTTCTACTAATGGTTTTGCGTACATTTTGGTAGCAGTGGAATTGACATCAAAATATGTGTGTTTTACACCTTTACGTAAAGCAACGGCTCGTTCAGTATCTAACGCTTTCATCAAACATTTTCTTAAATAAGTGGGTCATGTTGATAAGGTTATATCAGATAATGGATCACAGTTTCGCTCTAAAATTTGGCTTCGTACTCTACGGCGTCGTAAGATTAAACCAATTTTCATTTCACTTTTTCACCCTCAATCTAACGCTTCAGAGAGATGGATGAAGGAAATCAATAAATTGTGTCGACTTTATTGTCATCAGAATCACAGAACGTGGGATCAGTATCTTCATATTTTTCAAAACATTCTGAATGAACTTCCTAATGATTCAACTTCTTTACCGCCTATATTGATATTAAAAAATAAAGCACCGACAAATCGCATTTCTGAAATCGTTCCTTTTCCGCCTTCACGGAAACTGCGGCATTCTGAAGTTGTCGACCTGGCTCTACGAAATATTGCATCTGCGGCTGCTAGAAGAGAGAAATCAGCTAAACATCCTGGTCGTTTAAAAATCTTGTCAGTTGGTCAAAAGGTGTTAATTAAGTCTCATCGTCTGTCTCACAAAGGAAAGGGATTGTGTCGCAAATTTTTTCTGCTTTACAACGGTCCATATAGAATTCGCAAAATCATTCATGATAACACTGTTGAAGTAGAAACTCTTAAATCTCGGCGCTCTAAGGGAATACATCACATACCGAACGTTAAAATTTTTGTGGAATGACATACTTTTGAGAAACTAACAGTTATACGTAAACACACGGAGAATGCAAGGATACCGCGCTGTGTTCCGGCGGCGGCACAGACTCAAAGCAACAGTCAAGTCTGCGCGGCGCACAAGGCAGTCGTGGACCGCAAACAATTACTTCCTACGTCACGCGCCTACAGCTGATCGAGCGCTCAGTGCGAATGCACTGACAGCCGTGAACAAATACACAGTTTAATTTCTCCGATTAAATTCAGTATAAAGCTATAGTGACTTGGTAAATTATATTATTAACGTTCAGTATTTTTCAGGATACGGTTCTATAAAATATTTAAGAACTTCAGGTAAATTCTGTGTGTGTCCCACGTTAAGACGACTTGCTATAGAGAAAATTTCAGGAAGAATGTAATTTCTAAGAAGAAACTAATAAACTAAAAAAGGTAACTATTAATTGAGTTTATTTTTCAGGTAACATATTTCCACTTTGGTACGTACTTTAGACGTAATTTGCTGCTCGCGATTACGTGATTCATACTTTGTGCTAATTTCATGTTCTATGAATTTACTTGTGAAGCGACGTGCTTGCTTACGTTAACTGATTTTGACAATGATTGATTAATGAACAGGGTTGTTATTTGTATATATTATGCATCGCTTGGCTGCACTGCTTTTTCACTGACGTCATATTTTTTTTATTATGTGTTTGCTGTGCTTATTTATTTAAATTATAATTGTCACCTGATTAGTTGTACTGATATGGTTATGTATGTAAGTTATACTTTGCGATTTACCTGCTTGCGCCTTCACGTTTACTTATTAAGATTACATATGAACATTTATTTGCTTATGCTGATATGATGCTAGTGACCTGTTTATTATGTAAGATACATATTTGCTGCTTTGCTTATGGATTGCATATTATACATTTCTGTTTGTTATCATAACTACTCTTCAATTTAGAATATAGCAATGCTGATGTACAGTGTACGAACATAGAGTTTAGGTTACACTGTGGTATTAATTATAGACTGTTCGCTTGGCAGAGCCTCGTTGTAGGAATTGTGCTGCATCCACTTGTTGACATTCTGTTCTCTACTGGTATATTTACTCGCTAATGCATGTTTTGCTTACGCTCAGTGCCATATATTTTTAAGATAAGAAAATGAACTGCTATAATTCGGCGAACGACATTAGTACAAGAAACTTCATAGAAGTCACATGAGCTGGAGGTTTTATGGAAGCTGTATAAATTTATGCTAATAGGAAGGAAGCTAACGACATGACATACCAATACTAGGTTTAGACCATTAACAATTATTACACTGCATTCTTCATGAGCAATTGAAATAGCAAGTGACACTTGACACAAAAAATACTCGACATGTTTGCTTCTGCCATGATTCTTGAAGTGGTGTACACACTGTGAAATATTATGATCATTCACACTCCGTAATCGTACTTAATTACTGAGAGTTATTCGAACTAAAGTCTGTTAGAGGTCATGTATGCATTTCTTTTATTTAATGATGGACAAGGTAACCAAAATGTATTTTATAATTCATGATGAGTAGAGGGATTGGGTCAGATGGATTACACAGAGGTTGTGTGTGGACATTGTGTCTACGGATTGTATGGGATGATGAAGTTTGCATTAGGATTTTATCTGTACTTGTTCGAGGAGACTGACTAGAAGAAAGAGTTGTTATGGAAGTGAAATGATATTGATGCTAAGGTTTATATGTATCGACGTATTGAAGAGGTATTATTGAGGTATTATTGAGATTATGTGAAGTTGATGATTATTGGAGGTTTGGTGGACAAGAGGTAAGAAAATGATATTGGCGATAAGGTTTATGTGTATCGACGGATTGAAGAGGTATTATTGAGGTATTGAGATTATGTGAAGTTGATGATTATTGGAGTTTTGATGGATAAGAGGCAAAGTAAGTGAGGAGCATATTTTTTTTTGTTGGATTATATGGAACAAGGAGGATGAAGATGGCAGACTAGAACACTCAAGTAGAAGGAAGATTGTCTACACACACACTTTGTTAAATCACTAAGCAGTATATACTTTTTTTTTTTGGAGAGAGGAAGTAATTGCTTATCTTGGCTCACTAACAGTTGTTCAGCAACCGTACATTTTGATCTGGCTTGGCAAACATTGGTCTTGACATGATGACTATGACTTTGACTAACTATTATTGACCGTTATACATTGCTGCCACTACTACTTGATACACGTGATGAACATCAAATTTTGACAGAATTGCATTTACACAGTTAACACTTTTCAATTACACAGTAGCACTTAATGTGGATGAAAGATGAGTGAGTGTGTTTTGTGTGTTTTCCCTTCCTAATCCCAGATAAGTGGTACCGACTTTACTTGTTTGTTGTGGCTTGCACTGACACCCATGAATATTATAGGTTTACTGATATTTGTGTATTTGTAATAGTTAATATGACAATTATCTGACATTTGTGTGTTTGTTATAAATTGTAAGTTTAGTGTAAGAGCATTGAGAATAATTTTGTAAAAGCAATTGTGTGTGCATTCAAACTATTGTTCATGCCTGAACTGTCTGATTAGTGATGGTGAATATCATGGACTGTTACCTGCACTTCTCCAACATAATGGGTGCCACTTAGAAATGTTTAATTTCTGCTGATGAACTGTGTCATTAGTGATAGTGAATATTATGGACTGTTACTTGCACTTTTTCTACATGATTGGTGCCACTAGGACATGTTTAATTTCTGCTTATAAACTCTGATGATCAGTGTGATTAGTGATAGTGAATATTATGGACTGCTGTCTGCACCTGGTCAACATTGCTGGGTGCCACTGATGAAACTGTTTCTACTGACATAATGTCACTTGTTGGTGTCTGCACCTGTTCAACATTGCTAGGTGCCACTGATGGAACTGCTTCTACTGAAATGTCACTTGTTGGTGTCTGCACCTGTTCAACATTGCTGGGTGCAACTGATGGAACTGCTTCTATTGAAATGATGTCACTTGTTGCTGTCTGCACCTGCACAACATTACTGGGTGCCACTGTTGGAACTGCTCAACCAGTGATGAGATGTCACTTGTTGCTGTCTGCACCTGTCAACATTACTGGGTGTCACTAATGGAACTGCTTCTACTGAAATGAAGTCACTTGTTGGTGTCTGCACCTGTCAACATTGCTGAGTGCCACAGATGGAACTGCTTCTACTGAAATGTCACTTGTTGGTGTCTGCACCTGCTCAACATTGCTGGGTGCCACTAATGGAACTGCTTCTACTGAAATGATGTCACTTGTTGGTGTCTGTACCTGTTCAACATTGCTGGGTGCCACTGATGGAACTGTTTCTACTGAAATAATGTCACTTGTTGGTGTCTGCACCTGCTTAACATTGCTGGGTGCCACAGATGGAACTGCTTCTACTGAAATGTTGTCACTTATTGGTGTCTGCACTTGTTCAACATTGCTGGGTGCCACTGATGGAACTGTTTCTACTGAAATAATGTCACTTGTTGCTGTCTGCACCTGTTCAACATTGCTGGGTGCCACTAATGGAACTGTTTCTGCTGAATGATGTCACTTGTTGGAGTCTCCACCTGTTCAACATTGCTGGGTGTCACAGATGGAACTGCTTCTACTGAAATAATGTCACTTGTTGCTGTCTGAACCTGTTCAACATTGCTGGGTGCAACTGATGAAACTGCTTCTACTGAAATGTCACTTGTTGGTGTCTGCACTTGTTCAACATTGCTGGGTGCAACTGATGGAACTGCTTCTACTGAAATGTCACTTGTTGGTGTCTGCACCTGTCCAACATTACTGGGTGCCACAGAGGGAACTGCTTCTACTGAAATAATGTCACGTGTTGGTGTCTGCACCTGTTGACCATTGCTGGGTGCTACTGCTGGAACTATCAATTACTTGTTTTTTTTTTAATAATTAAAAGTATTTTATGTGAACATTTGTATAAACTGATTTTTTGTGTATTGTGTAAACTATTATGTAAAGTCACATGTATGAAAGAATTTGTATTGCTTACTGTATTTTATATATTAGGTTATTGAAAGGTCAGTGCAAAGCCAAAATTTTATCTAATTATGTGATATTTACGTATTAATATAATCTTTTATTTTTGTCTGTATTTTTGTGGACGAATCTGGTGGTATTTTCACCAACAATGCTGGCAAAAATACCATCAAATTCTGTCCCGTGGAGGAAGGGCATATGAAAGGTGGCTACACTGAGCCACAGCGCCAGAGATTGCGCCAAAGAGTTTTATTCCGTCGCCTCCACTGGCAGTGCTTGTCGAGAACTCGTAGTAGGCAGTGCTTGCTGAGATGTCGTAGTGAAAAGTTCTTGTCGAGAAGTCGTGGTGGGGAGTGCTTGCTGAGATGTCGTAGTGAAAAGTTCTTGTCGAGAAGTCGTAGTGGAGAGTGCTTGTTCCATGTTTTATGCAGTTGTTTGATGGGATAGACAGCAGATGTTGTTCTAATGGAGATATTGTAATGATCAGAGTGCTTTTCGTCAATATATATGAAAGTAAAAAAAAATTCCCTTTTCTTTTTATAATTTCATTGTCTTAAATAATGCGTCATTACAGGTTCAGTCAACAAAGCATCTGGCTTGTGTTCTTGTATTAGAGTGTAATCCTGGTTTTCTTGCGCAATTATAGTATTTCTACTTTTTTTAATTACTTCAGTATAAATGGTATTTAAAATTTCTTGTCTTGTTGAAGAAGAACCGTGTCAGATGTGTACATTGAATCACACTCCCACACACAGAACAATTACACTTGTGTTTTGGTTTCGTAGGTTTTGTAGTTGCTGGGGACTTAATTAATTAATTGTGTTAACGAAAATTTTCATTTCATTCTTTGTTGTTGTTCTATGCAGTCAGATTGCGTACAAAAACTAGTCAGGGCCAACCGTTTACGAGAATGCGTAATCGGACTTACAGCTACGAAAAATAAAAATTATTTTCATTTTATATAATTAAGCCCCCATGCAACCTTTGACATCGCTTTTTCATCCGAACAAGCCTGTACCGCCACGTACAGCGCAGAAATTCGTTCGCTGGTCTATTTTCCTCTCGCAGTACCGCTACGATATCTTGTATCGGTCCACTGCTAAGCACGGAAACGCCGATGCGTTGTCCCGTTTGCCTGTTGCTGAGGATAGAGCATTCGATTCTTCCGAACTTGCTTGCATGTTCATTGATGCGGAAACTGATGACGTGGTCGAATCGTTTCCGATTGATTTTCGTCGTGTGGCTACAGCCACAGCTGCTGACCCTGTCCTCGCTACCGTTTTGCGTTTTGTTGCTACGCAATGGCCCTTGTCAAAGTCACGGATCGAGGATCCGTTGGTTCGCCGATTTTTTGCTCACAAGGAGAGACTGTTTGTTCGACGTGGTGTTTTGCTGTTGTGTTCTGATAATGATCAGTCCCGGGTCGTGGTCCCACGTTCGTTACAGTCCTCTGTCTTACGGCTTCTCCACCAAGGACATTGCGGTATAGTGCGAACGAAACAACTTCTCGTCAGCACTGTACTTGGTTCGGAATCGATGCTGCGATTACGAATATGTGCTCTTCTTGCATGGCGTGTGCCGACCAACAATCCGCCCCATTGCGGAAATTCTTTGCATGGCCGACAGCCACTTCCCCTTGGCAACGCTTACACATCGATTTTGCTGGTCCATTCTGGAATGCTCGATGGTTGGTTGTGGTAGATTCATTCAGTAATTTTCCTTTTGTTGTCCGGATGTCTTCCACGACGTAATCTGCCACCATCCAATCTGCTATCTTTTGCATTGAAGGTCTTCCACAGACTATTGTTTCCGACAATGGCCCATAATTCATGTCCACAGAATTTCAGTCATTCTGCAAGGTCAATGGTATTCAACATCTGACATCCGCGCCGTTTTCGCCTCAGTCAAACGGTGCCGCTGAACGATTGGTCCGGACTTTCAAGTCACAGATGTTGAAGTTGAAAGAGTCGCATTCTCGGGAGGACGCGTTATTGCTCTTTTTGTCCTCGTATCGCTCTCAGCCCCGAGATGGTCGCTCGCCGGCTGAGCTGCTCCATGGTCGTCCTCATCGAACCTTGATGTCTTTGCTACATCCGCCGCATCAGGTTCCTGTGCAGCGGCAGACACCTGCTTTTGTTCCAGGCAACGTTGTATACTATCGCAGCTATCGAGGTTCACGGCGTTGGCTCGCAGGGCGCATTCTTCGCTGCCTCGGCCGCGCTCTGTATCTGGTTTTGGGGGCCTCTGGTGAGGTGCGTCGGCATCTCAATCAGCTGCGCCTCTGTCGTCGCACGGGTTCTGCCGCTCCCCGTCTGCTTTCAGCGACGGTGCCGTCCGGTCAGCGCCCTGGGGACCCATCTACTGGCTCGCCTCATCCACAGGTGTTACCGACGATGCCTTCCATTTTGCCCCTTGGCGACGCGCAGCCGCCGCCGCCGCCTGTTCTCCCGCCGGCGCCGCCCGCAGTGGACGCGTCGCTGCAACCGCCTGGCGCCTCCCTGGCTCACGCGCCGCCGATAGCTTCCCGTGACAAGCTGTCCTCCGACATGGAACTCTTGCCCGCTCCGGACCAGATGTTTTTTCCCGTCGGGTCCCCCGACGCGATGGAGGTCGACCCTTCGGCCCCTCCTGTCTCTCTACGGGCGCATACACCGCATGTTGGCGTGCTCCGTGGACTAGGTTTTCAGGCGTTTCCTAGCTCCCCTCGGACCGAATGGCAGGGTGCGGGTGGCACAGCCTCGCCTGTTGTTAGGCTCCCCACCTCGTCGCATACGTCAACATGGGGTCCTCCCCGCGGCGGGCGGAAGCCTTATAACACAACCGTACGCCGATTTGCGGGGGAGGAATGTGGTGTCACCGCCAGACACCACACTTGCTAGGTGGTAGCCTTTAAATCGGCCGCGGTCCATTAGCATACGTCGGACCCGCGTGTCGCCACTGTCAGTGATTGCAGACCGAGCACCACCACACGGCAGGTCTAGAGAGACTTCCTAGCACTCGCCCCAGTTGTACAGACGACTTTGCTAGCGATGCTACACTGACAAATACGCTCTCATTTGCCGAGACGATAGTTAGCATAGCCTTCAGCTACGTCATTTGCTACGACCTAGCAAGGCGCCATTACCAGTTTATATTGAGATTATAATTAATGTATCATCAAGAGCGATGTTCTCCAATTATGGATTAAAGTTAAGTATTCAAGCAACTCCGTAGTTTATTTAGTAGACTCAACTCCTTTAACTGTTCCACACCTCACGCCAGTCTGCGTGAGCTTAAACACGTGCATTTCGGCCTCCTCTAGCAACACATCAATATGTACTAGACTAACTTTAAGGAAATATTCCACATTTTAGTTCTTACATAATGTTTTCATTGACTTCCCCACCCCTGCAATCTTTGCATGAATCGACATTTTACATTTAATGCATCCATCATATACTCCTTCGGCCTTTCTTACCCAACTACTTTACGGATGACTTTCGGTGGTATCTTCCACGCAGAGCTCACAAAACACTTCCTTCTCACAGTTGGAGCTGTAGTTCTTGCTTTGGTTAGATTTTTTTTCTCAGTTCACAGGCTCTTTGGCTAGGCCTTTAACTTCTGATGTATGTATTCAGATTGAAGCACTGAAAGAAAATTTGTACCAAGGCCGAGGTTCGAACCCGTCTCCTACTCACTAGGCAGATGCGCAACCACTACGTCATCCTGCGACAGTGAATCTGCACAACTGCAGGGACCACGCTAGCATGCCTCTTATCTCAATCCAAATACCTATTCATGCCCAGCCCACTTGGTAGGTCCCCTAAACTCGAAACGTATTGCAGAGGCTCTTCAACTGTTTTGAATTAGCACCCCAGCATCCAATACAGTTGGACAGTCCCTGCAATGCTGTTCGAGTGTACAGGACGTACCAAGTGTGCTGAGGTGTGAAAAGGTATTCGGATTGAGAACAAAGGCATGCTAGCGTAGTCCCTGTATTTGTACAAAGCCACTGTCCCAGGATGACGTAGTGGTTAGGGCACCGCCCTAGTGAGCAGGAGACCTGGGTTCGATTCCTGGCCTGTGTACAAATTTTCAGTCATCACTTCTGATTGCATGTACACACCATAGATGTTTGAAACTTGAGAAGGCCTCCGGAGCCATACAGTTTCACCTGAAATTTTGCTTGGAGAATTCATCATTTCCCTCGGATTCGGCGATATTTCTAGGATGGATACCTTCGGCCAACTTTTTGCCTGTTATAACTTCATCAGCAATGAATTTGTGGGGCAATCCGTTTCATTCTGCAATATCGAAGTTTTCTTAGGTCAAACACATTTAAATCGAAATTTATCTTTACAAATCTAAAAATACGATCGTGCAGTTCGTTTTCAACTGCGTTGGAAAGCCGGCCGGAGTGGCCGTGCGGTTCTGGGCGCTGCAGTCTGGAACCGAGCGACTGCTACGGTCGCAGGTTCGAATCCTGCCTCGGGCATTGATGTGTGTGATGTCCTTAGGTTAGTTAGGTTTAATTAGTTCTAAGTTCTAGGCGACTGGTGACCTCAGAAGTGAAGTCGCGTAGTGCTCAGAGCCATTTGAACCATTTTTTTGCGTTGGAAAACACTTTACTAAGGCCAAAAATTTTTATATCCCAATTTTCATTTTTGTTTTTATTTTCGGTATATCTCTTAATAGATGGCTTAGGCACATTTTATGCCAACGGCCATACCGCAGTGGTAACACCTGTTCCCATAAGATTACCGAAGTTAAGCACTGTCAGGCTGGGATAGCATTTGGATGGGTGACCATCCGGTCTGCCGGACGCTGTTGGCAAGCGGTGTGCACTCAGCCTTTGTGAGGCAAACTGAAGAGCTAATTGACTGAGAAGTAGTTGCTCCGGTCTCTGGCAGGGAGAGCGGTGTGCTGACCACAAGCACCTGCATATCAGCATGCAGTGACGCCTATGGGTTGAAGATGACACGACGGCCGGTCGGTACCTTTGAACCTTCAAGGCCTGTTCGGGCGGAGTTAAGTTTAGGCATATTTTGTATTTATGGAATTCGTTTACTCCATTATCCCTGTTTAAGTAAACAACTAGATGCAATCCAAGTGTGCTGTACTTCCCCCAGTGCCTTGCTGTTGCCGTACTGAAATACTAAAAAATTAGTAGGTTAGGATATAGAACGCATTAGAAACTTGACTACATCATATCTAAACATTATGTTGCATGTTTTAAAGATCATTATATGTGCAACTTTCTTAAACTGTACCGGTGCAATGTGGGAAACTAACAGCAGTACACTATAGGCGACGTCGCCATATTCCCTTTGTGAATTTCTTAGAAACTAAACGCAACGAGTATAGATTTATGACTGTCTGAAGGTTATTTCATCTATATCATCCAAAAATAAAACATTATGTTGTTACTAACATTGTAACAGTAATTCTCTTATGTACGCAATAAGTAACATGAAAACCACAGAAAAATTAACGTTCTCTCTAGACGATCTGTTCCTCAACACACAGAACTCATAGCCGACAGTATGGCTCTAAGTTGCACGCCGTTAAAGCTGAACACACTAAATTTTGCACGGTACAAGAGACACAAATACACTCCTGGAAATGGAAAAAAGAACACATTGACATCGGTGTGTCAGACCCACCATACTTGCTCCGGACACTGCGAGAGGGCTGTACAAGCAATGATCACACGCACGGCACAGCGGACACACCAGGAACCGCGGTGTTGGCCGTCGAATGGCGCTAGCTGCGCAGCATTTGTGCACCGCCGCCGTCAGTGTCAGCCAGTTTGTCGTGGCATACGGAGCTCCATCGCAGTCTTTAACACTCGTAGCATGCCGCGACAGCGTGGACGTGAACCGTATGTGCAGTTGACGGACTTTGAGCGAGGGCGTATAGTGGGCATGCGGGAGGCCGGGTGGACGTACCGCCGAATTGCTCAACACGTGGGGCGTGAGGTCTCCACAGTACATCGATGTTGTCGCCAGTGGTCGGCGGAAGGTGCACGTGCCCGTCGACCTGGGACCGGACCGCAGCGACGCACGGATGCACGCCAAGACCGTAGGATCCTACGCAGTGCCGTAGGGGACCGCACCGCCACTTCCCAGCAAATTAGGGACACTGTTGCTCCTGGGGTATCGGCGAGGACCATTCGCAACCGTCTCCATGAAGCTGGGCTACGGTCCCGCACACCGTTAGGCCGTCTTCCGCTCACGCCCCAACATCGTGCAGCCCGCCTCCAGTGGCGTCGCGACAGGCGTGAATGGAGGGACGAATGGAGACGTGTCGTCTTCAGCGATGAGAGTCGCTTCTGCCTTGGTGCCAATGATGGTCGTATGCGTGTTTGGCGCCGTGCAGGTGAGCGCCACAATCAGGGCTGCATACGACCGAGGCACACAGGGCCAACACCCGGCATCATGGTGTGGGGAGCGATCTCCTACACTGGCCGTACACCACTGGTGATCGTCGAGGGGACACTGAATAGCGCACGGTACATCCAAACCGTCATCGAACCCATCGTTCTACCATTCCTAGACCGGCAAGGGAACTTGCTGTTCCAACAGGACAATGCACGTCCGCATGTATCCCGTGCCACCCAACGTGCTCTAGAAGGTATAAGTCAACTACCCTGGCCAGCAAGATCTCCGGATCTGTCCCCCATTGAGCATGTGTGGGACTGGATGAAGCGTCGTCTCACGCGGTCTGCACGTCCAGCACGAACGCTGGTCCAACTGAGGCGCCAGGTGGAAATGGCATGGCAAGCTGTTCCACAGGACTACATCCAGCATCTCTACGATCGTCTCCATGGGAGAATAGCAGCCTGCATTGCTGCGAAAGGTGGATATACACTGTACTAGTGCCGACATTGTGCATGCTCTGTTGCCTGTGTCTATGTGCCTGTGGTTCTGTCAGTGTGATCATGTGATGTATCTGACCCCAGGAATGTGTCAATAAAGTTTCCCCTTCCTGGGACAATGAATTCACGGTGTTCTTATTTCAATTTCCAGGAGTGTATTACTGAAATGATGTAAACATGGAGCCGGTGCAATATAGGCAACTCTCCCCTGTACTAAAGTGTTTACCAAACCACAAACTAAAGTTTCTAAACCTTGTTTCCTCATTCTGAATGTCACGCTGTCAGTCGCCTGGAATTATAATGTCTTCTAAGTATGTGTCAACTAACAGCTGGAAGGTGATGTGTATGAAATACTGGTGCAGAGTAATAGGCGGTAATTTAGTTTCTCGCTGTAATTGCTGAATATTAACGGTTCGATGTTATTTTGCAGTTACTTGATACGTTATTTACCACCACCGTATACCATGTTCATTTGTTTTGACAACATAAAACGTGGCGGAGCGTTGTTTAGTTTACTTCACGATCTTCTATGTCGTGCCTTCCTTTGGTTTTCTAATCCTTTGGAATCGATCTTGCGGCTGTGCGGTAAGTGCGTGCATAGTGCGTACAGAATAACGTGGCTGGCAGATGCACAATTTGCAGGGCGCGTGTGGAGAGAGCGCCAGTGGGGAGGGTTATGGACAGACTCTGTACCGAAGATCCTGATTGCTGGAGGGGAAGTGGCATTCACATTTTTTGTCGTATTATGTAGAGCACGTCCACGCCCACACTTGCATGGTGACTGTTCAAAAAGATGTGTCACCTATACGTTGGTTAGTATCTAAAGAGAATTGCGTTGAAAATATAACAAAAGCAGCGATTTATTTTCGCATGGTTTGTTAACCATTCGTAACATTCATAGAAGAGTCATGAGTGGCAAATTCTGAGTAAAACCTACATTTCTGTTGTTTTCGCGTTAAAATTTGGGTATTTTCCCAAAATTCAGCGGAGTTTACACACTCTCATCTCATTAAGATGTTGTGCAAACGCAACTGCGACGAAATTCTGAGGTAGTCGTTTATTAAGTTTATTAAGCGAGGAGCTAAGGGAAAGTAACGTCAGTAGCTTACTAAAAAAGCACATCCTCGGTACAAAATAAACGTGTAATGTCTTCACTTATGTTGCTCCAAAACACGTAGCATTTCTTTCGTCGAAAAAGTCTGCAGTTAGTGGGACAACACCGTAGATAATGAAGTTTTGCATAAAAACCATATGGTGAAATACTCTCCTCCTTGTGTGCTATAATTCGCCAAAATCTCATTTCGATATCTGAAATGGTTTACGAAACGTGAGGAATGTTGTGGATATTTCACTCTTGATTTGTCGCAGGCGCGGCGAGACCGCAGGTGAGCGTCCTGCATCAGACCCATTTTGTCGAGACTGCTGACATGTAGAGACTTCCAGCCAAGTCTAAAGAAAAATTGAATGTGTTAGCTAAGTTTCACACCCAGTAACATATTATGCAATATGCACAAAATGCAAAATCATAGCGACCTCTATTTTTCATCGGAGATTTTTTCAAATTTCGCGCAGTTTCTTACTTACAAGCAAATATCACAGTAACTGCGACCATTAACGAAATGATGGGCATATCTTCATGAAGCTGCTATATGAAGCTATAAGTAACCAGTAGTTACCGAGTAGTTTATGTAAAATCGTTTGACAAAGCTTGCAGGACGTGCCCCTAGATTCTGTCATCGCCGACTGGCCGTATGGGGGGCAAACATTGTCGACCTCCCTTTCCGAATAAACCAAAGAACTCACTCGGCGCTGTGGCCGAAAGTTGGTCACTGCGTAACGGCCATCTTATCCTGTGCGGATTTTTTTTTTTTTTTCCCCTACTCACCGAATCGGCTGACGGGCGAATCGACGCCGTGCGAGTAGGAGTGCGGGGGCGACACGAAGCTGACGCGCATCGAGGACTGCGGCCCGGCCACGGGCGAGGCCGTCGCTGTCAGGGTCGTCAGGGCCAGCAGCACCAGCGGCAGCCGCAGCAGCACCAGCGGCAGCGGCGTTCTCGGTGTCTGCAGCAACAACAACAGCAACGTGTCAACAACTCGGCTGCCAGCTACACGAGGCGGCGTGTTGCACACTCTTCAGCGGTTGAATCAGATACAGGGAACCAGGCAAGCGAAGGAATGTGTCAGGGTACAGCCGGGAGTGGGAGTCACTTATGAAATTTGTTATTAACAATCCGAACGAATTCATGAGTAATAGCAGTGTACATGGCTACAACACTAGGAGAAAGGATGATCTTCACTACTCAAGGTTAAATCTAACTTTAGCTCAGAAGGGGGTAAATTATGCTGCCACAAAAGTCTTTGGTCACTTACCTAATAGAATCAAAAGTCTGACAGATAGCCATATAGCATTTAAAAGGAAATTAAAAGAATTTCTTAATGGCAATTTCTTCTACTCATTAGATGAAATTTTGGATATAGTAAGTGGGTAATTTCCCAACCACCACAAATAAAAAAAAAAAAATTAAAAAAAATTAAAAATATTGAGTGTCATGTAATATTTTGTGTAATGTAATATCTTGTATAGACACCTTTTATTAACCTGACACGCTCCACATCATTACGAAGTGTCGTATTCATGATCTATGGAACAAATACTAATCTAATCTACAAATGAAACAGAGGTGAGCGGGACAGGCCGGTAGCAGGTGAACCAAGACAATTCTCTGGTGGCCACATTCAGGCATTGCGGCGCTTATCGCAGTGTTTGTGGTTACTTCACTTCATATTTGTTGACAACGGAATGGAAACAGTGATTTATTGAAGTGTGCCTTACGTAAATTTCAGAAATTTTACTCAAAAACTCTCTGATGTAAATATTGGGTTTTACTCCTTATAAAGTATCACATAGTATGATCGTTATCTTGCTAACTCTGTGGTTGTAGGAATGAGCAGTCAGTTTTCGTCTTGGTTCTTATGTTCAGGAAATTATTATCCCTTAAAGCAACTGAACTGAAATTCAAGGATGTTCGTCTGGTCTAGGGTGCGAGTGTTATGTAGAAGTGAAAAGATACACTACTGGCCATTAAAATGGCTACACCACGAAGATGACGTGCTACACGCGCGAAATTTAACCGACAGGAAAAAGCTGCTGTGATATGCAAATGATTAGCTTTTCAGAGCATTCACACAAGGCTGGCGCCGGTGGCGACACCTAAAACGTGCTGACATGAAAAAAGTTTCCAACCGATTTCTCATACACAAACACCAGTTGACCGGCGTTGCCTGGTGAAACGTTGTTGTGATGCCTCGTGTAAAGAGGAGAAATGCGTACCATCACGTTTCCGACTTTGATGAAGGTCGGATTGTAGCCTATCGCGGTTGCGGTTTATTGTATCGCGACATTGCTGCTCGCGTTGGTCGACATCCAATGACTGTTAGCGGAATATGGAATCGGTGGGTTCAGGAGCGTAATACGGAACGCAGTGCTGGATCCCAACGGCCTCGTATCACTAGCAGTCGAGATGACAGGCATCTTATCCGCATGGCTGTAACGGATCGTGCAGCTACGTCTCGATCCCTGAGTCAACAGATGGGGACGTTTGCAAGACAACAACCATCTACACGAACAGTTCGACGACGTTTGCAGCAGCATGGACTATCAGCTCGGAGACCATGGCTGCGGTTATCCTTGGCGCTGCATCACAGACAGGAGCGCCTGCGATGGTGTACTCAACGACGAACCTGGGCACACGAATGGCAAAACGTCATTTTTTCGGATGAATCCAGGTTCTGTTTACAGCATCATGATGGTCGCATCCGTGTTTGGCGACATCGCGGTGAACGCACACTGGAAGCGTGTATTCGTCACCGCCATACTAGCGTATCACCCGGCGTGATAGTACCATTGGTAACATGTCTCTGTTACCTCTTGTTCACATTGACTGCACACTGAACAGTGGACGCTACATTTCAGATGTGTTACGACCCGTGGCTCTACCCTTCATTCGATCCCTGCGAAACCCTACATTTCAGCAGGATAATGCACGACCGCATGTTGCAGGTCCTGTACGGGCCTTTCTGGATACTGCTGCCCTGGCCAGCACATTCTCCAGATCTCTCACCAATTGAAAACGTGTGGTCAATGGTGGCCGAGGAACTGGCTCGTCACAATACGCCAGTCACTACTCTTGATGAACTGTGGTATCGTGTTGAAGCTGCATGGGCAGCTGTACCTGTACACGCCATCCAAGCTCTGAAGCTCTGTTTGACTCAATGCCCATTCGTATCAAGGCCGTTATTACGGCCAGAGGTGGTTGTTCTGGGTACTGATTTCTCAGGATCTATGCACCCAAATTGCGTGAAAATGTAATCACATGTCAGTTCTAGTATAATATATTCGTCCAATGAATACCCGTTTATCATCTGCATTTCTTCTTGGTGTAGCAATTTTAATGGCCAGTAGTGTACATATTCTGTTACTCGATTACGGGTTACTTTCGAGTGTGCGATCTACCTGGAATCGGTAAGCGTTGTTGGTAAAGCACAGTCTCACGTGTGACAGATAAAACTGAGAAGTTATCTGAGTAGAGCATTCTGCCATCGGCTGGTAGCAACTTCCGACATGTGTCATAATGATTTGTTTCACTTCTTTTTTACGTCCGCGTCGCAGTGATAGCGTTGGGGAGCTGTCCAGGTTCATGACAACCCAACGCCCGACTGCCTTCCAGTTGTGCTAACGTAAGTAGGACTGAGCAACTGTGGAAATGTAACAACCAGCCGCACCGTCAAATCCTCAGAAATCGTGTCGTATAGTGTTATTCGAGAAGGAGCCTCACAGGAAGTTTTGCCAACAAAGGTTCGCGTCACAGAGCTCTCCGGTATTGTACTCGTTCTGAGCCAGCTGAGTCACCAAAACCGCGATTTCCCTAACTTACTTCCTATGAACTTTGGAAAGCTTGCTCTGTCAACGCAACCGGCGAATTCCTTTCTCAGTGCTTATCCACTAAAACTCAGGCACTGTTTCTAATGACCTCGTTCTCAGCGAGACATTACAGTTTGCCCGATGTTTTCATTTTCGAGAGGAGCGAATTGCCATGATATAATTCTAATTTACGATGACCATAACTTCGACTACGTCACAGCCGATTTCTTTTGTGGTGTTTGTTCAGTTCGAACTAGTTCTCCTTCTCAAGCGACCTTTATGTCAACAGGCGTCTAAATTTTAACCTTTATTGGTCTTTACCCAAAATTCATCATATTAAGGAAAGTTTAAGTACGGATGATATTGTAAGAGAACAATTCATTTTCTCAACAAAATGTGACGAGTCTTGTGATGTATTATTGTGCCCAGGTAGGTTCACGTGATAACAGACTTCCAACAGACGAGTAAGATAGTTCTACTTTTAAAATTACGAAGATGACGGTGTAGTCTCGTAATGAGGCACTAGCTGATTGACTGGAGTTCTGATGTGCTAGCATTGGTACAAACAAGATGTCACTATTAACCGTTGCAAACAATGGGTAATCTCCAGGCTCCATGCCGTGGGAGCCACTTTTCTAATGAAAGACGAGAGCTTGTCTTCAGATAAACTGATAAAATCGACACATCTGTGATGTACTTGGATTTGTACTCACAGTTCGGCGGTTTCAAAAATATATATAAACTAAGGGCCGAATGTCCTGTAAAACTAACATAACTGCGAACCCAGCACACAGAGAAATAGTACTTTAGGTCGTTATTGGAGCATATAATGAGCTACGAAGTGAGATGAAAAAGAACATTACGATCCCCGCTTCTACAGTAAAATAAGATACATAAGGGTATTCATCTTTTAAGGTTTGAAAAGATCGTGGCGAACTAGGAACAAAGTAATTAAAATTTAGTGCAGGTAAACGAATGAAAACATACGAAATTAAAGTGAATAATAATCATGATCACGAGAATAAATTACAGCGGTAGACCTGCCATGGAGCTAGTGCCAACAGACGCCACTAGACTGCGGGACGATCTGAAATTCTGGCCGACGTCAAGATTTACCATGCTGTGACATCATTACGTCTTCCTCGATAGCTGCGTGGTCAGCGCGGCAGATTTCGAATCAAAGATATCTGAGTTCGATTCCCGGCCAGGGCGGATATTTTCTCCGCTCGGGGTTGTGGTTTTATGGTGCCCTTAAAAATAGACTGTGATCAAACACAGCACTATAGAAACAAAAGGCATATGAACAGCTACAGTTATCAAAGATGAAATTTAAACGTAAATAATCGTCAGAATCAAACCAGCTCAATCAGAGCTTAGCGTAGTCTACACCCCATAAAAGTCCACGATCTCTCTGACGGATTAACCGTGGGTTAAAACTCTGTGAAATTTAGAAAGGGGAGATGTGGCAGAATGATACAGTGAGGCGGACTGTGAACTGTATTGGGCGGGTCGTTTTCTTTTCTCACGACAGTTAGGGCTGTCTTCGAAGCAATTCAGATCCGGCAAACATTTTCACGAGTCAGAAAGTTTCACTCAGGTAGTCCTGTCCAGAAACAGAGGTTAATTTTGGAAACTATAACTTTTGCAGTGTCTAGTTGTCTTCATATTTCGAAGCCATCGAACGGAAACGACAGACCAGGGAGTTTTTGACGTCCGCGCTTTCTCGTGCGAGGAGGCTCCATCCCCTCCCGAAACATCTTACACAATCGAGTCAGTAAATCCCGAGACTCGATTTTTTGTTCGAGAAGAAAGTCACGCTATTATTCACATACATAAGGAACTGTATAGACTGAAGTTTCCTGCATTAACAGTGTTCTTTGTGTAGCTGTGGCAACAAGCTGTTTTCAGATCCGCTATGGCGCGTATTTCTTATTTGTCATTATTTTCCTCCCCACTGCAGCGTTAATCTCAGTTTTTGGAGAAAAGAGGGACAGTCGTCGAACACCCCTCCTCCCCTCTCCACCCACAGTAGCCTGATTTAGTCCAAGCAGATTTCATGCTCTTCCTAAAACTGAAACCTGTCCTCGAGAGGGTGTACTTTAAGAGGAATGTGACGGGGATTCTGAACGTCTTTCCTCTGAAATCTTTTGCCAATATGTTCCAGAGAATCTACAATCGGTGCTGCCTGTGTGTGGCAAACGAAGGGTGGAGAAAAATTCGCGCACTCGGTTCTCGCAGCGCGATTTCTCACATACTGGCAATACAAAAATGTCTCTCACAAAATTTCATCTTGCGCATAATTCAGGCAGTAAATGGACGTTAAAGATTGGCAGTCTGGCAACACTGTAATCACGTGTACGGTTACAGCAAATACAGCAGTGCTGTACATTACGTGCTGTGGATAGCGTTTTGGGTTAGCGCGCAAGAGGTCGAGGGTTCGATTCTGGGTCGAGGCTTATTTGTTTTTATTTGCTGAAAGTAGTCTGCGTGGTACGATATGTTAATCGCCATACGGCGATTACAGTGTGTCTCCTACAAAATACTCGCAGTTACGTAATACGAACACAGAAATGGAAGTACAATCGTTTTCATGGGTCATCTTTTAAAGAAGCCTTTTGCACGTCATGGGTGCGAATTGTTTCCCGGCACTGCATCTACTAGATTCCAGACCTGTTTTCTGTGTACCCTCCCGGAATGGGCCCTTCGAAATTATTAGCAAAGCACGTCGCTGGCCCTGCTGGCGACCTAAGATCCTCACGAAACGTAATGGACCTGTAGCCAGAATAGTAGTTGGTATTAATCGAAGGGACCATTGGGGAAGGGTACGCACAAAAACAAGTTTGGTATCTAATAGATGCAGTGGTGCGAAACAGTTCGGGTCCACAACATGCAAAAGGTTTCTTTAAAAGCTGACCAACGAAAACCATTGCATTTCCATTTCTGAGTTCGTGTAACGTAACTGCAAAAGTTTTGTAGAGGACCCACTGTAATCGATGTATAACGATTAAGACGCCAGATATTGTACCACACGGACTACTTTTGGCAACTAAAAGCGAATAAGCCATTCGCCTCGACGCAGAACTGAACCCTCGACCTTCTGCATTGTAGCCTAAACGCTATCCCCGACAGAGGTAGTTACCGTGCACGTGATTACAGTGTTGCCAGACTGCCACTCTCTAAGGTCCATTTACTGCCAGATACATGCGCAGGACGAAATTTTGTGAGAGTAATATTTGTATTGCCAGTATGTGAAGAATTTCACTCCAAAGTCCAACAGCGAGAATTTCTCCTCGCCCTGAACATAAAGCGATAATAATTTTTTCATATAATTTAGTATTTTATTTCGAGGTAGTCCCGAAACAAAGCTAGGAAATGCTAGCACGTTGCCGCAGTTCCTCGTACAGGGTCTCCGTTTCAACTAACGGTAAAGCTACAGAACCTGAGTTATTAACGATCCAGTCGCTAATAATTTACCGAATAGTCGCCGCTGAGGGAGAAGGAGTGAGTGGCAAAACATGCCACTTGACCAGACGTGACATTGAGAAAACTGGCTTCATCTACGAATAAAAAAGTCCAGTCATGGCAGCGCGCCTAAGTAATTGTAAGAGTGTAGCTATGATTAGTTGAGGTGACGCTAGCACTGTCGCGGAGATGATAATAACTACCACAGTACAATAACGGTTAAGATTATTATACAGCCAAATGCAATTGCCGGCAGGTGACAGTTATCCGAAAGATGGACGTTGAACTGGAAGGGCGAAAGAGAACATGCTGTTTCCGGTTAATTATTTTTGATATGTATGCACCATCTGGCCACATTATTATAGTTATCCTACACTGAGGTGGAAAAAGTCATGGATATCTCCTACTATCGTACCGGACATCCTTTTGCTCAGCGTAGTGCAGCAACTAGACGTGGCATGGACTTTGGAAGTCCCCTGCAGAAATTCTGTGCCATGATGCCTGTATAACAACCCATAATTGCGAAAGTGATGCCGGTGCTGGATTTTGTGCACCAACTGACCTATTGATTATGTCCCATAAATCTCCGACGGGATTCATGCGGGACGATCTGGGTGGCCAAACCCTTCGCTTAGAATGTTCTTCAAACCAATCGCGAACAATTGTGGTACACTGTCATCCATAAAAATTCCAGTGTTTGGGAAAATGTCTGCGAAAGGTCTCCAAGAAGTCGAACATCCAGAGGACCCAGTCCATCCAATGTAAACACAGCCTACACTGGTTTTCCAGTCGCCCAGGCTCCAACCTATACGGTCGAGAGCCCAGGAGAGGCGCTGCAGGCAATGTCGTGTTGTCACGAAAGGCACTCGCGTCGGTCGGCTGCCATAGCCGATTAACGTCAAATTTCGCCGCACTCTCCTAATGGATACATTCATTGTACGTCCCACATCGATTTCTGCGATTATTTCATGCGATGTTACTTGTCTGTTAGCGCTGACAGTCCTACGCAAACGCCGTTGCTCTCGGTCGTTATGTGACGACCACTGGCAACTGCGTTGTTCATGGTGAGAGGTAATGTCTGAAATTTTATATTCTCGGCGAAGTCTTAACACTATGGATCTAGAAATATCGAATTCCCTAAGAAATGTCCCATCCGTATAGCTCCAACTACCATACCGCGTTCAGAGTCTGTCAATTCGCGTCGTGCGGCCATAATCACGTCGGAAATCTTTTCACTTTTCACATGAATAACTTGAGTACAAATGACAGCTCCGGCCATGCACTGTCCTCTTATTCTTGTGTACGCGATGCTACCGCCATCTGTATAGTGCATATCAATATCTCATCACATCAGTGTATAAGTGCAAAGCCAGCGCTGTTTGTATCTAACAGCGAGTAGACGAGCGAGAAGTGAATCAAGTTCAAATGGTTCAAATGGCTGTGAGAACTATGGGACTTAACATCTGAGGTCATCAGTCCCCTAGACTTAGAACTACTTAAACCTAACTAACCTAAGGACATCACACACATCCATGCCCGAGGCAGGATTCGAACCTGCGATCGTACCAGCAGCGCGGTTCCAGACTCAAGCGCCTAGAGCCGTACGGCCACAACGGCCGGCGTGAATCAGTGCTAGTGCGTCTTCAAGGTATCTGGATCCATGCTGTCTGCAGTCTGGAGGGAACTGCCTCATTATATCGCTTTGACTGGAGGTAAATACGACAGCTGGCCGCTGTGGCCGAGCGGTTCTAGGCGCTTCAGTCCGGAACTGCGCTGCTGCTACGGTCGCAGGTTTGAATCCTGCCTCGGGCATGGATGTGTGTGATGTCCTTAGGTTAGTTAGGTTTAAGTAGTTCTAAGGCTAGAGAGCTGATGACCTCAGATGTTAAGTCCCATAGTGCTTAGAGCCATCTGATCTGAAATACGACACGGCCGTGTCGTTTTGACAGGCCGATATTTGTTTCTGGCCGCCGCCAGCCACTCATTCCTCTAATGACACAAGGCCCGTCTCCTCAACATTGATGCCATAGCGTATACCGGAGTGATTTGCGCTATTAAACCTATCTGGCAATGTGGCTTGCAGTTAATTTCCCATTACCATGTGACCAGTTCCCCAACACTGTAACAGAAACTTCCCCAGTCCTTGCAGCTGGTGAAGGGCGTCCTAATTGTTTTGAACTCGCCGCTCTGCAGTGTGCAGTTGCTGGATGACCTACAAAGGACTCGAGGAATCGAATTCGACGGGGATCTTTTTTCTCATGATCACATTTCATCCGCTGGAGCGTCCTAAAAATTGCTTGAAGTTCAACATTGGCGTTTCTACCTCTTCTGTTCTTCACTTCATCCTTCTTTCAACTGGTTTAACGCTACCCTTCATGTCTATCTTGTGCTTATCCTATCATACACTTTTCTGTTACACCGAAATCAATACCTTCCATATAGACTGATTTTTCTCATTTTGAGAAGACAGAAGGAGCGATTTGTTTTACTTGGTAAAAAACATTCTAACGCTAAAGTCGCATAAATATTTCTTTATTTAAAAGAACCGGTTTCGACAGACTTTGGTGTCTTCGTCAGCTCTTAAACAATCGTTTTGATATGAAACCTGTTCATTTTACGTTGCACCTCACGCAAAGTTGTCATGTGGATAAAAATACACATTATAAAATGTTTGTCGTAACTAAAATATCTAAAAACATAAAGCTTTATGTTTTTAAATATTTCAGTTATGACAAACCTTTTACAATGTGCTATTCTTATCCACATGACAATTTGGCGTGAGGTCCAACTAAAAATGAACACGTCCGATAGCAAGAAGAGTTTTTTAGACCTGAAGATACAGCAAAATCTGCCGAAACCTGTTGTTTTCAATAAAGAAATATTTATGCGACTTTGGCATTAGAAAGTTTTTCAGCAGCTTTACATATACTAATATTTCTGCCGTTCCACGAATTTCCGCCTCTGCCGACTGTTCCAATGGAAGTTTACTGTTCCTGTAAGCCAAAGCATACCATGCTGTCCCTTCTTCAGGTGAAGAGTTTCCACAATTGTATTTCGACAGCTGTTCCTTCTAGGACATCCCTATTTTGGAATATATCTGTCCGATTACTTTTCAACGCCATTAATTAACACAACATTTCAAATAGTCTAAAATTCTTCTCGTCGGGTACAGGAGTCCTGAGCTACTTTTCCCTTACTCCATGTCAGCCGTATCAGAAATTATCCTATAGAAGATGCCTGAAAGCAGCGAAGAACATAAACACGTATCTTCCGAACGCATTTTGATAGTGAATCATGAAATGTGACAGAATAAAATCCTCAAATCAGTTATCAAGCAAGCGTGGAGAATCATCGACAGAAATGGAAGTAGCTTCTGGCGTGCTCCTGGGAGGTGTGTTGGAACCGTTGTTATTCATGTTATATTTAATGATGACCTGGAAAAGAAAGAAAAAGGTACGCAAAGGCTAAATCAGATCTTGATAAGATTTGAAAGTGGTGCTAAGATAGGCAACTTGCTTCAAATATACACAAATGTAAAATTATTTACCGTACTTTGCAAAAAAAGAAACGTAATGAAAACGGAGTATCCCATGTCTATAATATCAAAAAGTCGCAATTGAAATCTACCAACTCATGCAAACACCCAAGTGCAGCAGTTTGTAGCGATATCAAACGGAATCATCACAGAGGCAGGTAAGACTGAGGCAGTTAGTCTCCAAATGAGACTGCTTGTAGACCGCATCTGCGTGTCATCCTGAAACACCACTCAAGTGTGCACCAAATACGTGTAACAGGGGATATTGAACCTATATAGGGAATAGCAGCACAAAAGGTCACAGTTTTTTTAAGTCACTGAAGAAGGTAATGAAAGAACTGACTCCTAAAGATAAATGGAAATTACAAAATTTAAGGAGTGGGTATTAAGTGAAATATCGCTGTCGGCTCCAATCTCTCCATCTCAGATTAAAAAATCTATTTATAACAGAGACATTTAATTTTCATAAGTTTTAAATAGAACGGTACCGGCTTTAAATCAAACAATGATTTATTTACAATACAGATAACAATTTTTTAAAATTATAAACATAAATATGAAACTAAATACTAGAGTATGAAAAAAGCTGCTCTATACTACCCAAAAATAAATATATTAAATCTTGCATAAGCTTCCAGCGTTTTCTCTGTAAAGCCACTCTAAAACAATATTTTATCCAGAAGATTCTCTGGTAACGTCTTCGAATTGCTCTAAAGCATTACTCCACAACGATGGCAGAGGCGTTGCCATCTAAAGGCTCATTCCATCTTCTTAATATGCCATAGCACATTCGAAATAAGTGATCTTTCTGCATTTGTTTGCTGTGTGCTGTTGTCTTGCAAAGACTCCAAAAGTCATATATCGCCCTTCTTCTATACATATCGTTATGAATTTGCTCTAATAAATAGAAAGTGCTTCATTCACTCTCATATTATGGCGTTAAGAAAATAATACACTACTGGCCATTAAAATTGTTACACCAAGAAGAAATGCAGATGATAAACGGCTATTCATTGGACAAATATATTATACTAGAACTGACATGTGATTACATTTTCACGCAATTTGGGTACATAGATCCTGAGAAATCAGTACCCAGAACGACCACATCTGGCCGCAATAAAGGCCTTGATGCTCTTGGGCATTGAGTCAAACAGAGCTCGGATGGCGTGTACAGGTACAGCTGCCCATGCAGCTTCAAAGCTTCAACACGATACCACAGTTCATCAAGAGTAGTGACTGGCGTATTGTGACGAGCCAGTTCCTCGGCCACCATTGACCAGACGTTTTCAATTGGTGAGAGATCTGGAGAATGTGCTGGCCAGGGCAGCAGTCGAACATTTTCTGTATCCAGAAAGGCCCGTACAGGACCTGCAACATGCGGTCGTGCATTATCCTCCTGAAATGTAGGGTTTCGCAGGGATCGAATGAAGGGTAGAGCCGCGGGTCGTAACACATCTGAAATGCAACGTCCACTGTTCAAAGTGCCGTCAATGCGAGCAAGAGGTCACCGAGACGTGTAACCAATAGCACACCATACCATGACGCCGGGTGATACGCCAGTATGGCGATGACGAATACACGCTTCCAATTTGCGTTCACTGCGATGTCACCAAACACGCATGCGATCATCACGATGCTGTAAACAGAACCTGGATTCATCCGAAAAAATGACGTTTTGCCATTTGTGCACCCAGGTTCGTCGTTGAGTACACCATCGCAGACGCTCCTGTCTGTGATGCAGCGTCAAGAGTAACAGCAGGCATGGTCTCCGAGCTTTTAGTCCATGCTGCTGCAGACGTCGTCGAACTGTTCGTGCACATGGTTGTTGTGCAAACGTCCCCATCTATTGACTCAGGGATCGAGACGTGGCTGCACCATCCGTTACAGCCATGCGGATAAGATGCCTGTCATCTCGACTGCTAGTGATACGAGGCCGCTGGGATACAGCACGGCGTTCCGTATTACCCTCCTGAACCCACCGATTCCATATTCTGCTAACACTCATTGGATCTCGACCAACGAGAGCAGCAATGTCACGATACGATAAACTGCAATCGCGATAAGATAGAATCCGACTTTTATCAAAGTCGGAAACGTGATGGTACGCATTTCTCCTCCTTACACGAGGATCACAACAACGTTTCACCAGGCAACGCCGGTCAACTGCTGTTTGTGTGTGAGAAATCGGTAGGAAACTTTCCTCTTGTGAGCACGTTTTAGGTGTCGCCACCAGCGCCAGCCTTGTGTGAATGCTCTGAAAAGCTAATCATTTGCATATCACAGCATCTTCTTCCTGTCGGTTAAATTTCGCGTCTGTAGCATGTCATCTTCGTGGTGTGGCAATTTTAATGGCCAGTAGTGTATTACCTTGCTATTGTCGAGAGTTTCTTTCTGAAATGCTTTTTCATATTCGAAGTATTTCCCGAAAACTTCAAATTTTGGAAAAAGATTTTGCACCTTACTTAGTTATTATCAAGTTTATAGAAACACTGCCATGATTCACTTTTGGTAGCCGTAGAGGCTCTGGAACATATTGACAAAAGATTTCAGTGGAAATATGTCCAGAACTGTCATCACATTCCGCTTAAAATGCACCTTCTTGAGGATATATTTGCGTTTCAAGAAGAGCATGAAATCTGCTTGGACCAAATCGGACTAAAATGGGGTGGGCGGAGAGAGGAGAGCAGGGGTGTTTTAGGACTGCTGATTCAGCAATTCTTGCACTTAAACGGTTGTAAATAACAATACAAAAACAAACAACGACATAGAATTGCGGAAACAAAGGGACTCCAAGTGAACGAACCGCTAACGAATCTCTGCCAAGGTTGGCGAAGTGTAGCAAAACATTTTCGTGCACTCGCCCTATCGACCGAACGACACCTCTCGTTAAGTTGGCCTGCTGGTGTTCCCTCGTAACGGGCTGGTAGCCAAGTCCTGCTCCAGTTACACGATTCGCAGACATTCAGAACATTTTCACACGAATAGCACTGCACGCAGGCAGCTGGGGTGCACGTATTCCGTACCTGGGGGTAACATGGTGGCTACAGCAAAGGCATCCGTCTAAGCCTTATACTCTCTACGCCAAACGCGTCCAAAACCACGCCGACCCTGTCCTCATGCGGGACAAATGCACAAGAAAAAGAAGAAGACAGAGATGAAGTACTGACACTTCTTTGCATGCCCGTAGAAACACTCTCCGTGGACGCCGCATATGGTCACACTGGTGTGTTTGGGCAATACGTAGGCTGAGCGGTAGTTCCGCCCGTCGATCCACACCGTCCCCGGAATTCCTATCTGAAATACCTGAGAATCGGCTGGTCTGAAACCGGAGCAGTTGGCGGCCTTGGCTGCAGCGGTTTACAGTCCGCTGTGTTCCCGCTCTGAACAGCTCGCGGCGCTCGCGTGCAGCTATCGAGTGTCAGAACTAGAATTGCCGATAAAATATCGATATATCGATTCACTTTCCAATAAATATCAATGTATTTCTGCGATGGTTTCTCAACCGATAAATTAATATCGAAATTGCACCTATCGAGTGCCTATTCATTTATTATACACACATCAAAAAAGTTTAGCATCGCCTTGGTTCCGAGAGTTCTGGAACCTGTACAGAAAATTGGAATCGAGATCAACATAAACATCATTTCCGCCCTTTTTATTGCTCATGAAAACCACACTTTGCATGTTGTACCACCATACAGCGAGACCTTCAGAGGTGGTGGCCCAGACTGCTGTACACACCGGTACCTCTAATACCCAGTAGCACGTCCTCTTGTATTCATGCAAGCCTGTATTCGTTGTCGCATACTATCCACAAGTTCATCAAGGCACTGTTGGTCCAGATTGTCCCACTCGTCAACGGCGATTCGCCGTAGATCCCTCAGAGTGGTTGGCGGGTCAGGTCGTCCATAACCAACCTTTTCAATTTATCCCAGGCATGGTCGATAGGGTTCAAGTCTGGAGAACATGCTGGCCACTCTAGTCGAGCGATGTCGTTATCCTGAAGGAAGTCATTCACAAGATCTGCACGATGTGGGCGCGAATTGTCGTCCATGAAGATGAATGCCTCGCCAATATGCTGCCGATATGGTTGCACTATCGCTCGGAGGATGGCATTCACGTATCGTACAGCCTTACATGACCACCAGCGACGTACGTCGGCTCCACATAATGCCACCCCAAAATAGCGGGGAGTGTGTCTAAGGCGTTCAGCCTGACTGGGTTGCCTCCAAACACGTCTCCATCGATTGTCTGGTTGAAGGCATTGCGACACTTATCGGTGAAGGGAACGTGATGCCAATCTTGAGCGGTCCATTCGGCATGTTGTTGGGCCCATTTCTACGGAGCTGCATGGTATCGTGGTTGAAAAAATGAACGTCGCCATGGACGTCGGGAGTGAAGTTGCGCATCATGCACCCTATTGCGCACAGATTGAGTCGTAACACGACGTCCTGCGGCTGCACGAAAAGCATTATTCAACATGGTGGCGTTGCTGTCAGGGTTCCTCCGAGCCATAATCCATAGGTAGCGGTCATCCACTGCAGTAGTAGCCCTTGGGCGGCCTGAGCGGGGCATGTCATTGACAGTTCCTATCTCTCTGTATCTCCTCCATGTCCGAACAACATCGCTTTGGTTCACACCTAGACGCCTGGACACTTCCGTTGTTGAGAGTCCTTCCTGGCACAAAGTAACAATGCGGACGCGATCGAACCGCGGTATTGACCGTCCAGGCACTGTTGAACTACAGACAACACGAGCCATGTACCTCCTTCCTGATAGAATGACTGGAACTGATCGGCTGTCGGACCTCCTCCGTCTAATAGGCACTACTCCTGCGTGGTTGTTTACATCTTTGGGCGGGTTTAGTGACATCTCTGAGCAGTCAAAGGGACTGTGTCTGTCATACAATACAAAATGCAAAACGTTTTTTGATGTGTGTATATTTCTCTCAATTTTCGGTAAATATTTGAAGTCGTTCTTTTGAAATTGCAGTAGAACATAAATTTACTTTTACTGTGTGAAGGAGTCTTACTAGTTTTTGAGCTTTCATTATGTCTAATCTTCCTCTTTGACTGTGTGAAGCAAGTACATGTGGCACAAAAGAAGAAGTCCGATTGCACGGTTGTGGAAGGGTGAGGCTGGCGGTGCGTATGGAACAACAAGATTGACTCTTGGAAGAAACAGAACGATGCAATTTTTTCACGTCGGCATTCTTAAAAAATAGTTGTTGAAAATGAACAAAAATCTAAATGAGAAGATTGGTCTATGTGGTGGACAGAGACGCTTGAGGGGAAGTGCTGACGAACTAACTACAATGTTAGGTTCAGCACTCAGTTTTGACACTACAGCTGCTATATCACTGGCGTTGGCAGAAATGGAAAAAACAAGGAAGTCGACGTGAGGTGTTCCGGACAAATCCGAAATGTGACGAAACCGAACGACGGACCCGTCGGACACCTTTTACTGAGCCACTTACATGCAGTTACCATGGTTAGCAAAATGGTTACCACCAAGCGTGAATGTGCGTGGTTTTCCCTTAATTCTTGCTCTAATGGGGATAGGCAGGCTACAGATACGTTGATACACAGAATATCTGATACGAAATCAGTACTTAAATATACAACTCAAAAACTGGCCGATCTCCTTACGATACGTCGATAATTTTTCCGTCTATACATCGATACTTCCTTTGATATATCGAGAGCCTGTAATGATATCTTTTTTAAATATCGATATACCGGATGCCGATATTTTTAAAAATAACGGCAATCCTGGTCAGAACGAGACGTCCGCGCTTGGGAAACCACTGCTCGCGACATGTGGCCGCCGCCATAGTTGGTCTCAATAGCTGTTCTGATGATGTCGACTATTTGAAATGTTTCGCCTAGTCGACATGTGACCTTCAGCACTGTGACAGTGGATACACAACCCCGATGAAATTCACCTGCGAGTAATTGCATAAAACAATTCATTTGCTTCGGCAACTGTTGGACTGGCCTTCATCGGAAAGATGCTAAACTCTACCGTTTCCTTCAATTACTTCCGTCAAAAGTTTTATTAGATGATGTTTTGTTCATCTTCTTCCACGTCATTTTCCAACGAGGTGGAGGAGACCTGTCAGAGCTACAGGAAGTGGACAAAAATACGGAAACGCCGAAAACATACCTAATACGGTGTCGGAAAACAGTTGGCACTCAAAAGAGCTTCCAGTCGTGTCGGAATCGATAAATACAGGTCCTGTACCTTTTCCAAGCAAATCTCATACCATTCTCTTTGCAAAATAGTCCCGGTAACGGTTATGGAGGTGAAAAATGATCACTCACCATTTTCTCCAGAGTAGATCACAATGTTTCAATAATACTAAGATATAGTGACTGTACTGGCCAGCGGAGACGCGACAACTCATTCTCGTGCTCACAAAATCGGTCCTGGACGATGCGAGCTGTGTGAACAGGGGGTCTGTCAACTGCGAACACAGCATCACCACTGAGGAACAAACGTTGCACCACGGGATGGACCTGGTCAGCCAAAATGGTCACGTAATCTTTGGCAGTAACGCGACCTAGCACAATAACGATGGGCCCCGTGAAATACTACTATATGGCTGTCCACATCATCACCGAACCTCCGCCCTGTGTCACCCTCAGGAAGTAAACGCAGCCAGAAGTTGGAAGCAGCGTGTATGCAGACTCATCCGACAAAATGAGTTTCTTCCATTGCTCCATAGCTCATGTTTTATGACTTCGGTGCCACCTTACGGGCGTTTCCATCACTGATTAGTGGTTTAGGAATTTCCTCCTTATGGAGCTCCCTTCGTGTTCTTTTGGTGCTGACAGCGTTCTGGAGTGACTTTTCAATGACCGTCCTTCACGATCACTTGACACACACTTTCGTCCGCGGTTTGACTTAGCGGATGATGTTTTTCCTCTCTCCCTGTACGCGATACAAATCTCTTATATGGTGCCTCTTGAAACGCCAAATATTTCGGCTATCTTGCTAATCGAAGCACACGCCACATTAACGCAAACAGTTCACTCGCGTTCGAATTCACTCAGCTGGGACAGATGCACTCACAACTACACAGAACACTGTTCTGACCTCAAATTACCATCGTACTGAGGACATTGCACACGTCCCTTTCGTGTCAAATTCAAGAGTACAACCTGCAGGGCTTGGCTAGCGTGTCCATTAACGTTAGAGAATGCATTTGTCGCTGAGTTTCCATATTTTTGTCTAACGCCTTTCTATAAAAACCCTTAACGAGTGAGTAACGTCTAAATGTGTAGCGGTAAAGCCATTTTTTCAGTCTTTAAAATATACAATTCTCACTGGCTTACTTTAAATTGTAGTGTCGCTCCTTTGACGCTAATAAAAATTAAATATAAGTAGTTCATTTGCGCTGAACTGTTAAGTCGAGGCAACAATTTGGAAACCACAATTACAACGTCTAAGCGACTGCTGTTGTCACCGTACAGCAAGTGGTGTCGGGGCGAACAGTTTGATATCAGACACGCGCCGCGAAGGAGTTTCAGTATCCAGTCGACCTCGTAGGCCACTGGCTTAGTCTCGCACTCAAAAACTGTAGAACTAACTGTTGTGTAAATGTTACCCACAATTCTGTGAATTTCAACACCATAAAATTAAATGTTTCGTTGCTTTGTTTCTCTGGTTTTCTTAACACGACACAACCGTGATTGTGAGGGTTACGTTTAGATCGAATTCGAAAGGTATGCAGTTTTTGCTTAACGCGTTCAAAAGTCTTTTCTTTTCATTACAATTACGGGAAAGGTTAACTTAACCAATGTTAACGAAGACGGTGGCGCAAGAGGGCGCGAGGCTATCCCAAGTCCCGCGCTAATCGCCTGCGCTGTAGGGTATGTGGATCTTGTAGACCGCTTTGAGGCTGCTTCCCGGCTTGACAGACCTTTGGACTTCCCCTGCACTGCTATGATACTGTGTAGAGGTTGTCTTTTACAGCTCTGCATAGCGATTTTTTTATAGGTTAGGAATGTGTTGCTCAATAAAACTACCAAACCAGGAGTTATCTACATTCTGTAATTTCTAGTCAATGGATGAAAGTTAATTTGTTAGTACCAATACTGTTTCAAAAATACGACCGCCTGTTTCTAAATGTTAATTGTGGACAAAGCTATATTTCATTAAGTTGAGATTATAATAATCCGTGGGGTTAATTCACCTCACAACATATTGTGTACTGCATGTAAAATATAACGGTACTGTAATAATTACAGATGAAATAATTGAAATTGGCAGTTTCTTGCTTGTCATAGAGTGTGACAGTTCTGTGCCCGGTTTACAAAATCAGATGTTGCATTAGAGTGTGATAGTTTTGTGCCTGGTCTGCAAAATTAAAGGTTGGATTATTAACTAAATAAAATATTGTTACTGGAGTTAATGTAATGTTTCCACTATGCAGACCTTTAAGGGAAGAAGTAAAGGTAGAAACTCATCATCATAATGTCTGTTCTGTTAGTCTATTACTTCCAAGAAAGAGCGCAGCCCAAAAGCTTAGCAACAATTTTGATGTTTTTCTGTGTGTACCAACCACTTAATGTCTCGAGTATATGATAAGTGGTTTTCTTTACTCGTTTCGTCGTTGTACATACTGTTGCATAATAGAGAGGGTTTCATTCGTAAATGCGTTTGTTTGTTACCAAGGTGCGAAATAGAGAATTAGCTGGAAGAGTTATATAATTATCTTATTGTTTACGTCACTGTTAGTGGTAGTTCTAGAAAGAAAAAATAAAGAAACTGCAATGTCCGGTATGTATATACGACAGGAAAGGTGCTCCAATAAAGGACCCAAGGCCACAAGAATACGGTTATTTTAATCTCTGAGAGTTCACGATAATAATATTCTAGTGAGTGTGTCCTGTGATATTGATATTTCTAGCTTGGAGAGAATGTTTATCTACCATGATACCATGGGCAAGCATAGTTTTCACCTGACAAACGGCAACTTAGCACAGTAATACCTTCTCTTCCTGAAGGCGGATATATAACCCTGATGAAAGACACCTGCAGCCCTTGGCGCAAAATAATCTGAACAGTATATAAATTAACTTGATGAAGGGCAGCGAGTACGACAGGAGAACTCTATGGTATTTTAGAGCTTGACAGGGTCTCAGAGATCAAAGGATGCCCTCGTGTTGCTCTCAGATTCTAGAAAGCACAGAGTCACTCAGATATTGTAAAACTGCATAAATAAAGCGTTTCTGCGTAACTAGCTCCAGTATATTTTATTAACAGTAAATGTAAGCATGCGGCACATTTCAACTTATAAAATTCTGCCATGCTCTTTCGGAGACAATAGTAACATTGCTCACACATACACCGTGCATTTGCATACTGGTTGTGAATAAAACATTAGAAAATGTGAGAAGTAATTTTCGCGAGCAGAATTGTATCCGTTCCCATGAGAGTGAGAACTTCCCACGTTGAGGGTGGGTTCACATATTATCTAAGTAATTCCGGCTTAATCAGGATGGTCTTCCCACATCCATGAATGGAAAACACTTCCTGCTCTAAGTTGGTAAGTCCATCGCATGGTTGCATCCAAGGCATGTCTGCAAGACTGTGGTTGCCCGCATATTTTATATTATCATGCTCAAATGGTAGCAGATAAATCTTCTCCGCGAATCACTAGCTGACTTCCAACAGGGCACGCTCCTTCCCGTACATTTTTCAGATGCTGTTAGATTAAAGCATCTTCATTCGCGATCTCCTAGTTCCTCTTAAGTTACTGCTGTGCAAAGTCTTTCTTGTAAATGGTGTACTGAAAGTTTTACATATTTATGGAATGCTATACTGACACCGGAAACTGGTATGTCAAATAATGTATTTGCAACTGGTTTCAGTTACTCTCGATCATCATGTGGCTAGTAGGCACAAAACAGAAAGACACGTAAAAATACTAGAACATACCATGTATCTACAAACAATATTTACAATTACAGCCTTTCAGAATTTCTGGATTACAATTACAACTATTACGTTTTGCGTTTCCTTCTTCTCCGTGTCTGCTTTGGGAGTTTTTGGGTTATTTCACAGCTTTCCAGTAACTGTAAGAGCTACAACGAATTGTACTTAAGTTTTACTTTCTTCAATTTTTAAATGCACTTTTTCATAGTTGATTTTACTATTTACACTTGGAAGGACACCCTTGTTTCTTCTTCGGAGAATACAACATACATCTGCCTATTTATACATTTGCCTATCTACAATTTTATACCATTTTCCATTATCATTGTTGGGTTTTAATTATATTGTTTACACGACAAAAGTATACTAAAATCACCGCACGTATTCTTAACGAAAGAATGGGCTTTTGACAAGAATTTCGGATACCACTTTAAAAAAAAATGAGAAACTTGGCGTACAATAATTTAAAGGATATGTAAATCACTTTGTTAATGACTCTGTGTGACATTTTTTCAGTAAGGCACGATATACATGATATGCACGAAATATGTTCGCTAAAGTGATAAATATTGTTGTGGACTGCTTATGATAAAGAGAAAAATGAATAAAGAAAAAATAGACAAAAATAATGGACAAGTGCATCATACGTGCTTTCACATCTCTTGGGGTCTGATGGTTGTCTTGTGTGACCGAAAAGGTTGCAAATAAAATATCTGACGTTGCGGCTCCGACTGTTAATGGGACGTCCAGCAATCACTACTACGGCTCTTCTGCCAAACAAATGACAGTTTTGAGGTATAGAACTTTTATTCCCCGTGAACTGTCGACATTGACGAAACTCAAAAGAAAATGGCGCAACTTATTCATTAATTAAATTATCCGTCCGTGCTTGACAAGAGGGATATTGAATGGCCCACAGAAATAATATCAGTTCCTGTTACTATTCAGACGTACTGATAGAACACTGTGTATGTTTTCTTTATGCAACAGCAAGTAAATAAATTTACGGATGAGTAAGAAATTCATGTGAATACTAATTCTGGAGAGGGAAGAACGCAGAAAACAGTTGATATCTCGCGCTAGTATTCTAGAATAAACGTCTCATTATGTTGCTAATATGATAAATTTAATATTAACATTAATTTAAGCTTCGACAATAAACTATTACATTTACATTGTTACAGTGATTGAATGATAGTACTGTATATCCTGTTCATGTAAATATTATGTTGTGAGGAAAATGCCAACATCATCTGTGGCTACGACAGTCAGCTGTCTTACGAGGATGGTGCAAGATGCGCATCGCGTGAGAACAACCTATGTCAACAGAAAGTATATATTTCCTTGGCGTTCGTTATCAAGTTCCATCAAGCGCTGGCGGAAATTTCTATTAACAGTGTGAATGGCTTGAACTAACACGAAATTATGCTTATTAAACTAGAAGTGTGTTAAATACGTGTACGCACACCATCTGTGAACTGTCTAACGGAAGTCCAAGCTACGGATGAGAGTGTGGTGAGTATCTGGCCTTTTTCCAAATAGAAGTTTATTCACAACCATTAGAGAAAGCTGCTTCACTTATTACCGTTCCTACCTTCGACATTAACTCCAGTTCAAGCAATGTTATTCTGGTCTTAGTGGTCTGTTGTACGCGCTGGTTCTGTTTTACTGACGTAAAGTTACTTGCAATTATATTGTGACGTGCCTAGTTTGTCAGTAAGAAGAAAAAAGAAACAACAACCTGAATAGAGTTTTGCCTAAGTATGCGCTGTCGTTTTCTGTGCTGAACTACGTTCAGATTAATTATCCATGTCCAAAATATTGTCAGGATCTATTTAAATTTTTAAATCAATACACGGATGATGTATTAGGTTACGTTCAGTTTTCCCCCATTCATTATCTTTTCAAAAAGAATGGGCGAATTGTAAAATCCACCCTTCGTGTAGCTACCGTTGCTTATAGCGAAAATGTGACCTTTTCTGAGTGTTTCAGAATCACCTAGATAATTTTGCTTTTTTTTCTATAAATATTAACCACGTAACTGAGGATGTGACTCAGGTATGTGCACATTATACATATCTGTTGAGCTGCGCGAACATTCTGGATTGTTATCGCCGAATATTAAACTGCAACTTCCTCTTACACTTTGAATGTAACTGGCTGACTATTAGAAAAATACACATGTTAAATTTTGCTGAAATTTTACCATTTTTAATAATTTCCGAAGATCTCTTGATAAGATTGTCGGAATGTGCACGCTGTCAATATCAAAACGAAATTATTATGTGCATTTAATAAAACGCGGCTAGCTTCTATTTTGCGCTAAGGCCTAAGTTGCCATGTTACCCGTATCTTCTCTGTTTCTACACATTTATTTATTAGTGATAGTAGTAGGAAGTAATGTCAGCTGACATGGATGAAAATCGAAATATACCAGCGGAAGAAAAGTTCCTTTTTATAAGTAAGTAGGCCTACCACAAAGGTCTAACTGTAGTTGCCGTACCAAGACGACGTGCCTCATGTGTTGAAAAAGTATGCAGACACGGGGTATTGTTGTCTAACGTACGGCTAATTTGCCTCAATAGCTTATATTTACAAGATAAATGTATGACAAATACCGTAATGTGGGAGTGTGCACTCAGTCAATACATTGAATGTATACGCTTTTCGAGCAATGTTCACTTGCAAATAAGTTCTGTGTATGACAGGCTGATTCATTCCCCCATATCACACAGATTTTAAAACCACTGCGCTTATTTTAAAATAGATGCTACTAGTACCTACGATATGAAGGACTAGTATGTGCGAAAAATGTTTTAGCTTCTCTTTTTTATCGTGCAACATTAATTTCGTTGTGAATTGGAAGCTTGTACATAAAATGCGCCAGATACGGTGAAATCTAAAACATTTTTGCAGACTTGTCTATTATAAAGGGAAAAATGAACGAAGAAAAATATATAGAAACTAATGACAAGAAACAGTCACTAATCCAAATTAGATGCTCTTCTCGAAATATTTTCGTAACGGCTTATTAGGAACTCATTTCGTAAAGCCACCACAGGATAGTTTATTAAAACAGAGACTCCAAATACCGATCAAATGGAGTAGAGGAGACCGAGGAGTACCGACACATGAAGAGTATTTGCGCTTTTTTTTTTTGTTTCTTGTCGCTCATGGGAAAATTCATGGCACCCTGTGTGACCAAGGAATGTTAGATTTACAGCTGTACCAGAAAATTCGAAATGTGGTAACATACTTTTGGACTGTGAAAAACATTTTCTCAAGTCTGCAACCTGTCGGTATTGCCCCAAGTACCAGGGTAATATCGATGCTCTTAGAGTATGAAATTCAGAGAGAATAGAATTCCTTTTGCAAAAAAGTAGATTTTATCATATAACATGTATCAAAATATATAAAGAGAATGTTTTTTGGAAATGGTGTTCAAGTTGGGGAAAAATAAATCAACTTTAGCTTTATTGAAACTTATTGATACTTGTTTGATGGTTTTGTTAAGCTTATTTTAGAATTTTTCTTTTTAAAACCAGAAATTCGGTCTTCTCCAGCCATTTTTGGTACTTTTATTGAAATTATGATTAAGGCCTAGTTTTTGGGCAGTCTCTTAGGCAATTTATCGGTGTTCAACCAGGGAAATGCTATAGAATTATTGTGCCAATATAGTCACACGGTTTTGTGATTCTTCTTTTTGTTCAGAAGTAAAAACGTATTTCCTCCGCTTGGAAGATTTCTATCTAAATTTTATTTTAATCGATCATAAGGTATAATTTTTCAGTGTATTCAGCTTCTATGATACGCTGTTCAGTAATTTTCCTGATTTCATTAAACTAAATGCCTTTTTCAGCGTTATCAGTCCCTTTACCTCTCTCCGACTTTTTTTCTTACCCTTGCCATCTGAAATTAGATATAAGACCTTTGCGAAGTGAGAACAACTTTTTTTTCTGTAGTTTAGAGCATGGGGAGATATCGGCATCCTGTCGACGTTACTCCATTCAGATATTGTGGAGAAGGCCAGACATGAATGGCTTTGCTGATGCTTGAGAAGTTACATAACCGATGCTAAAAGATACACTAGAAAACATACAATCTTCCTACATTATGACGGTCGCCTCATGTTAAGCAGATACCAAACGTAAAATAAAAGTTCAATAAAAATAATTTTTTAGCGTCATACTAAGACTCGTTTACCAAAAGTCGTCGCCTCTGCACCCTTCTGCAGACATCAGCCGCCGCTGCAGTATTGTCTCCCACCGATTACAGTGACTATGGCGAAACTCAGCTTAAAAAATGAGGGTGTTGGTACTTCCTAGTATGTCAGTATTTTCCTGGTATCCTGTACATAACATACAAAACAGCGCTGGATGTACCATGTTTTCCAACAAGAAAAAGAATTAGCTACGTAGAAATGACATTTTCACATACAAGCGAGTGGTTTTGCATTTATCACCTCAAAGCTTAAAGCGAAGTTAATTTTGGTTACGGATGCTTATGAAATGCTTCCACAAAATCCGCGATAGTTTTAAAGGGATTTGTGTGTACGAGTGATGCAATGACATTCAAAATCTGTGGAGCGCTGCAGGCAAACTTTACCTTGTTCTCAAGTCTCGTCATTCTTAGTAGTGCTATGCTAGGGCACGATTCGAATGGATCGAACAGCTTGCGTCACAGCTCTAGAAACAGCGATTTACCGAATTCAGGTGGCATCATCTCTCTGTCGTCCCTTGGCGTTATTTATGCACTATAGACTGTAGTATGTAAATAACTGTGAAGCACAGACTGAAATATCTGCATTGATGCTGTCATATGTAGAAAGAGAAACTAATAAATATGTAAAACATCTCAACCACAATTCAGTCAAATTTTACAGTTTTCGCTCGTCGCGCGATCTAGTGGTGTCCGTCGGTACTACTTCCACGACCAGTCTTGCGCTGAAATTTATTCTCGCTGTCGCAATTTTAGTCAGGTTAATATTATTTTATTATGCATTTAATTGCTAATTATTATTTCTCATTTCATCTGAATGTTACCATCTTGTTTTCAACCTGAGTAAAATTTAATAACTTTCTTACTCGTTATTGTAAAATGTGAACAGGGATCAAAATGTTCATTTGTAAGTCGCTTGGTAAATCAATATAGAGTCTAAACACGAAATAAGATATTGTATAGGGTTCAGATATTTTAGCTTTTGACTGCTAGATTTACGGAATAATCGCTGTCAATGTTTATATATCCGTACATACAGTATGAGAGCTCGCGTTGCTATTTTGTTCAAAGACAACAGGGGTTTGTACAGGGGTAGGTTTTAATGCTGTTTCCTCCACCGTTTCACGAATTTGTAAAATTTTAATTTGGTTTGAAGTTTCCCGTGTGTCGTTTGCACTCGGGCAGCGCCAGTCAAATGTCACGTGACTGCTGGAACAGCTCTGAACTCCGTATAGAGGCCTGCGGTTTATCGGGAAACCTCGAGTCTTTTCGAACGCGTACATCATTTGGCCACCCGTACTTTCTAGCAGTATATATTGGCGACAAAAATTGTGATCTGCGCATTTTGAATGCTCATCCGTAGACATTCCTCCTCCGTGGTTCTCTCTCTTCTCTTTGCAAATTCTGTTGAGCACTAGCACAACGTCGTGTGTCATTCCCTCACCGAAGACATCCTAGCGATGAAATTTTTTTCGCACCAAAGATTTGAAGCAGCTGTCGCGATTTTTCCGTCCCTGGAGTCTGTTGAGCTAATCTATTATGAACGTCGTTATTTAGTAATGTCTTTGTCAATACACCATAATAGATTCTTCACTCTGTGAAATGTTTTATGCCGTGGGTATTCTGGCCCGCACAGTTAGCATTTTGTTTGGAAAAGGGATATAATCATGGTTGCTCTCATAAATCGGTCTCGTTGATCTGCGTACATAAGTTTTAAGCACAGTACATTCCTTTAATTCTTCACTTAACGTATATTACTATGCTAGCATGCTTAGTGATGCAAACACACGCTTCTAACTAGAGCATCTGATAGGCGTGGGCCTGCAAAGCGAGCCTAGTCCTCTGGGTGTGGCCTAGAGTTCTGGAAGCGAGCCAGCTCTGTCCGCTAGAGCGCCGCATAATTGATTGCCTCCAACTGCTCGCGTTGTGCTAGGGCAGGCCATGCTTCTTACCCAACAGGCCTGTTCGGTAAGCACCGGCTTACCTCGCAACTAGATGCGTAGTCAGTTCTTGCGAACAGTGTAAAGGCCGAGAACTAAAAACCGACAAGTTGAAAAATACCGTACATCTCATTCACCACAACTAAAAATTTGAGGTTGTTCCGCTTATCTTCGTGTGTAGATGACGTGCTGTTCGCTTCAAGTGTTGACTCCAGAAGAAATATAGAAGACAGATGTAGTGCGGCCCTACAAGAACTTTAAGGCTGGTTTCGAAGTGTTAAATTGTTACTATCACCTCACAAGACAACATACCTCCTGCTGGAAGGGAACCTAATTAGAAACCCTAAAATAAAATTGAATGATGTAACGGATAGGACAAGCGCAGTAACGAGATATATAGGGTTATTTCTAGACGAACGTCATAACTTTGCACGTCATTTGGAGGAAACAGGCAGGAAAGGTACCAACGTAATGAATAAAATTGTAGCCATTGCAAATAGGCAATTTAGACCTCCCTTGAAGACAGAGTATACCAGCAATCTATATTAGCATCAGTCGTGGGGTTCGGTGCGAGCGTCTGGGCTCATAGATTGCAGCAACTATCCCAAGAATCTATTTAGTGTTGGTGCAAATGATCGTGGAAGCGCGGACTTTAAGAAGTAACGGTGATGGGTGGAATTACCCGCTACAGTGGAAACGGTGCTGACGCGCTGTCCAATGCCCAAGGAATCCAGCAGACTATGGCTGTTGACTGGAGTACCATGAGGGCAGATTCAATAGCGGAAACGACCATCTACAAGTTAAATTGTGGGATTAGTAGTTGGGTAATTGGCTAAGGGCTTTAACGTAGTTTTGTTGTTGTAATTTTTTTTAAATCTCTCTCCGTCTTCAGGCCACGAGTGGCCTACCGGGACCATCCGACCGCCGTGTCGTCCTCAGAGGAGGGCGCGGATAGGAGGGGCGTGGGGTTAGCACACCGCTCTCCCGGTCGTTATGATGGTATTCTTGACCGAAACCGCTACTATTCGGTCGAGTAGCTCCTCAATTGGCATCACGAGGCTGAGTGCACCCCGAAAAATGGCAACAGAGCATGGCGGCCTGGATGGTCACCCATCCAAGTGCCGACCACGCCCGACAACGCTTAACTTCGGTGATCTGAGGGGAACCGGTGTATCCACTGCGGCAAGGCCGTTGCCCTTTTTTTAATCTCTCCTCTTTAAAATTACGTATGAGAAATAAATAATTAACACATAACTTATAGCTATCCAAGGAAATGTGTTTATATGACCTATTTTAGCTTTTTAGGTAACAGGCTGTAATTATGAAGATAAATAAATAAATGTCACTGTATAGGTTCTACTGGAGGGTCATCTTAAGTGAATTTGTTGGCAATGTACGGAATGTTTCAAAAAGAATCACCGCGCGGGGTAGCCGCGCGGTCTTAGGCGTCTTGTCACGGCCCGGGCGGCTCCCCCCGACGGAGGTTCCAGTCCTCCCTCGGGCATGAATGTGTGTGTTGTCCTTAGCTTAAGTTACTTTAAGTTAGATTAAGTAGTGTGTAAGCTTAGGGACCGATGTCCTCAGCAGCTTGGTCCCATAAGACCTTACCACTAATTTCAAAAAAATGGCTCTGAGCACTATGGGACTCAACTGCTGAGGTCATTAGTCCCCTAGAACTTAGAACTAGTTAAACCTAACTAACCTAAGGACATCACAAACATCCATGCCCGATGCAGGATTCGAACCTGCGACCGTAGCGGTGTTGCGGTTCCAGACTGCAGTGCCTTTAACCGCACGGCCACTTCGGCCGGCCCACTAATTTCCAAAGAGAATCCAAATAACATTGTACTCTGATTTATTATTTTCGTTGAGAAGTGGGGCCATCATTAGACGTCAGAAACGAAATAGCTATAAAAGGAGTGGGTGCAAGAACACGTTTCTAGTAAAGGACTAGACAAGAATCTTTTCCATCTCTCAGAATGATGATTGGCTGTGTTATCTGGAAATCGCAAGAAGTTGTATATACTAGGACAGAATCAGAAAGAAGAACTCATCCCTCAGGACAAATAAAAGAAATAATAAAGTGAGGTATTATGTGAATGCACGGGAAGTTTGAAAGAGACCATAACATGCACACATAGCCATATTCTACTGACCCGCGCTCGTACTCGGTAAGTCCTAAGTGAAGTACTGGTAATGGTGAGTGCGCACTTCAGTTTTATATGCTGTGAACTGGGTGGTGTCAGACTTGCGAGAGTTCATTGCTATTATACTCCCTAAATCAGTGGCAACACATGTGTGAGTTAATTCTCAATTTATCGGGCGCTTACGTTTCAAATGCTGTATTTCCGTAACTTGCAATTTCTTGAGAGTTCAGTTTGAAAGATGTGCTAAGCACTGGTGTAACCAAATTATTATAATTTTAGAACATTTTACTGTTAATACTAGCTCTACCCGGCCACACGTTGCTGTGGATCAGTATGGTTAAGTGGAGAAGAAAGAAAAGAGAAAGCACACGTTTCTGACATGTATGGGGACTGGATACACATCCCAGTTTCATTTTACCACCTGTCTATGTCGATCTCCTTCCCCTCTTTCCCCCTCCCTACTCTCTCTCCACCTCCTCCTATCGCTCTCCCTGTCCATCTCTTCCTTCCCGCCCTCTATGTCCGTTTAATCCTATCCCTTTCTGCATCTCGTCACCTTCCCTGACCTTCAGCATTGTTTATTATTACTGGAAAATCAGATTCTGTAGCAGTAGTCGTAATAATTTACGAGGGTGAAAGCAAAACACCATATTGTTCTGTATACAATTTATGTTTAGAAATACATATACTGAAAAAATATATATGACGGAAACAATTTGTATAATGGTTTGGAAATTGGAAATTTATGGTAAGGACTATGGGACCAAATTGCTGAGGTCATCGGTCCCTATGCTTACACACTACTTAATCTCACTTAAACTAACGACAACACACACACCCATGCCCGAGGGAGGACTCGAACCTCCGGCGGGGGAGCTGCGCGAACCGTGAATACGTGCACTACCAGACCGCATGGCCACCCAGCGCGCCGCTATAATGCTTTCAGTGCCACGCTGTCGTATTTAAAAGTGTCTGCCACACATTTTTACAGGTGAGCAGAGCAGAGAACATTCCTTCTCGCAGTCTGTTTGACCAGAAAACCTGTACAATATTCTTTGAAAAAGAGTTTAATCGATGTCTTTCTGAATCTTTGTTTCATTGAATATCTTTTTAAAACAACAAGTAAATGGGTCAATAAAATTTCTTAATTTTTGGTAACCATGTTTCTCTACTATATATTATTTGTGTGTATATCATATAAATACACGCGCGTACTCGCATTGAACTATGTGTCCAAATTTCAATGCAATCGGTGAAGAAATTTCGTGAGATTTAAGATTCTGAACGAACGAACAGTTACTTTTTTATTTACATGTCTCTCGTTAGCTTCCTACAGTAGCTCAATGTCTGGGGACCAAGCTCTGACACCGCACCCCCCCCCCCCCCCCCCTCCCCCCTGAAACTCAACCCCGGATCCTCTCCCTGTGGCCTTCACCACCATAGGCCATAGGCACTGCGAAAAGCAAGTTAAAATTTGCCTATTTTATATAGCCTCTAGGCTATATGATGTGGAATGAATATAGTGTATCATGTTATTAGTAGATATGACAAATAGACCACTTGGGTTTATTACGAATTCCTACGAAAATCCACAGTAGGTTGTGTTCAAGGTACTTGGAAATCTTGGCCAGACTGAATTAAAGGAAGAGGGGAAGGCAACTAGAGGCGTGCTGATACCAATGAGTTGTAACCGCGTGGTTCAGGCAGTACGAGGGTGTTAGGTAGGTACTCGGATATGTTACACGGAAATTTTCTCGTCAAAGTTCTTTTCACGAAAGGCTATTGTCGTCAGAGCAACAAATTAAGACAATGCCTCCTCGTATGGAGAAAGACGCAAAGTCTTTTCCCGACCCTCTCTTGACAAATAGAGGGAGTTATTAATAACGAAGAGAAGTACCCTTCGCCTTACATTATATGGGTCTTACATGTCGTACACGTATTACTTGTCCCGAGCCCCATCTCTTCCGACGATTGATCTGTGGCTCTCATTGACGATATTTCCTGGCCTGTAATTATTACCAATCTGTCTACTTTCCAGGTATAATGACTGTTGTACTGCAATTTCAGTGATCTGCAGACTTTCCTGCATAAAACATCTACTACCTGAGAAGGTCGACAACTGACTGACTCCTGCAGAACGGAGTGCCATTGGCTTAGAGCCTAAATGTTTCACCAGACTTCAGTTAAACTTCGACAGCACATCACGTATAGTACTGAAAGCATCTTAATTTACTGATACGTTAGATTTAAACGTCTTTGTCTCCTCCCCTCATCCCTCCTCATGTATTGCCCATTTAGATCTTCAACTCCAGAACTATTCCTTCATTTCACTTACATATGGAACAAATACACATTAATATAACTGAAACGAAATAATACATATATGATAAGATACAGATGAAGAGAACACTTTCAGATCAAGTACCAAAAAAAGCAGCTGTTAATTACCAACACTACACACACTAAACACAAAGAGAAATGGTTAGGCGGAAGTATGCAGAAAAAATCCAAAATTATGTCGTATTTCATATCAATAAATAGGTAGGCCTACTGCTGGAAACCAACACGAGATTAGGAGAAAAAAAAATCAGTGCCAAACGAAGTAATTCCTAAAACAGACGCAAACAGAAGAGATTTCCAGATGGTAGCCAACGTCGCATATAAAACGCCGTAAGTAAAAGTCACACCTCGCTATCTTACGTAACGTAGTTACACAGACGGATTTTAATACCTTTAAATTTGTGAAGGAACTGCGGACATTGTGGTTATACAAATAAAGAACCTGTTGGAGGACCGGCGTACACATAATTTATAACCACATAATAAGCTTTTTAGTGGATTATTTTAAAATTTGAACCTTCGCAACTGATACGTGGTGATTCGTTCAGGTCATATTGCATCATGTTGATATCAGAGTGGTTACACGATTGTAGGCACCGCAAGGTGTCAAGCTACATCGGTACAGCTAATCACGTGTAAATAAGAGATTATGTTTTATTTAATAATGAAATATTTAGTTTATCAACATTAAGGATTAACTATAATTTTTACGAAGATAGAACACAGGAAAATTTTAGTGATTGAAACAACCTCAAGACATAAAATGCGAATGTGTGCAAACAAATTGTGAAAATTTAAAAGTTTTTGGGGACAAACAGTTATTTATAGGCCTTTGAATGTCACCTATCTTGTAATAAAATTTTCTCGGGCTTCCAGTCGTGTCAGGTGGTTAAAATCCCACGAGCTTTCGACAGAGCTCTCCTCAGTCATTGTCAAGTGGTAACGGCCACGGCGACACGGCAGTCGGTCTTACCACTTGACAATATCTGAGGAGAGCTCTGTCGAAAGCTCGTGGGATTTTAACCACCTGACGCTGCTGGAAGCCCGAGAAAATTTTATTAATTCATATCGCCGCGAAAGCATGCAACCATACATCACCTATCTTGTATTCGTCATATAATCCAAGCTGATTCAGTGATTCCGTACTTAAAGAATTAACAATCTGCAAAGGACACCATTTTAAATTGCTCTGTATCTGTGCGTATTTTATTCAGGCGTGCAGCAAAGAACAGTGTTATTTAAAACGCCTTTTGAGCTGTAAATGATGATATATATGGAAACACATGTGAGTAGTGCCGCTTTAGAAACAAAGGGGGTTGGTGCTGAACTCTTTTCAGAACCTGATGCCTTTTTGGTATCATCGTCTGCTAGAATGATGTCTCTAGAATTAATTTCACTTTGCTGCAGAGTGTGCACTGATCTAATCTGAGCACTCAGCCGTTCGCGTGCTAGTGCTCCACAGCGTGAGCCTTACAGGAAAGGCTCACGACGAACGGCTGAAGCAGTTTCTCAGCAATGACATTTCTGCTAGGAATGGCAGTCCCGCAACGTATAAAGGAGAACTTACGCGAAGTCTGGAAGGCAGAGTAACTGCTCAAATAGTTCAAAAGGCTCTGAGCACTATGGGACTTAACATTTCAGGTCATCAGTCCCCTAGAACTTAGAACTACCTAAACCTAATTAACCTAAGGACATCACACACATCCATGCCCGAGACAGGAATCGAACCTGCGACCGCAGCGGTCGCGCGGTTCCCGACTGAAGCGCCTAGAACCGCTCGGCCACAGCGGCCGGCAGTAACTGCTCACAAAAGGCAGAGTCCCGGACTGGAGTCCTGATCCGGCACACCGTTTTAATCTGCCAGGAGGTTTGGCAATGACTCTTTTCGTTTGAAAAAAATCGTAAACATCTTTCTTTTTTAAATTAATGCTTTGGGAGGAAAAGAACTAGTAGTTTTCAGTGATCAACGTTGTTACAATCATAGGCTACACAATCGAACACAACAGTTTTTTTAGAGGAATTGTAAAGATAGATACTCCTCTCTTGTGGCATTTACCACGTTTATATAAACGAGGTGCAAGAAAAAAGAGAAAAACTCTCAGATCATAGCAAGAATGCCTCCTCGCGCCAGCGACCTGTTAATTGAGATACATATTTGTTGTGCATGTACCTGAACTGGCTCTCTCCCTCTCTTCAGCTTCAAAGAAAGGAGCTATTATATAACGTGCTGTCAACTGAAGGTTCCCCTGGGACTGCATTCCAGTCAGGGGTGGAGCCATTGTATATAGTAACCTCGCACATCGCCCCCCACCCTGCACTGAGCGGCGGTCTACCAAGAGTAGACGTAGACGTAGATCTGAAAACAGATACGCTTTTGCGGTACCGAGTAGATGTCGCCTTAACACTCCAATCTTCCGAGGGCGGCAACGTGGTTGAATTGGAGACATCGCTTGCGTTGACGTTATCGTTACGCTGCACATCAACGTGTGGTTCCTTTTGACATGAGTATACTACATGTCAAGTCGGCCATATAAACAGAGGCTTAAATTCTTCATTTGTGTAGCCATAGGATCCATAGCTGCTGCGCAATTAATTAAGGTATTTTAAATTCGTCTTTGCAGCTACTAAAGATTCGTGTCTATTTGGCATATGTGTTCAGTCTTATTCATTTAAAATCATCAGTGGTCAGGGATTAAAATATTTGCAATTTGGTGTGCTTATAGACCTGAAAACAGCTCCTTTCAAAAAATAATGAAGTATGAGTTTTACTTACAGTATGTTTGTTTGCTTTTCTCTTACATTTGGTACTGTCGTCTGCATACAAATATTACAGGAATTCCCGTGTGTAGCATTCATGCTTTCAGCTTAACTCGACTTTGACTTGATTTACTTCACACGTCTTGACGTAAAATGCGACAAAATTTCACTTCGTGGTTAAACATATGTCTGCGTATTTGTGTGTGTGTGTGTGTGTGTAGTGTTGTCAGCTTATCTCTAGTCCCGCTCTTTTCTTCAACTAAAAAAAAAAAAATTCTTGTTAGCTGCGATTTGCTATATGTGTACTTTGACGATTTATATGTATCCTTTTAGATATCAGGGGGATGAAGAAGTAGAGTGTGAGTTAATGATCCGAATGGAAGTCAGTGGCCAGGTAGCGAGATTAAAGACCAATACAAGGCAGTGAACAGTGAACGCAAAACTATGGAAGTAGGGTGGTAATGAGATAAAGAAGGCCTTGGGGAGGTAGACATGAAATGGAGGGAGAGGGGGAGGGAGAAGGAGATAGACAGACAGAGAGAGAGAGAGAGAGAGAGAGAGAGAGAGACATATCATTGATCACTTCAAAATCGTGTAGCACGTCATCTGAAAAAATAAATGTCTTCCTCCGTTTACTATGTGTTTCTCTCAATCTCTCTCTCTTTCGCTCGTTTTTTCTTTCTCATCCATATCCGTAGCTGATTGATTTGGCTCGAAATAGGCCCCGGGCACTGTCAAACCACAGTCAAACCTCACAATGGACGGAAGCTCTTCATAAATAAATATTGTGAAATGTGTTTTATTCTTCTCATAACGTATAGAATTTCAGAACATGTGACCTGTCAAGGTTACAATTCACTTATTTGAAATTTGTCACACTTACAATATTAATTTGTGAAAAATTTACGTATTTAAAATTTGTCAAACTTACAATACTTGGAATATTTACATCCATTATAACAATCATAAATTTTTATTCCATTTCAGGGACCCACCTCAAAGTATCACTTCGTCCTTCATGAAATCTTCCACAGAGTAGTAGCATCTTTCAATTAGAAAATCACGTAACTTGCTTTTTAAAGTATTTATCTTCATATGCATTACGTCACACCCTTCTGTTGTGTTGCGAATTTCCATGGCTATATACTGAGGAGTCTGAGTACACAATTTTGAGCGACTTGAGATGAGCGTAAAGTTGTCTTTATGTTATGTGTTGTGTGAGTGTTCAAAATGTTTTTTCTAATACATCGGCTCTGTTGCATAGGGAAAGAATCACCTCAAAGGTGTATGAAGAGGGGACAGTTAATATTTTTAGGTCTGTGAATAATGGTCGACATGATGCCCTCCGCTGTTCGGTGCACGTGTTACGAATGATTATTTTTTGCAACTTTAAAATCCTTGTAACGTTTCCCGTGCTTCCCCAAAAAATTATGCAGTATCTAATAACAGATTAAAGGTAGCTATAGTATGCTCTTTTCGTGGTGTCCATACAAATGACACTAGCTAAAATTTCTATTGCAAATGCAAGGCTGTTTAATTTATTTGCAAGATATTCTATATGTGCATTCCAGTAGAAATTTCTATCTAAGTTTATTTCTAGGAATCTGACTGAGTCAAGTTCTTCCATTTTTCGATTAATGTGAGTAATAGAGATTTCTTTAGTTTTTGACTGTTTGGTTTTAAAACTCATCACGTGAGTTTTGGAATTGTTCAGCCTTAAACCATTTAGACTGAACTATGTTTCCGTCACTTATTGTAAGAATTTTCATTTTCAATTAGGGCAGAATTATCATCTGCAAATAAGGTTAAATAAGTGTTTATATTCTTAGGCAAGTCATTTACAGAGTACAGGAATAAAATTGGTCCAAGAGTGGAGCCTTGAGGAACACCTTGTGACACAGTTTTCCACTCTGAGAAATAATCTGCACCATTTGATGTGATTATTACCCTTTGTTCCCTCTCCATGAAATGTGATTCAAACCATGTCAAAGCAATATCTCTTATTCCATATCTGCTGAGTTTGAAAAGCAGTGTGGCATGGTTTACAGAGTGGAATGCTTTTTTAAGATCACATAATATTCCTGTGACTTTAGCTTTCCTATCTAATGATGAAGTAATTTTTTTCAACAAACGCATTTGTCGCCTCTATTGTGCTTTTGCCTTGTTGGAATCCAAATTGGTTATTTGAAATGATATACTGTGTGATGAAGCTGTGTATCTGTAAAGCAGCAATTTTTTCAAATATTTTTGATATGAGTGGGAGCATAGAAATGGGGCGATAATTTCCCATATCATCGTGTGAATCTTTTTTAAATAATGTTTTTACTTCTGCGTATTTCAAGAGATCAGGGAAGTAACCTTCCTCAAATGATTTGTTCGTTATGAGAGAGAGAGGATGAGCTATTACGTCGTAAGCTTTTTTAATTACTTTGGTGGGTATCCCATCCCAAGTCTTTGTCTTTTAAGGAAAGTATGATGTTTTCAACAGATTTTGTTCAGACTGCGTTGAATTTTTAATGATATTTACGAAAAGTAAGGCAACAAAGAAAGGAATGAGGCAAATATTGTGGAATAATAAGCGAATGTCGAAAGCACCTCGAGCTATGCCCTCATGTTGAATGTTTGTTTGCAGACATTGACCAAATGGCCTGTTGACCTACCGGCGCTTACAAAACACTCGAATGTCGAAGCAATTACACCGGGTCGTTATTAGACAATGGTGTTGATACCTTCACAGCCGATGATCCTTAGCGAATCGCGCAACGTCTGAAAGCCGTCGGCCGAGCCACGATTCGCGAACCGCGGCATGCCACTGGGCCAGTAATTAGAGGTGATATCATCCGCTGAACAGCGCCCGCAGTCCTTTCGCCTTACCGTGGGAAACCACAACTGCAATCGCTCCCCCATTAATAAAACGTCTCTTCAGTAATAAGTCACCTGTTTACAGCGAGTGTCCTAAATAATAACCGAAGTTTTGTAATGTCAGAAAGCAGCTACAAACAGCACATATCGTATAGGTGCGTGACTTAGTCCTACAATAATAGTTAAAAGCTATATAAGAGTTCTTCATTGTCAAGTACAATTGAGAATCAGGAAAAAGAGAACGGCTTGCCTAGAAGTTATACAGCGTGCCACATTAAGAATCCCAACTCGAAGAACAACTAACTTAAGGGGGGTAGGACGTCAAACGGGCCGACTTGGAGCAGGAGAGGCACCACAGGAGATTTTAATTTCCAGTGCCTATACTTTCACAAATAAATTCATAAAACTTTGTCAGCATGACCAGGAAGGATTCAGGATTCACACTCATAATAGCGGAAGTTTCAAAACACAACAAATTAAATTTTTTTACGTGTGAAATTTCATCATTTTTTCACTTGGCTGTATTTGGGTACATTTGCATATCACTTCGGTAAATTATTGCAAGATGATGAAAGCATATAAAACGCTAGAAATCTGTCAGTCATGGGTGCCACGCGAATGACAAAACACACACATACACACACACACACACACACACACACACACACACACACACACACACACATACACACGCGCACACTGATGATCCAAAACATTGTGACCACCTGCTAAATATCGCTCTAGTCCACCCTTGCAACGTTAAACGCCAGCGATTCTGCGTGGCGTTGATTCGACAAATTCTTGGTAGGTTTCCGGCGGTACGTGCCACCAGATGTGTACTCACACGCCATGCAACTCCCGCAAATTACGAGCCGTCAGTTCCCTATCCTGCTCCTCAAACCACTGTAGCACGATTCTGGTCTTGTGATACGCACAGTTTTGGAAGATGCTTTCGCCAACGGGGAAGACATCGAACATGAAGGGATGCAGCTGGTCTGCAGTAATGTTCATTTAGGGCACAACTGTAACGGTGCCCTCGATTATTACGACAGGTTCCATAGAAGCCCAGATGAATGTCTCACGCGGTACAATACTGTCTTCACAGGCCAGCGGCCGTGGCGCGGTTCATTTTTCGAGCATACGTTCACCTGCATGACAGCGTATCCGGACATGGTCATCGACCAGGTGTGACAATAAATGTGATTTACGCTACCAGGTGAATGTTTCCATTGGTCCACGGTCCAATGTCGACGGTCTCGCGTCACTTCATTCAAAACTGCCGATACCGTTGCGTCAACATGGGAACGTCTGGGACTCGTCTACTGTGGAGCCTCATGGTCAGCAACGTGCGCTCTACAGTCCGATACAATTGCGCCCGAACCAGCTTTGTGCTCTGTCGTCAGATCTGTTGCAGATTGCCGCCTATTTTGCTTTACACAGCGGGAAATCCTAACCTCCGACATCCTGTGACGAGTCGTGGACGTCCAACACTCTATTGCACCGTCACTCCGTCACTTTCCATAGACGCTCACAACAATAATACGCGAACAGCTTGGCCGTTTCCCAGATACGCGTTCCCAGGCGCAGGGCCACAACAGTCCACTCTGTGTCAGAGTCTCTATATGTCAATAGATTCCCCCACTTGCGGTCTGTACCGTCGATAGAAAATTCCCATTTATCAGAATCCGCTTGTACGCTTTGTCTGCCCCGTTGTGAGCCTGCAGCTTCGCCATGGGCCGTTCAGTCTCACAGTGGGCAGTAGTCATAACGTCTGAGCTCACCGAATCTGGATGTTAAGAAGGCCGACGCCTTTGCCACTGTTAGGGTCGAGTTGGCTACAACTTTGCACTAATTTACCACTCTCACCCAAGATAACACAGGCAAAATGGCTCTCAGCACTATGGGACTTAACTTCTGAGGTCATCAGTCCCCTAGAACTTAGAACTACTTAAACCTAACTAACCTAAGGACATCACACACATCCATGCCAGGGGCAGGATTCGAACCTGCGACGTAGCGGTCGCGCGGTTCCAGAAAGAAGCGTCTAGAACCGCTCGGCTACTCCGGCCGGCGTAACACAAGCACGCCAGTGTTCTGGGGATATGGCACTGTTCTATAAATCGGTTGAAGGCAGCGGTAAACTGCACTTTCGCTGCACTGTCTTTAAGTTCATAAAAGGATTTACCCTCAGTTTTCGTTTTCACTTCCAAATTTCGAGGATTATCTGACGACTGCACTGAGATGAGTATGCTAGAAAGTCTTCATTCTGATAACCAACACAGCCAACTTGTAAGGAAGGGTTCTTGTCACTACGGAATTGCAAATAAAATTGCTTTTGTGGAATAGTTCATGAATTCCGTGGAATGATTCACGTGTTCAGTGCAAGATAACAAGCATCATTCACTTACTTACCAGGTATACAATTTAAAACAACAACTAGTAAGGCTACCTTGAATTTGTCCCACTGACTGAAGTGAGGAACAGAAGCGTGGCTAATACGACACAAACACAACGATAATAATATTTACTACGCATTAGTTTGGTTTCTTATCTCATATTCATTGGATACAATGACCACACAGCTAATACACAGTAGTTCGTGTGAGTCGTTCGATGCTGCACACCTTGAGCTTGGACCGTCCACTGTTCCTGTTTTGCTTCTTTTTTCATAGTTGAGTACATCTGTTCCTGTTCTCACGCTTGATCTGTGTTCACATTTTGATGGCCTACCCACTGGGTCATTTCGCCACTAAATCTCAGGGGGATGTGATGAGGAGTTTCCCTTGTTAGAGCATAAAACGAAGATCCATGAAACCTGAAAAATGTCGATTCCGAGCTGTTCAATTTAGCAAGCAACGTTCTTTTTTTTTTTTAAGAAAAATAACGAAAGTCGTGCTATATCTCTCTGCGCAATCGGAGCTCGCGGAGAAAATACACGACCCGTTTGGGAACAGCTAAGAAACGCAGTTACTTGGCGTGAGCCGGTATTACTTGCGTCCGTGTACAAAAGGGAGAAGAAAATAAGTTGAGTAATATGGGCGCGCTTAATTGCCGCAGCGGCCTGCGGCCCCCTGACTGGATTAGTTAAGAGTCCGTATTGTTTTCACTAATGAGCTCCATCGGGCAGAAGTTCTTGTGCCAGGGTCCGCGACTTTCTCTCCGATGTAAGGCGTTCTCTCGCGCTGAGCTTTGCGGTTTCGACAGAGCACTCCGATGGGCAACAAGTGGATATTGTTGAGGCTAGTGTGTGAAAATATCTCATCAAGAAAAATTTATTACTACAAATAACTGCAAACAATCGTCTAAGGAAATAACTTATTTACTTTTTGTATTATTTCGAGCGTCCGCCCCTATAGCTGAGTGGTTGGCGGCACGGTAGCTCAGCGTGTTCGGTCAGAGGGTTAGGTGCCCTCTCTAATAAAAAAAAAAAAAACTGAGTGAATGGATCCATAATGAACTTCAACGGTCGTCAGGGGACGTCCTCCACGAACAATTGCAACGAACTATAACGAACAAAATGAGATTTAAAAAAATGAATAAATAAATAAAGTTGGTCAGCGTGGCAGTCAGTCACGCCAAGGAGCCTATGTTCGGTTCCCGGCTGGGTCGGAGAGTTTTCTCCGCTGGGGGACTGGGTGTTGTGTCGTCCTCATTATCATTTCCTCATCATCAGTGGGAGGCAACGCGGGAAACCACCACTGGAATCACTTCCCTGGACGCTTCTGACGAGGCTTTCCCCATGACGAGACATGCCGTAGGGCAGAACACAAAGTTTTTTTTTCCCAGCTGCAGTGGTGTATGAAACTCACGGATGAAAGTAGATTTCGCATGAATGCTCCAAATTTTTGAGTGCAAGAAGCATATTGATATGGTGCTCAAACATTCAAATTCAGCTACTTCTGTTTGATAGTCTTGGAATCAGACAAATTAACCTCCCGACGTATTTGTGTTATGAAATAATTTTCTGGAGTAACTCATCGCTTAGAAAGTAGTGTTCGCACAAACACGAGCATCAGTAGGTAAATTTTCAAGGATTTGCGCATTTTAAGTACACCATCACACTATATATACATATATTCGCTAGCGAAATTCGTCATAAATAAAACATCACAGTTTAGGAAGCATAGTAATGTTGATAACTGCAACATTACAGGAAAAAATGACCTTTATTAGGCATTATTGAACCTGTTAGTGGTTCAGAAAGAAGTCTAATAGGCAGCAAAAATAGTTTTTGATAATTTGCCTAGTAGCATAGAACGTCCCACACGTAGCAAACCAAGTTTTAAATGTAACCTAAAATCGTTTTAGAAAATGGTAATCTGTAAAATAGACACTAGTTTTTAAGTGTAGTTGCTCGAATGTGTGAGTAGGACAAAGAATAATTTGTTCACTAGTATTAATACTAATCATATATATCCCGTAAAATGACCCCTTGCACATAATTTCCGTAAAAGATTCGTTCAAATGATCTATGGAACATGTAACTATCTAGCTATAATAATGCCGGCTAACCGTAGAGAGCTTGCCTTATGATCACCAACCTACAAGTTTTTCTGCTAGTGACTGTGTTGAATTCATTCCTATGGATGGCTGTAGACATAAAAGGAAAATGAAGGTCAGCGCTTACTCCTTCGTAACTGTCCCAGGACGCCACGCCCATTAAACGCCATCGCACGATACACAGATCATCGCGATGAGGCAGGCTAGAGAGAATCTCCACTTATCCAGCAGACACAGTAATTGCACAGAAGCGACCGCGGCTCATGATGGTCCCATGAACATTACAAACGGCGGGACATTGTTCTTAAGAGGCTGTGTGATCACCCTGGACGGCACTAAATGCTCTGCAACTTAGTCCCACCTGGCCACAGGACTGCTAACGAGTTCATGCAGTAGGGGGCTCCATTTCTCCACCAGGGGGAGTGACAGCTGCTGTATGGCCGTTGGTGCATGTGGACGTTCTGCAGTCCGTCTCCCCACATGTGACCGAAGCAATTTAACAGGTTGGTTGGGGGGGGGGGAGGGGGGGGAGGAATGGCGGAGCAGTCCATTCAACGGATATCCTCTCGTTTCAAGAGCTCTCCAACTGCACTGTTCGATGCGGTCGGGCATTGTGGTCTATAAGAATGAAATAAGGGCCAAATGTCCACCTGAAAAGACGCACATGCGGAAAGAGCACAGTGTACAGTAAAGTAGGTCGGTGAGGGTACTGCGTTCGACAATGTGGAGGTCAATACTTCGATGCTACATTAGGTCTCCACACACCGTGACACGAGCACCAAAACGATCTTGTGCGACAATGTTGGACTCAGGAGCGCGTTACGTGTTCTCAGGTATCGCCATATGGGGGCATGTCCAACACTGTCGATTACCATTTTGAAACGAATGCCAAGACTACCGTCCATCTTATTCTCACCCTTGTCAAGTCCAAACTTGGGTGACACCTTTGAAGTCAGTAACTCGACGGGAAATTATACGAAAACAGCCCTTCTCTCGTCTTCTTCCAACGGGCCGTCCTTAGTGAGGCACTGTGTTGATAAAAGCAAACTTTGCTTTATGACTACCATGCTTCTAGTAGTCCATCTCCGTCACTAATGTGCCGCGGCATTTTGAAACGTCCCCACACGGCTGTTTCCTATTATTGATTACGTCAATTCAGTACGTATTGGTCCAAGGCGTGAGTACAGCGGGCTTTGGCTACCAGAACGACATTTTTCCAGAGACATTTGCAAAATTCTTACTTCTTGCCTCCATGTCATGATAGACGTAACTAACTGTTCTCGCGTTAGATTATAAAATAACATTATGGGCAGCTCTGGCCCACATCTTAATAAACAAGGTGATATATCAAAAGCTTTTCTATTTTATAATGAAATATATGAATAATGTCACTAAAAAAATTTTATACGTATTTTAGTCTCACCTGTTAGCACTATTCAAGAGTATAGCCCATCTGGGTATTTCCTTCTGTGTACAATTCTACATCAGGAGACGTAAGGTAAAGTTTTACTTATTTCCCAACGTAGTCCGATTGTCTTCGTGCAGAATACGAATTCACAGCCCCTAGCAACGAAGACCATGGGAGATTGGTCAAAAGACAAGTAGTTCGAATCATGGAAGTGGAAGACGTTTTCGCCACTACAGTTTCTGCAGCCAGGAGAGGTCAATTGGCGCCGTGCATACCTGACCACCAGACTGATCGCCAATGTTCTGGATTACGTGGAAAACTTCTCGCGGTGATATATCCTTGGGACCCTAGGGCAGTAATGAAGGAACAGGCGGTGACCTTCATTCACTCGCTTCCTTTTGGCACCATAGAATTCTATAGGAATGGATTCAACAGAGTCACCCACAGTGAAACTTAGAAATGCCTGAACTTCGGTAATGTGTCTTCCCTAAGGTTCTTCGACAAAATTGTAGCTATTTAATTAGTTACATGTTCCATAAATCATGTGAACGATTCTTTTATTGAAATCATGTGGAAGGAGCCAGTTTATACACTCCTGGAAATGGAAAAAAGAACACATTGACACCGGTGTGTCAGAGCCACCATACTTGCTCCGGACACTGCGAGAGGGCTGTACAAGCAATGATCACACGCACGGCACAACGGACACACCAGGAACCGCGGTGTTGGACGTCGAATGGCGCTAGCTGCGCAGCATTTGTGCACCGCCGCCGTCAGTGTCAGCCAGTTTGCCGTGGCATACGGAGCTCCATCACAGTCTTTAACACTGGTAGCATGCCGCGACAGCGTGGACGTGAACCGTATGTGCAGTTGACGGACTTTGAGCGAGGGCGTATAGTGGGCATGCGGGAGGCCGGGTGGACGTACCGCCGAATTGCTCAACACGTGGGGCATGAGGTCTCCACAGTACATCGATGTTGTCGCCAGTGGTCGGCGGAAGGTGCACGTGCCCGTCGACCTGGGACCGCACCGCAGCGACGCACGGATGCACGCCAAGACCGTAGGATCCTACGCAGTGCCGTAGGGGACCGCACGGCCACTTCCCAGCAAATTAGGGACACTGTTGCTCCTGGGGTATCGGCGAGGACCATTCGCAACCGTCTCCATGAAGCTGGGCTACGGTCCCGCACACCGTTAGGCCGTCTTCCGCTCACGCCCCAACATCGTGCAGCCCGCCTCCAGTGGTGTCGCGACAGGCGTGAATGGAGGGACGAATGGAGACGTGTCGTCTTCAGCGATGAGAGTCGCTTCTGCCTTGGTGCCAATGATGGTCGTATGCGTGTTTGGCGCCGTGCAGGTGAGCGCCACAATCAGGACTGCATACGACTGAGGCACACAGGGCCAACACCCGGCATCATGGTGTGGGGAGCGATCTCCTACACTGGCCGTACACCACTGGTGATCGTCGAGGGGACACTGAATAGTGCACGGTACATCCAAACCGTCATCGAACCCATCGTTCTACCATTCCTAGACCGGCAAGGGAACTTGCTGTTCCAACAGAACAATGCACGTCCGCATGTATCCCGTGCCACCCAACGTGCTCTAGAAGGTGTAAGTCAACTACCCTGGCCAGCAAGATCTCAGGATCTGTCCCCCATTGAGCATGTTTGGGACTGGATGAAGCGTCGTCTCACGCGGTCTGCACGTCCAGCACGAATGCTGGTCCAACTGAGGCGCCAGGTGGAAATGGCATGGCAAGCCGTTCCACAGGACTACATCCAGCATCTCTACGATCGTCTCCATGAGAGAATAGCAGCCTGCATTGCTGCGAAAGGTGGATATACACTGTACTAGTGCCGACATTGTGCATGCTCTGTTGCCTGTGTCTATGTGCCTGTGGTTCTGTCAGTGTGATCATCTGATGTATCTGACCCCAGGAATGTGTCAATAAAGTTTCCCCTCCCTGGGACAATGAATTCACGGTGTTCTTATTTCAATTTCCAGGAGTGTAGAATATTTACACGTGATCAGTTTTTCCAATAATGAACACATTTTTTGGTCTTACTAATGTATTTGTTGTCCGCAGCTCGTGGTCTTGAGGTAGCGTTCTCCCTTCCCGAGCACGGGGTCCCGGGTTTGATTCCAGGCGGGGTCAGGGATTTTCACCTGCCCCGTGGTGACTGGGTGTTCTTGTGTCGTCTTCATCATCATCATTAATCCCCATTACGGTCGGAGGAAGGCAGCGGCAAACCACCTCCATTAGGACCTTGCCTAGTTCGGCGGTGCGGGTCTCACGCATCGTTCCGATACGCTCTGTCAAGAAGCATGGGACTTCAACTCATTTCAATGTATTCGTGCAAGTACGATTAAAAACTAAGATTTGCTTTAAAATATATTATCTTTTAAGTAAAAATTCGTCCGTGGAATAGTAGTTGTCCGGGGAAATGACTTTCAGTTGGATTTAAAACTTGCTTTTCTAGGTGCCTGATACTTTTCTTGTTGTTGTTGTTGTGCTCTTCAGTCCTGAGACTGGTTTGATGCAGCTCTCCATGCTACTGTACCCTGTGCAAGCTTCTTCATCTCCCAGTACCTACTGCAATCTACATCCTTCTGAATCTGCTTAGTGTATTCATCTCTTGGTCTCCCTCTACGATTTTTAGCCTCCACGCTGCCCTACAATACTAAATTGGTGATCCCTCGATGTCTCAGAACATGTGTCCTACCAACCGATCCCTTCCTTTAGTCAAGTTGTGCCACAAGCTCCTCTTCTCCCCAAATCTATTCAATACCTCCTCATTAGTTATGTGATCTACCCATCTAATCTTCAGCATTCTTCTGTAGCACCACATTTCGAAAGCTTTTTTTCTCTTCTTGTCTAAGCTATTTATCGTCCACGTTTCACTTCCATACATGGCTACACTCCATAAAAATACTTTCAGAAACGACTTCCTGACATTTAAATCTATACTCGATGTTAACAAATTTTTCTTCTTCAGAAACGCTTTCCTTGCCATTGCCAGTCTACATTTTATATCCTCTCTACTTCGACCATGATCAATTATTTTGCTCCCCAAATAGCAAAACTCCTTTACTACCTTAAGTGTCTCATTTCCTAATCTAATTCCCTCAGCATCACCCGACATAATTCGACTACATTCCATTATCCTCGTTTTGCTTTTGTTGATGTTCATGTTATATCCTCCTTTCAAGACACTGTCCATTCCGTTCGACTGCTCTTCCAAGTCCTTTGCTGTTTCTGACAGAATTAAAATGTCATCGGCGAACCTCAAAGTTTTTATTTCTTCTCCATGGATTTTAATACCTACTCCGAACTTTTCTTTTGATTCCTCTATTGCTTGCTCAATATACAGATTGAATAACATCGGGGATAGGCTACAACCCTGTCTCACTCCCTTCCCAACCACTTCTTCCCTTTCATGCCCCTCCTCTCTTATAACTGCCATCTGTTTTCTGTACAAATTCTAAATAGCTTTTCGCTCCCAGTATTTTACCCCTGCCACCTTCAGAATTTGAAAGAGAGTATTCCAGTCAATATTGTCAAAAGCTTTCTCTAAGTCTACAAATGCTAGAAACGTAGGTTTGCCTTTCCTTAATCTTTCTTCTAAGATAAGTCGTAGGGTCAGTATTGCCTCATATGTTCCAACATTTCTACGGAATCCAAACTGATCTTCCCCGAGGTCGGCTTCTATCAGCTTTTCCATTCGTTTGTAAAGAATTCGCATTAGTATTGTAAGTAGGCTGTTTAGGTTTTCTTATTGCTAACGCCACGTAGCGCTCTGTATGAAAAATCACTGGCTGTGCTGTGTGCAGTCTGTGGCTAGTTTGCATTGTTGTCTGCCATTGTAGTGTTGGGCTGTTGGCTGTTAACAGCGCGTAGCGTTGCGCAGTTGGAGGTGAGCCACCAGCAGTGGTGGATGTGGGGAGAGAAATGGCGGAATTTTAAAATTTGTAAGACTGGATGTCATGAACTGCTATGTACATTATGATTTTTCGACGCTATTAAGGTAAATACATTGTTTGTTCTCTATCAAAATCTTTCATTTGCTAACTATGCCTATCAGTAGTTAGTGCCTTCAGTAGTTTGAATCTTTTATTTAGCTGGCAGTAGTGGCGCTCGCTGTATTGCAGTAGCTCGAGTAACGAAGATTTTTGTGAGGTAAGTGATTTGTGAAAAGTATAGGTTAATGTTAGTCAGGACCATTGTTTGTAGCGATTACTGAAGTGCCACTTTCGTTTTCTGCCGAGATATTTTTTGTTGTTGTGAATACATAATTTTATCGTTGAAATGCCACATTTTCATAATACTTGCGAATGATACAGGAAATCAAGTAAATACAGATCTTTTCGAAGTCAAAAGTCGGTAATATCCTACTAATTCGTGTTAGGCTCAATCGTCTTACAGACACTTAATGCTTTATTAAGATAGACTGCCGTCGTGATGTTTCTGTAGTAAGCTGAATTTAATTTGTATTAGTACAGTGAATATTTTAATTGCATTTTCCATTAGTTTACTAATCGCAACAGTAATCATCAAAGAGAAAATAATCAGCAGCTGAATTTTCTTTCACTGTATCTAAAACAATCTGACAATCCTAAAGTTGTTTACAAATTCTACGCCCGTAGAAAGCCACTGGTTCTAACGATGTCATTAAACCAGTGTAGTTTTAAGAGTATTTTCGTCTAGAAATGAATTGCCTTGAATGTTGATCGATCAAGAGCGGGAAAGGTAAAATTTTACGAATATATGACGAGAGGGACAAGTTCTTGAGAGAGGACTTCCCTATCAATACAAGTGCCTGATAGACGACTTTCCTATCAATCTCCTGGATAGTTTTGTTTCTCAAATCAACAGAGTGAGTTATCATGCAGTAGCATAGGTGATGAAGTTTTGTTGCTCGATTTTCTTACACTGCGACCGAAAGGTGTCTCAGTTGTCGACAACAAATTCCAGCTGTGTTGCACACACCCCTTGGGGCAGAATTCGTAGTCCAAAACACACTTTTGGAGCTATCAGATGTAAAATATTATGTTCACACTACTCTTTGCTCTAGTCTACGTCTTTTGGTGGGGCTCAGCCTTTCATTTCTTCTTAAGAAGTTAACGATAAAGGCATCATAACACGTCACCAGTAACAGTGCTGCATAGGAATGCTCAATGAGCGACCTGATGACGTTCAATAATAGTCACTCCGTTAATTTTTGTTGTTTCCAATTAGAGCATGCAGTACTCCTACACCAGACTTCTGCACATTGCCTGTTGAATGCAAATGTCGCAAGATGGTAAAATGGTAATCCGTCACATATATCAGTAGTCGAGACTTCCTTAATGTGGAAAATCATTCATGCCAGAACGATCTTTGTTAAAACAATAATATCTTTGTCTGGCGCATTTTTTCCAAAAGCACTCGCTCCACACACAGTTCAAATCTTTCTAGCTGCCTCCTCTACATTCACCCCTCTGTTATACCGAAAGTAAACGTTGTGTTGCAGATGTTACACCTTTTTCCATTTGTGACTCAATTTTACAATGCTTAACTGTAGTTCATGATTTTCAGGTATGCAAAATCCAATGCTTAACTGCAAGATGATAACTAGAACTTCAAATTCGAAAGTGGCATTGATACATACACTGACGGCGTGGCGCCGCCTTCACATGGGCGGCGCCGGATTTCAGGCGGAGGGTGGCGTCTGGCCGGTGGCCGGTAGCCGCTGCAGTGCGAGGAAACTCTCGAGCGTAAGCTGTTATGATCGCGACGCAGCCACGAGCTGTACTGCGGAATTGTTTCTGGAATACTTGTTATTGCGGGTGGGCAGAATGTTAAGTGAATTGTCTTCGATGTTCAATCAGACTCATAACTTTAGACCGAAATGTGGTAAAAAAAAAAAAAAAGAAAATACAGTTGGACGCGACCATAAGTTTAGAATGCACGACGATTACCGCAAGACCACAAGCTCACTCCAGCCATATCAGCTCGGAAGTAGACAATACTTCCTCCTAACACTTCCGCATCCTACAGTGTTGCCAGATTGTGCAGATGGCCGGACTTAGAGTTGTCAGGGGCGGTCAGTTTTATTGGCCACCTTAAGTGAACGACTCGGACTTAGTCTCTGTGGCGGCCGGCCGGCGGTCAGTTTTTATGTCTAAGACTGTACCTACATGATAACGGGGTGAACGGCGCATATTATTCCTACTACTCGCTTCTGTGCAATCTCTACCTTCTTTTTAAGTGATGAGTTACCCCAGAATATTACACCATAAGACAAATATGTCAGTTGATTCACTTGTTTGTTTCCAAATTAACAAACAAAAGTATCTGAACATGTCTGAGTGCTCATTAATACGCTTCCTCCAGCGCAGGTTTTCATCAATCTGTGCAACCAAAAGTTTGGAGCGTTCTACGCTGTTTACTTACTGCCCTTCACGTCCTACATCAATTGTTTGTGTGATTATTTTGTACAGAACTGAATATAGTGTGTTTTCTCAAAATTTAGGGAGAGTTAATTTTCAGAGAACAACTTAAAAATTCTTTGAGAAACTTTGTTACAAATCATTCCTTTTGCTTTCTGTCTAAAGTGATATATTGTAGCACTAGTATGGTCTGGAAAAGCACCAATTCTGCTTGATGGATGTTAAGTGGAAGGTCGTTCACATACGCTGCTCTGCAAAACGTAAGGGGGAGCTACATAAAGTAACACATAGAAATAAGAATTCCTGATGTAGGGAAATAACTGAAAGATTTGAAAGCAAATTAATCACCAGTTCCAGATGGAATCCAAATCCCATTCTGCCGAGAGTACTCCACGGCATCGGCCCATTACCTAGTTTGCATTTATTGTGAATCTCTCGCACAGCACAAAAGTTCAAGCAATTGGAGAAAAGCGGAGGTGACTTCAGTATATAACAAGACTCAAAAAATGAACCAGCAAAATTATAGACCAATATCCCTAACTACTGTTTGCTGCAGAATCCTTGAACACGTTCTCAGTTCGAATTAGCAACTTTTCTTGAGACTGAGACGCCAATGTGCACGGCTTTAGAAAGCATCACTCGTGCAAAACTCAGCATGCTCTTTTCTCACATGATATACTGTGGACTACGGATGAAGGGCAACAGACTTTTCTGGAATTCGATGAAGCATTTGGCACAGTGTGGCATTGCAGACTCTTAACGAAAGTACAAGCATATGGATCAACTTCACAGATATGTGAGTGGCTCGAAGACTTCTTAAACAATAGAACTCAGTATGTTGTTCTCCCCGGCGAGTGTTCATCAGAGACAAGGGTGTCGTCAGGAGTGCCCCATGGAAGTGTGGTAGGATCGCTGTTGTACTCTATATACATAAATGATTTGGCGGACAGGGTGGGCGGCAATCTACAGTTGTTTGCCGATGATGCAGGGATGTACGCTAAGGTGTCGAGGTTGAATGACTGTAGGAAGATACAAGACGAATTTACAGTTGGTGTGGTGAATGCCAGGTAGCCCTAAATATGGAAAAAGTTAGTTAATGCGGATGGGTAGGAAGATAAAATCTTTAATGTTCGGATGTATTATTACTAGTATTGTGCTTGACACAGTAAAGTCGGTTAAATATCTGGGCGTAATGCTGAAAAGCGATACGAGGTGGAACGAGTATGTGAGAACTGTGCCAGGGAAGGCAAATGGTCGCCTTCGGTTTATTGGGAGAATTGTTCGAAAGAGTGGTTTACCTGTAAAGCAGACCGGATATAGGACGCTGGTGCGACCTATTCTTGAGTACTGCTCGAGTGTTTGGTATCCGTACCAGATAGGATTGAAGGACAACATCGAAGCAATTCAGAAGCGAGCTGCTAGATTTATTACCTGTAGGGTCGAGAAACACGTATAAGTGTTACGGAGATGCTTCAGAAAATCAAATGGGAATCCCTGGAGGGAGAGTGACCTTCTTTTCGAGAAACATGATTGAGAAAATTTAGAGAACCGGCATTTGAAGGTGATTCTAGTGCCGCCAATATATATTGATCGTGAGGACGACGAAGATAAGGTACGAGATATTAGGGCGCGTACGGAAGCAACGTTTTTTTCCCCGGTTGTATTTGCGAGTGGAAAAGAAAAGGATGCGACAAGCAGTGGTACAGGGTAACCTCCGCCACGCAGACTACGGTGGCTAGCCGAGTTTCTGTGTACATGCAGATGTAGAGGTAGATGATGTGGGGAAGCATAACGTTGCACCGGCGTACTTATCTTCAAATCTTTGAACTCGCAGCACTCACCGGTCAACGTTATTGCGACGCTGCACTCCTCCCTCGTGTGTGTCTTTTTCCGGGACACATTCGGCCCTGATTTTATTTCTGTGGAATGGCAACGCGCGACCGCATCGAACAGCGCAGGTGGAGGAGTTCTTGGAACGAGAGGGTAATCGGTGAAAGAGGCCGGCCTGTCCGCTCCCCGACTTAAATCCCATCGAACACGTATAGGATTCATCGGGGAGACGTGTTGCAGCCCATCCACATGCGCCAACAACGTTCTAGAAGTTAGCGACCGCGCTGGTGGAGGGATGGAACGCCCTGCCGCAAGAACTCCTTACCAACCTCGTGGCCAGAATGGGAACACCTTGCAGAGAATGGATGCCATCCGTGCCGATCACACACTTTTAGTAACCACGTCCCGCCTTCTGCAAGGTCCAGGCGACCGTTAAAAATACTGAAAACTACAATGTAACTATTGTATTTCAATAGAAATGTCATTTCTGTTCGTCTTATAGCGCATTACATTCGGTTACCTTCTGTATTAAAATGTAGCAATTCCATTTATGTATGGTCCAAGTTGTATCGAGCTATCTTACTTGACAGTGACACATCGAGCGAAAGCCACCTTCGTCCTTAAGTTTTGCATATCGGTATACGTCAGGAATAAGAGTGGACTTAAAATTGACCATTGTGGAACTCCCTTCGCGATTTCTCCCCAGTTACTAAAATTTTCTCTACTTCTACACTACTGCCCATTAAAATAGCTACGCCACGAAAATGACGTGCTACAGACACGAAGTTTAACCGACAGGGAGAAGATACTGTGATATGCAAATGATTAGCTTTCAGAGCATTCACACAAGGTTGGCGCCGGTAGCGACACCTACAACGTGCTGACATTAGGAAAGTTTCCAACCGATTTCTCATACACAAACAGCAGTTGACCGGCGTTGCCTGGTGAAACGTTGTCGTAATGCCTCGTGTAAGGAGGAGAAATGCCTACCATCACGTTTCCGACTTTGATAAAGATCGGATTGTAGCCAATCGCGATTGCGGTTTATCGTGTCGCGACGTTGCTGCTCGCGTTGGTCGAGATCCAATGAGTGTTAGCAGAATATGGAATCGGTGGGTTCAGGAGGGTAATACGGAACGCCGTGCTGTATCCCAGCGGCCTCGTATCACTAGCAGTCGAGATGACAGGCATATTATCCGCATGGCTGTAACGGATCGTGGAGCCACGTCTCGATTCCTGAGTCAACAGATGGGGACGTTTGTAAGACAACAACCGTCTGCACGAACAGTTCGACGACGTTTGCAGCAGCATGGGCTATCAGCTCGGAGACCGTGGCTGCGGTTACCCTTGATGCTGCATCACAGACAAGGGCGCCTGCGACGGTGTACTCAACGACGAACCTGAGTGCACGAATGGCAAAACGTCATTTTTTCGAATGAATCCAGGTTCTGTTTACAGCATCATGATGGACGCATCCGTGTTTGGCAACACCGCGGTGAACGCACATTGGAAGCGTGTATTCGTCATCGCCATACTGGTGTATCATCCGGCGTGATGGTATGGGGTGCCATTGGTTACACGTCTCGGTCACCTCTTGTTCCCATTGACGGCACTTTGAACAGTGGACGTTACAGTTCAGATGTGTTACGACCCGTGGCTCTACCCTTCATTTGATCCCTGCGAAACCGTACATTTCAGCAGGATAATGCACGGCCGCATGTTGCAGGTCCTGTACTAGCCTTTCTGGATACCGAAAATGTTTGACTGCTGCCCTGGCCACCACATTCTCCAGATCTCTCACCAACTGGAAACGTCTGGTCAATGGTGGCCGAGCAACTGGTTCGTCACAATACGCCAGTCACTACTCTTGATGAATTGTGGTATCGTGTCGAAGCTGCATGGGCAGCTGTACCTGTACACGCCATCCAAGCTCTGTTTGACTCAATGCCCAGGCGTATCAAGGCCGTTATTACGGTCAGAGGTGGTTGTTCTGGGTACTGATTTCTCGGGATCTATGCACCCAAATTGCGTGAAAATGTAATCTCATGTCAGTTCTAGTATAATATATTTGTCCAATGAATATCCGTTTATCATCTGCATTTCTTCTTGGTGTAGCAATTTTGAAGGCCAGTAGTGTAACATTGTTTGAATTATTCAGCCTAACTTTTTTGCATTCTATTTCTTAAGTACGGTTCGAACTGGTTGTATGTAAGGCCATGAATTACATAAACCTTAAATTTGTCTAAGAGAGCAACATTTGGTTGCAGCCAAACGCCTCGGAAAGATCACGGAAAATATCAGTCAGCGATATTTTATTATATAAGAGTGGTAATATTCAGTGAGTGACACGTGACGTAGTGTCGGAGATGCAAAGTATAGGGGATAATCTGCCACGAGGTGCGGGTAGTGTGTTCTTCTGCGGATTGGAATACAGGTTATGACATACTGTGTGTTTCGTAGGAACGTATCACCACAATGGGGAACAGTACAAGGCTAAGTACGTATTATTAGCTAGGCTTCCGTGACCTCATTTTACTAAACTTACTTTCGCAGACTCTAGGGGACTGCCCTGACTTGCCGCAGAACCGAGAGAACAGGACGTCGACGTGTTGCAACTGCCCCGCGCCTATTGAAAATCATGTCGGCAGCTGATGTCGCGACCCCGCCAGCGAGAGTGCGGAGGCTGCGGCAGTGACGTCACGGCGCTCCGGTTATTACCAGTGGGGAACGCAGTATCACATGGCTCCTGGTGAGTCCCGGGGAGGCCACCGCTGCCTTGCGAAACAGGCCGCGCGTGCAACTGTCCTGTTGGGGCGTACAGTGTTCCGACTTCCGAAAGCTGGGTGTGTCGGGACTAGCGTGACGAGTGAAAAATTCCACCATACCGGGACCCACACCCGGATTCCTGCAGTCAGCTTAATATCTTCGGCTATCCGAGTACACCTCCGTGACTGACCCAAACATTCTCCGTGTCACTTATCGATTTTTCCTCGATTTTTCTGGGAAAACTACACGAGGTTCTTCCTTCGGGAATAGCACCAACCAGACGAACGGGTATGATAGAGGAACATTACTATAACTGACGTAAGGATTCATATCCATGGAACTCATCATCAACTTCGTCCGCAGCTCGTGGCCTAGTGGCTTGCGTGGATCGCAGAGTCCCGGGTTCGATTCCCGACCGGGCTGGGGGATTTTCTGTGCCCGCGGACTAGGCGTTTGTGTTGTCCTCATAATTCCATCAACATTCATGAAAAGTGGCGAGATTGCACTGTCTTCAGATTGGGAAACTGTACGGGCGCTGATGACCGCGCTGTTGAGCGCCCCACAAACCAGTCATCGTCATCATCAACAACTTCATCGTCATTATCGGCCATTTATCGTCCACTGCTGCTCTCCTCAGCTTCTCCATACACACCGTAGCTGGTGAGTACCTCTGTGGTTTCATAATGCGACTGCGCTAGAACTACAAAGCATACAGAAAACACTTACCAGTGGACAGAGGAGCTCTCCAAGTCGTAACACTGCCGTGCGCGCTCAGTGTGATGCTCCTCGCTAATGTGGCAGGCGCTGCAGTCACGGACTGTGCGGCTGGCCCCGGTGGCGGTTCGAGTCCTCCCTCGGGCATGGGTGTGTGTGTTTGTCCTTAGGATAATTTAGGTTAAGTAGTGTATAAGCTTAGGGACTGATGACCTTAGCAGTTAAGTCCCATAAGATTTCACACACATTTGAACATTTTTTAATGTGGCTGGTGTCAGCACGTGGTTGCGCGACAGCTGCCCGTTCTGGAAAGCTGTTCACTTTGTTGCCTATCTACAGGCGCAGACCAGTCCGATGCGACATCGCAGAGCGGGAGATTTGTCTAGACGTTCTGACGCGTCTACATTCTAGGGGAGCGCTCTGCAACTACGCCACGGCGCGTATGACAAATCTGATGGGTTAAATGCTCCCGCAAGTTATCATGACATAAACACTGCATCTACATCTTATTATGTAAGCTATCGTAGGGTGTGTAGCGCAGGGCAAGTTAAGTACTGTACCTCTACCATTCTCTCCCGCCATAGTCTATTCCGTCCACAGACGGTTCGACGGAAGAAACAGTGTTGGTAGCTCTTTGTATTGCCTCTATCTTCCCTAATTTTATCGTAGTGGTCATTTCACGAGACATTTGTTGGCGAAAGTATTTAATGACTCATGTGAAATATTGTCTCTCGAATTTTGTTAGGAAAGCACTCCGAGATGCGTAACTTCTTTCTTGTAACTAAAGACGATCTATTCGCAAATTGCACTTGGAACTAGCTACACGAAATTTGGTTTAAATGACAATTAATTGGTCCTTACATCATTGAACTCCTTTTACTACTCTTTGTTTATGGACAATAAATTGTAGATCATAAGGAGCCGAAGATAAGTTAGTGAGATTGGTAGAGAAGTTGAATAGAATTGAATTGCATATTGTAAGGTTTTCAGAAGTGAACAATTCTCACTGTAAGATTGTAAGTGTGGATTTTAATGTGAAACTAGTACAAAAACTTTGGACTGTTCTTCAGTGGGAATGTATTGAGTACGATAGCACAAATGACAAACTGCTCATTCTACATTGGCGCGAATTTCAAATCTCATGTGGGCACCGTGAATTAGAAATTTTATGGTTTGCGTAAATCGGTTAAGGTGAATACCGGATACGACATGACAGATTTCCTTCCCATCCGTCCCCTAGATGACTTGTCGTCAGTCTTTATTGGGCTCTTTGGTAACACACAGGACTCGTATTCGGGAAGACATCGTTTCGAATCCCTGCCCACCAATCCACATCTAGGTTTTCAATAGTACCCCCAAATCTCTTATGACTAATGCCGTGATGGTTCCATTGAAGAGGGCATGGCGGGCATCGTTCCCCATACTTTCCCAACCCCGGCTTGTCGATAATGACCACTTGTCGACGGGACGTTAAATCCTAGCATTCTTACCTTCCTTATAGTGAGCGCATCCTCAACTGGATGTGAATGTCTCTCTTTCGTTCCTTTTCTCCTCCGATTACAAATCCAGTCTTGGAAACACTGCAACATTTAGTGGATGATTTGATTAGCAGGCATACAGATTAAGGGTTTCACAATCGTTACCGAGCGAGGTGGCGCAATGGTTAGACACTGGACTCGCATTCGGGAGGATGACGGTTCAATCCCGCGTCCGGCCATCCTGATTTAGGTTTTCCGTGATTTCCCTAAATCGCTCCAGGCAAATGCCGGGATGGTTCCTTTCAAAGGGCACGGCCGACTTCCCTCCCCGTCCTTCCCTAATCCGATGAGACCGTTGAGCTTGCTGTCTGGTCTCCTTCCCCAAAACAACCAACCAACCAACCATCACAATCGTTTTCGTAGCCTGCTAAGAAAATTTGAGGCTTCTCTTTGAAGACTGGCGTAGGATGAAGTTAGACTCGTTCTTGGGCGCTAAAGTAACCGAGTAACTGACACTTGCTTTATAACTAAAAGTACTAATACGGTTTCGCTGGAAGTTAGTGCAAAATATTAGCAGTTATTGGGTATTAAACGCCAGAATGTTGAATGCAAGCACGCAAACGTCCATGCATTGTGTTGTACAGATGCCCATAGTCAGTTTGTGGGATGGAGTTCCATGCCTGTTGCTCCTGGTCGGTTAATACAAATGGCTCTAAGCACTATGGGACTTAACTTCTGAGGTCATCAGTCCCCTAGAACTTAGAACTACTTAAACCTAACTAACCTAAGGACGTCGCACACATCCATGCCCGAGGCAGGATTCGAACCTGCGACCGTAGCGGTCGCGCGGTTCCAGACTGTAGCGCCTAGAACCGCTCGGCCACCCCAGCCGGCTCGGTTAATACAGGGTCGGTTAATGGTGTTTGTGGATGTCCCACATGTCCTCGACTGGGGACAGATCTGGTGATCGAGCAGGCCAAGGCAACATGTTAGTGAGTATTCAATACATTCGATGCTGAAACTAAATTTGTATTGCGTTGAGCACAACCGAGTGAAAGATAAAGTTTAGCCACTGGATGAGCGTTTAATAGTCCCATTACGACGATTCGTTACTAATAATTATTCGTGCCTTTAGACGGTTTATTGTTCTGCTCTTGAACGTAACAAACAAGCCGCAGTTAACGAGACAGAGTGAACCGGTTATCAATTCGTTGCTCCCGTTTCGCATTAGTCAGCACTGCATCTCTCCAGTGGTCGCCATAAAGAAATAACAAGTTGTTAGCGAGGTGGACACATCTGGAACACGGGTCGCGTACGGAGCAGCGCTTGTCTGCAGGACGCCGGGGAATGCGCGCCTCGATACGCATCGTGAGGGATACACGCCAAGTAGAGCGGCGCCGTAATTAGCAGCCGGGGTTAGCGTTAAGTAACACTGAACGCATTACTGACGTTAGTGTGGTCTTACGTTGCTCGTAACGGTCTTTCATGTAACTCCTCTTTACTGACCGACAGCCCTGAATCCACTTAGCTTCCTTTAATTGGCTATATACCTCTTCAACCGGCGAGAATGGCCTAGTATTACCCAGTAATTGTTCTAAGTGGAACACAGTGGAATGGACGGGTAACGGAAGTAATGTGAAGGGGATGTATTGTGTCGTACACCGATTATCCAGGGGAGGCTGAGGAGATGAAGACGGTCTTTCTTTCCAAAGGAGGACTTTGATTTTGTTTATTCCTAAGTGCTCTGGAAGGCTGAAGGATCCCTTAAGAGATTTCGAAGAAAGGAGATTTTCGCAAAAGTGATCCGTGACGGATAATTTTGTTGGAGGGAATAAGGTTCTTAAATGGGGGTCCTAGACGAAATATGTCGTCTTGAAATAATTAACTTCGTAGATGTGAACCCAGCATCTGCGCACATTCCAAAGTAAACTTTTGTTAAGGTGGTAATGTTTGTGGTAATAAACAAATTAACACACTTATCGTAGTACACAGCCAAGCGCTTTTCAGAGTTAAGTCTATGAACAGAATACGTCAGTAATCATGTGATCTGGCTCTTGTTATGTTCTGTCCATTATTATGTGCAAGTTTACAGAGGTGTAAAATTTATTAGACTCAATGTCGTTTTATTCTTAAAATGAACACATTTCACGGTTTAGAACCATTTATTCTCCGAATAACAATACACTAGTACTTTGCGTGAATGCCTTTATTCTTAATGAGCAATTCAACACGGCATTGTTTCTACGAGTCTTGAGCATGAATTTTTGTCATCTTCATCATGGTACCACATATGGATCATTTTTTCGATGAGTTGGTCTTCCTCAACTGCTGCTTGACAATTGCCCACAAATTCGCTATAGGGTTTATGTATTGACTATTTACAAGGCATGGCAAAGATTTTACATTGTTTTCAGCTAAGAACTGTGCAGTTGACATGGCTTTATGGCAAGGTGCACCATTGTGCAAGAGCATACAGTCACCGTCGGGAAACCATTCCTTGAACTTAGGTAAAAGCCTCTTTTCCAGAACTTTCCTACAGTGAGTTTGATTCATAGTGTATATGAGGTCTTCACGGGTTGTCAGCCGAGTAGCATCGTCGTCTCGTAGCAACGTTTCGATGGAGTGCGCCTCCATCATTTTCAGGCCTGAAGATGATGGAGACGCGTTCCATCGAAACGTTGCTACGAGACGACGATGCTACTCGGCTGACAACCCGTGAAGACTTCACATATGAAATTCGCCGAGAAAGCCTGCACTCGCATGATTCATAGTGCCTTCCACAATCCAGAGGCACCCTTTGCTGACATGACACTCCACACCATAACAGACATGGGATGTTTTACGGTTTGCGCTATACAAAACTCAAGAAGCTCTTCTTCAACCGTTCTTTGGACATATTGGCTGCTTTCTTCACATACGGAGAACATAGACTCGTCAGAGAAGGAGACCTGAAATTACATGATTTCATATGCTATAGCCTCATATAAGGAAAAAAAATTGTCCATGTCTTTTTTCAATATTTTGTTGAAAACAAAAGAAATTTTCACATACATATTCTCAATTGGTTTAAATGTAGTTTATTTACCTTCGTGAAGTCCTCTCCAGACTTATTTCTAGCTTCATGAGCCCATTTAAATTTCTTTGCACTCATTGCAGCGGCAAGTTTTGCTTTTTTGTGTGGACGACGATCTGGAAGCCCTACACTAATAAGCTTTCTGCGGCGTGTACAGATACAAACATCGACCCCAAAGTTCTGCAGAGCCTTGTTCAAATCTTTACTGGTTGCTTTTGTGCTCTTCTTCGCCATCTGGACGAGTTTGCGTTGAGGTCTAGGGGTGAGTTTGCCCTTGCATCCATAGTTTCCTCGACGTGCAGGACTGAAATTAAGGTCATTTTTCGCTGCCTGGCAAATGTAGCTTACAGATTTTTTTTTTGTGAAATTTGTAACCTGTTTTCTGTTTCTCGCTGTGAATATTGTTTTTCTTCGAGTAACATTTTTGTAGTAGCAACTTTTCTTGGCGACCGATCACTTTTCCGAACCATAAGCAACAAATGTTTGACGAACAAATCAGTTATTGATCATAATGAAAATATTTATATTCCATGACTACAATGCAAGTAGAGATACTCATAAATTAATTTTTGATGCTACATTAAATATAAAACGCACCTTAAGTACGTCCCAGCTGTATTAAACTGTCTTCAAAACAGCTCCAGCCATTCAGTCTCTGCCTCAACAATAACAATTGACTTGCCCATAGCCAGATGTGAGTGAAAACGCCAATATCACATGGCTGAATAATTCCAGAGTCATAGGAACTAGAAAATATCGGAGTTTTCGTTTTGAGTCTAATAATTTTCACACATCTGTACAAGATAAAAATGGAGATGAGGTACTGGCAGAAATGAAGCTGTGAGGACGGGGCGTGAGTCGTGCCTGGGTTGTTCGGTTGGTGGTCGGCACGGTAGCTCGGCGTGTTCGGTCAGGGGGCTAGCTGCCCTCTGTAATAAAAAAATTGAGTTAAAGGATCAACAACGAACTGAAACGGGCGTCTTTCGACGTCCGCCCAGAGTAGATACAACGAACGAAAACGAACAAAATGAGATTAAAAAAAGAAAAAAAAAAGTTGGTGGAGCACTTGCCCGCGAAAGGCAAGGGACCCGAGTTCGAGTCTCGGTCCGGCACACAGGTTTAATCTACCAGGAAGTTTCATGTAAAATCAGAGATAAACGTACACTTTGGAAATGTGTCCTGGTTAAGGTCGCTTATTTCTGGCGGTGAAGCCACTAGATAAGAACAACTGACAAATATTCTATTATCATTTTCCATTTCTCAACTATTACCGCAGCCGAGGTCGCCTACGCACGAATCCTGTTGAGGGAATTTTTCACCGCCAGTATTTGGCCGGAAAGGGGAGCTCACGGGGTTCTCTATCGTTCTCGATCACCAGTCTTTGCGCCAACGCCCTGTATTAAATTCCAAACCTCTCTGCGGAGTCCCGAGAAATGATGGCATTGAAGACTCTTGGTGGCGACGGTGACCCGTCCATTGGATGTCGACGTTGAGTCCGGCGCCACCCTCGATGCTATTTGAGAGGAGCAGGCTGAGTGCCGGCACTGGTTTCACTCTATCCCTTCTCTCACCATCATCGTCATCATCATCGTCATCATAATCATACACCACAGACATGAGACTGCGTTGCCAAGGCACTAATTATTAACGTACAGTAAAACAGTCGCATATATGATACTTCATACACAAAGTACAGAAACGGTACCATACTAAAACTTTGCGCCGTGTCGTGTACGCCTAGAGTTACTTCGTGGGAAAAAAGTGACCGTAACTTAGAATAACATTGAATGTGATGCTGATTAGCAATATCACGAAACTATCAAATCTAGATAAGTTTCTAAATGAAGGGCGAATAAATGTCGGGCAATGGAACCTGTGATTCACTTGCCGCTATTAAGAGAGATAAATTTCCCCGCGTTGCTGCGCCAATTACTCTTTCTCGGAGCAAGTGTCTTTCTTACAAGATAAATATACACAGATTAGAACGAGGAAATAATCTCGTCTTCGTTTCTTCTCAGTGAAACGTGCAGTGCTTAAAGCGAAGACTGTTGTAGAGTACGTGTAGATGAGCCCGAATGGACGATTAAAGTACTAAACAAATTCTAGAAATGAAACGTTTGTAATACACAAATTGCCTTTTCACGAGTATTTTCCTCATAGTATTTATTGTGAATTGCTTTAAATAACATGTAATTTGCCCTGTACTGAGCGACGGTCGGGCGCCACTTGCATAAGCGATTATGATGCGTTACAGTATAGTAATATTAAAAGGGAAATCTGATTGTCATACTACGTCGAAAACTTCTAAAAGATAAGTGTAGATTCTGACAACGAATGCTAAGTAAACAATACTGCAAACAGACGGTTGCAATAAACTGCCCATATGCCATTTTGGAAACAGAGGCATAGCAAGTTACCTACTGGCCATTTCCTGTTTTAAGTGTGCGGGAAGTTCGTGTTGTTATTATGACACTATAGACGACGTTCACAACGCCTTCCCTGGGTTCTGTGGCTGTTATAGAAGGCACTCAGAAGGCTACTAATTAGTCACTACTATTATGCAGGCATTCGAATGTCTGCAAGACAGATGTCCTCACCACCGGATATATAGGGATGTACAAAAATATGGCAACACTGCTGGGAATGCATGTCTGAACATAAATGGAGATGCTAGCCAAGTCTGCAGATTGCGCTGTTGTATCTGACCTGGAATAGCACCTGTACAACATCCTTAATACATGTCCGTCGCGGTCAGAGTTCTGTTCTATGTAGTTGTGAGTGCATTATGTCAGAGCTAAATAAATTCGAACGTGGGCAAATTGTTGGAGCTCGTACGGCGGTTGCTGTTTTAAGAGGCCCCGTATAAAAGCGTTACACCGCATACAGGGAAAGTGGAAAAATATCATCTACTAGGTTACAACGCAGACGAAAGTGTGTGTTGTGTGATTGTGACGTACGGCCATTGAAGAGAAATGTGACGAAAAATAAGAGTATGACAGCTTGTAAAGTCATTGCAGAAATGAATGTCGCACTGACGAACCCTGTAAGCACCAAAACGACAGAAGGGAGCTCCATAGCCGGCCGGAGTGGCCGAGCGGTTCTAGGCGCTAAGCCTGGAACCGCGCGACCGCTCCGGTGGCAGGTTCCAATCCTGCCTCGGGGATGGATGTGTGTGATGTCCTTAGGTTAGTTAGGTTTAAGTAGTTCTAAATTCTACGGGACTGATGACCTCAGTAGTTAAGTCCCATAGTGCTCAGAGCCATTTTTTTGGAGCTCCATAAATAGGAAATTGCACGTCGACCTGGAATTCCAAAATCACTGATCAGTGGTGCCAATGTCGATAACAGGAAAAAGTGCTGCCGAAGCCATAAAACCCAGACTATGGAGCAATGGAAGAACGTCATTTGGTGGGATGAGTCTTGTTTCAAACTGTTTCCAAATTCTGCCCGAGTGTACGACCCAAGAGTGAACTACAGCGGGGATTCGACTATGACTTGGTCAGCCATATCATAGTATTCCTGTGGCCCCTCGACCGTTGTGACTCTCATGGTCCATCCCGTGGTGCAATGTTTGTTCCCCAGTACTGATGCTGTGTTCCAAGACGACAGGGTCCCTGTTCCCACAGCTCGCATCGTTTTGTGAGCACGACGATGACTTTTCGCACCACTCCTGGCTACAACAGCCACCAGGTCTCAGTATTACTGAGCCTTTGTGGTCTGCTTTGGAGATAAAGGTGCGTGGTCGCTATTCACCTTCATCGTTGTTACCTTAATTTCCCACTATTTTGCTGGAAAAGTGATATAAGGGCCTATATTTATCTATTCCGAGACGACTGGAAGCTGTTTTGACCGCAAACGAGTTTCGTAAACCGTATTAGGCTTGGAAATGTATTGTGGTTTTGATGTTCCCATACCTTCGTCCAACCCCTGCAGCACTTGCATCCTATATTCGTTCAGTAGATTTCCCATTTCCGATCTTATCGCTGGTGCGGTGGTTACCTATATCAGTGGGCCACTGTTTTATACTCAAATAAAAGCATCCTTTACCCAAAATTTGAGTTTGCCTCAGCGAAATAATATTTGGGAAGAAACGATAAAGGACGGGTATCAGGACTTACCGTCTCATCGATGGCGATGGCATTGGAGTGGAAGATCAGCTAGACTGTATTGGGAACCATCCCAGCATTCGTCTTTCTCGGTTTAGGAAAACAACGAGAACCGTAATACGGACGACTGGGCAGAGATGTAAGCCTCGCTGCTCGAGAGTGTGATTCGATTACCCCAACCACCCCTGCTACCCCGCCCAGCACGTCATTCTGGAGGGAGCTATGAGTTAGACATTTGTAGGATGTTAAAAACATAAATGTGCTACGACTATGGCAGTCAATGCAGATTCATTAAATCTAAATCACAAGAACGTATATTAATGCACCAAGAACTAAGAATCAATGCAGCTGCACGCACAATATGAGCATTTCGAAATAGTTTTTGTAAGAGTTTGGAAGGTAAGAATAGATGGCTCCATCTACACAAAACAAATGAAACTGAAATGAAGAGGAAAGGAGTAACTGGAACAAAAAGGCTGGTAATTATAATCCAGACAATGCCGGAACGTACTAGTCGTACCTACAGTTCAATTCAGAAGCTGATAGAAATTTTAGTTTCGGCCTTCTCAAAACTACTTTTTTTGTGGTGTCACCGCCAGACACCACACTTGCTAGGTGGTAGCCTTTAAATCGGCCGCGGTCCGTTAGTATACGTCGGACCCGCGTGTCGCCACTATCAGTGATTGCAGACCGAGCGCCGCCACACGACCCGATCTAGTCAGTTGTACAGTCGACTTTGCCAGCGATGGTTCACTGCCTGCATACGCTCTCATTTGCAGAGACGACAGTTTAGCATAGCCTTCAGCTACGTCATTTGCTACGATCTAGCAAGGCGCGATATTCAGTTACTATAATTACTTCAAGAATGTATTCTGAACAGATAATATTGTGAATCATGTACCGTCAAGAGCGACGTTCATCATTAATGGATTAAAGTTAAGTATCAAACTAATTATGTCCGCTTTCTGAATTCTCATTCCTTGTCATGTTCCAGACCTCATGTCAGTATAGTTCCTCCCTCTTCACGCCAGCCTGCGTGAGCTAAAACGCGTGCATTTCGCCCTCCACGGTGTTGGCTCTTCTGCTAACACAAAATTTTTCTCCTTCAGTTATTGTTACTTGGAAACTATGTATAAAATCTTCAATACTCGCTCCTATTACGTTAATGAAGAAACATATGGTTGTTTGACTTAGTAAATTCTTGATTTAGGAACAAAAGTGTCGTGAAATTACTTTAAATAAGTACAATCGAAATATTTAAGCAACTGGAATATTACTATCAGCTGCGGAAAAAAATGCGGATTTTTATTGAAAATAATATTGTACCAGTTTCTACTTTTACTTGTTATCGTCAGTTAAGAGTAGTTTTCTAATCAGAATATTTGTGTGGATATACACATAACATTCCATCCCACGACACATAACGTCAAACACACTAACTGGACAACAGGACTTAATACAGAGTCTTGGTTCAGACGTGTAATTGTGATATTGTTCCAACAGTTTACAAGTTACAAAGATTGTATTACTATGTTATTGACACATTGGATTTTCTGAACACTTTTTAAAGTTCTGGTATTGAATTCGTGTATATGACGTTGTGCAGAGTGCGTTGGGTGTCACGCACATCTCTACAGAGATACTGTGATTGAAAAACTTCTTTGCCTGATGGTGATTAGTAAGAGTTGAGACTAATAGCAGTAAGAAATAATTTCACAGTGGCCCAGCGGCCGATGGAAGAACAACATTATTTTCGGTTTAAACAATTGGAAATAAATACGTACGTCAGTGGGTATGATTGTACACTACATTGAAAGAATTCCTGTAGCCCATGTCTTTCTTTCTTATTCTTCTTCTTGTTTCTTTTGCGTTTGTCAACGTCCTAAGTCTAGTCGTCTTTCAGTACCTACGTAAATGTCTCACAAGTTAGCATTATTAGCCCATTGCTCTTGAACATCTTAGGGCATTTTCTTCATACCGTGTAATCCACACTTCACCGATGATGAAGGTATGTCAGCTGGACGTTTCCAGTTATTATATAACCGTTTGCCCCCCTCCCTTCACCTTTGCATTATAAAATCGGCAAATCATTCTAATGGAAAAACGACGCACTAGGTTCGTTGTGCCTGTCCTGACTCGGCGTTAGATTCTTCCGTTCCGTAAGTGGTCGGGTTTCGAGAAGAAGACGGGCAGCGGCTCTCTCGGGCTGTCGGGAGCGTTAAGTGAAAACAAAGTAGCAGAGCGAGATTGCACGGTAGAGCGCGGGCCACGAGGTTAATGGCTGGCAGCGCTATATAATCTGGACGGCTGGCCAATCGATCATTGCAGTCGACCGGTCCCCTAATCGCTCCTCTGGCCAGATGGCGGTTCGGGACGTGTCCAGACGCTACGGTAAGGCGTCTGACTGCCGAACAGGCATTCCGCACGATCTGTCACTCTCTCGTTTTTCATTGTTGCTTTTAAAGAAAATGTGGCGTCTTCACGTCTACTCTACTCGCCCGAAACATAAATGATGCTTCGAAATTACTGTAATTTGCACGTATTCTTCACCGGCACCTCACGGCTAAAACCACGGATCAGCATCCACCCAGGGAGAAAGTTATATGCAGCCACCTGACAGCGTGTTAGCATACCTTTCGGAATGCAAAGTAGGAGCACTCTGCCGAAGCATCGGTTCTACAGGTATGTAATTATGGCGTAAACTGTCGACCCACAGCTCACGCAATTATTATATAGTGGGGGGAGGGGGTGTTTGAGACCTGATGTAGCGCTGGATGACGTTGCAGATGCCTTGGATGATGCTGATATACTCGCACGCCAAACTGTCGACGAGGGAAATGGCGTTAACCGGTGTAACAGAATCCTACATTACTTACAAGAAAACGGCGACAAGTGACACAAAAAGCCGGCCGCTGTGGCCGTGCGGTTCTAGGCGCTTCAGTCTGGAACCGCGTGACCGCTACGGTCACAGGTTCGAATCCTGCCTCGGGCATGGATGTGTGTGATGTCCTTAGGTTAGTTAGGTTTAAGTAGTTGTCCTAGGGGACTGATGACCTTAGGTGTTAAGTCCCATAGTGCTCAGAGCCATTTGAGCCATTTTGTGACACAAAAACTAGATTACTGTACTTACTTTCACTTAATTATACCCTTAGATGTCATAGTTTGGGGAAACTATGTAAAATCACAGAGAAAAATATTAACACAGAAAAGGACATGCAGAACGATCTGCAGTGTCATTGCGAGAACTTCATACAGGTCGTTATTAAAGTGGATCGGAATTACTTATCCGCCATTTCTACACACATACTCTTCCTTGAAGCTATCGATTAATAATATAGACACGTTCAAAAGAAACTGTCGCTCTCAATCACTGAACAGTACAGGCCACCCGGTGTGGCCGTGCGGTTCTATTTGCTTCAGTCTGGAACCGCGTGACCGCTACGGTGGCAGGTTCGAACCCTGCCTCGGGCATGGATGTGTGTGATGTCCTTAGGTTAGTTAGGTTTAAGTAGTTCGAAGTTCTAGGGGACTGATGACCACAGATGTTAAGTCCCATAGTGCTCAGAGCCATTTGAACCATTTGAACAGTACACGGAAAAGTGAGATGTACCCGGATAACACTTGTTTAATGATTGTACCAGAAGGTGTGCATCTTTGTGAAAGTTATATTTTCAATGGTGTTTCAACAGAAGGGAGAATTTTTAGGGGCAAACCTAATATTTTCAAATCGAAGTTGGAATGCTTTCTTGTGAGATGCTCTTTAAATGCGTACAGGAGCTAAAAAAAATGGTTCAAATGGCTCTGAGCACGATGGGACTTAACATCTGAGCTCATCAGTCCACTAAAACTTAGAACTACTTAAGTCTAACTAACCTAAGGACAGCACACACACCCATGCCCGAGGCAGGATTCGAACCTGCGACCGTAGCAGTCACGCGGTTCCGGACTGAAGCGCCTAGAACCGCTCGTCCACAGCGGCCGGCGTGTACAGGAGCTACTCGGACTAATTGAGAGCCTCAAACTGCATCATATTATTTACTGTAAGCGCGTGATCCAGAATTAGCCATTTCCAGAAGACAGCAATTTAGCACCGAAAGGCACAATTCGATGAGGAAGAGAGTCCACAAGTTGCTTCAGGTATGCTACACGGTCCAGTCACATTAACGTGACCACTTGTCAAAAGCCTGAAAACTACCTTTTGCAGCGTGGACCGCTATGAGAAGTGCAGGAAGAGAGTGTGAGATTCTGGAAGGTACCGACAAGGATGTGGATCTATGCTGACTTCAGTGCACTAGCCAGCTGCACAAGGCCTCTCAGTTGAGGAACTGTGACGCTTGCCGCCGGATCGAGGTGGTCCCACAGATTCTCGACTGGCTTTAAATCCGGGTAGTTTGGTGGTCGTGGGAATCCGGTAAACTCAGCCTGGTGCTCTTCGAACCACACACGTACACTGCGAGCTGTGCGGCATGTTGCGTTGTCCTGCTGGTAGATACCATCATGCTGAGGAAAAACAAACTGCACGTGTGGGTGGACATAGTCCCTAAGGATAGATAGATGCTCGTATTAATCCATTGTACCTTCCAGAATGACGAGATCGCTAAGCGAATGCCACGAAACCACTTCATAACGCTCCCTCCTTCGGTCTGGATGCTTCCGACGACTGTTGGAGTGGGTCGACCTTCTGCCCAGTGGAGCTTAGAACGTGGTTCATCTGAGAAGACTACCTGTCGCCACTCAGTGCACGTCCAGTTGCTGCACTGGGGTGGAAATTCCAGGCTCCGTCGCTGGTGAACAGTAGTCAGCACGGAAGCACGAAGCGGGCGCCTGCTGCGGAAGCCCATATGCAGCAGTGTTCGACGAAAGGTCGTTGAGGAGACGCTGTCGATGGCTCCTCGGTTCATCTGGGCGCTCAGCTACCTAACAGTTGCACATTCTGTTCGCCTGTAAACATCTCCGCAGCTGTCGTTCTCCCCTGTCATCTATGGCCTACGGTGCACGACAGTCGCCTAGGCGCCGATTCTGGATAGCGCCATGTCATGCACGGTATGGTTTAACAACGGTGGCTCGCTAACGATTTACAAACTTACCCGTTTCGTAAACGGATCCAGCCTTGGCCTGACAGCCAATGAGCAAGCCCTTTTGGATGTCAGATAAATGGTGCCACTTCCGTATTTCGACGACGACTGCACTGTTTTCCGCGTCCCCTTGCGCCCCCCCCCCCCCTCCCCACCACGCATTACACACTCTGCATTGCTAGTGCTGTCATCTGCCGCCTGTTAGTGGATATTCCACGTTGACGTCGAACCTGAGTTTGGGGTTGCATTAATGTGAATGGACCGTACATAAGCAGGATTAAGATTGGGTGATTTAGGCCGCCATGACGAATATATAGGAGGGGTCACCGAGAATGTCGGAATAAATACTCCGGTCCATGTCCACAGGAACCTGAATCAGTGGTACCACCCGCAAAACGTGACAGAACCGCCTCCTGCCCGAACTACACAGCGGGTTTTAAACGACTCACTGGATCTTCAGTGCACTCGGTACTTCCATTTGATTTGAAAGGGGGCAGAATCGCGACCCAAGGGAACACACGCGACGCTTCTAGTCATCCACTTCCAGCTAGTGTGTTCTTTGGCCTACTGAAGACATCACAGTTTTATATGGAATAGTGAGCGTTGGCTTTTTGCGATGCATCCAATTCCAAATGTCCATTGTAGGCAGATACGAGGCGTATTCGGACAGTAGGGTGCGATTAGATGCCAAATGGAAACCACCGTGAAAAAACAATGGAACTTTGCTGAGATGTGTTGGGCAGTGTCTTTAGTGTGCCTGTCGATAACTTCACGTCGCTCTTTTCAGTTCAGAGGGCAAAGTGATCACCTAGAAATGCCTAAAACAACAGTGTTTCTCGCCAAGTATGTGGATCTAGTGAGAGTTTCGCCTGAAGCTATGCAGCCCACATAACATAAATAACAACAATTTTCAGCCGCATCCTCCAGAGGCAATGAAGACACTCCTACAGCATTTTTGATGACCCACAATACAGCCCTTAATTGGCTCCCTCAGTTGTTCATCTCTGCTCACATGAACCGCTGGCTACGAAGACAACATTTTGGCACAAACAACGAAAGGCAGACCAGGGTAGCAGGGTAGCAGGAAAGCACAGACGGCTGCTTTCTGTGGCGAGGGTACTGGAAAGTTTGTACAACGCCGCGACAAACGTTTAAGTCGGACCGGCAACTGTTTAGAGAGGTAGCTGGAAGGTGTGGCTAATTGTTAATTTTTGGTTTTCACTGCGGTTTTCATTACGCAACCGATCTTACCTTACTTTCCGAACAGCTCTCGTATCCTCACAACGCTCGCTCAGAAACTGGCTGAGATGGAAGTGCGCGTAATGAGAGCAGCAGTTGCTGTCGGGTTTCAAACCATTGTGTCACTGGACGCGCGTCTACAGTCACTGCTGGACGGCATCTTGTTAGGGTCACTGTTCTTACTCCGCTTTACATGGCTGCGACTGGCACACCATTCCTTGTAGCCATGTTGGGCACACCAACAAATCGGGCAAGTTCATTCGCTGTGTAGTCGTGAGCACGTCCAAACACCACAGCTTCTCTCTGCTGTCCTGTCGACGTGTCTGAACAGCGATGGTTCCACGCACTTACGCACCGTGACTTATGTCGGCATTAAGTTTTTCAGGACAGCCACAAGTCGCATCCTGTGGTTTTATTAAGAGGTTTCGCCCTTTAGTATTTATTACAAGAGAGTCGTCCGAAACTCCGGAATTTACACCGCGAAATATGCAAGTGTGACAATATGGATTCTTTTATACACATCAATGAACATATTCCATTTACAGCACGGTAACTTACGTCTAAAGTGCAATAGTTGGCTGATTACTTTGCCGGCGCCAGAAATTGTGTTGGCTGTAGAACGGTGCCTGCGACATCAGTGGAAATGTGCATCCAAAGATGATGTAGTGTTCTTACTGGCCGAGATGAGATGCTATATGTATACTCATTGGTTGGACTCTATCTCACGAACAACCAGCAAATTTCATTTACTCCAGTAACACCGAAATACAATGAACCACTTTCGTTTGTTACGATATTCATATTGCTACAGGAAATAGAAATTTACATTTCAGGTGCTGCTTTTATGGACGTACATATAGACACGTCATTTCTGCACTGGATAAAATTTCATTCTGCTGAAATATCGGTGAAAATACGTCATAAAAACATGTCTTCAAAATATCTGTACAAATACATCGCCAAATAAACAGTCAAGATATAACCTCATCTATCTGCCGTATTATACTAACAGCGAAATTTTTAGAAAAGTAACTGTTTTTTGAATATACGTTTTTGGCAGCATATTTGTAAAGATGTTTTAAAGACGTATTTTAAGGTGTATTTTCACCGTAATTGCAGCAAAATGAAATTTTGTCAATTGCAGAAATGACGTGTCTGTCTGCACGCCGATAAAAGCGATGACTGAAATGTAAATTTCTATTTCCTGTAGCAATAAGACTTTCGTAAGAAACTGAAGTAGTTTGCCGTATGTCGATGTTACTGTAATAAATGAAAAGCACTTGTTTTTCGTGAGGTAGATCACAACCAATGAGTGTATATGTAGCATCTTATCTCCGCCAATAAGAATACCACATTATCATTGTATGCCCACAACCACGGCCGTCGCAATCACCGTTGTCCAGCCAAGTTCAGCTCTGGCGCCGGCAATGTAATCCGCCAACTGCTGTATTTTAAACGTAAGTAAATGTAATATTCCATATTCTGACACACTGCTGTGTATTTCGCAGTGTAAATTTCAAGCATACTAATGATGGCAATATATTTTCAAGAGGCGCTGCCCGCAGCTCTTATACGCTTGATAAATAGCATATTACCGCCTTGAGCGACTGGTAAAATACTTTATCTACACAACCAGTTTCAGTCCTCTGACGAGGACATTTTTATGTTCCACCAAGCATCACTCTGTGAATACTTTTATCAACGTGATGATGATCGGACGCATAAAACTGGTTGTATAAATAAAGTGTTTCACCAGTAGCTCAAGGTGATAATATGACATTTTTAAAATTCGGATGAATGCTCTTTTAATATTATAAATCGAAACCGGTCAATAAAATCTACTTGCGACTTCTGGCTTCCACAGGTTCTTCTATTCTTTTCTAAATAATTGGTGTCGCTATTTTGCAACCATGACTATGACTGATGGTTGGGAAATACTCACACCTGTCAGTACCTTCCTTTTCCGAACCTGGGTTAATTACTGATACATTATTCTTGAGTTCTGAATATATCTCACCCGTGTCGTTTATCTTGCACACCGGGTGAAATGATTTAGTAATGTCTAGCTCTTTCAAGGGTCTCAGTAAGTCCGAGGGACGTTGTTCCGACTTTCTCGGGCTACCTGCTCTGTCCACAGAACAGTATCTTCCGTCTTATCTTCACCGACTCGTGCTTCTCTTTCTACACTGGAGCAAAAAAAACTAGTACACCTGCCTGGTATCATACTGGGGCCACAGCGAGCACGCAGAAGTGCCGCAACACGATGTGGCATGGACTCGGCTAATACCTAAATTAGTGCTGGAGGGAAATGACAGCCCGCAGCTCGTGGTCGTACGGTAGCGTTCTCGTTTCCCACGCCCGGGTTCCCGGGTTCGATTCCCGGCGGGGTCAGGGATTTTCTCTGCCTCGTGATGGCTGGGTGTTGTGTGATGTCCTTAGGTTAGTTAGTTTTAAGTAGTTCTAAGTTCTAGGGGACTGATGACCATAGATGCAAAGTCCCATAGTGCTCAGAGCCATTTGAACCATTTTTTTGAGGGAAATGACATCATGAATCTTGCGGGAAATCCGAAAGAGTATGAGGAGGTGGAGATCTCTTCTGAACAGCCCGTTGCAGGACACCCGAGATATGCTCATTAATCTTCATCTCTGGGGAGTTTGGTGGCCAGCGATAGTGTTTAAACTGAGAAGAGTATTCCTGGACCCACTCTGTCGCAATTCTGGACGTGTGGGGTGTTGAATTGTGCTGCTTGAATTGCCCAAGCCCGTCGGAATGCACAATGGACATGAATAGATGCAGGTGATCAGATAGGATGCTTACGTACGTATCACCTGTCAAAGTAGTATCTAGGCGTATCATGGTGCCATATCACTCCAACTGCACACGCCCCACACCATTACAGAGCCTCTACCAGCTTGAACAGTCCCCTGCTGACCTGCAGGGTCCATGGTTTCATGGGGTTGTCTCCATAATCGGACAAGTCCATGCGCTCGATACAATGTGAAATGAGACTCGTCCGACCAGCCAACATGTTTCCAGCCATCAACAGTCCAATGTCGGTGTTGACGGATCCAGATGAGGTGTAAGGCTTTGTACCGTGTAGTCATCAAGGCTAAACGAATGGACCTTCGGCTCCGAAAGCCCGTATCGATGATGTTTCGTTGCCCCAGGAGTTCAAAATACGGCTTCAGTAGTAAAGTTCTTTTATTATCACACTACCAGTTTCGGGTTCTTATAAGCCAATCTGCAGGTGTCATAATCTGATGCTGTGCCCCCTTGAGCGTCGCGGTGGACGTGTACTAGGCGCGTTGTGCTACCTATGAGTGCAGAACATTTCGTTGAATGGTTCCCAAGCTGACACTTGTTGATGGCCCAGCATTGAAATCTGCAGCAATTTGCGGAACGATTGCACTTTTGTCACGTTGAAAGATTCTCTTTAGTCGTCGTAGGTCCCGTTCTTGCAGGATTTTTTTCCGGCCTCAGCGATGTCGGAGATTTGATTTTTTACCCGTTTCCTGGTATTGGCGGTAGTTTCCGAAATAGTCGTACGGTTAAGTCCCTACTTTATGGCTACCTCGGAGTTGCTGTGTCCCTTCGCTCGTGCGCCGACTGTAACACCACGTTCAAGCTCACTTAAATCTTGATAACCTGCCATTGTAGCAGCAGTAACCGATCTGACAACTGCGAGAGACACTTGTTGTCTTACATAGGTGTTGCCGAATGCGGCGACGTATTCTGCCCTTTTATATATATCTGTATTTTAATAAGCATGCCTGTACCAGTTTCTTTGGCGCTTCAGTTATAGGTCTTTAAATTGTCGACGAAACAGTCCAATAAGAGTGTTCTGTGTGGCCGGATATCGAGACGCACGTTAGAAGGCTGTGGGTTCGTTAGAGCCGGTAGCGCGTGCAGGCAGTGTGGCGAGGGCCGGCGCGCCTCCCACGCCCAGCGGCGGTCGCTCTGCGTGCGACGTAATCAGCGCCGGCCGGCGGAACGCGGACGTCGACGCGCCGCCACTGGCAGCTAGCTGTCCGAAGCGGCGGCCAGGCCCTGCCCACGCGTGGCGCAACAAGCGGAGAGCAGGCGCGCCTCTCACCGAGGGCGGGCGGGAAGGCACTCTGTGTGCGAGCTACTTACGCCACAGCTAATAACGCGTCCCCTCCCGAGCCTATGGGGAGAGCATTCGGGCTCTGCGCTCACTAATGGACGAACAGCCAGTGATCGGTACCAGTTTACGGTGAGTTTGGCGAGTTACTCAATCAGAGACCCAACCGCGATAAACTTATTCCACGTAGCCTGCAAGATATAGAAGACAGGCGGAACACTATCGGAGTTGAAAACCAATGTAATAATCACAATTCCGAAGAAGGCAGGTGCTCACAGATGTAGCTGTTACCGAACTATCAGTTTAATAAGTCATGGATGCAAAATACTGACACGAATCATTTACAGAATACTGGATAAACTGGTAGAAGCCGAACTTCGCAAAGAACAAAATGGTTCAAATAGCTCTGAGCGCTATGGGACTTAACATCTGAGGTCATCAGTCCCCTAGAACTGAGAACTACTTAAACCTAACTAACCTAAGGACATCACACACATCCATGCCCGAGGCGGGATTCGAACCTGCGACCGTAGCAGTCGCGCGGTTCCGAATTGAAGCGCCTAGAACAGATCGGCCACCGCGACCGGCGGGAAAGAACAGTTTCAGTTCCACATAAATCTATGGACAAGTGAGGCAATATTAACACTACGATGTATCTAGGAAAGCAGCCTAATTCGCAGTTTTTGTAGAATTAGAGAAACGTTTTGGCAGTATTGGCTACGATACACTGTTTGAAATTCTGAAGATAGCGCGGATAACAATGGGTCTTTTATAACTTGTACCGAAACCAGGTTGCAACTACAGAAGTCCAACGGCATGAAACGGGAAGCAATGGTGTATATGGGAGTGAGAAAGGGTTCTACTTATCCTCCATGTTATTAAACGTTTACATCGAGCAATAAATCTAAATGAAAGCAAGGAGAAATTAGCAGAGGAAATGAAAGCTCAAGTAGAAGAAACAAAAGCTTTGAGGCTAGCTGAGGACATTTCAATAAACCCAAAACCGGTAACGGTTTCATTTAAATAAACTTTTCCAAATCACACTTGTGGCTCGTTCCTGTTTAAGCTTATAAACCTTATGATGGTATTAAAGCGACGTACTCAAAATGTTCGCTTCCCACAAGACAACATTAAGCTTACCATGCCGTGTAATGAGAATGTTAAAAAATCTAAGATTAATGCAATGAAAACAATTCTAAATATAAAATTCAACAAAAGATGAATGTTACAGAAACTGAAGCCAGATTCTGTTGATAATAAAATCAACTGACAAACAAAAACAACTAAGGCAGCAAAAGCAATGTGAGTAACTACTGTTTTAAAACTGAAATCAAATTACAATAAGAAGATAGAAAAGTAACTACATCATTTTAACAGCTGTGTTTACAACTCACACATGTACTTCGCTAGATAAACTGTGCTCTTCGTGAAGAACAGCAGAACATCTCCTCTAGGCATAACAAATTCAGAGCAGCAGCAGCAGCACGTATCCTACAACAGAGTGCTAAACAACGCTGTTATCTTTTTCGTTCTAAGGAACTTTGCCCTTTAAAAAAGGGCTTCAATGATAATAATGCTACAAAGTTCAGTAGCAAAAACATAAGAGCCATAATAACAGCTACAAAACTCACATGTAACACTGCCAAATTAGAATCTAGTGACAGAAAACGCTTTGGAATATAAAGCCAACAAACCATTCCTAAGTACACCCTTTCAGCAAATAATACAATTAGCAATTAAAACAACATGTCATACATATTAGCAATAAATTAACTGTTAACAAAGCTCTCATTCCAAAGGCTCGTAAAGGAAATTCTTTGGTCATTATGTGAGGAACAGAATACACTGACAAAACTCTAGAATTTCTTCAGGCTATTAACCTTACACAACTAGAACCACACACAACAGCAAAACTGCAAGCTAAATTCAGTAAACTACTTAGCAGCTGCAAATGCACTTAAATAAATATGAAACTCAGGACTGCCTAACCACGAATCCAGCTCTACCTAAAATGTTTCATAACCTAACGTCCACAAAGAAAACTGTCCCATATGATTGGTAGCAAACTCAATAAACAGCCCAATCTACAAAATAATTAGAAAACTGAAGGGTTTTCATGCAACTCAGTACATTTTTTAAAGCAGTTACATAATTAAGAACACACTCAGTACAATGTTGTTACCAGTTATGTAATTAAAAACACAGTTGACCTCATACAACGCATTTAAGATATTTACATACCAGCAATACCTAGTTTTCTCTCACTAGAGATTGTTAACATTTACTCCAATATCCCTGTAGAAGAAATATCATCACAGATAAGGACCTAAAATATAAAAAGTTCAGCCTACCTGAAATATGTGAGAGAACGGACATTCTCATACCTGTACTTTCTCACAAATAATTCGCTTTCCATAACAACATCTATAAAGAAAACCAACAACTTGAAATAGGAAGCAGTCTTGCTGGAACATTAGATAATATTAACGTTAACCATCGGCAACAAAAGTTCTTCGCATCTATTAATCAAATAAATAGTAAAATAATTTAATACAAAAGATATGCTGATTACACTCTCATACTGATTGATGGAAACAGCAGTGAAGGTGATGTCTTTGCTGAGGATCTCAGTGAATTACAAAGCATCGCATTCACAGTAGAATACGAAATAAACAACAGCAGTAACATAAATAACAAAAAGCAGTTAGCCATAATTGGGAAGGTAACAACCACTGAAGTTACCATCAGCAACACTTCCTGCCTCCCACTACATTGGTCATGAATCTGCCATCCGCACACCTGAAGCTCATACTTCTTTCAGAATATTTTCTGGGAGTTTCCAATGCAACCCCCCCCCCCCCCTCCCCCCGTACATCCTTAGTACTCTGCCAATAAAAAACACATCTCTGCATTTCGGCGGGGAGTATGCCCAAGCGCTTTCCACGAGACCATTCTTCAGAGGTCAGCTCACGACCACCGTTTGTGATCCCGCACATTCCTTCGCACTAAAAGGATGTCTTCTCGCCTTGTTCCGCCGCCGACGCCCTTCCTCCAGGTCCACTATTCCGAAATTTTTTCCGGCTGACTAGAGTGCGACCTCCTGCCTGCACTATCCACGCCACGGCGACTCTGATGCCTCCAGCGTCGTAAACCGACCCCCCCTCCCCCCCCCCCCACTCTCTCTCTCTCAGGGCGGTAAATGTCTGACCCCGCAGAACACAACAAGTCCCTTCACAGACACTCTTCAGCTGACAGCGGGTTCTGAGGAATGTGTGGCTACATCGCCCTTTCTCTCAGGACTCAGCTCTAATTAACTCCCAGACATGCAATACTACAGACTGTTGGTACATGGTGTTAGCCAGTAACAGGCAGTGAAATGAAATTGTGCATCATAAACAATCGTGATATAATATAAATGGAAAAGAATTTACAGAATTATAATTGTGTGGTGGTAAAATATTGTCACCTTACGAACTTAGGACACCAATTGTGTTCTGTTACAAAATAAACTATCTACAACTACTGTGTAATTTCAAGCCGCTATGACAGTTTTCGAAGTAAAGTTAAAACATGTGCGGAATACAGATTTCAGAATCACAACACATGATGACAGAGAACCCAATTAATTATTTTGCTACAGTTGATGAAATACACTGATAAGTCAATAACTTATAAACACTTGTTTCATAGCACGTCGGTCCATATTTGGAACGTAATGCAGGAGCGCTATTGTATGGCGTGGATTCGGGAAGTCGTTGGTGGGCTTCCAGAGATACGTAGCTCCAGATGTCTACGCACTGGCCACGCAATTCCTGTAAAGTGGTGGCTGATGGTTTGTAATCTGGCACCCAGTACCGTCCCAGGTCTGTCCCGTCGGGTCCAGATTACGCAAATTTGATGGGCAAGATATCAACGTGAGATAACTATAATCTTCCTCAAACCACATGTAGCACCATTGTGGCACGAACAGTTAGCATGTTACAAGATGCCATCGCCATCACGGAAGAAATCAGCATGTGAGGATACAGGTAGTTACAATAATGTTTATGTAGCCCATAGCTGTCATGTCGCCTTCGATTGCTATCAATGTTTCCTTGAAAGCCCAGGTAAATGTCCCCCTTGGGGTAACGCTGCCCCCTCCCCTCCCCCGTGGCTTGCGATCGTGCCGAGGTGTGTGTTTCCAGCAGAATGACGAGAAATACAGACACGAGAATAGACCTGATGTAACAAGAAACGTGATCCTTTCGGCCCTCCCGTGCTCTTTGCAATAGTAATTGACGATGTATTTGGGTCAACATGGCCACACGTAGGGGTCGTCTGTTGCGGAGCCCCATTTTCAACAATGTACGCCGCTCCGAAACACTTGTGCCCGCGCTAACAATGTACTCTCTCGTCAGATCTTCCACATATCGCCGCCAGTCCTGCTGTACATAGCGGACAAGCCTCCGACGGTCACGTTCTGTGACGAGGCGTAGACGCCCGACACGTTGTAGCCTAATCGTGTTTGCACCGTCCTTCGGCCACGTTCCATAGATGCTCATGGGAGTAACATCTACACGGACAACAAACTTCGCCGTTCTCGAGATGCTGGTTTGCTGTGATCGGGTCGCACCACTCTGCCCTTCGTCAACGTCGCTTATGTCAGAGGATTTTCCCAATGTGTATGTTCGCTAGAATGATTTCTCATCTGTCTCCGCTCCGCGTCACCGGTCCGGAACGCCGCCAGCTGTCATTCATTTTCGCAGTATCACTGGTCAGAATGTTTTGACCTATCAGCGGTGTACGCAATGGCGGAGGAAGAAGAAAAGTAGTTTAAGATGGGCGTTTGGAGATTTGAATTTGTCTCGTGAAGAACATGAGTAGTTTCTTAATTTTTGAGCCACTATATTCGGTATGTAGTTGATTGGTTGATGGTCAAAACTGGTAACTTGTTCCACCTACCTCCAGTGGGCGCATGCAGGCTGTAACGAGAGTTTTGCGTAAGCGCCGTCCAGCTGCGTTCCGTACTGCCATTCCTCTTGTTAAACTGTACAGCACAATGCAGCGCCGCCGCCAACGGTGTGTAGAGACCGTGTTTACGACCGGCTTATAATGGAGTCCGCGAAGTGGCCGATATATCACTGAGTGGTCTGCAGCAATGTTCTCCTGGATCCCTCTCCTCAGAGCCTCGTACGTAAACGAAGTGTGTGGGGGGTTGGTCGTTTCAGAGGTTTATGCTAGGAAGGTAGTAGTGCAATGGTCTTTCGATCCACCGACTGAAGTACTCGTGAAAATATTACGGATTACCGCAGTTTTTGTCTTTCTTTTCACTTGGGCTACGCTTCCTTTCCTTTGATGTGTGCCGCCGCCGTGAGGGAGGCTGTACTTTGCAGTTTGCGCGGTGTTCTGTTCCGCTTAGCTGGGTCCGGAGCGCGGCGCGGCTGCTTTCGACGGGACGGGACAGAAATTACCTGCCTCGCTCTGAAGCAGCGCGTAATGTCGAGATCCGCGAGGCGGCCCCACAAGGCGGTCGTAAATCCTCCTCTCTCTGCTCAGAGCCGGAATCGCGGCAGGCGAGTCAAAAGACCTCGCGAAAGCAGTCTCTCACAGTGGTAATCACCAAGCTAAGGCCGCTAATTTGCACGTGTTCAGGGCTGGTAACCAATGTTTCCAAGGGGTAACGCTAACAACTTTTGTATTAAGAAAGGTTAATGAAGGCATTCGCATACTGAACAAATTGTCCGTGCGACTCAACATCTTTCACATAATTTTTGTGAGAGGTACAATCAGGATGTAACATAGCGCGCGTGAGTTACAGCAGTTTAAAACACTGCTTTCCGACTCATATCGCCAGTATACACGCATTAGAAAATGCAGCAACAACCAGAATAACCGTGGACTTCTTGAGAGATTGTAACCAGCGCGTATAACTGAATGTTTATTGCTATGGCGAATTTCTGTATCATTTCACGGACTGTCAGTTGGGCAATACTTTCATACCTAGGTACTGCCTAATCTTCACCTGGCAGAGACTTGTGTACACTGAAGAGCCAAAGAGACAGGTGCACCTCCCTAATATCGTATACGGCCCACTCGAGCTCGCAGAAGTGCCGCAACACGACGTGGCATGAACTCGACTAATGTCTGAAGTGGTGTTGGAGGGAACTGACACCATGAATTTTGCAGGACTGTCCATAAATCCGTAAGAGCACGACGGGTCGGAGATGTCTTCTGAACAGCACGTTGCAAGGCGTCCCAGATATGCTCAACAATATTCGTGTCTGGGGAGTTTGCTGGCCAGTGGAAGTGTTTAAACTTGGAACAGTGTTCCTGGAGCCACACTGGAGCAATTCTGGACGTGTGGGGTGTCGCATTGTCCCGCTGGAATTTCGTAAGTCCGTCGGAATGCGCTATGTACATGAATGGATTCAGGTGATCAGACAGGATGATTTCGGACGTGTCACCTGCCCATCACAGAAAATCCCAGGAGTCGGTTACTGATGGGTGTACTTCTGCTGAACTGTAAGGGCTTCGAACGGAAACTTTTTGATTGCCCCTTATACGAAATGTATATTATCAGAACTTAAGTGGAAAGTGGTTATGGGATTCTGCAAATTTTATAAACCCCAGCCGTTTAGTTTCAGGTTCGTTACATATATTTGTAGGTTACCTAACGTACTTCAGTCTTGAGGTTGCGTAGAGTAGCCTGTGAGCATAAAACAGTACAGGAAGCGGCCCCGTGAACAATTGAAGTAGGCAGGTTGATGTGCCTGTTCTCTCATACGCATTCACGTCTTCTGTGATTTCTGTAGGGCACCTGACGTGCAAGCCGAGACACATTTCCTTTCTCGTCTTTGTCTAGCTGAACCAATGTTAATCTCTAAAGGCATAGAAATCGACAGGATGACAAAATCAAATTTGTCTGACTGCCTATATTTACTGTTCGGTGTGTATCTGTCTAGCGTGATATTTGGGCGATTGTGTAATTGTTACGTATTGATTGGTATGAAAGTTTGTGGAATCGAAAGCAAGGGTAACGTGAAGCCAGAGGACAGCGCGTAGAGTTTTTCTATTGAACAGTGTCAAGTAGACGATCGACGTTTATGTCATGATCCGAAAGATGGTTCCCAATCTACGATGGGACACTACGTGAATCCACGAAAGAGTTCGGAGAGGTTTTACGTTTGATCCAATACACGGGAGTTCCCTCTGCTTTGTGACAAAATACTGGCGTTAACAATTTCTTTTAGCACTAAGATAGCCTGTACATGATGTGGAAACCTGAGTGTTGTGTACAATAAATGCGTTATCAATTTTTGCACCTATCTTTTATCAGCAAACCACAGCTTCTGACAGGCCTGAGAACAATATCGAAAAGTTAACAAGTAATGGATAGATGTACGGTTATTAAATACAGGACAGTATAAGATCGTAAACCGCCAATGTGTCTCTGAAAGTGTTACGACATGATGGAATTGTGCTATCATTACAACTCGTCATATTGCTAGAATGAGATTTTCACTCTGCAGCGGAGTGTGCGCTGATATGAAACTTCCTGGCAGATTAAAACTGTGTGCCGGACCGAGACTCGAACTCGGGACCTTTGCCTTTCGCGGGCAAGTGCTCTACCAACTGAGCTACCCAAGCACGACTCACGCTCCGTCCTCACAGCTTTACTTCTGCCAGTACCTTCCAAATTATACGGAGGCTCTCCTGCGAACCTTGCAGAACTAGCACTCCTGAAAGAAAGGACGGGGCGTGAGTCGTCCTTGGATACCTCAGATGGTAGAGCACTTGCCCGCGAAAGGCAAAGGTTCCGAGTTCGAGTCTCGGTCCGGCACACAGTTTTAATCTGCCAGGAAGTTTCGTCGTATTACTCTTTGCTCTTCATGTAGCAGGTGAGGTTTTCCAGAAGGCTAATGACACTTGTTCACGTACCCCAATACTCTACCATGTTTCATCAGAAACAAAGAGCATTTTCATGATGAAAATTTTCACCACTCAGGAAAAGCATTAGCCTAGTGCGGTGATCACGTCGATGCAACAGTGTCTGGAGTGGTCAGTCGATGCACTGCCATCTGTCATTAAAATTCGAGCTTGCGTTTGTGCACTTGTGTGTAAGCATTTGCTACTAGCACTACAGTCTAAAGCACTATAATGGTGCAACTAATTTCTAATTTCGAGGAGTTCTTTCGAAGATCACTCCTAACTCGTCAAGTTAAAGCCAATACAATAGGTGCCGCACGGTCCAGGCAACGGGCATTGTGTGTGGCGAGGCGATCGGGACCTGCCTACTAGGGAGAACTGCTCTCACCGCTTGCACAGTAGGTGGAACAATGCGCGGTCGGCAGCTAGACCTCATCATGCTCGTACGTGAAGGCTACCGTTCCGCGCGTGAGGAGGCACGGCTCTACTGCAGCCGCAGTAGTGCAGGGCGCAATACTGGAAGCCGCTAGGAGAAATGTTTGCTGGCTGCACCGCTGAAAGTGTGCGGCTCCCGACATTGACCCACAGAGGCGGAATCCGATATCCGGCGCTGCGGGCGGCCGTGGCCTCCATCACAAGCAGCGAGGCCTCCACCCACACCCGCACCCACAGCCACAGGCAGCTCACGTCACCTGGCCAGTGCACTACCAGGCAGCAGTTCCGCGAGTGAGGCTCTGGGAAAGTCCCTGGCGAGTCCGCCGGACTGCCGAGCCTGTCTGTCTGCGTAATGAGTGGGCCGGCGAGTCGAGGTCCAGTGTGGGGCGAGGTCGCGACAGTGACAGATCGTGTTCGCCGGTCTGACGCGGCCCCGCCGTGCGATAGTGATCGACCTCCGTCATCAGTAGAGGGCCGAGCTGTCGGGCGCCCAGCCAGATGAAAGGAGCACACGGCAGGGCTCTGTTACGGAATCCTCTACTGCTCCTCCCTACAGCTGATCATTACAGGGAGACAATAAACTCCTCATAAGTTCCACAATGAGATTTTCACTCTGCAGCGGAGTGTGCGCTGATATGAAACTACCTAGCAGATTAAAACTGTGTGCCGGACCGAGACTCGAACTCGGGACCTTTTCCTCTCGAGGGCAAGTGCTCTACCGACTGAGCTACCCAAGCACGACTCACGCCCCGTCCTCACAGCTTTACTTCTGCCAATACCTCGTCTCCTACCTTCCAAACTTTACAGAAGCTCTCCTGCGAACCTTGCAGAACTAGCACTCCTGAAAGACAGGATATTGCGGAGACATGGCTTAGCCACAGCCTGGGGGATGTTTCCAGAATGAGATTTTCACTTTGCAGCGGAGTGTGCGCTGATATGAAACTTCCTGGCAGATTAAAACTTTGTGCCGGACCGAGACTCGAACTCGGGACCTTTGCCTTTCGCGGGCAAGTGCTTCTGTAAAGTTTGGAAGGTAGGAGACGAGGTACTGGCAGAAGTAAAGCTGTGAGGACGGGGCGTGAGTCGTGCTTGGGTAGCTCAGTCGGTAGAGCACTTGCCCGCGAAAGGCAAAGGTCCCGAGTTCGAGTCTCGGTCCGGCACACAGTTTTAATCTGCCAGTAAGTTTCCTCACAAGTTGGTTGGCTTAAAGGGGGGTGGGGGTGGAAGGGGCCAAATTGCTTGGTCATCGGTCCCATGTTCCTATTAAAACAATTCCACAAGGCAAAGAATAAATCAGACGAGACGTGCAGCACAATACCGGGAGAAAGGGAAACACCACAAGAACGACAGGTGGGCAACAAACACTACAATCGACAAAATAGGACAAGAAAACCACACAGAGCTGCAAGAAACATGTAGAGGGGATTAAAACAAGAGACAAAATGACCGTGGCTGGCTGTTCACGAGAATAAAAAAGTTATGCCAGCCACTCTGCGACATGTTAAAACTTCCAGCGTAAAAGCCCTAGGTTACAGAACACAGACGGACGAGTGACATGCGCTAAAGGTAGAATTATAAAACCCACCATCACGCATAAAACGTAAAACTAAATCAGCCCATGAGCCGTTGTCAGCTAAAATTAACGGTAAAGAGTCCGGTAACAGAAGATTTTGTCGCAGGGCAGCCAAAGCAGGACAGCGCAACAGAATATGGGCCACTGTCAACCGGGTGCCGCACTGACAATGAGGGGGGTTCTTCACGGATCAGGAGATAGCCGTGGGCCACCCAAGTGTGGCCAACGTGGAGCCGACAGAGAGCCACTGAGTCCCGGCGAGGGTCCAAAATTGGTTCAAATGGCTCCGAGCACTATGGGACTTTACATCTGAGGTCATCAGTCCCCTAGAACTTAGAACTACTTAAACCTAACTAACCTAAGGACATCACACACATCCATGCCCGAGGCAGGATTCGAACCTGCGACCGTAGCGGTCACGCGGTTCCAGATTGCAGCGCCTAGAACCGGTCGGCCACAGCGGCCGGCGGCGAGAGGCCCTCATGGAGGACTTCCACACATTCATAGTCTCGTTAATGGCACGCAGTTCGTTGTGCCATTCCGTCTCCCTAAGCCGAAAAACCTTCCGGCGTAATAATACTGAACGCAGGTCAGTTTCGGAGATGCTGATCTCCAGAAGTGGTTTTCTGCGTAGCCTATTTGGCCAGCCTATCAGCAGGCTCGTTGCCTGGAATTCCGACGCGTCCTGGGGTCCAGGCAAACAGCACTAAACGACTGGACCGTTCCAGGGCATAGACGAATTGCTGGATGGTCGCTACCAAAGGATGGCGAGGGCAGTACTGGTCGATAGCTTGTAGGCTGCTCAGCGAGCCACTACAGATAAGCATGCGTGGAGTGAAGCTTTTTTATTATTTATGTGGCCTTGTTGTGTAAAACGACATGGAAGGGGATCCCAGTAAAATCAGGATTCCGTGACATATACCAGTTACGTTTATTTCGGTATGAAAGATGTACACAGAGAATAACAATGAATCATCGGGGAGATTGGAGACCGATATGCAAGAACTTAGAAAAAATTCTGTTTTGCAGGCATCTTCAAGCGAACCCTCGGCAGTATTTTTCAAGACTGGGAATCTTCTTTTTAAGTTAAGTGTAATATCTCGTTATATGTTTAACAGCCTTGCTAACTAGATTCTTATTAGTACTGCGACGTATCTGTAGTCCACCTCTTTAGCTTTGCATGTAACTTACAGTGTAGCTGTTTATTGCAGGCTGTTTTGCGTCTCAGTGAAAGTAAGGATATGGCGAACACCTCTCTCTCTGTTCTCCACAGCATGCCTCTTGTTGTCGTGCAGTGGCACTGCTATTAATAACACAAGTTCTTACGTAGTCCAGTTTCTCGCTGGTGCAAGACCGCAAGTGAACGGTCCTGCGCCGAAAAGTAATGCGACCCTCTTAACCGCAGCATTAGCCGTTCCGTAATTTGCATGCAACTGCAGTGTTTCTTTACAGGCCCCAGGTTGTTTCATTGAACTGGCATCCCATTCACTTGCTAGGAGACACAAGGGAGCGCACTGCCGCACCCTCTGGCCAGATCTCGCGAGAGAGATGCTGTCAGGAGACAGCATCTTCTGTAGATGCCAAGCTTTATTCCCAAGTCACGCACGAAGCACTGCAATTTCAACTCTTGTGGGGTCCAGCCCAAGAGGTACTGTGCTAAATAGTGGATGAATGGGTTAACTTTATCTGCTGCTATGTACCAACCACTTATATATGAAATTTATACGGTTGTACTCGGTGTTAACATGTATGCGATTATATTCTATTTGTTTGCTGTATTAGTTCTAGCATTGAAGATGGTCGCTCAATGATCGAAATCTAAATCTGCTACAATAAACACGTGATGCGACTAACTGTTATACCTTCTTTCACCAATTCATAAGCTATACAGGAGACACGAAGTAAAGACAGGAGACAAAGACAACATGTCTCAAATTGGTTCAAATGGCTCTGAGCACTGTGGGACTTCACATCTGAGGTCATCAGTCCCCTAGAACGTAGAACTACTTAAATCTAACTAACCTAAGGACATCACACACATCCATTACAGCGTCAACATTAATTTCTATGGTAGCATATTTGCACGCCGCACATGTGATAATCTTGCGCGAGACGGGCACATTGACTAGCACTAAACAACCAGGAGGGCACTTGCGAGTTTCCGTCGATACGTAGCGCGGTGTGAAGTGCTGCTTATACACTATGAAGCTCCAAAGAAAGTGTTATAGCATGCATATTCAAATAGAGAGGTATGTAAACAGGCGGAATACAGCGCTGCGGTCAGGAACGATTATACGACAAATGTGTGGCGCAATCGTTATATTGGTTACTGCTGCTACAATTGCAGGTTATCAATATTTAAGTGAGTTGCAACGTGATGTCGGCGCACGAGCGATGGAACACAGCATCTCCGAGATAGCGTCAAACTGGGGGTTTTCCCTTACGACCATTTCACGAATGTATCGTGAATATCAGGAATACGGTAAAACACCGAATCTCCGACATCGCTGCGGCCGGAAAAAGATCATGCGAGACGGGCCCAACGACTACTGAAGAAAATCGTTCAATGCGACAGAAGTGCAACTGTTCCGCAAATTGCTGCAGATTTCAATGCTGGGCCATCTACAAGTGTCAGCGTCTGAAACATTCTACGAAACATCATCGATATAGAGTTTCGGAGCCGAAGGTCCATTCCTGTACCTTGAAGCTTTTCGCCTCGCCTGGAGCCGTCAACACCGAAATTGGACTGTTGATAACTGGAAACATGTTGCCTGGTCGGACGAGTCTCGTTTCAAAAATGTATCGAGCGGATGGATGTGTACGAGTATGGAGAAAACCTCATAATGCATGGACCCTGCATGTCAGCAGGGGACTGTTCAAGCTGGTGGAGGCTCTGTAATGATGTGGGACGTGTGCAGTAGGAGTGATATGGAACCCTTGATATGTCTAGATACGACTCTGACAGGTGACACGTACGTAAGCATCCTGTCTGATCACCTGCATCCATTCGTGTCCATTGTGAAATTCAGACGGATTTGGAAATTCCAGCAGGACAATGAGAAACCCCACACGTCCAGAATTGCTACAGAGGGGCTCCAGGAACTCTCTTCCGAGTTTAGACACTTTCGCTGGCCACCAAACTCCCCATACATGAACATTATTGAGCATATTTTGGATGCCTTCCAACGTGCTGTTCAGAAGAGATGTCCATCCCCTCGTACTCTTACGGATTTACGGACAACCCTGTAGGATTCATGTTGTCAGTTCCCTCCAGCACTACTTCAGACATTAGTCGAGTCCATGTAACGTCGTGTTGAGGTACTTCTGCGTGCTCGCGGGGGCCCTACACAATATTACGCAGGTGCACCCAGTTTCCCTGGCTCTTTAGTGTAGTTATGTTGGAACGCGTGGGTGCCGACTGCCGTCTCACACCGTGCTACCTTAAATTTTATGGGAGAGATCGCTACATACTCATGCCCTAAGCAACTATTTGCAATCATAATTGCTATATTCCTGCAGTACATGCCTGGTGGTTGTCATGATTAGATGGTGTAAATCTTTTGGACTTGCTACGTGGTCCGATTGAAATGGGACTTAGTTTTCTTTCTGATCAATTTATGGTTCAAATGGCTCTGAGCACTATGGGACTTAACATCTGAGGTCATCAGTCCCCTAGAACTTAGAACTACTTAAACCTAACCAACGTAAGGACATCACACACATCCACGCCCGAGGCAGGATTCGAACCTGCGACAGTAGCGGTCGCTCGGTTCCACACTGAAGCGCCTAGAACCGCACGGCCACACCAGCTGGCCGATCAATTTATAATTGCATTTGGACATCAATAGTAATATGCTCGTGAACTAAATTTATCCGTGAGCATATGTGGTATTCAGTCCACCTCTCACGGGATAACATACGAGCACACTTGTTGGGCAACATTGCTTTCCTCAATAGAGTAAAAATATTCAGTATCATGGTCCTTTGTGTAAAGTCTATTGACGTTTGCAGGCTTCTGTACCGTACTTGAAGCTGTTTCAGTCATATGACACTTGTAATGAGAACTAGTATCCGCTGTATCGTAGGGCTTATCCACTCCCACGGTCCAGCCATGTCTCTCGGGTTACCTAGTCGGCAGACGTCGACAGCACGAGAACATGCTTACATCAAGGCTTACGGAAGGCGCCAACCAGGCTAGGCTGCGCCGCTGTCACCACACTGCTTCCTTACGGCGGTCACGAGTGCTGAAACAGAGTGGGACGGCTATACCTCCACTCGGATCGTATTTAGGAAGCCGCACGCCCTCACGACGGGCAGTCTAGTCAAGTTAAGAGAGGACAAATTAAGTAAAATGAGGCGTTCGGCAGTCAACCGCAAGTTGCAGCAATAGCACTAACTCCGACTTTTCTGCGAGTTATCAAGAACTCAGCAGTAATCTGCGAAACGCCAACGAGCTGCCAACTAATGGCCATTTGAATTATCTCTATCTTCGTGTGTCCCTCAAGTTATCTACTATGCTCCACGAATGTTTACTGACAGGACGTCGCCCCTGGAGTGTATCAAGAATCCAGGATGTGTAACCCATTTTATTTGGACTTTGCGTGTAAGTTATCATCAGAGGACGTGTGTGTTTTACGTTTCGACTTCTCATGCGAGTTAAATTTTGCGTACTGAGCCTTGAATAAATGCGGCGACTTTTATTGGTTCTGCCACTTATTGTTGTGTAGCCACGTTAATAAACTGACCTTTACTTTGAATTTTTACTGCATATTGTGCTGACAGTCAACAGTATCCATCTGATTATTTTATCAAAAATGGTTCAAATGGCTCTGAGCACTATGGGACTTAACTTCTGAGGTCATCTGTCACGTAGAACTTGAACTACTTAAACCTAATTAATCTAAGGACATCACACACATCCATGCCCGAGATAGGATTCGAACCTGCGACCGTAGCGGTCACGCGGTTCCAGACTGTAGCGCCTAGAACCGATCGGCCACTCCGGACGGCGATTACTTTATCGAATATTCCTCTGATTCCTACTGGAACCACGAGGATTTGCATATTCTGCACCTGCAACCCCTTGTCCTGTTTAATGGTACCAGCAAACAAACGGTGCACAAACCTCATAGTAGCACATAGTACCGTTATACATTACGTGTGCCGGCGTAAGCTGTCCCTAGCATACCGGTCACCAAAGATGAAGCATCAAGATCGGTTGGTAGGCGCTGGATCAACCACGCCTATCACGAGAGACGCCAGAGCCACATCCACAAGCAGGAGACCGCCATCGCCCTCGACAGCATATATTTAGGTCGCCGCCGCTGACCGGAGGGACTCACTCACTCAATCATCAAGTTAGTCGCAGAGCGGGTTTAGTTCATTATAGGCTACGACAATACATAGTGACCAGATTAGTGACTGTAGTGGGACTGCTACCGAATGGGCTTGTACCACAAACGTGGACGCTACTCAGGTTAAGTAAATGTGCCAGTTCACGTAAATAGAGAACCGTATTAATCCACGTGTGCATTTGGTTTGCAGAAAGTGGATACCGGCCACCCATAACAACATCATCTCCCCTTGCTTCCTTGCGATGCAAGACTCTACATTACGTAATCTTTCAGAACCTTCAGTAAGTACTTGTGTCGCAGACTGGTAATGAACGTAGTTCCGCCTGCAGCATTATTTTCGGATCAGTTCTCACAGCACGATTCAGTTAAACGTTCTTCACTATTCATACATTAGCGAATATGATGTGAAAGTCAGATTCAGTGTCATTTCAGTTTCCACAAACTGCGTAAACGTATGCATTGATTTGGTGTTTGTCTACGAGACGAACCAACTTTGCACTAAAGACACTTGAACTTTGCAAATTTCCCCTGACAATATTAGCTTATGGTTTCCTTCAGACGCAAACGAATATGTTTTACGTTGCGCCTTGTAAAGTTCATCGATGTGTCCAAGTCACGTACAAGGAGACGGCGCCTTCTCCTCATAACCGATTTCGTCGTAATTTGTGACGTATACAGCGCTTGGCCAGAAATGACAATGACAGAGGTGCAAGCTCCAGATGGCCAAGCGTTTAGAAGGGGAAAAAAAACACACACTTATGCCGCAGGTCGGGAGAGGCATGAGCCATTTGTGTTGAATTATTTTCCAGGCGGCAGCTGGCGCAGCGGAAAGAGACCAGCTCTGTAATCCGAGGGACATGGGATCGAATCCCTATACTGAAACTTCTTTTTATTTTCAGTTTATTACGTTACCTACAGCGCACATAAACCGAAATAATGCTCAGTATATTGTCTTTGTTAATATTTTCATAAAAGGAAAAGCAAAGGAAAATTTGGAACTGGGAATAAGTTTCCAGGTAGGAATTGTAAGGCCTACACGAGAAATTCATTTATAAAATTACGGGGCCGTTCTGAAAGGTAAAGCTTCTAAATTTTTCATCTGAAAACTATTAAAGCTTTTTAACGTTTTACATCTTTGTTCTTCATATCTACATATTTGCAGTCCTCTCCCGCTGCAGAGCTCCGGATTCTAGCATGTAGCGTGGTGGTGTGTAACGTAACTACTTCTGAGCGTGACAAAAAGCCTGCTGTAATTTAGTTTCGAATTTGAAGAGTTCGTCCCTCCATGGAGTGTCCCCTGCTTCAGCAGGACAATGCCAGACCACACACGAGCGCTGCGACATCTGCAACAATTCGATACCTTGGGCTCATGGTCATCGATCACGCTCCAGACAGTCCCAGCCTGGTCCCATCCAATTTACATGTGTCTCCAAAATTTAAAGAACACCATCAACATCAGTTTGATAGTGATGATGCAGGGCTAGCAGTGACGGTATCAACAAACTGGTCTCTGTCCGCAGCTCGTGGTCATGCGGTAGCGTTCTCGCTTCCCACGCCCGGGTTCGATTCCCGGCGGGGTCAGGGATTTTCTCTGCCTCGTGATGACTGGGTGTTGTGTGCTGTCCTTAGGTTAGTTAGGTTTAAGTAGTTCTAAGTTCTAGGGGACTGATGACCATAGATGTTAAGTCCCATAGTGCTCAGAGCCAACTGATCTCTTGTTGGGAGAAATGTGTTCGTCGCCAGGGTGAGTACGTTGAGAAATAAATATGTAGGCATCCGTATATACAATGTTAATAACGCTTGTTGTTTTCTAAAAGCTTTAAGAGTTGTCACATAAAAAACCCAGAGGCATTACTACTCAGCGCGTGCTCCTAGGTACTTTATTATTTCCCAGTGGAAAATTTACACGTGGCGGGTAACGTTCATCGTAAAAATAGGAAAAGTGTTAATTTCCTCGACGTCTTGCATACATTATAAACGCTGTATTTTTATAATTACATGGTTGTGATAAAATGTCTATACAAACACAGACTTCTCTTACATTTACAAAAGTCTCCCTCTCATCGCATAGTTTGGCAACAAACCACGAGTAACTTGTTTTTCTGCCAAATGTCGACGAGGATAACTGGTGACGTTCGATGGAATGCACTTTTCTGCAGTCTCCTCGAGATGTGATTTCTTTTTCCCTCCCCATGAAGTAAGAGGAGTTCTGAAGCTTTCTGATCAAATTCTTTAGTTGACGATAAAACTGGACATCGCGGGGTTACACTAGTGGAGTGCATTTGGGGTTGGGAAGGGAGGGAGGGAGAGGGGAAATTAACACTACTGAATGGCAGTGCTTCTACATCTTGAAACATTTCTTCGTGTAGTTGTAGAGCTGCTTGTCCTCCGCAAGAGTCAGTTGACTGAAGACATTTGTTGTTTTGCACACGGAGTTTCATCACATCAAATACATATTATATTAATACATGTGAAACGCCCCTTAGAAAAATTATACGTGACTGTGCTTAAACTGACATACAATATTTTTTAGCGTAACGCAATCTGACTTTCAATAATCCCTACAAGAGAATGGCCCTGACTAAATTAACCTATACGTTTCACAAATCACTTACCTCACAAAAATCTTCGTTACTCGAACTACTGCAATACAGCGAGCGCCACTACTGCCAGCTAAATAAAAGATTCAAACTACTGAAGGCACTAACTACTGATAGGCATAGTTAGCAAAAGAAAGATTTTGATAGAGAACAAACAATGTATTTACCTTAATAGTGTTCAAAAGTCATAATATATATGGCAGTTCATGACATCCATTCTTACAAATGAACTGTTTCTGATCCGCTCTCAAAAATCCGCCATCTCACTTCCCCACATCCACCACTGCTGGCGGCTCACCTCCAACTGCGCAACGCTACGCGCTGTTAACATCCAGCTGCCCAACACTTCAATGGCAGACAACAATGCAAACTAGCCACAGACTGCACACAGCACAGCGAGTGATTTTCATACAGAGCGCTACGTGGCGTTACCAATAAGAAAACCTAAACAGCCTACTTACACATGTAATTAATTTTACATAATTATGTATATATAAAACATATAATTATAATTACATTATATATTAATACATACATAAATAGATATATTGAGCAGTATCTCGGTTTATTTACAGTGTACTTAGTGTAAAAATAAAGGAACTCTTCATAGGGATTCGATCCTACGACTCTTGGGTTACCGTCCTGTATTCTTTCCTCTGCGCCACCAACCGCTGCCTGGTATCAATGCTAACGGGAAGGGCGCGTGCCTCGCCCGTTCCGCCCCCAAAATACTATTTTTCCTAACGCTTGAGCATTTGAGGTCTGCATTTCTGCCACTTTAATTTCCGCTCAAGACCTGCATTATTACATGTTTGGACGAAATCGATGAAGCACGGTCCGCTTGTTAGATTCAGATGCTTTATATCAAAGGATTACCTAAAAAAGGCTATGGATCAGTAAAAAGGTGCTCCGGAGTTTTGGTCTGAATATTTAAGGTATTGTGGTGTCACCGCCAGACACCACACTTGCTAGGTGGTAGCCTTTAAATCGGCCGCGGTCCGTTAGTATACGTCGGACCCGCGTGTCGCCACTATCAGTGATTGCAGACCGAGTGCCGCCACACGGCAGGTCTAGTCTAGAGAGACTCCCTAGCACTCGCCCCATTTGTACAGCCGACTTTGCTAGCGATGGTTCACTGTCTACATACGCTCTCATTTGCAGAGACGACAGTTTAGCATAGCCTTCAGCTACGTCATTTGCTACGACCCAGCAAGGCGCCACATTCTTCAAGAATGTATTCGGAACAGATAATATTGTGAATCACGTACCGTCAAGAGCAACGTTCGCCATTAATAGATTAAAGATAAGTGTCAAACTAATTACGTCCGCTTTGTGAATTCTAATTCCTTGTCATGTTCCAGACCTCACGTCAGTATAGTTCTTCCCTCCTCACGCCAGCCTGCGTGAGTTAAAACGGGTGCATTTCGGCCTCCTCTAGTAACACGGTGTTGGCTCTTCTGCCAACACAACAAGTAGCCTGTAATTAGAAGGTAACTGTTAGCTTTCAACCTCCAGACTCGATCTGAGTACCACCAAATTGAGAGCCTCTCCATTGGCGTGTAGCAGCGGCGTCATGCTCGGGGACGTGTGAGGAACTCGGTAACGCACGCGAAAAAAGCTAGAAGCGTCAGTGAGAGGTAAGTGCAGCGGCTGAGCGACGCCGCCTTTCACCCGCCGCAGTCACTGACCTGCCGCAACCCATCCTGGATGCGCTGCGCCGACACCTGTGGCGTGGGCGGCGCCGCCCTGCGCGTCCTGCCCGTTTACGACCGCCGAGCGAGGAACGGCAGAGGGGTCTGGCGTGCTGCCACAGGCGGGGGCTGACCGACGTGTCCGGCGACGCCTACTGTGCACGTGAATGCTTCAGTGTGGCAGTTTGCCCAGCTGACATCAGGAAGCAGAGTTGCGCCTCATCGGGCGCTACCGGACTGTCCCCACGGAAAAGGTCCTACAACAGTTTACGGTCTACCTTAGATCGCTGCCACCTGTGTTACCCGGACGCATGTCTCTAGCGTGCATGGCAGAGCGCGTTCATTGAGCGACGCGTTACTACAAGTTTTAAGAGTATTCGTGATTCTTTATATGACCGTAGCCTATCTGCGATTAGTTTTGTTTCCATGAAGCCTCACTCTAGAGTACATCACACTTCTGGCATCAACTGAACAAGCTCAAATAATTAAGGTGCATATGACTGAACTGGTCGCCTTCCTTTCAGTGACTACCTGTATCGTTGACCTGCCAGCACGACCAGGAAGTGTGTAACAGCACGACTTCCGAGAATTCCGAGAACAGCTTAGAAAAACGTGATTACTGAGGTGACAAACGTCATGTGATATCGTCTAATATTATGTAGGACCTTCATTTCCTCGTCGTAGTGGAGCAAATCGACGAGGTACGGACTCAATATGTGTTATATGAGATTCAATGTCGGACGACCTGGAGGGCCAAATCATTCGTTCGAAGTGTCCAGAATGTTCTTCAAACCAATCGTTAACAGTTGTAACCCGCTGACATGGCACATTGTGATCCACACAGATTCCGTCATTATTTGGGAACATGATGTCCATGAAATGGCCTCAAATGATCCGCAAGTAGCCGAACATCTAGAGGACCCGGTCCACTCGATGTAAACACAGCCCACACCATTATGGGCCCACCAGCAGCTTGCACAGTGCCTAGTTGATAGCTTGGGTCCTTGGTTTCGCACGGTCTGGGCCACACTCGAACCCTACCGTCAGCTCTTACCAACTGTAATAGGGACTCATCTGACGAGGCCACGTCTAGAGTCCAACCGGTATGGTCACTAGCCCGGAGAGGCGCTGCAAATGTCGTGCTATCAGCAAAGGCACTCGCGTCGGTCGCCTGCTGCCATAGCTCACTGCCGCCATATCTCACCACACTGTCCTAATGGGTAAGTTCGTCGTACGTCCCACACTGATTTAGCCGGCCGGTGTGGCCGTGCGGTTCTAGGCGCTTCAGTCTGGTACCGCGTGGCCGCTACGGTCGCAGGTTCGCATCCTGCCTCGGACATTGATGTGTGTGATGTCCTTAGGTTAGTTAGGTTTAACTAGTTCTAAGTTCTAGGGAACTGATGACCACAGATGTTAAGTCCCATAGTGCTGAGAGCCATTTGAACCATTTGAACCACACTGATTTCTGCGATTGTATCATGCGATGTTGCTTCTCTGTTAGCACTGAGACTTAAACGCAAACGCCGCTGCCCTGAGTCGTTAAGTGAAGGTTATCAGCACCACGTTGTCCGTGGGGAGAGGTAATGCCTGAAACGTGGTACTCTCGGCACGTATTTGACACTGTGGATCTCGGAATATTGAATTTCCTGAAGATTCCGAAATAGAATGTGCCATGCTTCTAGTTCCACTTACAATTTTTCGTTCACTGTTAATTCCTGCCGTGTGGCCACAATCACATCAGAAACCTTGCTACGTGAATCGCCTGACTACAAATGGCAGCTCCGGCAATGCACTGGCTTTTACACCTTGTGTGCGTGATGCTACCGCCGTCTGTGTATGTGCATCCGCAATCCCACGACTTTTGTCACGTCATTGTAATCCGTGTGTTTATATATGACAGAATGACGAAAGAATAGAGTACGAGATGGCGCAGTCTTGAAGGCGCTGTTCAAAAGTCTGTCTGCCCGGCCAGATTTACTTTCCGTGTTTTCCGATTAAGACGAATGCCAGGAGGGACACTTTCGATCTCTTTTTCGATGTTTGTCGTAGCAGAACTTGCGATTCGACTCTGTTGACTTACCATATTGTCGGCAGCGAAAAGTTAAACCACAAATTTGTATTCCATAACAACTAAAACACGAAATTTCCACGAGGAAATGGAAGTTCTTAAAATTAAGAATGGGCGTATTAAGTAAACACATTATGAACGTGTTTGATAGTCAAGAAACGGTTGAGTTGCATAGTGTTGTTGGGTGCATTCTAAGGTGTACGACCCACCCCCCTCCACCCACCCCTTTCCTCCTTCGCCGCTGCACCACGATTCAGGAACCTTTCCTTTCCTTGCGTAGTACCAGCTCCTTTCGTCGGCTAGCTGCGAGTGTATGACTGTTTACTGTACGCGACTATTCCATGCTCTTATTGCTGAATGAATACTTTGGTACCTCGGAACTGAGGCAATCCCACAGAAGAACAAATCACGGTGACAAATTTTGTGATGGTCGAGGCCAACCGACATAATGAAACAAGGTAGAAAAGTGCCCAGGGAACAATGGTCAGAGCATGCCCGGAAGAGACGAGGTGTATGGACCACTGTGAAATCCTGTTTGCGATCATATAGTCTTTGAACCATGGCGTTGACCATTCCGTCAACGATAAGCACACCAGTGACAGAGCGTAAGCTGAGACAAGGGGAAAAGTAAAACGCAAAGTCTGTGGCACAAGCCCGTGAGCGGGCCATTGGCTCAACCGATACCAGACCGCACACTCTTCGCCACGACACTGGCAGGGGTGGCGGGCCTATCGCTCAGACCGTCTTATGCTCCCGTGAGAGATCCCCTACTCACTCGACGACAGCCTGAGGGGACCTCGGGCTATCCCGGAGGGACTGGAACGAGAAAAAAATCTTCCCCCACCCGGGAGTGAACCGAGACATCCCGGCCCGCAGTCAAGTACTATAGTTGCTAGACCGCAACTGTCAATAGTCGAGACATAGGGAAAAAACTGCATTTGTCCTTTTAGAAGGAACCACTCCGACGTTTGTCTTAAGTCATTTAGAGAAAGTACGGAAAACGGGCATTTGAACCCTCAACCTCATAAATATAGCCCAGTATCATACACCTGCGCCACCTCGATCAATATGTCAATAGGAAAGTTGCTTCAAAATTGATGGATTAAGTTTCATAGTATTCGTCAGTAACGATCACTAGTCAGGGTAAGTAGTTACCTATTTCAAAAAATAGGAACATATGATTACAAAATCATAAATTGTAAATCACTCTGTTAATATACGTCTATGAACTTCAGAGCAATTCCTGGGTTTTTATTGTCAGCGTTGCATCAGAAAATGTTTCTTTTGGCTACGCCTAGTATATGAAGACGAGAATTATAAAAAAAGCGGGTCGAACATCAACGTCAATAGGTTTGAGACTCATTGAGACTTTTTTGTGTATTACAGTTTGTATATACACTGATGCGATAAAAGCCATGCGATAGCGATAACCACACATATAGAGGGCAGTACCATGGCGTACACGGGATATAAATAGGAAGTGCATTGGTGGAACTGTCATTCGTATTCAGGTGATTCACGTGAGAAAGTCTCCGATTTGATTATGGCCTCACAACGGGAATTAAAAGATTTTGAATACGGAATGGAAGTTGGAGCCAGATGTTTGTGACATTTCGTTTCAGAAATCCTTAGGAAATTCAATATTACGAGATCTGCTGTACCGAGAATATAAAATTTCAGACTTTACATTCAGCCACATAAACGGAGTGGCCGGCGGGCTTCACCGAATGACCGAGGGCAGCACGTTTGCGCAATATTAGCTGACAAGCAACACTGCATAAAATACATGCAGAAATCAATGTGGGGCGTACCACAAACGTATCCGTTAGGATAGTGCTGCGAAATTTGGAGTTAATGGGCTATGGCAGCTGACGACCGACTCCAGTGCCTTTGCTAACAGCACGACTTCGCCTGCAGCGCCTCTCCTGGGCTCGTGACGATATCGGTTGGATCCAGTACGACTAGAAAACTGTGGCCTTGTCAGGTGAGCGATTACTGTTGGTAAGAGCTGATGGTAGGGTTCGAGTGCGACGCAGACCCCTCGAAACCGTGGATCCAACCTGTCAACAAGGGACTGTGCAAACTGGTGGTGCCGTATAATGATATGGGCTGTATTTACACGGGATGGACCGGGTTCTCTGGTCCAACTGAACCGACCATTGACTGGAAATGGTTATGTTCTGCTACTTGGAGACCATTTGCAGCCATTGATAGACATCATGTTCCCATACAACAATATCATGTCACTGGGCCACTAGTGTTCGCGATTGGTTTGAAGAACATTCTGGACAGTTCCGTTTAACATTTAGGGGCATAACCGAAATTCGTGCACAAAATCCTGGGCTGGCAACACTTTCGCAATTATGGATGGCTATAGACGCTGTATGGCTCAATATTTCTGCAGGGGACTACTGACGACTTGTTGAGTCCACGTCATGTCGAGTAGCCGGACTAAAGGAGGTCCTACACGATATTATGAGGCCACCTCAGTGTAGATATACAATATGTGCGAGAACCAAGAATGAACAACAAGATGGAAGACATCAGTCTCTACACTGAAGAGGCGATAACGCAATTAGAAAAAAATGATTACTTTTAAAAATAAGGATGAAAGAACATCAATGACAAGATTCGCTGATGACATTGCTATTCTCAGTGCAAGTGAAGAAGAATTACAGGTCATACTGAATGGAAAGAACGCCCTAATGAGTACAGAGTGTGGATTGAGAGTAAACCGAAGAAAGACGAAAGTAATCAGATGTAGCAGAAACAACATCAGGCATAACATTAACATCAAAACTGAGGACCACAAAGTAGTAGAAGTTAATGAATTCTGTTACCTTGGAAGCAAAATAACATATTACGGACGAAATAAAGGTGACATGAAAAGTAGATTAGTAACGACAAAGAGCGCATTTTTGGCTAAGAGATGTGTGCTTGTGTGAAACGTCTTCCTCAATTTCTGTACGTTTGGAGCACAGCATTACATGACAGTTTGTCATAGACACTGGGAAAACCGAAAAAGACGGGAATCGAAGAGTCTGAGATGTGGTGCTATAGAAGGAGGTTGAAAATTAGGGGGACTGATAGGGGAAGGAGTAAGGAAATGGTGGAGAAAGGAACGTGTGGAAAACACTCACAAGAACATACAGATGAATGGCAGAACCTGTGTTAAGATGTGATGGAATAACTTCGATGGTACTAGAGGGACCTGTAGAGTATAAATAGTGCAGTGGAAGGCAGAGTATGGAATACATGCAACAAATAATTGAAGATGCATGAAGTAAGTGCAACTGTGAGATGAAGATGTTGTCACAAGAGACAAATTCGTAGCGCGCTGCATCGAACCTGGTAGAAGACTGTCAACTAGAAAAACAGTTTTGAGGCGTACATTTTCAGATCGCGACACGCGATTATCCAGCACTTCGGCGCGACAACTGTACAGCGTGGAGCTGTCATGGCGGACATCCGTTCCTGAGTACTGTGGCACTGCAATGTCGGTCAGGAATTTCTATTTCAATGCACAGTGTCTTTACCTGGCGCTTGAAGCTCCGAGTGTTTTCCTTACCTGGAATGGGGTCTTGGCAACCAAGCCCAAAGTGTCTTGGAAATACAGGCTCGGCTGATCGGCGACCTCCCACTTTTGATGAATTCGAAAATGAAAGTGCGATGCTCGCCAGACGATACCACGGATGACTCTTAAAACTGTAGTTCGATGTGTTAAGCCAACACCACTCTACTCCTAGACACCTTGGCGCACATCTCCAGCATCGGGGAGTTCACGACGCTCTCCCTATATAGCAAACATTGCAGAAAGTCTCATCGGACAATTGTCGGCAGCGCAAAAGTCTGCAGCTGCAACAGGAACAATCTGAGTCTATAATCCTGCAGTTAGAGGATCGCTGGTGTATTCCTGCAAAACTTGGGCAACCGGCCTCGTAGGACAAGAGGTCAGCTCACGTGATGCTGTTGCGTGTGATAAATGTCAGAGCAGCGGACATTCGTCCAGCGAAACTGCCCTCGAGGGACTTGTACAAGGTCGTACTTGAAATGTAATTAGGACACGTCAGCTTCTCATTTCATAAAGAATTTCCGCTGACGCAACCTGCGCCTGACACGAGCTGACAATGGACTTAATTGATTGTCGACGATCTGCACCTGCAACTGTCCTCAACCATTTTTTATTGCTCGATTTTTGAATATTAATTAATGTACGTTGGAATGCAGCACATAGTAATGGGTTGTTTTTAGATACAAAAAAAAGGTACGGCAGTCTGACGCTGTCCTCTGAGCGACTCCAAGCACGACGTTCAGCTACTCAGCAATATCCTCGCCTACATACGTGTGTCGTGAACGGGCAAAGCAAAATCAGCATGCATACAATCGGGGATGGTAGAATAAGTTTTTTTATGAAAAAGATGTTCCGTCTAGCAAGAAGTCTTCGTAGATGCCCGTGGCAAGCATTAAACGATAAACCAAATTTTGTTCCCGAAGATAGCGGCAACTATAACTACGACGTGGCCAAGGGCTGAGTGTAGAATTTTGCTTCACGTTATTTTGCATTGCACCACATTGTTGACTGGTAGCCGAAATACAGTACGCCCATAAGGAGTATCTTCACTAGTGACTGATTGGCGCTACGAATTTCTGACTGTTAAAGACAGTACGTTGCACCGGAAGGCGAATGTTTAACAGAAATGAAAGCAACAACGCGTGTGCTTCACAAAAGCGTAATAGTACCACAGCCATTATACACAAATGATTTATCAGGTAGTGGGGTCAGCACTTGCTTCTGGTATGCATGATGCTAATTTTGCTTTTGATGATATCTTCTCATCCCAAAAAATAACAGCAACAACAACGACATCAACAACAACAACTACTACTACTTCATTCCGTTTTCTAAAAGCATTTAATATAATCACATACATTTTATAATAGGCAACCTGTAAAGACGTATTTTGTTTCTTTGGTGAAGTATTATGTTGAAAGTTTCTTGGAACTGATAAAACACTGCATCAACGTGAATGCTGATATCGACATATGTGTCTCATGAAAGGAAAAAGCAAAATAAAAATGTATAGAGTCGATACTTGTAGAATAAGGTATTTTTGATGAAAAAGATGTTCCGTCTGCCAGGAAGTCATCATGTGGCAAAAAATAAAATAAAATAAAATAAATTAAATTAAATGAAAAATGAAAATAAAAAAAGTAAAAAAAATATAAAAAAAAGTTGGACACAGTATAAGTCTGTAGTTTTACTATCTCCTCTGGTGTCCTCTTTAAATACTGGAAAGACACCACTCGGAGATGCAATCAGTGTCTATGTTTCAGATACGTAAGTTGAATTTGGAGAATACGCTAGTCGAATACCGTTCTCTTCAAGTTTAATAACATTTTTCAAGTGTCCTCCGCATTAGTTCTATGCGCTTGAAGGCCTCAGGCTTAACACCGCCTTTACTGTCATACAGCTGATTACACACATTGCTTATATGAGCATGTCTCTAGAGACTTTATTGTGATCATCCGTTCTCCGCCGTTTTACTGCACGTGGTTTTCGTCACCGAGGTGTTTGCCCTAATTCCTCCATTCCTCCATATTTTCTGAAAGGCTGGAAAGCAGAGAGTCGTTTAGTCGACGCGAGAGGACGGCGTAGTTGCTCTACAAACACCAATGGCAGACCTTACTAGAGAGGCGTTATTCACCTTTGAGAGATTTACTGTTAAAATTCGGGGAGCATACTTTCCAGGAAGACTCGCCCAGGTTATTACTTCAAACGTAAAACGTATCGCTCCCCCTCCGCCCCCCCATACGTCCGCAGCGGCAGCACGATGAGGTAATTAGAGGAATCAAATTTCATTTGTAGCCTTAGCGACAGCCGTTATTCCTACGTGAAGTTAGAGTCGTACCAAGACTATCCCCCGCCAATTACAGCAAGATGGCTTTAGGAGTACAAACACAAACGTATGCCGACAACAGCGTCTTAGTACGCAGATTTCACCAGCCGACACTACCGACTAATTCTCTCCATTTTCATTCCAAATTATTCGAAAGTTCATATTGTTTTGAACAGCGGGAAACCGCAGCCAAATGTTCACATTTTTATAACGCAAAAAACACTCCTGTGGCTGTAGAACTTTTTTTATTAAAACCATGATCAGTTTCACGCCAATCTTGGCTTCTCCTCTTGTGAACGAAACAGGGACTAGAAAGGAAGTATTTTACATTTTTTTCTTTTTACACTTTCTTAGTAAATAGTGCTATATGGGTAGAATAATCCTGTACATTAGGTACTCACATAAATTTTGCTTACAACGTTATTTTGTGCTGTCCTGAAGTCTCACCCCGTCCTCCACGTCATTGCTAAATTAAAACCCTCTACAACCATTTGTAGAATTAATAAAAAGTTCGGGTGTCTCTTTTTATTCTATCCGTACCAAACACTCGTTTTACTTTGTTTTAGGGACAGCCATTTAATTAATTTGACAAACGCTTGTAGAGAGTTTTAATTTAGCAACGACGTGGAGGAAGGGGAGAGGCTTCAGGACAGCACAAAACAACGTTGTAAGCAAAATTTATGTAAGTACCTACTTCGCAGGATTATTCAATTCCATATAACGATATTTAATAAGGCAGTGTAAAAAGGAAAAAAAAGTGTAAAATACTTCCTTTCTGATCCCTGTTTCGATCAAAAGAGGATGCGCCAAAATCAGCGTAAAACCTGTCACGGTTTTAATAAAAACTTTCTACAGCCACAGCAGTGTTTTTTTTTTACCTTCCTATAAAAATATTGGAACGTAGTTCTAGAAGCTGACACACTTCCTTATGTTACAGCTACATGAACCTTAGAAACTACCACCACTTATTTCACGACCTGTACCTGAATCATCTCTCTGGTTAGCTCAGTGGAATGTTTCCCTCTGATGGGGAGATCACTTTGGCCTTTAACCTCGAAATTACACTTTGTCAACTGAAGCAGCTGCGGTTGGCCTCTTGTGGCAATGAATCAACCAGTCACACATTCAGCTACAGGTGTTCACGCAGTGAAGGTACTTTCTATGTACGTTCTACCAGACACACATTGTATTCATGTTAATACTTCATAACAAAACACTACTTATAGGTATGATAAACATCACTGGTTTGGTGCCTATGCTCGTCCTACATCCTGAAGTTCCACAAATTCGTTCATACCTTGAGTTCTATGTCCAGCGTGGTTATAATTAAATTTTCCTTACTTGAGAAGGCCCACGTGAAAAACGAGTGATCGCAGGAGAGTGAAACTTTGTCGAAACATTTGCAAGGACACGAAGAAGAGAAATAACGAACAAACCATTGAAAGAAACCGATTTTAGTTTCCACTTGGTAAATTTGTTAATTGCTTACCACGTTCACGTTCCACGTTACAAACCTCAACGCGATGACCATCTGCATCCACAACAGCCTGGCAAGTCACTACGGATACCATTACGCAATAGTTCACAGCACTTTTAGAACGGTGGACCTTGGAACGTTCAGCTTCCGTGACACAGCTCGTCCACTGTCTGAACATCGCACAATGTGTCCGGAGTTCTCAGCCACGGCAGCAGTAACATTCAACAGTTTGTGGCGCAATTGATCGTCGGCCTGTCCCAGAAGTAATTCCCAAATCGCCTTAACTTCCGAAACATGTTCTTTAAACCCTGCACGGAAAAATGACCTCTCCGTATTCTTTTAATGTGTCGATACTGGCGTAGAGCAGTTGTTTTGATAAAACAGCTTTATGACTAACGCCCTGCTCACCTTGTCCAGCCCCATGTTGACTATCTGCAACTGTAATGCACACCGTTGCTTGTGTTTCAACCTACATTGCCATACCAAAACCGGTGCAAGTCAAGATATTAACGCTACTAACGACGGGAATCTCGCAGCGTACAGTCTGAACACCATTTCTATAATGCTGGACACCCGTATGGTAAATAGTTTCCCGTCTACATTGTCTCAAGCAGCGAAAAATGGTATTTAGTCTGCTGTCGTACAGGATGATTAACCCTGTCGGTATGCTACATGCAGTTAAGTGCAGTCATTCGTCATCAGATCGCAGACATTTTCTGTGAGAATGAGGTAGGGTCAGTCGAGGTGCGATGGTGGTGCCTGAGCATTCTTCAAACCAGGAATGTCCGCCTGCACACCTTTCCACGTGGCTGTTGGAATCTTGAAAGACGACGCTGTCTACAGTAAACGTACAATGAAGATGAACAAGTAAAGGCGCCACGAAAAAAACGAAAAAGTTGAAACGAGCGTCGTGGTTTAAGTTCACGGTAATCGGAATGCGTGAGCTGAAGTGACACACCAGTTGAACAGCCCGCGCTAATAAACCAAAAATCGGCCAACTTTATTCACTGTGTGGTGACGGGCACGTTCCAACAGTACTGATTCTTTAAGCCGTACTATCACGTCTACACGTCTAATCACCTTACTGTGATAAGATCTACTGGCACATACACAATTTGATGAAAAGCGTTCGGACACCTCTGTGTAATGCGGAATCGACCACTAGATGTCAGGAGAGGTGGTCGCACCAGTATAAACACAGACATACATTACTAGACTGGCAAAGACATAGCTTTTACTGAAACCTGAAGTTTGGCGAGGTAAGATGGCGACGTGTGGATCTACCAGGATTATCTGAAGCGAAATGGCTTTCTAAGCCTTACAAGGTGGTTTAAAGAATTTCTGCAGTTGAGCAGATATTTGCGTACTGTAAGTAGTTGAGTTTACCACATTCAATGCAGAACCGTGTTATGAGAAGAGCGTCAAGTTACATAGACAAATCAAAAAAAGTTTTGCATCACTTCGGGTCCGAGAGTTCCGGAACCTGTACAGAAAATTGGAATAGAGTTCAACATAAACATCATTTCCGCCCTTTTTATTGCTCATGTTGTTTTTATTGCATGTTGTACCACCATACAGCGAGACCTTCAGAGGTGGTGGTCCAGATTGCTGTACACAACAGTTCCTCTAATATCCAGTAGCACGTCCTCTTGCATTGATGCATGTCTGTATTCGTTGTGGCATACTGTCCGCAAGTTCATCAAGGCACTGTTGGTCCACATTGTCCCACTCGTCAACGGCAAATCGGCGTAGATTTCTCAGAGTCGTCCATATACAGCCCTTTTCAATCTATCCCAGGCATGTTCGATGGGGATCAAATCTGGAGAACATGCTGGCCACTCTAGTCGAGCGATGTCGTTATTCTGAAGGAAGTCATTCACAAGATGTACACGATGCGGGCGAGAATTGTCGTCAACGAAGACGAGTGCCTCGCCAATATGCTGCCCATATGGTTGCACTATCCGTCGGAGGATGGCATTCACATATCGTACAGCCGTTACGGCGCCTTCCATGACCACCAGCAGCGTACGTCGGCCCCACAGAATGCCACACCAAAACAGCAAGGAACCTCCACCTTGCTGCACTCGCTGGACACTGTGTCTAAGGGGTTCAGCCTGACCGGGTTGTCTTCAAATACGTCTCCGACGATTGTCTGGTTGAAGGAATATGCGAGTTTCATCGGTGAAGACAACATGATGCCAATCCTGAGCGGTCCATTCGGCATGATGTTGGGCCCATCTGTACCGCGCTACATGATGTCGTGTTTGCAAAGATGGACCTCGCCATGGACGTCGGGAGTGAAGTTGCGCATCACGCAGCCTAATTAATGCGCGCAGTTTGAGTCGTAACACGACGTCTTGCGGCTGCACGAAAAGCATTATTCAATATGGTGGTGTTGCTTTCAGGATTTCTCCGAGCCATAATCCGTAGGTAGCGGTCATCCACTGCAGTAGTAGCGTTTGGGTGGTCTGAACGAGGCATGTCCTCTACAAGTCCTGTCTCTCTGTATCTCCTCCATTTCCGAACAACATCGCCTTGGTTCACTCCGAGACGCCTGGACTGTTCCCTTGCTGAGAGCTCTTCAAATGGCTCTGAGCACTATGGGACTTAACTTCTGAGGTCATCAGTCTCCTAGAACTTAGAACTACTTAAACCTAACTAACCTAAGGACATGACACACATCCATGCCCACGGCAGGATTCGAACCTGCAACCGTAGCGGCCGCGCGGTTCCAGACTGTAGCGCCTAGAACCGCTCGGCCATTCCAGCCGGTTGAGCTCTTCCTGGTACAGAGTAACAATGCGGACGGGATCGAATCGCGGTGTGGACCGTCTGGGCAGGGTTGAACTACAGACAACACGAGCCGTGTACCTCTTTCGTGGTGGAATGACTGGAACTGATCGGCTGTCGGATCCCCCCCTCTCCCCCTTCCCCCCCCCCCCCCCCTTGTCTAATAAGCGCTGCTCATGCATGGTTGTTTGCATCTTTGGGCGGGTTTAGTGACATCTCTGAATAGTCAGAGGGACTGTGTCTGCGATACAATATCCACAGTTAACGTCTATCTTCAGGAGTTCTGAGAACCAGGGTGATGCAAAACTTTTTTTGATGTGTGTATATACACGCGTAAAGCAGACCTTAGTTTTCGTTAGAACACTCAGATGAATATAGACACATGTTATCAACGTCAAATAGCACGTTCTACTTATAGGAGCACTTTCATGACGAACATACTGCTCGAAGAAAAGCCGAAGACGATAAAAACCAGTTTAAAGCACATCTGTTAGTACTAGTTTATCAAACCCCCTAAAATGTATACAAACTGTTCAAATACTGCCGATATTCCCCATAAGACAAACTGTAATATAATTATTTAGGCTTACATACAGCACAAAAGTAAAAAGACGTAAGATGTCTCTACTTATGCTTGCATTGAGACATGTTCCTTTCTTTGCATCTTCCTTATGCTGTAAAAAAAAAAAAAAATTACAGCTACACACGACGCATGTATTGACCATTATGTCCAAACGCTAAAGGTAACCTAGTGTGTCACTTTATTCCCATTTCTTATGAGTGTTTTACCAGTAAATGAACAGCTAATACACGTCCTTTTGCGCTCGCTGCCACATTGCTATCCTAAACTGCTGGGTTCAGTGACACCAGTGATACTCTATACGGTATTGCCAGTATAGTAACGCACGTCTGCTGGTGTAAAACAGGGCGGGGAGCACTGTGAGCAGAGAAGCGGTTAACATCAGAATGTGTCAGTAAAGAGAGCTCAGTGAGTTCAAACGTGGGCTAGTCATTGGATGACACGTGACTAACAAATCCATCAGGCACATTTCATCCCCTCTGAAGCTGCCCATGTGGAGTGTCGGTGATGTGTTTGTGAAATGTAGACGAGAAGGAAGAGTTGCAGGTAAACCAAGGCCACGCAGACCTCGTGTACGGACGGATGGTGGCCGTCGAGCGTTGGGGAGGATGGTTTGTAAAAAATAGCTTCAAGTTAGTGGAAGAGATTACTCGAGTGTTTCGAAGTGCTACAAGCAGTCCAGCCAGTGAAATGACTGTGCACACAGGGTTAGAAAGAATGCGGTGCAACGAACGAACAGCTCTTCTTAAGCCACACGTCACTGCAGTCGACGCAAAACGAGCCCTGAGGTGGTGTAAACAGTGACAGCGACGCGACGAATCACGCTGTACCTCATGGCAGTCCGATGGAGAGATTCGGGTTTGGCGAATGCCTGCACAACGTGAAGTACAGAGGAGGTAGTGTTACGCTGTTAGGGTATTTTTTTGTAGTTAGGGCTTGGTCTCCCTATTGCGCTGAAGAAAACGCTAAATGCGGATCGATATGACGTTCCAGCATTGTGTTATGCTGACAGTAGAGGAACATTCCGAAGACGATGACTGTGTGTCAGCACGTCATTGAAGCCTGTCATAGAGCAAAATTTGTGAGGCAATGGTTTGTGGACATTTATGAAATGGACCGGTCTGTCCAGAATTCCGATCCGAACCCAGTGGAAAAGTTTTGGGGAGAGTTAGAATGTCAACTTCGCACCAGATCCCGGTGTGCAACATCATTACCTTCTTTGGTTTCGGCCATTGACAAAGAATGGGCCGCTATTCCTCCGCAGAGCGAGGTGGCGCAGTGGTTAGCACACTGGACTCGCATTCGGGAGGACGACGGTTCAATCCCGTCTCCGGCCATCCTGATTTAGGTTTTCCGTGATTTCCCTAAATCGTTTCAGGCAAATGCCGGGATGGTTCCTTTGAAAGGGCACGGCCGATTTCCTTCCCAATCCTTCCCTAACCCGAGCTTGCGCTCCGTCTCTAATGACCTCGTTGTCGACGGGACGTTAAACACTACCCACCACCACCACCACTATTCCTCCACAGACATTCAGACATCTCACTGAAAAGTTCCCAACAAGAGTTCAGGCCGTCATAAAGGCGAATGGCGGACGCACCCCTTATTAACGTCCACTAATACGTGTCCGGATACTTCTGATGAAACAACGTGAACAACCACTTCATCGCCGTGACTTACGTCAGAGGTTGTACGAGTGCCATTCCAGACACAGCCGAGCCAAAGCGAGCCGCGGTCTGTTTGAAGGGACTGGCTTATACGTTGTACGGCGAGCTTACTTCGGGGAATGTACAAATTGGAAGCCCAGTGTGGGTCGTAAACGTGACTCTTACATCGTGAACCCATTCCTCTACCGGTTGGTTTTCGTGCGGAATGAAATTGACAATTTCTCGTAAAGGATTGCAGTTGCGAAATGTCGATAGCTGATTCAGCCAGTCTTGCGAAACAATAAAATGTTTTGACATTCTTGCCGTTAGCGTCCGCAGTGTGCATGAGCAGAACCTGTTGGCGGAGGTGCAAGCGTGTTATCCTTCGCGCCGAATCGAAGTGCGTCGCTGTTAGCTATTGAAGCGCTGCCAGGGATAGCCTTTCTGGGAAGTCACGAACTCATTACTACAGCACGTGATTCCTGGAGACGAGGACTAGCCGTCCACTAGTCGTGAAGCTCTGTTTCCTGCTCTGCCCTGGTGAAAGGGATGGCCCAACTGAGTTATTAGTGTTCGGTGCCGGGCACGAGAACGAACGAAATTACGCCAATACCCTGGCTGTGATTTACCTGGATACGCAATCACTCGCCTTTGTGTTTTACTGCCTTCCTATGGGGGATAAGGTGCGGGCATTGTTTTTGGTCAGTTTTCGTGTACACTCCATGTCTTGCTCATTTAAGACCGAAATGTAACAGGGAACAGTCCTTTCCTCATTTTGGATTGGGTAGGAAACATTCTATTTAAGAATGTTACATTTTTCAGATTCCATCATTCTGCGCAAGTGAGCGTGGCCCGTTATTAATAAAATGATGTTACTCTCAGGTAATTATCAGATCTGGGACGACTGCAAGGGGTCTCTACTAGGAGTGATAACGATGGAGCACTTGCATTTGTCTCCTAGTGGTGGTGCATCTTGATCATCAGAGAATGCTTCCTTATCCCTAGGAATCGAACAAAGCATTTTCTCGCTCCACCTGCATGTTGTCGTCTGGCTACATTGCTGTCCACTTGCGTCTTCTGCTCACTGCGGTAGTAATTACGTCTTCCCCTCCGGTCTGTATCTAAACGTGTTCGTTTCTTTTCCAATTTTGCTAGTGTTTCTCGACACGCCTCTTTCCGTTTTTCGGTGAGGTATCATCTGTTTGACTTGTTTCCGCGAAAAATTATATGTTGTAAGGCTGCAAGTGGAAACTATTAACTGACTGTAATCTTTCGTTTTTGGTCTCGTCGGAACAGTGGCTTTTAAAACAGTGCTTAGTTTACCGTAATCATTCCAGGCCATTACTACTGCTGTGTTCATTTATTGTCCTATAGTTACAGTCGCTGCGTTCATCTTGCCTACAAACATTAAACCGTGAAGTGGCTTTACGACGTCATTGTTACTTTGAAGGAGAGTGGGTATTACAAGACATGCGGGAGAGAGGTGGGTGTGTATAGTTGAAGACTATACGTGGAAACGACTGCTGGAGGCTGTGCAGGTGTTGAGGTAAAATGGCTGAAGACGAATGGCAACTGGGGCTTAGAACTTCGTATTATTAGTTGGCGCGCGATGTTATGTACTGCCTAACTGCCAGTGAAATTTCTGTTACTGACTATGTCTTTAACGTTATCAGCTACGTGGCAGTCATTATTGGATAGAAGTCAAATGTAGTATTTTGGATTCATTAAGATTTGTAGATATCGTAGCGCCCAGTTGGTCCTGCCTTCCATTCGGACGTCGTCTCGGCCATAGTGCACGGGATGATTTTGCTAAATGAGGACAAACTGCAAAAAAGGACCCTCGACAGGCTAAAGGAGCAAAAGAAGGTCTTATAGACATATGGCCTGAAATGCGTTTCGAGGGAGGTACACATAATTGTGTAAGTAGGCTCTTTAGGTTTTATATTGGTAACGCCACGTATGAAAATCACTGGATGTGCTGTGTGCAGTCTGTGGCTGGTTGGCATTGTTGTAATATTCGCTATTGTGGTGTTGGGCAGTTGGCTGTTAATAGCGCGTAGCGTTGCGCAGTTGGAGGTGAGCCGCCAGCAGTGGTGGATGTGGGGAGAGAGATGGCGGAGTTCTGAGAGCGGATGATTTGGACGTGTGTCCATCAGAGACAGTAAATCTGTAAGACTGGATGTCATGAACTGATATATATACATATATATTATGACTTTTGAACACTATTAAGGTAAATACATTGTTTGTTCTTTATCAAAATCTTTCATTTGCTAACTACGGCTATCAGCAGTTATTGTGAGGTAACTGATTTGTGAAAGGTATATGTTATTGTTAGTCAGGGCCATTCTTTTGTAGGGATTATTGAAAGTCAGATTGCGTTGCGCTAAAAATATTGTGTGTCAGTTTAGTGTTGATCAGAATAAGTAAAGAGAGAAATGTCTGAGTACGTTCAGTTCTGCTCAGGTGTTTGAAGATCAAATAATGTAAGAGGTTTATCAGCACAGTAATTCATTAATTTTTCAAAGGGGACGTTTCAACTGGAGAGAAAACAGCTTTGACAGTGTAGATCTCACTGATTGAAAGTCCGCAGCTCGTGGTCGTATGGTAGCGGTCTCGCTTCCCACGCCCGGGTTCCCGGGTTCGATTCCCGGCGGTATCAAGGGTTTTCTCTGCCTCGTGATGACTGGGTGTTGTGTGCTGTCCTTAGGTTAGTTAGGTTTAAGTAGTTCTAATTTCTAGGGGACTGATGACCATAGATGCTAAGTCCCATAGTGCTCAGAGCCATTTGAACTGATTGAAAGTACACATGGGAACATGGCAGTCAAGTGGAAATTTTCTGTCTGTACTAGTAGTGTAGGCTGCACAGTCAGGACGGCAGTAAGAAGGCTATTCGGGACGGCGGTGCGCTCGCAAATCGGCACTATGGGGCCTTGGGGGTGGCAGTTATCGCTGAAACAACCGACTTTCGGTTATATCGTTTTTTCTCCACACCAGGTTAACCTGAGTGTTAAAACTCCACAAAATAACCGATTTTCGGTTTTTTATTCTTATTATTTTCTGTAATACGCGTACAAAACGAATAGAGATTGAAAAATTTTGACTGAGTGGAAGCGAACTGTTAAATTAAGTAGGCAAATAAAGGAAAACTTAGTCCGTTCATGGTTCACTGCTGTTCTCTAAAAGTGTGAAGTGGTTCAGTGTTACAAAAAGCACCAGCATTCTCCTACTAAACTCTAAACTCTACTCTAAAATCATGTTGTAATTGGAGATCATAGCACTATTTGGACATAACGAACAGTCGACGCTAAATAGTGAAAACCGAGATTGAAGACCTCTGTTTTTCGTGTTACTTTGTCCGTTTTCAAGGCCTACAAGCGGATAAAAGCATATCAAGTAGACACAGACAGCAGATCAGCTACTTTCTATTTTTATTTATACTGTGACTGAATTGTTGAGTTTTTAATTTATTACTGTTACCGTTAGATCCTTTCTGATTTATTATTCCCTAGGAATGGCAGACGAGCCTTTGCTCTTCTAAGGAAATGAAGCGTTATCCTTGGTTGCTACGTCATATTTCGAGACTAGAGTTGGTGCCATTGTGCAATTCAGCGGATGTCCGGCGACGACACCGAGAAACCACCGTACAGACCAGGTGAGGGCGAATATTGCGCACTGCACTTGCCACGGCACACGGCAACGGGGACACTGTAGTCAAGCAATGCTGCCAGGTGTTTGTTGCCCTTTCCTGTCGGCGTCCTTATCGAAATAGCAGTTTTCCCTTTTCACAATTTCTATAATAACGCAATATTTCAAACCAACGCAAATTTTAAAATTAATAATTACGGCTTTTTTTAAAAAAAGGATTTATTTAAAAATGTAAAATTTTGGCACTGGTGCTATGGTTAATTGATGTTTCGGTTTTTCCCTCGGTTGTTAGTAAATAATAAAAAACACTTGTTATAACCAAGACCAAACAGCTACCAGTCTCGGGAATGAGAATTTCACTCTGCAGTGGAGTGTGCGCTGATATGAAACTTCCTGGCAGATTAAAACTGTGTGCCGGGCCGAGACTCGAACTCGGGACCTTTGCCTTTCGCGGGCTCTACCAACTGAGCTACCCAAGCACGAGACACGCAGCGTCCTCACATTTTTATTTCTGCCAGTACCTCGTTTCCAACATTCCAAACTTTACAGAAGCTCTATGCAAGGTTCGCAGGAGAGCTTCTGTAAAGTTTGGAAGGCAGGAGACGAGGATTTAACGGGTCGGTTTTGCCATCCCTAGGGAGCATCCATCTGGTCCGGACCGGGAACAGGCCGACACTGTCTCTACGTACGGACAGGGAAATGGCGGTGGGCGTGCGGCAGCGCGACTTTGCCGGTAACGGTATCCCCGCCGACAGCCACCGCACCGTAAACTGTTAGCTACAGTGTTTCGTCGTTTATGTTAGACGGACCTGTCACGGGTAAGCGCGAAAGGCAGCTGGGCCCCGCACGTAGGCTACACGTGTCTCTCGAACACTGCAGACTATGAACCCGGTATCGGCGACAGGTGGACGACCGGCCCTCACGGGCTGAGCCACCCGGCCGTGTGGGACATTCTCCACGACAGCTGCCGCTCAACAGCGCGTACAGGCCTCAGCTTTTGTCGCCGGTTCGTCGCAGCGTAGGTTACCGCGGCGCTGGGATTCCCATCATCAATAAAATTGTTAAAATGGCTCTGAGCGCTATGGGACTTAACTGCTGTGGTCATCAGTCGCCTAGAACTTAGAACTACTTAAACCTATCCAACCTAAGGACATCACACACATCCGTGCCCGAGGCAGGATTTGAACCTGAGACCGTAGCTGTCGCTCGGCTCCAGACTGTAGCGCCTAGAACCGCACGGCCACTCCGGCCGGCTTGCCAGCATCCATCCTATTCACAGATGAGCCTGTCTTTGCCAGGGGCTACCTTCCCAACAACAACCCTGTTAAGGCTCTGTATAAAGGAAAGTATGGCCATGCTATTGCCCTGCTTTTGCCGCCGTCCGCAGTTCATGATTGGCTGAAACCGCGTCACGTGACATTAACAGCCGTTGTGCGGCCAAGTGCAAGCATAGGAAGTGCTGTGGATTTTCAAAGTTTTAAGTAGAATAATGCCTCAGTGCTGTTTCGAGGCGAAAGAGGAGAGAAAAGCTGCCAATGTCTGACCACTGCAGCATAAGTCCTTATACATTTTCTTGTTTTTGGATTGATCTTGGTCGCTATGGGAAAGATTGCAGGAACACGACTTAACCATTCAGTTAATTTTATTCATTTCTGGCCTTTTGTCTTTGTCTCCTTTTCACGTTTCTGTTAGTTAGTTTCCAGTCCATCCGAACCGCAAAAAAATTAGAAGAGCTAATAGAATGATTTAATGGTAATTTAATTACAAAAGCCGGCTGGGGTGGCCGAGCGGTTCTAGGCGCTACAGTCTGGAACCGCGCGACCGCTACGGTCGCAGGTTCGAATCCTGCCTCGGGCATGGATGTGTGTGATGTCCTTAGGTTAGTTACGTTTAAGTAGTTCTAAGCTCTAGGGGACTGATGACCTTAGAAGTTACGTCCCATAGTGCTCAGAGCCCTTTTTGAGCCAATTACAAAATAGAAATCTTAAAGATAAGGCTGCCACTGTTGGCGCATAAAACGAAAAATAGTGAGTGGTACCATACAAAGATAACATGACTGACTGTACAGAATGGTTTAAACTTATATTTAGGATGGTCACAATAATAAATTGTACTTCGTCGCACACAATATAATCCGCAACACGAAAAAAATATTTTCGGACTATACAAGTAGCGAACCTATGACTTTTCGTTCAATAACCAGCGACATTACCATGAGCCTATAATTACTATCGCAACGTGACAGCTAATCGACAATATACTAATACGAATACAGTTGTTATTGTTTCCTACAGCCTACTTATGATCGTAGGCCTAGTTTTATTCGAAGACATTTTAAAAATATTGTATTCTCGTGTACTCTCGAAATCTTTCTCTTAATTTCATAGAACAATTTGCCAACAAAATTTTATGCCGTAGATCAGACCAAAATATAAAGCATGCGTAATCGTATAGGCACGTTTACCAGTTCTATTTACTAACGTACCACGCGTATATATTTGAAGCCAATGCTTTATTCCGCGTAACACAAGAGACATTGGGCCAATTTTCGTAGAGTCTTCGATGCCCGTCTTTTTCGGTTTTCCCAGTAAGTCGATACAAAGCTTTCAATTAGCGATGGATTTTGGGTTGCAGTTGCGTACTAATACTGGTTACCTTTTTACCTACTGACTACTGGATAGGACCAATTTAACGCTAATTACGAAAACAGGTGTCCAAATTCGATACCGCAACATGAACTGCGAAACCTGCTTTCGCTATTAATAAAGGATAGCATGGAAAGAACCACGTTTCATGCTCGCCACAACAAATGTTTTTCGACTCATTTAGCTTAAATTTGTTGAGATTTTTTGTTGCTAAATATCTGACATTTTCCGTCTGAAGCAACTCATCAGTTTTACCAGTGCAGTAGACGATTGAGTACACTTTTTTAATATACGGCGCTAAATATGAAACTTCGTGGCAGATTAAAACTGTGTGCCGGACCGAGACTCGAACTCGGGACCTGTGCCTTTCGCGGGCAAATGCTCTACCACCTGAGCTACCCAAGCACGACTCACGCCCGGTCTCACAGCTTTACTTCTGGCAGTACCTCGTCTCCTACTTTCCAAATTTTGCAGAAGCTCTCCTGTGAACCTTCCAGAACTAGCACACGTCAAAGAAAGGATATTGCAGAGACATGGCTTAGCCACAGCCTGGGGGATGTTTCCAGAATGAGATTTTCACTCTGCAGCGGAGTGTGTGCTGATATGAGAGGACGGGGCGTGAGTCGTGCTTGGGTAGCTAAGATGGTAGAGCACTTGCCCGCGAAAGGCAAAGGTTCCGAGTTCGAGTCTCGGTCCGGCACACAGTTTAAATCTGCCAGGAAGTTTCATAACAGTGCACACTCCGCTGCAGAGTGAAAATCTCATTCCAGGGCTAAACATGCTGCAGAAGTCAATCACCAGCGGCGCAGTGGGCCCAAAATGGCGGCCAGTGGCAAATTGGCCGTACTTTCCCTATACAGAGCTTTAACCCCTGTGGGCAACGAAGGATCTCCATCCTACGGTGGCAGCAAACTGTCAGCAACCGCTTCGGCCTCAGTGTGTCGGAAGGGATTATTGGCGACCGCCTCGCGGGAGCAGCTATCCTTCCACACCCCCTCAAAGGCGAGGCATAGACTACCTCTACTAGCCACAGGAGAGCCTGCCTCGGCTGCTGGAAGACGTGACCCTCGTGGATGCCGAGTGACGGCCCTCCAGCTCACCTCCGCACTTCCGTACGTCTCGACTGTATCTCCTCCGGCCCATTGACAGCACGAGCTGATCAGTCGCGTGGCTCGCCTAATCGCCGGACCCCAACCAGTTAGGTTTGTGCTTGCGGGGGCGTTCTGTGCGTGGAGTCCACCTCGTACGTGCAGACACTGGAACAACGCATTCGTGCTGACTGTGGCGCGATTCTGATGCAGGGTGGCACATCTGAATGTCTCGCTGCTGCGTCGTTTCTGCGCTTAAGGGCCCGTGGAAGCCACTTCGAACACCTCGTCTAACGGTAGTCGCGTTAGTTCATGTCGTGCGCTGCACTGTACTATACAGCCGTGAGCAATCAATGATTACGCTGTGGCACACACACTGTGCACTTCGTCATTTGTGCGTAAGATCTTCTTTGCCGCTTATGATCTAGGGGCCATTCTCTGTACTCTCCTCCCTTTCAGCAAAATCATCCTCTACAACGACATTTATAAGAGAAATCTGAAACACCCACGAACCCACAAAAACATTTCCGGAAAATATCTGAAAAATACCTCAGCAAAGTAGGTAAAATCCGTGAGTCCCATACGCCTGTAACGGTGAGAAATCACAACACAATAAGTACCATATTATCCGGTTACACGCTGTTCTGAGACTCCACAGGTAACCGAAAAACACAAATGATCCAACACACACATCTTTTTATCGCAGACTGCCTCTTCTATAGTGTTTCGTCCACTTCTGTGTAAGCTAAAATTCCACGGCACTTCTGCTCTGACGGTGCGGAGTGTTGTCAGCTTTGGCTGAAAAATTTTACAGCTTGTCTATTTGTCTTTAGTTGTCTGCTTATATGCCTGCCCCATAATCCTGATAAACTATTACTGAGATCTGTCGGTGGTTAGAAAAGTGATATCAACAATACATTCCTCCTTGACGATCTGCAACAGTACAGCCGGCCGCTGTGGTCGAGCGGTTTTAGACGCTTCAGTCCGGAACCACACGGCTGCTACGGTCGCAGGTTCGAATCCTGCCTCGGGCATGGATGTGTGTTATGTCCTTCGGTTAGTTAGGTTTAAGTAGTTCTAAGTCTAGGGGAGTGATGACCTCAGATGTTAAGTCCCATAGTGCTTAGAGCCATTTGAACCATTTTGCAACAGTACACTTTCATTACTTGTCAACATGGGAAATAATTCTAAGGGGAACCGTCCCAGGAGAAAAAAACCTAAATCATTTATTTTCGGTATCAGTCTTCAGTGAGTTGGAAATAATCGACGTTAGGCTCCTACGAAAAGGGCTTGGCAAAGGCATTGGCATGAAGAAGGTTAAGAGAGAAACAATAGAAAAATATTTCAGGGATGTCCGACGGTGAGATTGGGGAACGAACTGTCCTTCGGCCGTAAAACAGGAGTCACATGCGTAATAGTGTATTATCAACGAAAATATTCGTTATAAATACAGTAGATGTAGGTTGACTTACATAGAAGATAACAGCAACCAGTCACTTTTTACAGCGATATTTATTTATTTAAATAGTGCTGTTATCGGTTTCGAACATTACAGGTTCAACTTCAGACGCCTGGTCCACGTCAAGATACTGTTTGCATTAGCTTTTACTTTTTGTGAATTAGCCGTCTGTAGATGAACCTGTAATGTTCGAAACCGGCTACTGTGCTATTTAAATAAATAAACAGCACTGTAAAAAGTTGCTGGTTGCTGTTATCTTCTATGTAAGAGTCAACGTATATTTTGTTCACAGTCACGGGCTCAGAATGTCGGGTTTCGACAAAATAGCAAATACATTAGAATATAAGATTTGTTTTTTATTTCTTCAGTGTATCGAGCTATGTGCGGTTAATCCGCAAACTGAATAAGCCTCCCACTGATATTGAGGCGCTTGCGAAAGTTCATAATAACAGCAGCAGACTTTTATTTTCTATTATATGTATAGATACAGATATCTCAGTGTCATCGTCCTGTTTGCCAAATGACGGAACACCACCACAGCAACGAGACTGCTTTATTTGTGTGATAAATTCTTCCTCCAGTCCTAAGAATTAGCAGGAACAAAATGTTTACGGAATTGCAAAAAAATGTTCAAATGTGTATGAAATCTTATGGGACTTAACTGCTAAGGTCATCAGTCCCTAAGCTTACACACTACTTAACCTACATTATCCTAGGGACAAACACACACACCCATGCCCGAGGGAGGACTCGAACCTCCGCCGGGACCAGTCGCACAGTCCATGGCTGGAGCCTTACGAAATTTATTCACTTTTGTCGTGACGAAAGTCGATCCCGAAACGCTGTAGATATGCGTTATCTTCCTCGCATAACGAATGTTAGAAAAACGGCATGCGAAATTTACTTCCTATAGCCCCTTGGTATCCGCGGAACATTACTGTGAAATTGAAAATCCTTCTGCTTCATTATGATAAATATCACGGCTGCAGAAGCTGGTAATTATGGCTATACGCCCGTTATATCGCGCAGTCGGATGATGGCGTGGAATTTTCCACTCAGAGTTCATGCCGGGCTGCAATGGATTCTTCGCTTACAAAAACATGGTACGTTTTGGAACAGAAGTGAGATAATTTTAAACAGTTTTTGTTTTAGCCTTTGCAACTGGTCCACTTGTCAGTAGCCGTACCTTCTTATTTCTGATGCGCCATCTGCTTGTTTTCTGCCGACGGGTAATGTGGTTCAAATGGCTCTGAGCACTATGGGACTCAACTGCTGAGGTCATTAGTCCCCTAGAACTTAGAACTAGTTAAACCTAACTAACCTAAGGACATCACAAACATCCATGCCCGAGGCAGGATTCGAACCTGCGACCGTAGCGGCCTTGCGGTTCCAGACTGCAGCGCCTTTAACCGCACGGCCACTTCGGCCGGCACGGGTAATGTGAAAGATACCTACGGAGACCAGTAAAACGCAGTCACACTACGCATCTGGCGTTTGACTTCGTGTAATGCAGTAGCAGTCGTTGTGTGTAGTCAGTTATTGTAACTGGACGGTCCCCAGAAAGAATGCGACACCTGCAGCTGGAACCTACACGAGACTGATACTGCTGGTGTCTGGGGGCACGTAATGTTAAGAAGTTTCTGGTATATCAAATTTTCAGCCGACCACTGAATGGAATAATTAAGCTTTCACGTGGTTTCAGCTTTCTTTATACCGATATGTCTACAGGTATGCGGTTTCAAATAATCATTTGAGGAGAGCAAGAAGTTGCAACAGCAGAAATTACTTTTTCTGTTTGATAAAGTGAGTCGCTCTGACGTAGTGGTATCAGCTGGTAGTCGAAATAGCGCATGAGATTAAGGGCACTGGCGTCGTAGAAATAAGTGCAAGAGGCAAGAAGAAAAGGGCACTTTCGCCCCTGACAGCCGTTTGCTTCACACATTTACTTCCGATGCACATAGAATTTCTTCGGTTCTGGATACTATGTTTCACTGTGGTTAGATCCAATGGATGTCGTGTATCGGCGCCATATATCAGCACTGAAAATTGCTTTCATCTCCTGTTTTATTAAATGAAATATCAGCTGTCGATTTAAAACTACCAGTTAGTCTACGACTACGAACGAAACATCTTCTGGTTTTCAATATTTTTTATTTCGGTCATCTACTCTTTTTAATACATATATTGTGAAGGAAAGCAAACATCAAGATGGAGGTAGGTTTGAAGTTTTTATTGTGCGTGCTTACATTGAGTGTGGTATGCCTTGCCTTCTTCCGATCGGAGAACCGACATACGAAAACAGTTGCAGATCGATCTAAGTTTAGCAGTGAATCGCTACCACTACGCCATTCGCCATTTTTACGTAGAAAAAGCATTGCTAACAGTGGCTACAGCCATAAATGACAATGCACAGAGATAAAACCTGAGACTACTGATAAAAAGGGCTTTTGAGACTTTCAAAGAGCGGTAGTAACATCTAAAAGTAAGGCTGGTACGTAAATAAACTGCAGTCTCGACTGTGTTTCTGGCGGTGTAATCCTTGTACGCAAAGTATTGCAACTAAAGGGCTAACAGTGGGCGCTTGTGGTTTGCAAACCCTACAACATCACTGAAATATAACATACATCTCTGAAAACGTGCGTTTTCCAACATCAGACGCGCCGTGCCTGCTTTCGGTAGGTCGCGCTTGTATTTCAACACGTCTCGTGGAACAACAGCCTAACTCGCTTACGCTGCTGCTCACCTCCCTGTGCACTATTTGCTGGTACAGTTCCCTCCTCCATTCAATGTGATCTGCGCGTCATAAACATGCGAATAAAAAAACTGTGCTGCCCCTTTTACCAATTCGAAGAGTATTTTACTTTCAGTTAATTACCGCTCGTATTTGCTATAGTATTACGGAAGACGTTTGAGGTGCACTTTGCTTCGCACTTGTAACAGAAACAAGAACATAAAGGCACTCGTTACTGTTTATTATGAATAGTAGGCTGCACTACCCGGAAACTAGCAATTTGGGAGGGAAAAGTGACTGATGGCTTCGCCTGCCGCCTTCGAGGCTTCATTGCCAACTTGGGGTATAAGGAATTCCTTCTTGTGCCATTTGCTCCTCTCATGTATCTTTTATTGTCCTATCTAGTCGTGTAGCTCTTTTTCCTCCTCGCGTCCGTAACCTGTTCCGCAATTCAACAGGTTTCGCTTCACCGGTGTAGCGTCGTTGGCTCAACAGATCAAATGATCTCTCTGTAAACCAGGCAAAAAAGGAATACGGAAATGCAGTAGCAGGATTCGTAGGTGTGGCCGCGGCTACCGCGGAAATGTGTGTGGCGGTTGTTCTCTTCCTGTAAATTCAGGAAGAAAGAAGGAGCTCTTAATTACACGAGTCTGCTTATTTACAGCGACCGACGAGTCCTGATATTGAGAGCTTTTCATGTCTCAGATTTACCACAAGAAGGAGAAAGAAACACTCTTAATAAACTATAATTCGTTCAGACACTGTCAATAAAAGTTCTTTCTAGGTCTATTTCTTACATATAAACTGCTTGCCAAGAAAACGTGAAGGAGACTAAGAGGAGCTGAAAACGAAAAGAAATATAACGAATTGAGAGGGCACGTGGTATTATTTCAGTGATACAAATTGGAGTCAAATTTACAGTGAACGTGGCGGTATGAGCCCACTTCTGAGGGTGGCGTTGCACCATCTGCGGCCAGGATACGTGGACTGATCCAGTTGGGAAGGGTGTCACGAGGTTGTAGCATCCTGTCCTAAGACTAACTGACCGAAAACTGTGGTAACTGGTTGTCCTTGATATCCTGGATGCTGGCACTAGTGCGGAGATGACACCATAGCTAGTCCTACACATATGGGGATGTTGCTGGCCGAGGGAGTACCTCAAAATCACGCAGACAGTTCGTAGAGTCACGTACCGTGTGTGAACTAGCGTTGTCCTGCTGAAAGATGGCACCGTGCTACTGTCGCGTGCGAGGTAACACATAAGGATGCAGGATGTTGGTGCTGTGCCCTCGTGCCGTCAGAGTTCCTTCAGTCACTATCAGCCGTCAGCTGAAGTGGCGGCTCCCCACACCGTGAGGTCAGCAGTAACCCAGCTGTGCCTCTCCAGAGCGTTGGAAAAATAGGACCCCTCCCCAGGTCGCCGCCATGCTAGCCGACGATGGTCGTCCGTGGTACTGCAGAACCGCGATCCATCGCTGAACACAAGATGATGCCATTCGACAGCATTCCGCGCATCCCAGTCACGGGACCACTCGAATCGCAGCCGTTTGTGTCGTGTTCACGGCAGGCTGCGCGTGGGACGATAAGCGCCTAGTCCATCTGCTGGTAGTCTCCGATTTATGGTGCGCGAAGACACAAAATGTTGCAGGGAATACATTACTTATTACTGAATGGGAGACGCAGACGTGGAGGGGTTACGGTGTGCCTGGTGCACAACACGGGAGTCCCCCCTTGCGGCGATGAGGCGTTGCCGACCGGGCCTTGACTAGTGTGCCTACGCCTGCCCTGACGTTCTCGTGCTTTCCGACGTCGAGCCGCTGTCACATCCGAATGTCTCACAACTCTCTGTAGTGCTGATGTAAAACCGGAGAGCGTTTCACGTGCCTGGCACCGCACGAAAACCAATACCGGGGAACGGGGAAGCCAGCTCCGATCGCCTGGTGTGGGGGGGGGGGGGGGGGGGGGGAGAGTTGCAGCTCGTTCCTCTGACTCTGGTAGGCGTCGTGTCGGTTTTGGCCGGACGGATGAATTAGGAGCGTCTGTAAAAGTCCGAGAAAACCTTGCCCAATTTAGCACTTCAGACTGGTGTCAGTAGGATGTGCTCATAGAGTGATGCACAAACAAAAACTGAAACTTCGTTGATCCAGAAGTTTTCTTTCCTTCTGTTGAAGTACGGCTCCATTTATCGCGGAACGTCAACGTACAGAGCAGTTTATATTGCAGTTCCCAAAATGCTCATCAGTTTTGTCGGAGGCCTCTACTCTGTGTGGAAACGAGAGTGCGGTGTTCAGCTACAGCAACATGAATTTCTGAACCGTTCTTCTCCGCCGAACGGTAATTGAAGTCGAAAAAGAATAAAAACCGGTTTCTACATCTACATCTACATCTATATACATACTCCGCAATCCACCATACGGTGCGTGGCGGAGGATACCTCGTACCACAACTAGCATCTTCTCTCCCTGTTCCACTCCCAAACAGAACGAGGGAAAAATGACTGCCTATATGCGTCTGTACGAGCCCTAATCTCTCTTATCTTATCTTTGTGCTCTTTCCACGAAATGTAAGTTGGCGACAGTAAAATTGTACTGCAGTCAGCCTCAAATGCTGGTTCTCTAAATTTCCTCAGTAGCGATTCACGAAAAGAACGCCTCCTTTTCTCCAGAGACTCCCACCCGAGTTCCTGAAGCATTTCCGTAACACTCGCGTGATGATCAAACCTACCAGTAACAAATCTAGCAGCCCGCCTCTGAATTGCTTCTATGTCCTCCCTCAGTCCGACCTGATAGGGATCCCAAACAGTCGAGCAGTACTCAAGAATAGGTCGTATTAGTGTTTTGTAAGCGGTCTCCTTTACAGATGAACCACATCTTCCCAAAATTTCAGTTTTGAGTTTGTGCGCCGTTCTCTCAAGTGATGCTACTGATCAACGAGTCTGATGTACTAAATGGAGCATCGTTTTTTCCCGCTTTTCTACCGTTGCCGCACCTGTCTCATCTAGTCCGGTGACAAGCGATACTCCACCTTCCAGAGTCGGAGCACCGGGCTGCAGTCTGTGTGGCGGTCGGTGCCCGCCTGCCCGGCAGAGGTTGCCCCGCATCGCCCGGTCACAGCAGGTGCCACACACCCCGTACCCAGTTGCATGGAAAACATACATACCTTCTTCCGCACAGATACAGATTGTGGCTACTGTCCTCCGCGAGAGTGCCTGGTGGTGTTGCTGCCACTTGGCGAGGTAAGGGAAGTCAGTGTAAGCGGAGCAGAGGGGAATGGGGGAATTTTTCAGTCGGAATACGGGCTGAAAATTGGAAAATCCGGCTGACACAAATGGCTTCAACAAAGGGAAGGTTTTTGCGTAGCGGCTCCTGAGAACGAGCACCTCGGAAACGGCGAAGCCGGTCGGCTGTCCGCGTGCTACTGCCGTGAGCGTCTACAGGAGGGAGTAGAAGGACGGTGGAAGCGTAGTAACACAATGTTCGATGTCCACGCCTCACCACATAACTTGGAGATCGGGTGCTTGCCTGCTCTCTACACCAGGACAGTCGGCTATATGTGTCAGATCTGACGACACGGTGCAGGCACACTGTTTCGAAACACACCGTTCAGAGCTCATTGTTGAACGTGTGGCTCTGCACCACACGAGGCCTCCGAGTTCCCATGTCGATCCAACTGTCATCAGGTAGGACTGCAGCGGGAACAGCATGATCGAGATTGGACCGTGGAACAGTGTAAACGTATCGCCTGATCGGATAAACCATGTTTCTTGTTAGACGAGGTCGATAGTCGTGTCATCCAAGTCAACGGCTGCTCCAAACTTGTGTCCCGTCGCAGACGAAGACTGGTGAGGGTAGCAGTACTATGGTTTGGGCGACATTCACCTCACCAACAATAGGTCTCGTGCTACTAATCGAAAGCACCATCACAAAAAAAATGGCTCTGAGCACTATGGGACTAAACATCTGTGGTCATCAGTCCTCTAGAACTTAGAACTACTTAAACTTAACTAACCTAAGGACATCACACACTTCCATGCCCGAGGCAGGATTCGAACCTGCGACCGTAGCGATCACGCGGTTCCAGACTGAAGCGCCTAGCACCATCACAGCTGTAGGTCTCATCAACATTATTGCAGACCACTTACAACTTTCCACGATTCATGTCTATTCCGATCGGATGGAAACTTCAACAATAGGAACTATGTGAAGTAATCCTCACCTGCAAACTGATGACTATACAGTGTGTAAGTGATAACTCTTTACAACGTGTTACAGTGGTTGTAGGAGAAGACGAGACGAACAAACCGATAAAACAAACTTGCGCTCTATCACTTGTGGAAACAATCTCAAACTGGCTTAGAAAAACCACTTAAGCTATAGTGAATGCGTGTCTCGTGAGTTCATTCATCTTTCTCGTTAAAATACTCCTTGAACACTATAAACCCTCGTTTTCGCACCTACAAAATGTAAAACTGATGTTTGTGTAGAGTTCACCTCAAAATATAGTACATTTTCACAGCAGAAAAATAACGAATCGTTTTGTTTGTCTCTCTTACTTACTAAGAAACCACTGTTTTATAAGTGTTAAGTTCACATTGAACTGTAAACGTAACTTTTTTCTCTCATTACCTTCACTGGAAAGTTGAAATTAATAACGCTATCGAAATAGCTGACTAAGCCGATTGCGTAAGACAGCAGGAGTATACAGGAAATCTCGCGCAGCGCACTTGTGCTACCGTTTCTGTAGAGCAATCCGAGACTGTTCGCCTCTTGATAGACCGCAAGTGTTGAGAGGTGGCACGCCACACTGTCGCTTTAACAACGCTGTCAGTCAGATTAATGTCCGCAGCTCGTGGTCGTGCGGTAGCGTTCTCGCTTCCCACGCCCGGTTCCCGGGTTCGATTCCCGGCGGGGTCAGGGATTTTCTCTGCCTCGTGATGACTGGGTGTTGTGTGTTGTCCTTAGGTTAGTTAGGTTTAAGTCGTTCTAAGTTCCAGGGGACTGATGACCATAGATGTTAAGTCCCATAGTGCTCAGAGCCATTTGAACCATTTTAGTCAGATTAATATTCAATTTCAGGTCGTGATCTCGGCGTTCCACAGTATTACATTTGGTATGTGTCTTATGACTTGTTTTACACGAGGAAATTGTGAGCAGAATGTTCATATAACTGGCTGTGTAGCCTGTAGAGAACTTGTACCTGAGGGGCCATAGTGCGGGCAACAGACAACAGGGAGAGTGACGGATTGCGGGCCATAAATGCTCAGTCGAGTGACCTGGCTGTGCGAGTAATTATGGGAACCAGCGCTCTGTGGATTGCACTTGCAGAGGGACTTCTGGCTGTAGTACGCCCTTCTTTCCACTGAGACTCGGAGCAGGAAGGTAACATTTAGCAAAACATTTTACCTGGGCCAGGCAACAGTTCATTACAAACGTGGCCAGTTGGCGGAATGTGGGTGGAGAAAGCCATTTAAGAAAGACTGCTGTAATCTAAGCTTTTGTGCAAATAATGGGAATTCCGAGTATTTTCATGTTAAAACCTGGGATGATACGGACGGAGCGACTGGTGCAAGTGTTAAGTGGAGGCAAGACTGTAACTCCCTGATGCCAGTTAAGTCGCTAGGTTCTTTCAGCGAGCAGCAAAAACATATATTTCACGGGCATGGCTGTCTGGGAAGTTTAACAGCCGTCTTTCATCATTTGGATATGGTCGGTCTGCAAAGATTAGATCTCTCAGTAAATGAGGGGCTGTGGTCCCGTTTAGGTAGACGGTTTTCGTCGAAACATGACCATGGTTACCGTGAGAACGACGCCTCCCTAGTCTTTTTTTTTCAGACAACAATTTTTATTCGCTCATTGGCTTCTCTCAGGATATGCAAAGAAGAGGATTGCTTCCGCCCCCCCCCCCCCCTCCCCAGTGTGGGAACCTCAGTGCTGTGTCTGGATTGGCTACCAGGTCAACAGGGCAGTCAGGAGGGGAGATTCAGTGAGTAGAGGATAGTTCGATTGACGTGTGCAATGTGGAGGCGGTTTCGATTTTACTAATTCTGCTCTTGTACCGAGGCTTGGTGGAAAGTGACTGTGGATCTTTGCCTTTGTCGTCTGCTGGTCCTCCGCTGGTGGAGAACTTCACGTCTTTCCCTAGTGTGTGAGATTTGTGGTCTGTAATTCGTGGTGGACTAAGAGCCAGTGGCAGTTTCCAGCTGTACCGACAGTGGAACTGAATATATTCTCGGACATATCGTGTGTCACGAAGGTGAAATTACTGGTGCTGAGTTGGTTGTCTGACATCTGACAATTCGAGCATGCCCCTTTGTGCCTGTTGAGTCAAACTGGCTTTGCCAGATCAGCGAACGGGAGCACCTCACACTGAAATCTGCCGGGATTTCAGAGTTCTGATACGTAAATTTGCCGCGTTCTAATAATCAGAACGCCAATCCGCGCAGTTTGCAAAATTTCGTGGACGCGTCAGAACGTTACAGCCGCCGCAGCGCGCCGATCCTCGCTCCCAGCGCGCCGTTTTCTGGTGCCGCCTGAATCAAGGCGAAAGAGTAAAGTACTGCTGCACCGGCGTGGGGTTGTTAAATGATGTTCACAGCTCCCTGTCCTCCGGTAGACCATAGTGGTGTAACTGGTCGTAGTTGATTCCATTTCAATAGAATTGGGCCTCAGAGTGGAATCATGTAAACGAAGTCAGATTGCGTTGTAAAAGGGATTAACTCAGGGAAGAAGTTGTACAGCTTTGCCAGTGCACCACATCCCTTTTCTGATTTGCATTTGACGTTTTTTTCTGTAGGATTTATCAGCTCGATTGTAGTCATAAAAGGATGAATAAAAACTTGTCATTATTTTTATAAACTTAAATACGGCACTGTTCTCATTCATACTTCCTCACCCATTCACTGTTTTTATTTTATTGTGATGATACATGGATACATCATCAATTCAAGGTTCAATCTTATTAAATTAGTCAATCTGAATTATTAATTTGAGTTCTGAAAGTGACTGTAGACATAGGCAACAAAAGTGTCATGAGTAAATTCACTAATTTTGTATCTAAAATTGAGGGTGCAGCTCACGATTTCAAGGTTATTCAGAAGATAATACTTTTCTTTATGTAAAGATAATAACATTTGCCGGCCGGAGTGGCCGTGCGGTCCTAGGCGCTACAGTCTGGAACCGAGCGACCGCTACGGTCGCAGATTCGAATCCTGCCTCGGGGATTGGATGTGTGTGATGTCCTTAGGTTTGTTAGGTTTAATTAGTTCTAAGTTCTAGGCGACTGATGACCTCAGAAGTTAAGTCGCATAGTGCTCAGAGCCATTTGAACCATAATAACATTTAGTATCGGACATATATTTATGGTCAAAGCAAGCAACGGCTTGGAGCGTCCTATATCAGATTGTTCGTCTCGACTCCCTCTACACCACTGGTCTACAGCGTAAAGAGTTGCCGTTCACACCCCGTATTCCCAGCACTGTGCGGGTGAGGAGAACTTCATATCGTTCTTGTTATTATTAAGTTTCTACGAGATCTGTACAGTCTAATTTCATTTTGGGAGGTAGGTCGTGGGAAGATGCCGTATCAACGATGATATAATTGGATAACATAGCTGCATTACGTACAGATGAGAAAGGAAATCGACAGTGCTCTTTTCATAGAAACCGTTGTGGTATTTCCGTTAATCGATATAGGGATACCAGGGGTGGGGGGGGGGGGGGGGCGGACAAGGAGCTGAGCCTCGGACCTTCGAAATACGAGTGCTACGTCACACCCACTGCATTGCCTCGCACGTTTGCAGGGAAAATTTAAGTTGACGACCAAATTAATATTAACACATTCCGACATGAGGACCTGTTTTTGTAATATTGTAATTATGCTTTCTTAAAATATTAGGTGCCTTTGTTTCGATGTTTACCATTATAAATGTCATATTATTGGCATTACATTCACATTTGAGTTAAACCTGCACGTAATGATTCAGGAATTTCTTCCTTGTACACGGTTTGGGTAACAAGTAGCTACCCAGAACCTTCCATCTACATAGATTCTTGTTCTTACGCACGGCCGTCAAAGTATCAACTTTCGTGGCTGTAGCTACACTAAATAAAGCAAACCAACTTACGGAAACGTTATATGTATGTGACTGAAAACAGTTACGTCACTGCACAGCACGAAATGGTCAAAGATTCTGAAATACACGCTGATCTCACATCAAATCTGGTTCGTGGGAGAGAGGGCGGGGGGGGGGGGGGGTGGGGGGGTGGGGGGGGGGGAAGATGGAAATGAGCAGAACGAGGTTTTTCACGGCCGGTGTTTACTTCTGTTAAGACTTTAGGACTGAGATGCAGAGATGACGTACCTCAAAACTGTTTGCTAACATCAGGTCGCCGTCTCCAGGAGACACTCTCATAGGTGAAACACAGGAAATTGCGTCGAAAACTCAGGGCGCCTAATTTATGAGCGACATAGAAGGCACCGCTTCACGTCTCGTGATTTCGATTGTATACGATCGAGAAAACCAAAGTGTAGATCGGCAAGATGACTCAGAGCGCGCCTTCCAATCTTACCCATCAGTTGCACAACTATAGTGAGGACTGAACTGGGAATATCAAAGTCTGTCGCTATCGCTCGACTTCCTGGTTCCGAGCTTTTCTCCGAAAATGTGTGGCGAGTGAGAACACAAATACAGCCAGTTCGTGACTCATGCGTCGTCGTGTTATTCAGTTCATTATTTATTTCGGCGTTTGCTGCACCTTTCATGCACCCAGATGTTACATCAGGTAATTTTTTGGCATGAGTGTCCTTTTAGGTGGTTTTTACGCGCCCGTTTAGGCGACTAAGGCTTAAAAAATACGATGCACAAGAGTTGGAATCGATAACGTAGCCAACAAAGCTTACATGATTCACAGACTGGTGGTGTACGTAATTTCCGTTAATTAGGTTAAGCAGCAGCAAGGGATCCGACCACAAAGTTACAATAATATAAATCTGGCAAATAATGAGAACAGCGGATCCAAAAATGGCTCAAACGGCTCTGGGCACTATGGGGCTTGACATCTGAGGTCATCAGTCCCCTGGAACTTACAACTACTTAAACCTAACTAACCTAAGGATACCACACACACCCATGCCATCGCGGCCGCCCAACAGCGGATCCAGGACGACGTATAGGTGCTAGGAGAGAGAGAGAGAGAGAGAGAGAGAGAGAGAGAGAGCAAGAGATAGAGAGAGAAAAAATGAGATAGAGAAGGAGAGAGTTGTATGTGATAATGAAAAAAGTTTGTTTGAGGTACAAAAGCTTTCCGCTAGAAAACACTCGAATACATATGCAGTCTACAATACATTGAAAAATCAAATATGATTCTGTACGTTGTTTGTACAGTTACTATATGATCGTAGTACCACTCCAGTAAATATAACCGTTCTACATGAGATCAGTACAAAAGATGCTGCTACGCACACAGCCATGGCTCAGTGAATAGTAAAAGGAACTTCGTTATTTCCGTCATATTCCAACACGGTATGGCTGTCTTTATGATTTGACTCGACTCGTAATCTCTGTTATATTATTCTCATTAATCCAATGCTGGACAGCTCTCAACTTCTGAAAAGTTTGTGCTTTTTAACTACCAGGTTTCACTTCCAAATATTAGTAAAGACGGTATAAACTACTTATAGACTTTCCTTTTAATGCACGCTGGCTATTTACTTGTGAATACAGACGTCCGTCTTTAACTTCCATTTTTGTGCTAGCGGCATAAACTACTTACAGACTTTCCTTTTAAAGCACTCTTGGAATTCACTTCGGAATGCAGCGTTCAGTTTTCCAAAGGTACTCCTAAGCCTCCTTAATTGTCATTCCGCTTGACGTTTTCAGTTATGCTGAGTCTAGAATTTCAGTAACCGTTAATCTTTAGTGTTCTCCTGTCAGTATGCGGATTGTACGTCATTTTGGTCTTACACTAATTAATCTTAAGGGTTGCCGTCTTACTTAGTCTTTCTAGTTCATCCATCTTTTGACACAGTTCTCCTGGATTCGTAGCAAAGAAAACCAGGTAATATCCAAATCAAATGTGGTTCGGGTAAGATCCATTCATGCGTAACTCTTCTTCATCTCACTTTAATGATTTGAAGACCTTTTCCCAGGCTACATAAAACAGGAAAGGTGACTCCAATTCACCAAATTAACTTCTTTCTCAATTCTGATCTTTTCAATCTCTTGTTGTAATCGAACAGTAGCCTTGCTGCACGAAGTGTGTTCAGAAAAGAAGGAGGATTTTTATTTTACGAAAGTAATTTTATTTGTTCGTCGACGTTAATGGCTTCTCCTTCAAAGTAGTCCCCATTAGATATCAGATACTTATCCAGGGGCTTATTCCAATCAAAGAAACACACATGGTACCATATCTTTTGGACAGCTTTCAAGTCTTTCAGCGATGCGTTTTTCATCTAATCTATGCCAGTGAAACGATTGCCCCTGAAGTTTTACTTTAATTTTTGAGACAGGAAAAAGTCATATGGGGAATTTTATGGAGAATGTGGAGGCTGGGGCATCGTTCCAGTATTGTTTTTGGCCTAAATTTTACGAACAAGCAATGAAGTGTGAGGAGGTACGTTATAGTTGTGCAAAAGACATTAACTGTTTCGTCACAAATCCGGATTTTTTTCTGGTTGTTTCTCAGAAATGGCGCTGAACTTGCAAGTGGCACTACCCATTTGACTTTGCTACTTTCGGTACTGGCGATCCAGAAAGCTTACATTGGGACGACTGAGCCTTAGTTTCGGCGTCGTATCCGTAACTACATGTTTCATCTTCTGTTGTAACACGCTGCATTAGTTCATCATCATTGATACTCCATCTAGCGACTCCTGAGCGACTTACATCTACCGCTGCATTTGTACGAAATTCAACGGTTGTGGAACAAACTAGGCTGTCACTTGCTTTGTCCCCAAAAAATTCGAAAGAATTTCATGGCATGAGCCTATCGATATTCCAACATCATCAATCATCAACGATTTCTCTGACTGTGATATGACGATCGTTCATAATCATTTCTTTCACTTTTTCCACAATTTAATCGCTTGATGATGTGCTGGCACGCCAAGGACGCTCGTCATCTTTAATGTTTTGGCGGCCTTGTTCAGAAATGTTAAACCAATCTCAAACCCGTGTTTTATACACAGCTGACTCATCAAATGTAATATTTAACAACTTTGTTGCAGTTTATTCTATCCTTATAGCTAAATTTTATAGCATTATCTCATTATTTAAATTGATTCGACAGGTTTTTTTGGTGAAACGGTGTATTTTATGTCAATTAGAACTATTATTTTTGTACGACTTAGGTTTCGAGCTGTAATCCTGTTTCTATTGCAAAATAAATAATGTTCGCTTCTTCAGCTATAAAGTTTTGGCACGCTTAGCATCAGTTATTCAACACATTAACTTATCTGTGAAGTGATCAGACGTCTGAAGCTGTTTTATACATGGGAATATGGGAGTTCAATTGTTTAAATAGTTATGGGATGGGGTAAGGGGAGGGGGAGTCGAAAGAACTCGACCAACATAGCGCAACAGAATACAGGATCTGTCGTTGCACTGACGACAATTTTTTTTCGTCAGACGGTAACGTGTTGAAATTAGAGTGACAGGGCCTCAGCTTAGCGGCCGTCAGTGTGCTGGAATCTAAGGACAAACTCGCAGCTTTACCTTCTTCCCGCGCAGTTACTTTCAAGGCGGCTGTTTCAGCCTCTGAGGAAAAGTCCCGCTCACTGTTCTGTTTAAACAGCGCTAAACAGACTGGTCAGTGGTGTTTCTCAACGATCAGTCTTTCAAGGCCTGCTGCACAAGTTGACACACTTCCGTTACACATCCTGCCGAGCACATTATCGATATAGTCGGCACAGGTGTGGCTCCGGACGATTTCTCCACTGCAAAAAGTGTTTCGCAACCATTCACAATGCAGGTTCAGCAATTACGTCTGCTAGTAAATACGTTAGTAGGGATGCCGTATGTATCCTGGTCACTTATTTCCTGGATGATTTTTCCTTACGTTTGGATTCACAGACGAAGATTGTATATTTCCTGCGATTTTCTAACAATTCTTCGCCTTTTCTTAGATTTCCTGCCATACAGCATAGTTATCATCAGAACAACCTGCAAGAAATTTGCATCCATACCTTCAAAACTTAATGCCGCTAGAGAGATGACTACTCTATCTGTCTGTTGGCATATTTGTAAAAATTAGTGTGTGCATCCAGGTCTGTATGTTCCACATCTCCTGCCACAACACTGAATCAATTTTAACTAGACTTGGTGCACATATCACCTACTGTCTGGAGAGAAGGTCACCACCCACTGGGATAGGGATGAGAGTGAAAAGCATTAGCATCGAATCCATAGTTTTCTGGGTGCCTAGAATAATCGGTGACTGGCACATTTCATCCCTAAGGATGAGCGCGGGGGGGGGGGGGGGTGTGGAGGGGGGGGAGGGAGGGAGGGAGAAGGGAGGGGTTGGAAGGGAGCTCAAAAACAGTGACTCCTGAAGCAATTTCTGTCAGACTCTGCACAACTGCTGTGTAGAAAAAAATACTGTGACACTGAGACACCGCTAGGACCCCTATGCCTGGGGTGGTGATGAAAACGACAAAAAAGGACCAAGTACGCCTGCAGCAATTTCAACTAAATTTGTTGTATACATGATTCATTATTTTCATAAAAATACTATGGGAGTAAGATACTTCTAGTACCCGTAGAGGTATAGGTGAGGATGAGAACTGATGACAAGTGAAAATGTCCAAAAACGACCTCTTGGCATTCCTTTTCTCTGTTTGGTTGACTTGGAATACGCTAAAAGCATAGAGCGCAGTCTGCCTCTTATTTGTGTTGCTCAGTGCGTCAGCCAGACCGCGAGGATAAGCACTGCAGCGAAACAAGAGCTTTTTCAACGTGTTTCGGGGCCAGAGGTCATGTCACGCGGCTGACTACCACACTTAACGTTCTCTCTCTAGTCACAGGGTGGAAAACAGCGGAGAATCGAGACAGTAGTCAGCGACAATCCTTTTTTTTTTGGAAACGACAGTCAATTTCTGTACTGAAAATGCGTCAAGCGAAACGGAGTTCTGTGGGTTCCTACGAAAATATGAAACAGACGATGAACAACACGACAAGCGCACGCGAGTGAAGTCGCGAGAAGAAGCTACGCTGCCACTTCAAACGTTTTTCGCCATATGTCAAAAACAAATATCATGTGGCTCTCACACAGGAGCATTCTTTCTGGTTTATAGTACCAGTATCTTGCGCCTCTTCGTTTTCTGGAAATTTGTTCTAGCATCACTCCAACAGTTGCCCCATCCTTGTCAAATCGCAGCTTGTGCTCCCTCTGCAATGACTGTGTCGTCGACGTAGCAACAAGCCGTAATCTTCATTTATACTCAGAAAATCATTACACGCATCGTGGCAGGAGGAACTTCCATTATAGCATATCAAAGGCTGCCCTATCCTTCCGTTCACGTTCGGAACGCGGTAAGAATAATTACTTGCTCCGTTCGAGTTGTTATATGTGTAATATTACGTTAGAGGCATAATGATCTTTAATGACACACTTGTTGTGTAGCTTTCTAGTGATTACAGAAATTGTGTTGCAGAATTCGATACTTCTCTTCATTCTGTTACAGTGTTGGCCCTTTTTGGATAAGGAGTAAAGGAGAAGCGTACACTGCAGGATAGTTAAGAACATCGCCTTTGAAAGCGCGAGTCTTTTCCACAGTACAACCCGTAGAGTTCCGAAAATGTTTCCCGTGGTAGTGTATTAAACACACGAAAATGTAAATAAACACAGCCTAAAATGAATAAAAATCAATCTTTTTCCATTAAATATAGACTGTCACTAACTACAATTTATCATTACTCATTTCTTGTTTACGTAAATGTTATTATCTGCTGTTGTGGTGCTTTTTTCCTTCCTTTTATTTCTGGTGAAGCACTGGGTGGTGTTATTTATCACGTGCTCAATATTATTATCCTAGTCTACGGATCACATAGTAAGACACGGTGGCTCAATTAAGAACGTGGTAAATGTTTGGCTGGCAGCGAAGGTAATTACTAAAAGCGTTGTACGGAATATCAATATGGCTTCACCGGAAATATCAAAAAGTAAACACTGCTAGCTGCAGTAATTACTTGCCGAAGGCTACAGAAAATGAGCAGTTATTGACACTTGAGGGGATTGTAATCCACTGTCCACCTCAGGAATAAGAGGTGCGCAGATAGCAACAGAATTTCCCAGCGTCCTCTTTTTCATGAGCTGTTCTAAAGGTACACTGTAAGTAAAAACACTGAAAGTAGCACAAAATATTTGAAACGGAGGGAAGAGATTTTAAAATTTTTTCACGAATGACCCGTACACAACAAAGACAAATCGTACAAACATTGGTTCAAAGTTTTGTTTCTGTGATGGAATTATTCGCTCTTCCCAAATGAAAGATACGTGAAGTTCACTTGAACCGATGAAGCAAAAGACATTTATTTTCGGTAAGTGTAGTCAAATTCAGAGTGGATCAGCGAAGGAAGAAAGACGTAGTGATGCGAAAAGAACCCTCTGCAGACACCGTAGAATTCAGAATGTGTCTAGAATTCAGTATCCTTCGCTTGGGACCTACATCTGTGGTCTGCAGGCACTGGGCTTTATCTTGAATGAATACATTTTCCTATATGCAGTTGTTGGTTATTTTAATCCTTTGTACATTGCACTATTTTCTGTGCCGTCAGCCACAGTTTAACATTGCCGATTGGTTTTATTACTCGAATACGAGTAGACCTGGCTTCTTCTTCTTCGCCACAACGTGTAATACAGTTGCGTATACTTCTTTCTTAAGAAGACTTTTTATAAACGTTGAACTATGTTGAAGTGATTTTAATAAACCTTCCAATTTGCAACTGATTGGCTGCTTACTATTTTTACAAGAAGGAATGTGTGTGTCGTTAGGAACCGTTCGACCGATGCACCTCATTCTTTGCAACTCCGTACGAACAGCCATTGTTTATACTAGCTGGGCTGCCGGTAGCACTTTGTAACTCAGGGGTGATTCCTTCCACTGATTTTATGCAATTCTTCCAATCGCCCTCCACAATGCTCGTCGACCCCCGTCCGTGGGTATACGAGCTCTGCCTCGCCTTGGTCTAGCTGTCGTTGTTCCTTGGCGTTTCCGTCTCACAAGAGTCGAAATGTCCCCGATAGGTTTGTTACTCAGATAACAATTGGCTAGCCCACTGTCGAAACAAGTGAGCTCTCTGGACTGACTGAGTTGTAAATGTTTCTCGGCTGACAACACAACACACCCTACCTACTTTCATAGTGCTGGCTCCATCACTCGCAACATGTAACGGTCAATTCCGTATGACATAGGGGCGTCAAGATATTTTTGGTTTAGATAGTATAGATCAATCACACTTTGGTGTTATAATAGTATATTTATCTCCTGTTTGCCCGTGCTCCGTTGTTCCATTTAGAGGTGTTAGACTGTGTGTTATGGCTAAAATAATTCTTAATTCTGGTGAGCTTCCCTCTTCGCTCACTATTGTTATCCTGCCGGCATGGTTTTCTTTTCAGTTCCCGAGTCATTCCAGTTCCCAGACACTCTTTTACTACTGTTAGTGACTGGAGAGAATCTGATGTTGTGATGGTCATTCTGTACTGATCTCTGTCTTGAATGTCGTTATAGGCAATTTAGATTTGCTAAAAGTCCTTGCTTAGTAGTCTTGTCTCCCTGGCGTTATTCGCTTTCCATCTAGAGACACTGCTGAACCTGACTTACGAGAGTCTCCGGTTGTCCGCGCTGACTATGGTCGTGACCATACAAGATCAGTCTCCTCTTCCTCACACTGTGGGATTCCTTGTTGCGTCTGGTTATGTGCACATCACACTCTTTGGTGGAGCGCATTGTTTTCCGCAGAATATTTCCGTGTATTTATTCTAGTTACCTGAATTGTAATTTGGTGACCATGATACAGCATCCTGAAGAGTACAACACTACAATGTTGCAGTTAACAAGTAATATATCGTAAACATACAGCTGACGAAGTGTGGTAGTTAAACAAATTGATAATTTGCACTGTCCAGCTGCAGCATTCAAACTGAAGCTGACTTACTAACTTGAGATTATATACGTATTACGCCAGTTGGGTGAAAGCCCGAATCTCTGATATCAATTAAATCTGTAAGTATCCTTACAGAGATGGTAGGCTCTCCAATTTCGTAATCCTATTGATAATGGTAAGATCCTCTTTAATTTTCAGCGTTACCCATTCTGTGAACTACATATGCGTTAAATTGTTGCACAATCTAATAGCTCTGGTGGAATACTACTTTTTAGAAAAAGAATAAAAAGAAACCGCCTGTCTAAGGCCAATCTTTGATCAGATGTATTACGATGATAAGACTTCTGCAAATAAAAAGTGAATATATATGAGAGATAAAGAGTCCAAATTCTAGAGTGACTCGTGTTATTGCAATTACAGTTACCGATAATCCATCAGCAGCTTTTATGTTATATCTAAAGCTTCATCGCAAGAGCACGTTGCTATGTAGATTTGAGGGTAAGCCCGAGGGCACAATGCGTTGCAGCTGTACAACACGAAGTTGCAAGGGGGAAAGTGAGGCAGAGAATAATTGGATTAAATTACTGCACACTCTGGTGGTGTGGCGGTTTGCATCGATAGAGATCGCAAAACAAGTTCAGCCTTCCGCCATAACGAAATGTGCGCTCTCGAAGTTTGCTGGACACACGGCATGGACTTAGCGCGAAGAATGGGCTGACAGTTTGTGATAACACTGAGCGTTTAGTTGATCTGAAGACACCTTTAACATCGTCAGCCAACACCTTTGCAATAGAATCACTTACTTCAATTTTTTTCCAAGTTTATTTAATACTTCTACAATACGCCAGTGTGGTAACTAGGCAATATATAATCATGGTCAGTACCGGTAAACTGAAATATGCGAAAGCATTCAAATTAGCACAGCGAATTCGGAGAGCTTTCAGTGATGGTTTTACATTATTATTCAGCACAAAAAAGCGCATTGCATCACTTCAATATGTGTTATTTCAGTGTTGTTACCGTACTATTTATTAGAATCGAATATTGTGAACAGAGTTGCCCCCATCAATCTATTAGTAGCTGGTCTCACACATCGAAAACTCGGCAGATCTGGCCAAAACCGCTCCCATTCAGCTGGGTCAGCTTATTTTATTATGGTATCTTGCGACGGCATTCTTAAGGCATCAGACAAGCCTAGCGTCAGAATTGCAAAGTGTACCGTGAGCTGAAATTTTCTACAATTTCCAATGACACTGAAGGCCAATTTTTCATACGATTCAAGAGAATTTTAATCATATTGTATTCCTAGCGTCACTTCAGTTGTGCGGCTGGATTCACTATTCCCTGTCAGAAATGTCACATTACATAATAATTGATGGATCGTCATCGAGCAAGACAGAAGTGATATTTGGCATTCCCAAAGGAAGTGTTACAGGTCCTCTGCTGTTGTTAAGGCAGGTGAACGATTTAGGAGACAATCTGAGCAGCTCTCTTAGATTACTTACAGATTATGCTGTCATTTTAGTAAAGTCATCAGAAGATCCAAGCCAACTGCAAAACTATTTAGACAAAATATCTGTATGGTGCGGAAAGTGACAAGTGTCTCTGAATAAGGAGAAGTGTGAGGTCATCCACATGAGCACGAAAAGAAATCCGTAAAATTTCCGTTACACGATAAATCACGCAAATTTAAAGGCTTTAAATTCAACTAGATATCTAGGAATTACATTTACGAACAATTTAAATTGGAACGATCACAGATATGATGATGTGGGGAACGCAAAACAAAAAATGTATTTTATTAGTAGACAATTAGAAGATGCATCAGGTCTACTAAAGAGACTGTTCACATTTTTGTCCGTCATTTGTTACAATATTGCTCTGCAATGTGGGATCCTTACCAGATAGGATTGACGGAGGACATCGAAAAAGTCCAAACAAGGGCAGGTCGTTCTGTATAATCTCGAAATAGGAGAGAGAGTATCACGGATGTGTTACGCGAGCTGGAGTGGCAATCACTGAAACAAAGACTTTTTCGCTGCAACGAAATCTTTTCACGAAATTTAATTTCCCAACTTTCTCTTATGAGTGCGAAAGTATTTTACTGTCGGCAACGCACATAGCGAGAAATGGCCATCGTAATAAAATAACAGAAACCAGAGCTCGTACAAGAATATTTAAGTATTCATTTTTCTCAAATCCTGTTTGAAAGTGGGATCGTACAGAAATAGTCTAAAGGGGGTTCGAACAACCCTCTGCCAGCCACTTAAGAGACAACTATAGAATAATCACGTAGATGTACATGCATTCAGACAAAATCATAGATTGCTGGTTCTGTATGAATGCACGCTGACCTTATTTATAATACACTAATTGAACCTGGTTGACATGGGGACGTAAGGGCTGAAAACAAACAAAAATGAAAATAATTACGGAAATCTTAAAAGACTGCGTTCTGATAACAGATTACATATCTGCACTTTGATTTTTTCAGATTAGTATTAATTTATCTGCTTTATCGTTTGTAGAGCTCTGTGACTGTGGATTATATTATTTTAAGAAATATAGCAAGCAGTCACATTTTAATGTATATTTACTGATGTCAGAGTTTCGAGCTTTCACCCATCTTCAACTGGCGTAATACATACGAGGGTTGGAACTTAAATAGTGACAACTATTTATTCACAACCGATACAAAAGAGTCACATGTTTGCACCTGTTACTGTCCTTCAAAGTAGTCACCAGCATTGTGTAGAACCCGTTGCCAGCGATGTGGAAGCCGTAGTATACCGTTAGCAGAGCCTGTTCTGTTGATGGAGTGAAAAGGACGATCTAAAGTTATGATGATTCTCGTGTACGACTGTGATGGTGTTATCCTAACGCATTACGTTCCTCCACGGCAGACCGTCAATGCACAGAACTACTGTTCGTTTTTGGAACATCACCTGCGACCAGCTTTGCGAAAGAAGCTGCGACACATTCTGCGCAACCCACTCATCACTTTTCACGACATCTGCCTCGTGATGGCTGGGTGTTGTGTGCTGTCCTTAGGTTAGTTAGGTTTAAGTAGTTCTAAGTTCTAGGGGACTGATGACCATAGATGTTAAGTCCCATAGTGCTCAGAGCCACTTTTCACGACAATGCGCGAGCGCATAAAGCGCAAGGTGTGGCTGCTGTGTTCGGTCGATGGGACTGGGAAGTATCGTACCATCCACCATACTCCCCGGACTTAAGTCCATGTGACTGATTTGATTCCAAAGATGAAGGAACCACTTGGTGGCATTCGCTTCTCAACTGTTCCAGAGATTCGACAGGCAGTAGACCGCTCCATTCGCACCATCAACAGAGCAGGCTCTGCTAACGGTATACTACGCCTTCCACATCGCTGGAACAGGTTCTACTCAACACTGGTGACTACTTTGAAGGACAGTAACAGGTGCAAACATGTAACTCTTTTGTATCGGTTGTGAATAAATAGTTGTCACCATTTAAGTTACAACCCTCGTATATAATCTCAAGTTAGTACGTCACTAAAACCATCAGCTTCAGTTTGAATGCTGCAGCTGCCCAGTGCAAATTATCAATTTGCTTAACTACTACACTTCGTGAGTTGTATATTTACGCTATTTTACTTGTTACAAGTACTTACTTTTTATTACGATTGTTGTTGCTCCAATTTTTCGCATTTGTAATCGTTGCACAAGACACTTCTTCTTTGCATATTGCGGGAACATAGCGCAGTATCCGCCTCGTTGCCGACTAACAACTTTGTTTACTGTGGAAAGTTATGTCTATGGTCAGAGTGACATTTGGCGTATAGATGCAGAATATACTGAAGGACACAGTCCGGTGTGTACATTAAGTATTTATAATTTAAAACTCTGTATGATAAAAAATTGAAATTTCTTAGTGTGAATCAATGTTGTTGAATGCGTGTGTGAACCGTCGTCGTCCCGATTGTGAGTCCAGCGTGCTGACCACTGCTGCACCCCACTCGGTTTCTCTGTTTATGGTTGAAATGGTTCTGAGCACTATGGGACTTAACTGCTGAGGTCATCGGTCCCTTAGAACTTAGAACTAATTAAACCTAACTAACCTAAGGACGCCACACACATCCATGCCCGAGGCAAGATTCGAACCTGCGACCGTAGCGGTCTCTGTTTATGGCAGATGAAAACAACGACTGGATAGATAACAGCATCAATGAGTACAAAACCTCAATACCGGTTTTATTGTATGATTGTTAATGTCTACAGATTTGTTTTCAATATGCTGGTTCAAAAAATGGTTCAAATGGCTCTGAGCACTATGGGACTTAACATCTGAGGTCATCAGTCCCCTCGAACTTAGAACTAATTAAACCTAACTAACCTAAGGACATCACATGCCCGAGGCAGGATTCGAACCTGCGACCGTAGCGGTCTCTCGGTTCCCGACTGAAGCGCCTAGAACCGCTCGGCCTCACCGGTTGGCCAATATTCTGGTTATACAATAACTTTGACTTACTGTAATTCGTTTTTCAACCATTTTTTCAAACTTTCTAAGTTCCTCCACTCATTGTTGAAGTTCATCTACATCTGCATATACATACATACTCCGCAATCCACCATACGGTGCGTGGCGGAGGGTACCTCTTACCACAACTAGCATCTTCTCTCCCTGTTCCACTCCCAAACAGAACGAGGGAAAAATGACTGCCTATATGCCTCAAGTGACTGCCTATTCATCTGCAATGGGCATAAACAATGCGTTGTCATCAGCAAAACACGTTAGTACAGCCCACACGAAAGCGTTACAAGGCTTACAAAGCGATATTTGGACTGAACGTAACGGTGCCCTAGAGAACGCCTATTATCTCATATCAAAGCACGGGTGGGAAAGATTTCGGCTCGTGAACCATGACGGTGCCTGAGTGCCAAAGCGCTCAGCCTCGCTTCACACATGCAGCGGAGATGTTGAGTTGCAGATAAGCACAACAAAAAGACTGTCACAAATAAAGCTTTCGGCTATTAAGACATTTGTCAACAATACACGACACACCCACACCCCCCCCCCCCCCCCCCCCCCACACACACACACACACACACACACACACACATGCAAACGCAACTCACACACACGACTGCAGTCTCAGGCAAGTGAAACCACACTTCATTGTTTGATTTATTTTTTATTTCACGTTTCTCAACAACATATATCACAAACAAAACAAGTTATCAGTATCAATGTATTATTTTTGGTCCACTGAAGACATAATATAATATCTATCTGGTACAGACTGTCAGCATGTGGACAGATGCAGGCAGTTTCACAGAGTTTCGCAGTCGAGTTATCATTTAATAGTGACTTACTTAATTTCGTAATCGAAAATAGATCTTTCAAACAAATATGTCGATCGAAATATTGTAGCACTCTTCCAACCTTGCTATGGAGAGTTAGAAATCTTCTTGAGAAACGCAATATAGGCATCCTGGGCAGTTTTCACGAAAAATGAATTGTAATTAAAACTGGATTTACCTTGTAGGTCAGTCAGTTGCAACTGCACTTGCACAGGAGCTCTTTCAACTGAAACGGCAAACGGTCTCGAAAACAGCTCGAAAACTGCTATAAGACTGACAGTGTCCTCAAAACAATCATAGAACTATCGTTGTAATTCTTGAAACACCAGAATGAATTTTTCAAACTTCGAACTTTCTTTAACACTAGTGAGAGTATGAAACTGGATTATCTTTGTCAGGGTGTGCCCCTTCCGCAACCCGATGTTCTTTTTATATGCATCCACATCAAATAAGAAAGAAATTGTCTTTGTAATGTCTTACTGTGGACAGCGTGCAGTTACGTCCCCTTAAAATGCGAAGTCTGCAATCCATCCCGGATGTTGTAATCCTTGCTCTTGCACTGCCTTTTTGCTTCATAAATTCAGCAATAGTGAGATATAAATCGAAAATCGTTCCAGGCTAACACCTTACTTAATCAACGCAATCTGCAGTAATACACGAAGTCTCCACACTCTTCGTTCATTTCCCTTGGAAACTGTTGCAACTGAAAATGGAATAATGGATACGGCAACAGAAGTTTTACTATTTGTACCAGCAATTTCTTCAAGTGCTCCATGGCTTCATATTTAGCACAATGTGCTTCGTGATGTACAGAACAATGAGTCTCCTGTGTCCATCATTGCAGTTTTTTGGCCTTTCATTAAAAGATTAAATCCTTTCGGCATGATATTATAGTGTCGTTTCGCAGCAAATAAGCAGTACTCGTCGCTTATACGAATTGAGAGTTCTCGTCCCTGTCTTCTGTCGTTCCCGTTGATTTTAAAGGATTGTTACTATAGATCGCTAGATCGTTGGACTGCCTCCGTTTGTGCAAGCAGCCAGTGGACCTGTGAACGTCCGTCAATACACGAACAAATAGCGAAGGTAAAAACAGCAACAACACCACGAATCCGGCCAACTCAAGAGTGTTGTGCGGACCGCAAAATGCCGCACCGCAATGGTAAACGAAATGTCACGTTTCTCCGGGTCCTTCCGAGAAGGGCCGCGCAAAGCCAAGTGACAGGCGGCCCACACGCGCAGCATGCGTGTCGCTTGTCGCACCGTGGCGGGCCCTGTTGTAGAGGTACGTTCTGCGCAGTCAACCTTGCTATATTCTGGCCGTACCCCGCCTCCGCCCTGCCGCCTCTCTTCCGCCATCCGCCCCTGTCCTTGCGACGTGACCCGCTGGCCTTGAACCGATGACGAATCCCGCACTCACTGCCGTCGCAGCTTCCGTTAACAGAGATCTGAGCTAGTGACCGGCAGCGAAAGGTGTGGGGCACGTAACGAAGGCTGCTTTTTTGTCTTCTAAATTACTGCCGTCGAGAACGTAGCACTTACGCGCTATTGGAATTTTAAGAGCGAGGCCACGCTCTCTGCCGGTGCAAGGTATCGGTTATTATCGTAAGGGAGAGAGAGAGGAGGGCAGATTGCCGCTTCCTTTACCGAGAACTGCTCGCAATAACTGCCTCAGTCACTCGTCAGCGAGCCAGTGAGAAAATTCCCACAGGTGTGCTGTCGACAAGCTTTCTACACGTTTTCTTGAATATTACGTCAGGGCACATACCTTGAAACATGAATTGTTGTTAAGCATTTACGAAATACACTTCCGTACAACTCAGTGTAATACGAGTGCATACCACACAGAGTCAGTTGTGTACGTACGTCTCGTGGAGAATTACACGAACTTCCACGATAGCTCTGACTGGCAGTACTGGCGCTGTTTACCGGTACGCTAGACTTTTAGTGTCTTAAAGCTTAAATCTGGAAATTTGAGGTAAGGTCTTATGAGACCAAATTGCTGAGATCATCGGCTCCTAGGCTTACGCACTACTTAATCTAACTTAAACTAACGTACCCTAAGGACAACACACACACACACCCATTCCCGAGGGAGGACTCGAACGTTCGATGGTGGTGGGGAAGCTGGGGGGGGGGGGGGGGGGGGGGAGACCCGCGCGGGCCGTGTCAAGGCGTCTTAGATCGCGCGGAATAAAGCTTAAGGCATAACTTTAATTGTATGCGCGGCGACCCGCCAAGAAACAGAAAATGAACATGATAGAAACTACCAAAATTTAATCTAGGTGCCGCGTACGGCTGCATTTGTGGCAGTTCCGAGAAACAACACCACACTAACTTAAGTTCTTCCTGTCGTTTTTCTCTCGAGTCTCACTAGCTACTTTCACACGCTGCAGGGTTTATTTCATTAGTAATGTTCTGTACTGCTTCGTACACAATGATAAAGAGAGGTGGGCTACAAAGTGTTGCAGCAGCTGTCGTCGTAGGTAAGCTGTGCAGGAGTAGAAATGATTAGCGGACACGTAAACGCAGAAAGCAGAAGTTTTACTTAACTTGCAGCTCTCTCCAAGCATTGCGAAGAAACTAAAGAAAATAAAATAGATGCGGCTATTACAAGAAGTAAACTAAAGTTTTGTGCAGTGTGAACTGTGGAAGGCTGACTAAGACTTATTAATAGAAGTTTTTACGGTTCTTAACTGGAGTGTGCAGATGGTGCCTCGGAATGCAGTTCAGTGTTCACCTGCACACTTCTCTCTTTAAACCTGGTATATTTCTACATCCAGTGAACGATGACTAACATCAGTTGTATAAAGTTTAGTTTGGCTCTGCTTAGAGTATACTACTGATGAATCTCGAAACACTCGTTCAAACACAGTGCTGATGACTGTCTTGAGGAGCTTCCTAACCAGCTGTGAGTGGAGCCGTGTGTCTTCTTACATTCAAATTTGGCGGATGGACGTCCACTTGCGAAATATTTCTGTGACGTAATGCGAATGTGTAACACAGTCTATGTCCTATGCGCCCTGTGTAGAGTCTAACCTAAACTGTTTTGGGTTGTAGGTCCCATATCTTGTGGAGGACACAGCAGCTGCGAAACAGAATTAAACGATCGCTTTTTCGAAACCCCGTAATTGTCTCCCATTGCGACGCATTAAGTTTGAAATTTGTCTCAAAGCTGCCTGCAAGTTTCCTCTGTAGTGGTGCAAAAGCGTGGCACACTGAGACGTCATCCTCGGATTCGGCGACGCTTCAGACAGCGAGGTGTCGACACGTGCGAAAAGAAAGGCCACAGCTCAGAAGTTCATGTGACTTGGAAAGTGGGTTAATAATATCACATTGGCACCAAACATCCCGGCAATTCTGTTCAACGCCACCGTGGGCGTGTCACACGATGAGATGGTCACCACAGCTCCCATTCCCCATCTTTCACGCCTTCTTTTGACGCCACTGCGATGGACAACACAATCACGAAGCCCAGCGTTGAAATCACGCTGTTTTCTTATGAGCGTTTGGGCGAGGGAGACATTCCAGACGTACCACCACTCAGAATCGACACGAAAAGGTCTCAGGAGGTGGCACAAAGGGCGTGAATCGAACCACTCCTTTCCCCGTGGCGTTGATGCCACACATTTCGTGGTAAACTTCAGTTCTCTGTGAGTTGAGGAACAGAAAGACGTCCTTGACAGTGCTCCACACCGCTGAGTCGTTGGGCGTTTCAGTCCCTCTCTAAGGACACTGTGGGGCTGTCTGAAGCGTCGTGGAGCCTGAGGGTAGCGATTCTGGGCGTCACGCTTTCGCACCTTTGAGGCAAATTTCAAATTTATGCGGTGCAGTGGGAAGCAGTTTCGGAGTTTCTTTAATTCTGTTGGCCAGTGTATTTTACTTGTTGCCGCGCGGACTAGCCGTGCGGTCTTGGCCGTCTTGTCACGGCCTGCGTGACTCCGTCCGTTGGAGGTTCGAATCTTCCCTTGGGCTTGGGTGAGTGTGTTGCCCATAGCGTAAATTACTTCGATAAAGGAGTGCGTAGGTTTAGGGACCGATGACCTCAGCAGTTTGGTCCCAGAAGACCTTACCACAAATTTCCAATTTTTTCAAATGTTGCCGGCCGGAGTGCCCGTGCCGTTCTAGGCGCTACAGTCTGGAACCGCGCGACCGGTGCGATCGCAGGTTCGAATCCTGCCTCGGGCATGGATGTGCGTGATGTCCTTAGTTAGGTTCAAAAATGGCTCTGAGCACTATGGGACTTAACTTCTGAGGTCATCTGTCCCCTAGAACTTAGAACTACTTAAACCTAACTAACCTAAGGACATCACACACATACATGCCCGAGGAAGGATTCGATCCTGCGACCGTAGCGGTCACGCGGTTCCAGACTGTAGCGCCTAGAACCGCTCGGCCACTTCGGCCGGCTACTGCCTTGTGGATTGAATTTTTTTTTGGCTTCCGAAAGTTTTATTGTTGCTCTTTGCTGCTGCAACAGCTATGTCCAGTATGTGCGGTCGGTAAACATTTCATAGCTTCTAATTGTTTCTCTCTAAAGATATTTAGAGCAATACGTCTCATCTTAGTTATTACCGAGCCAACGTACTGCTTATTTCTCTGCTGTAGGAAATAGTTCTACAAACTTGTGAAATGTTGAAACTTCCTGGCAGATTAACACTGTGTGCCGGACCGAGACTCGAACTAGGGACCTTTGCCTTTCGCGGGCAATTGCTGTACCAACTGAGCTACCCAAGCACGACTCACGCCCCTTCCTCACAGCTTTACTTCTGCCAGTACCTCGTCTCCTACCTTCCAAACTTTACAGAATCTTTCCTCCGAATTTGCGGAAGAAAGGATATTGCGAAACATGGCTTAGCCACAGCCTGGGGGATGTTTACAGAATGAGATTTTCACTCTGCAGCGGAGTGTGCGCTGATATGAAACTTCCCGGCAGATTAAAAATTGGGTAGCTCAGTCGGTAGAGCACTTTCCCGCGAAAGGCAAAGGTCCAGAGTTCGAGTCTCGGCCTGGCACACAGTTTTAATCTGCCAGGAAGTTTCATATCAGCGCACACTCCGCTGCAAAGTGAAAATCTCATTGTGTAATGTTCCTTGGCCACAAGAGTTATTCTTATTCCGTCGCACGAATTTCTGCGCCGCAACTTTTTTCGGGCTGCCTACGGCTCGGACTTAAGAGGCAGCCCGTTCCAGGAAGGCCTGCTGGGTCGTGCCGCCCACAGCCCAGCGGGTGACGGATGCGGCACGGGCCGAGGGAGGCGTTCCGCCCGCTATGAGCTGGTCGCCTCTCTGGATCACTGTGCTTCGGCCCTCCGAGGAATAATGCCTACATCTCACTGGGCCTCCTTGGTTTTGCTTCGGTGCAGCTGGTTACCGACCACATATGCGCAACCATTGCAGATTCACCAACTCATTATGCAGAGCAAAAGTATACGCTGGAGAGCCAAAGATATTGGTACGCCTGCCTAATATCGTGTAGGGCCCCCGAGCACGCAGAACTGCCGCAACATTTACTTCGCAAGAACTCGACTAATGTCTGAAGTAGTGTTGGAGAGAACTGACACCGCGAATCCTGCAGGGCTGTTCATAACTCCGTAAGAGTACGAGGGGGTGGAGATCTCTTCTGAACAGCACGTTGCAAGGGATCCCAGATACGCGCAATAATGTTGATGTCCGGGGAGTTTGGTGGCCAGTGGAAGTGTTTAAACTCAGAAGCCACTCAGTAGCAGTTTTGGACGTGTGGGCTTTGCATTTTCCTGTAGGAATTGCCCAAGTTCCTCGGAACGCACAATGGACATGAATGGATGCAGGTGATCAGACAGGATGCCTACGTAGGTGTCGCCTGTCAGAGTCGTATCTAGACGTATCAGGGGTCCCACATCACTCCAACTGCACAGGCCCCACCCCATTAAAGAGCCTCCACCAGATTGAACAGTCGCCTGGTGACATGGAGGGTTCATGGCTTATGAGGTTTTCTGCATTCCTCCATCCGCTCGATACAATTTTAAACGTGAAATATTTCCAGTCACCAACAGTCCGATGTCGGTGCTGACGGGCCCTGGGCTTTGTGTCGTGCAGTCATCGAGGTTAGACGAGTGGGCCTTAGAAAACCAATATCGATGATGTTTTGTTGAATGGTCCGCACTCTGACACTTGTTGATGGTGCAGCACTGAAATCTGCAGCAATTTGCGGAAGGTTTGCACTTTTGTCACCTTCAACGATTCTCTTCAGTCATCGTTGGACCCGTTCTTGCACGATCTTTGTCCGGCCGTAGCGACGTCAGAGATTTGATGTTTTACATAATTCCTGGTACTCACGTTACACTCGTAAAATTGTGGTACTGGAAAATTCCCACTTCATCGCTTCCTCGGAGATGCTGTGTCCCATCGCTCGTGCGCCGACTATAGCACCACGTTCAAACTCATTTAAATACTGATAACCCGCCATTGCAGCAACAGTAACCGATCTAATAACTGCGACAGACACTTGTTGTCTTATATAGGCGTTACCAACCGAAGCACCATATTCTGCCTGTTTACATACCTCTGTATGCCTATACCAGTTTCTTTAGCGTTTCATTGTATTATTATGATATAATAGTCGTAGGTGGGAAGTTATACACTGTAAAAAGTTGAGAAATTTCTGGGAAGTGCGAGACAAATTTTAATCTTCTATCAGCGAGTTAGTAGTTTTTGTGCTCTTACGTCTCTACCAGGATGTCAACGGTGCAAGCAGGTCACTGGAAACAATGCGAGTGATACGCGGCTCAGCTGCAGCCACACAGCTCTGCAGCTGGGTGTCGAACAGCGCCAGCACGAGCTGCTGTCAGCCCGCCAGCAACCAGAAGCCAGCAGCGCTGCACTCCCTACTGTCGTCGTGGCCTGCCGTGCTGCTGCTGCACGCTGCAGCTGCATGCAGCACCGCCTCTACGGTCGGCAGCGTGCACAGCCGGTGGACCGACAGCCAGCGGCGTTAGTGTACCGAGTCACCGGTTAATCGGTACAGTAAAACCTGCTCTTTATTCCCGACTCCGCGCCTGCTTCGGTAAGGAGAACCTGTCCCAAAGGCAGTACTATGGACAGGGCCCCCCACCAGCTCGCTATTTTGACGACCTGACCCGCCAGTTCGATGGAATATGGCACGATGTCCCTCAGGAGGATATCGAGAGACTCTGTCAGTCAGCGCCAAGCCGAATAACTGCGCGCATAAGGGCCGGAGGTTCAGCAACGCGCTGTTGATTTGGTCAATTTGTGAAGCTCTTGCCGGCCGCGGTGGTCTCGCGGTTCTAGGCGCGCAGTCCGGAACCGTGCGTCGCAGGTTCGAATCCTGCCTCGGGCATGGATGTGTGTGATGTCCTTAGGTTAGTTAGGTTTAAGTAGTTCTAAGTTCTAGGGGACTGATGACCACAGCAGTTGAGTCCCATAGTGCTCAGAGCCATTTGAACCATTTTGTGAAGCTCTTTCTCTTGAATAGATAACCCAATTTTTCTAAAATTGTAATCATTTGTTTGCCTGTACATGTACATAACATCTAACGATTTCCGTCCCATTCCGATAATTGCCTTGTGGTGCGTATTTCTTTCCTTTTTTCTCTTAGAATGTATAAGCACAAGTGACCTAAAAAAACTGACGGTGCCATCCATTTTCCTTTGTCACCACCGTACTTGTTTAGTTTAACGACACCACGTGTTTCTGGTAAAGGCCACATGAAATAGTTTCGTGGTTGAGTAGTAGACTACATCGTAATAATGAAATTCCGATCGCTCAATCCGTTTTGTGTTGCCATGTTCTTATGTGCAATGTCAGTCGGGTAGTATCTTTATTCGTTTTTTCGTTTTTTTTTTTTGTTTCTATGACACTATGCTAAGGTTCTGGAAGAAGTCTGCAGTGAGGGTCGACGGGAGTGGTCCGAGAATGCAACGAACTAAGTGGTTCCAATCGTTTGGAAGGCGAAATGACCCAAAGCGCTGCTGTCGGTCACTTTAATATTCGTACAGCTGTGCTGCAAAGGAGAATGAAATTTACGGTAGTAAATCAGCGGCCATTTACGACCTTTCGGATGCGGTTTTTCAAACCAACAGCGCTTGTGGGGCACTTTTCGAGTAGAACTGGTTCCACTGCGAAAGATGTCAAGGTTCGGGAAACGAACTTTGGGATCACGTTGAGGATTCATTGTACCGCAATGAAAACAGTTGTTTTTACATTTAACTTTGAGGATTCATTGTACTACAATACAAACAGTGCTTTTGACTTTTAACTTTGGCAGTTAGACAAGTATTTTAGCTGATTTGCATTGTGTAAAAGAACCAAGATATTTTCCATAGCACAATTTACGTAACTGCTGTAAACTTTTATTTCTTTTTAATATATAAGAAAATGTATAAGAAATATATAAGAAACTATCAGACTCGATTGCGGTAATGAAACCAACCTTTACCTAGGTTTCAGCCCAAGTAATTGAGCCTTCTTCAGAAGATATACCTGATTCTATGATATGTCTACGAGAGCATGGTCTAGAAATAAAACTAAAACAGCCTGAATAGGCGTAGTCACATTTTAAAAATGCGGTACATAGGTACTAAGTCACCACCAAGACTTAACTTACGCTCCGGCGAGCGCCTCGTCTCCATAGACGCCGTGCGGTGGACCTCTGGAGCTCACGTGTAATTGTTATATTGTACTTTCAATATAAAACAGATAACATCTGTTTGTAAACCACAGAGACACATTCTTATATAAAAAACTTATATTTTGTTGTATGGCGCATACCATCCCACACTTTTCTCAACATCTGGAATAGTAAGTCTCAGAAAATTTTCCCTTGCTGTATGTCGTTTTGGTTAAAAACCTTTTTTTGTTCGCCATTTGCGCAAAAACCAACGCTTTATGCCGTTACGCTTCATTCCAAAACAACCACAAAAGCTTTATACGAATTTCGGATCAGGTGGTCCGTACAAGCCGTCGTTCCGCTACCTGGGTGAGGGCGTTGTAAGGTCTTGGCTTAAAGTCTACCTTTTAGCCTAACACGCCTATTACATCCACTTCTTGCAGACCGTATTGCTTTTGAGTCATGTTTGAACAGAGTAAATTCTCGTATCGCGTGTTTGTTCGAAGTGTAATGAAAATGTACACTTCCGTGCGATCATTGTGGAACCATGTGCCCAAGAACGCTTTCACTATATTAGTTTTTGGTCTTACTAAATAACTACACCATTGATGATTATTGTGCGATATTTTACATCATCTGTAATCGTCAACATCTGTCTTGTAAATAATCCTGTAAATAATCTTTAGCAACATTAGAATATCGCTCTACCGCAATTTGCACTTGTCTTTTCATTGGTTAAACAAATGTACTTGGTTTACTTTATCACGGACTCTACTGCTGTCTCTTTTACCATTTACAGCTATCAGGTAAATCGACGTAGTGTGGTTTTGTCGATGAGCAGCGACGTTATCGCAGCGGTATCACTATGAGTGAGCTCCATCCGCGCCGAGCTGACTGGTGTTGCTCTGACGTCAGTTCTTACATTTTTGCTGGTATAGATTTGTAGAGGGTTCGTTTCTTGCTACTTCATGGGAAAAAGAAATAACTGTCTTTTGCGGAGTATGAAACTGATTATAGTGGAACACAGGCAGTTGCTTCACCGTTGTCGATCGTCGCTGAAATTCAGGCGGAGGGGAGAAAGGTTTGTTTATTCACGGTATCCTACACTCCAATTACAAAATTATGCGGACAGTAGAAGATTCTAAACTGAGCATTTTCAGATAAGGAGGCAATGATCGCGATATAACATTTCAAACGCTACGAAGTTCTGAATACTGAATGCTTGTGCGGCACGTGTTTGGGAAACGATAATGTTTCATGGGAAACAACTGCTGGCGCGTCGATATTGGTAGCGCTACGGTGAAGACAATACGCAGTCAAGGTTACGCGTCTGAGGTGTAATTCTGCAATGGTTATCGAATGCGGAGCATCACTCGTCACAGGCTCTTGCACAAATGCGTCTAAAGTATGGCGTAACGGGATGTAGCGTCGAGAAAGCTGGACGAATGAACACAGGAAAATTTCTCAACAGACGTCATCTTAATTGTAAGAAATATATCACCGTGGATAAGAGCTTAAAAGAAACTTGGACGCCTGAGCCACAGAGAAATGGAGCAGGTTCTGGATAAAGAGTTGTTCGCACAGCAGAATATGAAGAGATGGCGCTGGATGGTGTGGCACAAGATTGTCATTAACTTTGGTACGAAACGTAAACAGATTACTAAAACATGCCTAACACACAATGCTCGAGACCTCTTACTGCCAGAATATTTTTTTGGTGGGCTCTTATCTCAAAACACTCAGTTCTGGATCGCCGACCTTCTGCGTAGTTTTGGAAGAAAAGTTATGGCATGCTGCAGTGATAGTGTTTGAAACGAAAATATTGAAATTAATCGTAGTAAGGAGTATAATAACATGTGAGGAGTGTGTTGAAGACTAACTGAGTTGACGCATGTGTGGGTCGGCGAACCGCTGGGAAAAACATGCCGCGTGTTGCTCGCGCGCCAGCCAGTGGACTGAATGCTAATCCGTCGAATATCCGGCGCACCGGCCAGCACCCACCCAGCCGTGTGGTCTCGATCGAGGTGGGCAGGTGCACTGCCCCACTTGTTGATTCCTGTAATTACTGCGAGTGTCCCAGTATTAGCGCCCGTGGCTGATTTATCTGATCACATTTCCGCCGCGAACCGCGGGAGATAAGAAAAGGCTCCCGAGTGATGTCATTATGGCGGCACCTGAATTATGGAGCATTATGCTACTCCTCGGGCCGGAATGAAAGGAGAAGCCGTCGGCATTCTACTGGCCTACTGTGCCGTGGCACACTGTTTCAGCAAGCAACTACCTCCGTGGCCATAACGCAACTGTTTAAAACGTTCAAGGTCTTGCGAGCGAATGTAGTCCAGTTGCAGTATCAGCGTACCGGAAACATTTTATGTCGTCAGCTAATGTCCGCCATTGCTACATCTCGTATCCAATTCTGTCTAGGAGTATGTGTACAAGTTGGACAGGGCGAAACAACGCAGAGTGCTACGTTTGCCGTGGATGGATTTTGCATCAAATTTGGAATTATTATGAGTTATCATAGTTATCTTTGACGGCTAGCCTGCGAAAAGGGTGCTACTGCGGTGGCACTAGGCAGCAGAAGCATTCGGGTCGGCCGGCCGGAGTGGCCGAGCGGTTCTAGGCGCTACAGTCTGGAGCCGCGCGACCGCTATGGTCGCAGGTTCGAATCCTGCCTCGGGCATGGATGTGTGTGATCTCCTTGGGTTAGTTAAGTTTAAGTAGTTCTACGTTCTAGGGGACTGATGACCTCAGCAGTTAAGTCCCATAGTGCTCAGAGCCATTTGAACCATTCGGGTCGAACCTTGTTGATAAAGGAAATGTTCGCCATTATTAAATGGTAACTACAGCAAAATAACTAACAGAAGGCTACTAAGCATCTCTGATTGAAACAGCAAGCAGGAATCCGTAAAGGAAGATTTCGAGCCGATAGTGTTTTCACTCACAAACAAATTATGCAAAAAGACGAGAATTCAGTATGGGGACACATCTGGAATTTATCGACTATGAAAACGCATCTGGCCGCACTGAAAGGAGAAAAAAAAATCTGGTCAGTAATGCAGAAGAGAGCTATGACCAGGCACCTGATAAAGGTATGCTAAGGTTCGTATAAAAACACCAAAATAGCAATAGGTGCTGGGAATGAGCTGGCAGAATTAAAGCAAGGAGTAAGGCATGGCTATAGTACACCAACAGTGCTTCACATATACACTGACGACCTGGTAGGAGAGTGGATAGACAGGACACCTCAACCCATAAAAATTGCGACAGATAAATTTCTAAATACAATGATCTTTGGCGACTATATGGTAATTGTGGTGTCACCGCCAGACACCACACTTGTTAGGTGGTAGCCTTTAAATCGGCCGCGGTCTGGTAGCATACGTCGGACCCGCGTGTCGCCAATATAAGTGATTGCAGACCGAGCGCCGCCACACGGCAGGTCTAGAGGGACTTCCTACCACTCGCCCCAGTTGTACAGCCGACTTTGCTAGCGATGGTTCACTGACAAATTACGTTCTCATTTGCCGAGACGATAGTTAGCATAGCCTTCAGCTACGTCATTTGCTACGACCTAGCAAGACGCCATTATCAACTGCTATTTATCTTGTGATGCATGTACCGTCAGACCGATGTTCACCAATTATGGATTAAAGTTAAGTATTCCAGAAGCTACGTACTTTTTTTACTAGACTCAACTCCTTTAACTGTTCCAGACCTCACGCCAGCCTGCATGAGCTTAAACGCGTGCCTTTCGGCTAACGGTCATAGTGGATTGGCTGTCTGGCCAGTCCACAACAGTAATCATACAGGACAGTAAAGACAAACCATAAGTAGGAATATATAGCTTCAGCAACATAAGCCTATCTTATAACCTGCAGATATCAACAATAAAAATGAAAACAATGATCTTTTTTAGGAAATATTCTATAACAACTACGGTAGTAACATAATAACGGGATAGATGTCCCAATGCTAGTATCTAGATGTGACATAGCGTTTGAAAAAGAGAAATACATATGAAGGATAGTGTCATCTATAAACATATGTGTCACACAGTATGAAGAACTTTAAAGGGTAACACGTGAAGGGAAACTTTATGAAATTTTATAAGGTACTCTCAAAAGCTGGAAGTTGGACATTAAGATCAAAAGACACAAGGCACCTTGAAATATCAGAAATGAAATTCCTTAAATCTGTGAAAGTCTGCACAAAGGAAAACAAAATAAGAAATGAAGATATAACGAAGGAGATGAGGTTATAGACATTAACTGAAAAAGTAATCCAACGAATGCAGAACTGGAAAGAGCATGTAATGTGTATGTCACTTCAGGGAATCCCTCGACAAAGTGTGGAATACAATCTCATTGGATGAAAGAGTGTGCAAGACCAAGGAAGAGACAGGGAGGCCGGAGCAGGCTGCAAGACCTATTCCTGGACTGCCAGGAGAAGAAACAGATGAGATTCTACGAGGAGGGGGTGGGGGGCGTTGGGGAGTTGAGATGTAAAATGCCTGGTAAATACGTACTTCACCTGCGTCCAGGCTGAAATTCTAAGCCTCTCATCAGCTACTAAAGACTAAAGAAACATGTCACTGTTAAAACCATTTATCGGAACATTGAGCCCGTTTGTGTCCTTTGAAAAATTTGAACTTACTAGAATAAGTAATTTAACGTTTTTCAAGCAGTGCCTTCCACAGTGCTTCTAAAAATGGCGCTGAGCACTATGGGACTTAACATCTGTGGTCATCAGTCCCCTAGAACTTAGAACTACTTAAACCTAACTAACCTAAGCACATCACACACATCCATGCCCGAGGCGGAATTCGAACCTGCGACCGTAGCGGCCAGACTGACGCGCCTAGAACCGCTCGGCCACACCGGCCGGCACAGTGCTTCAAAATGGTACAATTGTTACATAGCACTAGCAAACACTCAGCTCCGCAAGTAGGTCAGATAAAGATCTGATACGGTGTAGTAAAGGAGAGAAACTTTGCATCAGTATTTCATTACGTCCCGATAGCACTTATGACAGTGGACCACAACACTTCGGTTCGAACTAATGAGAAGATAATACCCGTCCCAGCATTTGCTTTACAGTCAGCTGGAATATTCCGGAAGCCCAGTAAGAATCAGGGGACTGGAACTATTTTATATTTCTGGGAAAATGTAGTCCGCTATTCTAAATAAAAATAAAAATTGTGTGTGTGTGTGTGTGTGTGTGTGTGTGTGTGTGTGTGTGGTGCATGAATGATTGTGTACTGCGCGTAATGATGATCTAGAACGCATTGTGTTAAAACGTTGTGAGAGATCGTTGGTCTGGGGCTGGTATGTTGTTGTCTACCTGTGGAGGTTCAAAAAAATGGCTCTGAGCACTATGGGACTTAACTTCTAAGGTCATCAGTACCCTAGAACTTAGAACTACTTAAACCTAACTAACCTAAGGACATCACACACATCCATGCCCGAGGCAGGATTCGAACCTGCGACCGTAGCGGCCGCGCGGTTCCAGTCTGTAGCGCCTTTAACCGCTTGGCCACCACGGCCGGCACCTGTGGAGGGTGTTGGATCGTAACATTACTTCTGACAAATTACAGATCATTAAGCATAGTGTTATGTGCTTCAAAATGACACTTTCCACAAGAAACGAGGTGATATCGGGAGCGTTGGCTAGCGCTACAACCTTGCTGATGTTGTAGTGGATGAGTCAGTCACTGTGCACTGTTACCTATTTTGTCCATTATAATTATCCGGGCTGTTATGCCGTGGTCGGTTGATGAATTCTGTGGTGATTCCCAAAGTTTCGTCTCCGACTGCGGGAGACATCTTCAAGGGGGTCCGCAGCTCGATGGAAGGTCCAACACACACACTGGCTCGCTACTGACTGCCGCTAAATTTCGTGTCCGCACGCTCCCGCGCCGCGGCGTGACGTCACGTGTTTTGAAAACGTCAGTGCAATTGGCCGCTGTCCGTCACCGTCGATCGCCGTTATCTATTTGTCGACAATGGAAACCTGCCCATGAGGTTAATTCCTATACGGTGAATTGGAGTAACAACATGAAGAATGGCCATCAGATACCCTGAGCCCAACTGAGACCTATACTTTCGTCGTTGGCATCCCCTAACAATGACTTACTTAAGGTCTGACGCATTAGTAGGGACATAGTCAACGAAAAAAAGATGCGTTAATAACTTTTTTTACTTGTTCCATTCCCTTGTAGTGAGATTTTCAGAAAAACTTCGGCGCTTGCCTGATAACGAAGGAATACCGTGATCGGAACTGGAACTATCTGAATTTAGTTTTGGCTGGGACAATGGGTGCCACTGGCAAACACAAAAATTAAAATGTGTGTGTATGTGATGAGGTTTTCGTTTTTTTACACGTTTCGTTCACTGCTCTTGAGAGCTGCGCGTGATGTTATAGAACACCTTTATTTTCAGCGAAATATTGCAATATGCTGAGAGTGGGGTTCCGAATTGGAAATATTTGCAAAGGGGTTTCAAATCCCGCGATTCATCTAATTACTAAGGGACATCCCCGGAACACGTTAGTCAGAGCCGGTGGGTGGGAACTATTTTAATTCATTTCTGGGTCACTGTTGTCCGTGTCACAGACAAAACTTAAAATTCGGCCTGTATGCCGTGTACTATTACATGAGAGCTTTTTTTCTACACTTCTCATTCTCTCAGTAGAGTGGGCTATTTCAGAGCAATGGGCTTTTCAGTTGCACAGCGCAGTAGCAGAGAGAATTCGTTGGGAATATTTGGGAGGCAATGCGCAGTTCCAGCATCCGTCCGGTAAGCAAGAGAAACCTCTCAACGTCGTTGCTCACAACTATTTTTTTCACATCTTCTCCTTCACTTCATGTATTAGGCATACTGCCTATTACAATATACAGTCTTGTACGGACTTCCTAAGATTCTCATTCCCGTGCATTTATAATTGAGAGTCTTTACTGGGTGTCTTTGTCCACCCATACGATCTAAATTTCTAAATGTTGGGATCTATTTTAAAATCTTCTCTTGTACATCCTTCCACATTTCTCTTGATTCTGTGTTCTACTTACTTAACTCCTGCCGCGCAGGGTGGACGCGTGGTCTCAGGCGCCTTGCCACGGTTCGCGCGGCTTCCCCTGTGGGAGGTTCGAGTCCTCCCTCGGGCATGGGTGTGTGTGTTGTACTCAGCGTAAGTTAGATTCAGTAGTGTGTAAGTCTAGGGACTGATGACCTCAGCAGTCTGGTTGCACAGGAACGCAATACCACAAAAACTTAACACCTTGTAGGCACCCATCTTCACTTTCATAAGTAAGGGTTGGTACCGCTACGTTTTTGTAAAACTTCAACTAGGTTTACTTCCTGGCTTCATTCTGCAAATTTTGTACAACCGTTCCACGTATAGAAATGAAATTATTTAGCTTTTAATCCACGCCATGGTTGTATTCGTATGTGATGTTACATCCTACATATTTAAAAATTTTAATTGGATGCAACACCTTTTCATCTTTCTAGCTGTATGCCCCAAATGCCATCACTTTCCATTCATCTACAGACAGTATTAGGTTGTATTCTGAGGCTGTGTGCTGCAGCTGATAGACTCCCATCTGAAGGTCCTCTGCATTCTCTGCAGTCTGTGTTAGGCCATCTGCATGTAGGATTGTGTTCACAAGGTGATAACCTGGTAATCGGATTTTCGTAAGATTTTATATTTACGGTAAGTACGTGAAATTGATATCTCAAACGTCAATCACCCGAAGCAGTTAGATGCAACTCTCAAAAATCCTCGAGAAAATCGACTTTGAAGTTTTCTGTGGACCTTTAATTCACTAAAATGAAGGCAATTTTAACGAAGGACCACCTGTGCGGAACTGATTGTGCGTTACGAAGCTAATAGTTACAATTTTTTGTGGAACATCGTCACAGGCAATGAAACATGGGTTCATCGTTCGAAGCGGAAGCAAAACGGCAATCCGTGGAGTGGGCCACATCACTTCTCCTCGAAACAAAAAGTTCAGAGCCGCGCCCTTAGCTGGTGAGGTCATGGTGACGGTCTTCCGGGACTCTGAAGGGGTTATCCTGTTTGGCGTCCTCACTCAGCTCTGAAATGTGCTGTGCTACTGAAGAAACGAGTCCAGTGTGTTCGTCGTCAGGAAAATACAAACGGAGTTCTCCCTCTCCATGACAACGCAAGGCCTCACACAACTCTGCACATCCAAGAGGAGCTCACAAAACTAGATTTGACAGCTCTTCCTCACCCATCTTACAGCCCGGATCTCGCAACTTCCATCTGTTTCTCCCAATGAAAGATACAGTCTACGGGAAGCAAGTACGCGGACGATGTGGAGAATATTGGTGGAGCAAGACTATGACTCCGGCGTCGACCAGTAGATTAGTGTCATTCGGGCATACAGGCCGTCCCAGTAAGCCGACGTATGCCTGTTACACTGAACGGAGATTGTTGAAAAATAGGGTTTTGTAGCCAAAAGAGTGGGAAATAATACAGTGTATTGGAATAATTAAAAAAATGGACTTGCTTTCAGAAAGAAAAGTGTTGCATTGCTTATTTAAAGCCTCATGTAATTAGGACCATAGTGAGATACCAGTGATTCCCGATTACCGTTCTGCGACATTAACGTGTGAACTATGCGGTATGACGTGAAATTCACCTTACGTTCAGCGAATTAAGGGCGCTCGGAATACTTCAAAGTCGATTTTCTCGGGAATTTTTGACAGTTCAATCTGCTGCTTTGTGTGACTGATATTTGATTTCTGAACTTCACGTACCATAAATACAAAAATTTAAAAAAACCGATTACCAAGTCCTCTCTTTGTTAATGTCATGCTGTAAAAATATTCCTTTGTTAGTCATCATTTCCCTTTTACGATCGGCCGGCCTTTGTGGCCGTGCGGTTCTAGGCGCTTCAGTCTGGAACCGCGCCACCGCTATGGTCGCAGGTTCGAATCCTGCCTCGGGCATGGATGTGTGTGCTGTCCTTAGGTTAGTTAGGTTTAAGTAGTTGTAAGTTCTAGGGGACTGATGACCTCGTATGTTATGTCCCATAGTGCTCAGACCCATTTGAATCTTTTACGATCATTTCATCTATGTACGTATCGAAAAATGCCGGGACGTACACTACCGTTATTTTGGCTCCTTGTTTGTGTTCATTGTCTTAGTTATTACACTCCTGGAAATGGAAAAAAGAACACATTGACACCGGTGTGTCAGACCCACCATACTTGCTCCGGACACTGCGAGAGGGCTGTACAAGCAATGATCACACGCACGGCACATCGGACACACCAGGAACCGCGGTGTTGGCCGTCGAATGGCGCTAGCTGCGCAGCATTTGTGCACCGCCGCCGTCAGTGTCAGCCAGTTTGCCGTGGCATACGGAGCTCCATCGCAGTCTTTAACACTGGTAGCATGCCGCGACAGCGTGGACGTGAACCGTATGTGCAGTTGACGGACTTTGAGCGAGGGCGTATAGTGGGCATGCGGGAGGCCGGGTGGACGTACCGCCGAATTGCTCAACACGTGGGGCGTGAGGTCTCCACAGTACATCGATGTTGTCGCCAGTGGTCGGCGGAAGGTGCACGTGCCCGTCGACCTGGGACCGGACCGCAGCGACGCACGGATGCACGCCAAGACCGTAGGATCCTACGCAGTGCCGTAGGGGACCGCACCGCCACTTCCCAGCAAATTAGGGACACTGTTGCTCCTGGGGTATCGGCGAGGACCATTCGCAACCGTCTCCATGAAGCTGGGCTACGGTCCCGCACACCGTTAGGCCGTCTTCCGCTCACGCCCCAACATCGTGCAGCCCGCCTCTAGTGGTGTCGCGACAGGCGTGAATGTAGGGACGAATGGAGACGTGTCGTCTTCAGCGATGAGAGTCGCTTCTGCCTTGGTGCCAATGATGGTCGTATGCGTGTTTGGCGCCGTGCAGGTGAGCGCCACAATCAGGACTGCATACGACCGAGGCACACAGGGCCAACACCCAGCTTCATGGTGTGGGGAGCGATCTCCTACACTGGCCGTACACCACTGGTGATTGTCGAGGGGACACTGAATAGTGCGCGGTACATCCAAACCGTCATCGAACCCATCCTTCTACCATTCCTAGACCGGCAAGGGAACTTGCTGTTCCAACAGGACAATGCACGTCCGCATGTATCCCGTGCCACCCAACGTGCTCTAGAAGGTGTAAGTCAACTACCCTGGCCAGCAAGATCTCCGGATCTGTTCCCCATTGAGCATGTTTGGGACTGGATGAAGCGTCGTCTCACGCGGTCTGCACGTCCAGCACGAACGCTGGTCCAACTGAGGCGCCAGGTGGAAATGGCATGGCAAGCCGTTCCACAGGACTACATCCAGCATCTCTACGATCGTCTCCATGGGAGAATAGCAGCCTGCATTGCTGCGAAAGGTGGATATACACTGTACTAGTGCCGACATTGCCTGTTGCCTGTGTCTATGTGCCTGTGGTTCTGTCAGTGTGATCATGTGATGTATCTGACCCCAGGAATGTGTCAATAAAGTTTCCCCTTCCTGGGACAATGAATTCACGGTGTTCTTATTTCAATTTCCAGGAGTGTATGTTCCCCACATCTATACTAATTGTGATATTGGACACGCTGTGCGACTTTTTTTTTCACTCCTAGCAGGGGTGCGGGCTGTTCGAGATACGGCCTATTAGAGAGTCGCATATCTGTTCAGTCAGTTACCGAACAAACTGATGGTGGAGCAAACGAGAAATCCAAATTAGGAACAAATGGGAGGGACTTACAAATTCCGGCATACGCCGTAGGGCCGAGGGAAACATCCCGAGGCCTTGTTCTGAACCGGGGGATTGGGAGCATATTATTTCTGAGATATCGTTGTTAGTTGAGGTCGTTATCCTAGCCAAAAATTACGTTGTGGTGACAGAAGTCATGGGGCACCGATATGGACATATGCGGTAGTACTGCGTACACAAGATATAAAAGGCGAGTGTATCGGTGGAGCTGTCAATTGTACTCAGGTGATTCATGTGAAAAAGTTTCCGGCGTGATTACGGCTTAACGCTGGCAATTAACAGACTCTGAACGTGGAATGGCAGTTAGAGCACAGCACGGTCATTTCATTTCGGAAATCGTTAGGGAATTCAATATTCGGAGACCCACAGTGCCAAGAGTGTGCAGAGCGTATCATACCGAATTTCAGGCACCGCGGATAACGCAGTGGCCGACGGCCTTCACGTAACGACCCTGTGCGGCTGGTCCCGGCGGAGGTTCGAGTCCTCCCTCGGGCATGAGTGTGTGTGTTTGTCCTTAGGATAATTTAGGTTAAGTAGTGTGTAAGCTTAGGGACTGATGACCTTAGCAGTTAAGTCCCGTAAGATTTCACACACAGTTGAACACTTAACGACCGAGAGCAGTGGCGTTTCCGTAAAGTTGTCAGAGCTAACAGACAAGCAACACAGCCTGAAATAACCTCAGAAATCAATGTGTAACGTGTGACGAACGTATCCGTTAGGACAGTGTTGCGAAATTTGGCGTTAATGGGCTGTGGCAGCAGACGACCGACTCGAGTGCCGTTGCTAACAGCACAACATCGCCTGTAGCGCCTCTCATGGGTTCGTGACCATATCGGTCGAACCCTATAGGACTAGAAAACTGTGTGCTTGTCAGATGAGTAGCGATTACCGTCGGTATGAGCTGATGGTGGGGTTCGAGTGTGGCGCACACCCCACGAAGCCATGGACCCAAGTTGTTCGCAACGCACTGTGCAAGCCGGCGGTGCCTCCATAGTGATGTGGGTTGTGTTTACACGGAATAGACCGGGTCTTCTGGTGCAACTGAACTGATCATTGACTGTAAATGGTTCCGCCGGCCGCGGTGGCCGAGCGGTTCTAGGCGCTTCAGACCGGAACCGACCGAATGCTATGGTCGCAGGTTCGAATCCTGCCTCGGGCATTGATGTGTGTGATGTCCTTCGGTTGGACAGGTTTAAGTAGTTCTAAGTGCTAGGGGACTGATGACCTCAGATGTTAAGTCCCATAGTGCTCAGAGCCATTTGAACCATTTTTTTTTTTTTTGGAAATGGTTACGTTGAGGTACTTGGAGACCTTTTTCAGCCCTTCATGGACTTTATTTTCCCAGAAACGATGTCATGTCTTCGGGACCACAACTCTTTGCAACTGGTTTCCACCCAGATTGCCCGACATGAATCCCGTCGGATATTTATGGGACGTTACCGAGAGGTAATCACAATCCCACGACAGAAGCATTTTCGCAGTTATGGACAGTTATAGAGGCATTGTGGCCCAATCTTTCAAGCAGGGGAATTCCAACAACGCCACGTCGAGCTGCTGCCCAGCCGACGGGGTCGAACCCCTGTCTCTGCGTTACTCTACCATGGATGAAGGGTATCAGACGGATGCCATATTCCATGACTTCCGGAAAGCGTTTGACTCGGTGCCCCAATGCAGACTCCTAACTAAGGTACGAGCATATGGGATTGGTTCCCTAGTATGTGAGTGGCTCCAAGACATCTTTAATAGTAGAACCCAGTACGTTGTCGTCGTTGGTGAGTGTTCATCGGAGGTGAGGGCATCATCTAGAGTGCCCCAGGGAAGTGTGGAAGATCCGCTGTTGTTTTCTATCTACATAAATGATCTTTTAGATAGGGTGGATAGCAATGTGCGGCTGTTTGCTGATGATGCTGTGGTGTACGGGAAGGTATCGTCGTTGACTGTAGGAGGATACAAGATGAGTTGGACAGGATTTGTGATTGGTGTAACGAATGGCAGCTAACTCTAAATATAGATAAACGTAAATTAATGCAGATGAATAGGAAAAAGAATCCCGTAATGTTTGAATACTCCATTAGCAGTGTAGCGCTTGACACAGTCACGTCGAGTAAATATTTGGGCGTAACATTACAGAGCGATATGAAGTGGGACAAGCATGTAATGGCAGTTGTGGTGAAGGCGGATAGTCGTCTTCGGTTGATTGGTAGAATTTTGGGAAGATGTGGTTCATCTGTAACGGAGACCGCTTACAAAACACTAATAGGACCTATTCTTGAGTACTGCTCGACTGTTTGGGATCCGTATCAGGTCGGATTGAGGGAGGACGTAGAAGCAATTCAGAGGCGGGCTGCTTGATTTGTTACTGGTAGGTTTGATCATCACGCGAGTGTTACGGAAATGCTTCAGAAACTCGGGTGGCAGTCTCCTAGAGGTAAGGAGGCGTTCTTTTCGTGAATCGCTACTGAGGAAATTTAGAGAACCAGCATTTGAGGCTGACAGCAGTACAATTTTACTGCCGCCAACTTACATTTCGTGGAAAGACCACAAAGATAAGATAAGAGAGATTAGGGCTCGTACAGAGGCATATAGGCAGTAATTTTTCCCTCGATCCGTTTGGAAGTGGAACAGGGAGAGAAAATGCTGGTTGTGGTACGAGGTACCCTCCGCCACGCACCGTATGGTGGATTGCGGAGTATGTAGATGTAGATGCCGATGGCGCAGGCCGTCACTAACAGGCGGGTGGCGGAGTTCCGGCCACGAGAGGCTGCGGCTTGACCCCGGTGCGCCCGCGCCTTCCGCTCCTGTCAATCCCCACGGACGGCCGACGCAACCGCGCCGGGTGGGCCGAGGCCCAGCTGGGCGTGGTCCGCCCACACCGGGCGCCCAACGTCGAGGGCGCTGAGGAGCGACGCGGCGCGGCGAGGCGGGCTCCGCCTTGCGCAACGCTGCGCGTGGCCCGTCCCTGACTCGACGCGGCGCCGTTTTATTGTGCGCAGTACGCTTCTGACAAGGCCTTTCGTGTTCTCATTATTGAGCTGTCGCAGCAAAAAAAGAGATGTAGGTTAGCCGCACCACTGCACGAAAGTATGACGTATTCGTGGCACGTGCGCTAGTTTTGGGCTAAATTCTCTCTCACTTGCTGTCGGTGGGCTTTAATCCACCAAAGAAGAGCGGCGCGTTTAGTCACAGAGTTATTTGGTAAGCGAGATAGCATTACGGAGATGTTTAGCAAACTCAAGTGGCAGACTCTGCAAGAGAGGCGCTCTGCATCGCGGTGTGGCTTGCTGTCCAGGTTTCGAGAGGGTGCGTTTCTGGATGAGGTGTCGAATATATTGCCTCCCCCTACTTATACCTCCCGAGGTGATCACGAATGGAAAATTAGAGAGATTCGAGCGCGCACGGAGGCTTTCCGACAGTCGTTCTGCCCGCGAACCATACGCGACTGGAACAGGAACGGGAGGTAATGCACTGGCACGTGAAGTGCCCTCCGCCACACACCGTTGGGTGGCTTGTCAAGTATAAATGTAGATGTAGGTGTAGATGAACACAGCATACAGGAGTTATCCTGGCACAGAATGCCAACTTACTTGCAAATGATCGAACGCAGTTCACTCTTTCCCGTTTGTTATATCAAATTTCACTTATGGAAATGGAGAAATCAGCTTCGTTAGTCTATCATATTTAGTTTAACGCTCAGTTCTTGTACGTGCTGTAAAATAAACCCACGACGGAGAAACTTCGCGGAAACATGGAGCGGTGACGAAGAACGAAATTGTGTTTCCTCAACACACTATCCTTTTTCCAAAATACATTTTTATTCATTTTTTTATTTAACGATTTCCTCTACAATATACACTGAAGAGCCAAAGAAACCGGTGCACCTTCCGAATATCTGTAGGGCCGCAACGTGACGTGGCAAGGTTTGAACTAATGTCTGAAGTAGTGCTGGAGAGAACTGACACAATGAATCCTGCAGCGCCGTCCACGAATGCATAGGAGTACCAGGGGATGGAGATCTCTTGTGAACTGCACGTTGCAGGGCATCCCAGATATGCTCAATAAGGTTCATCTCTGGGAAGTTTGGTGGCCAGCGGAAGTGTTCAAACTCAGAAGAGTGTTCCTGGAACCACTCTTTAGCAATTGTGTACGTGTTTGTCGTCCTGGATTTGCCCAAGTCTTTCGGAACGCACAATGGACATGAAAGGCTGCAGGTGTTCAGACAGGATGCTTACGTGTCACCTGTCAGAGTCGTATCTACACGTATGAGGGGTCCCATATCCCTACAACTACACACACCTCACACCATTACTGAGCCTCCACCAGCTTTCCATGCTAGCATTCAGGGTCCATGGATTCATGAGGTTGTCTCCACACCCGTACACGTCCATCCGCTCGATACAATTTGAAACGAGACTCGTCCGACTAGGCAACACGTTTCCAGTCATCAACAGTCAGATGTAGGTCTTGACCAGCCCAGGCGGGGCGTAAAGCTTTGCGTCGTGCAGTCATCAAGGGTACACGAGGGGGCCTTCGGCTCCTACAGCCCGTATCGATGGTGTTTCGTCGAATGATTCGCATGCTCACACTTATTGATGGCCAGCATTGAAATGTACAGCAATTTGCGGAAGGGTTGCACTTCTGTCACCTTGAACGATTCTCTTCAGTCGCCGTTGGTCCCGTTCTTGCAGGATCTCTTTCCGGCCGCAGCGATGTCAGAGATTTCATGTTTTACCGGATGCCTGATATTCACGGTACACTTGTGAAATGGTCGTACGGGAAAATCCTCACTTCATCGCTACCTCGGAGGTGCTGTGTCCCATCGCTCGTGCGCGGACTATAATACCACTTTCAATCTTGATAAGCTGCCACTATAGCAACGGTAACCCATCTAACAATGTGCCAGGAACTTGTTATCTTATACAGGGTGGTCCATTGATAATGACCGGGCCAAATATCTTACGAAATAAGCGTCAAACGAAAAAAAACTACAAAGAACAAAACCTGTCTAGCTTGAATGGGAAAATCAGATGGCGCTATGGTTGGCCCGCTAGATGGCGCTGCCGTAGATCAAACGGATATCAAGTGCGTTTTTTTTAAATAAGAATCCCCATTTTTTATTACAAATTCGTGTAGTACGTAAAGAAATGTGAACGTTTTAGTTGGACCACTTTTTTCGCTTTGTGATAGATGGCGCTGTAATAGTCCCAAACATACGGCTCACAGTTGTAGACGAACAGTTGGTAACAGGTAGGTTTCTTAAATTAAAATACAGAACGTAGGTACGTTTGAACATTTTATTTCGATTGCTCCAATGTGATACATGTACCTTTGTGAACTTACCATTTCTGAGAGCGCATGCTGTTACAGAGTGATTACCTGTAAATACCGCATTAATGCAATAAATGCTCAAAATGATGACCGTCAACCTCAATGCATTTGGCAATACGTGTAACGACATTCCTCTGAACAGCGAGTATTTCGCCTACCGTAATGTTCGCAGATGCATTGACAATGCGCTGACGCATGTTGTCAGGCGTTGTCGGTGGATCACGATAGCAAAGCTCCTTCAACTTTCCCCACAGAAAGAAATCCGGGGACGTCAGATCCGGTGAACGTGCGGGCCGTGGTATGGTGCTTCGACGACCGAGCCACCTGTCATGAAATATGCTATTCAATACCGCTTCAACCGCACGCGAGCTATGTGCCGGACATCCATCATGTTGGAAGTCAGGCAGTGTCAGGCAGTGAAACATCTTGTAGTAACTTCGGCAGAACATTACGTAGGAAATCAGCATACATTGCACCATTCAGATTGCCATCGATAAAATGGGGGCCAATTATCCTTGCTCCCATAATGCCGCATCATACATTAACCCGCCAAGGTCGCTGATGTTCTACTTGTCGCAGCCATCGTGGATTTTCCGTTGCCCAATAGTGCATATTATGCCGGTTTACATTACCGTTGTTGGTGAATGACGCTTCGTCGCTAAATAGAATGTGTGCAAAAAATCTGTCATCGTCCCGTAATTTCTCTTGTGCTCAGTGGCAGAACTGCACACGACGTTCAAAGTCGTCGCCATGCAATTCCTGATGCATAGAAATATGGTACGGATGCAATCGATGTTGACGTAGCATTCTCAACACCGACGTCTTGAGATTCCAGATTCTCGCGCAATTTTTCTGTTACTGTTGTGCGGATTAGCCGCGACAGCAGCTAAAACACCTACTTGGGCATTATCATTTGTTGCAGGTCGTGGTCGACGTTTCACATGTGGCTGAACACTTCCTGTTTCCTTAAATAACGTAACTATCCGGCGAACGGTCTGGACACTTGGATGATGTCATCCAGGATACCGAGCAGCATAGATAGCACATGCCCGTCGGGCATTTTGGTCACAATAGCCGTACATCAACACAATGTCGACCTTTTCCGCTATTGGTAAACGGTTCATTTTCACACGGGTATTGTATCACGAAGCAAATACCGTCCGCACTGGCGGAATGTTACGTGATACCACTTACCTTTGTGGCTATTACAGTGCCATCTATCACAAAGCGAAAAAAGTGGTCCAACTAAAACATTCATATTTCTTTACGTACTACACGAATATGTAATACTAAATGATGGGTTCCTATTTTTTAAAAAAAAACGAAGTTGATATCCGTTTGACCTATGCCAGCGCCATCTAGCGGGCCAACCATAGCACCATTTGGTTTCCCCCTTCAAGTTAGACGAGTTTCGTCCTTTGTAGTTTTTTTGTTTGATGTTTATTTCGTGAGATATTTGGCCTGGTCACGATCAAAGGACCACCCTATATAGGCGTTGCCGACTGCAGTGCCGTATTGTGCCTGTTTAGTTATCTCTGTATTTGAGTATGTGTGCCTATACGAGTTTCTTTGCCGGTTGAGTATATATAGGACGTGTTGAGCGTATCGCTCCCCCCCCCCCCCCCCGCTTCCCCTCCCCCCCCCCAAATTCTATAAGTCCCTCCAGATTCTTGAGCGTCATGCACTCTGCCTCGCATTCCGTATACGCCTCCCGTCCCTCACGCGGATCCTCTATGACCTCATTCCTTTCCCCCATCTGCTCCTATTCCTCGAACATACCCGCATCCTCTGCACCTCCCGCCGCCTTGATCCCCCTCACCCCCTGGTTGCTCCTCTCCTCTCCTCTCCTCTCCTCTCCCCTCCCATCCCCGCCCCCTGCCACGTCTTCATTGTTGTGTCCCCCCTACCCTCCATCTCTACACCCTACATCTCCTTTCCCAAGGTGTCTTCCATCAACTCTGCCTCCCGCATGATGCCCTCTCCCTCCATTCATCCCTCCTATCAACTCAGATCCTCACTCCCCCTCCTTTCCTCTGTCCTTTTCCAGGGTTCCCTCTCCCCCCCCTTCCATCCTCCCAGCCGAAGTGGTCGTGCAGTTAAAGGCGCTGCAGTCTGGAACCGCAAGACCGCTACGGTCGCAGGTTCGAATCCTGCCTCGGGCATGGATGTTTGTGATGTCCTTAGGTTAGTTAGGTTTAACTAGTTCTAAGTTCCAGGGGACTAATGACCTCAGCAGTTGAGTCCCATAGTGCTCAGAGCCATTTTTCCATCCTCTTTTTTCCCCACCTCCCCTCTCTCTGCCCCCTTCTATCCCCCGAGTCCTTTTGCATTTCCCTCCTCTGCCTTTTCTCATTCCCTCTCGCATCTGCCCTGCCCCTCCCACCCCCCCTTATGAGTCCATTCCCTCCTTGGTTCCGCCCCTTTTCGTTTTTTCGTCTCCTCCCTCTTTCTTTTCCCCCTCCTCCAGCCCCCCCCCCCATCTGCCCTTGGCTCGGGAGTGTCATCTTTGTGCCGCCATTTTGGTGCAGTGTTTTACAGTGAGTGCTTTACAGTGAGTGTTCCGTGTTCTGTGTCTTTTGGGTAGTGTTGCGAACGGCCATCATACTGTCGCTGGGTGTGATATTTTATCTCTTGCGAACAGAAACCAGACTGTCGCCTTGTTTTTTTAATCGTGTGTCTACTGTGTTACTTGTCTGACTCCTGTGTTATTAACATTGCCAACCCCTTTGCTTTCTGTTTTAATTTTCCGCATTTTTCCGCCGTTTTACACTTTAAGTCACCGTTTTATCGCCTGTTTTTCTTGTTTCTTTTCTTCTTCCGTTTTTAAAAAAGTCTGTAGGCTGTAGAGCAGCGTACTAAGCTGCTGCCGCCTCCCCCCCCCCCCCCTTCGGGGGGAATTGAAAATCAATAAAGGAAAAAAAAAGAAACGTACCACTTTTGTGTTGGTCCGTAAGAGAATCGCGACAACATTTTCGAGAACGCATAGGACGCGTATTCAAGGGTGTCCCATATCTGCGGGCGCGGACATCGGGTGCGGACGTTCGGTGCACGAGTAACGAGGAGCCGGCCAGCCAGCTAGACGTGGACGTTCACAGGCAGGCCACAGCGACCTGCCAGACCCTCATCCGTCACGCCACGCCCACCTGCACCGTTGTGACATTTCCATCGGGGTCCTCGGGCCGCGCCCAGCGGCCTGCCCGGCCGAGGAACGCCGAGGTATCACTGGCGGCACTAGGTGTCGTTCATTTTGGACCCTGCCTACAATATCGGTATTGAACCGTTCGAGAATTTCAAAATGCTGGAAGAAATATCGAGACTATCGAACGCGAAAACGAAATTTGACATTGTATTTGAAGTATACTCTTCTGTTCCCAAACGTCTTCATCCTATTCGATAAATGTGTTACATTGAAACTGGTGGACTTTAATGAGTCGTCATTAAAAGTAAGAACACCTGAGTCAATAGTGACCCTGCGACTTACCTTGTAAGATAGCTTAAAGTAAAACAAACGTACATTTACAGCATTTGTAGACTTAGAAAAGCTATTGACAATGTTGCCTAGTATCCTTTCTTTGAAATTCTGCAGATAGCGGGGAATAAAATACGGAGTCTTTTAGCGAGCAGAGTCAGTATTGAGAGATATTACAGGATCAGTCATTCGAAGCAAACAAGTCTAGTAAACGTGGGCTCTAAAATGCATACCTTTAGAGCTACGAGCACTTATTCATCTTCGCTATTTGCGAAACACATCTCTTCCACTGTAAAAAGTGCGCATACACCTTAAGGTACGCATATGAAGCCCTTGTTTGCTGGGCAGTTTTGCTTTAAATATTCGTTCCTGTCATATTCCAGAGTATTAACTATTCCTCCAGTTGCAGCTTGCGTACGGCTTTTGTCAAAACCAGGTTCCAGTTATATGAGTCGAAGGACATGAAAGATGACCAGAAGATGAGTTGGGAGGGAGACATGTCATCCCATCTACACAATGAGAAGCAGTAAAAGGAAGCAAAGAAAAATTAAAGTTCAGTGACAAGATATAAAATGTTGAGCTTGGACAACAGCAATGTAGTTCTGTCAGTGACAGCAGAGGACTTAGAAGAGCAGAGCTTATAAGATGAGCATCAACAAAAGTAAAGCAAGGGTAATGGAACCTAGTCGAATTAAATCTCGCGATAGTGAGGGAGGTAGATTAGGAAATGAGGCCATAAAAGTGTTAGATGAAGTCTACCATTTTTGTACCAAAGTAACTGATGATGGCAGAAGACGAGAGTTTATAAAACACAGCAGGGAAAATACTTCCGTAGATGAGGAAATTGTTAAGCTCTAACATAAATTTAAGCCTTAGGAAGTCTTTTCTGAAAGTATTTGTTTGCAGTTTAGCCATTTACGGAATTGACACGAAGCCTCATACGTCCAGATACGACTCTGACAGGTGCCACGTAAGAACACCTGCATCCTTTCATGTCCAATTTGCATTCCTAAGGACTTGGGCGATTCCAGCAGGACAATGCGACACCCCACACGTCCATAAATGCTACGGAGTGGCTCCAGGAAACTCTTCCGAGTTTTAACGCCTCCGCTGGCCACCAAACTCCCCAGACGTAATCATTACTGAGCATATCTGGGATGCCTTGCAGCGTGCTGTTCAGAAGAGATCTCCACCCCCTTGTACTCTTACCGATTTATGGGTAACCCTTTAGGATTCATGGTGTCACTTCCCTCCAGCACTGCTTCAGACATTAGTCGAGTCCATGCCACGTCCTGTTGCGGCAGTTCTGCGTGCTTGCGGGGGCCCTACAACAATATTAGGCGGGGGCACCAATTTCTCTGGGTTTTCAGTGTAGATCAGCGCGGGAATGTGTTGGTTCCAATTCCGGTGTGACCTCACAGATATGTGTTTCCCTCCCCCGAGGGAGGACTCGAACCTCCGACGAGGAGAGCCGCGCGAACTGTGGCAAGGCGCCTGAGACCGTGCGGGTACCCCGCGCGGCTCCAGAGCTCTTTCTAACGGTATTATCAAACTTTTCCGCTTTTCTTCTCGACAGAACTGAACTACGTTATTAGTCAAGACTTTTCCATCCGAGCGTACTCTTTGATAACGTATATTTGCGCTGTCCATTTCAGCAGACGAAAAGAACACACCGCAGTAGTAACGCACTATGGCAATAATGTGACCGGACAATTCCGAGCCACATGCGTCATTCGTGTACTGTCGAGTATCGTCGGAAGCCTTCGGCGCCGGCAGTATGTGAACAAAGCTTAGTTCCGCGTTCTGCCGTCGGCAATTGGTTGGACAGGCAATACTTCTATCAACGACAGCGTACCAAATATAAAATTCCTGGGTAACCCATGAACTTCCCGATTTATGAACGTCGTTCGCAACGAAGAGTACTAAGCAGTACAGGCGAGTCTGCAAGGTGATGCTAGTAGTAAGCGCCTGTAGTTGCCTGAACTGGAAACAGGAAGTGACCCTCCACTCATTACACCTATTTTGGTTCCCGCCTTTTCCCTTGTTCGTCGTCGGCTTTCCTAATCACTCTGCCCCATCCGTCCTGCTGGCAGGCATCATCTTCACTAAGGCTTAGCTTCTTCATAGCCCTTGGATATCGGGCAACCAGTTAGTTCGTGGCCCCTCCCTCTCTGTAGCCACAGAAAGGCACTTCTTCGCGACATGCTCTTCACGCCCCCGCGTTATGTGACCGTACCATCTCAGCCTGGACACTTGCGGTTTAACTTTATGGGGACAGCTTTAAAACTATCTCTTATAGATTCATTGCGAACATCGTCTGTCAGTGTTATTTCTTCCTCCCATCGTAAAGCCGCATTTCTTCTCTGTAGAGCCCACATTCGTGGTTCTTTTTTTATGCCATACGACAATAGTGCTCGTCTTACAGCTGTTTCATAAATTTTGCCTTTGGTTTTTATGGTTGTTTTTGCATCGCACAGAACCCTTGAAAATGTATGCCAGTTGTTACAGCCAGTTGTAATTCTACAAGTTACGTCTGCTTTAGCTGATCCGTCCTCTGGTCTTAGTGATTACAGATTCATCAGATTTTTACATCGTTAAATTTAAATTTCTTAGTGTTATTTTAGTGTTTTTGGAGTTTGTATATGATTCGGAGTGGTTCACTTTGGATTCAATATTTTTCTTTTTTTTTTAAAAAAAAATTCTGGGGCAAGGCGCTGTCTCTGAGGCACTCGTTTACGACGTCTGCCCACTGCTGCCGTGATTATTATTTTATTTTTGTGTGATGTATTTCATTCGTCCAAGTTCCGACGCTGGTGACGCAAAAGTCAGGGAAATGTCGGTGAGAATGCAACCAATGGTTACAGAAAGTACAGCAACTGGATGGCTACCCCAGATATTCTCTTGTGGAACAACCTTTCTTTTGGATGTTATGGACTGCGTCATCGAGAACGAAGTTATTACAGACGTCGAGATTGCTCAGACCGGAGCAGGGTTTGGGAACAGGCCAGCCGCGGCTTTGCGTAAGGTCTGCAGCAACCGAGCGGGATTGCAATTGTCGATGTAGGGATCTACCTGCAACTCTACTTAATACCGCAGCAGCCTTTTACCTGTCTGCCAGAATTATGGAGTTGGATTTAGCTTCACAGTGTTTGGTTGCAGGAAAACCTCAATTAGAAGTGCACACTGACACCATGATCATGATTTTGATAGAAATACCTCTTCGCGCTTTCAGAAATAGTCTTTGATGTGCGGAGCCGGCCAGTGTGGCCGAGCGGTTCTAGGCGCTTCAGTCTGGAACCGCGCGACCGCTACGGTCGCAGGTTCGAATCCTGCATGGGGCATGGACGTGTGTGGTGTCCTTAGGTTAGTTAGGTTTAAGTAGTTCTAAGTTCTAGGGGACTGATGACCTCAGATGTAAAGTCCCATAGTGCTCAGAGCCATTTGAACCATTTGATGTGCGGAACTGGGTCTTAAACAAAACCAAGGACAAGAGTATAAAAACTTAAAGGCATGTCTATACTGCAACCGGTCACCATGAATAACGAATGTTCACTAAGTGTATATTTCTTGCCAAATGATTTATTTATTTCCAGAAAGACGTGCTAAGGTGTCTCTTTGTGGGTGACTTACTTCATGCACGTCCGCTGGCTGGCAGATAGTCAAGCATTCCTCTCCGTTTTTATCGTTTTCTGCACCATTTTAAGTCCTCCTTCTCTCTGCACATTGTTTTTACCGTAAGTATAACACATCATAACGCACTAAAGCAGAAATCTCTATATATTCCTTGGAGAACATTAGTACAGTAGACTTACATAAAAAAATCACGATATCAGCACAAGATAACCCATCGCATAAACACTATGTTACTATGAATAAATCTTGACATTCGAAGGTGTTATACATTGAAAGAAATCTCTTCGTTTCCTCTCGTGTGACGCACGACACAGCAATGCAGTAATATGTAGCGTGTAGCATTGTCAGCTATTGTACTTACTTATGTGCTACTATATATAATGAAATGTTTACGATGAAAGAAAGACTTGTATGGTGGGCTCCACTTTCTGGACTTATACATACAAAGGAAGTCTCCGACTGGGTCCTTGGCTTTCGAAAAAGTGTGTGTATGTATGTATGAAAGCATGTTCCACATGTCCTCGGAAATCACTGGATCGATTTCAAACGAACTTGGTATACACATCACTTACAGTCTGGAAAGAACCACTGTGAGGTAAGAACCAGCAGTCTCCTATTGGGGTCGAGATGATAAGGTGGAAAGAGGAGGAAGACATGGATGGATGGTTCAAATGGCTCTGAGCACTATGGGACTTAACATCTATGGTCATCAGTCCCCTAGAACTTAGAACTACTTAAACCTAACTAACCTAAGGACACCACATGACACCCAGCCATCACGAGGCAGAGAAAATCCCTGATCCCGCCGGGAATCGAACCCGGGAACCCGGGCGTGGGAAGCGAGAACGCTACCGCACGACCACGAGATGCTGGCCATGGATGGATGGAGAGGGAAAAGGAGGAAATGGACGGAGATAGGAGGGAGGTCGATGTGGACATTTATAGGGGGGAAGAGGCAATGGACAGAAAGACAAGTGAGAAGGACAGGGAGAGGAGGGGGAAGGGGAAATACACAGAGGGGGAAGGAGGAGATGGGGTGGAGGAAAAGGCAGACAGCGAGTGGTGGGGGTGGGGCGGGGGGAGGGAGGTGGGAGGAGGAGACGGACTGTTGGAAGACTGGAATAAAGACATACACAGGCAATGCTGCGTACTCATGTAGTATGTCTGAAAAACTGTAGGCGATTCCTACCAGCAGTCTGCAAAATACTTCTAACTAATGAAATTTAAAAGTGGTTGTAGCATCACACTTTTTCGGTTGTCGCTGAACATTGTCGAGATCAACGAGATATTGTAGTATCGTTACAGTCTAGTGACGATAGTTTACCTAGAACGTGAGTTACTTGCTCGTCCACTGCACAGTGTCACTGGCGATGACGTAGCAACAAGCTGCCCCTGTAGCTGTTTAGCGACTCGGCCTTCACACAATGCGTAAACAGGCTAATGGGACTTATCATTTGCGCAATTTTACTGCAAAGTAATCGAAAGTTTCGACACATAAACAGAAAAACTAGTACTGTGAAACTGTATGATGTAAAAATAATGTGACCATGTCATGACCATGTGGTATTTTCGGATAAGTGTGGTTGAATATCAGGTACTACGTTACAGGTAATAAATAGTATGTGACACATACTAGAACGGGGTATAAGGCAGCTGAGGTTTCAGCATTACGCACAGGATTCAAAAGATTGTCTTGTACATTGTATTCTTATGCAGTCAGTTTTGCAGAGTATCAGAGCTGATATAACGATGCAGGAAATTTGCTTTCTTAAGCGTTAGATTAAGCTACGACGCAAGCCATAGATCGCAATGAATGTAAGTACTGCTAACTGACGATGAATTATGAGTGCTAATTTGAAAATCCTTTTGGTCTATTACTACCCATTTCGAATAACTAACTGGCTTGCATTTTGTAGTCCTTTCATTAGCCAAAGCACTAAGGGTTACTGCAGTTACTTGGTCATCTCGATGTGATGTACCTGCAGTCAACAGCACAAGGCGCTACGAGCACTTTTAAATTTAAACATTTACACACGTTTCATAATCAAACCGCTGGTAGGACTTTAGGAGACATTTTATTCTTAGTATTGTAGTCAGTTTCATTACAATGGATTAATTATGGATACAATGCTTGACTGGGTGTTTTTCAACCGTGTAGTGGGAAACGTTGTGATTAAGCTATCTGCATCTGACGACACAACTTTTTTAGAGATGAATCACTAATTCAGTTTTTCAAGGCAAGTGGTGAAAAAACTGAGGGGTACGTATACTGGTGCCATCGCGTTGGGTCTGAAATTGGGTCACGTATGAAATCTCGATTAAATACACCAGTCCAGTTAGTATTATGTCGAGGGATATTCGCTGACAAAGTTTGACTCGACAGCAAACTTCAACACTGTGAGAAGTAGTCCTCCCACTTGCAATTTAACGACAGTGCTAGCTCTTGAAGCGAAATTCGTATTTCTCGCGCATAGTTCAGAACAGTTGCGAAGTAATGTTGTTTAAAAATAGCAACGTAGTCATTTACCTGACACCTGACGTCTTATGTGCTATAAGTTTGTAGTGTACAGCCCAAGGTGATCGTGCTCCTGTCCTTTAACAACAGGTGGCAGTTTCGAAACTAAATTAGTGGCACCTGAAAAACAAACGAAGGCAACGTGGACGAGCCCCCGTTTATACAGAATGCTTGAGCGTTATAGGTACAGACAAAAGGACAATGAAACAAGCAAATAACTGTAATAGACATAGGTCCGCAAACCAAGGATTCCCAAGATGCCTGGGATACAGACTGCAGATACGCCCTCGAGGACAAACACATCAGAACAAGTGTTTGACGTGGAGCCAATGACGTGGTGGCAGGCCTCATGACGTCTCCTCACGGATGTCCGCACACGATCAAAAATCCCAGGCGTGTTCTGAATGCACTGACATCCATCGATATTGCGTTGCCAGAGTTCACCGACACTATCAACAGGGCTGGAACAGACCAAAGCTTTTAAATGTCCCCCCCCCCCCCCCCCCAGGAAAAAATTCTAACGGTTTCAAGTCGGGGGGAAGGCCACGGTACTGGCGAGTCATGACTGATACACTCATTGCGGAAACGCTGTTTACCATTACTTAGGTATACGGAATTATGAAAGAAACAAACGATGGCAGTTTATCATTTTGTAATTCACGTCTCCCTTGCGGCTTTTCGCCGGCTGGAGTGGCCTTGTGGTCGCTGGTTCGAATCTTGCCTCGGGCATGGATCTGTGTGATGTCCTTAGGTTAGTTAGGTTTAAGTAGTTCTAAGTGCTAGGGGACTGATGACCTCAGAAGTTAAGTCCCATAGTGCTCAGAGCCATCTGAACCATTTGCGGCTTTTCGAAATCAAGGCAGGCTGGCTTACACATAAACAGTGTTGTAACGTTGGCATGACTGCGCTTGAGCATACCCCATATCGGGGCTATCATTAGTTTCCGCACCTATGTCTACGTTAATCATGAGAATAAACCTGATGTAAACAATTCGATGATTGGTCAGCAGCCGTACCTCTCGTACTCTGTTGTTGTTATGCTCTCGGAAGTAAGCCCACTTATGTATTAGATATTTTATTACTATGTCACTCTAAATGAAACTATAAAACATGCTGATGTTTTCCTTAATCATACTTTAGCTACGTAATTTTATTTCAAAAATCGTGTACAGTCACAGTCTCTGTAAGCGCACTTGTACTCTGATAGTCTTACTGTTCATATGTATCGCGAAAGTGGATGATATTGCTTCCTGCTTCGTAGTGAATCAAGCGCGCGGAACACCGTTAATAGTTACAAACAAGCTGTTCTTAATGTTTGTCACAACATTATGGAGAAAAATGAGCTCTGACTTTTGTTGAGAAACATGATGCAATAAATATAAGAGACGCCAGCCATCTTGATTGTAGGGTTGGCATAAGCGATACCGTTGTTCAGTGATAATGAAAAGAAGAGGTGGGCTGTAGTTCGAAACCCATTTGCCTGACAATTTTTTTCCGTTTGAATATCCAAATCATTTGAATATTAAATTTATCAATATGTGGTAATTAACTGATACTTAACCATCTTCTGGTTTCTAATTACATATCACATCCACAATTCTGGTTATCATTGCAAATACACAATCTTAATTATCGATATATTATAAAAGATTGTTACAAATTTTGAAGTTAAGAAAACATTACACAGTTACATTTTTCGAAAAAAATGAAAAATCTAATACTCTTTCTTTGAATATTCCCACTGGTTTATAGGACAGGAGGTTCGAGTCCTCCCTCAGGCATGGGTGTGTGTGTGTTGTTCTTACAGTTAGCATAAGTTAGTTCAAGTAGTGTGTAAGTCTAGGGACCGATGACCTCAGCAGTTTGGTCCCTTAGGAATTAACACGCACACGTACACACACACACACACACACACACACACACACACACACACACACACACGAGCCAGTATGATACGCGTCGTAGAAACACGGAAAACAATTTGCACGGCGTCAAGCACACTGTACAAATGCTGCGTTTCGACAGTTGTCACCGTACCACCGTCATCTGAGCTCAATAGAATTAATATGGAGTCAAGTCAAGGGATCTGTCGCGAGAACTAACAAGACATTTAAGCTGCTACGAAGCTTCGTGACACGTCACTGCCGAAGGATGGCGAAATGCAGAACAGCACGTCATAAAAGATGATGATGATGATGATGATGATGATGTTTGGGTTGTGGGGCGCTCAACTGCGCGGTTATCAACTCCCGTACAAATTCCCAACCTTTGCTCAGCCCAATCTCGCCACTTTTATGAATGATGATGAAATGATGAGGACAATACAAACACCCAGTCATCTCGAGGCAGACATAAAAGAAGAGGAGGAGAAAATGTGGACTTTTTGGTGGCTTGAAATTCTATTGCTGATCACCTCAACATTAACGTAGCAGCACTGAAATGTACCGCATTTCTCGGAGTCCGATATGGAAGTAGTCCAGAGATTACCAGACGACTGGCTGTAATACCTTCAGTGGCTTCAATATTTAACTACATGGTGGAATCCGAGCAGTGCGCTTTTACGCCGCAAAATGGTTCAAATGGCTCTGAGCACTATGGGACGTAACTTCTGTGGTCATCAGTCCCCTAGAACTTAGAACTACTTAAACCTAACTAACCTAAGGACATCACACACATCCATGCCCGAGGCAGGATTCGAACCTGCGTCCGTAGCAGTCGCGCGGTTTCAGACTGAAGCGCCTAGAACCGCTCGGCCACCGCGGCCGGCTTTTACGCCGCACATAGCTCATGCAGAAAAAATACCCTTATTACAGTCAGAAATTTTCACCTCTCGTTTTTAATTACAGTACTATGTTAGCTAAGATTGAGAGATTGTTTTCCTTCAGATTACCTAAGAAGCGTATCGCCTAAGTTTTACCATTGCTTCTTTCTGTTCAAAAATTAAATGACATCAAGGCTATATTGTTCTCTGCTCGTATCTTTCTACGTCTGTACTACGAATGCCCACATCACTGCAGGTTAGTTGGACCAGGTCGATGGCCAGTACTTTCCAAGTTAAATGCTCAGTAAAGCTGTTGTCCCCTGTTATCACTGAGTCGATGTACGCGTAACGCACAGCATAAAACGTTTCCTCATTATGGTACTTGACTGTACTCGATACTTGGCTGTACTCGAGACAGATTGGTTTCCGCTTCACGTGAAACGACATCCAATGAGGTTCCAGCAAACGCGGAAAAATAGATAGTGTAATGTTTACATGAGATTTATTCTTATGATGAAATGTGTGTGTGTGAAATCTTATGGGACTTAACTGCTAAGGTCATCAGTCCCCAAGCTTACACAGTACTTAACCTAAAATATACTAAGGACTAACACACACACCCATGCCCGAAGGAGGACTCGAACCTCCGCCGGAACCAGCCGCACAGTCCCTGACTGCAGCGGCATTAGACCGCTCGGATAATCCTGCGAGGCTCTTATGATGAACGCAGTATATTAGGATTATCAACCTTGTTACATTGTCCTCCGGTCATCCGTTTCATTTGTATCTATAACACTCAAAATACCTTGCACAGCAGCAAACAATCACATGAATTTTACAGCTTCATTCTCTATTTACTAAATTAACTAAATTAACTTAATCCAACACTTACAAGAATTTAGCGCATCTTGCGGTTCATTTAGATGTCTCTTATATTTATTTTTACTATGGTACATCATCTACATTGTCGGAATTGATCATAACTTTCTGTAATGTCGCTATTAGACTACTAATGATATAAGAGATAATAGGCAAACAGATTACGTGGGGGGAGGGGACTTTTGTATGTTTGTAAATATATTCTTGGTGTAGATTGCGGTGATATTTTATGCCGAAGGACCGTTCTTCCTTCCTGGTTGATTTAAATCATTTTTGTGTTCTACAACTGTCCAGAAGGGGCTCCAGAGAGAATGACATCCAGGCCAAGGAAGGAATCTCCTTAGCGAAGACGAGTGATAGAGAGGAGAAGACTGTCGGTATCAATTCTGCCACAGTCACTGATGAATGAAATATAAAACGGAACGACGAAATGGAAAATTTAATTTAATTGTCTTGATCGCACATGCCTTCGAGTGCTCGATCAAATCATCTTTAGATGTAAAATAGAAAGAGAATAATACTGTTCAAGAAAAATTCTATCTAATTACAATATGTTCTGTATAAAAAGAAACATGTAGCGTACAATTGAAACTACTGTTTCCTAAGATGGAACTGTCTAAAATAGGGACAAATGCACATCTGCTAGAAAGCAAAACGGTCAGTACAGTTACATGCAAGGCAAAGTATTTATGAAGTAAAGGAGCAACGTAACATTAAAACTTACTAGTGGCTGTGGAGTAGGAAGGCTTTTGATATGCGTGAGTTCTTTGATAGAGTGATACGTCTCATGTGTCGTTCATAATTAATTCGCAACCATTACTAATATATATATATATATATATATATATATATATATATATATATATATATATATATATATATATATTTGTACCAAGTATATTCGGTATACTACTGATAGACGAGACGGAAATATTCATGATTTGTCGATGAAATATGTCTTCATAATTATACTAAAGGCCTCTGTACCGGTGCTTATGTGTGACACAGATTTGTGTGTACGTATATACCCATCTCTGCCACGCATCTGTTAGTATAAGACAGCAGAGATATACTCTGATATCGTAATAGAGTAAAATCCTTGCATTTATGTTCTCTGACTGAGTTAAAATTTTCCCACTTATTCATGCGCATGTGACAGTCGTTTTAACAGGTATATGTAGTGTGATTTAAGTTAAATATTACGTGCTTCATTCCTTGGTGCTTCTGGCCAGGCGTGACATTTTAATAAGGCAGTAATGTCTTCGTTTTCGAATACATTTTGCATGTCATGCAGCTCATACTCTAGAAGGTGACCACCGATGATCGTGCTGTGTACGAACATTCGTGGCACACAATTTTTAACGAACTGACAGTGGTGTGTCCACGTCTGTTACTACAGGCGCCTGTTATGTTTGTTTAACGCTATTCTGAGTATAATAATACGACTTTCATATTTTTACTCTCCTTTTTTTTTACTTTTTTACGGTGTTTTGTGTTTTAGATTCACCTGAAAATGGACAATATCTGAAATTAGTAGTGCAAATGAATTATTTTAAAACACAACTTGGCCTTTTAGTGTTATTTTTCAAGTTTATTGAGGCTGTGGAGAACATCCAAAAGACAATAACAAATTGGTAATCGCAAAAATTTCGTTTCGAGTCTAATAGTCCCCTTGTTGCGGTCCTGCAGCATATATTATGTCACAGTAGGACGTTAGGGAGAGAATCAGTAGACAGTGTGCTGCCTGATATTTTGTTTTTGTACGCAAGGTTATTTTAGCTCTATTCGCTTCATCACTACAACTGCAAACAATCGCAATTATTTTTATTTTACGTAATATATAATTTATAAACTATATTTTTCACACGTCCTTATACCGGGTGCTCTAAAATTCCCTTTTCAAACTTGCGTGACTCGTAGAGGGGATTGGGCAGACAATATTTTGAATTGGAACGCATGTCCGGAAGCCGTTTCCATGTTACAACCGTTTGGGATCACGTTTGCTAAGTATGCAACTGTGTAGTTATGGCCGAAGCTGCTTTTTCGGGTCGGCTGATGTCATTTGACGTCTGTCCTACCTCTGTGACCCAGTTCGAGCCACATTCGCGTGACTGTTACTGTTAGGGCAACACGGGTAAGTAAACGTTTGCGGAATACGCGTACCCGATCCTTCTGTGTGGCGAAGCTGACGGTAACGGAAGAACCGCTCGTAGTCTTTATCGAGATCGTTATCCACAACGTCCGCGTCCATCGCACACCTCCTGCCCCACAGTTGAGCAACAGGGGCGCCTTCCCCATCAGCAGGCGTGACTCTGCTGATGGAAGGAGACGCCACAGACCCGAAATGGAAGAAGCAGCAGGCCCGACTGTGTCAAATTTCCTTTTTGTTTGTTTGGTTGTTAATGAGTGGAACTGTAGAAGAAGTGATGTAGTGGATCGCGCTTAATAAATTACTTGTAAAAGTGGCCGCGTTGCCGGCATGTTTTCAAATGTTTGTAGCACGGAAACAGTTCGTTTTCGGACACGGGTTCCAGTTCAAAACATGATCTACTCAGTTCCTTCTACATGTGGTAGAAGTTTGTAAGATCAATTTTAGAACGCGCTGTACTTCTGGTGAACGAACGACTCCGCCGGGAAACCTAATCTGGAGCGTCATCGCATCGGCTCCGTGCTCTCGCCACAGGACGTGCTGGCAGAGCGCGACGCTGGAGGCAGGGCGGGCAGGGGAGACGACAGGCAGAGCGCCGCCTGATTTACGGGGCCGCCGGCTGTGCACTCCACTCCACTCCGCACAGTGCGGCTGGCCTACGTCGCCACCGCGAGACTGCAGGCGTGATTTACGGCGCGACGCCGCCGCCGCGCCTGGGGAGCTCCCACTGCCTGCCCCCACACCGGGGCTGATGATGAAATATCGATATGTCGATGTTTCTTGATGATTGTGTCGATACCAGAGGGCGATAATTGTTCACAGGAGTATCGATACATCGACATCGAAGCGGCAATATCGCGTGCCGAAATTATTGTTTTATATTACATTTTTACCGCAATTTTCGGGAAATATTTGAAATTGTTCTTATGAAACTGTAGTAGAACATTATTTTACTCTCACTGTGTTAAGGAGTCTTATACTTTTTGAGCTTTCATCACGTCTGATCTTTCTCTTTCTATGAAGCAAGTATATGTGGCACAAAAGATGAAGTCCGATTGTAGTCTGTGGCGGCGGTGTGACTGGAATAACAAGATGTCAAATGTGAAAAACAGGACACCAGTTTCGTTAAAAAACAATTTTCAACCTTCCAGAATGAGACTTTCACTCTGCAGCGGAGTGTGCGCTGATATGAAACTTTCTGGCAGATTAAAACTGTGTGCCGGACCGAGACTCGAACTCGGGACCTTTACCTTTCGCGGGCAAGTGCTCTACCAACTTTTTTTTTTTTTTTTTCGTTATTGATCGTTGTGTTTGGTCGTTGCGGACGTCGCAAGACATCCTATTCAAGTTTGGTAGTTGATCCTTCCACTCAGTTTTTTATTAAGGAGGTCAACCGGCTCTCTGACCGAACACGCTGAGCTACCGTGCCGGCTCAACTGAGCTACCCAAGCACGACTCACGCGCCGTCCTCACAGCTTTAGTTCTGCCAGTACCTCGTCTCCTACCTTCCAAACTTTACAGAAGCTCTCCTGCGAACCTTGCAAAACTAGCACTCCTGAAAGAAAAAATGGCTCTGAGCACTATGTGACTTAACATCTGAGGTCATCAGTCCCCTAGACTTATAACTACTTCAACATAACTAACCTAAGTAGATCGCACACATCCATGCCCGAGGCAAGATTTGAACCTGCGACCGTAGCAGACGCGCGGTTGCAGACTGTAGCGCCTAGAACTACTCGGCCACCCCGGCCGGCCTCTTGAATGAAAGTACACTCCTGGAAATTGAAAAAAGAACACATTGACACCGGTGTGTTAGACCCACCATACTTGCTCCGGACACTGCGAGAAGGCTGTACAAGCAATGATCACACGCACGGCACAGCGGACACACCAGGAACCGCGGTGTTGGCCGTCGAATGGCGCTAGCTGCGCAGCATTTGTGCACCGCCGCCGTCAGTTTCAGCCAGTTTGCCGTGGCATACGGAGCTCCATCGCAGTCTTTAACACTGGTAGCATGCCGCGACAGCGTGGACGTGAACCGTATGTGCAGTTGACGGACTTTGAGCGAGGGCGTATAGTGGGCATGCGGGAGGCCGGGTGGACGTACCGCCGAATTGTTCAACACGTGGGGCGTGAGGTCTCCACAGTACATCGATGTTGTCGCCAGTGGTCGGCGGAAGGTGCACGTGCCCGTCGACCTGGGACCGGACCGCAGCGACGCACGGATGCAAGCCAAGACCGTAGGATCCTACGCAGTGCCGTAGGGGACCGCACCGCCACTTCCCAGCAAATTAGGGACACTGTTGCTCCTGGGGTATCGGCGAGGACCATTCGCAACCGTCTCCATGAAGCTGGGCTACGGTCCCGCACACCGTTAGGCCGTCTTCCGCTCACGCCCCAACATCGTGCAGCCCACCTCCAGTGGTGTCGCGACAGGCGTGAATGGAGGGACGAATGGAGACGTGTCGTCTTCAGCGATGAGAGTCGCTTCTGCCTTGGTGCCAATGATGGTCGTACGCGTGTTTGGCACCGTGCAGGTGAGCGCCACAATCAGGACTGCATACGACCGAGGCACACAGGGCCAACACCCGGCATCATGGTGTGGGGAGCGATCTCCTACACTGGCCGTACACCACTGGTGATCGTCGAGGGGACACTGAATAGTGTACGGTACATCCAAACCGTCATCGAACCCATCGTTCTACCATTCCTAGACCGGCAAGGGAACTTGCTGTTCCAACAGGACAATGCACGTCCGCATGTAACCCGTGCCACCCAACGTCCTCTAGAAGGTGTAAGTCAACTACCCTGGCCAGCAAGATCTCCGGATCTGTCCCCCATTGAGCATGTTTGGGACTGGATGAAGCGTCGTCTCACGCGGTCTGCACGTCCAGCACGAACGCTGGTCCAACTGAGGCGCCAGGTGGAAATGGCATGGCAAGCCGTTGCACAGGACTACATCCAGCATCTCTACGATCGTCTCCATGGGAGAATAGCAGCCTGCATTGCTGCGAAAGGTGGATATACACTGTACTAGTGCCGACATTGTGCATGCTCTGTTGCCTGTGTCTATGTGCCTGTGGTTCTGTCAGTGTGATCATGTGATGTATCTGACCCCAGGAATGTGTCAATAAAGTTTCCCCTTCCTGGGACAATGAATTCACGGTGTTCTTATTTCAATTTCCAGGAGTGTATATTGTGGAGACATGGCTTAGCCACAACCTGGGGGATGTTTGCAGAATGAGATTTTCACTCTGCAGCGGAGTGTGCGCTGACATGAAACTTCCTGGCAGATTAAAACTGTGTGTCGCACCGAGACTCGAACTCGGGACCTTTGCCTTTCGCGGGCCAGTGCTCTACCAACTCAGCTACCCAAGCACGAGAACGAGAACCTTACTAGTGTGCTATTTCTTCACATCGACATTATTCAAAAACAGTTGTTGAAACTTGTTGAATCCTGCCTAGTTGTCAAATATGGAGTGTCTAGGAAACCTGCTTTCTCGGTTGGCCAGACAATCACTTTAAGCAGATCGTATTAATGAATTTTATGACTAAAAGTACATGACAACTCTTGAGAACAACACAGATGTGTCGCAAACACACGGCGACAGACAAAATAAGACAATGCTACATAGTATTGAGTGAAATGACTAGTCTCGAAGCTATTGTAGAACTGGGCCGCGGCCAGTCGGGCGCACGGAGGCCGCTGCTGTCGCGTTGTCGTCCTGGAGAGGGTTCGGTCAGCGTGCGATTGCCTGACGTCTTCGCCACAGCCCTCTCTCCTCTCTCGTTCCAGATTGGCGTGCCGGCGCTAGACTTTACGCCGTAACAAAACCGATGAACAAAAATTTAAATGACAAGCCCCGGTCTCTGCGGTGGGCGGACACGTGTGAGGGGAAATGCTGTCGCAATCGGCGCTAGGCGCTACCAGCAGAAACTGCAACGTTTAGCTTCACCACGCAAGTTTGACACTACGACTTCTACTCCGCTGGCGTTTAAGAAAAAAAAAAAAAAAAAAAAGAGGAAAAAACGGGGAGATTGACATGAAGTGTTCAGGATAAATCCGATGCGTGAAGAAACCGAACTACGGATCCGTAAGACACCTTTCATTGTGCAACTTATATCCGGTTATCATTGTTAGCAAAGTCGTTATCGCCAAACGTGAACGTGCATCGTTTTCCTTTCAATTCTTCTCCTAAGGGCGATAAGCAGGCTGCTAGTTAGTTGACGTACAGAATACCTTAAGAAATGCCGTGTGGTGGGGGTCTGATGCAAGACTTTTGATGCGACGCCTCTTCGGCGACTTGCACGTCGATGATGATGAATTGATGATGATGAAGACGACACAGACACACAGTCCCTGAGCGGAGAAAATCTCCAACCCAGCCGGGAATATCAAACCCGGGCATCCCGGCATGACAAGCTGGCAATCTGTCCACTCAGCTACGGTGGCGGACACAATACCAAATAATAAATCAATACTGAGATATACAGCTCTAAAACTGACAGCATGTTTACAATGTGCAGCCGATATTTGTTTTGGCCCGTAGGTCGATATTTCTGACGTCGATATGTCGCTATATTAATAATATTTATCGATATACTGAGGGCCGACAATGGTTTCTTAAATATCGATAAATCGGATTCCAGATATTTTTTAAAATATCACACGGCGTCCGGCTCCTCACTACAGTCAAGCTCGCAAATAGAATGTGCTGCGATCCGTCAGCTGCCTTAATGAAGGAAAGATATTCCACGCCACGTCACGTCACTTGAAGTTTGACTAATTTCATCTCATCCGACACTCCCTATCTCGGGATCTAGACGGAAAGTTCGTTTCAATTGCACGACTTTCGGCTAGTGTGAAGTACTGAAAGGACTGATTCGTGTCGAGGTCGGTAGTGTATCTGCAAGGACGAACTCAAGTGCTAGAAGTGGAGAAATCTTCTGACAGCGCCACTATACGCACTTAGAATCTTACCTGGCAGAGTACGGACCTGATTTTCAAACAACGCCTCAGGTAAGTATTGTAATAGGACTAGTTATAGAGTATTTAATCAATGCTTCGATTGCATTAAAAGTTTAGCAGATTGTACAATGTTACCCGATCCACAGTATGTAGAGGAAAAAGTTAGGAAGTGTAGTTTTCCTTAATTTTTATCAGCATACTAAACTGCGTGATTGACTTTTATACCGAACCAACATCATTAACATTTTTTCAGATCATTAAACTGTAATTAACAGAGAGTTACAATTCGTTAGAGGTCCTGGTGTAAATTAACATATTGTCGTAAATTTTAGCAAAATCATAATTTCATTCTCGTGATTGCGTTATTTCATACCCATAGAAATGTTAAGAGAAATATCTATGTTGTAATAAAACCAATAATTAATTACCAAAATCCGTAAATTTCAACTTATATAAAAAACATACTTTTGGAATATAATCAGTCATCTGATGTATTTAAGCAGATGTATTTAACATGACCTGTGCACTTTATACATCATAATGAAAAACAGATCAACTGCAATTAACTTTTCCATTAACGTTTAGCGAACATTCTGATGTAAACAACATTGATTATCAGTCACTTTGATACTACGAAATTATCATACGGAAGTTTAACCTGAAATTCCGCTTTGGTATTTTATACTCTACCAAAATTAATATTAGGAATAAAATCCAACATGAAATCAAGATGTAATTAATGATTTTAGGTTAATTATTGTTATGGTAACTTCATAAAAAATTTTCATATAAAAGAACAATATTTATAAAGGTATTCAGAATGAATCATCATTTTTTAACTTTAAAACCGTACCAATAGTTTGTTGTAAATGATTAACTTTTCATTATACATCAGTAAATGTCATTGTTTTTCACAGTAGGCAAATGAACGTACGTGTTAAAGTAGGGTATATATTAAGCGGTACAGAGCTCTTGAAGTCTGTCGCAGTTTGGGCAATATAATGACGCAAAGCCCGTAACAGTTGCTGTTTTGTCAGTCATGTTGGCAGAGAGCAGTTTATGTGTGAAAATCTTTGCAAATTCTTACGGAAAATACATCTGGTGTTAAAAGGATTCCTCAGTCTGTTGGAAAATATTAATTTAACATCCAAATTTTCTTCATGGACATCACTAGTGGAGGAGATTCGACGGTTCAAAGCTAAATATTCCACTGCTAAAACTACATTACTCTCATACTACAATGAGTGTTTCGTAATGAAGCAAACAGACATAGTACAGTAAAAGAAAAACGTACACAGGTATAGAGAAAAAGAAAAAGTAAAATGTGTTAACTTCTTAACAGCATTGTTTTATCTAAAGATTTTGTTTTCCTACAGTATTATTGCTGTTAAATTCTTTTTATGAATATAAACAAAACGGGATCTAGAATATGTATGTTCTATGTGACTGTATTTTACCATATATATAAAAAATGATGGACCCATAGCATAGAATTATTGCAATTAAATGTTCTGTAATTTAGGTACATAGATTATGTATGCCTCACAAAATCCGTTCAGTTTACAGTATCTAAAATTTTGTAGCTATGAAGTTAATTTCCAGAAACGTTGTGGCTAAAATTTATTAGTTATCTTAGCAAAACTAGAGTTAGAATCAGTAAAAGTAATGTATTTTATTGGAAAACTGACAAAGCAAATATGTACTTGGACTTCCTCAATAGATGTACATCATAAGCTGCTAAATAAATAAATAAATAAAAAATGAGAAGTATTTTAACCAGAACTGCAGTTGGATTCACATTAGAGTGTCCGTGAAAACTTTAACAGTTCATTGCATACGACTGCACAGCCAAAACTGCACAAGCCTGTACACTGACTCTCTCGGTAGGAAATGAAGAGAGTACAGATCATTCCGAGACACCGTCGAAACATGCTCTCTGCTCTGAACAGGTTCCGACGAACAGTTCCCTGAAAACTGCTAGCCGTAGGACCAATGATATGATAGTAAATTACCAGGTCAGTAATTCTATCTGTTATTGTCAGTTTCCCATCATAACTCGAATTTGAAAAAGACACTGCAAGATACATTAACTTTTGCAGTTCTTATAGAGAAATTACTGTATTTATTATCGTAAGTAAATAATATAGCTCCTATCAACAAAGTAGCAGCTGCAAATCTTTCTTTACATTCAGACCGGAAGTACAGTTATGCATAGCTACTGGAGGTTTCGATTAATTGTATTAACTATCAGATAGACCGCAAAAATCACATTTTCTCTCTCGTCAGATTAACTTCATCCGTCGACTGCCAAAGATATCGTTACATTACCTCTATCTGTAGTAAAATGATAATAACAGCGATTACTAGGAAGCAAAAATACATTAGCTATACTTAAGTGTCAACACTGGCACTCCGGTAAAAGTGATTATATGAACATTTGCGCAACCGAGATGAAATTTGGAAAGGATATTACTGTTTCATGACAAGAAATAAAAAACCTTAAGAGCGAACGACACTGTAGTTCTGTCAGAGAGGTAATAGTACTTTGAAGATCAGTTGAACGGAATGGATAGTGTCCTGAAAAGAAGTTGTAAGATGAACATCAACAAAAGTAAAAAAAACGATAATGGAAGCTACTAAAATTAAACCACGGGATTTTGAGGGAATTAGAATGGGAAATAGAATGAGCAGCATGTTATCGTTGTGCATATGAATCTAACTGAGGAGAAAAGAGATCTATAGCACAGTTTGATTAAAAGAAACGATCGGTTCATGGGACACAGTCTGAGACGTGCGGGATTAGCCGAGCAGTCATGGACTGTGCGGCTCGTCCCGGCGGAGGTTCGGGTCCTCCCTCGGGCATGGGTGTGTGTGTTTGTCCTTAGGATAATTTAGGTTAAGCAGTGTGTAAGCTTAGGGGCTGATGACCTTAGCAGTTAAGTTCCATAAGACTTAACACACATTAGAACATTTTTTGACACAGTTTGACGCATGAGGTAATTGTCAGTTTGATACGGGAGGAATATGTGATAAGTAAAAATTATAGAGGGAGACCAAGCGATAAATGCAAGGAGAAACTTCGGATGTATGTAGGTTGCCGTAGTTATTCGGAGATGAAGACGCTAGCACGGGACTGATTAGAGTGGAGAGCTCCATAAAGTCAGTCTTCGGATTAAAGTCCACAATAATAACAACGTCATGGGGGTTTACTGTCGTAATTTCGAGAACGTACGTTCCAGGAAGAGTCGGACAAAATACTGCTTCCTCCCGTACACGTCTCGCGTAATGATGGGAACGATAAAAAAAATCGAAAGATGGGAGTTCGTACAGCGGTTTACTGACAGCCGTTCTTGTCTTACACGACTCGCGAATGGAAAAGGGGTAGGGAAAGCGGAAAAAGTATTGCGGTGTCAGAAGTACCCTCCACCACACATTGCAAGGTGACTTTCGGGGTCTAGCTGTGGAGGTAGATGTCCGTGTGCGTGGTGGACATGTAGACGCCGCGTGGCAGAAAACCGTGCACACGTCTGCCGGCAGCGCGTGGTTTCCCTAAATGTGATGGCGGATCCACTCTGGTTGTCTCGTCTGTCAGCCTGCCTGCCGATAAATGGAAGCGACGGCGTCTCGCCACGCTCGATCAGTGACCGCTTCGCGTCCCGTTGGCTCCGGAGCAGAGAAAGCCGCGACAAAGACAGCCACTCGGGCGGGACCTTGACTTTCGGCTGACGGAAAAACTGACCCGCTTCGACAGTTCACCTGCCTGTGCTTTCGTATTCTCAGCACTTGTCCACTCTGGCAGGTTTACTGCTGTTTATCATTCCAAAAGGAGTGGCACCCGCTGGACATGTTTCATTTTGGACACGATTCTCAGGACTCTCTGCCGCGCAGGGTAGCCGCGCGGTCTTAGGCGCCTTGTCACGGCCCGTGCGCCTCGCCCCCCCCCCCCCCCCCACGTCGGAGGTTCGAGTCCTCCCTCGGGCATGTGTGTGTATGTTATCCTTAATGTAAGTTACTTTAAGTGAGATTAAGTAGTGCGTAAGCTTAGGGACCGATGACCTCAGCAGTTTGGTCCCATAAGACCTTACCACAAATTTCCAAAAATTTTCCAGGACGCCCATGCAGTAAGGTGCGTCCCAAAAAATACGTCGAATGGTGCAATGAAATTGTTAGAAACATAACAGATGAAAACATCTGTATGTACAGTACACTGTTCAGTGAGGCGCTCATTCTGGATAAATATTTCCTACAAACAAAGATCCTTATCGGTGAACCTAGTACTTGAAACCCAGTTTGAAATTATACCAAGTCGCACCATTTAAGAAAGAAAAACTGAAATTACTTGATAACTGACGAAGATTTGCCAGTTTTTCGCTTGAATTTTATTTTTTGTCATACTTTTCTACATCACATTGTCTTTGCAATCTCCACTTTAAAACAGAAATTTACTTTGTTATTACCGAACATAAAAACACGTCCGATCGCATCAGAGGCATGCCCACTACTGCCGCCGGCCGAAGTGGCCGTGCGGTTCTAGGCGCTGCAGTCTGGAACCCCGAGACCGCTACGGTCGCAGGTTCGAATCCTGCCTCGGGCATGGATGTGTGTGATGTCCTTAGGTTAGTTAGGTTTAACTAGTTCTAAGTTCTAGGGGACTAATGACCTCAGAAGTTGAGTCCCATAGTGCTCAGAGCCATTTGAACCGTTTGAACCCACTACTGCTGACTCATTCTGCGGTACTAACAACATTCCAGAGAGTTTACAAAACAAAAGAGTTTACAAACTTTCTTCATAAAAGAAGAATCTTCACCAAGTTATATCATTATTTTATGAATCAATCCACGAATAAATTTAATAAGTATCGTCAGATTGCGCAATTAATAGTATGAATTTTAAGTGCGCCGAATATTTCGCAATTTCAAATGTTCCTTAAAGAAGAGTAATTTAAAGTGTGCATACAGATTTAATACATATCGATTGTAATAAAGGAATAAAATAATTTCTTTTTATACATTTTAGCCTGAAATATAATACATCGTATAAAAATTCATTTGAAATTCTTCTAGTTAAAAAGGTGAGATATATTAAACTGTTCAAAAGGTAGAAAGTATTTTTGGTATTGATAACTTGTGTTGAATAGAGGTAATGTTAGAGGAGGGTGTCCCTTTACAAGCTGCATATTTAAGTATTGATTTATTATTAATTTATTGTTCGATGTTCTGTAAGCCATAAGCTAGCATCCTCCTTATCCCCCATAGGGCGAGAACTGAAGGGAAAACGATGCACCTACGTGGCACAATGAATGGTGTCCGATGGGTCCGTCATTCGGTTCGGTCACATATCTGATTTGTCCGGAACACTCCATGTCGACTTCCCTGTGTTTTCCATTTCTGCAAACGACAGCGACCTGGCAGCTGTAGTGTCAAAATTGCGTAGTGAAGCTAAACGTTGCAGTTTCTGTTGGTAGCATCGAGCGCCTATTGCGTCAGCATTGCCTATCACCGCGTAGAACAAACTTGTTATTGGGACTTTTGTTCATCAGTTTCAGCAAATGTTTTTGAAGAATGCCGATGTGAAGAAATAGAACACAAGTTGGGTTAATTTATTTATTTATTTATTTTTTAACGCAACAGATGTGCTGTTTCTCCACATCGGATACCTTGTTATTCCATTCACACCGCCACTCCCCAATGCAATCCGACTTCTTTTTCGTACCATCTATACTTGCCTCACACAGTCAAAGAGAAAGACTGGACGTGATGAAAGCTCAAAAAGTAGTAAGACTCCTCCACACAGTGAAAGTAAAGTTATGGCTCAAATGGCTCTGAGCACTATGGGACTTAACATCTTAGGTCATCAGTCCCCTAGAACTTAGAACTACTTAAACCTAACTAACCTAAGGACATCACACAACACCCAGCCATCACGAGGCAGAGAAAATCCCTGACCCCGCCGGGAATCGAACCCGGGAACCCGGGCGTGGGAAGCGAGAACGCTATCGCACGACCACGAGATGCGGGCAGTAAAGTTATGTTCTACTACAATTTCAAAAGAAAAACTTCAAATATATACCGAAAATTGCGAAAAAATGTTATATAAAATAGCAATATCGGCACTCGATATATCGGTGAAAAAGATACCGCTGGTATAATCATTTTTTTGGAAAAAAATATCGATATATAGATATTTTATCAACAACCCTAGTGCAATTATCAGAGCTCACTGAGATACGGCACGCGAGGTGGTGTAAAGTTCTTTGTCGCTGGCCTAGCAACCCTTGACCGTGAGATAGGGCGCTACAGACTTGTGCCGCACAGTTGCTTCGAAGATGGCGCCGCTGCGTTACACGCTGCAAGTCATTAGATGCCACTGTTTATGATTCTTCTTGTTCGTAATTTCTGTCCTGTCCGCGCACTAGTTGTTTTAAATAGTAAATATTATACCGCCTCTGGAAGGCGTTTTCAGACTTTTTTCTGCTGTTACAAATATATTTGATGCATTTGGTCTCGTTAATATACCATTATTTTTTAAACGTTTGGAATTGCCCAGAAAAAAGAAGTATGTAACGTGTAAAGGCTTCTTTCGTAATCTAATATTCTCCTTAATACGGATTGAAGAAACTTTCCTTGCGGTAAGTGCTGAAGAACATATTTTTCTGTGGCTGATAGGTTTTCAGTCTCTCCTTCTCACAGCATTTTCCCAAAGAACTTACCGAGCTGGACTGATAGAAAATGTAAAGTAAACTGACAGAAATGAAACAGCAACAGCAAAAGTAGACAGCGCAGTGAAATTTGATGTATGTACAGGAAAATATCGCTCGAATAAATCCAGATAGGAAAGAAGTGTCATTCATTTACACTTTAGAATATAATTAGAACAATTAGCACAGCCGAAAATGACGCAAGCTGGCATTTGTAATCAAAACCCTTCCACCAGAAGCTAATGTTTGAGGTAACTGACATAGCGGAGGTAGGCTTCAAGTTTGTGATGTCATGACAACTTTCCCTGTACACCTGCAGGAACTTGACGCACATTAGCTTCATAAAAGAATGTGACTCGCGCAACATGCACTTGCGTGGAATGATGCATTACGAAACACGTCGGAGCGCATGCCGCCAACTTGTATCAGTTGTCGGAAGAGATCGAGCAATCCCCTCATCGTAGTTTCCGTCAATCGTACAAGACAAATCATGAGATGAAAAGAGCTTGACGACTTCCCTGCTGCAATCTGAACTTGTGGTCCGTCTCTAGTGACTACTATATCGAATGAAATTGGACTCACGATGATGCTTCCTTCTTTCGACCGGCCCTTCAGCGAGAATCCACTCTGGGAGTCGGCTGCAGGGCGCGCGGGCAGGGAGCACGCAGTGAAAGTCTGGAGCTGAGGCGTCCTCGAGCGCAGTCACGGCCGACGAGCGTCGGACGGGCAGCAGCAGACAGCGGACAGCGGACAGCAGACAGCGGCAGCTGCTGCTGTCGTGACGGCCCACGGCCGCCAGACGGTACGGCACGGCACGGCACGTCTCGCCGCTGATGGACGGCTGGTGAAGGGCCCCGCCAGTACCTTCCCAGCCAGCCTGCTGTGTGGTGCAGTCCACCGCTTGTTACGCAAATCCGGCCGACTACTCTGGAGCTGCGCGTGTTTGCTCCGAGGGCAGGGTGAGCACACGCCCCACGCGCTCGCCTGCGTACTCTGTCTGGATCGCGAACCACGCCGACGGTGCTACCCACACAGTACGCGCCAGTTTACAATCGGAATCCAGAAATGCTACTGCCGAGTTTACAAACCAACCCGTAACCCTACTCCAGCGTAAGTGTGGATTACTGCTTTTATATTCAGTGAGGATGGGGCACGAGTAGTATCCAGAAGAGTTTAGCCAATAACGGCCGTTCTTCTGTATCAGCGCGGGAATATTGGCCTATGACGATGGCCTACCGAGGCAGCCAATAGAATTTTAACCGATACTCCCACTTCTCCAGCACAGCCGCGGGAAAACTCTCCTTTATAAGAGAAAGCGACACTGGCCTCTGACAATGTTCTATCAATAGTGGACACCAATCTCTGAAGAAGATCCCAGCAGAGGAGTCGAAACATCGATAATTTTAGAAGGAAATACGACGCGGCCTAAGAACCCAGAAGATTTTAACTGTAGTGACAACGGCCACGAAAGGCTACAGACTTACATAAAACAAAGGAACAGTTTAGTAGACCGTGACCGTTGGTGTCAGCGTGACAACGCACTCCGTCATGAAGCAACAGCTGTAAGACGACGCTGTGTGGACAGTAAGACAGCGGAAAACAGAGATGGAGATACATGCAGCAAACAGTTGAATACGTAGGTCGCAAGTTCTACTCTGAGATGAGAAGGTTGGCACAGGACAGGAATTCGTGGCAGGCCTCATAAAACGAGTAAGAAGACTGACAACTCAAAAATTCGTAGAATTTTGCCAATACGTTCAGTTTACAATGGAAACAGAGAAGAATGGGGTGCTGCCTTTTCTCGACGTGGAAGTTTATCGAAAACCTGATGGTAAACTTGGCCACAAAGTGTACAGGAAACCAACTAATACGGACAGGTACCTTCACGCCTTCTCCCACCATCACCCCACGCAGAAGAAGTCCGCCCTGCACACGCTAACGAAGAGAGCGTACAGGATAAGCGACGAAGAACATCTGAAGACAGAACTTGAACGCCTCAGGTCCATCTTCGGAACTAATGGCTATGGGAAGCAGATGATAGACAGCACCATGTCGACAAGGGAGAAGACTAATACGGAAGAGGAGAAGGAGGCACAGAGCATTGCTGTGTTACCATATGTACAAGGGGCCACCGAAAGTATCGGCAAAATTCTACAAAAAGCCGACATCAAACCAATTTTCCGAAGCAGAAACAAAATATCAGACATGCTCGGTTCTACCAAGGATGCAGTTGACAAACTACACACAGCTGGCGTGTATGAAATTGGTTGTGCGTGTGGATTAGTCTACATAGGTGAGACGGCACGTCCGATTAGCACAAGGCTCTCGGAACATGAAAGATATATCCGCCTGAAACAACACACTAAGTCAGCAGTGGCGGAACACCGAGACGAGTGCGGGAAACCAATATTTTTTCAAGAAGCCCGCGTCCTGGCGAAACAGCCTCTCACTTTCAAAAGAAAGATTAGAGAGGCGATAGAAATTGCCAAAAGACCCGCCAACATGAATAGAGAGGACGGGTACAAGCTTCCGAGGTCTTGGCTGTCTGCAATAGCAGGGCTACGGAGCAGCGGCAGAGCCGTGGCGGCCCATGCAGACACGCGGAGAGCCGCAGTAGTGGTCGCGAGCACACAAAGCAATGGCACGCCGCAGCCGGCTTCTGGACAGCATGGAAACAGTGTGACGTCACAGCCATCACCTGTTCGCTATTCGTCCGTCTCCTCCAATGGGGTGGATTAATATAAAGACCAATAGAAAACAGCTATTTCAGCCAATGACAGATAATAAAGGAAACACCAATAAAGCATACCTTTCACCCCTCCTCCTCCCTTTACAGCCAATCAAGTAACGACACGGTTTTCTCGTTCAGCTATTTAAGGAATCAAGTGTGTTCTTTTAGCAGTTAACGTAAGGCCCTGATGAAGGCTAGCTGCAACGCTGGCCGAAACGTTGGCGCATTTTAAATTATGACGATGCGGTCTGATACCCTGAAGAATTTTATTGAAGAGGACACTTATTGTTGGACATTAATGTGGAGTGCCCCTTCAGGTCTATGACGGCTTGAAGTTTGCTGGGGGCACTTTCAGTGATGTGTCTGAGTGTCTATGCAGGAATGACAGCCCGTTATTTTCAAGAGCCAAAAAAAAAAAAAGGGAAAATATAATGATGTTCGACTCTGAGTCCTGGAGCAAAGTCGAAGTTCTAAATCATCGCGAAGGTGTCCCATTGCATTCAGGTCTCGACTGTGTCGAGGCCTTCCATTTCAGGTTTTTTTTCTGCCTTTGAGTTGTCAGTCTTCTGACTCGTTTTATGAGGCCTGCCACGAATTCCTCTCCTGTGCCAACCTTCTCATCTCAGAGTAGAACTTGCGACCTACGTATTCAACTGTTTGCTGCATGTATCCCCATCTCTGTTTTCCGCTGTCTTACTGTCCACACAGCGTCGTCTTACAGCTGTTGCTTCATGACAGAGTGCGTTGTCACGCTGACACCAACGGTCACGGTCTACTAAACTGTTCCTCTGTTTTATGTAAGTCTGTAGCCTTTCGTGGCCTTTGTCACTACAGTTAAAATCTTCTGGGTTCTTAGGCCGCGTCGTATTTCCTTCTAAAATAATCGATGTTTCGACTCCTCTGCTGGGATCTTCTTCAGAGATTGGTGTCCACTATTGATAGAACACTGTCAGAGGCCAGTGTCGCTTTCTCTTATAAAGGGGAGTTTTCCCGCGGCTGTGCTGGAGAAGTGGGAGTATTGGTTAAAATTCTATTGGCTGCCTCGGTAGGCCATCGTCATAGGCCAATATTCCCGCGCTGATACAGAAGAACGGCCGTTATTGGCTAAACTCTTCTGGATACTACTGGTGCCCCATCCTCACTGAATATAAAAGCAGTAATCCACACTTACGCTGGAGTAGGGTTACGGGTTGGTTTGTAAACTCGGCAGTAGCAGAGCATCATGAGAACTGGGCTCTGACATCGATTTCAATAACGCACATGTGCTGGCTAAGGAAACTAACATTAATATAAGGAAGGTCCCAGAAGCTGTTGAAATTTCCAAGAATACATGTAATTTCAATAGAGAGGACTGCTCTAAGTTTCCGGCATCGTGGCTCCCCGCCATCAAGGAAGTAAATACGCGGCCGCGGTGTGTGAGCAATACAAACAATGCGCTGCAAGTCACCTGGGCGGACAGCAATATTTTGGGTAAACATTCCTCCTCTCTAGCTCCGTCCGTTTCGAATCTAGCCAATGATGATTACCAACCAGTAGCAGTAGGAGGAATTTCAACCAACAACCCTTCTCCAGCATGTGTGGAATAGTGCCCTTCTATCCAGTGACGATGGGTCATCAATAATATGCTTAAGAGTTTAACCAATAACGCCCCTTCTTCTGCAACAGCGCGGGAATATTAGCCTATGACGATGGCCCACCAATGGTAGCCACAAGAACTTTAACCGATACTGCCACTTTTCCAGCAAAAACGCGGGAAAAGACCCCTTTATAAGAGAAAGCGTCTCTCTGACAGCGTTCTAGCAGCAGTGGACACCGAAACATCCTGAAGGAGATCCCAGCAGAGACGTCGATTATTTTAGAAGGAAATATGTCGTGGCGTATCAACCGAGAAGATTTTAACTTTAGTGTTCCTCTGTTGTTCGCAGTACACAATGCAGTACGTGTTCACACTCTTGCACATTTAACTTTTTCTTTAGCTTAATAAGCGCACCACAGATTACCCACCAAAAACATCACCAAACTGTACACCATCTTCTACGTACTTCACTGCTGGCACTACACATAACGGTAAGCAACGTTCTCTGGGCGTTCGCCAAACCGAAATTCTTACATCTGGTGATCCATCACTCCGCATCCAATGCCCACTGGCGCCACCCTTTAAGACACGTTAAATGTTGCTCAGCACTGACTACAGAAATGCGTGACCTTTGAGGAACAGCTCGAGCATCGTACCCCATTCTTTTTAAGCCACTACCCACAGATATTGTGTTAAGTAGACTGCTTTTAGCACTTGAGAATACACGACTGATTCCATCAGCTGATTTTGTGCGATCACTAAAACCACCTTCCACAATGCTGGATGCTCTGCCTGGTCGTGATTTATTTCTGTTTGTTCCTCCGCTCTTTACTGTTCACAGTCAGACCACCAGCATTCAGTTTGTCAGCTCCAGAATGGTTGATGTGTCTCTGAGGGACGTCCAGTGACTGGTCCACGTTCCGAGTCGCTGAGCTCCCCTGACCGAGCCGTTTTGCCGTCGCCGCTTCACAGGACTCCCCGTCCCCTTTCACGGGTATATCGGCAGTTTCACCTGTCGTGGCATCTAGTGGTCGATTCCGCATTACATAGTGGTGTCGAGATATTTTTGATCAGGTATCTTGAAACAGTGAAGCTCGACATTGCGACGATTTCGGTTTAGCAGTAAAAGCTACTCGGTTGTTAACACGTAATGAAGGTCTGCTGCACCATAATTTAAACATCAAAATACCCTTAGCGCACCCGACCTCCAGATATTTAAGCCGATGATGACGTTAAGATGAGCGATGTACCCTATGACGACGATCTAGTCGACCAGAAGTAGCGGTGTCTCTCCCAGTGTTGTGTTAGAGCTGTGCCGAGAACATGACGCTCCTGAAATTCTCAGCTTCATCGTTAGGCTGGCTGTTCACACAGCAATTTTGGCACCTTGCAATGTCTTGTCTATAAATATATGTCATAAATTAGGGTCCCCCACCGCGTTTTTCTAACTACATGTGAAGGTTAATCTCAGAAAGTACAGTAGGGATTTTGACACGGTTTTCACTAACATACTGGATGACAGGCTTGATTGTTAAAACTGTTTCGTGAAGCTGGCTGGAGCTCACGAAGCTGAGCAGGCAGCAAACGTCCTGCGTGTCGGAGGCTCATAACACAGGGGAAAATCCCCGGCACTTGTTTGATAGAAGGCTGGGTGGAACTGGAGACGTCATATGAGGGATGGAACGAGGAAACATTGCAGCTCCTCTCCAGGGATCAAACCTTCTGGGCTGTACTCGGATGCTTTAGGCACTAGACGACCAACAGTATCGAGTCAACAGGACTGCAGTTCAGCGATCGTGACCGTGCACGCCCATGGACCTGCAGTGGTGAGAAGTTTCTCCAGTTTTTGTAGGCAAGCATGCGACTCTGACTTGAGTGCACGCGGTCAGGTTTCGTGTCAAATACAGGGGCGTTTACCTGCCTAGAAGGGTTTGTTAATGAAAGAGACGGACTTGGCGAGGTCTAATCGGAGGCAGTAAATTACATTTGTTGTCAAAGGAAATATAAAGTGTGGTATTGTTGTGTGCATTATGACCCACTGACTTTGAACTGTTCTCACGTCTTTTTACATGTTATCGGTGGAGATTGCTGTTGGTGTACGTTCACAGTCCAGCGGCCGGATCAGCGGAATCGTTCTGAATGGAGACCACTAATGTGTATTTTTTTTTTTTGGGCGCAGACACGTTTAAGCCTCTGTCGCGGGTAGAAACGAGGCCGACAGCCTTGTTTAAGTGTTCTTAATTGCTGTAATGCTCGGTATCCGTGTCTTCCAGTTAATACGTACGTCACGTACTTTGTCTGCCGTTAATCTGACGGCACGGCTTTCCAAGTAGGAGACGAGCGCGAGACGGAGGAATGTTGGACGCTTATCCGCTGTCGTTAAGGCAGTGCTAGCGGCCACTTGCAGATCAGCGACCGGTCCCCGCGCCCCGTCAGCCGCACTCGAGAGAATACGCAGCGGGAGGCGGTGTCGCAACGACTCGTGACGGACTCGTTTAAGACCGGGCGGACGTCGGCCGGCTGTGGCGTCAGCCCTCCCTGTCAAAAAGTGACAGCGGGGGCGTCGCCGCTGGAGCCGCCAGGTTACAACAGTCGTGTTCGTTCCCCAACACCTGAGACACTGATGCAACCCTGCAGACCACATCGAGATGTTGTGAGGTGTGGAAGGAATTATTTTCTGGATGTATTCCAATCTCTGTCTTCCTCTACACTCCTTCTACTGACAAGGGATTTATTCCCTGATGTCTTAACATATTTCGTATACTTCGGTCCCTTCTTCTTGTCAGTGTTTTCCATAGACAGTTTTCCCCACCGATTCTTCGTAGAATCTCCTCATTTCGCACATTATTAGTACACCTAATTTTCAACATTCTGCTCCGGCGTAACGACAAGCCCCGGCATGAAGATGAAGAACGCAACAGCAGAGAAGGCTGAGAGACGACTTCAGCCAACAGTTCGCTGACTAGGGCCGCACCACGGCAGGAGCGGCCTCCGCAAGAAGAGAATAGAAGCGCCGCTCCCGCCAACCTCGGCCGCACACTACTACACGCACAGTACTAGACCGGCACTTCGGTAACAGTGGCATGTGATCCATAGCCATTGCTTACATGGACTTCGTATATAGAGAAAGACACTGACTGTTTGCATGTCGCCCATTGCTTGCGACACGTTCTTATAAATAAAAAGTTAATTATTGTCAATCTTCTTGTCAGTGTTTTCCATAGACAGTTTTCCTCTACCGGAGGAAAATACATTCGTAGGTACAGCAGTCGGTTCTTTGGTCTGTTCCAGGAGGAGGAGGAGGAGACCGTGTCGATACTACGACACGTAAGTGTTAAACCGCTTTATTACAACATGGATAAGAGGAATTACTTAGCTTTATACAATCCACTTCCACAGGAATCTCATGAATGTTCACTGCTGTCTCTGAACATTAACATACGAGGGGATACCCCACTCGGCCCCCCAAAAAAGACGGAATAACATTGCCGTGGGTGGAGCTTAGTACGTATTTCTTCCGCTAGGTGTTTACAGCGCAACTCACTGCCGGTCCAGTGCCATCAATGTCGTCGAATTGGCTTCTTCTGATCATCTTCAGTGATTGTTTGCTAGTACTTTTTTATGGCAAACTTAAGTGAACAACCTGCAGCTGTGAAATTCTGTTTTCTACTCGGTAAAAATGCTGCTGAAACTGTTTTAATGTTGGAATCAGCTAACTAAGGTTTGCTAGATTTAAAAATGGCGACATGTCGACTGATGACAAACCTCGTTACGGACGTCCATCAACTGCCCCAATCAACGGAAATACTGAAAAAATTCGAGAAATTTTGCTCACAGACCATCGACAGACAATTGGTCAATTGCCGGACATTAGTGGGTATCTTGGAGCTCGGTTCAACGAATTTTAACGGAAGATTTGGAAATGAAAAGGGCTGCTGCCAAGTTGGTTCCTCAGGATCTGACTGACAAGGATCGTCGAGTTGTAACGTGTCGTGCTTTCAAACAACAGCTTCATACTGATCCAGATTTTCTGTCAAAGGTAATTAACTACTGGTCATGAGTCATGGTGCTATGGTTACGACTCAGAAACAAAGCAACAGTCAAGCCAATGGAAGACGTCATCGTCATTCCGTCCAAAAAAATGTCGTCAAGTAAAATCTAACATAAAAATAATGCTGATTTGCTTCTCTGATGACAAGGGCGTAGTTCATTCAGAGTTTGTTCCCCAAGATGAGACGGCCAATCAAGAATTTTATTCGGTAGTTTTAAGCAAATTGCACAACAGGATTCGTCAAAAAGGACCTGATTTGTGGCAAACAGGCGACTGGTTCTTCCACCACAACGCACCTGCACACACAGCGATCTCTGCTAGCCAGTTTTTGGCTAAAAATGACATGGTTGCGCTGCCCCATGCACCTTACTCGCCTGACCTGGATCCGTGCGACTTTTTCTTATTTCCACGCATGAAGAAGACCATGATGCGACACCGATTTGACAACACTGAAGATGTCAAGGGGAAAAAAAAAAAGAAACGAGACAGGAGCTGTCAGCCATTTTTAAAGATGACTACAAAAAATGTTTCGAACAGTGGAAGCAATGGTGGGAGAAACGTGTTAGTTGTAATACAGAGTATTTTGAAGCGGATAAGGTTGTTTTATAAAGAATTTGAAAATATATAGGTTTTAAAAATAATTCGTTTTTTTTGATTACCGCCTCGTATCACTTGATACCGGCAAAATACAAGGCACTCAGTCAGAATACATTTAAAAATAACTTCTAGTTGACTTCTGCCTCGGAAACTGATGGCACAGCTGGGCCACTAGAAGGTGATGGTGTTCGGGCGTAACGTCAAGCGCCGGCACGTCGGCCAGGAACGTTAGAGCAGAGAGGGCTGTGAGGCGACGTCAGCCAATAGTACGCTGACCGACCCCCCTCTAGGACGACAACGAGGCAGGAGCGGCCTCTACACGAAGAGCCAGAGTTGAAGACGAGCTGCCCTACGAATCCTACAGCAGTGACTTATGAACTGTATTGTTTTCCTTGTGTTGGAATTGTATATGCTGAAGGACATTGATTATTTGGATGTTGCCATTTGATTGCGACACACCTTTGTGAATGCGCAAAGTTAAGTATTGTCAAGCGCAAAAAAATTGTTCAAATGCCTCTGAGCACTATGGGACTCAACATCTGAGGTCATCAGTCCGCTAGAACTTAGAACTACTTGAACTTAACTAACCTAAGGACATCACACACACCCATGCCCGAGGCAGGATTCGAACCTGCGACCGTAGCGGTCACGCGGTTCCAAACTGAAGCGCCTAGAACCGCACGCTAACATCGGCCGGCTATTGTCAAGTAGGGGAGCCGTTGCGAAACGCTTTTGGGCGTGGCTTCGCCGGTGTGACTCATTCCTCGATGCGGCTTGCAGCGACTGTATTCCCTTGTGGTAGCGTTCCGAGGTACCAGCCTTACTTTGTTTGGCACCTCGCTCTCTGGACGACGCCACACACACGTTTTAAGTCCGTCCCCGGTAGCTGAGTGGTCAGCGCCACAGAATGTCAGTCCTAACGGACCGGGTTCGATTCCCGGCTACTCGGAGAATTTCTCCGCTCAGGAACTGGGTGATGTGTTGTCCCAATCATTATCATATCATCCCCATCGACGCGCAAGTCGCCGAAGTGGCGTTAAATCGAAAGACTTGCACCCTGCGAACGGTCTACCCGACGGGAGGCCCTAGCCACACGACATTTATTTATACATTTTATAACTAATTGAATTCTTGGTCGACGCTTGCGAGAATGTGATGGTAAGAACATTCGAAACACTTCCTTACCCCTAGAACACAAACGTTCTTCAATTATCAAATGTTGCAAACGTTCGTAATTTTTACGACATAACAAAAAGTAAGCAAAATTTGGTAAAACATTTTATTATTTATTAATTATCACTAATTAACTGTACAGGCCACATTCTATACTCACAGAAACAATAGCTCTTGACAACAACGAGAACATTTATTTCGAACAATTAGTGCATAATTGCACTCGATGCTCTTTGAAAAATGCCTTACGACAAACAGCACAAAACGTTGTTGTCATTCTCGTATTTTTCGACTGACATGTCGCAGATAGTTCTCCTTGGGGCAGATGATATCCCAGCATTTCCACCCATGTTCTCACGATGGGGTTCGATTCCAAGGACAGCCGGCCGGAGTGGCCGAGCGGTTCTAGGCGTTACAGTCTGGAACCGCGAGACCGCTACGGTCGCAGGTTCGAATCCTGCCTCGGGCATGGATGTGTGTGATTCCTTAGTTAGGTTTAAGTAGTTCTCAGTTCCAGGGGACTGATGACCTCACAAGTTAACTCTCATAGTGCTCAGAGCCATTTGAACCATTTTTGATTCCAAGGACAAACTTTGTAGTGAGGCGCAGATTATTTGATATTCTTGGTATGTGTAGTCTGCTTTGCATCCATAGTGAGATAGCTCTTCACTCAGTCGAGTCCGGAAGTGTTTTCTGTTTAGGACATCCTCCTTTTCACGGGTGGTGTTGTGAACGTGGATTACCCTCATATTAACGCACATAATATTTAAAATTCCGTAAAAGACACACAAAGGCCAGCGTTTAGTCTTTAGGCTGCAAGAATGTTGCGAGACATCTCGTCTAATGAATCAGTGCCACTTGTTGTGTCGCTGTAACAATGAATCATCTTAGGTTTCTTAGTTACTTCATCTATTTCAGCTTGGTCGTGCATCGTCGATAGCAGGACTATTTTATTTGCCTTGGGTTTCTATGGGACAAGAATCATTTCCTTGTCAAAGATGAGCACGGATGTTCCTAACTCCTTTCCTTGGTTATAAGTAGTTCTGGAGGTATTTCTCGCTTATTGTGTCTCAAAGTACCAATGAGGGTGAGTTTGTCCTTTAGCAGATCGTCGGCTAACTTGATAGATGTGAACCAGTTATCATCTGTAACATTTCGGTTAGATCGTCTTATTGTTTTTGAGAGCTCCTTCACGTAGTATTCTCCAAGTGGCAGACTGTTAGTATCTGTGCCTTTGCCGAGATGTGGGGAAGCATCAAGTATATATTTTGTTTCTGCATCACACGCCATCACAATTTTAATACGATTTTTAACGGTCTTGTTGGCTATGAACGTAGGAAACGGACATTTACCACGAAAAGCAAGGAGTTGTTCGTCCACTGTAATGAATGAGCCTGGTCTGTAATAGTTACTCCAATTGATAACAAATTCATCCCAAAATTCCCTGATAGCTGCATATGGATCGGACCGCTTTCGTTCCTTACGAGTGAACTTGTCATCAAACCTCAGACAAGAAATTAAAAACTCAAATGGCTCGGATCTCATGGCTGCTTTATATCTAGGGCTGCATAAATTACTGTCAAATAATTCACGAGTTGATAAATGATTATTCTTCAAAGCTGCTGTCAAGATGAGGTTACGAATTAAAGCTTTTAATTCTTCAGTGGAAGTTGTACTCTGAGTGCTCTATGGATTTTGATATTTTTATCTTTCCCTTAATACCTCCTCGTGCGTGTGATTTACTATTTATTGTAACATGTCATCTGTGAAAAATAAAGAAAATATTTCTAACGGTGTAGCGGCATTTCTAGCGACATTGATAGGGGACTGAATACGCGTGCGGTTCTAGACGCTACGGTCTGGAGCCGAGCGACCGCTACGGTCGCAGGTTCGAATCCTGCCTAGGGCATGGATGTGTGTGATGTCCTTAGGTTAGTTAGGTTTAATGAGTTCTAAGTTCTAGGCGACTGATGACCTCAGAAGTTAAGTCGCATAGTGCTCAGAGCCATTTGAACCGTTTTGACTGAATACGATGAATAATATTTCTTTGAGGTGTACGCGCTGTCTTTTTTATTTTTTAGGAGCTACAGATGACCAGCGACGTCTATCCTTACCCTGCAGAGAGATCTTTCGAGGCCGAATGATGCAGTCATAACCACCGAAAGATGAAGAAACGCTTTTACCTGAATTTGAAATGTCGGGTGACAGCGATGACGAGGAAGATGAAGAAACAGTCCTGGGATGCTTTCTTGATCGCAACAGAGCATTTGGCGTTCTTCAGTCTCGCCATCTGTAGGGTCGGCCTGTGCGCTTTTTTTAAACTACCTGGCAGATTAAAACTGTGTGCCGGACCGAGACGAACTCAGGAAGTTTGGAAGGTAGGAGACGAGGTACTGGCAGAAGTGAAATTGTGAGGACGGGTCGTGGGTCGTGCTTGGATAGCTCAGATGGTTGAGCACTAGCTCGTGAAAGGCGAAGGTCCAGAGTTCGCCGGCCGCGGTGGTCTCGCGGTTCTAGGCGCTCAGTCCGGAGCCGCGTGACTGCTACGGTCGCAGGTTCGAATCCTGCCTCGGGCATGGATGTGTGTGATGTCCTTAGGTTAGTTAGGTTTAAGTAGTTCTAAGTTCTAGGGGACTGATGACCACAGAAGTTAAGTCCCATAGTGCTCAGAGCCATTTTTTGGTCCAGAGTTCGAGTCTCGGTCCAGAACACAGTTTTAAGCTGCCAGGAAGTTTCAAGTCATACGACGTCCGCCACGGTAGCTGCGTGGTCATTGCGGCGGATTGCTAAGTGGTCGAGTTCGATTCTCGGTCAGAGTTGGAGATATTCTCTGCTCACGGACTGAGTGTTGTCATAATTAGTATTACTACTGAGATGGCTGAATGGGCACAATCCCGAAAGCTAATTAAAAAAAAGTCAAACTGCGATATTAAGTGGTACGAAATGGCACAGATTTCGTTACATATTTATGATCTCCAGAGCCAACCGGGCTGGAGAAAAAATTCAAGTGGCAACATACGCTCAACATTTCGTTGTAATGTTCATACGAGCACACAAGGAAAATATATCGGAAAAATACAGCAGTCTTTAGCTATGATTTAGCTATATATAATTCTTCCGAGATAAACCTGTTTAGAGATTTTCGGACTAGCTACTTTTGACACGAACCTTTTTTACTGAATTTACGTAACAGTTTCTTATTCCTGATTAATATCAAATTATTTGTAACATTTTACAACTTTACATATCGCTTATGCGTTGTTTACATCTATGATTTTTTTCACAAGTTGTTTTCCTCGCAAACTCCTTGTAGAAAGCGCAATCACCGTAGAGGTCCCAACAGATCTGTAGCCACTATGCCCTTTGTAACTTTCGATTGATTCTCAGTGATAATATTTATCGTGTACTTGTTCAACATCGTAATTTTTCCTCTTATAGCTTCTAAATAAAGACAAAATCAAAATGTCACCTCATTTCTAAGATATTTAAATCTTACATTAACCATTAATTTCCTCCTCATCGTCATACTGTGTTAACAGTGTGAAGTGAGGCACCCGCTATTCGACAGGTTGAACTGTTCAAGTCACGCGTGATACTGTCATGCTCGGAGATGGGTGCGGAGTTCGGAGCGGGGATAGCTTAGCACCAGACGATGCGAAGCAACGTTGTAAGAATCGTCTGTTAGCACTGTTAGTAATGTCGAATAACAGCGCGTTTCTAGAGAAAACTGGCACGTTTCGTTACGGGTTTCTTTAGTGAACACAAGATTGTTACGAATTTGCAGATCAAACTATAGCGGCGGACACTGCAAGACACGCGTTGAGCACCACGTAAATGTTCACTGTTACTGGTCCTTGAGCTTAGGAGTGAAGTCTTCTAAATTGTTGCTTCCTCCCATGTACACTATGTGATCAATACTGCAGTTCAGATGTGTGTGAAATCTTGTGTGACTTAACTGCTAAGGTCATCAGTCCCTAAGCTTACACACCATTTAACCTAAATTATCCTAAGGACAAACACACACACACACCCATGCCGGAGGGAGGACTCGAACCTCCGCCGGGACCAGCCGCACAGTCCATGACGGCAGCCCCTAGACCGCTCGGATAATCCCGCGCAGCAATGCTGCAGTGTAGTACGGACTTGACCACTAGGCAGAACGAGAGGCGGACGCGTTGCTGTAGAAGAAGGCAGAGAGTGTTGTATTGGCGGTAGAGAAGCGCTGACAGCAGACTGTGCCGATCAGCAGAGATCAGTGATTTTGAACGTGGACTAGTCATTAGATGTCACCCGAGGAACAAATTCACCAGCGGCACCTCAACCATTCTATACTATCAAAGTCAAGTTTTGGTGGTGTGATTGTCAAGCGGAAAGGCGAAGAAGCAACCACACCTACAGCAAGACCATTATCTTCTGCCGGACAAGCACCGTCGAGCATTGTGGGGGAAGGTTGTAAGAGTCGCATGAAATCAGCGGAGGGAATCACTCGTGAGGTCCAACTAGTACAGTGACTGAGCGTAGGCAACGGGTTACGGTGGTCGAGCAGTTCCTCCGTAGTCAGTGCTGAGCGACGCTTGTGGTGGTGTAAAAGGCGACGCCACCGGACTGTGCATGACTGGAGAATAATGGCTTGGAGCGATCAGTCACGCTGCAGCCTATGGCAATCCGATGGAGGAGTTTAGTTTTGGCGAGTACCTGGAGAAAGTCAGCTGTCACCTCGCTTAGCACCCACAGAAAAGTGCAGAAGAGGTCGTGTTACGGTACTGGTGTTGTTTCCGTGATTAGAGACCGCTCAATGTCGAAGGATACGGACACATTTTACCGCATAGTGCACTGCGTACAGTGGAGGGAGTGTTTGGAAACTGTGACTGTATGAACATGATTAGACAAAGCAGCATCTGTGTGGCAACGGTTTGTGGACAAAAACATTTCTGAACTACATTACATGAATTCGAAATTGCGAATGAGGGGACCATCAGCTGTAGAATGGAATGACGATAATGAAAATTTGCTCCAGACCGGGACACAAATCCGCATTTCCCGCTTATCGTCAAGCGGTCGTCTTATCATTTCGACTATCCGTACGCGACTCACAGCCAGACCCAGGCCTCCATATGTCGTCAAACGCACGTCTGCGATCGTAATCGGAATAAAACAGACAATGCAATATCGTATAACATTTCTGATGTCGACTGGCCTACCCACAGTGCCGATCTGAACCTGATGGAACGCCCTCGTGATGAGTTAGAACGTCGACATCGCTACAGCATCCTACATCGCTTCCCTCTCTGATTTCCCACTCTTGATGAAGAATGGGCTGCCAGACATTCACACACCCCCAGTAGAGCTGAAGCCGCCATAAAGCTGATCTGTGGTCACATCGCATATTGATGTCTCCTAATGTGTGCCAAGCTAGCCTACTTTTTGCCAATAGTGGAAAGAGATTTTTGCCATCAGTTTTGTAGATTGTTATTTGTTTCATTGAGTAGTTAGAATTTTCGCCTAGATGGCATTTTTCGTTTAAAGGGAGGCCCTTCGTGAGAATTTGAACGATGATTCCCGCATAGGCACAGAGTGACAAATAGTGAACTATATGAAAAAAAATCGTCATAACTTCTGAACAGCTTGTGTTAGGACGTTCAAACTGCACGATTGGCCGCGGGGCGTGATGGGAATTGTATGGTTTGGTTTAGCGACGATGCGCACTTTCATTTGGATGGGTTCGTCACAAGCTAAACTGGCGCATTTGGGGGACTGAGAATCCGCATTTCGCGCTCGAGAAGTCTCTTCACCATCAACTGGTGGCTGTGTGGTGCGCAATGTCCAGTATCGAAATAATCGGTGTGATATTCCTTGATGGCACAGTGACTACCGAACGGTAAGTGAAGCTTTTGGAAGATCATTTCACCCCCATTATCCAAAGTGACCTTGATTTTGACAAGATGTGGTTCACGCAAGACGGAGTTCGATTCCATCCAAGCAGGAGAGTGTCTGATATCCTGGAGGAGCACTTCGGGGACCGCATTCTGGCATGGACCTCGATTGGCCACTATATTCTTCGGATCTGAACACATGTGACTCCTTTTTGTGAGGCTATATTAAAGACGAGGTGCACAGCAATAGGCCCAAAACCAGGAGGTCATCGACAGCATCGATGTTCCGACACTTCAGCGGCTCATGCAGAATTTCGCTATTCGTCTGCGCCACATCATCGCCAAAGATGGCAGCCGTATCGGTTGTCTATAAGAAATAGTCCCTCTTGTAAAGTGCCTCTTACGTGAGGAAGACATTTTTACCAGTTTTAATAAATTATTGTCTCTTATTGATGTATTCACGATAGTTAGGAAGTGCTGTAGTCAGTAGCCGGCCATGAGCCGGAGAGCATTTCCCGCGCTGGCCGGGGCTAGGTGACGAAGCGACCAAAAATGTTGCGCGTAGTGGGGTGGGGCTCGGCGCTGGACCGTAGCAACAAGCGTCAGCCTGGGAAATATACATGACGGAAAGTAATGCCATCTTGGCGACAATGTCACCGATTTTGTTTATTTATATTTAATAATTAAAGTCATTTATGACAACATGAATACTAGGAGGAGCCTCTGGGTGTTTAAAACTATTTATCATAATTTTGCCTCTTTAAAATTCACACCCTTTCATTAACAAATACATATCTTAGTAAGTAAGAACTTGATTGGAAATCCACGAACTGTGACGAAACTAGTAAGAGATACGGACTGCACTCCAAAGTCGGCAGTCGGGGTTAAGAGCTCTTCCTGTCTTGTTCGATGGTAGCCATGTTCTCGGTTACGAGAAGTTTATGACATAAGTGTTTCATTATTGATCTAATATGAATAAAAGTGATAGTACGGCGTTCTGAATGTTAATTTCGAGTAAATAGATACCCCAAAGTTGATCGACATCAGTTTCAGATAATTAGCTTCCACCGACAGAGACATGCAATGCGCCAATTAAAAATCTGCACGGGACGACATTCACGAGAGCTGCACCGCGCACCGGTAGGAGGAAATCCGACGACACGACCCACCAAGGCGGTTCAAGGAAGGTCCGACTTACACTCGCAAATTCCGGGTGGAAATGCTGACCAGTTATACTGAAGGACATATGCCACCCACTAGGGACTCGCGGCTAAGCTGAGTAACAACAGTATGAGTTTAGAAGCGAGGGGATCTTGCACTCTCTGGACAGCCGACTGTTTAAGTACAGACGTTTTGAATATGATCGTCCTCTAGCGCTGAATCTCATTTGCTGGACGATCTTCTGCATGCATCACGCATCTTCTGCGGCTAATATAGTCATACTGCAGGCTACACGGACCCACTGCTGAGACGCTATGTTGCAGTACTTTGCCTGATCACCTAAGGCCTCAGAGGCTTTGGTGGAACTGTCGGTTTTGTCGAGTAAAATGGTTCGTGATCTTGTTGCTCACAAGTCACGACACTGACACATTCACATTACGATGGCATCTCGCAATTAGCACGGATGTCTCTATGTCGCTGCTAAGGTAATCATAGGAGATACGCCACTTTCTTCCCTTGAACAAATTATTTTTTGAGGTTACAGTCTACGCCTAAAATTTCCAACAAAGATTTTGCCTATTTGAGGTTTGGAGTAAACCTCCGATTTGCGTCCATAGTTTCCGAACTATATACCGATTATGATATTTTCATCCTCAGGATGCCACAAACTCGCTCTTTCTTGGACTAAACTTACCAGTTTCTCGCGCTCCATGTATCGTGTGCGAAAACGTCGGTCGATTTGACTGAAGAAAGCAAACTGACTTTGAAATTCACTGACTGTCGTGCAAGGTCAGTAAGTTCGAAAGAAAGGATATAGTGTGACTGCGCAGGTAGTGGCGTACCGGTATGGAAAGATCGGTCGTCTCCGGCCGATGTCGGACGTCGACGGAGTCCACCGATATCGGAGCCAGTGTGGCCGCGTCCTGACGTATGCAGCCCTCGACATTAGTTTCGCGCTCGCTGCGTCTCTGGTCTCTGGGTCCTCAGCAGAGCGTGCCGCTAGCATAACCGTGGACGGGTGCGCGTCGGCTCATTGAGACGCCGTACGAGCGCGGTATGAAGAGAGCTGCGCCGCGCGCCGTGCATTATGCATCTGGAGGCGCAGCTGAGACTCTCTCCGCACCGCACGCCGGCGGAATCCGGCGGCAGGCCTGCGCAGCGGCCGATGACTCAGTGATGAGACCCAGGCGGAGGCTACGGCTGGAGCTGGAGGCGGCGGCGCCGGTGGAGGTGGAGGAGCGGGCGGGAGGCACTGAACTTGGCGCCGCAACCGGATCCTCCCGGCGCTTCGCCGCGAACTTGGCCGCCGCTCCGGCAGTCAAGGGCGCGCGGCCGCATCTGCTGCGCACACCTGCCCACCTGCCCGGCAGTGCGTAGGAACAGGAGGCGGCGCGCAAGCAGCCGCCGGCCTTCCTCCAAATGTCCTTTTTACAGGAGTGATCTTATGGCTAGATCGAGTACGCGTTCGAGTGGGTCAGTGATGTCAAATGGCCAATAAACTACACTACTGGCCATTAAAATTGCTACACCAAGAAGAAATGCAGATGATAAACGTGTATTCATTGGACAAATATACTATACTAGAACTGACATGTGATTACATTTTCACTCAATTTTGGTACATAGATCCTGAGAAATCAGTACCCAGAACAACCATCTCTGGCCGTAATAACGGACTTGATACGCCTGGGCATTGAGTCAAACAGAGCATGGATGGCGTAGACAGGTACAGTCGCCCATGAAGTTTCAACACGATACCACAGTTCATCAAGAGTAGTGACTAGGGTACTATGACGAACCAGATGTTCGGCCACCACTGACCAGAAATTTTCAGTTGGTGAGAGATCTGGAGAATGTGCTGGCCAGTATCCAGAAAGGCCCGTACAGGACCTGCAATATGCGGTCGTGCATTATCCTTCTGAAAAGTAGGGTTTCGCAGGGATCGAATGAAGGGTAGAGCCACGGGTCGTAACACATCTGAAATGTAACGTCGACTGTTCAAAGTGCCGTCAATGCGGACAAGAGGTGACCGAAACGTGTAACCAATGGCACCCCATACAATCACGCCGGGTGATACGCCAGTATCGCGATGACGAATACACGCTTCCAATGTGCGTCCACTGCGATGTCGCCAAACACGGATGCGAGCATCATGATGCTGTAAACAGAACCTGGATTCATCCGAAAAAGTGACGTTTTGCCATTCGTGCACCCAGGTTCGTCGTTGAGTACACCACCGCAAACACTCCTGTCTGTGATGCAGCGTCTAGGGTAACCGCAGCCATGGTCTCCGAGCAGATAGTCCATGCTGCTGCAAACGTCGTCGAACTGTTCGTGGAGATGGTTGTCGTCTTGCAAACGTCCCCATCTGTTGACTCAGGGATCGAGACGTGGCTGCACGATCCGTCACAGCCGTGCGGATAACATGCCTGTCATCTCGTCTGCTAGTGATACGCGGGCGTTGGGATCCAGAACGACGTTCCGTATTACCCTCCTGAACCCACCGATTCCATATCCTGCTAACAGTCATTGGATGTCGACCAACGCGAGCAGCAATGACGCGATACGATAAACCGCAATCGCGATAGGATACTATCCGACCTTTATCAAGGTCGTAAACGTGATGGTACGCATTTCTCCTCCTTACACGAGGCATCACAACGACGTTTCACCAGGCAACGCCGGTCAACTGCTGTTTGTGTATGAGAAATAGGTTGGAAACTGTGCTCATGTCAGCATGTTGTAGGTGTCGCCATCGGCGCCAACTTTGTGTGAATACTCTGAAAAGCTAATCACTTGAATATCACAGCATCTTCTTCCTGTCGGTTAAATTTCGCGTCTGTCGCAAGTCATCTTCGTGGTGTAGCAATTTTAATGGCCAGTAGTGTATCATGAGCGAGGAGTTCTATATCTCTTGTGCGCTGCTGATTGTAAATGCTCAGAAACACCGGACTGCTTCGCCTTCTGCTAGCATCGGAAATTGACCTCGCCTTGCCGAGCCTGCTCCAGTTATACACGGTCCAGTACATTTACGTGAGCACCCTCTATGTTCGACGTCAATGTACAATAATCACTCCCAGACGGCACGTGTTAGCGGTACTGCTGCAGGATATACAAAGCATTTCGTGGGGACACGGAAAACTGTGCAATCGTTGTCGTAATGCGTAAACGGAGCGATTTATTTGGCGTTCAGAAGGGCACGATCATAGGCTTTCGGGCCAAATGTGGAACCATTCATGAAACGGCTAAGTTTCTTAACTGTTCGCTGGCCGCCACGGTTTAAGTATGCCGTGCGTGACAAAACGGCTCTATCCAAAACCGGAGCCGAGGCAACTCTGGTGTCATAATTTTTAACATTTTTACATGAAAAAATAAAATTCACACAAGAATTGGAATCAGCTGATGGATCACTAAATTATCTTGATTTGATGTTGACTATTAAAGATGCTAAAATAGAGTTCAATATATTCCGGAAGGCAACTTATTCAGACAACACCATCCCTGCCGATTCAACCCATCCCCAAGCGCATAAAATAGCGTTTTTCTCTCCTAGTATCCATCGGGCGATTTCTATTCCGTTGTCAGATGTCAACCTCGAAAAAGAATTACAAATTCTCGAGAGTATTGCACAGAATAATGGCTATGATCCAAAGATAGTGAGACAAATATATCATAAGAAAACGCGAAAAAGGACAACGACTTTAGTAAACACAAATACTCAAACCAAAGATCAGACCAAGAAATGGTTGTCGGTTCCTTATATAGGTAATGTCTCCTACAAGAGAGGGCTTCTGTTGAGAAATTCAGGTTTTAAACTTTCCTTCTCGACGAGTAATAGTTTAAAGCGAAAGATGGTTCACACCCTTGAGAAAGACTGTAATAAGTCAGCGAAATCAGGCGTATATAAGATTATGTGTGACGATTGCCCATGTAATTACATAGGTCGAACAGGCAGAGCTATAGCAGTAAGGTTTAAAGAACATCTTCCAATAAAGGGCGTAGGAACACAGGGGTCAGCCTTTGCGGAACATCTGGTGCAAATGGCTCATACACCAAAACCTTTACGTGACATAGAGCTACTACATCATGAAGTGAAAGGAAACAGACTCGACACGCTTGAGGAACTACAAATTTATGCACACCTAATTACAGATAGAGGCAATTTACTGAACGATCAACTGTATATAAACATGGGGCATACTTTGAAAGCTTTCAGCCTATATTAGGTTTACAATAATTCATAATGCATGTGACTATTACAGTTTCTGTAAAATAGAACCTTTCCTACAGATGTTCATACGAGATTTGTTGGTCAGTTTACAAGGCTCTGTAGTAGAATGTAAAACATACTCATGCTGGATACTGTAATTAACTTACAAAAGTAAAGTATAAAATTAATTCATAGCAAAAATATTATCTGACGCGTGGGTAATAAGAGTTTGATTCTATACGTCTCGCGAATGCGCGCCGCCCTCTGTGAGACAGACCGCGAACCGTCGCGGTCCGCAGTCTCTAGCCACCCGACGAGGTCCAAACAACGGGCTTAAAGTGAATTTGCTACAGCTTGTTTAATAGAAGTGACAAAACCTTATGGTTATGCATCAAGTTTTATAAAGTCGACTTAGGAGATGACTTGTTTTAGGCAAACATTTAAATAATATTTTGTGTAAGTACTACACGTAGCATCCTATAGGATGACCATATCTAATATAATTTACTAGCACATCATAATATTAACTTTTTGCAGGTTCTGAAGAAGACGTTCTGTGTTTAGTGTTTGTTCGCCGTCGTGCCACCACTGTTCACGTGTACCGTCGCCATCATCCGTGTTATGTGCGCCGTGTCAACCAGTGCTAGTCATGTTTCTCGTCCAGCGTGAACGGCTCCATGTTTTTTGTTTTTTAGTGTCTACATTTTTTGCCCGCCGTTTTTGTCTTCTCTATGCCACCTCTATGTTTTACTTATTGTAAAACTAAAGGCTGAAGAGCGGCGTACTCTGCTGCTGACAGCCCGCCTTGTGTAAGGTGATCAAAATCACAATAAAGGAAAAAACACTTCTGAAGAAGACGTTATTACTAACGTTGAAGCCTAGGTAAACGATAAAGTTAACCTGCAACTGTAGGCTGTATATTCTGATACATACAACTGTGGTGTACTACGGGTAATAGGCGGCTGGGATGAACGACGTCTGCGGGGGTGTGCGCGGGCGAATAGACATGCAACTGTTGAGCAACTGACCACCCACATGAGTCGAGCGACTACCTAGAGTGTCTCCTGAACGACCGTCCAGCGAGTGTTGCTGTGTACGGGCCGCGGCAGCAGGCGCCTCATTTACTCACGCACGCTGATTGCTGTACATCGACGACGAAGGCCGGAATTTGCACGGCACTGTATGGGGACAGGTGCACTTCTCAGACGAATCGCGGTTTATGCTCCGGCAGCGCGAAACATCTGAAAGCAAACACTCCCGCAACAGTAGCCAGAAGGGTCCAGCCCGGAGGAGGCGGCTTTGTGGTCTGGGGGAATGTTTTCGTGGCATTCCCCGGCTTTCTCGTCATTCTGGAAGGCACAGTGGATCAACGCCAGTATGCATCTATCCTTGGGGACCATGTCTACCCCTACATGCTGTTTGTTTTCCCTATCGCGATGGCAGGATAATGCAGCGCGTCACACAGCTCGCAGTGTACGTGCGTGGTTCAGAGACCACCAGGGTGAGTTAACCGTACTCCTCTGGCCGCCAAACTACCCGGATTGAAACTCAGTCGAGAACGTGTGGGACCACTTCCATCGCGCTGTTCGCTCCATGAATCCTCAACCGAGAAAGACCAGTGTAGCTGCCACGGCTCTGGGGTCGGCATGACTCCACATCCCTTTCGGTACCTCCCAGAACCTCACTGATAGTCTTACTACGCGTCTTGCAGCCGTCCGAGCTGCACAGGTGGTTACTGATGCTTTTGACACGTGGACATATTAATGCGACTGGAAAGTGTGGTAATGTTTTATGTGCTTTTTTGTCTTTTAATCACTATTATCTTGTGTGTATTCTTTTCGCGACGAACCCTAAAGATTGCACAAGAGCCTGACAGTTTTCCTACTGGTGTTGTCTAACACGATGGACAAAATATCTGAAAGCAAAGAGATATTTACAATGCCTCGACCAATACAAAGCGTACCCTTCGTGTTAATAAGAAAGTAAGCGGATAAACTTTTATTTTTAAATGAAAATTGTTTCAACAGAGAACCCATTTTTAACGAGAAAAATAAGTTCCGATATTTTTTGGCGCTTAGAAACAAAATGTGCTGGCGTAAGCTGTCGCCAGCACACCGTTTGGCAAAGATGTAACAAGAAGATCAATATTAGGCGCTGGATCAAACGCTCCTATCAGGAGAGAGGCCAAAGACAGACTTGCAAGCAACAGACCTCCAACGCCCTCTCGATTGCAAGTATGTAGATCACCGCCGCTGACCGGAGGGCTTCAGTCCCAGTCAATTACTAGTTCAGTCTTTCAGTCGCTAGCTTACTCACTAAATCACTAGCTCTGTCACTCAGTCACTAGCTCAGCCATTCAGTCACTGGCCCACTAACTCGCACTCCAAATTGGATTTTGTCAGTACATTGCGACCAGATTACTCTGCACAGCGGGACTTGTACTTTACCCATAGCGATACTAAAGTTTGTTATAGCCAGAACACTCATATTCTGTGTAAGAGGACTATTACGAAAGATCTTGTACCACAACACATGGACTCTCTTAAAGATAATTAGCTTCCTGTTCACGTAAATAAAGAATCCTGTTAATGCACTTGTGCTGTTGTGTTGTAGATAGAGGCTACTGGCCACCAAACAATATTCTCTCCCTTGATCCCTGTGGTACAAACTCTACAGTGTCGACAACGACACTACACAAAACAAAACGAGAACAACCGATAAAGTAAGAAGGCGCAGTTTACTGCTTTGTTAATACTGTTTGACGTCTTTGTAACCACATATCAATCGACCACAGTATTATTGCCGCTTGGTGTGAGGGCGCTTCTTGAGTTTTTGTCGTGATATTCACGAGATAACGCTGAACCCCTGGATAGTAACCGAGCGAGATGGCGCAGTCGTTAGTGCACTGGACTCTCATTCGGGAGGACGACGGTTCAAACCCACGTCCGAACATCCTGATTTAGGTTTTCGCTAAATCGATTCTGGAAAATACCGGGATGGTTACTTCGAAAAGCGCATAGCCGACTTCCTTCCCAATTCTTACCTAATCTGATGGGACCGATGACGTCGCTGATTTGTCCATTCCCACAACCAACGAACTTAATGAGATAGCACTACTGAAAGCATTCATTTGCAATTCGTTTTCCTTAGTCACAACTTTACTTCTTTTCTGTAACGCCACCGCATGTTTCCGATAATGTCCACACAAGGCTAAGTGCAATAATATCGTGGTCAGATAGTATTTTGTCCAGGAAATATATTGATGTTTTGAAATGTTTCGATGGCATTTTTCCTGTTCTTTCAGTTTTCTGGTGTGAGGAAAATTTATCATACAATCTTTGTCAAAAATGGTTCAAATGGCTCTGAGCACTATGGGACTTAACATCTGTGGTCATCAGTCCCCTAGAACTTAGAACTAATTAAACCTAACTAACCTAAGGACATCACACACATCCATGCCCGAGGCAGGATTCGAACCTGCGACCGTTGCAGTCGCGCGGTTCCGGACTGAGCGCCTAGAACCGCTAGACCACCGCGGCCGGCATCTTTGTCAAGACCATCCATTACGAATTTTTCTTTGCTTGCCCATAAATTATTTTGTAATTGCTTATTTCTACATTTTGTTAATATATTTCATTTTTCGCAAAAAGGACGGTCTTTCACAGTGTTACATTCACTATTCGAGTGGAAAACTGCACAGCAGACAGCTCTGATAACACACACAGTTTTGGCGCCGATGTGTTAACGAAAATGATGGTTCATGGTAGGCGAGACTCGGTACAGGAACAGAACGCCAGGGGCGCTGCAGAGGACTCACTGACCACCAGCTGTCGGTAGAGATGAGGAGGGGGAGTTACGCCTTTGGGGCAGTGCGTGTGAGCTCGATGGCGCACAGCACGAGAGTGAAAGCTCCAGCATCGGCTGTGGCAGGTAGCTCAAAACGGCCGCAGTATGTTGTTATACGAGGTCTGTTGAGAAACCAAAGGGAATTTTTTATGTTTTTGTTAGTCCCATTAACACCGTTTTCTCGCTGTTATGTTGGTAAACAGGTGGTGTTAACGTTGGACACCACGCTAGAGGTTGCGATAATCGACAGCGGTCCAGCACTTCAACCTCTCTGGACTCGCTGGCGGTTGCAGCGCCGCCGTATGGCACGAACAGAGACATGCAGTTCGCACCGGCCGAGCCAGCTACAGGTCGTGAGCGAAGTGAGAGTAGAACAGCCTACAGCTCGCTACGTTCGCAGCCTCTAGTTCGCGCGTGTACTACGCACGTAATACAAGAATTGTGTTATCTTGCTTTTTGTATAATCAAATGGTTCAAATGGCTCTGAGCACTGTGGGACTTAACATCTGAGGTCATCAGTCCCCTAGAACTTAGAACTACTTAAACCTAACTAACCTAAGGACATCACACAGATCCATGCCCGAGGCAGGATTCGAACCTGCGACCGTAGCGGTCGCGCGGTTCCACACTATAGCGCCTAGAACCGCTTTCGAAAACATTACGTCTACATCGGCACTATCAGTGATTATTTGTCCATATATTTTTTCATATAATTTTATGGGTTTACGTGCTACATATCCTCCACTGAAACGATTTCAATCAAACTTGCTATACATAACACTTACCATCTGCAAAGAAGTGCTGTGGAGGGAAGAACCACCTATCTCCAATAGCTACGTGGTTTAAGGTGAAAGGTGGGTGACACACAAGCATAACACATGAACTACTGGAGGAGTTTCAGCCAAATATTTTATGTACATGACTCATTATTGTATTATTTGTGTAATTATTTGCATAAGATATTGTGGAAAGTCATCCACCTCTGACATCCCTAAGAGTTGGGGTGGGGATAAACTGCCATAACATGTAAACATATTCGACAACAACTAATATTAATATCGAATCAACTGTTTCTGGGGTCTCTATGCTCATTGCTACCGGCTACCATGACCAGTCATCCATAGGCGCTACCTCTGTAACGTCTCAAGCAATTTATGCTGGATCTGGCACACGTATGACGTACTGTGGGGAAAAATGCTGTGACTGTAAGATAGCCCGACCATACCAAAGGCTGAGCGTGGTGGTGAAAAGAGGTGACGTAAGAGCATAATTAAGGAACACCTGGAAAAATTTAAACCCAATATGGAGTGTACATGACTCAGAGTTTGTATAAAAATACCACGGGAGCAAGCTACCCCTGCTACTCCTACAGGCAGGGCGGAAAGAGAATCGCTGACGCGAAAAAATGTTCGAAAACGACCTGCTGGTAATTGTTTCCTGGGTTTAGTTGACCTGAAGTACTTTAGAAGTATGAAACGCAATTTGTCACTTATTTATGTTGACAAGTGTGGCAACCAGGTCGCGAGACGATCACTGTAGTAAGCCAATTTTTTTCAGTATGTTTCGTAGCTACACATGATGCCACATGGCTGAATTTCACGGATAATTTTAACGTCCTCTCTCGAGCCGTATGGGGTAAAGCGGAGAGTCAGATGATATAAGTGTGTGCTGCTACGGTCGCAGGTTCGAATCCTGCCTCGGGCATGGATGTGTGTGATGTCCCTGGGTTTAAGTAGTTATAAGTCTAGGGGACTGATGACCTCAGATGTTGAGTCCCATAGTGCTCAGAACCATTTGAACCATATAAGTGTAAAATGTTTTTTATATGTCAGAAATATGTGTGTGCGCGTGTGAAATACATATGAGATACGGGTACTGTTGTGGACTGGCAAGACAGCCAATCCACAATGACGGGTAGCCGAAAGGCACGCGTTTACGCTCACGCAGGCTGGCGTGAGGTCTGGAACAGGTAAAGGAAGTTGAGTCTAGTAAAAAAGGTACATAGCTGCTGGAATACTTAACTTTAATCCATAATTGGTGAACATCGGTCTGATGGTACATGCATCACAAGATAAATAGCAATTGATAATGGCGCCTTGCTAGGTCGTAGCAAATGACGTAGCTGAAGGCTATGCTAACTATCGTCTCGGCAAATGAGAGCGTAATTTGTCAGTGAACCATCGCTAGCAAAGTCGGCTGTACAGCCAAGAGGGATGACCTGAGGTGCCATTTCAGTTCTTAGCTCGACCGCTTTGGTTGTCATCCGCGGAACACTTACAGCATAGCGATATGTCGACGATTTTCTATGCCCCGTTTTGTTGCACTTCATGGCAAGCCACACTGGGCTTGCTTTCAAAGTCACCACAATGAGTGCGCCGATTAGGCCAGAGAAGTCATTCGCCACTTAGTTTGATGACATACACTGAAGCGCTAAAGAAACTGGTGTAAGCACGCTTATTCAAATAGATATGTCAACAGGCAGATTACGGCGCTGCGGTCTGCAGCGCCTACATAAGACGTGTCTGCCGCAGTTGTCAGTTCGGTTACTGCCGCTACAATGGCAGGTTTCCAAGATTTAAGTGACTTTGAACGTGGTATTATAGTAGGTGCACGAGCGATGGGACACAGCACCTCCGAGGTAGCGACAAAGTGGTGACTTCCGCGTACGATCGTTTCACGAGTGTGGAGTGAATACCAGGAATCCGATAAAACATCAAATCTCCGACATCGCTGCGGCCGGAAAAAAACCCTACAAGAGCGAGACCAACGACGACTGAAGAGAAACGTTCAGAGTGACAGAACTGCAACCCTTCCGCAAACTGCGCGCGAGCCATCAAACGAAACATCATTGTACGAGCTTTCGGAGCCGAAGACCCACTCCTGTACCCTTGATGACTGCACGACACAAAGCTTTACGCCTCGCCTGGGCCCGCCAACACTGACATTGGACTGTTGATGACTGAAACATGTTGCCTTGTCGGACGAGTCTCAGACTGTATCGAGCGGATGGAAGAGTATGGAGACAACCTCATGAATCCGTAAACCCTGCATGTCAGCAGAGGACTGTTCAAGCTGGTAGAGGATCTGTAATGGTGTGGGGCGTGTGCAGTTGGAGTGATTTGGGAACCCTGATACGTCTACATACGACTCTGACAGGTGACACGTACGTAAGCATACTGTCTGATCACCTGCATCCATTCATGTCCTTTTGCATTCCGACGGACTTGGGCAATTCCAGCAGGACAATGTGACACCCCTCACGTCCAGAATTGCTACAGAATGGTTCCAGGAGTACTATTCTGAGTTTAAACAATTCCCTTTGCAACCAGACTCTTCAGACATGAACATTATTGAGCATATCTGGGATGCTTTGTAATGTACTGTTCAGAAGAGATGTCCACCCCATCTTACTTTTACGAATTATGGACAGCCCTGCAGGATTCATGGTGTCAGTTCCCTGCAGCACTACATGAGACATTGGTGCAGTCCATGCCACGCCGTATTGCGGTACTTCTGAGTGCTCGCGGGGGGCCTACACGATATTAGGCAGGTGTACCAGTTTCTTTGGCTCATCAGTGTATAACAACCAAGTTACAGCAAGGTTGGTAAGTGTTATTCACGCTAATTTCCTTAATAGATTAATTGTATGAGAATTTGATGCGCTTCGAACCGAAGTGAGGTAACAAAAAAGTATACATATCTGTACTGTAATCTGTGGACCCCATGCAACAATACAGTAAACTGTTTTAACGCTGCAAGCGATAAAGAATTATGGAGTTAAACAAATTAAGCAAAATACACAATTCTCCATAATAATACGTACTATGTAGTCAGCTAAGCGCAGGCATATCGATTACCTGTTTCCTGTCTTAGAGATTTTGCCTCATTCGGTGTTTATAATAGCACTGTTAAAACTGTTTGCAAGGGCCGTTAATAAAGGCCTTGTGAATACGGTGCACGTATTGTAAACTCTGAGGGTACCAGGCGAGTGATCATCGAGAGGCTATTGAGAAAGGTGGCCACTTAACTTTTATGTTAACTGGTACACGTCTTTCCTTTGCGTAAACCACTGTTGTAAAAAGGTTTCAGTATGTGTCATTAGTAACAAGAGATGCAATAGACTTGGAGTGTAATTTGCAGTCAGGAAATGTCCGCAAATTAGAGGGGCTATGTTTATACTCGTATAATTTTCAGGTTCTATTTGTGAACTCTGAATGTTGGTCGTAAAAGTAATTTTCATCTTAACTCACGGGGCGGTGACCCCGGCGACACAACACAAGCGCAAGTCGCCAGTGATGCTGACTCTCATACCGGCGTTCGCAGCAGCGTCTCAGCCCCTGTGGTGGGGCCTCTGACGTGAGTGTTCGCCTGTAGGCAGTGCTGGAGATGGATTCTGAACGGCGTCAGTGGGAAACGCTATGCGTTGCACTGTGCTTCATTCACAGGTGATAGCTACATGCTGACAGCAAAAACTTTAACTTTCCGTGTATGTCGGACTCCGGAGGCAGCTGAAAAATTACATTTTACAGTGTGTCACAATGTGGTGCAGTGAAGTAAAGAGTGTGTAAATTATTTCCTAGCAAAGTATTGCCGCTAGTGAGAAACTTAATAAATATGATTAGACAGTTTCATTATTGTTATTCGGAGACTATAACAGCGTATAATGAACTTTAATTTCCCATTTTCTTAAAGTTAAGGTACTTTCGGACATACAATTTGAGCAATCACGTGTGCTGTTAACTTGGTATGGGAGCAAGCTCTGTTCCGATCTGAAAAAGTTCTAGCCATACTGCACGCATTTATGAAGTCTACTTACAATTTGTTCACGTCAATAACGATTTTATTTTATTTCTTCTACTGTGAGACCACCATTAACAAGTGCTTTTAATTTTACCGAATAAAAATAAAATTTTAAACATGGTGGACAATAGCAACTGTAAATAAATTTTCAATATATAAAATATACAGCCAGCCGGTTGCTTAAGCTGAACTCTGACTAGCTTGCACTAGCACTAAGGGTTTCTTCAGAGTCATCTATAATTTTTTAAACTTATTGTAAAATAAACGTCTGAAATACTTGACAGCATTGAAAAGGAGAACATGGAATAAAACTGACACTCACATAAATTACCTGACGTTAAAATTGTAAACATAGATGATGAGACAATGAGCTCAAGTCAAACAGTAAAAAATACGGAACAAAATCCTCAATGGAAACAGTAAAAATTGTTACACGGGTACAGACTGTTAACGAGTCGTAGAGCGCAGCACTCACTCAGCTCTCGTATGTATGAAATACGCAACTGTAAAAGAAGTACGTCAGTATCGTATATATATATATATATATATATATATATATATATATAGAAGTTTTAAACAAAGTAAATTGTATGTAGTATAAAAAAGAGGATGTAGAAAAGGTACAAAAAGAATAAAACAATTTGTATAATAATAACCTCGACAGTATGTAGCAAAAATGAATAAAATGGATAGTTACAAATACTTGCTGAGAATAAAGAACGTACTGAAGCAGCATACTTAACAAGATATTTGCAACAAGCAAAAAGGGGGGAATATGCTCTACATAAATTCTCTTTCTTATATCTTCCGTAGGGGAAACGGGAAACTATTAGGTTGCGTTTTCGGATTCAACACATGCTCAGTCCCATAAGATAGCTTTCCTTCATTCAGCTGTTCATCACTTTATAGTCACACGGCTATCACCAGCTAAACTAAATAAAGAAATTAATTTAATTAAAAGAGTGTTCTTTAATAACAGTTATGGACCCTCACTAGCCGAAAAAAATTTCGAAACGAAAACAAAAAAAGCATCACTACTTTAGTTAACATTCTGAATAAGAATAATGAATATCAATACGTCACTCAGGTAATGTATCGTATAGGATTCAGCGTCTGTTAGTTAAAAAATAAGGGTGCAAGGATTTTTTGCTCCACAAATGACAGTTTACAAAAAAAATTTAATCCATAATTTAAAAACCTGAAATGAACCTTTACCTAGCTCAGGTGTTTACAAAATTGCTTGTGACAGGTGTCTGGTGCTCTATATCGGAGAAACATAAGCTATAAAGAATACTTGCTTGGGAAGAAACGTACTAATGTTCATGATTTTACTTTCGGCCGGCCGTTGTGGCCGAGCGGTTCTAGGCGCTTCAGTCTGGAACCGCGCTACTGGTACGGCCGCAGGTTCGAATCCTGCCTCGGGCATGGATGTGTGTGATGTCCTTAGGTTATTTAGGTTTAAGTAGTTCTAAGTTCTAGGGGACTGATGACCACAGATGTTAAGTCCCATAGTGCACAGCGCCATTTGAACCATTGATTCTACTTTCGCTGAGCACTAATTTATATCGGGACACAATCCAAAAGGACTAAAAGAAATGGCGCTACATAGGAAGGAATAAGGGTGGAAACTTGATGTCTTGGGAGAACTTGAGACCTTTACACATATGATCAGTAACGATGGCCTCATCTTAAACGAACTACAACAGTTGAGGAACAAAAGCTTATTTAACACCTTTAAGCCGTTGTTCTTAACTGTATGATGCTTTGGTTCATGTTTACGTTCACTTCTATTTCGCTGTTGCTCCCTTTCCTTTATCGACTCTGTATTTCCTTATCGATTTCACGCCAGACGGCACTGTATACCATATTGTGTTTTGAAGTATTTATGTTAAGCGTATTTCCTTTCCCCCAGTTTTGCTTGTTGTAACATCTTGATAAAGATCCTGCTACCGTACCTTCTTTATTCTCAGCAAGTACTTGTGATTAACCATTTTACTCATTTTTGCTACATATTGTCGAAGTTACTATTACACAAATTATTTTATTCCTTTTGTACCTTTTATACATCCTCTTTTTTATAGTACATACAATTTACTTTGTTTAAAACTTCTAAATATGTATGATACTGACGTATTTCTGTAACAGCTGTGTATTTTGTACATACGAGCTCTCTACAACACGAGTACGTGACATCGTATCGAGTTGCCAAACGTGCAGTCTAATGTCTGCTCTTTTAACAAGCTGTACTGGTGTGGCAGTTTTTATTGTTTACATGGAGTTCTTGCTACCATAATTTCTACTGTTTGATTTGAGCTCCTTCGCTATTCACTTATGTTACAATTTTAACGTCGTGTAATTTGTGTAAATACCAGTTTTATTCATGTTCTCCTTTTCAGTGTTTTCAAGTATTAAGTATTTTAGATGTTTGTTTTATAATATGTTCAAAACATTGCAGGTGATTCCCTTCTGAAGAAGATACCCTTAGTGGTATTGACGCCTGGTCAAGCTTTTCACATTAAACGTATGCAACCGGTCGGCCATATACAGGTATGTAGTTTACACATTGTAAATAAAAATAATTTTGTTCAATTATCAGTTACACATGGTTCATCACCTTCATTAACTCCACTATCGCATTTTATTTATTTTATTTGCACATGCTGCAAAACTACGAATTTTTCGTTAATAGTTAGGATATTCAATAGAAAAATCAACGATTCTACCGTCAGGTTGGTCTAACGGTGGCATATGGAGCGATACGTAACCTCCTCTTACGTATGTTTACTATCAGCTTGCACATTTACCTAACCCTCTGCTAGTTTGATCACAACTTACAAAACTAACTTTATTATTCAAAAGACAGAGAAAAGCTCACGTTACCTCGTCGCCGATGGGCCTTAAAGCCTAATTTTCCATCCTTACTTCTTTTATACAGCAGAGGTCGTGGTTTCGAATTTATAAGTGTTTGATGAATACATACGAAACTGCTGTGTGGTCTAATAGAAAGCTTCATTTTGCACAGGAGTCCGATCACAGCACGTAGGTGAAATTGTGCGCCACGCTGATCATTCAAAGTGGCTTACCTGGAACAAAAGAAAAAGAAAAAATGTTAGGCGTAGGCTATGTGTTAGAAGAGCAATAATCGCGCATCACCGAGCTACGGTGGATTGTGTATTAGAGTTAGACATCTCTAAAGGGATTTAAAATAGTTTTTATTTCACACAACTGTAGTTGTACACTGCAAGTAGCTACTATAAAGACAAGTAAAATAACTTTCCACGCGTCAACAATTTGGGACACAATGAAGACATGGAAGCGTGTGATAATGCGTAAAAGAAAACCTTTGATATATTTTTGTATTACAGTGCATCTAAATTATTACACTCAGCGCAGTAAAATACTTATACTCCAAAATTACGTTTTGTAGGTCTATGTTTAGATTCCTAACCAAGAGTAAGAATAAGCGTCTTGATTTTTTTTAGTTCATAGCAGTCTTGCGTACTTTTCTTCCAACCTACAGACGACCAGTTCACGTCTGCCCGTACTCCAGCGCTTCTGCTAGTTGGCAGATGATGTCTTCTGCCGATGGGTCGCTTGTATTTGTGTCAATAATTAATTACCGAACCTTGAAGATGGGTGTTGCCATGGAGGACGTCTGAACGAGCAACTATGAAGAACACAATTTTATAAGGAACTCATTTCTTTTTTGAGTAATCAGTGTCTGACTGGTTTGACACGGCCCACCACGAATTCCACTCCTGTGCGAACCTCTTCATCTCAGAGCAACATTTGCAACCTACCTGCTCAGTTATTTCCTGGATATATTCCAGTCTCTGTCTTCCTCTATAGACCTTATTCTTTATAGCTCCCTCAGTGCCATGGAAGTTATTCCATGATGTCTTAACAGACGTACTATGATCCTGTCCCTTCTTCTTGTCAGTGTTTTACTTACATCCTTTTCCTCGCCGACTCCACGGAGAACATCCTCATTTATTACCTTATCAGTCCACTTGATTTTCAGCTTTCGTCTGAAGCACCACATCTCAAATGGTTCGATTCTCTTCTGTTCCAGTTTTCTTACAGTCCATGTTTCACAATGCTGTGCTTCATGTGTTCATGCTCAGAAATTTCTTCCTGAAATTAAGGCCTATGCTTAATAGCACTAGACTTCTCTTGGCCAGGAATGCCCTTTTTGCCAGTGGTAGTCTGCTTTTGATGTCCTTGCTCCGTCCATCACGGGTTATTTTGCTGATAGGTAGCAGAATTCCTTTCCTCTACTTCGTGATCCCCAATTCTGATTTTAAGTTTCTCGCTGTTCTCATTTCTGCTACTTCTCAATGCTTTCGTCTTTCTTCGCTCTACCCTTAGGTTATAATATGTACTCATTAGAGATACCGTAACTGTTTTTCACTTTCATTGATGATAGCAATGTCATCATCGGATCTTATCACCGATATTCTTTCATCTTGTACTTTAGTCCCACTCTTGTACCTTGCTTCGTTGTTTTATCGCTGTACAGGTTGAACAGTAGGGGCATAAGACCACATCTCTGTCTTACATCCTTTTTAATCGGAGCACTTCGTTCTTAGTCTGACAGTCTTATTCTTCCCTCTTGGTTCTTGTACGTATTGTATATCACCCGTCCTTCCCTATACCTTACCCGTATTTTTCTCGGAAGTCCGAACTCATATATGTCTTGAGAAAGCTTGAGAGTGATGCATGACAATGGCCTGTATGATCACTATGACCTCGAATTCACTCAAGGCGTTAAGCTAATATGTAGTGCCGTCAAAATAAAACTCGCCCATAAAATATTTCATTTAACTCAAGATAGGCAACCCACCTTACGTTACCCGCAGCGGGGGTGCTGGATGATGTTAAGTAGGGCTGCCTGTCTGAAGGTACGTAAATATTTTCTGGGCCAGTTTTATTTTGCTCACTCTGTAACACCCCCAATACAATTCCTCTACAAACTTTATAAATCACCCCCGCATCCTCTCCTATCAATTTTTAAGTACCCAACAGTTCCAACAAACTTGACCCCTGCAATCCTGCTACTCGCCTGCCAATAGACAGTCTATAGACAGCATATATCTCACTGTATTTTCGTTTAGGGAATCTGTACGCTCCAGCCCTACACGACCGCGAAGCCTACCCATCCCTGCAGAGTAATCAGAATCGTCCCTCTCGTCTCCTCTTCCGTTCCATTCCTCCTTTTTCCTTCCCGACACATCGATTTCAAATCAAATGGCTCTGAGCACTATGGGACTTAACATCTGAGATCTGAGGTCCTCAGTCCCCTAGAACTCAGAACTATTTAAACCTAAGGACATCACACACATTCATGCCCGAGGGAGGATTGGAACCTGCGACCGTAGCGATAGCGCGGTTCCAGACTGAAGCACCTAGAACCGCTCGGTCACACCGGTCGGCCACACATCGATTTCAAATCCTGTTAGTTTCCCCCAACTACTTTTCACTACCAAGTCAACGATTTCACATAACATCCATGTTGTTTTACTAATTTCACCAACCTCTCACCTACTTCACTCCTGACTACCAAAATCTACATCGTTCTGTCTCTGCCCACTATTAGTTCCCACACTTACAGTTCACATCCACATGGCCGAGCATCATCGCCTACACTTTACAAAATCATCAAGTAAGGACTAATTATTAGTTCCATTCACTAAATAATTGCGAAACAGGATATTATATTCATTTAAAACACAAAGGAAGTCTATTTAATTTCACTTTCTTTTAAAAAAGAGAGATGTATTTACAACCCTTAAACATACTCAATTTTCTCAAATTTTAAACTCTTGAGTATAGAGATAGCCTGCACCTCACCCATGTGCAGTTAGGGGCGTGAATTATCAGACAATAAGGGGTGGTGGACTTCATGTTATAAATAAAAGGAGAACCCCGGAGTATAAATTTCATCATTTAATCATTTTTAAATTTTTTATAGCAAAAAATGCAGATTCTCACATGCATCTAGTGACAAAATTTCTGGACAGTGAGGCTTAATGACCTTCAGGCAAATAGCTAAAGGAATGTGATTTATTTTCATTTTCTCACTATTTTATTTTTGCTTTTTGTTTTGTATTTGTCATTGTTTAATAATAACGGATCATGAGACCACACCGAAATAGCAGTTCTTTTTCCCGTTGGTTTTACGATCAGATTTCGATACATGTATACCAACAAAGATAATATTGCAAATGGAAGCTAAATTTTACTTTATGATTGCATATTTCACCTCAGTATACCTAAGACAACACGAGAGTAGTACCAGGACCTTATTCTAGTTGAGAAACAAATGTGTCTCACTTTTGTTACGTAATTTGTAAAGCTACTCATTTGTGAATGAGAGTGTAGATTCGCTGTTACCGGTTTACTCGTCTCGCCACGTGCCAGCATCGGAAACAGCCCTTTTTCCTTCTCTTTAATGCATACTGATATAAATACGTCACTACACAGCTTAAATACTCATCAAAGTCATCGGCACGGTACAGTTGCACCCTAGGCCTGTGCAAATAACACGAAAACTCAATCGTACACGACCACTGCTGATGCGGGATTCTCATCTTGCTCTCATCCCATACATAGGGTATTACAAATGTGAAAGTTTATGTGTGAGTATGTTTGTTACTCCTGCACGCTGAAACGACTGGACGGATGTGGAAGAAATTTGAAATAGAATTAGCTTATACCCTGAATTAAAACGTGGGCTGCTTTTAAAAGTGTGTAGTATAATATATAAATTGCTTTGAAGTATATAACGGGAGATGTAGAACAATAAAGACTCTTATAAAAAGCTGTTTAGTATTTTACTTTTGAACTGCATTGTATTCGTTAAAGCACTTTTATTGCTCAATATGTCCTACATAATACGCCTCGAGGTAGTAAATATAATACTCACATAATCCTCAAAGTGTTTAATCGATGTTCCCAGGTCAGCCCTTTGCTTTTTAGCCGCTGAGTGTCAGGCTACGTAATAGCTTCTGAGACGCTTAAAGAGTCAAAAGAAAGGTGTGATTTAAATGCTGTGCGAGAGAGATACGCCATGGTTCAAATGGCTCTGAGCACTATGGGACTCAACTGCTGTGGTCATCAGTCCCCTAGAACTTAGAACTACTTAAACCTAACTAACCTAAGGACATCACACACATCCATGCCCGAGGCAGGATTCGAACCTGCGACCGTAGCGGTCGTGCGGTTCCAGACTGTAGCGCCTTTAACCGCTCGTCCACTCCGGCCGGCTAGAGATACGCCATGTCTTTATATTTAGAATGTGGTACGCTTTCAAAGGGCTGGATTTGATTATGATATACGAGGGCTATTCCGAAAGTAAGGAACGATAGGTCGCGAAATGGAAACCACGGTGAAAATCAAAACCGTTTTATTTGCAACAGTTAGCTATAACTTCCAGCAACTTATCCCCATAGTCGGTGATGCGACTTAGACGTTTGTCGTAGCGTTGTACCAGCTTTCCAATACCTTCGTTATAGAAGGCAGCCGCCGGTGCTTTCCGCCAATTCTCTACGCTGGCCTACAGCTCGTTGTTTATGCCAAAATGTTGTCTTCATAGCCAGCGGTTCATGTGAGCTGAGATGAAACTGAGAGGGAGACAATTACGGGCTGTATTGTGGGTAATCAAACATTTCCAATTGAAAACGATGCAGGAGCATCTTCATTATCCCTGCAGAATGCGGCTGAGATTTGTCTTGAAGAAAACGTGGCGAAATTTCTCATCAGACCCTCGTACTTGGCGGGAGACACTACTGCTCTAGGTATCTTTACGTGCTCCCTGTGTGCTCAGAAATAAATAGAACGACGTAGCGCGATCGACGGGCATAATAGAGACACTGCCCAACACACCTGTGCAAAACTTCATCTGATCTTCACTGTGGTTTCCATTTCGCGACCGATCGTTCCTTACTTTCCGAATAACCCTCGTATATACACCACCAAGACAATTATGATCTTTTCAGTGGTAGGCATGTCGCAAACAGTCGTGAAATTATTTACACCTTTACTGGCGAACTTTGTAATTCGCTACTCGGTCGCGTAAAAATTTTTTCCTCCAGTAAAAGAGTAAGTTGTCAGCGACATGTATTCTGCGATCTCCTCCCATCGTCTCAGCTAATTTAGTTTTCTGAACAACTGGTACAAAAAGTGTGCGGAAATAAATGTCATTTTCGTACGAAGGAATATCAAATCACCAACAAACCCTACATCAGATATTTCGAAAGTTTTCTGTTAGCAGGAAACCTATATTACTGAACGGTCAAAACGGTGACCCATAACCAGTTGCAGGTTGCCTATCTAAAGGTCTCAAGGGGCAACAAAATTTGTTTTTCAGTATTTCACACGATATTGTCCGAATTTAAAAATCTGAAATGCTGTTGTAAATTAGTCATTAAGAACTAACAACCTTGTGGTAAATATTTAACACAATAAGACAAGTAGTAAAGTCAGGAACTGCATGTCATGCGGCAGCATTAGTCGCAGTGTCCAAGTAACCCAGACTGTAATCCTCCAGTATTTGAGAAAGAGAGCAACTGACGACTTCCAACAAACTTTAAACGTAATTTGGGACATGTTCGAAACTTTTTCTCGCTGACACCACCCACAAAATGATGAAAGTAAAGAAGTTTACTACATTTTCACTGTCCATACAGTGAAAATACCATATCAGGAATGACGTTACAATTTATTACATCTTTAGTATTGAGTGTTTTCGCAACATACATTGAAGAGCCAGAGAAACTGGTACATCTGCCCAATATCGTGTAGGGCCCCGCGATCACACAGAAGTGCCGCAACACGACGTGGCATGGACTCTAGTAATGTATGAAGTAGCGCTGGAGGAAACTGAGACCATGAATCCTGAAACGCTGTCCATAAATCCTGATATTCACAGTACACTCGCGAAATGGTCGTACAGGAAAATCTCCACTTCATCGCTACCTCGGAGATGCTGTGTGCTGTCGCTCGTGCGCCGATTTTTACCGTGTTCAAACTCACTTAAATCTTGATAACCTGCCAGTTTAACAGCAGTAACCGATCTAACAACTGTGCCAGACACTTGTCTTGTAAAGTTTCTTTGGCGCTTCAGTGTGTTTTTCAGACTTTATCCACATGTGTAACTAAACGCGCCTGCAAATTATGTCATTATACGACGGGTAGCTCCGGAGATATGACGACATAAACGTTGAGATACATGAAGAACTATTTTGTCTTAAAAGGAAGTTCAAATTATCCAGTTCTTAATAATGAGCGTACTTAGTTACTTTCAACAAACTATAAACATAATTTCAGACCTTTTACTTCTTCACCCATAAACGTTTTACATGCATAGTGCCAGATATGTAATACATTAACTAATTTGTAAAGTAATAGGTTACTGGGATTTTTATAACCATTTAGAGGCACGTCATTGGAGATATACGATCTCGCTAGTTTTAATTCCTTAATGGAACATGTTTGCATGTTTTTATTTTAACTGTTGGGAACTTAAGCCCATTCAATGGTACACTTTTCGAATAGTGTGCATTTTTTTCAGATATAACATTATCGCTGCCAATTTCCATATGGAAGTTCGACTTTGTCCACGAAGCTTTCCTCTGTTGACCGTCTCTTGATCGCCCTTAACTGGAGATATCTCAGTTTCATTCGCAAAACGACGTTATTCAGTTGGGAGCATCCGTTCTGTAATAGCAAAAATAATAAATACCCCGTTAAAATCTCCCAGGAATCAATGCAGACCTACTTCAAACACATGCAGATTTCGTATTTTCTGTTTGGTGTTAAACTTCCTGGTCAAGGAACTACTCATCCGGCAGTTAGGCAAGTACACGACCTCGTTTCCGCGGAAGTTGCAGGCACTGTTAAAGCACAAGTCGCGTTGTGAGCGCATTTTGGAATGTTTTTTTTTTGCTGACATGGAACTGTGGGATCGGAGGTGAGCGTATAAAAGCGCGCACCAGCTGTGCCGAATCAGAGATGCTCATTTCCGACCAGAGAGGTCACGACGTAACGATAAAACTTTCCCGAAAGAACGTTCACGCTCTAAGCTGTGCTTGCAGCATTTTGTGTACTGAATACCTCAGACAAGTGGACTATTTGATGGTTTGTGGACAAGAACAGCGAATTCAAAGGAACAAGAAATCAGAATAAGACAGTCGTCAACACAGTGAAGCTGACCTCAAAAGAAAAAAAGATGTCGCCGTTTAGAGTTTAGCGGGTTACTCACGTAGCGCTCGGAGGTAAACGTAAAGTACAGGACGCTCGCTACAGTCAAAGTCTGCTGCAGAAAGCTGAAGCATTGTAGCTTGAACTACAACAGATTTACAGCCCGCGTGGCGGAGATATACGATCGGCTCGCTGGAGCACCTCTCAGCTGGTCGGACGCGCCGTTACCAGCAGCCAGCTGTGGGCTCGGGGCGGCGGTGTGTGTACCGCTACCAACCGCTGACCTCTGCACACCCCGCGGAATGCCGCCGGCTTTGTCTATCGAGCACCGGGCGCAGTCGTCGACCTTCAGGCGATTCCAGCCGACAGCCGTAAGCATTTCATTAGTTCGCAGCTGCATGGAAAAAGGTTGCAGCCGATTTTACGGAGTGTGCCAGAAACTGTTCTTGCTGACATGTTGTTGTGGTCTTCATTCCAAGCACTGGTTTTGATGCAGCTCTCCATGGTACTCCATCCTTTGCAAGCCTCTTCATCTGCGGGTAACTAACGCAACCTACATCCTGCTGAATCTACTTAGTGAGTTCATCTCTTGGTCTCCCTCTACGATTTTTACCCTCCGTGATTCCCTCCAGTACTAAATTGGTGATCTCTTGATGCCTCAGAACGTGTCCTACCAACCTTTCCCTTCTTCTAGTCAAGTTGTGCCACAAATTCCTCTTCTCCTCACTTCTATTCAATATAGCGTCATTAATTACATGATCTACCCTCTAATCTTCAGCATTTTTCTGTAGCACCACATTTCAAAATCTCGCATTCTCTTCTTGTCTGGCCGGCCGGAGTGGCCGTGCGGTTCTAGGCGCTACAGTCTGGAACCGAGCGACCGCTACGGTCACAGGTTCGAATCCTGCCTCGGGCATGGATGTGTGTGATGTTCTTAGGTTAGTTAGGTTTAATTAGTTCTAAGTTCTAGGCGACTGATGACCTCAGAAGTTAAGTCGCATAGTGCTCAGAGCCATTTGAACCATTTGAGCCATTCTTCTTGTCTAAACTGTTTATTGTCCATGTTTTAATTCGACTACATTCCATTATCCTCGTTTTATTTTTGTTGATGTGCATCTTATATCCTCCTTCCAAGACACTGTGCATTCCGTTCAACTGCTCTTCCAAGTCTTTGCTGTCTCTGACAGAATTACACTGTCATCGGCAAACCTTAAGGTTTTTATTTTCTCTCCGTGGATTTTATTTCCTACTCCAAATTTTTCTTTGGTTTCCTATACTGCTTGTTCAGTGTGCAAAAATGGTTCAAATGGCTCTGAGCACCATGGGACTTAACATCTGTGGTCATCAGTCCCCTAGAACTTAGAACTACTTAAACCTAACTAACCTAAGGACATCACATACATCCATGCCCGAGGCATGATTCGAACCTGCGACCGTAGCAGCCGCGCGGTTCCGGACTGCGCGCCTAGAACCGCTAGACCACCGCGGCCGGCTTCAGTGTGCAGATTGAATAACATCGGGGACAGGCTACAATCTTGTCACACTGCCTTCTCAACCATTGCTTCCCTTTCGTGTCCCTCGGCTCATAACTGCCTTCTGGTTTCTGTGTAAATTGTAAATAGCCTTTCGCTCTCTGTATCTTACCTCTGTCATCATTAGAATTTGAAAGAGAGTATTTCAGTCAACATTGTCAAAAGCTTTGTCTAAGGCTACAAATGCTCTAAATGTAGGTTTATCTTTCCTTAACCTAGCTGTTCATACTGTGGGTGTTTCAGCATAACGAACGACACTATAGTCCGTGAGACGAATGGCTGGTATTGAGAGTTCACGCGATCATGTGGCTTTGTTGCCGGACGTGGTGCTACGACTCAAGCACTGTAGCGAAAAAAAAAAATGAATAAAAAATAAAACAACTTCATACCACAAAGATCTTTTCGTAAACATAAATATGTTTCCATTTACTAATTTCAACAAATAAACTCGAAACATTGAGAAGAGTTACTAGGTATCTGATGTGCTGATATATCTTAATTTTATGCACTTCACCACAGAAATGCAAACTATTTTCTGTGGATTATTCGCAAGTTTCCTTTTCCTTCTTAAATATTTGTATTACTGAATTATTCTACAACGAGCGACAGAACAGTTTATCAATAACTTAACAGTTATAATCTGAAGAAAGTACTCAGCAATGTGATGGTTGGTTACGGCAGGCTCACCTCTGAAATTCCAGAGAGTGCTGCAGTTACGGTAATGGACAAACTTCGCTCAAGTCACTGTCAGATTTGATTTCGTATCGTTTTCTTCTGCATAGTTCGAGCTATCACTTACTTTAATCCCAGTTTCATCTGTTCTTTCCATCAGTGTTTTAAGTCCACTGATACCCGAATAGTTGAAAAGCCTTCAGCACTGTAAACACTGAAAACAAAAAGCTGTCTTTAAAAAGATCGTCTTTCTGGAGCCACACGAGGAATTTGGGTGTCGTGGGCTGTTCCGTGATGTTATATGCAGAACGAGGAATAGTGTCGTCTTGAAAATCGTCTATAACTGTCCCTTGCTTCCTGCTCGGCCGTAGTTTTCGTAGTATTTGCAGCCTTGTTGCTCTGCACGCATCACAGTCTATACTGTACTGTTCTTTCGCTGTCGTTACAACAGTATTTCTCTTTACGTTGAAAGGTGTTGCAGTGATATTTACAACCACATCAACAGGAAATATGGGCATACCTTTTTCTTTTTCCTTCTGAAAATACTGCCTCACCGAGTACGCGGATTCGTGACTTGCCTATGAAGCACGCTTCTCTTCCTTTCCTTTTTGTCAGGTGTGTACGGCTTGCCCCACACGTCACATTGGGCACGATTTAAAAATGAGAAAGGAATGTGCAACACTAAAAATTCTAGAAACAGTCCAAACTACGAAGTAATCTTGTAGCTAAATGAAATGAAACGATAGCAACAGTTACAAGCAGGAAAGTCACTGTTGCATTTATCACGTGCGTTTTCGTTTTGCAATGCAGCAACTTGACTTGTGCTACCTGCTGTGGTGCAGTATGACCTTGGCTGGCTTTCTAAGGTCGCTAGGCAACCAAACGACGCTACTGAGCTGTCAGTATTGAGGACTCGTCTCCCGGACTTTCGCAGTCAACTAAAAACGCTGGTCTGGGCACTGCAAGTTATCTTCTTTCTGATGCAAATAAAGTATATTTGTTGCCCTGAGTTGACCATTTCGATTGCGTACATCATCAGGACTATATTATGTTTCGCATTGCCTGATGTGTTACTGAGTGAGGATTACGAAGCTGCAGTTCCTTTAACGATATATATGTATCCATACAAGTAGTTACTACGTTCGATTGACAATCAGTGGGTATTTTCAAGGACCTCTGTCTCGCTTTGTTTTAAGGTTATGTTATAAGTTATTATGTAAACTAAATAAATATATACCAACACTTTCGAAAACTTGTTTATATTTAATACGGCCATTTTGTCAGGCAGTAAAACTGCATTGGTGCTGTAGTGTGGCTGACTTTGAAAGCGATTAGGGCCCACAAAATAAGTCTTTTAGGACATTTACTTTACCATATGATGAATAACTAAGGTAAAAGTTAAAGAGAAAAATTCACACTGGCTTCACAGAGGTAAAGTAGACTGCAACGTGCATCAAACATTTTAGTAGAGAGTGTATAGTAAAAACAGAATTTTCTATTGTTACTACATTTTTAAGGAGTTATCCAAATCTGGAATCATATACAGCGCCATAAATTTCTTTCCTAAGTACGAAATATGGCAAAAATTATTCTGTAATGAAGTGTTTAGCAATCATTAATGAAAAAGTGTGTTTGGGTGAAGTTTGAAGTAACTACAGCATTTAATATAAAAAATTTTGTGGTGAGACAGAAAATAATTCGTGTGTGTTATTTTCGAAACGGTTGGGGCAAGTTGCACATTGACATATATCTGTCTCGCACATAGACATGTATGTGTTTCATAAAAAGCGTCTGGACACCTGTTAGTTGACATTAAGATGGACTGTGTCCACCCTTCGACTTTATGATGGCTTAATTCTGCTGGGCAGACTTTCAGAAAGGAGCCTGAATTCCTTTCGAGAAGTGGCAGTACATCCTCCCTCAACAACTGCTACCAGAGAAGGCAGTGATGTTGGATCTTGGTGTGTGGAGCGATCCGACGTTCTGACTCATGCTGAACGTGTTCCAGGAGGTGCACATCGGAACTCTCGGCAGACGAAACCAATTCAGAAATTTTACTGCCGACAAAGCATTGCCTCACAGATACTGTTTTAGCATAGGGTACATTGTAATGCTAATACAAACAGTCATCGTCCCCCAAGTGTACGTAGAACTCAGTTCTGTCAGAAGTGCTCCCATATCCTTCTGCATTTAGCGTTTTCTTTAGCTCAACAACCACGTATTGCCGCAGGGTACAGCGTGGTTCACCGTTCCCCATCATTCGCATCTAGTTATCCCTCTGAATAGTAGCGTCTCTCTTTATACGGGCTCAATCGTGGGTCAGCACTGACTGCAAAAATGTGTAGGATGTGAGGCGCTGTCCAACCACTGTACACCTTTCTTTTTAACACACGATGATCTGTCATTGTGATAGCTGGACTACTGGAAGCACTTTGAAACTCACGTGTGATTCCTTCCGCTGATTTCAACTATCACCCAAAATGCTCAACGGTCCCCATCCGTCACTACATGATGTCTGTGTGGTGTTGGTTTAGCTGTAGCTGTTTCCGTTTTACAGTCACATCACCAACAATCAAGTTGGGCAACTTTAGAAGCGTTGAAATGTCTCCGATGGTATTGTTACTGACAATCAGGTGACATCCAATGACTGGTCCACTTTCGAAGTCACTGAGGTCTCCTCACCGACCCATTCTGCTGTCACCGCTTCTGTACTGACAACAGAATAATCCCTGCCTGCTTTTATACTGGCGGGTCCGCCTTCAGGACATCTGGTGGTCAATGCCGCATTACATAATGGCGTCAGTACACTTTTGATTAGACAGTATATTTCGTCCCTCTTCTCATCAGTCTCCGCCCGATGGCTTGGCTGTTGCACGTACCTGTCAAGTGACCGACAGTGTCATCACCCTTGCGTCATACTGATGCTGTCGCGAAAGCGATCACCGTTTTGGTCACTGACATCACTGAAATGTTCGGAGAAAAATTGAGGTCACTATCCAAAAAGAGCACCTTTAGATGATGACTACCTTGCTGAACTTTTCTAGCGTGTTACCAACAACAGAAATATAATGTGGGCCATTTTGTTTCCTAAGAACTTAGTAACAACCTCCTTGAATGACGAGAACATTATCCGAATGTTATGTCCAACAAGCATGAGTTCTTTTAATTTCCCTTGTGACAGAGTAGGGAACTTTTTTTTCCCCCGCGGTGTTCTTGCGCAGAAAGACGAGCCAAAGAGCTTGTACATACCAGCCAGTCCAAGAATTTGTCATCGAATTTCGACTTCGTTTTATTATTATTCCTTTAGTTAGAATATGAAATACATGTCATTAACATTACTAAAAATCCGTTATTTAAAAATATTGAGTTTTTAATTGTAACGGTGGATAATGCAGATTTTGTGCTGTCCTATTAGAATTCAGCATTCTAAAATCTTTAAAAATAACGCATTTTCATTAGGAAAGACTTGTCATCGTAGGAATGTGTCGCAGTTGTATCACAAGGTGATTCCCTAGGACATTAGGGAGTGAAATTATACAAAAACCGTTTTGTCTGAAAGCCAACACACTTTGGAGGACGTGTGGCTTGCGTTTATAAATGTATTCGTTCCATTTTCTCAATACAGAGAAATTTTAGACGTGCGATTTCAGTTAGAGTGTAAATGTCAACCCTGATTTATTCATCTCATTTATAACGGTTTTAAAATTTGCAGTGAGAGAATCTTTAATTTAAACTTGGTCGTTTGCTGTCAACCAGTTATACTCTTGTTCGGCTATACTATTATATGTGTATAGAATCGAAGTGTTTTAGATGTTGTGCTATACAGGGATGTTGAAGATTACGTGGACTAATAGGATAAGGAATGAAGAGGTGCTGTGCAGAATCGACGAAGAAAGGAACATACGGAGAATACTAACAAGTAGGAGGTCAGGATTGCTGGACATGTGGTAAGACGTCAGGGAATAGCTTGGCATGGCACTACATGGACTTGTAGTTGGTAAAAAGCGTAGGGAAATAGAGGGATAGAAATAAGAACGTTGGGTACAGGTGATGCTCTTGAGATGAAGCGACTGGCGCAACAGACCGAGGCAGGAATTCGTGGTGGGCCTCAACGAAACAGTCAGAAGACTAATCACTAATATAAAAAAAAAATTGTGAATCCGTTTTTACTTCACTTAAGATAAGCTCTTCGCGTCAGCATGAGTCTCTAATAGTTGTGTAACTATTTGGAAGGATATTTATCATTTATGTAGGTTATAAATCGATTGTTTGCTTGGTAAAAGACACAGTTGATTGCGTCATCCTTATCCCTATCCTTAACGTATCACAGTATTTTCTCCGTCTCTAATGACTGATCATCGACGGGACGTGAGACCATTCCATCTACAAATGGTTCATGGCTCTGAGCACTATGGGACTTAACATCTGAGGCCATCAGTCCCCTAGGGTGAGAATTACTTAAACCTAACTAACCTAAGGCCATCACACACATCCATGCCCGAGGCAGGATTCGAACCTGCGATCATAGCGGTCTCGCGGTTCCAAACTGTAGCGCCTAGAACCACTCGGTCACACCGGCCGGCATTTCATCTACAACATCGTCGGCATTCTTTACGTTAAGCGTGCAGCTAAAGTCGTTCTTGGTGTCCTTAACTGCTTGACGCGCTGTGCCCTGGGTTGTGAGACAGGGAGGTAGGTCAGACCATTATGTAATCAGTAGGATGGTTTAACGACGGTCTGTCTGGTGCCCCAGCGAGCCTGAGTGTGGTATTTAGGTAGCTTTCCTTTCTTCTTTAGGGAAATACTGGGCTCGTTCCATATCCCCACCACAGAAAATACTGTACATAAGCGCCACAATACATAAATAGTTAAAATTTGCACGGTTTACAGACAGTTATACATCTACATACATATTTCGCAAGCCACCGTACGGTGCGTGGCGGAGGGTACCCTGTACCACCACTAGTTTTTCTCTTCCACTCGAAAATAAAGCAAGGAAAAACGACTGTCAATATGCCTCCGTGAGAGCAGTAATTTCTCTTATCTTGATTTCACGACCTTTACGCGAAATGTTCGTTTGCGCCAGTAGAATCGTTCTTCACCCAACTTCAAATGCCGGTTCTCTAAATTTTCTGAATAGTGTTTCGTGAAAAGGACGCCGTCTCCAGGCAGTCCCAAAGAATCTCTGAAATACTCGTGCGTTGATTGAACCTAAAGGTAAAAAAATCTAGCAGCCAGCTTCTGAAGTGCCTCGATTTCTTCTTTTAATCCGACCCAGTGGGGATTCCAAACACTCGCACAGTACTCAAGAATGGGTCGCGCTAGTGTCCGAGATGCGGTCTCCTTTAGAAATGAACCGCATTTTCTTAAATTTCTCCTAATAAACCGAAATCAAATGGTTCAAATGGCTCTGAGCACTATGGGACAACATCTGAGGTCATCAGTCCCCTAGAACTGAGTACTACTTAAACCTAACTAACCTAAGGACATCACACACATCCATGCCCGAGGCAGGATTCGAACCTGCGACGGTAGCGGTCGCACGGTTCCAGACTGTAGCGCCTAGAACCGCTCGGCCACAGCGGCCGGCTAAACCGATGTCGGTCGTTTCCTTCCTCAGTGTCCCTCTTTCGTGCTCTTTCCACTTCACATCGCCCTGTAACGCAACACCTAGATATTTAAACTACACTCATGCTCATAAATTAAGGATAGTGCTGACACATGGTGAAACAACGCTATGATGGGCGGTTTGCGGGTTTAAATCACCTCGGGGTATGACCATGGAGTGCATTTGACCTGCGGTCGTCGCACGGAGGCACTGGAGGCACGGAGGCATACGCAGAGGTGTGTTGGTGCATGTCAGAGTACGGTGTGGAGAGTAAGTGTGCAGACGTTTTCAGACGTGCATATGGTGACTGTGTGTTGAAAATGGCTAAAAGAACACATATTGATGACGTTATGAGGGGTAGAATACTAGGGCGACTGGAGGCTGGTCAAACACAGAAGGTCGTATCACGGGCCCTCCGTGTGCCACAAAGTGTGGTCTCAAGATGATGGCAATGATTCCAGCAGACAGAAAACGTGTCCAGGCGCTACACTACGGGACGTCCACAGTGTACAACACCACAAGAAGACCAATATCTCGCCATCAGTGCCCGCAGACGGCCACGGAGTACTGCAGGTAGCCTTGGTCGGGACCTTACTGCAGCCACTGGAACAATGTTCTCCAGACACACAGTCTACAGACGACTGAACAGACATGGTTTATTCGCCCGAAGACCTGCAACGTGCATTCGACAGACCCCTGGTCACAGGAGAGCCCGTAGAGCCTAGTGTCAAGAACACAGGACATGGTCATTGGAACAGTGGTCCCAGGTTATGTTCACGGACGAGTCCAGGTATAGTTTGAACAATGATTATCGCCGGGTTTTCATCTAGCGTGAATCAGGAATCAGATACCCACCCCTTAATGTCCTTGAAAGGTACCTGTATGGAGATCATGGTGTGATGGTGAGGGGTGGGATTATGATTGGTGTACGTACACCCCTGCATGTCTTATACAGAGGAACTGTAACAGGTTAGGTGTATCGGAACGTCATTTTGCACCAGTATGACCACCTTTTCAGGGGTGCAGTGGGTCCCACCTTCCTCCTGATGGATGATAACGCACGGCCCCACCGAGCTGCCATCGTGGAGGGGTACTTTGAATCAGAAGGTATCAGGCGAATGGCGTGGCCTTCCTGCTCTCCAGACCTAAACCCCATCGAGCACGTCTGGGATGCTGCATGTCTTCAAACTCGTGGGACACATCAGGAGCTCCGACAGACACTGGTGCAAGAATGGAAGGCTATACGCCACCAGCTGCTCGACCACCCGATCCAGACTATGCCAACCCGTTGTGCGGCCTGTGCACGTGTGCATGGTGATCATATCCCATACTGATGTCGGGGTACATGGGCAGGAAACAGTGGCGTTTTCTAGCACATGTGTTTCGGGACGGTTTTCTCAACTTATCACCAATACCATGGACTTACATATCTGTGTCACGCGTGTTCCGTATGTGCCTATACTATTAGCGACTGTTTTGTGTAGTGCCACGTTGTGTGACACCAAATTCTGCAATTATCCTTAATTTATAAGCATGAGTGTTCGTGACTGTGCCAAGCAGAGCACTGGTGCTGCTGCATTAGAGCATTAAGGGTTGGTTTTTCCTGCTCGTCTGCATTAACTTACGTTTTTTGACATTTAGAGCAAGCAGCCATGCATTGCACCAATTAGAAGTTTTGTCCAAGTCATCTCGTATATTCCTAGAGTCACTGCGATTCGTTCCTGTACGCCACAGAATCTTCAGCAAACGGCCACAGATTGCAGCTCACAATGTCCGTGAAGTTGTTTATGTACTATACAGATAAGAGGAGCGGTCCTGTCACACTTTCCTGGAGCACTCTTGGCGATATCCTTGTCCCTGATGGACACAGATGGTGTGCACGATTTCCGTTCTGTACTTAAATAACAACTGTAACGAGAGTAAGAGAATTCGGTCCCAAAGTTAAAGTAAATTAAACTTCCCAAATCACGAGAAACAGCGGATCCCCGCACTACGGAATGAGTACTAAGAAAGAGAGTGTCTCTAAGTGCACATACGGTAGTGCGTTCAATGGATTCAACGAGATATGCAGTTCTTTCTCACCTTCACAGAGGTTAGCAACATCAGCAGTGAGTCTCATCGCTGATGTCCTTTCGCCTTCAATTTTAATCGCACTACTGAATTTTCTTTTAGTTCCATCATTGCGTCTTGGATATGCTGTATAAAAAGGAGGAGAGAAAGGCTACATCCCTGACTTAAGCATCTCTCAGTAAGAGCTTTGGAAACGCATCTTGTTGGATTAAACATTTGCACGCTATCGGCCGCTGTGCATCGCTAACACTTATGCTTCTTTTGCCGGCTAGAGTCCGCAGGTCAGGAGTACTTTCACAACGGGTATTATTCCAACCGGTTACTTCCGGCGTCAATGCCGTACAGCGGAGAGGCCTCTGCCGGTGTTGTAACTCTGCTTTATCAGTGCGTAAACAAGAGACAGCTCCGTGAGGCGCCATCACGCACCGGCGCGGCGGCCTCTTACTTCACCTTGGCGGGCAGCCTAGCCTTCCCACGGTCACAAACGCAACGGCCATAAATCTGCCGCCCTTCCGTGAGCCGAGCTGGCCGTCGCCGCCCGCCGGGTCCGTTTCGCAACGCGGGGCGCCGGACACGCGCCGTATGCTCTCTGCACTCCACTGGCTGGCCGGACGAGGGACGGGCAAAACTATTCAAGAAATCGATATCTTTTTTATCGTTATTTATGAAATACACTGAAGCGCCTAAGAAACTGATATAGGCATGCGTATTCAAATAGAGACATACTTAAACAGACAGCATACGGCGCTGCGGCCGGCAACACCATATAAGACAACAAGTGTCTGGCGCACTCGTTAGACCGGTTACTGCTGCTACATTGGGAGGTTATCAAGATTTAAATGAGTGTGAACGTTTTGTTACAGTCGGTGCACGAGCGATGGGGCACAGCGTCTCCGAGCTAGCGGTGAAGTGGAGATTTTCCCGTACGACCATTTCACAAGTGTACCTTGAATATCAGGCATCCGGTAAAACATCAACTCTCCGACATCGCTGCAGCCGGAAAAAGATCCCGCAAGAAAGGGGCAACGACGACTGCAAAGAATCGTCCAACGTGACAGAAGGGCAATCCTTCCTCAAATTTCTGCAGATTTCAATGCTGGGCTATCAATAAGTGTTCGCGTGCGAACCATCCAACGAACCATCATCGATATGGGCTTTCGGAGCCGAAGGCCCATTCGTGTAGCCTTGATGACTGCACGACATAAAGCTTTACGCCTCACCTGTACCTGTCAACACCGACATTGGACTGTTGATGACTGGAAAAGTGTTGTCTGATCGTAGAAGTGTCGTTTCAAGTTGTATCGAGCGGATGGACGTGTACGGGTTTGGAGACAACCTCACGAATCCTTGGACCCTGGATGTCAGCAGTGGACTGTTCAAGCTGGTGGCGGCTCTGTAATGGTGTGGGGCGTGTGCAGTTGGAGCGATATGGGACTCCTGATACGTCTAAAATACTACTGTGACAGGTGGCACGTTCGGAAACATCCTGTCTGATAATCTGCGTCCATTTATGTCCACTATCCATTCCGACGGACTTCGACAGTTCCAGCAGGACAATGCGACACCACATACATCCAGAATTGCTACAGAGTGGCTCGAGGAAAGCTCTTCTGAGTTCAAACACTTCCGCTGCCCATCAAACTCCCCAGACATGAACATTATTGAGAATATAAGGGATGCCTTGCAACGTGCTGTTCAGAAGAGATGTCCACACATTCGTATTCTTACCGATTTTATGCACAGCCCTGCAGGATTTATGGAGTGAGTTCCCTCCATCACTACTTCAGACGTTAGTCGAGTTTATGCCACGTCGTGTGCGGTATTTCTGCGTGCTCGCGTGGCCCTACACGATATTAGGTTGGTGTACCAGTTTCTTTGGCTCTTCATTGTGTATCGACGTTACCGAGACAAAAAAATCTATATTTCGGTATAACGGTTGATGTTATGAATATTTACGGGAATTTAAAAAAAAAAAGTTGATCGGAGTGAGAAAAATGATTAACAAACATTTAAGAACTGACAAACACTTTCTAATGGCCAACGTTAATCAACAAAAGACAAAGAACGTACCATAAAACCACTTATTTACAAAAAACTAATTGATGAAACCGATAATCACCATCGATACCCCTTTGTCTAATACGTTCCCCTGTCAGCCTGCTTCTGTTATCTGGCACAGCCTACTTTACTGAGGAAGCCACTCTTTCGGAAGGAACAGAAGAAGCTTGGCGTAGTAAGTATTTTTGAGCAATTTCCGACAAAGCAGGTGAGAAATGGTGACTATCAATCCAGAACTTTGCAGGAACGCATTTCCATTCTAAATGAGGTCGATGGGGCTATTGTTTTAGCTCGTTTGGTAGAGCTTTTTCTTGCGTGACTAAACTTTCGGACAACAGTTTTACATGCCGTGAGCAAACTGAACGCTTGTTAGAGTCTTCTTGTGTCAAGAGCAGGGAGTGATAATTTCCACCATTCTCATGCAGTTCTGACACCAAATGTGTGCATTTTGCGCCTTGTACCTATCACTTGTAGTGGCAGAAATAAGACACGAAAGTAACAACGTCTCATGAATATGCAGTATACATGCATTCATGTTCAAATCTGGTGGTCGTTTGTAGTACTGAATATGAAATTAAATTAAACCCATTGTAAATCGTTTACTGTCAGATTGCAAATATTGGTAGTAGTTGGAATGGGCAAGAAATCTGTTGTTGAGAACTGCACTGATCAGCTAGGTATTATGACCACCTAACTAACAGCCAGTGTGTTAACTTTTGGTGCGCATAACGGCGGCGACACGTCGTGGCATGGGAGCAACGAGGCCTAGGTACATAGGAGGCAACACATCTGCACACACAAATCACCTAATTCCCGTAAATCCCGGACAGTGATGTGATGAGCTGTGACGCCACGTTCAATCTCATCCCAGATGCGTTCGATCCGCCAGCACATCAGCTGGAACTCGCCACTGTTCCCCTCCAACCACTCCGTCACAATCCTGCCTTATGACATGGCGCATTATCTTGTTGAAAAATGCCTCTGCCGTCGGGAAACGTGATCGTCCTGAAGGAGTGTACTTGATCTGCAACAAGTGTGCGATACTCGTTTGCCGTCACGGCGCCTTGCACCAGCTCCACGGGACCCACGGATGCCCACTGAATGTTTCACAGGGCACAATGGAGCCGCCGCCGGCGTCAGGTGTCAAGGAGCTATTTCCCTGGAATACGAAGGATTCGCACCCTGCCATCGGCATGATTAACAAGGCATCGGTATTCATAAGACCATGCCACCCTCCACTATCTGCGCCAACGTGCGGCACGTCCCCATTTCAGTCGCAGTTGCCTATGTCGTGGTGTTAACATTGGTCCATACACTGGTCTTCGGCTGCGAAGGCTCACCGTCACTTGTGTACTCTGTCCAGCATTAAAGTCCGATGTTAGTTCCGCCACAGTTCGCCGCCTGTCCTGTTTTATCAGGCTACAACGCCCGACATGTGTAATGAGTGCCGGCCTTCCAACCCTACGGCGTCTGGACGTGGTTTCTGTAGCGTACAGGAAGCCTGCCTACTCGGTTGGCTAGACAAAGTCGTATTAATGAGTTTTATTAAAATAAGAAATTTACAGTACTTAACTTTGGCAAGTATACAGACGTGTTGCTAGCAAAGAGCGATATACAAAATAATTAATCTTCTTTTCAGTCTGTGCTATACTGAGAGTACAAGCGAAGTGACTAGATACAATTTTGGTAAACATTTTTGGAAACAGTGATCAATAGAGTATTATATTTTAACTAAAGTTCAGTCTTTATCATAACACGTATTCTCAATAACATAGGTGACCGGTTTCGGTTATATTTATATAACCATCTTCAGACCCATGGCTTCCTTGGAGGGTGGTAGGCGGAGCTCTCCTCAGCTGCTACGAAGTCAAGTGATCAGTTGACTTCGTAAGAGCTGAGGAGAACTCCGCCTACCATCCTCCAAGGAAGCCATGGGTCTGAAGATGGTTATATAAATATAACCGAAACTGGTCACCTATGTTATTGAGACAAGTGTTGTGATCAAGATTGAACTTTAGTTAAAATAGAAGTGACTAGAGTTGACGCTGCTTTCCCACTGGCTAATCTTGAGTCTGCTATTAAATTGGGCCCTCAACAGTCGTCGCGGCGCTTATGTCCTCTTCACATGGGGGTCAGTGCTGTCCCATCGTCATCTTGGAGAGAGGTCCGTGCGATTGGCTGGCTTCTTCTCACAACCTTCCCTTCTGTGTCGTTCTTGCCGGCGCTTCACGCCGTAACACTTTTACTTTGGTTGCACAGCGTATTGAAGACACTCTCCACAGCAATCCTCGAAGACCCGACATGTCGTGCAGTTTCCGGAATGCTCGTGTCGAGCATCCGGGTCATCACAATCTGCTCTTCGTCAAACTCAGATGGATCGCCCGTCTTCCCCATTATACACATACGGACAGCACGCTGACTTATACTACATGCATCGTGCGTGTGCTTAACTAATAGTGATTACTCCACAGGTGACGATGCTGTCGCCTGGAAGGGCTCATATCGATAGCAGGTCGGTGGCCATAATGTTCTGGCTGATCAGTGTATGTTGTTGTTGTTGTTGTGGTCTTCAGTCTTGAGACTGGTTTGATGCAGCTCTCCATTCTACTCTATCCTGTGCAAGCTTCTTCATCTCCCAGTACCTACTGCAACCTACATCCTTCTGAATCTGCTTAGTGTATTTATCTCTTGGTCTCCATCTACGATTTTTACCCTCCACGCTGCCCTCCAATGGTAAATTGGTGATCCCTTGATGCCTCAGAACATGTCCTACCAACCGGTCCCCTCTTCTTGCCAAGTTGTGCCACAAACTACTCTTCTCCCCAATTCTATTCAATACCTCCTCATTAGTTATGTGATCTACCCATCTAATCTTCAGCATTCTTCTGTAGCACCACATTTCGAAAGCTTCTATTCTTTTCTTGTCCAAATTATTTATTGTCCACGTTTCACTTCCATACATGGCTACACTCCATACAAATACTTTCAGAAACGACTTCCTGACACTTAAATCTATACTCGATGTTAAGAAATTTCTCTTATTCAGAAACGCTTTACTTGCCATTGCCAGTCTACATTTTATATCCTCTCTACTTCGACCATCATCAGTTATTTTGCTCCCCAAACTAGTTTGGACAAGAAGAGAATAGAAGTTTTCGAAATGTGGTGCTACAGAAGAATGCTGAAGAAATAGCAAAACTTATTTACCACTTTAAGTGTCTCATTTCGTAATCTAATTCCCTCAGCATCTCCCGACTTAATTCGACTACATCCCATTATCCTCGTTTTGCTTTTGTTGATGTTCATCTTATATCCTCCTTTCAAGACACTGTCCATTCCGTTCAACTGCTTTTCCAAGTCCTTTGCTGTCTCTGACAGAATTAGTCTCATCGGCGAACCTCAAAGTTTTTATTTATTCTCCATGGATTTTAATACCTACTCCGAATTTTTCTTTTGTTTCCTTTACTGCTTGCTCAATATACAGATTGAAAAACATTGGGGAGAGGCTGCAACCCTGTCTCACTCCTTTCCCAACCACTGCTTCCCTTTCACGCCCCTCGACTCTTATAACTGCCATCTGGTTTCTGTACAAATTGTAAATAGCCTTTCACTCTCTGTATTTTACCCCTGCCACCTTCAGAATTTGAAAGAGAGCATTCCAGTCAACATTGTCAAAAGCTTTCTCTAAGTCTACAAATGCTAGAAACGTAGGTTTGCCTTTCCTTAATCTTTCTTCTAAGATAAGTCGTAAGGTCAGTATTGCCTCACGTGTTCCAATATTTCTACTGAATCCAAACTGATCTTCCCCGATGTCGGCTTCTACCAATTTTTCCATTCGTCTGTAAAGAATTCGTGTTTGTATTTTGCAGCTGTGACTGATAGTTCGCTAATTATCACATCTGTCAACACCTGCTTTCTTTGGAATTGGAATTATTATATTCTTCTTGATCAGTGTATAATGCTTATTAATCAAGAAAAGAGAGGCAATGTTGAATATTGATTAATCAACATATCATAGTGTAAATGCCTGAGTATATGTCGATAATATTTTGAAGAAATTCCGATACTTAAGTGAACCGATATCTTTCGCGCACCCCCAGGCCGGACCCCAGCCAGCACGGCGCAGCGCCCTTCGCCGGCAGCCACCCATCCCGTCCCGACAAATCAGAGACAGCGCCGGCACTACATCTCCCCGCCAAGGCTGACGGCGGCTGCCCGTCGCATCGCGATCGTGACGTGACGCGCCGTAGCGTTGCGCCACCGGCAGGCCTGCCTTCTCCGCCGATTCCGTATCTCCCGGCACTCACTCTGTAGTGGAGGAGATAAGTCCTCCTCCTACTCTGCAATTACGTGTGCCAGCAGCGAGAAAATCTACGCAGGCAGCGTATTCCTGCAAAGAGTAGCGAGCCGGTGTAAAGAATCTTGCCAACACCTCTGCGGAGGAGTTCAGACCGATCACTCTTCCCCACCGTAAGTGGCGCTACCTGTGGATCGCAGTAGCGTCCTCTTGTCGCCTGTTATGGCAGGCTGAAGTTTTGAATACGATGACGGTTTGCGGAGTTGCCTTATTTCGCATGTTGGTGGGCAATATACAGTGGTCAGAATTAGATTTTCACTCTGCAGCGGAGTGTGCGCTGATATGAAACTTCCTGGCAGATTAAAACTGTGTGCCCGATCGAGACACGAACTCGGGACCTTTGCCTTTCGCGGGCAAGTGCTCTAACCATCTGAGCTACCGAAGCACGACTCACGCCCGCGAAAGGCAAAGGTCCCGAGTTCGAGTCTCGGTCGGGCACACTGTTTTAATCCGCCAGGAAGTTTCAATATACAGTGGTGTCCAAAATTAAAGCAACAAACGGAAATTTTGCAAGGTTGCGTATACGTTGCCACAATACATTATCAACAGGTGGTAGTAAAGACGAAACAGTGCAAAGAACTCAAAACGTCAACAAGTGCAACATGCATAACAGTAGACGGAAATGTTCTTCGTTTTTTTCCAATCGAACGGATTTGCACACATATTGTGATAACTGGTTATTGCGCTCACTATGGTGTGTGACCATCTTTGTGAGCTATACAGGCCTGACAACGACGGGGCATGCTGTGAATAATGTCATAAATCGCATGTTGAGGCAATAAAGTCCATTCTTCCAGCAGAGCTGCTCGTAGGTCTTGGAGAGATATTGGTGGATGCTGACGTGATGCTGCCCGTCTCCCTAGTGTATCCCAGATATGATCTATGGGATTCAAATTGAGAGAGCGATTCCGTTTGCAAGAAAACGTCAACCACTCCTGCTCTATGTGGTCGAGCATTATCGTCCATCAGTACGAAATCTAGGTCCACAGTGTTGTGTTGGCAAAAGAGCCAACACCGTGTTACTAGAAGAGGCCGAAATGCACGCGTTTTAGCTCACACCGGCTGGCGTGAGGAGGGAAGGACTATACTGACGTGAGGTCTGGAACATGACAAGGAATTAGAATTCAGAAAGCGGACGTAATTAGTTTGATACTTAACTTTAATCCATTAATGATGAACGTCGCTCTTGACGGTACATGATTCACAATATTATCTGTTCAGAATACATTAATAGTTACTGAATATGGCGCCTTGCTAGGTCGTAGCAAATGACGTAGCTGAAGGCTATGCTAAACTGTCGTCTCTGCAAATGAGAGCGTAAGTAGTCAGTGAACCATCGCTAGCAAAGTCGGTTGTACAACTGGGGCGAGTGCTAGGGAGTCTCTCTAGACTAGACCTGCCGTTTGGGGGCGCTAGGTCTGCAATCACTGATAGTGGCGACACGCGGGTCCGACGTATACTAACGCACCGCGGCCGATTTAAAGGCTACCACCTAGCAAATGTGGTGTCTGGCGGTGACACCACACACAACACCTAGAAACAACCGCAGGTGAGGTCCCAGTATCTCGTCACGATACCTGACAGCCGTTAAAACATGCCGATTCATCCGTAAAATTTCATAAAGAGAGGTTCGAGGGCTCAACATAATCCCTGGCCACACCATTAGGCATCCTCTTCGATATCGATCTCTTCCCACAATGCTTGGGCCCAGAAATCGTGTTTCACCTTCCCTCCAGACGCGAATCCATCGTGAATCACTCTCCAGATTTAATCGGGACTCATTTGTGAAAACAACATCGAGCCACTGTTCGACAGTCCAGGTGGAATGTCGATGACTCCACTCTAGACGTTACCTTCTGTGAAGACGCATCAGAGGTAGACATACAGTATGCCTCTGATAATGAAGGCTACTCTGCCGAAGCCTTCTGTACAACGTTTGCCTCCATACAACACGCCCAGTGGATGCCGCGAGGCCAGATGGGAGTTGCCGTGCAGTACTAAGGCGTACCGCTTACAGCAAAATAACTGTCTTCTGTTTCTGATGTCACACGTGGTCGGCCTTTGTGTTCGGAATACAGTTTCGGTCTCTATCAACTGTAGCCACATCAGAGAAACGACAGAATGATTCACATTAAGCCATCGGGTCACGTAAGTTTGCGACCGCCCTGATTCCAATCTTCCTATGGGTTTCCACCGCAGAGAATCTAAGAGGTTTCTTCTCTGTGCCATACTGCCTCGTCTATGTGTACACAACGATTGTGGATCTGTATTACCCAGCAAATACTACCCCGTTTGATAGGTGCCCTGATGTCATCGTTGGTGGAATGCCATCCATGCAGCACATGATTGTACGGACATCTGTTGACAGTTTCTACGATTATATCGTGAATTAAAGACAAGACAGACAAACTGCGGTTTATTGCTTCAGGTTTGAATACGTGTGTAAATCTGTCCCGGAAAATTTGTAAGGCCGATGTAGAATTGCCACTCTTTTTAATGAATAGGAGAACTGTCTATTAGAGAAAACGGTGGAAACCGTGATGTCGATGCACTGATCGGTTGCTGTCAGATGTCTCCACACCCGCATATGCCGCATGCTCTGTCCCGAATACTTCACCCTCTCTTTACGTTTCAGTGACTGATGAGAGGAGTAGATATGGGGGTTGGGTACAAAAACATGGAAAACCCGTGCCAAATACCTACTTGAAAATAAGTGCAGATGAAAGCCAAGGCTGCAACTCGCGCTGTTGTATTTGACCACAAACGACACATGTGCAGTGTCCTCAAATACTTGCAAGTGTCAGTCGTGACCAGACTTTCTGTGTAGTTATGAGAGCATTATGTGGCAGCTAAGTGAATTAGAACATGGTGCTCTTACGGTGGGTGGCTTCATAACAAAGCTAGCCGGAGTATTCTGTGTTTCAAGGTACATTTACACTGATCAGCTAGTATATTACGACCACCGATCCACTGTCAATATAAAACAGCCCTCGCCATAGCAGCGTCACCTGGCGAGAAATGACTGCTGGTCAGACACACGCACGGTGCTTATGGTATCAGTGATCGTTCTGTCCGTGTGTGTAAAATGAGGAAGGCGCGCGATCGATCAGAGTTTGACGACAGATTTTGATGGCCCGGAAGCTCAGCACTAGCATTTCGGATACTGCACCACTTGTCGAGTGTTCGAAGAGTGCTGTGGTGAGTGTCTTCAATACGTGGCGAAACCAAGGGGAAACCACGTCCAGACGTCGTGGGGTTGGGAGCCCACCACTCATTACAGATGTCCGACGTCGTAGATTGGGCAGACGGATAGAAACAGGACAGGTGGCTAACTGTGGCGGAACTAGAATCACAATTTAATACTGGGCAGAGTACAAAGTGTGAACACACAGTGTACCGAACGCTCCTAACGATGGGCCTCCGCAGCCGACGACCCATGCATGAGCCAAAGGTTGTTACCACGACATCGGCAGCTGCGCCATATGGGCACAAGACCATCAGCACTGGACGTTGGCCCAGTGGTAGAGCGTGGAATGGTATGATGAATCCCAACACCTTCTTCGTCACGCCGATGGGAAGAGACGAATCCGTCTTCTTCCATGGGAACAGCCTCTTGACCCCTGCACAGCGAGCAGGACGTAGACAAGTTTGCGGCGGCTCCATTGTGCTCTGGGAAACATTCACGTGGCAAGGTACCACCAAGGTCAAGGAGTATGGTACACTGGCTGCAGACCACGTACACCCCTTCATGACGATCATGTTTCCCGACGGCAGTGTCGTTTTTCAGCAAGATAATTGGCCATATCAAAAGGTCAGGAATGCGATGGAGTGGCTGGAGGAACACAGCGGCGAGGTACAATTGACGTGCTGGCCCCCCAACTTGCCAGATCTGAACCCAATCGAACACAGCTGGGATGTGACTAAACGTGGCGTCAGACCTCACCGAGGACCTGAAGAGTTGCTGTCAAGTCTTCGAATCAAGCAATTGTATAACGATTGAATTCACGATATCCAGTGATTTATGGCACTGTACGACAAGTTGGTTTTTTTGGATGGAAGCGTATGGGGCCCGAAGGCGGCATAATGAAATGCCGAAACTGGTAACCTTGAGAATAACTTAAAATATTGAAAGGTCTCTGTTGGATTCCTTTCATGTTAATTTCTTAAATCTGTTGTCATTTACGGCATAAATTCCTCTTCTAAATTTACTGTGGTGTTTCTGACTCTATCTGGGAGGAGACTGAGCAGTGGAACGTGTTACTTTTACACATAAACAAGAACGATCTGTCACACTACTACGCTTTAAAACACAGTTTATATGTAATTCATGTCGCACAGTCTCATACGGAACCTACATCCGCTTTCTTTTATATACTGTATATGATAAGATACTGTCATCCCCCTTCCCTTCTGTGTGAAAGGATGAATGAGCAAATGTACTTCTAGTTGCATGCTTGATGGTAGCAGACAAGCCTGTTTGCTAGAGAACAGTAGGACCAAAGTCGGAACAGGTAGCTTTCTAAAAGCAAAGAGGTTTCTATTCTTGGTATGGTCCTCTCCGTCCCTTGTCATGTTGGTATAGGAAGCTGCCTCTCTGGTCACTTCTGTTTGTATCTGTGAAGCACCATCGGTAGGGGCCCACGGCAGTCTGTCCGCGGCGAGCGTCTGAAGTGTTAAGATATTCGGCTAAGAGCGTATCTGCTAAGTCCGTAGGACAATGGATTTCTTAAGTTCAGCCTAACTGAAAATTTAATCACCTTTATTTCAGGTTTATATCTAAAATATCTTATGTTATCTTAAACTGCAACGCAGTGTAATTCGAGTGTGAAGTTCAGAATATCTTCCAGTAGTTGCTTCGTCACTAGTTTGTGAGTGAAGTGGAAGCACGTGTTGAGGATCTGTAACTCTAACTAAGATCATCAATCTTAAATGCGAATGAGTGTGAGATTATAACGTCTCGTCTTGACAATATTTTCCAGTATAGCGACTTTTATGTTCAACCCACGTGGGGAGTACTTTGTGAGACCAGTACCACGTGCTTATACAATTGTTTGACCCATCAGGTTAATAGTAAGACGATAGTAACCACTTAGAGGGTTTTCTTTTGTAAATTGCGTTTCGATGTAATTTATTTTAATTATCAAAATTACTGTGGAGTTACGCTCTTTGTGTAAACCAAGTTGACCACGTGTAGCATGTGGTGTAATCGTCAAAGTAGCCCTGAGCTATTATTTTCAGGAAGATTTCACAGAGAGTTAGTATGAATTTAGTATACCAGTGTGTGGTAATTTCATGACGGACAGGATTGCTCTACGAACGTAACTTCTTTGGCTGAAAATTGATTCAGTTGGTTGTGGTTAATTTCCTCTTGCATATGTTTCAACGTTCTTCGTGTGTTATTTTATGAATGCAGTGTTGTATGCAGTCTCCCAATCTTTGCTCCATATTTGATGTGTTCTGTAAGATCACAAACTCACATTTTCACAATCCTAAATAAGGCACCAGTTTAGTTATGAATCAAGTTTAATATGCTGAAATTTTAATGGAACAATGATCAGTGTTAAAATAAATGTCCAAATATAGACTGATTTATTTCTTTTTATTTAAATTCTCTTTATATATATATATATATCACCGGATGTCGTAAGATGACTATTAAAAGTTTATAATTAATGTTAGTCTGGTTGGGAATTTGGTAAGCTAGACTGGATACCTGGTGAAGCAGTTGCTCAGTAACGCAAGGTTAACTTCCCCAGATAGCTCACAGCTTGTAACCCGTTTTTATTGCCTTGAATATCAGAACCGCTTTCAGAATTACTTAATGCATCAACATTACAATATTATCTTAATGTACACGGCGGTTTGTGAATTATATTGACGTTGACTGTTCCGGCGTAAAGTCAAGCGCTGGAACGCCACTCGGGAACATTAGAGCACAGAGGGCTGTGAAGAAGACATCTGTCAACTGCAAGCTGGCTAACCCTTCTTCAGGACGACAACGCGACAGCAGCGGGCTCTAAGCGAAGAGGACATAAACACCGCGCTGACTGGTCGCGGCCCACTTCTGCAGCAGCATCAAGATCAGGCACTTCAAGACCAGTCATTTAGGAATTGTATACACTGAATTACATTGTTTACTTTGTCTGTCGCCCTTTGTTTGCGACACATCTGTATAAATACAAAGTTAAGTATTGCAATCATATCCTTTAGTAATAAAATTCATTAATACGATTTGTTTGAATGTTGCCTAGCGACCTGAAAAGGCAGGTTTCCTAGACCCCACATGTTGGATGTCAAGGCAGGATTCAACATTGACAATTTCCAATTCATGTTCTCCGCTGGTGAATTTATGATTGTTTGCCAGGTTTTCTCCTTTCCTGACTGACATTTCTTTTGTCTTATCCCTATTTATGACCAGGTTCTTTTCCAGGAACAATTCTTCCACTTTGTTAATGGCTTCTTGTAGCCGCTTTCTTCTTTCTGGTAGTAGGATCATACAATCGACATACAGTCTCACTTCTTTTGATTGTATCCTTTGGATGTCGTTGTGGGTGAAGACGTTGGATATAGCGGGATTTGTAGGATGTCCATTGGTTTGCTGGATACCCAGGGGCTGCGTTCATCCGTCATGTATTGTGATCTTTTCTCGGAGGAACTTTGCTATGGACTTGAGAAAATAACTCACATGTATAAAAGAACTTGAAACTTCTGATTACTTCACAAAGGAGTTAATCTCTAAAATATTTGACGTTAAGCATGTAAAATCCTTAGGGTAGAAGACGCGAATCCCCAATTATGTTGGTTTTCCTAGTTTCGGATTGTTCACTCATACGCTGAGATTTAGGAAAGGTTTGAAGTTATTCTGAAAGTTTCTTGGAAGTAGCTAAGTGTTTTCCGTACTGAGCACCGAATGAGGATAGTCTGGATAATTTGCGCTTCAATTAAGCAAAAGCTAGTTTCTCACGCATCTTGATGTTTACGACGTCGTATTTCCTGAACCATTTGTCGTACAACGATTACGCAAATAAATTGTGTTGTGTAAGTGGGCACTGCCTGCAAAATGTGTTGTATAAAGCTATCAGCAGACATGCAGTAAATCAAAAAGTCACGTTTTACCGCGTGGACAGCGAAAATGTAGTAAGCGATAAGCTCTTGTTCTCTGATTATACTGTGGGGGCTGTCAGCGAGAAAAAGTATCTTAAGGTTTGCAGTTATGAGTCAAGTTTGATGGACGGTGCTAAGTGCTGTCATTCTTAAACTCTGGATGAATACAGTCTAGGTTTCTGTCTTTAATAAAGGGATTACTGTGTTAAAGCTTTAAAGTAAGGTTATAGCTGTTCATTAGTACATTATCACGGCGTTTTAAATTTTTAAATTGTATCATTATGTATACTACAAGCCATTAGAATTGCTACACCACGAAGATGACGTGCTACAGACGCGAAATTTAACCGACAGGGAGAAGATGCTGTGATATGCAAATGATTAACTTTTCAGAGCATTCACACAAGGTTGGCGCCGGCGGCGACACCTGCAACGTGCTGACATGAGGTAAGTTTCCAACCAATTTTTCATACACAAACAGCAGTTGACCGGCGTTGTCTGGTGGAACGTTGTTGTGATGCCTCGTGTAAGGAGGAGAAATGCGTACCATCACGTTTCCGACTTTGATAAAGGTCGGATTGTAGCCTATTGCGGTTTATCGTACCGCAACATTGCTGCTCGTGTCGGTCGAGATCCAATGACTGTTAGCAGAATATGGCATCGGTGGGTTCAGGAGGGTAATACGGAACGCCATGCGGGATCCCAAAGGCCTCGTATCACTAGCAGTCGAGATGACAGGCATATTATCCGCATGGCTGTAACGGATTGTGCAGCCACGTCTCGATCCCTGAACCAATAGATGGGGACGTTTGCAAAACAACAACCATCTGCACGAACAGTTCGACGACGTTTGCAGCAGCATGGACTATCAGCTCGGAGACCATGGCTGCGGTTACCCTTGACGCTGCATCACAGACAGGAGCGCCTGCGATGGTGTACTCAACGACAAACCTGGTGCACGAATGGCAAAACGTCATTTTTTCCGATGCATCCAGGTTCTGTTTACAGCATCATTATGGTCGAATCCGTGTTTGGCGACATCGAGGTGAACACACATTGGAAGCGTGTATTCGTCATCGCCATATTGGCGTATCACCCGGCGTGATGGTATGGGGTGCCATTTGTTACACGTCTCGGTCACCTCTTGTTCGCATTGACGGCACTTTGAACAGTGGACGTTACATTTCAGATATGTTACGACCCGTGGCTCTACTCTTCATTCGCTCCCTGCGAAACCCTACATTTGAGCAGGATAATGCACGACCGCATGTTGCAGGTCCTGTACGGGCCTTTCTGGATACAGGAAATGTTTGACTGCTTCCCTGGTCAGCACAGTCTCCAGATCTCCCACCAACTGAAAACGTCTGGTCAATGGTAGCCGAGCAACTGGCTCGTCACAATACGCCAGTCACTACTCTTGATGAACTCTGGTATCGTATTGAAGCTGCATGGGCAGCTGTACGTGTACACGCCATCCAAGCTCTGTTTGACTCAATGGCCAGTCGTATCAAGGCTGTTATTACGGCCAGAGGTGGTTGGTCTGGGTACTGGTTTCTCAGGATCTATGCACCCAAACTACCTGAAAATGTAATCACACGTCAGTTCCAGTACAATATATTTGTCCAATGAATACCCGTTTAACATCTGGATTTTTTCTTGGTGTAGCAATTTTAATGGCCGGTAGTGTATAAAGAATACTGAAAAAAGATTTTGTGCACCTGGAAGCCGCTAGGTATACTACATGCAGTCGTGAGACCGTTTTGGGCGTTTAGTAATACAGACAGATCCCGGTATACATCTGGGGATTAGCGCTCTGTAGACATCTTTGAAAAGGCAGACGAACCTTGCGCTTTTCATTGTTCGCAACACTGGAGACCGCGATTACCGCGGACATACTCGCCGCTCGGGACGGCGAGCTGGTGCCTTCCGCGGCAGAGCGTCGGGGTCCAAAGTGACGAGAGGCTGCGGCGCGACCCGCAGCTGCAGAGGTCGGCGCTCGGTCGCGCTCCACTTGCGGAGGCGTCGGTCGGTATGTGGCGCTCCGGCTCACTTTCACTCTCTGCTGACTCCTCCCCTCCCAGCGGCGACCACGTGTCGGCCGCTGCAGGGGTGGCAGTGGGGCCCCCTCACGTTGCTGACGTGTAAGGGCCGTGGGGGTGACGCAAGCACAGTGCTGCCTGCCACTGACGCCGCATTACACTCGCGCCGGCTAACACCTAAATTAACCCGCTCTTCTTCTTCTTCTTCCTCACTTCAAAACGTGGCCAATATACCTGTTCATGCGTTTTAAGGCCATCTTTCGCTCTCTCTTCCCCTTTTTACAATGATTAGAATTCCATCTTCTTCCAAAATGAATACTCTGCCACTCTCATATTTTTGAGGGGATTACATAAACACGTAATTTAGTCCTTCAAGATCACCGATATTCACAATGACCATTTTAAAATTTTACCTACTATATAAACTCTAAAATACTATACTATATGCACTACGTGATCAAAAGCATTCGGACACTCCCAAAATTATGTTTTTCATATTAGGTGCATTGTGCTGCCACCTACTGCCAGGTACTCCATATCAGCGACCTCAGTAGTCATGAGACATCGTGAGAGAGCAGAATGGGGCGCTCCGCAGAACTTACGAGCTTCGAACGTGATCAGGTGATTGGGTGTCACTTGTGTCATACGTCTATACGTGATATTTCCACACTCCTAAACATCCGTAAGTCCACTGTTTCCGATGCGATAGTAAAGTGGAAACGTGAAGGGACACTTACAGCCCAAAAGAGTATAGGCCGACCTCGACCACGTCTGTTAACTGACAGAGACCGCCGGCAGTTGAAGAGGGTCGTAATGTGCAATAGGCAGACATCCATCCAGACCATCACACAGGAATTGCGAACTGCATTAGGATTCACTGCAAGTACTATGACAGTTAGATGGGAGGTGAGAAAACTTGGATTTCATGGTCGAGCGGCTGCTCATAAGCCACACATGGCGCAGGTAAATGCCAAACGACACTTCTCTAGATGTAAGGAGAGTGAACATTGGATGATTGAACAGTGCAAAAACGTTGTGTGGAGTGACGAATCACGGTACGCAATGTGGCGATCCGATGGCAAGGTGTGGGTATGGCGAGTGCCCGGTGAACGTCATCTGCCAGCGTGTGTATTGCCAACAGTAAAATTCGGAGGCTGTGGTGTTATGGTGTGGTCGTGTTTTTCATGGAGGGGGCTTGCACCCCTTGTTGTTTTGCGTGGCACTATCACAGTACGGGCCGATATTGATGTTTTAGACACCTTCTTGCTTCCCGCTGTTGAAGAGCAATTCGGGGATGGCGATTGCATCTTTCAACACGATCGAGCACCTGTCCATAATGCAAGGCCTGTGGCGGAGTGGTTACACGACAATAACATACCTTTAATGGACTGGCCTGTCCACAGTCCCAACCTGAATCCTCCAGAACACCTTTGGGATGTTTTGGAACGCCGACTTCATACCAGGCCTCACCTACCGACATCGGTACCTCTCCTCAGTGCAGCACTCCGTGAAGAATGGCTGCCATTCCCCAAGAAGCATTCCAGTACCTGATTGAATGTATTCATGCGAGAGTGGAGGCTGTCATCAACGCTAAGGGTAGACCATGGCCATATTAAAATCCCGTGTTACCGATGGAGGACGTCACGAATTTGTAAGTCATTTTCAGCCAGTTGTCCGGATACTTCTGATGACAAAGTGTATTTATTGTATTGTACGTAAACCGGGGACCTAGAAACGATGGAGAGGCTCCATCCCCGCCGCAGCCGCAGTGATCCGCAACCCCACGATGACTTCCGCAGTCCACTTCACCCCTCCGCCGCCCCACACCGAACACAGGGTTACTGTGCGGTTAGGCCCCCGGTGGACGCCTCAGGGAACCTCTCACACCAGACGAGTGTAACCTCTATATTTGTGTGGTAGAGTAATCGTGGTGTACGCGTACATGGAGAACTTGTTTGCTCTGCAATCGCCGACATACTGTAACTGAGGCGGAATAAGGGGCACCAGCCCGCATTCGCCGAGGCAGATGGAAAACCGCCTAAAAACCATCCACAGACTGGCCGGTTCACCGGACCTCGACACAAATCTGCCGGGCGGATTCGTACCGTGGACCAGGCGCTCTTTCCCGCACGGAAACCACATAGTGTAGTACTATATAAACAACAGGGGATAGGCAAAATAATCGGAACAGTGGTAGTAATGCCACGTATTGCGCTGTACTGTGCGTGTTCATTACGGACTAGACATCAGCGCAGGTTGTTTACGCGTACTGCACACTTCGCTTTTGTATTCAGAGACCGAGGTCGTCGTGCAATGAAAACCTGTCAGAGTTCCAAACAGAGCAGCTTGCAGGGGCCCGATCAGTAACCAAGACAACCAACTTATTGAAGGTTTCGAGAGCAACTGTTTCAACAGTCATGACAGCCTACACAAAACATAGAGAAACATAATCATGTAAACGTAATTCTGTGCGCCAATAAAAACTAGATGATGGAGATTGTCGTATGCTAACACGAATTGTTCAAAGCAGCGCAAAAATATGCGGCCAAAGTGACTGCAGAGCTCAATAGCTATCTTCGAGAACCCGTATCTATCGACACTGTCCGCCTAGAACTCCATAAAACGAATATTCATGGACGAGCTGCTATGCGGAAATCATTGGTGATGACAACCCACGCAAAGAAGTGTAAGACATGGTGTCAGGAGCATACATCCTGGACGACTGATCAGTAGAAACACTTCATATGGTTCGACGGGTCAACGTTTTCGTTATTTACAACATCGAGCCGGGTTTACGTCTGGAGAACACCAAAAGAAACCTACAATCCTGATTGCTTGATCCCAACAGTTAAGCATGGAGGAGGAAGTGTGATGGTGTGGGCAGCCATATCGTGGTATTCTGTAGGTCCCATCATTACTCTCAAAGGCCGTGGTGTCACAGCCAACGATTATGTGAACATTTTAGTTGGTCAGGTGCACCCCATGATTCAAATGTTGTTCACAAACAATGATGCAACATTTCAGGACGATAATGCAACCATTCACACAGCCTGGACAGTTTACAATCGTGTTACCAGGAGCATGCAACTGAACTTCGGCTTCTTCCCTGGCCAGCACAGTCCCCGGACTTGAACATTATCGAACCGTTGTGGGCGGTATTGGAGCGCAGACTCTGGAGCAGATCTCCGCCTCCCTCGTCACTACAGAATCTGATCAAAGAGTGGCATAACATTCCACTGGAGACTATAAAATCATTATATGTCAGTATTCCAAAAAGAATCGCAGCTTTAATACAGACAAATGGGGGGCGAACCCCTTATTAGTAAACGATTCCCAAGTAACTTCTTGATGCAATAATTTACCAACAGCCGTATGATTTGTAGAAGTTTATTTTATTTTATGAACTTCTATGTGCTACCAATTTCGGCATTACATTGATGACATCTTCAGGCCCCACTCGTCATAGTCGTGAAATCGCTATACACGGGAGGAGCCATATAACTGCATCCGTGAATCAAATCGTTATGCAGTAGCTCTTGGTGGCCAGGTGACACAGACTGAGTCCTTCTTCACGAAGGGGATAATAGACGAAAGGGTATTACAACATGTTTAGCACATTAAGAAATAGTACATAACTATAACATACCTTTAATATAGTCTCTGTGAACATCGGCAGTCTTGGAGCACTACATTACGTATTTATGTAATCGCCATAAAAACATGAGAGTAGTGGAAATAGAATACACATGAGCATTCATTTTCAGAATGTAGAAACACAATCCCAGAAAGCCAAACAACTTCACATAACACAAACATTAATAACCGATGAATGCTCAGTTGTCTGGTATTCAAAACTTATATTGTTTGTTCAACAATACCTTGAGATATTTATTCATTTCACTTTAACTACTACTCAGAAGGACCTTCCCACTCAATAAGATTGTCTCTCCTACTGGCGTAGTCCTTTTAGTTCTAATAGTGAACTCCTCTCCAGCGACAATTCGATTTGCTGCACCGAAATATATATGGATTGATAATTTGAGATCATCCATAGATACCTCTACAGGGTTTTGTTTCACTGCTGAAGATTTTAAAGATGCAGACTGAGAAACTAATTTTTTATCACTTACTTTCTTTTATTGTCTCTGTGTTGCTCTCAGATGCCTTCCATGCAACGTGTCGTCCATACAGCTACCTAATCTCACCGACATTGACTCTGCGGGAAGACGATGGTCCACCGCCACCGCTCGAAAATATACTTCGCAATGAGCGTGCAGAAGTCATACCAGCAGACCATACATCATTTGGTTTTACAGCCTCATCTGGACGCGTTGGGACACAATCCGCTGTTTTACTAGCTGTTCCTCCGGACGAATTTGCTAAAGACTGCACACAGCTTCAAGTACCTGACTAAGGGACTGTGATGATGCCTGCCCCTCTTCACTTCACCAATTATATCTGTCCTACTATCTTTCTCACGGGGTACCGTCCGCCACTCAGAAAGGTGGATTTCGGAATATCGATGCAGATGTAGATATTGATAAAGATGTTGCCTCCATTTCACCCTATATTCTTCCCCTTTGTCGTCGAAGTCATAAGTTTCTAATTCTTCTCGTATGTTCTCATTTCTTACAGGATTCCTTCTTGCGCAATCTTCGACATATTTTAAAAATCTCACATCGGCAAATTTTAAGCTGCTTTTGTGTTTTTCTTTTTCAGTGCAAGATTCATCATCATAGAGGAAGATAGATCGAGCCATCGGTTATTAAAACATTAATGTAGTGTCTTTCCTCGTGTTACTGTAAAAGGTTTTACTTATAACGGCCCGTATATGCTGAAATTTATAAATTTTATTGTGTAATCATTATCGTTTTGATCTCGCATCCTAAATATGTAAAAATTGAGACTTGTGCCTGTGTCTTGTCTTCTGTAACAGTTCTGAACGGACTGGCCGTTTCCCATAGTGAGTCATAACTTTAGTTTTAGTGGAGTATATATTCGGATTGTAGCATTGTCTTCCTAGTTCATATAAGGTTGTGAGTTTGCTTCCATATTCTTTATCAAAACTACATCATTTGCATATAGAATAACGTTCAGACAATAACCTCGTTTCAGTACTTCATTCTTCCAACTTCTTATGACATCCTCAATATACGACGTTTGTTCAAAAAAATTCCGGAACTTTGTCCACAAAATTTTTCTACGCTTGCCTTTTACTTCGAAGTACACTCTTCCACAGTTGATACACCACGTACAACGCCGATTCTGCTTCCGGAAGCAGTCTTGGTACGCCTCTTACTGGATCTCCCGAAGCGCTGTCTGCGAAATTTCTTTTATCTGATCTATCGTTGGAAATCTTTGACCTTTCAACGGGGAAATATAAAAAAAAAATAAAAAAATATTCGCAGGGCCCAGGACTGAAGAGTATGGAGGACGAGTCAGCACAATGATTACGCTTTTCGTGCAACGGGTTACGCGCCAACAGTGATGAACGTGCGGGTGCGTTATTATAACGCAAGAGCCATGAATTGTCTCGCCACATTTCAGTCCGTTTCCTCCTCACATTTTCTCGCTGGCGTCGCAACACGTCCCGATAGTACCATCGACTAACAGTTTGTCTCTGTGGAACGTTTTCGTGATGAACTAATCCTTCAAAGTCAAAGGAAACTGGCAGTGTCGCTTTACTATTTGACCTGACCTGAACTGACCAGCTTTTTCTGGTCTTGGAGAACCTTTCCCGACCCACTGCGGAGACCGAATCTTGGTCTCAACATTATATCCGTAGGCCCACGTCTTATCACCAGCTACGATTCTCTTAAGGAACATCTCGTTCTCATTTGCGCGATCCAAAAACCTCACAGTGCGAGGCGAAGATCTTTCTGGTATTGACTCATGAGCCGTGGGACGAACTTGGCAGCAACACTATGCATTCCAAGATGCTGTGTCAGGATGTCAGGACATCATCCAACTGAATTGTTACATTCTTCTGCAATCTCTCGGACAGTCAGTCTTCGGTTGAAACGCACAATTTCATTGGCGAGCGTAGTCGGTAGACTTCAAAAGGCGTCCTGAACGAGGGCCACCCTTAACTTCCTTCCGACCATTTTTAAACAATGTGAACCATTCGTAACATCGAATACGGCTTAAGAACTCACCGCCGTAGGCCTCCTGCATCATTTTCTGCGTCTCTGTAGAAGTTTACTTGAGTTTCATGCAAAATTTAATGCAAAAGCGTTTCTCCTCTAACTCTGCCATGTAGATACTCGCAAACTGTGCGACACTACGTTCTACTCAATACAGCACCGAACAATAACTAACAGATATAAAAAATTAAACTTTCAGCAGCTACACATTAAACAGAGCCGTGTGCGGGGAATGCAACCGCATTTCGCTCCAACACATCATTGGCGCCAAATTACCAATGTTCTGGAATTTTTTGAACGGACCTCGCAGATGTTGAAAGTTGTCGGTGACAAGCTACACCCTTGTCTTATTTTTATTGTACGATTCATTTTGTAGTGAGTACTCATGGACGTTTTTCTAGAGTTATATTAATGGCGAAGATATTATCCGCTTTGGTCCTCTCCCAGAAATAGAGCTGCTATTTCTCTCAAGCGGTTATTTAATATTCTTGAGTAGATTTTATCTGTTTAGTTTTATACTGATAATTTTCAGGTTAGGTGAACTTGCAACTGAATATAGTCAATTGTGTGTGTGTGTGTGTGTGTGTGTGTGTGTGTGTGTGTGTGTGTGTGTGTCGCTCACCGCCAGCGTTGGAGGGGAAACCTCTGACAACACCAGCCACTCGTACTGGCGAAACGTTAGGGAAAGCGATCAAAGAAAGGTCAGCCAAAAACTCTGACACAGATCGCTCTAGGTAGTACGTCAACAAGTGGCCACGAAAGCCACACTAGTTTTGTAGAAACGGGAGTGGTTCAATTGTGCCCCATCCACGCGTATTCTTTCTTTGGTTGCCTTGGTTATGGATCTGAAATCTTTCTCTACGAATACTGGCAATAGTTTTCGTGGAATAGAGCCGTCCTCGCCTGACTCGTCTTTCAGTTCTGAATTTCTGCCTATCGTCGTGAAGTCTAATGGACGCTACAGCACTGACGCATATTTTTGCAGTATAGTAACATAGACTCAATAAATATCTTGTTTCTCAAGGACTGTACGTATTGAGTGAGCCAAAAGGTAGCTCGAAACATACGGATCCCGGACAACGAGGTAATTTTGTTCCTTCACGATTCATAAGTTTTTCATTATGGTATATCCACTTCTAGGTCAGGTTGTTCCTCTGTGTAACCCAAAGCTGACATTGTTTTTGTGTCATCGGTGCACCTAGTTCGCATCTGAGGAAAAATAAGAGAGATTCGCTGTTGAGTGGACGTGTAACGAGACTCCTTTTTCCTCGCCTATTACCAGCGAATGGCACACACAGTGCGGCGTTTATTTACGTGTATGCTCCAACGGTCACTGTTAAGTGCATGGTAGACAGTACTGTGAACGAATGTTGCTCGTTCTGTTTGCCTTTACAAGAGCGGGGAGAAATCGAACGATCCGTCTCCGTAGCTGAGTGATTGGCGTCTCCGGATTCAGTTCTCGGTATTACCAATGAATTTTCTGTTGTGATAGTACTGGAGCGGGGTCGATTATTCAGCCCGCGAGGTGAACTGAGCAGCTAATTCAATGAAAAGTAGCGCCTCCAAAGTCTGAAAACCCGAGAACGGCCGGGAGGACGGTGTGGTGCCTCCATGTTCCTCAACATTGCATTAAAATGAGGCCAGATTCTACTGGACAACACGGTGCCCGGTCGGCGCCACCTGGTCTTGTTGGCCAGATCGTGATGTTAGCTTCCCTCTTCTTATTCTTCTTCAGTCAATCCAGGATTAAACCTTATGGCCTGGTGCAGCCTCACTGTCTCTTCTTCGGCCTGGGCACTCTCCTCCCAGTGGGCTTATTTATATTCCATCGCCTGTCAAGGCATTCCCTGTTGTGTCGTACCCGATGTTTGCTCTTTCCAATCCTCTTTTCGTTGGATTACTTTTCCAGTTAATGACCACACCCATTTCTTTCTTTATTTCTTCGTTTCTTTTTTGCCTTCTCCTGTGCAGCCTTCCACAGATTCGAGGAACTTCATTACTGATGTTTCAAGTTTTCTTAGATCCGATACTGATGTCCAACTTCCTGCTCCATAGAGTACTGCGCGTAGTACCGTGACTTTGTAAAATTTCATTTGGATTTCTCGTCTCGTTATAATCTTCAATATCCTGCTTATCGTGTCACATACATCCCAATAGGTGTTTTCTTGTTTATGTCTTCCTCTTCTTCGAAAGTCACTCCGTAGATAAGGGAAATGGAACGCCTGTCGTATTATTATCTCATTACTTACATATTTTCTTAGTTCTAATGGGGTACTTGCCAAAAAGGCCAATGCTTTTATTCATTTTTTTGTTGCCTTCAAGCCGGCCGGAGTGGCCGTGCGGTTCTAGGCGCTACAGTCTGGAACCGAGCGACCGCTACGGTCGCAGGTTCGAATCCTGCCTCGGGCACGGATGTGTGTGATGTCCTTAGGTTGGTTAGGTTTAATTAGTTCTAAGTTCTAGGGACTGATGACCTCAGAAGTTAAGTCGCATAGTGCTCAGAGCCATTTGAACCATTTGTTACCTTCAAGTTATAATTTAGGCTTTGGTGGTTTAATCTATGTATGGCTATTTGTAGTTTGTCTTCACTGTTCTGTATGATTTCCTAGTCGTCGAGAAAGAGTGTCGTATTTAGAAATTTAACTGTCACAATTTTTATAACTCGAGGTACTCCGTCCATCTATTACATGACTAGATTTTTTTCTATAATGTGAAGGAATTCTTCCATTGTAACTAAGGATAATGTAACGAGAAGACGGTAAAGACACAAACTGGTTATGTCAGTACTAGTTTTATATTTTTTGTGGAAGGAAGCACGTGCTTCACTTAACGTCATGGATAACGGTGGGTTTTGTGCCAGGACTTATGTTTCTTAGCCACAACTCCTGTGGCACGATACAGGGCCAGACAAACAAAGCTTTTAAATACGAATATCCTACTTGCGCTTCCAACATAATATAAAATAATCGCTATCATCATCAAAACAATAGGCAGATCCCACAGGTGTCTACAACCTGTGTCTTAGACCGCTTTCCTCCTAAATGACAGATTTACAAGTGTGGCTTTCAGCACTGATCACGGCAGCGTTGTAATCTCTCCTAATCACAGTGAGCCCTTCCTGTTATGATGTATGTATTATTCAAGAGTCCCCTCTGTTTCTAATACTAAAACTAGGTTGCCGCTAAGGATTTTTGCGGTCTTCTAGCGCATCAGCTCACATATCTCACAGCACTGCCTCGACCTATGAAGAGAAACCGATGTTTATAGTATGCCCATGAAAGTGTGGATACGTACGACAAGACAGACCATCTACATTTATCTTCTTACTTTCATACTGCTTTTTCTCTTTAGGGTGACACGCGCGCTCGCACATACACACACACACACACACACACACACACACACACACACACACACACACAGACGAGTGAGTGAGAGAGAGAGAGAGAGAGAGAGAGAGGATGTACTGGGTGAGCGAGCCGAAAATGTATTCGTGCCACTAAACATTAACGACCAAGGAACAAGTATAAGGAGAGTCTGGGGTTTGAGATTCATTAAGAAAGTATTTAAAATTTTCTACATCTACATCGATACTCTGCAAATCAAACTTAAGTGCCCGCCAAAGGGTTCATCGAACCACTTTCACAATAATTCTCAATTATTCCAATCTCGAACAGCACGCTTAAAAAAGTATCTTTCCATGCGGGCTCTGATTTCCCTATTTTATTATGATGATCGTTTTCCTGATGTAGGTCAGCGGCAACGAAATATTTGCGCATGCTGACGAGAAAGTTGGTGATTGAAATTTCGTGAGAAGATTCTGCATTTGTTTTAATGATGTCCACTTCATATACTGTATCATGTCAGTGATGCTCTCTCCCCTATTTCGCTATAATACAAAACGTGCTTCTCTTCTCGAACTTTCTCGATTTACTCCGTTAATACTATCTGGTAAAGTTCCAGGACCGAGCAGCAGTATTCCGAAAGAGGACGCACAAGTATAGTGTAGCAGTCTCTTTAGTATATCTGTTGTATTTTATAAGCGTTCCCCCAATGAAACGCAGTCTTTGGTCCGTCTTCCCCACAACATTTTCTATGTGTTCTTTCCAATTTAAATTGTTCGTAATTGTAATTCCTAGGTATTTAGTTAAATTTACTGCCTTTAGATTAGACTGATTCGTCGTGCAACCGAAGTTAACGGATTGCTTTTAGCATTCATGTGGATGACCTCACACTTTTCATTATTTAGGGTCGATTGCCAATTTTCGCACGATAGAGATATCTTTTCTAAGTCGTTTTGCAATTTGTTTTCATCTTCTGATGACTTTACTAGACGATGAACTACAGTATCACCTGCAAACAACCTAAGACAGCTGCTCAGATTGTCTCCTATATCGTTTATATGGATGAAAACAGCAGAGGGCTTATAACTCTATCTTGGAGAAAGCCAAAAATCGCTTCTGTCTGTTGAGAGGTGGCATGAGCCCCTTCTCATATTTCTATCTTTCTCTGAGTAATTCGATTTTCCTCTCTAATTGCATGCAGTGAAAAGTCGCTATTCCTTCACACGTGGACTTCCGACGCAGCGTCTCTCGTCACCCGGGTGGTCTGGTGACAGGCGAGTTCTGCTGAACTTGAAAGGGTTAAGCCAACGGGTGTGAGGGAGTCGAGTGGATGCTTTCCAGACGCTGACATTGTCATAAGAGCGGGAGCGACATGCCCACAGGGGTCTGACGGAGCGGCTGGGCTACAAATTCCGGTACTTCGCAGAAACTTACTGAAAACACTTTCTTGCGGGCTACCAGCGAGGCGTGGGAATGACTTGTGTTCCCAGGCAGTCTTGGCGGGCAAATTCCCGCGTTTTCTGCAAAATCATAATTGTGATTGGCTGGCTCAGGGGATAGCTTCGTGACATAGCAAAATCGGCGCAGAAATTGGCACCAAGTATCTCCATTGGTGGAATAGTACTGCGTCGACAATGCAGGGGAATTTTTCGCTGGTTTTCCAGTTGATGATTGGAACGTTTAACCACAGCCACTGTCGTGGGGGCGGGAATGTTCTGTGTTCGGCTTGTACAGGTGCTCTTGAGGGAGTCGGCCCTCGCCTTTCGGTCGGAGTAGGTTTCAAGACTGAGCTCTCACTGCGCTGGACAGCCTGCCTTCTGTTGGCTGTCTGATATACTTTCATTTAATTGTAACTGTTTGACGAAGTTGCTGAAGTTTCGACCTCAACGTATCTTTCCGAGTACAGTTGGCAATTGAGTGTTCTGCGTAGAAGCGGCCTATGTTGTCCGTCTTGAGCAGTTTTGGCTAAAGTTGACTGTATCGGAGTTACAGTGTGACTTCTCTTGTTAAAATCACTCACTGTACCGTCAGTGCTTGTGTAGCGAGCCTTCTTCGTCTCCCTCATAGGTGTATTTGTGTTGCTAGGAAGTCTTTAGTCTGGAACAACCAGACCAGGATAATTTGTTTCGGGCTATACACGGGACATTATCATCACCATGACGGGACGTCGAAGCAACCAGCCATCGCCTCCGGTACGCCAGATCATGTCCTTGCAGTTAAGAAGACAGCGTGGTAATGTATGTCCACAGCACCGGCAGATTAGGGAATTTTACTAGGTGATAATCAGAGGTCAGCAGAGCGCGCCTGTTCCCGTCTTTTCTAACGTGGTTCTGTCTTGGATGCTCATTGTCTGAGTTCTCACTACTGTAGCAGCAATTAATGTTGGGTTGACTGGGTGTTTCTCTTAAGATTTGAGTTGAAAGGAATTGGCTCCACATACCATTTGGTTATAAACGTCACAAGCTAGTTTATGGACAACTTCACCTTCACAACATTTATTTGAGTATCCAGTTTGACGTATTGTAAATGTTTCATGTGTTTTGTTTATTATTTTGAGTTTAGTCATAATAAATCAAATTGTTATTTTGTACAGAACTTTCATTCTGTGAATCGGTAAAGTAACCCTTTCATTTCTCACTACGTTAATGAAACTTCCCTTTATCTAATTAATTTCTATTCAATTAAATTACTGCAGGTGCCAAACTCTTTTAAACTCCACTTGCAGGGTCGATTACAGTCAGTTCGTGTTTCTTCTTAATTCATATGCACAGCAAAAGTCAGAGTTAGAAAAGGGGGGGGGGGGGCTTAGAGCATCATTTTCATATAAAGATTGTAGAAGAATTTAGTGTTAAATACACTGCTAGCCCCGGCACCTCGCACTGTCTTTAGGTCAAAATAGGGCTACATTTGCAGTGCTAACATTTGTGGCTCATGTAACTGTTTACATACATTAAAGAGCTTTCGCACCAAGAATTTTCATTTCTTAAATTCTCACTTGCACTTGATAAGGTTTCTCAGTGGTAAGAGTACCGTGTATCTAAAGGTCGATTACCTAATCCTGCAGAGTCTTCGTGGCATTATTAGAACAGTATTGAGTAACTGGCCGTGCTCTTAAACTGAGACAACCTATTTCACAGAAGCAAAGACCGGAATCTGCATTAGCGTAGATAACTTTGTACCTATCTTGCGAAAGTAGTTTCACTCGACTAGAGTGCCTCTGAAAGAGATCCTTAATTATAGTCTAATTAAGGCTGCAACTAGAGAAGTACGCAGAAGAAGAAGAGAAAAAAGATGACCGTCAATTGAGGGCAGTCATCTGGACAATAGGCTGTCCGGCTGAGGATAATGGTCTCTGTAACTGGCCACACCCTGCCTAAACAGTACACTGCGATGAATTGCGTAGAGCCATAGCGAGACGTGGCCGAGATTTCAAAAGAATTCTAATCCACTGTTACACAGAATTTGTTTCCATTGATACTATATTATCACTCGCACCAGAATCAATTGTGAAATTACTGGGCGCTAATTTCAACGCTATCAATGGACCTGCCACAGGTAACGCGTATTCACCGGGGCGCGAGCGAAAGTAACGCTAAAGTCCATAATTTTTTACACGCCTATAGTTGTGTGACCATGAGCTTTCTTTCTTCTATGAAATGTGGTTGATGAATTTTGAAATTACTTCGACGTAACTGACAGGCTGTGTTCGAAAGTTGTTGGATCATAATATACAAACTCGGAAGAAAATTTACTTGCACGTTTAGCTCTCCGGCAAGGGTAGAAAGAGCTCGTTTCTACGGAGTTCTCTTGGACTAAACCTAGTCAGTACCTTGAACAATCACACTAACAAACCCCAAAGCTTTAGATTCGATTGCAGTGTCGGGCTGTGTAAACTGATTTTATGTGCCACCCTGTTCTCACCATCAATCCCCTGCACATGGATGCTGTTGTTTGTTTATTTATTTACACGTATAGTTCCGTAGGACCAAATCGATGAGCGAACCTCCAAGGTGATGAAACGTGTCAGTACATGATATTACAACATAAAAGTAATAACTGATAAAAAAATGAAATGTATATGAACCCAAAAAGTCAAGCCATGGATTTAAGTAAACTTGGATCATCCTCGCAGTACTTCATTCCAGTTAATAACTCACGTGCGTCCCACGTTTGATTAAACTTGATTTAAGCGTTCCAAAGTTGTGCTGATTTTTACATCTGTATGGGGTAAACTACCGACAGCGGCATCACGTAGTTAGTCGTCCCTCTTACGCATCGACGGTTCTCGGAAGCGTTCGGATCTGAGTGCCCCTTTTGAAGCAGGTGGCACTGGCTTGCTGTACCGTTCACAAATGCTGACTCGATAAGCCGTCAGCCAGATCGAAAACAAACTGCACGTCTGGAATGTCTAGATCTGACATAATGTCAACTAAGGAGATGTAATCGAGAGAGAGAGAACTGGGACTAAGTGGTGGATTTGCTGCCAATTCTTTTTTCATGAATACAACTTAAAAGTCATTTTCTGTTGAACAGATGAGTATTGGTCATTCCTGTTATTCAACGACGACCGAAACAGACAATGACAGGAACGCAGAAACTTTGTCAGTTTTATTTTGCTCCGTATGTATGAGGCGCTACTTAAAATTTCTGCTAGGCGTTTCTAGTTGTATCATCCAACTGCTAGGCCTCCACATGGAGTCATTGTATATGCATCAGTGTGGACTTTGTTGCTGATTTCTTTACACCGTGTTGTGCTGAGTATGCGAATGGCTGACTTGAAGAAACACATTATCTGTGTTAAATTTCGGTCTGGGTAGATAGTGACTGGAACGGAATTGTCTTCAGTGATGAGTCCCGCTTCGAATTGAGCTCCGACGACCAACAAAGACATGTCTGGAGACGCCCCAAAGAGCCCTGGGAAACCAACCTGCCTGTCACACTCCATACGATCCGACAACGAGGAGTGATGGTCTGGGATGCCATTTGATTCGGTTGTCATCCGCGCCACCGTTGCAGCACAGCGGTACGTTGACGATATATTACGCCGCGTTTTGTTGTCCCTGATGGCAAGCGAGGGTTTCCACTGCTTATCTTACGTGCTTGCCAAACCCTACCTTCGTCAGCAAGATCACCGGATCTCTTCCCAGTTGAGCGTTATGGACATGGTCCTCGGACCAGCTTGCGATTTTGGATCTAACTCGCCAATTCGATAGAATCTGGCGCACTATCCCGGTTTCCTTAGCATTCGGATAATTCCTTAGTGGCGTGGCGTTTTTTTTTTTTTTTTTTGTTCGAGAGTATTTTGTAATCGGACTACAGATAATATCATCCAGATTTCTACGTTCAAACAAGAACTCCGTGTTTTTAAAATGCATTATCTGTTGATTTATAGCCTTCACTTAGGATATACAATTTTCGCGTTTCTACTTTGTCTTCAAACTTACAACTTTTCACTATAGCTAGACCCGATTAATCCAATAAAAATTTATGCTTTCTCTTCAAAAAAGAGGTTTGCGTAAGAAAAACAATATTCATTGCGTAATTCCTCTCACAAAATTCTTCACACAGAATCATCTGAATTAACTTCCACGTACAAAATGAAATTACATCTGTACGACATGGAAGTATGCGCCAACTTCCCACACCCTGCAACATACAACTTCAGCTACTCACTAAGAATAGAGACTGTATATAGACCAAACAAAGAATTGTTCATAAAAAATGACTTACATGTTGATTTTTTTTGAAGTTGTTTTGAAAGTTAATAATTCACGGTTTTTAATGTCGATAACTTCAAATGGATATAACATTAAATAAACAAATCTGGAATTAGATCCGCTATACAAGACATAATCAAGTTACTTGGAAAATAATGAAGCTAATATTATTCATGTTATTAAATGTACGTGAAATGTGAAATAATAGTTTTGAATTTGTTTGTGTTATGACGTGTATCGGGTAATCATTTTCCTAACAGTAACGACACTAACGAAAGCTGACCCAGTGATCAGTGGTGTGCAGTGAACTGCTAATAAATGTTCGAGATGATGCGAATTTCCTGCCCAAATCATAGCTGCCAATGAATCGAGGGTGTACAGTTATGACCCTGAAACACAACAGCGGAGTTGGCAGTGGAAGACACCGTCCTCGCCGCGATTAAAAAGAGGGCACCAAGCGCGCAGCAGTATCAGGTCAGTGCAAATGGTTTTTTTTTTTTTTTTTTGGTTGGTTAGCTGGTTGATCTGCGGGAGGAGACCAAACTGCGAGATCATCGGTCCCATCGGATTAGAGAAGGATGGGGAAGTAAGTCGGCCGTGCCCTTTCAGAGGAACCACCCCGGCATTTGCCTGAAGCGATTTAAGGAAATCACGGAAAACCTAGATCAGGATGGCCAGACGCGGGTTTGAACCTTCGTCCTCCCGAATGTGAGATCCATGTTTGGAGGAGACTGAGGGAAGACAAAGGACGCAAATGACCAGAGAGTTGGGAGAACACAGCCTAGCTGCCGCATCGTGACAATGCACCGGCACTCTCTTCGCTCTTTCTGAGCGACCTCCTGTCAAAAAACAACGTGGCTGCTGTCCACCACGTCAGATCTAGCCCTTCCCGTCCGCCCCCTGCGGTTTCTGCCTCTCCCAGAAAACACCTCTGCTCTCAGACACGCGATGCGGCGCCAAGTTCAGCCTGTGAGTGAGTGGATGGAGCCCTTGGGAGCGGTGCTCCAGTTGCGTCGGATGATTTAGCGCGCTGGCCGCGCGGTCCAGATGCAGGGGCAGATACGTCCAGGGCTGAGGGAGGCGTGCTGTACCGCCCCCCTCCCCCCACCTCCCCCACCTCTCACCACAGACGGCGCGGGCCAGTCGTTCTTCAGAGACCGTGCGCTTTGTGAAAGGCAGAAAGAGTAGCCCCACGACTTACTGGGCCATTCTTCAGCCACTGCTGAGGCCCAAAGTCTTACAAACATCATTAAGTGACCACCTAGATGTCGAGTGTTTCAGCAGTGCTTCACTGTCGTACGTAACCAAAAAATAACCAAAAACAGGGCAGTCGTCAATTACTTAAACACTTCAAGCCATAAAGTGGTTGTGCTACCACTCCAGTTAACGTAACATCGAAATATCTCAGTCTTCATCAGAGCTGCCAGATCAACGACGAAGTGAAGCACTTTACCACCTTTTTATTAGGTCGCTTTCTTATCTCTGCCCGGAACAAATTTTCAATTGCTTTTAAATTAACTTCCCTAAGGGCTGGAGACTTACAGTATTGGCCGGCCGCTGTGGCCGAGTGGTTCTAGGCGCTTCTGTCCGGAACCGCGCTGCTGCTACGGTCGCAGGTTCGAATCCTGCTTCGGACATGGGTGTGTGTGATGTCCTTAGGTTAGTTAAGTTTAAGTAGTTCTAAGTTCTAGGGGACTGATGACCTCTGATGTTAAGTGCCATCCATAGTGCTCAGTCATGTGAACCATTTGAACTTACAGTGTTGTAAACATAGTTGAGAACTGGATGACAATGCAATGTTGTCTCGCTTTCTTGTTCTGGTGTGTGGTGGAAGGTCCTTTGTGAACCACTGCCATTTCCCCCATTTTTCTGTTTCAGTCTTGAAAGTTCCGCGGCAGCAACGATCGCTGGGAAGCTTCCGTGCGAGCTCGAACTGAATTTTTCCCTTCACGATCTTTTCGCGACATATACGTAGGAGGAAGCAGTATATTGGTTGAGGTAGGTAAATAGAAGCCGAAATAAACTCAAAATTTACCGCACATACCTGTTATAAGCCCCTCAAAATGTTCGAAATCGACTGAAATGTCACACACTCATGAGTAAAAACCAGAAAATGATTGTTTAAATAAAATAATGAAAGGAAAAAGTTTATCTCCTGCTACATTTTAGCTGGTCACGCAGTAAAACTTCAGCGTCAGGGATGACTCTTTAATTTATTACATCTTTACTACTAAATCTATTCGAAGCACATTTTGCAGAGAGTCGATACAAATATCACTAATGTACCTGCAAAATTATGTCATTGTACGACATGTAGCTTAAGAGACATGACACCATGATCATCGAGATGTGTGAAACGGACGCTTTATACGTGGAAGATTCGTGAAAGAATTTAGTGGGAGGGGTGGGGCGGGGAGTGAGCTTATGCTCAGACGGTAAATTGGGAAGCAGACGTGAATCTTGACATCGAAAACAAGTGTATTTAAGTCTCTGTTTGTTCTCGGTAAGATTCCCTGCAGTGTATGACTGCAAATACAATGCGGCGCTGGCATCTATTTCCCTCCTTATTCTAACATAGATACTGCATGGAATACGAGGTAGCTTGTGTCTTCTTGGATGTGGCTTAATTTACGCTGATTCCCAGTTTTTGGCCTTTTCGGAACGTTTATTCATCGGGGCACCTTGTTTTTTATATTGCTTTACGCAAGCAGGTTTTTGTAGTTTTACAAGTGACTATTCGCATAATATATAACACCTTTCTTGCATAGTCTCGAAAAAGGGTGGGAGGATGTGTAGCCAAAGTTTCTGTAAGTTGTTTCCTTCATAGAAATGATTATCCCGTTGACAAGAACCGCAGTATAACATACTTCTCCTGCAGTACAAGATCCCTCCCCCTCTGTCTGACCGAAGTTATTCCTTTACCTGATCTCTTTTTAGGTGGTTGCTTCCAATCGTTGAGTGAGCCGAAAAATTTTATCGCTCTCTTGAACTACTTTCCAGAAACAAGATAATTACATTCAGATGGCGTTTTATACAAGCGGGAGAGCATTTAAATCCCGCGCTCGAACGCATATTTTAGGCCTCATCTGGCTACCGCGTGCGGTTGTGGCACCTGTCGGCAGAAAAAATTGACGCTCCGTTTAACATCTGTCCGTTACATAAAAGTGAAACCGTTGTGTGCTACAGCTACAGCGACGTTATTAACGAGTGACTAATGAATGCCAAGAGGTAAACTTCCAGTATCAAAAGGTACTCGTTACCTTGACACGCGCGGTGCAACGTAGGTAACTTAGGTGTGCGAACTTGTTCAGACGGTGTTCAAACGTTAGGGCAAAGCAGCGTTTATTTTGTCTGTAACTGCCAATACAGTCGATCAAAGATGGCACAGGAAGATTCACATAAAGTCTCCAGAAGACAGAAAATTTTGTTCTGCGGTGTGTGTAGTCGCGTGGTTACTTCACCTGGATGACATACGGTGTAAAAAGTAGTTTTGAACGTGGCTTAATCGAAAACCGATTTATTGCTTAGGAGATAATTGCGTAATGAGGAGTATCAAGTCACGATTTTTCCTTGAAGTGTTTATTTATCTTTCTGCTACCCTGTAAGTCTTGGCAGATTCAGCATCAGGCAGTGACATTTTCAGTGGCTTATATTTATTGCTATTTTCACCTCCTGCGATCTTCGTCTGAGTGAAAAAAAAAAAAAAGAGCCAAACTACTGCATGGTTCACACTTCGCGATTAACTGCAGGTCTTCGAGTAGTAAGCTGGGTAAAGCTATTTACAACGCTTGCCAACAACAGTATTAGGTCCCTAAGGAAGCAAGCGCTCCAACCTTCCGGTTCTAGGCGCTATAGTCCGGAACCGCGCTACCGCTACGGTTGCTGGTTCGAATCCTGCCTCGGGCATGGATGTGTGTGATGTCCTTATGTTAGTTAGGTTTAAGTAGTTCTAAGTTCTATGGGACTGATGACCTCAGCTGTTAAGTCCCATAGTGCTCAGAGCCATTCGAACCAACCTTCCGGTCGGAGGCCTCTTTACTTTTTGCGGAGTTTGCTGTAGCGCCTGTGCAAGCATGTACATTTAGGTGGAATCTGCTATGAAACCTTAACACGAACATTTCAGAGCCGAATAGTTATCAATATTACTATTTACGTGTGGGAAAAACAAGAATGTGCGTAAGGCTTTAAATACGGCGGGGGTGGGAGTTAGGGGAGGGGGGTTGGGTGGGGGGGTGGGGGGTAAGGAATCGATTCAGAGGTAGAAAATTTTTAAAATTTGTATTATTCACTGACAAGTAGTTTTGTCAAGCTGCGTCACTGATGGGACGCAGTGTTTGTAAGCAAAGTTGGAAATAGATGGGCCAACAAACTGACTGTTGAAGACTACTTGAAATCATCATGTTGCAGCGACTTCGTAACAAGAGTTTTCTATTATTATTTAACATCTATTTGAAAGAGTGAATTGTTGTATGGATGAAAACACAGTTGAATGAAATTGTAGGGACTCTACTCCAGCACACCACCTACTCCCATGTTACTGAATTTAAACGTGATCGTAGACAGAAAGAAGAAAATCTTGTAAGCTGAAATACCCCCCAATTCACCAAGAAGTTCCATGAAAAATCCGCCCTATCGCAGTTCAGAAGTGTCGAGTGAAAATGCTGAAGATGTGTGTTCCAGCAAAAATCTTAAACGAAGAGTACGAAGTATTCTGCAAGAAAACCTGGATTTGGGAAAGCTGTGCGCGTGACAGCTGATCGTTGATCAGAAAAGCACCCGGAGTGATTTTCAGTGTGTTGTTAGGTAACGGAGAGAGGATAGATAAAGGCTGGAGAGGGTACGGGAAAGACAGTTCTGCAAGCCTTTAAAGTAATGGTTCCTAATTTCTCTAGATTCCCATAATGTACCAAGCCAAATACCAAATCCTTAGCTGGGTCCTATTTATACTTGATTAAAACATGGGATGGATGAAAAATGGCAACCACTGGCTCGCAGAAAGGCACTTTACTTTGTAACTGGGCTTCACTTGTTTCTTCATCTACCACACTGTAATTTGTTGGTATGGCGGAAGTGGTCTGGGAAAGGGTTGTGGGGAGTGGGAAGGGGGGGGGGATTCCCTAGCCGCTTCAACCCTGGAGCCAAGACAGCGAAAGTGGACACGCTTCAGCCTACAGGCGCTATAGGGTGACCGGTTGCGATAGATACGCATCCAAGCCGTTATTTCCGGCCGTCTACAGTGACGCACTTTTACACCGCAGAAGCTGGTCGAGCAGAGCTGAAAAACTGGAAACAACGGAAGAACGCTGAGCTTTCAGTTATTGGAGTAACTAAAATTAACTCGAGGTAAGAATGGAAGACTTTCAGAGAGCAACTTTCTTGGTTAAGTGTGCTTGTGTTTTTGTGTGGGAGAAGAAAACGTAGTTGAGCAACACAAAGAGCTTTAATGAAATGATTCGACGGGCGTGAAAAAATACCGAAGATGGGCAATGAGGTATACGGAGAGGCCCACAGAAAGCTTTGGGGAACGTCAGTGGAGAGGTGCTACTAGTGAGGAGTCAGTACACTGCAAGATGGGAAGTCGTTGGACGGGTGGGCGACTACGACGGAGCACTTTTACAAAAGTAACTGTCCGGATCTGGATCACATTTTATTTATCTGCATAGAGTACGCGTTTCGGCAGACTGCCATCAACGCGTCCGTCACAAGGCAAAAAGGAGTAAAAACTGGATACAAAAAATAAAATAAGCATATCAATAGATAAGGGAAAAGTGAGAGAGAAAAGATACGTACTGAAACATAAGAGAAGAATCAGTACAGTGCATCACTACAAACAGTACACAAAAGTACTATGTGTCAGTACATTCTGCGAATTACAAGCTCGCGACCGAGGAGATAAACTATAGTTGACTGTGTAACTTCACTTCTATGCTAACCCTCCTGAGAGACATTTCCGTATTATATCTGTGGTAAGTCATGTCACCTACTGCATGGAGGCTATCCAATATTTTGGTTGTGTGCGCAGAGACGGTCAGCGAGTCTTAAGACAGCCTCACACGGAACTTGTTAGCTAACATTGACGTGGAGCTATGCGAGTTTTGTGAGGTCACTTCCTGCTAGTTCACGCTGGGGGGGCTATTTCGTCATGTGAAACACATAGTACATGATGTGATATATCGGCAACGTGCCACGTATAGTAGAAGCAACAAGAAGCAAAAGCCGTCACGAGCAGAACTTGCGAGCGGCTGTATGGCATTGGTCGTTGTCTGCTGAAGCCCTTATGTGTAGGTTTTATGTTATAACTTATGTCCTATGATTATATACTGTTCCTAAGCACCAGGACGTTGACGATCTAATGAAAACGAGCCGTTCTTGGTACGATTTGCTGTAATTGGTGATTAAGGAATTTCGGTATTTAGTTTATTTCGTGTTACAACTCGCGTGTTGCTACACTACGCCGTTTTAAGCCGTTGAACATTCATCAAAACCGCGTCGTTTTCGTAGGATTTGTTATAATTAAATATTTCTAATAACATATAGGCGATTGAAGCCTTCAAAAGATGGTGACATGAAATACAAGATAGTTCAATGTAGCATAATTCGTACAGGTGCCGAACCATGAAACACTGTGCATCATGTTTATGTCTTGCTGTGTCTATATTTTCATCATACACCTTCGCCCTTCGCGTTTTCTAAAAGGTTGTCGGGCTTCGTTATTAAATTAACGTAAATAATCTCTGTAGTATTCGAGGTTATATAAATATAGGGCGTCTCAAACCTTTTGGATCAAATAGAAACAGGTGATGATAGGTCCACAACCGATTATATTGAGGTAAGGAACCAACAGTTGGAAATGAATATTTATCGCTTTGTGGACATACAATGCGTATGCCACATAACAACGTAGCTAATATTAATAATTGAAGGGCTAGGGGCAAAAACATGGTAACCCACATTTTATTAAAAATTTGGATATGGTAACCCCGAGACTGATCATGTGATAAGCAACCAAGATGTCACGTAAGTCCAACAAAACTCCAACAGATGTTAGAGTAATACACATTTTGTTATGCCAAAACTGCATTATCTAAACTTCAAACGATGGTACCCCACAGATGCAATGGCAGGCTATAGTGAGATTTGTTCCTCTAAAACGCAAAGGAAAACGAGAATGCAACTGAATTTAGATTTAATAATAGTAATATATTGTTGTACAACCTACCAACGAATATAATCCATCCAGTGATGAAGAAAGGGATGAAGATCATAGTATCAGTAAGTACTTGGTTTAGCATACTTTTAGTTTATGTTGGTTAACATGTTGTGGTCTTGGAAAACTAAGCACGTGATTTGTGTGCGTATTGAGATATGAACCATCTATTGTGCATTATATACAGTTGAAATACTTGCTCTAATTGTCTTTGCGTATTTATTTGGCTTTCCATGTTTTGCACTTTTGACTGCAAGTCTGGGTCAGGTTACTTGTATATGTGGGATGAACCAACTGCTGGCCATGGATCGGAGATCATAAGCAGTTTAAAGAAGAACATGGAGAAATTTAACGTGAGAGGAAAGAAACTTGTTTTTATAAGTGATAACTGTGGGGGCCAAAACAAAACTTGGTGTGTGGTAGGTTTTGCCACACATCTCATTTTTCTCTGGTCGCTTTGAACGTGTACAGAAACATTTGCCTATTTCAGGCCATACGCTACTTCCTTCAGACCAAGATTTTGGCAATATAGAAAGCTACGTAAGAAGGCACGTGCAGGTTGTGTAATTTCAGCAACAATGGGTAAAAATTATAGAAAAATTATAGAAAGAAGCTCATAGTAACGAGAATGATCCAGAAGGATTTCGTAAGTCTGGAGAACCTTAGAACCTTCAGAACAAAGACTGACGAAGAGGAACCTATTCATTTCAAAGATGCAGTTAGCTTTTCGTGTTCAATGGATGACCAACGAAATTAAACATTAAGTACCTGAGGGGTCAAGTTGGATCAGCAGCAAAGTTAGTCTTTCTCGAAAAGTACAATGGACCAAGAAGAGTAGTTCCATTAAAAATCAGAGACGTCTTATCCTTGGAATATTACATCCCATATATCTTCTTTGAAAAATATTACAGTAAATTGAAGATAGGTCATAGACCAGAAGGAGGGTTAATTGAAGAGAACTGTTCTGCAATGATAACTGAAGATACATAGATACAATAAGTACCTATGTACTCCACCAACGATGTTCAAATGGTTCAAATGGCTCTGAGCACTATGGGTTCAAATGGCTCTGAGCACTATGGGACTTAACATCTTAGGTCATCAGTCCCCTAGAACTTAGAACTATTTAAACCTAACTAACCTAAGGACATTACACAACACCCAGCCATCACGAGGCAGAGAAAATCCCTGACCCCGCCGGGAATCGAACCCGGGGACCCGGGCGTGGGAAGCGAGAACGCTACCGCACGACCACGAGATGCGGGCTGAGCACTATGGGACTTAACATCTGAGGTCATCAGTCCCCTAGAACTTAGAACTACTTAAACCTAACTGACCTAAGGACATCACACACATCCATGCCCGAGGGAGGTTTCGAACCTGCGACCGTAGCAGTCGCACGGTTCCAGACTGAAGTGCCTAGAACCGCTCGGCCACCACGGCCGGCACTCTATATTTTTTCTACTTCTCAATGTAAAAGGGTGTGAAAAAATTGTCAGAATGTGTTATGGAACGTAAATACATGGTACATTATGTAGACTAAATACGTTTATTATTATTATTATTATTAATAAAGGTTCATATTTGGTATCAATAAGTTCTTAAAAGAGACAAACACATACACTCTTAATTATTCACTATATATCTTTTGTAGCAGTATTAAGATATGATCATAAGTATATTGTTTGTGGTGTGTTATTTAATACTTATTGCTTAAGAGTTATGTGGTTTTATAAACAATCAGTCGCCTGTTATTAGGATTATTTTCATATGTGTCTCTTTTTGTTTTAGATAAATTTGTTTTCAGCTGATTTTTACGGAACAATGAGCAAATGTATTAAATTTCCTAATTTACGTCTATGGTCACAAACTTTTTGTTAACACTAGACTACATAAAAAGCGTTCGCAGAGTACGTAATTTATTCACTATGTAGTAATTTTGTAATGAAAAGAATTTCAATGTCTATGATAAGCACTCCGGTAGCTAAAGTTGCCAAAACATATCCGGGCGTCGCAACTGCAGCTCCTTTAATCTCCAAAATCAGAACTCAGAATCGTTTCTTACGAGCGGATAGAGGTTCATCGTTCTCCGGAAATTAGCGGCGTCTGAAAATGCTCTAAAATTCAGGTAATAACCTAATGGCACTTGAATAAAAACATTAGCGTCAGTTATGTTATAATGCAGCCAGATTATTTGTTCTCCCACCTTGGACTTTCCGACACTTGAACCGTTTATACATGTCGAGTGCAGGAATTGTGTGATTCGTATACTGCACGCGTGCCTTTCGTGTTTACTACCATGCAGCGTGCATTTCTACTGTCGGAACAAAAGCAAATCGTTTCTTGTTTCTCCTATTTCTCACGATACTAAGTATTTTATAATTTCTAAGAGGAGTCGGATATACTAACAAAAAACAGAGCTGCTTAATTGATCGAAAGGGCAAAAACAGCATAAACATACAGAGATCTTACTGACGTGATTGTGGACTGGCATTCCCGTTTTCCACCCCTTCTCTCCTGCTCCCCCTCGGTGGAGGTGGCCGCCCAGGTGCTGCGGTGGTGGGGACACTGCACACCCACGCAGTGTGAGCGAGGTTCGAACCCCGTCCAGACTAGTTTCTCAGCGATTACATTAAAACTTAGTGCAGTGCCCTGGCGAAGCAAGGCGGCCGGGTCTCTAGTACATCTGCATCTACATGGCTACTGTGGAATGCACGTTTACGTGCTTGGCACAGGGTCCAGAGAACAGAACCACTTTCAGACAATTTTCCGGCCATTCCACTGTCTAACAGCGCGTACAAAGAACGAACACCTTATTCTCTCCGTACGAGTCCAGATTTTCCTTATTTTACCACGATAGTTATATCGCCACAAGTAGGTGGGAGACGACAAGATATTTTCACATTTAGAGGAAAAAGTTGATGACTAAAACTTCGTGAAAAATCTCGCCACAACGAAAAACGCCTTTGTTTCAGTGATCGCCTCTCCAACTTGCGTATCATATCCGTGACATTGTCTCCCCTATTTCGGGAACACAAAAAGAGTTGCCCTTTTTTAAACATTTTCGATGTCCTCCGTCAATCCTATCTGCTGAGGACCCTACACAGAGTAGCATCTTCTACGTGTTCTGCCATTAAACCACAGTCTGTGTTTCGGCTTCGCTAAAACATTATCTGTATAACGGTTTCAATATACGTTCTTCGTAACTGTATTCCGTAGTAATTTAGTTCAATCCACAACGCTCAGTTTCGTGTCATTTATCGCATGACCGAAATTTAACGCAGTTTCTTAGCGTTCAAGTGGCTGACTTCACACTTCTTGTTATTTAGAGTCAATCGCCACTTTTTGCACCATTAGATATCTTGTATAAATCGTTTTGCAATTGGTTTTGATCTTCTGATGACTTCACTAGACGGTAAATGTCATCATCATCTCCAAACAATCTAGAGGGCTATTCTGATTGCCTTCTATATTGTTTATTAGATTAGGCACAGCAGGGCGCCTACGACACTTCCTTCAAGAATGTCGCTTCTGTTTTACTCGACGACTTCCATCACATCGATTATTACGAATTGGGGCCCTCCTGACAGGAAATCACGAATCCAGTGGCACATCTAGTCGACACTGCATAGGCACTCAATTTTATTAGAAGCTGCTTGTGAGGAACGACGTCAATAGCCTTCTGGAAATCTAGAAATATGGGATCAGCTTGAGATATCATATTACAGCTCAAAGTACAGCCGAAAGAGACCTTCATACACTTGCCAACTACACACAGTCATTTCACTGCACATGCAGTGGCGGAAGCGTCCCAATAACTTGCTGATGATACATTTTCGTGTCTGTGTAATAGGTTTATATATCGAAGATTATGAAATACTTTTGATTAGGGCTGTAGAACTGAAACCAATTTCCAGTTCAAATAAATTAAAATAATTTTGAAACTCTACGAGGTTCGAGTCCTCCCTCGGGCATGGGTGTATGTGTTTGTCCTTAGGATAATTTAGGTTAAGTAGTGTGTAAGCTTAGGGACTTATGACCTTAGCAGTTAAGTCCCATAAGATTTCACACACATTTGAACATTTTTGAAGTTTGAGACTGCGGAATAATTTTGAACAATGAATAGTCGAGTGCGCGGTATAGTGTCTGTTTGGAAGTGTCTCTTGACTTTTACAGCAATAAACTAAGGCAGTTAAATAACTTTGTCCAATATTTTTCATTACCGTATGTCGTCGCACTTGTGTTTGCACCGATTACCAGTATCAATCGTATTCGGAATATATTCTGAACTGTTAACACAAAAGTCATGCTAAGTTTTATTTGACATAACTAATCTGAAACACAAATATCAGCATACCCACTGAAGTCCCAGAACAACTTGTCCGTTTTATGTGCTGCGTGCGGTCTCAGAAAGTCGCTAATGAAGGTGTTATAAGATCAGGAGTTATAAAGGAGTGTTGGCCAACATATTAGGATGTGCGTCCTCTACGAGGTGCATTTTTTTCTAATTAACTACTCACCCGAAATCGATGAAACTGGCGTTACTTCTCGATGTAATTGCCCTGCAGACGTACACATTTTTCACAACGCTGACGCCATGATTCCATGGCAGCGGCGAAGGCTTCTTTAGGAGTCTGTTTTGACCACTGGAAAATCGCTGAGGCAATAGCAGCACGGCTGGTGAATGTGCGACCACGGAGAGTGTCTTTCATTGTTGGAAAAAGCCAAAAGTCACTAGGAGCCAGGTCAGGTGAGTAGGGAGCATGAGGAATCACTTCAAAGTTGTTATCACGAAGAAACTGTTGCGTAACGTTAGCTCGATGTGCGGGTGCGTTGTCTTGGTGAAACAGTACACGCGCAGCCCATCCCGGACGTTTTTGTTGCAGTGCAGGAAGGAATTTGTTCTTCAAAACATTTTCGTAGGATGCACCTGTTACCGTAGTGCCCTTTGGAACGCAATGGGTAAGGATTACGCCCTCGCTGTCCCAGAACATGGACACCATCATTTTTTCAGCACTGGCGGTTACCCGAAATTTTTTTGGTGGCGGTGAATCTATGTGCTTCCATTGAGCTGCCTGGCGCTTTGTTTCTGGATTGAAAAATGGCATCCACGTCTCATCCACTGTCACAACCGACGAAGAGAAAGTCCCATTCATGCTGTCGTTGCGCGTCAACATTGCTTGGCAATATGCCACACGGGCAGCCACGTGGTCGTCCGTCAGCATTCGTGGCACCCACCTGGATGACACTTTTCGCATTTGCAGGTCGTCATGCAGGATTGTGTGCACAGAACCCACAGAAATGCCAACTCTGGAGGCGATCGGTTCAACAGTCATTTGGCGATCCCCCAAAACAATTCTCTCCACTTTCTTGATCATGTCGTCAGACCGGCTTGTGTGAGCCCGAGGCTGTTTCGGTTTGTTGTCACACGATGTTCTGTCTTCATTAAACTGTCGCACCCACGAACGCACTTTCGACACATCCATAACTCCGTCACCAGATGTCTCCTTCAACTGTCGATGAATTTCAATTGGTTTCACACCACTCAAATTCAGAAAACGAATGATTGCACGGTGTTCAAGTAAGGAAAACGTCGCCATTTTAAGTATTTAAAACAGTTCTCATTCTCGCCGCTGGCGGTAAAATTCCATCTGTCGTACGGTGCTGCCATCTCTGCGACGTATTGACAATGAACGCGGCCTCATTTTAAAACAATGCGCATGTTTCTATCTCTTTCCAGTCCGGAGAAAAAAAAAACGGAGGTCTTAGAACTTGAATGCACCTCGTACATGTGGCAGCTCAAAATGAGAAAGTCATTGTGTTAAAACAAAACAGTTTTATAAAGACGAAACGAGGCTATTGTCAGTCTATTTGTATATTTGTTTTAAAATATCTGAAGATGTTCTGAATATGGACGAAACCGGATATCATTATAAAAACAAATGTGATAATAGGCTATATTAAAAACAATTAGAATAATAATTCAACTGTCTATATTTATCTCCATTTGTCATCTTGTCAAGCTTTCACGTCAACTTTCACTTCCAATTACTTCAAATCAACCAAACCGAGATAATACATGTCAGGGGGCAAGGACAGTTCGACCAGACCATGTGCGACCTCGTTGTAAGCTTCCCTCGAGTGAAGTGACCGATGCGTTAAACAGTACTGGTATTAATAACAGGACAGGAGGGTGTGGGGATTAGACAGAGAGTGCCGTAGCCACTCTATTTCATGTAGCCCTAGTCTTCCTACACGTGCTGAGACTACAATGTTTGGAACTAATTGATGTAGAACAGCGAATGATCCGGAAGACTGTTGCGCTTTCGTGCTGTTCGAAGGCTGAATGCGTGAGATGAACGGAATCTGTCGAAGTTCAACAGCTCTGGTTGTGCAAGAGGAGCACGAGTCTTAACCTGTCCGTAATGAACATGAACTACATGGGTGTAGACCTGTATCTCTGGTGGCACGAACCGGTCTTCGCAATCCCTTACACAGGAGATGTTTATCTGCGAGCGCTTGCGCGACTAATAGACTAGGGCTGGAGGGAGTACGTCGGCAATTAGGTGCTGGCAGATGCTTATCACAACCACGGAAACACCTCATGGAATTTATTATTGTGCAGCAGGAACACAGGCTGTTTGTCGTAAACATTTTTCTTTTTGCGAATTATTTACATGCATGTGGTGTTATCATTCACTAAAACACTTAGGTGCGCCAGAGAAGACGGAAGAGAAAATATGCACGGAATTCTGTCCTCTATAAGAAACTACAGATGTTAGGTAATGCTCAAATGGGTGATTGGATCGTCAATGGATTTAAGACATTTTCCAAACTACCAGTAAACAGAAGTGACAGTCAAATTACCACTAAACAGAAGTGATACGATGACCCGCGACTGGACAGTGAAGAATGAGTGGGTGGTAATGTTCAGCGGTATGTCAAAGTCTTCACTTATTCAGAGGCATCAAGTAAAAGGGCTGAAGTGGACGCGAAATTTTGAAACGATAGTCATAGTCACGAAAATAATAAGTTCCATCCATTATCTAACGGGAACGTTAAACAAAGTGTTTACTATCAACAAAATGATGGGTTTACACTTTACTTCTTCATCGCGACCAAACATACCCATAGATGATGTCACATGGTAGTGTCACTAGCACCCGAATTTCCAGTTTCTGCTACTCATTTTCCCTGTCACTGTAGCTGTTGCTTCTTGCACTGCTGTTACTTGACAAGACTAGTCGCCGGGAGGTGTCGCAGCTCGTATAACTTGTAATTCAGCCGTCATTTTTGCGTGCATTCAGTATCAGAATTTAATCGATTTCTCTAATTTTCTCCATGTCAACGAAGAATGGGGAACACTTTGATGCAATCCATATTTGTACATTCGATTTCTCCTACAGAAAGTGAGCCAAAACATGATTTTTTGATAAAATCGACTTTTGTGGCTGAATTGGGTCGTTACAACGTCAGATGTCAGGTTTGCTTCTGTAGCTGCCGGCCGGGGTGGCCGAGCGGTTCTAGGCGCTACAGTCTGGAACCGTGTGACCGCTACGGTAGCAGGTTCGAATCCTGCCTGGGGCATGGATGTGTGTGATGGCTTAGGTTAGTTAGGTTTAATTAGTTCTAAGTTCTAGGGGACTGATGACCTCAGAAATTAGTTCCCATAGTGCTCAGAGCCATTTGATCCATTTGCTTCTGTAGCTCAGCATTAACATTAGAATTCCAAAATTTTAGGGGTCGTAACGTGTATCCACAGGACATGTGGCCTGTATTTGAAGAAATGTCATGATGATCTCTCCATTGGTAAAAGATTCCGGAATAGTCCCCCATTCGGACCTCCGGGAGGGGACTGCCAAGGGGGAGGTTACCATGAGGAAAAGATTGAATAATCAACGAAAGGATAACGTTCTACGAGTCGGGGCGTGGAATGTCAGAAGCTTGAACGTGGTAGGGAAACTAGAAAATCTGAAAAGGGAAATGCAAAGGCTCAATCTAGATATAATAGGGGTCAGTGAAGTGAAGTGGAAGGAAGACAAGGATTTCTGATCAGATGAGTATCGGGTAATATTAACAGCAGTAGAAAATGGTATAACAGGTGTAGGGTTCGTTATGAATAGGAAGGTAGGGCAGAGGGTGTGTTACTGTGTTCAGTGACCGGGTTGTTCTAATCAGAATCGACAGCAGACCAACACCGACAACCATAGTTCAGGTATATATGCCGACGTCGCAAGCTGAAAATGAACAGATAGAGAAAGTGTATGAGGATGTTGAAAGGGTAATGCAGTATGTAAAGGGGCGACTGGAATGCAGTTGTAGGGGAAGGAGTAGAAGAAAAAGTTACAGGAGAATATGGGCTTGGGGCAAGGAATGAAAAAGGAGAAAGACTAATTGAGTTCTGTAACAAGTTTCAGCTAGTAATAGCGAATACCCTGTTCAAGAATCACAAGAGGAGGAGGTATACTTGGAAAAGGCTGGGAGATACGGGAAGATTTCGATTAGATTACATCATGGTCAGACAGAGATTCCGAAATCAGATACTGGATTGTAAGGTGTACCCAGGAGGAGATATAGACTCAGATCATAATATAGTAGTGATGAAGAGTAGGCTGAAGTTCAAGACATTAGTCAGGAAGAATCAATACGCAAAGAAGTGGGATACGGAAGTACTAAGGAATGACGAGATACGTTTGAAGTTCTCTAACGCTATAGATACAGCAATAAGGAATATCGCAGTAGGCAGTACAGTTGAACAGGAATGGACATCTCTAAAAAGGGCCATCACAGAAGTTGGGAAGGAAAACATAGGTACAAAGAAGGTAGCTGCGAAGAAACCATGGGTAACAGAAGAAATACTTCAGTTGATTGATGAAAGGAGGAAGTACAAACATGTTCCGGGAAAATCAGGAATACAGAAATACAAGTCTCTGAGGAATGAAATAAATAGGAAGTGCAGGGAAGCTAAGACGAAATGGCTGCAGGAAAAATGTGAAGACATCGAAAAAGATATGATTGTCGGAAGGACAGACTCAGCATACAGGAAAGTTAAAACAACCTTTGGTGACATTAAAAGCAACGGTGGTAACATTAAGAGTGCAACGGTAATTCCACTGTTAAATGCAGAGGAGAGAGCAGATAGGTGGAAAGAATACATTGGAAGCCTCTATGAGGGTGAAGATTTGTCCGATGTGATAGAAGAAGAAACAGGAGTCGATTTAGAAGAGATAGGGGATCCAGTATTAGAATCGGAATTTAAAAGAGCTTTGGAGGACTTACGGTCAAATAAGGCGGAAGGGATAGACAAAATTCCATCAGAATTTCTAAAATAATTGGGGGAAGTGGCAACAAAACGACTATTCACTTTGGTGTGTAGAATATATGAGTCTGGCGATATACCATCTGACTTTTGGAAAAGCATCATCCACACAATTCCGAAGACGGCAAGAGCTGACAAGTGCGAGAATTATCGCACAATCAGCTTAACAGCTTATGCATCGAAGCTGCTTACAAGAATAATATACAGAAGAATGCGGTAGGTGACGATCAGTTTGGCTTTAGGAAAAGTAAAGGGACGAGAGAGGCAATTCTGACGTTACGGCTAATAATGGAAGCAAGGCTAAAGAAAAATCAAGACACTTTCATGGGATTTGTGGACCTGGAAAAAGCGTTCGACAATATAAAATGGTGCAAGCTGTTCGAGATTCTGAAAAAATTAGGGGTAAGCTATAGGGACAGACGGGTCATATACAATATGTACAACAAACAAGAGGGAATAATAAGAGTGGACGATCAAGAACGAAGTGCTCGTATTAAGAAGGGTGTACTCTACTCTTCAATCTGTACATCGAGGAAGCAATGATGGAAATAAAAGAAAGGTTCAGTAGTGGAATTAAAATACGATGTGAAAGGATATCAATGATACGATTCGCTGATGACATTGCTATCCTGAATGAAAGTGAAGAAGAATTAAATGATGTGCTGAACGGAATGAACAGTCTAATGAGTACACAGTGTGGTTTGAGAGTAAATCGGAGAAAGACGAAGGTAACGAGAAGTAGTAGAAATGAGAACAGCGAGAAACTTACCATCAGGATTGATGGTCACGAAGTCAATGAAGTTAAGGAATTCTGCTACCTAGGCAGTAAAATAGCCAATGACGGACGGAGCAAAGAGGACATCAAAAGCAGACTCGCTATGGCAAAAAAGGCATTTCTGGCCAAGAGATGTCTACTAATATCAAATACCGGCCTTAATTTGAGGAAGAAATTTCTGAGGATGTACGTCTGGAGTACAGCATTGTATGGTAGTGAAACATGACTGAGGGAAAACCGGAAGAGAAGAGAATCGAAGCATTTGAGATGTAGTGCTATAGACGAATGTTGAAAATTAGGTGGACTGATAAGGTAAGGAATGAGGAGGTTCTACGCAGAATCGGAGAGGAAAGGAATATGTGGAAAACATAAGGCGAAGGGACAGGATGATAGAACATCTGCTAAGACATGAGGGAATGACTTCCATGGTACTAGAGGGAGCGGTAGAGGGCATAAACTGTAGAGGAAGACAGAGATTGGAATACGTCAAGCAAATAATTGAGGACGTAGGTTGCAAGTGCTACTCTGAGATGAAGAGGTTAGCACAGGAAAGGAATTCGTGGCGGGCCGCATCAAACCAGTCAGTAGACTGATGACCAAAAAAAAAAAAAGTGGTCGATCGCCAGTCAGCGGTAACATTTTATCTTATTCCCCGACATTACCGTGTACATGTCGAAAATAACTGGCTCCGCAACTGACATTCCACCTCAGTTTGTATGGCTTCGTACCAACTGCCAACCCCATCCCCAAACACAGACGGAGATGCACACGGCAGACACTAACTCGACAACAGAAGAGAGACGGACGAGCGTGATAGCAGTGCATGTGGAGGGGTAAGTAACCTTTAACAGAAGACTGCCTTACCTGCCCACACAATATGACTAAGAATCTTTGCCGTCTTTCTCTACAGCAAACTTTTCAATGATTTACGCAGCGTCTGTTGTGTGTTTCTTTATTATATTAGTCAATGATTTCTTTAATCAGTATATGGTATAGATACACACAAAAATATATAAATCCATTATATGTACGTTCCTCATCTCCTCCTAAACCAATCCATCGATTTCAAGCAAATTTGGTACATATTCAAATTATTCTGTGGAAACAATTACTGTACGGTAAGTTTCGCTTTCGTTGGGTTGGGGATTAGAGTGAAAAGCATTGGTAACCACTGTCATCTGGGCTGCCTGCACAAAAGGCATGTTATGTGGGCAGTATTGGAATGGTTTCCACGGGGTATGTGTGTAGATGGGCACAGCTGAGCCGTGAAAGGAGGAGGAATACATGGACAGACAGTGGGAAATGGTGATGACTAGAGAGATAAGGGGACCAGGAGATCTAGAGATGGAGAGAGGAGGAGATAGAGAAAAGAGAGAGAGAGGTGGAGATGGACAAAGAGAGAAGGGAGGAGGAGATGGTTGGGAAGGAGGAGATAGAGAGAGGAGAGAGGAGATGGATAGAGAGAGGAGAGGATAGAGAGAGGTGGTGGAGGAGATAGATACAGAGAAGGGGTGAAAGAGACAGTTAGACAGAGGGAAGGAAGAGATGGTTAGAGAGAGGGGAGGAGCAGCTGGGCAGAGAGAGGAGCGAGTAGGGGATTATTGCAACATATGAGCCGTATGCGTACGCGGCGAAGAGGCACGGCTAAAAGGCTGTTGTTAATAAATAAGCTGGAAATTAAACACTTCCCGGTCTGTCTGAGCTGTGGGTCGTCACTGATTTAAGAAAGCGCGCTGTGGAAGGGCCGGTTCAACCTCGTGAACCAACCTGTAGGTGCTCTTCATTACAAAGACAGAGTGGGGACTACCTTATTGCTCTTCAGTTTACCGACAAACTGAGATTCACTGATACATCAGAGCGCGTTTTGCCACAAACAGGTGCATCCAGCGATGTCACTTTGGGTAGCTTGTAGCTGGCGACAGGGAATCTGATGTCGAGAAAGTAAATTTACCGTAAAGTGCTGTTCGGCAAGTAGGCTAGTGTACTGAAGTTGGAGAACAGTGTAAAAGTAATATGTAGTGAAAGGGGCCACGCACTCATAGTTTTAAAAACTTTACATTTCAGAGATTATAACGACTGGCCCACAGGAAGTAGTATGTTTTCATCTGGTTGCAATGAGAATCATCGTACAGTTGCACCAATATAACTTATACGTAACTGTTCTACATGCGTTGTCAGTATTGAAAAGCCAGACACAAGTTTACTTCCTATAAAGTACATCACAGAAATAGGTTCGGCAATGGCGATGCGTTGCTGAAGATATTCACATAAGCTCCTCATCACGTCCTCAGTCTTTTCCAGAGAAATGTCGTCTGTGTCTTTCCAGATTGCGTTCTCAGCTCAACAGTATTTGAGTCACCATGAAAAAAGTTTGTTCTTGAGGTGATAGTACAGAAGAAAATCTGTGGCTGAAAGGTGAGGTGATCTCGTCGGCCATGCGATACTACCGGATCGCGCGAGTAATTGACGCAGAAGTAGCCCCTCAGTGTAGTCACTGAGTTATGCACCCTGTGGGCTGTAGCCCTCTCTTGCTGAAAACACATCACGTTTAGGCGGCAGTGTCCCTGCAGCTGTGGAAAGAAGAAACTAATCATGGTCGTACACTGCTTGGATGTGACACTCGCTGGCCTGCCATTGTTGTCTTTTTTTTTTTTTTTTAAAAAAAAGGGAAAAGGTCCCGACGATTTCAATGGGCACACCAGACGACGGCCTTTGTGCTACCCTAAGCCTTTTCGTAAAAGAGCTACAGATTTGCATCCCAGTGATATCAGAAGTTTTGTTTCTTGACAAACCCATTAGGATGAAAGTTTGCCCCATCAGACGTCACAATATTTGTGAGAAATACGTCACCCTGGTCATTTCTATCAGTAATGTTGTACAGAAATTCAGTGTACTCGCTCCATCTCACAGATGTAACTGTTGCGCTCATTGCGGCTTAAGCGGATGTAACTTTCAATCCTGTTTCACAATACTCTGCAAAGATGTAGGACGTTTTTTTTTAATGTTCTGCAATTATGACAGACAGATGGCTATGGCTTCGTTGTAGAGCTGCACGTTTCGTCGAATACTTTCCGGTTTTCGAACTGACATTTTAGATCCCTTGTGCTATAGACAGGTTTCAGAACCCGTCTCACGCCATTGTTTCTTAAATCTTGATATTGTCCTTCTGCCTAGTGGCTGTCTCTTCCAATGAGCGTTGCGCCTTGCACAGCCGCAACGTTCTGCCCACGACACAACTCCTCCACAGTCTCGCTACGCAGCTGCGCTGGCCAACAATCCATACTGAAATGAATGGCGTACCACGTGGCCGCGATTAGCGGCAGTAATGGCGCGAGCACGTCTGCATCTTAGCAGGGTGGCCAACTGAAAGCATGGGCCATCTATACACTTGGGTCACTGTGTGCGAGAGTGACACTGGCTGGCAGGCAGAGGTTTGAAATACACGAGAAGTGTAACGCGAAAATTTTCACAATGTGAAGTGTACAGATGTTGTTTTCGTGGGAAATGACACTTTTAACCGTTATCAGTATAAGAGATAGGCAGCAGGAAAGCGATATCAAATGTGAAAATGGGGAAGTGTCTTCATTATTGCTCCTTTCCAACTTCCTTGATCCATTAAGAAGTAGGAGATGTGTTTTGTGATATAAAGAGCATCATGCCAGAAGAGCCATTACTCTCGCAGTTCGCTATTGTAACGAGGAAAATGCATGTGTCTCTCCTTGTATTTGGGCAGACGTGTCAAAAAAAAAGTTTAAATCTGTGTGAATTCCTAAGGGACCAACTGCGGTGGTCTTCGCTCCCTAGGCTTACACACTACCTAAACTAACTTATGCTAAGAACAATACGCCCATCCATGCCCTTTGGAGGACTCCAACCTCCGGCGGGAGGGCCCGCGCAGTCCGTGACATGGCGCCCTAAACCGCGGGGCGGCAGACGAGTCCTCGGCACTTTGATGAACGACAGATGAAGGCTTCTACATTCGTTTCAACTCCGAGTTTGACTGCGTGTACTCTACTTTACATTTTTGTCACTAATTTGAGAACAGCACATAAAGACTCTTACGGTCGCCTAAATACTGTTGACCGTGGTTATGTACCAGTAACGGACGAGAACATTAAGAAAAGACAGAGCATTCATACAGAACAAAACTATACAACGGCGAAAAGGTGAAACAGATAGAAAGCAGTTTTTGAGTTGTGGTTCACAGAATTATGAACGTTACCGTTAGCTTAAAAATATCTTCTAAATAATACTTTGAACTGAATGTAATACTTTTTTTTCTTTAAACACTTTCGTCAATCTGCTGATGTTTAGGGTATTTAAGATGATAATTTATTTTTCTGTAATTTTTGCAGCATAAATGTACTAGTACTCTTTAGCTTAGTATTGCTACTCTTCTAGAATATGGCTCACAAATGTCTTGCATGGATTGGTCCTCGCGTCGTTCCTGTTGAATCCAGCCTCGTAGTCAAATATGGGGTGCCTAGGAAACCTATTTTATCGGACCGCCGGACAAACAATTCAAACAAATCGTATTAATGAGTTTTATTATGAGAAGTAAATGACAGTACTTAACTTTGAGAATTACATAGATGTGTCGCAAGCAAAGGGTGACACGCAAAATAATCAATGTTCTTCAGTATAAGAATTCCAAGACTGAGCTACATAGAATGTACATGCAAGTAACGAGCTTTGACGCTTCTGTGTTAGGCACTAGTCTTGAGGCTACTCTTCAAGTGGGCCGCGGCCCGTCGGGCGCAGCGTGTTTATCCTCCCCGCATAGAGGCCACTGCTGTTGTGTTGTCGTCCTGGAGAGGGGTCGCTCAACATGCGACTGGCGACATGCTCTTCACAGCCCTTCTCTGTCTTTACCGGCTGGCGTGCCGGTACTTGACTTTACTCCATAAGAGTCCCACACTAAGTCTAATGCACAACAAGAGTGGCACGTTGTCATCTTCTGGGTTTCCTGGAGACGCAGTTCTGCCTCGGTGCAGATAACAGGTGCATCACAGTGTGGGACTGAAATGGCGCTCCTACTGGAACTTACTCGAAACTACAAATACTCAGGACAGTACGATTCTAGTGGGCAAATCCTCTAGATTGCACACAGATTCGCCGCTATATTCTGGCAGCGTTTGGACCAAATGCAAACTCGTGTGTTTACGTAGCGAAACGGTCCCAAAAATTTGATCAAGGCCACACAGTCGTTGGTGTTGCTGATCGGGAATTCAGATATTTCACCATTCCATTTTCATCTTTTTGATAGGGTGAAAGAACATCTGGGTGGGGGCGGGGGGGGAGGAGGGGTGGTAGAGACGGGTGGAGGGGAGATGTTTTCCAACTATGAGGACGTTCACACAGTGGTTCTAGCAATAGCTGCGTGGCTAAGGGGTGGATTCCTGCTGCCGAGGGATCGAACGATTGTTAACAGAGTCTTGGTGATAGTTGCACGAAAGTGTTTTCTGCGTCATTTGGAAGTGTAGTGCAGCATTCAAATGAAGATGCACCGCGCGCCACGGTAGTGTGTTACTTACCTCATCTGTGCGAGGTGCATATCGACAGTTATTACGCTCGCCTATCTTAGAGAATTCTGTGACCACCGTGACCGGCTGAGAGAGGGCACGGCCGGGGAGGGCGATTTAAGCGGCTCCGCCGGCGAGGGGACAGAAGTTCGCGTCAACCGCAGTGGCTGTGGACCTTTCTGCTCTTGTCCGCTGCTCGTGGTCCACTGGATAGCGTTGCTGCTTCTGGATCACGGGGTCCCGGATTCGATTCCCGGGCGGGTCGGGATGTTCTCCGGCCAAGGGCTAGGCGTTAGTGTTGTCCTCATCATCTCATCATCATTCGCGAAGTGCCGAGACTGGAAATGAAAAGATCTGGTACTGGCGCTGATGACGACGATGTTGAGCGCCCCACAAACCATTCTTTACCTTCATCATCATCATCGTTCTGTTCGTTGCTGCTGGCTTGTCACAGCACCGGTCGCTCTCAGTGAAGCCGCGCGGCCGACTCTGGTCTACATCGGTGTTAGTCACATGAAATTCTCTCCCAGAAAGGATTTGTGAATGTTAGTCAATTTTCATAATGAATGTGGACTGCTTGTCAACGAGATAAGGTTGCACGGTGAGCAATATGTGAGCTTTATATCCCCTGAGTTGTCAAAGGTGGTTAACGAAGCTTACTTTTAATATTCGGAATGGCAGACTTGCAGCTGACGTCACCAGAATAATAGCTGATTCACTTTTAATATTGAGTGGATAAGTTATCGAAGATAATTCTGCAGTTCGGCTATCCTGATTGTACTCTTTTCTACTGGGTCGAGTTAAGACTTGTGTGTACTAACTTGATATATGAGAAGCTCATTTCCAAATTGTACCAAATCCGGAAAATTGAAAAATGAGGTAGGCCTTACGGATAGCAACATTACTTAGAACCGTTACCTACGTAATAAGAACTGTTATGTATGACAAAACGTACAATATCCATTATATATGTCCTGTTGAGGCTTGCTGTTCATGGCGAAGAGTACCAAATCCAATCTTATTTCGTTTCTAGGAAGTAATAAATCCCGGCAGCCAATCGTTGTTTTTGTTGGTAATAACATTACACACAACTTGGCCGACTTAAGTTTACATGACACTGTACTTTGTAAGGACAAGTCTCGCGTTCTTTTATGTAGATTGTGAGTTTTCAGTTAAGTTATGGAGTCTGATATATCAGACGAATACTGTGAATCACGAAAAGAAACTTCAGAACAACAGCTACGAAACTTAACACAACTTTCTACCAAAAGGTACCAAATCCGTATTATTTATGGATTTAACAGAGATATTTGGCGTAACGTGCCTCACCATTTGTCTGAATATGACAACAGAGCTACAAAACATTTTCTGATGCTACTGCGGTTATAAAAGGTTTTTTTGCTTCTCCTGTTAAATTACATTGAATGGATTTGATAGCTTTTGGAAATGAGCTTCTCACATATGCTTCCCCGGATTCGCCGTCTTAATTCTATAAAGTTTAATAGTGTACATCTTAAGCCTGAGTTTAATTGTGTGTTATATCTGTTGTGGTAATGGTCACTGTTGTCTGGCCTGTAATTACTGCCCATTTGAGGGTTTTGCTGGTCGGCCATTCAGCCGCAGTTAATCTGATGTTCCTAGAGCGGAAAAGCTCGAGACAAGGCTGTAATTCAGTGTAAATTTTGAATTGTGACCAATAAGAGGAAGCAGTCTACGGTGACCGGATTTTGAACGTCCTTGTAGTCGAAATAAAATTAGTTGTACTATTTGCCCTAATTTATATAAGGCATTTAACATTCACTTCGATGAAACTTGGCATTTCGCTAACTTTGCCATTTCTGTTTTATTCCTTATGTTCGTAACAAAACGTCATCACGTTAGAAGTTGGCTTCTGCGAAATTTGAGTAGTGTCGCGTTTCAGTTAAATTGCCTCGATTGTGTATTTCTTTTAAATTAGTTTTCCTTTCACGATTGTAATTGAATAACAGTGTCTTCCATTTAATTAAGAGCCTTCTGCTGATCAGTCTTTGTGTTTCCTTTTAATATGCTTACGTGTTTATTAAACTATTTTGTTATTATCAATGCATTTTGACCAAAAATTTTGTAAGTGCATTATTCTCTAATGCATTAATCGCCTTCTGGGCAATCTTACCAAACAGTTATTGTATTGCACTCCCTTCTGGTTCCTGCTAGTCTTCTGAGATTTCTGTTATCCCGTGTTTGAATTTCGTTCGTCGTTGTTGTTGTGGTCTTCAGTCATGAGACTGGTTTAATGCAGCTCTCCATGCTACTCTATCCTGTGCACGCTTCTTCATCTCCCAGTACCCACTGCAACCTACATCCTTCTGAATCTGCTTAGTGTATTCATCTCTTGGTCTCCCTCTACTATTTTTACCCTCCACGCTGCCCTCCAATACTAAATTGGTGATCCCTTGATGCCTCAGAATATGTCCTACCAACCGATCCCTTCTTCTAGTCAAGTCATGCCACAAACTCCTCTTCTCCCCAATTCTATACAATACCTCTTCATTAGTTATGTGATTTACCCATCTTATCTTCAGCATTCTTCTGTAGCACCACATTTCGAAAGCTTCTATTCTCTTCTTCTCCAAACTATTTATCGGCCATGTTTCACTTCCATATATGGCTACACTCCACACAAATACTTTCAAAAATGTCTTCCTGACACTTAAATCTATACTCGACGTTATCAGATTTCTCTTCTTCAGAAACGCTTTCCTTGCCATTGCCAGTCTACATTTTATATCCGCTATACTTCGATCATCATCAGTTATTTTACTCCACAAATAGCAAAAACACCTTTACTACTTCAAGTGTCCCTTTTCCTAATCTACTTCCCTCACCGTCGCCCGATTTAATTCGACTACATTCCATTATCCTCGTTTTGCTTTTGTTGATGTTCATCTTGTATCCTTCTTTCAAGACACTGTCCATTCCGTACAGCTGCTCTTCCAGGTCCTTTGCTGTCTCTGACAGAATTACAATGTCACTGGTGAACCTTAAAGTGTTTATTTCTTCTCTATGGATTTTAATACCTACTCCGAATTTTTCCTTTGTTTCCATTACTGCTTGCTCAATATAGCGATTGAATAACATCGGGGATAGGCTACAACCCTGTCTCACTCCCTTCCCAACCACTGCTTTCCTATCATGTCCCTCGACTCTTATAACTGCCATCTGGTTTCTGTACAAATTGTAAATAGCCTTTCGCTCCCTGTATTTTACCCCTGCCACCTTCAGAATTTGAAAGAGAGTATTCCAGTCAACATTGTCAAAAGCTTTCTCTAAGTCTACAAATGCTAGAAACGTAGGTTTGCCTTTTCTTAATCTAGCTTCTAAGGTAAGTCGTAGGTTGAGTATTCCCTCACGTGTTCCAATATTTCTGCGGAATCCAAACTGATCTTCCCCGAGGTCGGCTTCTACCAGTTTTTCCATTCGTCTGTAAAGAATTCGCGTTAGTAATTTGCAGTCGTGACTTATTAAACTGATATAATTTTCACATCTGTCAACACCTGTCTTCTTTGGGACTGGAATTATTATATTCTTCTTGAAGTCCGAGGGCATTTCGCCCGTCTCATACATCTTGCTCACCAGATGGTAGAGTTTTGTCAGGACTGGCTCTCCCAAGGCCGTCAGTAGTTCTAATGGAATGTTATCTACTCCCGGGGCCTTGTTTCGAATTAAATCTTCCAGTGGTCTGTCAAATTCTTCACGCAGTATCATATCTCCCATTTCATCTTCATCTAGATCCTCTTCCATTTCCATAATATTGTCCTCAAGTACATCGCCCTTGTAGAGAACCTCTATATACCCCTTCCACCTTTCTGCTTTCCCTTCTTTGCTTAGAACAGGGTTAGTTCAGTAATTTTAAAAAGGTTATCTAACGATATTTTAATAAAAAGTTATAACTGTTTTTGAGCACCTTCTGCTTTTCCTGTTCACATTATGGAATTTTCTCCAGTAATTTTTGGTACGGCGTACAGTCAGCGCCGGTACGCCATTCAGGAACGATAAGTAAAAGAAGGCAGTTAGGATAAGTCAGCCAGTCGCACGCTGACCGAGGTCCCTTCCAGGACGGCAACGCGACAGCAGCAGCGCCTAAGTGAAGAGGGCATAAACGTCTCGCCCGACTGGGTCGGCCCACTTCAGTGGCAGCTTCAAGATCAGTGACTTGTATAGCAGCTTCAGTATTGGGCACTTCGACAGCAGCGTCAGCGTTAGCAACTACGTTAGCTCGATCTACGTAGCACAGACTATTCTGAAGAAGACAGATTATTTCATATGTCGCCCTTTACTTTCGACACATCCAGAAAAGTTAAATATTGTAATTTTTATGTTGTGATAAAACTCATTAATACGAGTTGTTTGTTTGTTTGTGTAGCGAACCGGGTACGGGCAGGATTGCTAGACACAACAATTTTAAAAACGTTATCCACTCCATATCTGTCCACCCTCGCACCCATGTCATTACTTGTTTAAGTCCCATTACAGTTGCAGAGCTCAGCTGCTAGCGGTAGAGGGCAATTTCGGTGAAACTGAGGACTGCTTATGTTGGGCATGTAAAAGTTGCAGAGTTCGTGTGAGCCGGCAGACATACGTACAGAATCCCCGTTGCGTGAATATGGCAGCGGCTGCACAAACAAAGTCGGAACAGTGTCTTGCGGCACTGTGTGGAGTGGCTTGCGTGGGTGGTGGAGGCGACGGCGCGCCTAGCTGCGTCACACCCGTCGAACCGGTAGCCGCAGGCCGCGGGCCGTGGGTTCAACGCCTCCTGGAGCCGCCGGGACTACAGACGCCCGCCGCGCCCTCCGCTGTACACGAGTAGGCCTGCCTCGCGACGCTGGGCTGCGAGGAGCAGTGTAGTCGGAACTTTCCACTCGCTACGCCCCTCTGTCATCATGTAGCGGCCATCACTCTGGTTATGTAATATTACTTAGAAGAACTACTGGGTGATCAAAAAATCAGTATAAATTTGAAAACTTAATAAACCACGGAATAATGTAGATGGAGAGGTAAAAATTGACACACATGCTTGGAATGGCATTGGGTTTTATTAGAAAAACAATAAAACAAAAAAAAACACCCCATATTGCTAGACGCGTGAAAGATCTCTCGCGCGCGTCGTTTGGTGATGATCGTGCACTCAGCCGCCACTTTCGTCATGCTTGGCCTCCCAGATCCCTAGACCTCAGCCCGTGCGATTATTGACTTTGGGGTTACCTGAAGTCGCAAGTGTATCGTGATCGACCGACATCTCTAGGGATGCTGAAAGACAACATCCGACACCAATGCTTCACCATGGGTCCGGACATGCTTTACAGTTCTGTTCACAACATTATTCCCCGACTACAGCTATTGCTGAGGAATGAGGGTGGACATATTGAACATTTCCTGTAAAGAACATCATCTTTGCTTTGTCTTACTTTGTTATGCCAATTATTGCTATTCTGATCAGATGAAGCGCCATCTGTCGGACATTTTTTGACCGTTTGTATTTTTTTGGTTCTAAAAACCCATGTCATTCCAAGCACGTGTGCCAATTTGTACCTCTCTGTCTACATTATTCCTTGATTTATTCAGTTTTCAAATTTATACTGACTTTTTGATCACTCGGTATTTAGGAGGAATGTAGTCTTCGTCAAGCTATCTTACCCTTATAAACGCAGAAAACTGCAACCAGTTTCTTGAAAGTTTCATTTAACCCCATGTACAAGATTTGGAGCACGAAGAAACAAGGATAGTGAAAAGTAATCTACACTCCTGGAAATTGAAATAAGAACACCGTGAATTCATTGTCCCAGGAAGGGGAAACTTTATTGACACATTCCTGGGGTCAGATACATCACATGATCACACTGACAGAACCACAGGCACATAGACACAGGCAACAGAGCCGGCCGAAGTGGCCGTGCGGTTAAAGGCGCTGCAGTCTGGAACCGCAAGACCGCTACGGTCGCAGGTTCGAATCCTGCCTCGGGCATGGATGTTTGTGATGTCCTTAGGTTAGTTAGGTTTAACTAGTTCTAAGTTCTAGGGGACTAATGACCTCAGCAGTTGAGTCCCATAGTGCTCAGAGCCATTTTTGAACAGGCAACAGAGCATGCACAATGTCGGCACTAGTACAGTGTATATCCACCTTTCGCAGCAATGCAGGCTGCTATTCTCCCATGGAGACGATCGTAGAGATGCTGGATGTAGTCCTGTGGAACGGCTTGCCATGCCATTTCCACCTGGCGCCTCAGTTGGACCAGCGTTCGTGCTGGACGTGCAGACCGCGTGAGACGACGCTTCATCCGGTCCCAAACATGCTCAATGGGGGACAGATCCGGAGATCTTGCTGGCCAGGGTAGTTGACTTACACCTTCTAGAGCACGTTGGGTGGCACGGGATACATGCGGACGTGCATTGTCCTGTTGGAACAGCAAGTTCCCTTGCCGGTCTAGGAATGGTAGAACGATGGGTTCGATGACGGTTTGGATGTACCGTGCACTATTCAGTGTCCCCTCGACGATCACCAGTGGTGTACGGCCAGTGTAGGAGATCGCTCCCCACACCATGATGCCGGGTGTTGGCCCTGTGTGCCTCGGTCGTATGCAGTCCTGATTGTGGCGCTCACCTGCACGGCGCCAAACACGCATACGACCATCATTGGCACCAAGGCAGAAGCGACTCTCATCGCTGAAGACGACACGTCTCCATTCGTCCCTCCATTCACGCCTGTCGCGACACCACTGGAGGCGGGCTGCACGATGTTGGGGCGTGAGCGGAAGACGGCCTAACGGTATGCGGAACCGTAGCCCAGCTTCATGGAGACGGTTGCGAATGGTCCTCGCCGATACCCCAGGAGCAACAGTGTCGCTAATTTGCTGGGAAGTGGCGGTGCGGTCCCCTACGGCACTGCGTAGGATCCTACGGTCTTGGCGTGCATCCGTGCATCGCTGCGGTCCGGTCCCAGGTCGACGGGCACGTGCACCTTCCGCCGACCACTGGCGACAACATCGATGTACTGTGGAGACCTCATGCCCCACGTGTTGAGCAATTCGGCGGTACGTCCACCCGGCCTCCCGCATGCCCACTATACGCCCTCGCACAAAGTCCGTCAACTGCACATACGGTTCACGTCCACGCTGTCGCGGCATGCTACCAGTGTTAAAGACTGCGATGGAGCTCCGTATGCCACGGCAAACTGGCTGACACTGACGGCGGCGGTGCACAAATGCTGCGCAGCTAGCGCCATTCGACGGCCAACACCGCGGTTCCTGGTGTGTCCGCTGTGCCGTGCGTGTGATCATTGCTTGTACAGCCCTCTCGCAGTGTCCGGAGCAAGTATGGTGGGTCTGACACAGCGGTGTCAATGTGTTCTTTTTTCCATTTCCAGGAGTGTAATTAAATCGGGCAATGCTGAGGGAATTAGATTAGGAAGCGAGACACTTTAAATAGTAGATGAGTTTTGTTATTTGAACAACAAAATAACGAATGGTGGCCAAAGTAGAGGCGATATAAAATGTAGACTGCCAATGGGAAGAAAAGCGTTTCTGAAGAACAGCAATTTGTTAATGTCGAGTATAGATTTAAGTGTTAGGAAGTTTTTTTCTAAAAGTTTTTTTCTAAAAGTTTTTTTTGTGTAGCCATGTATGCTAGTGAAACATGGACTATAAGATAAGTTAAAAAGAGAATGGAAGCTTTTAAATGGGAGAGTGCTGAAGATTAGACTTATAGATCACCTAGCTAATCAGGAGGTACTGAAAAGATCTGAGGAGAAAAGAAATTTGTGACACAACGGGACTGGAAGACGGAATCGGTTGATACGACACCTCCTGAGACATCGAGGGATCGCCAGTTTAGTACTGGAGAGAAGTGTGGGAGTGTGAATATTGTAGAGGGAGACCAAGAGATGAATACGGTACGTAGATTTATAAAGATGTACTTTACAGCAGTTATTCGAGATGAAGAGGCTTGCACAGGATACAGTAGAATGGAGAGCTGCAATAAACAACTCAGTGGACTGAAGATCACAGCAACAGCAATGCTAGGTACTGCCTCTGTGAGAAGATACATAAAAATCCATGGAATCAATCACTGAAACATATCTTTGGATGTCGTATTTGAACGGTTTTCGTGTCAGTTGACAGTTGATGGTTGGAGTGCTGACACATTATGAGCGAATCCAGTAATGCTGGCAACTGATGTGTTATGCACGGGGATCGTACCAACGTGTACCGCATCAAAACAGCTTGAAGATGACGCAATGAATCGTCGAAACTGGTAGCGACAAAATAAAATAAAATCATAAGGGCAGCTGTAGGTGTTTTTTTTTTTTTTGTCACGATAGTAAACGGCCGTCGTCCCAGAGACGTCGTGCTAAAAGTATGGACATACAAAAACTTAGAAAATGTGACAGATCTACTGGATTGCCTACGCTACGCTTGTCCGTCCTCTTTTAGAATTTTTCTGCGCGGTATAGGATCCTTACTACATAGAATTGACGTAGTACATCGAAAAATTTCAAAGAAGGGCAGCACGTTTAGTATTATCGCAAGATAGGGGAGAGAGGGTCACTGAAATGATACAGGATTTGGGAAAAACGCCGTTTTTCGCTATAGAGGGATCTTCTCAAGAAATTCCAATCTCCGAATGCGAAAATATTTTGTTGACGCCGACTTACATAGGGAGAAACGATCACCATGATAAAATAAGGCCGGCCGAAGTGGCCGTGCGGTTAAAGGCGCTGCAGTCTGGAACCGCAAGACCGCTACGGTCGCAGGTTCGAATCCTGCCTCGGGCATGGATGTTTGTGATGTCCTTAGGTTAGTTAGGTTTAACTAGTTCTGAGTTCTAGGGGACTAATGACCTCAGCAGTTGAGTCCCATAGTGCTCAGAGCCATTTGAACCATTTTTGATAAAATAAGGCAAATCAGAGCTCGTACTGAAAGATATAGGTATTCGTTCTTTCCGTGCGCTATATGAGATTGAAACAATAGAGAACTGTGAAGATGGTTCGATGAACCCTCTTCCAGGCACGGAAATGTGATTTGCAGAGTATACATGTACATGTAGATGTAGATCTTCCGATTCTGATGCATCTGCTTCTGGAATAAAGTCCTTCGCTCTAGACATCTTTCGGGTTACTGAGGTTTCATCCATCCAGTATCCGAAAATCAAGAGATTAGCTTGCGGGCCACTTATGAAAATCTGTGGTGGTCACATCATGGAGAATAAACAAAAAAAAAAAAAAAAAAAAAAAAAAAAAAAAAAAAAAAAAAAAAAAAAAAAAAAAAAAAAAAAATCGCAGTATACCAAGCGCGATCCTGTCAAGATCCCAAGTTCTTATTTTTTTTTATATATGTATACTTGTTGACCGAATGCGTCATAGATCTAATAATGTAACGTACAGGGTGATTTAAAAAGAAAGTTTTAAAAACTGACATGGCACATCGGGCATACAACAAGGATGACTAATAACATAGGAAGCGGTTGTCGCAAACGCCACGAGAGGGCACTGTGGTCACGGGAGGGCACTGCTTTACAAACACGGGCGGAGCGCACGGAGACCGTCGCCATTCACACGCCTACCGCGAAACGGCTGAGATGCTTTTGATTTATGGCGCGACCAACTGCAATGGACGAGAAACCGTGCGATTGTATCGTGTGAAACTTCTCGATAGAAAAGGTGCCGTGCCACACATTATTAGCCCCCCTGGATCACTGATTGTGCGAAACCGGTTCGTTCCATGTGCACAAGCCGGACGCTGGTGCCAACGAACAAGACGGGCATTTGCGGCGGAAGGAGACGTTCTCTAAAGGGTGCAGCGCACGCCGTCAACCAAATACACGTGCTGTATCCAGAGACACTGAAATCCGGCAGACCTCCGTCTCGCGCGTCGTACTCGAGGACGGACTGAATCCATTTCATTTCCAACGCGTCCAGGCATTGCAACCGGGGTGCTACAACAGGTGCAAGGGACTTGCCCGGTGGTTTCTGCGGGAAGCCGCTGCAGACCGAAGCTTCACAGCGAATGTCCTCTTTGCCAATGAGGCAGCGTTGTCATTCGAGGGTGTGATGAAGGTTCACAGCCAGCACACGTGTGTGGATGTGAACCCACATGCTATACGTACGCATGCCTCACAGCGCAAATTTACCCTAAGCATAGACTGTACAGTTGCCCCGTACATTCTCCCGGATCGACTTGATGGTCGCACGGGTCTTGTATTCTTGAGAGAGGTTTAGCCCGACATGGTGAATAATGTTCCCATGCCTGTTTGTCACCGCATTCGATTTTAGCACGACGGAGGCCCCGCGTTTCAGCGGAGAGGTGAGGGCACATCTGTACGCAATCTTTCGGGGTCGCTGGATTGGTAGTGGTGGGCCAGCCGCATGGCCACCATGATCACCCGATCTGTCACCAATCGATTTTTTCCTGTGGGGGTATCTGAAGGGCCATGCGTATGAAACACCTGTTACACCGCCGGGGGACCTAGTGGGCAGGGTGTCTTCGAGATACATCAGATGCCTTTGAGAGGGTGCGCCGTTCATTGCAGCGTCGATATGAGGCGTCTCTCGAAGCATCTGGGCAAAACTTTGAGCATCACCTGTAGCGGGCGTCGATTTGTAACATGTGACTAAATAACTGCAACGCCATCTAGTATACCCAGGTGGCCTTTGCGACCCCTAGTTCCCATGTGATTACTGATCTTCGTTGTATCCCCAATGTGCCACGTCCGTTTGTACACTTCTTTTATCTTAGCAGCTATGTTAAAAGTTTCTTTTATGAAGATTATATCGTTTCTTACAGTTGCAGAAATATCACCAAATATCATTTTTTTTGCAGTCCCGACTTGGTATATAAAGGGTTAATGTTCTTTACTATTTTTAGGTTAATTTCACTTTGGAAATTTATAATTTACCATTTTTAAATTTCTTGGAGTAAGAGTGGTCTACTTGGATGAGAGGTGGTTTCTCATTATGGGGCAGGATAAGGTTACGATTGTGAACGGCGCCGTAATCTGTTACTCTCGTTTTCACAACAAATGCGTAAACTTCAGTTAAAGAAATTAAAAATTTAAAACAATCTCCTACAAAATAAAAAAAATTGACTGTATGACGGATGAAGGTCTTATCACAGAAAAAAATTCCAATATTTGGGACCGAAGACCACCAACAATAACCTCAAACAACAAACGGCTGAAGTCCTGAATTATAAGTCAGAAGAACAATTCCAAACAGCACATATTAAGATAAATACTTCGTTTTAAAACAAACTATCACGGCTGAGGACCTTATTATAAAAGAAGTGAAATTATTACTCGGCTGAAGGCCACAAACAATTTCAAATAATAAACGGCTGGAGGCCTGAATTAGAAGTCAAAAATACAATTCCAAATAGCACACATCTCAACAAATACCTTGCCTTTAAAACAAGTTTGCTTTTAAAAAAACTTATTGAAACACGGCTGAAGGCCTTATCACGAAAGAAGTGAAATTATTGCTCGGCTGAAGGCCACACAAAACTTCAAATCACAAACGGCTGATGGCATGAATTAGAAGTGAGGAAAACAATTCCAAATAGCAATTTTAAAATAAACAAGTTTCGTTAAAAAAAACTTACTGTACCACGGCTGAAGGCCTTATCACGAAAGAAGTGAAATTATTGCTCGGCCGAAGGCCACACCAACAATAATTAGAAAAGTAGAAATATCGTTAAAACAAACATCACTATCTAAGGAATCAGGACAAGCTGCTGCTGCGCCCCAACCGAACTAGTGTCCATTCGCAACTCCTCACCAAATCCAGAACGCAGGCAGCATTAGAATAACTGCTCATTCAAATCCACAAGATACACACGGATCTGGGAAAACACTTCCACCAACAACTCAAAATACTAAAACCACGGACTAATTATAAGTCGGCACAAACGCAGAGAAGCCAGAAGCGGTCGGAAGACCAAATGCACGTCTTTCGCTGCGACGACCGACGGAACGACCAACCAACGGTCGTCCCCACTCAAGTCAAGCACGGGAAAGATCTGAGTATAAATCGTCGACTGGCAACTCACTGCTGCTCCGTTCCAACTCAACTCGCTCGACACACCACGACCTGTAAATACTAGAGGCCGCTCCAAAGATGGTACCACAGTACACGCTATCGATAAACGCTGCTGCTGCCACTCACGGACAGACAAGGCGAGCAAACGTAGCGGCGCCAGTGAACACACTAAGAAAACGAGACGCCACTATCGCTATTACAAGATGCCACGCTATGAACGGCATCAACGCGAGCCGCACACGGCTCAGTGGACATCTGTTTAGTGAATGGTAGAACAAAGCCCAGTTGAATGGAGACTTGGAGCACGTCCCGGAAGTCGGTCAGCCACCTTTCTGACTAGGTCACGATCCGAGATGATAGGAGAGCGCGTGACTTCTAGAGCGCGCTGCACCGGCGGGCCGCCGCCCCCTGCTGGCTGCTGAAGGCGCCCTGTGGCCGACACGCCGCCTCACGGCGCTTCCTGGTCAGCGGGGGGCGGGCGTCGACGTGCGGGTCGTCGGGGCCGGCAGATCGTGTCGCGCCTCGCTTCGCCTCGGTGCTTTCACTTCGGCCCTTGCCGATCCGCTGCTTCTCCGGAAACGATCGAACTGGCGCACAGATGTGGAGAAAGGCAGACTTGTGTCACTGTAATTCACCGTTCCCAGCAGGTACCGCGGGGACGTGGACGTTGCGGCGGCAACTCCCCAGGTGCGGCGCCCACTGACTGGGGAAGGGCAACGGAACAGCCGGCGAGCGGTCAGCGGGGCCGGGTAACCATCTCACGCTTCTCGGTTGCCGCTTGAGTAATGTCTCTTCCTGCGAGACGACCCCTTGCGCAGCATCACTACATTTTTGTACGTTTGCACTCTCTAATTCGGTCGCCATTGCCTCATGTGGGCGCATATGATGCTGTAGTCGCCAATGAACTCTCCTACGAATCTTACTGGATTATGGAACTGAGAACACTGTAAAAGTGTTATATCTACACTGATGTGACAAAAGTCATGGGATGACCCCTAATATCCTGTCGGACCTCCTTCTGCCGGGCGTAGTGCAGGAACTTGATGTGACATGGACTCAACAAGTAGTTGGAACCTCCCTGCAGAAATATTGACCCACGTTGCCTCTTTAGCCGTTCATAACTGCGAGAATATTACCCGTACAGGATTTTGTGAACGAATTGACATTTCGATTGTATCTCATAAATGTTCGGTGGGACTCTTGTCGGGCGATCTAGGTGGCCAAATTATTCGCTTCAACTGTCCAGAATGTTCTTCAAACCAATCGCGAATAACTGTGGCCTTTGACATCGCGCATCGTTGTTTGGGAATACGAATTCCGTGACTGGATGCAAGTTGTCTCCAAGTAGCCGAACATAACCATTTTCAGTCAATGATTGGTTCAACTGCATCGAGAGACCCAGTCCATTATATGTAAACACAGCCCACACCATTATGGAACCACCAACAACTTGTACAGTAATTTTATCTTGGAACTCTTCCATTTGGTCCGTGTTTGCATAGAAAAACAGTAATATCAGCAATTGAGTCCGCCTTGATGCAAAACACCTTGTTATTCGTTTATCTCTTTATTCTCCCAAATTAGTTTCGGCGACAAATATCACCATCATCAGTGGTTTTTTAAAAATCTAAAACATGCAGGGAACAGCATGGTTATACAGAGTAGCACATTATTACATTTTTACTATTCGTTTTTTGAAATATAGTTTTGTATGTATACTTTCATACTAGCTTATTTATTGTATGTTACAGCATGTTTTGAGCAATTATTGGTGCTGTCTGCGACGTATTTGCTGTGCGCTTTTTTTTCTGTTGCCGTTTATTACTTAGCGAACATCATGTCATCTGCAACTATGTGAGCGGCTGTTAACAAACAAAATACTAAAAGGTGAACTTCGTATGTCAGCAATATGTACTTGGGATTGTGGTGGTGTTGTGGAAACCAGTTATCCGGTGTGTACTGAGCTGTTACTTAGCTACTCGTGTATTCACATTCGTTGGATGGTATGTAGCTGTTTTTATACACACAAAAACAAACTTTCGCACTTTGTTTCTGATCCAGAATGTTACGCCATCTTGCTGTTCGCGTGTGTCGCGAGAGGTGTATCGCATGTGGCGAGAAAGGCTATGAAAAACTGTAGCGCGAATTACGACGACTTCTGATCATTATTTATGTATCTGTGTGTGTCCTTGGTCAGTTCTCTTAGGGTGGTAAAGAGTGTGTTGTTGTAAAGTGTTGTGTTTTCGTTTATTACATTTTTCCCTTCGGCTATAGCCTTTTGTATGTAGTAATTTTCTTCTATTGTTAGTTGTCGGTATAGACTATTGCTGTTTCTCAGAATGTGTAGATCGTTTTTGATATTAGTGAGGTTATGGTTTTAGTTCATTAGATGTTCCGCAAAGCTGAATGTGTGCTGTCACTCTTTAGAACTCTCATGTGCTCTGTGCACCTCGTTCGGAAGTTTCTGCTTGTTTGTCCTATGTATTTGTACAGTGCCTTAATGACGACATCAGTCCATGGCTTCGTGGGGTCTGCGCTACTTTAGAATAACACTATCAGCTCTTACCAACTGAAAATCGTGCTTCATCTGACCAGGTCATGCTTGTACAGTCGTCTAGGGTCCAACCGATATGGTCACTAGCAGGCCAAAGAGGCGCTGCAGGCAATGCCGTGTTGCAAGCAAAGGCACTCGCGTCGGCTGTCTACTGCCATAGCCCATTAACTCCAAATGTCGCCGCGCTGTTTTGACAGATACGTTCGTCGTTCGTCCCACATTGATTTCTGCGGTTATTTCACGCAGCGTTGCTTATTTGTTAGCACTAGCAAGCAGCTCTACGGAAACGCCACTGCTCTCGGTAGCTAAGTGAAGGCCCCCGGCCACTGAGTTGTCCGTGTTGAGAGGTACTGCCTGAAATTTGGTAATCTCGGCACTCTCTTGCCACTGTGGACTTCGAACTATCGGATTTCCTCACAGTTTCCGAAGTGGAACGTCCCTTGCGACTAGCTTCAATTAATATTCCGCATTCAGAATGGGTTAATTCTCGTCGCGCGACCGTAATCACATCGGAAACCTTTTCACATGAATACCGCGAGTACAAATGAGAGCTCCGACAATTCCCTGCCTTTTTACATCTCGTATACGCGATACCACCACCATCTGTATATCTGCATATCTCTATCTACATCTACATCTACATCTACATCCATACTCCGCAAGCCACCTGACGGTGTGTGGCGGAGGGTACCCTGAGTACCTCTATCGGTTCTCCCTTCTATTCCAGTCTCGTATTGTTCGTGGAAAGAAGGATTGTCTGTATGCTTCTGTGTGGGCTCTAATCTCTCTGATTTTATCCTCATGGTCTCTTCGCGAGATATACGTAGGAGGGAGCAATATACTGCTGGACTCTTCGGTGAAGGTACGTTCTCGAAACTTTAACAAAAGCCCGTACCGAGCTACTGAGCGTCTCTCTTGCAGAGTCTTCCACTGGAGTTTATCTATCATCTCCGTAACGCTTTCGCGATTACTAAATGATCCTGTAACGGAGCGCGCTGCTCTCCGTTGGATCTTCTCTATCTCTTCTATCAACCCTATCTGGTACGGATCCCACACCGCTGAGCAGTATTCAAGCAGTGGGCGAACAAGCGTACTGTAACCTACTTCCTTTGTTTTCGGATTGTATTTCCTTAGGGTTCTTCCAATGAATCTAAGTCTGGCATCTGCTTTACCGACGATCAACTTTATATGATCATTCCATTTTAAATCTCTCCTAATGCGTAGTCCCAGATAATTTATGGAATTAACTGCTTCCAGTTGCTGACCTGCTATTTTGTAGCTAAATGATAAGGGATCCTTCTTTCTATGTATTCGCAGCACATTACACTTGTCTACATTGAGATTCAATTGCCATTCCCTGCACCATGCGTCAATTCGCTGCAGATCCTCCTGCACTTCAGTACAATTTTCCATTGTTACAACCTCTCGATACACCACAGCATCATCTGCAAAAAGCCTCAGTGAACTTCCGATGTCATTCACAAGGTCATTTATGTATGTTGTGAACAGCAACGGTCCCATGACACTCCCCTGTGGCACACCTGAAATCACTATCCCATGGCTTTTGTCACCTTGCTGTTTATCCACATCACTGCTCTGCAATTAACACTTAAGTACTGGGCAGGCGTTTCAACGAACACCTTTCATACTGTTTTCCTACCGTTCCACACTCGAACAGCACGTGAGGAAAACAAACACCAAAATCTCTCCGTGACAGCTCCGATTCATCTTATTTTATAACCATAGTCATTTCTCTGTGCGTATATGAAACACAACAAGATATTTTAACACTCAGACGAGAAAATCGGTGATTGAAATCACGTAAAAAGATCTCCCCGCAACGAAAAGGTGTTTGTTTTAATGATTGGCATCTCAACTAGCGTATCATACCCGTGACACTCTATCGCCTAATTCGCGATAACACAAAACGAGTAAATTTCTTTGCATCTGCTAAGTATTTTACCAGTAAAACGCAGTCTTTGGTTCACTTTTCCCACAGCATTATCGACGTGATGGTTAATGTTATTCGTAATTGCAGTCCCTAAGTATTTAGTTGAACTGGCAGTTTTATGTGATTTGTAGTTTTTGGTACTCAAGTCGAGGATCTCACTCTTTTTATTGTTTGAAGTGGACTGACACTTTCCGCGCCATACAAATATCTTTTCTAAGCCATTTTGCAATCTGTTTCCACCTTGTGATGACTTTAGGAATGATGCTGTCGTTTGCCGTCTAGTAAACAGTCTAAGAGGGCTGCTCAGATTGTCTCATAAATCGTTTATTTCGATTAGGATCACTAGCGGGCTTTGTGGAACTTCTGATATTAGTTCAGTATAATTTCATGCGTTTCCGTCAGTTATTAAGAACTTCGACCTTTCCGACTGGAAATAACAAGTTCACTCGGCAACTGTACCGTACACACGCAGTTCGATTAGAAGTCCCTTGTGAGAAACGGTTCAAAGGCCTTCTCGTAATCTAGAAATGTGGAATCTATTTGAGATCTCCTGTCGACAACACCCGTTACCTCCCGCGAACACAGACCCAGTAGCGTTTCACAAGAATGATATCTTCTGAATCCGTTCTGACTACGTGTCAGTATATATAGGCTACTATTTAACTGTCAGTCTTGATCGCTAAAGGGCCAATAACACTAATGAGCGGTTTCAGTTGGCTACATCTTCAGTCATTAAAAGAGACAAGTCAATAAACCCGAATCAAAGACAAAGTTAGGCAAATTAGTGTGGATTGAACGGGACAGAAAAGGGAGAAGCAATGCGTATAAAATCGTTGTCACGTCAGTAACATTTCGTGAGCGATGTACACCGATATCCCGTGTTCTGCGGACTGCTGCGCTTGGCTCTAAGCTACACATCAAAAGAGGAATGGAAATTATATTCTGTGAATTCGGAAACTGATTGGTTGTTCTGCAACTGCTATTAATTCAAAGTTGTGCAGTAACTGGACGATGTCGCCTATAATTCTGTACACAGAACAACAGACTCTAATAAATGACATTATAATCGAACTGTGGGCTAACAACTTTTTATCGAACCATCAAAATTTTCGTATCAATGCCTAACAATATTTTAAATCATTTTGAGTGTTAACTGCAATGTTCCGGCAATATTAATTCTGTTGACAATTTTCTTTAGGGTCGTCTGACTATGGACGTAAGGTGATATTATAATTTCGGCAGCTTCAGATATTCACATCGAGTGCTATAAAATGTAATATGTTGACTTAATTATTTTTGCCAATAGTGAAATTATCAGTTTCTGTTTCAAGAGGAATCCCGTTATTAACATGTTGTAACATAAAAGCTATACGTGCGATAACTCGGTCTACATTAAAAGCCGGCCGGAGTGGCCGTTCGGTTCTAGGCGCTACAGTCTGGAACCGCGTGACCGCTACGGTCACAGGTTTGAATCCTGCCTCGGGCATGGATGTGTGTGATGTCCTGAGGTTAGTTAGGTTTAAGTAGTTCTAAGTTCTAGGGGACCGATGACCTCAGATGTTAAGTCCGATAGTGCTCAGAGCCATTTGAACCATTTTTTTCTACATTAAAAGGATAATTTCAAAAGGAGAGCTTTGTAGTCAGACAGGTTGTGTTGAACGATTATTTGTTACCGTTAAAAGAATGTACTTTTTGCATTAATGTCGTATTCGTAAACGAAGCATTTGTTGTGATGCATTTGTGATGACGCTGCAACGCTATTTTATCGTAGTCTATATTAATCTGTCAGAATTGAGATATATTTCTTAATAATGGATAAAAAAAGCAGGAAACAAACGTGTGCGGAAAGGCAACTCACCAGCTGCAGCATTGTCTAAAAAATGTCATCGAAGCACATGTGCGCTGCACACGGACATGTCGCGAAAGCGGGCATACTGCGGAACTTGCAGAAACCTGCGGACAACTAATTCGTATTGTTCCATTCAGATTTCATAAAACATGAAGAATTCTCGTCAGGCCTACCGTTAGTTACATCCCAATATATCGTCTCTACTTAACTCGGGAAAAAGTTGTTACATGATGCTGAAAGAATCCCTGTCACCTGAGAAACGAAACTTATCTGTTTCCCTTGTTGCAGACAGTGGAGAAGTTTAACTTAAGAACAGAACGAAAGGGAATAAACCTGTACGGCTAGATCCGATGGGCCTCCAAGTCTCCCCTGGTGAAACTTAACCTCACTGTACTCACTTAGAAAGCAGATAGGTGTGACCGCACTGGGGTACGTGTAATTAAGACGAAGGAAGTTGCGCTTCCTGGACTCAATAGCCACGGGAGCTCGAGTTTTGTAGGTTGCACAATATGATGTTTTAGAAAGGTACTGAAAGGCTGTATAAAGCAGTAAGGTTCTCAGGAAATGCTAAGGTAGGAAAGGCCGTTGGAATGTAAAGTTTCGTCATCTCGAAACCGTGGCTCAGTTGCGAAGTGCGAGATTATAGTGCTTCGAGCTGTCATTTGTCACTTTTTGCACCTCTCGCAATGTCTATTAATGTGAAAAATGCAAATTTGGACCGTGAAATTGCGGCTTCCCCTACATGCGATTCAAGGTCGTTGGAAAGCGATGCCTGGCAAGACACTGTGGTGTTCAAATTAATACCGTGATTCGTGACAGCTTTTGTGGTGTCACCGCCAGACACCAAACTTGCTAGGTGGTATCCTTTAAATCGGCCGCGGTCCGTTAGTATACGTCGGACCCGCGTGTCGCCACTATCAGTGATTGCAGACCGAGCGCCGCCACACGGCAGGTCTAGAGAGACTTCCTAGCACTCGTCCCAGTTGTACAGCCGACTTTGCTAGCGATGATTCACTGAGAAAATACGCTCTCATTTGCCGAGACGATAGTTAGCATAGCCTTCAGCTACGTCATTTGCTACGACCTAGCAAGGCGCCATGTTCAGTTACTATTGATATTGTAAATAATGTACAGACAAGAGCTACGTTCAACAATAATGAATTAAAGTTAAGTATTCCACCAGCTACATCCTTTTTTTCTAGTCTAACTTCCTTGTCCTGTTCCAGACCTCACGCCAGCCTGCGTGAGCTTAAACGCGTGCCTTTCGGCTTCCTCTCAATTTAGTGGGTTGGTCTCCTGCCAATCCACAACAGCTTTAAGTCTAAGAGTCCAAATACGAGACGAGTTTGGCTATCGATGTGAAAGGAGGCCTCATTTCAGGACCGTTCTAGATTTCGGAAAACGTGAGTTTCCTGAACACCAATCAAGGTTTTTCTCCCTTTCTTTTGTGTACAAACTGTTACGCACTAGTTCTTCATGTCTTCCCAAAATAGACTTCAGCAATAACACGTAGATTACGGCATATAATGTACATCTCCATATTTTCGGGACGCAAAGACTGTTCCATAAAATTTCGGATGTGCAGCTTTTTCCTCTAATATTTCGGCTGAATACCGTCCAACCATCTTCAGAGTGAACCGAAATGAAGGTATTCAGCGCAAATATTAGAATAAGTCGAATTTATGCGGTTTCACGTCCGAAATGTTTGGAACTACTGAATGTATGTTCGCTATCATGAAGATCTGATGAAGATTTTCGTACCTGTTGTTACATATGAGATTCGGTATTCGATATGTGAATTTCATGGTGTGACATAAATACACTTCAAGGTTACGTAATAGCATTTTTCTCCATGTAAGTGCCCGCAGGATTTATGGATTTATTAAATGAAATGAGTTTTCCTGAAAAGCTATATGTTGTCGAGCAAATAATTTTATACTTCATGACTAGCTAATTTAAACATCAAATTGGGACCGAAATCCAAAATTAAATTTATCAGGCAGCACAACTGCAGGAAGTACTCCAAGATTCGTTTAGTGGCCGAATGTTTTTATGATGTGGCAGATTTTGCTGTCTGACCTAAACTAATAGGTCTGGTGATCTTGATTACTAGAAGCCAACACGATAACAACTCATAAATCAGTGCCCACAATAACTATACTACTACTACTACTAAACTACTACTAATAGTAATAATAATAATAGTAATAATAATAATAATTCACAATTATGCTTAAAGAAACTTATGACAAGAAAGGTGTTTCATCCAGAAGATACGATCGAATGTCAATATAACTTCTCACACGCACCTGTGGGTATGAAAATGCTTAGAGCTGAAACCGTCGCGGTGGGACATTTAAGGGCCGCGAAAAGCGTCAGATGTTGAACGATCACTCTGAAAGACGGAGATGCCGCGTACTGGACTGAGATAGCTTTATCAGCACCTGACAGATTTTGAAAGGGCCTCGTTTTGTGTCTCCATTTGGCCCAATTGTCGGTTCGTGCAACATCCAGAGTTTTAGGGTGTTTGGATGCGACAGCCAAACGTCGCACTGTATGGGAAAGTGAGGGCAGACATTCTCGTCCTGAAGGCACCAGTGGAACACGTCTGGCCACCACAAGGGAGGAGCTCATAGCGTGCACCAAGCACGTCGTAACCTCTGCACATCCGCGCCTGTCCTCCGAGAACGATATTTACCTGCTAAAACAAGTCTGCTAGTGCCAAATTGCGCCTGAATATGACCAAGAATTTTCTGAAAATGTACGTTTGGAGTGCAGCATTGTGGAAGTGAATGATTGACCGATGAACAGAAGAGAATCGAAGCGCTTGAGGCGTGGTGTTACATAAGGACGCTGCAAATTAAGTGAACTTATGAGATAATAAATGACAATGTTTTCCGCAGAATCAGCGAGGAAAGGGATAACTGCAAAGCAGAGACTATACATTACAATGGAACATACACCCTAAGACAAAAAACAGTTGAATCCGACCACAGTCCGGAGCGTCGCTATATACATCCACGTCATCGGAGCTCATGTCGAAGCGGGACTCGTCACTGAAGGCATTTCTACTCCCGTCAATGAGATTCCTGGTCGAAGCCGTGTTTGGAGACGCCCCAGACAGCGCTGAGATGCCAACCTGACTTTCGCCCTCAATACGGCCCGACAACCAAGAGTGATGATCTAGCGTGCCCTTTCTTTTCAGGAGTAGGACGGCTTTGCTTGTCATCCGAGGCATCGTTACAGCACAGCGCCAGGCCAACGATATTCTACTCTCCTTTTTGTTGCCCTTAATTGGAAGCTATCACAGCCTTACATTCCAGTAAGTAATAGTCGTCCGCACAGGACGAGAGTTTCTGCTGCTTCTCTTCGTGCTTGCCAAGTCCCACCTTGGCCAGAAAGGCCGCCGGATCTCTCCTCAACTGAGAAAGTTTGGAGTACTGTGGGCAGGCTCACCAATCAGCTCGTGACGTTGACGGTCTAACGAGCCAATTGGACAGAATTTGGCACGTTATCCGTTAGGAGAACATCCAACAACTGTGAAACTTCCTGGCAGATTAAAACTGTCTGCCGGACCGAGACTCGAACTCGGGACCTTTGCCTTTCGCGAGTAAGTGCTCTACTGACTGAGCTACGGAAGCACGACTCAGGCCCCGTCCTCACAGCTTTACTTCTGCATGAGTGACGTATTGGGCGGTTGTAGAATATTCCTACACTCGTTTAGTATTGAATCCTGAAATAAATGAAAGTCCAGGTTGGAGTATCAACAATTAGGAAAAGGAAAATGGACAGACTGCTATTCACCCCAAAGATGACACGTTGAGTTCCAGACAGACACAGTGGAAAGACTGTTACATACTTAAATTTTGGCCAGCACCATCTTCAGAAAAAAAAGGGAAACGGACACACATTCACAGAGGAAGGCTCACCTCAGACACACAGGACCGATCTCCCCGACCGCTTTGGCCGGACTTGTTAATACTGATCGCAGTTTTAAGTAGTCTTTAACGCTATAGTGCACGTCTATCTTCAAGCGTCTTAAAACTCATGTTTTTCAGCATCTCCACGAACCAATCCCTGGGTGAACCAAACCTTCGGTAGTCCGTGCTGCCGCACACTGTACACAATCAATATCACCTGTTAGTCGTGTTTGGTATGGATCCCACACACCTAATCACTATTATAGAATGGATTGCACAAATGTTCTGTATGCAGTTTCCTTTGTAGGCTGACTACACTTTGCCAGTGTCCCACCAATGAAAAGAAGACAGCCACCTACTGTATCTATTGTTGAACCTGTGTGACCATCACATTTCATGTCACCACAATCTCTTACACACCGGTATTTTTACGTATTGACTGATTCATTTGCGTTATTGTATCATTAAGGCTGTAATCATGCGATAATACTGTTCTGCGTTTTGTGAAGTACGGAATTTTCCATTTCGTCAAACACGTTAGGCCACAGATATCGATGGTATACTTGAAAGATCGAATCTACCGTTCAGTTTCTTTACTACGGGGAGGCGGCACCACTGACGAGGATGCCCCATAATTCTAGAAGAGACAGACATTTGGAGATAGCGTGGCGCGAAGGAGGGAGTCAGCCGCGCCGGAGTATCCCTGCAGGGCAGGTGCAGGTCCCGAGAGCTCGCGTATAAAAGCAAAGTATTTCGTGGGTAGATTACAGAAAGTCGCGTCGGAGTCATCATGCATGTGGGACGCGTATCTGTGTGAGTAAACTCAGAATTTTGAATCTGAGGTTTAATTTTATATGGGAGAAATTGTTATATAACTGCGTTCGCACAGTAAAGGATAGGAAGTGGTAAACTCATGCAAGCTTTTGACAGATGATTGAGTATAATTGTAGTGTCACTTTGCTCGGAATCGACTAGAGACGAAATTCTTGCGTTAAAGAGGAGTAAATTTACTGTGTTGTACAAAATGTTTAGATATTACAACCTCTTCATTGTTATTTGAATATTTTCGAAGGTAATAAATTGTAGATAAGTGTGGGAGAAGAGATAGGGCATGCGTCGTAGGCTCACGGTCAGAACTTTAGTTATCGGTGCATGTACCTTGGCAGTAAGTTTGCTCTCTATAAACTGGCTACTTATGAATGCCCGATGCCTATTTTTGCAACCAGCCAGACAATAGCGAGTAAAAATCTTTTTGAAATAGTACTTCGGTATAAATAACTGCATAATCTGGGAAAAGTCTGAGGTTGTTCTTAATATTGTCTGCAAGGTCATTAATATACAATATCAACAACAAGTAACCCTACACATTTACCTGGGGGACGCTTGAAGTTGCTCCTATACATCAGTCGATGATTCCACCCACAGTAACGAGCTGCGTCCTCCCTACGAATAAATCCTCAATCCAGTCCAAAATTTCGTTCGATATCTCACACTATCGTATTTTCCATAATAAGTGTTTATGAGGTAATGAGTCAAATCCTTTTTGAAAGGTGACATTGCTGGAAGTACCTGATTGCCTTGGCGTATTGCTTTCACGGTATCGCGTGAGAAAATAGGAATTTACACTGAAGCGCCAAAGAAACTGGTGTACGCATACGTATTCAAATACAGAGATATGTAAACAGGCAGAATACGGCGCTGCGGTCGGCAACGGCTATATAAGACAACAAGTGTCTAGCGTAGTTGTTACATCGGTTACTGCTGCTACAATGGCGGGTTATCAAGATTTAAGTGAGTCTGAACGTGATGTTGCAGCCGGAGCACGATCGATGGGCCACAGCATCTTAGAGGTAGCGATGAAGTGGCGATTTTACCGTATTACCATTTCACAAGTGAAATGTGAATATTAGGAATTCAGTAAAACATTGTGACATCGCTGCGGCCGGAAAAAGATCATGTAAGAACGAGACCAACTATGACTGAAGAAAATCGTTCAACGTGGCAGAAGTGCAACCCTTCCGCAAATTTCTGCACATTTCAATGCTGGGTCATCAACACGCGTGAGCGTGAGAACCATTCAACGAAATGTCATCGATATGGGCTGTCGGAGTGGAAGGCTCACTGGTGTACCCGTGATGACTGCACGACACAAAGTTTTACGCCAACACCGAAATTGGACTGTCGATGGCTGGGAAAGTATTCCCTAGTCGAAAGCGTCTCGTTTCAAATTGTTTCGAACGAATGGATATGTACGGGTATGTGGACAACTTCGCGAATCCATGGAGCCTGCATGTCAGCAGGGGACTGCTCAAGCTGTTGGAGGCTGTGGGGCGTGTGCATTTGATATGGAACTCCTCGTACATATAGATACGACTCTGACAGGTGACAGGTATGTAAGCATCCCGTCTGATCACCTGCATCCATTCATGTCCATTGTGCATTTCGACGTACTTGGGAAATTCCAGCAGGACAATGCAACACCCAACGTTCAGCATTCCTACAGTGGGTCCAGGAACACTCTTCTGAGTTTAAAAACTTTCGCTAGCCACCAAACTCCCCAGAGATGAACATTCTTAAGCATATCTAGGATTCCTTACAACATGCTGTTCAGAAGAGATCTCCACCCCCCTCGTAGTCTTATGGATTTATGGACGGCCATAGAGGATTCATGGGGTCAGTTCCTTCCAGCACTACTTCAGACATTGGTCGCTTGTATCTCACGTCGTGTTGCGAGAGTTCTGCATGCTCGCGAGGGCTGTACACTGTATTAGATAAGTGTACCAGTTTCTTTGGCTCTTCAGTACCGTAGATTTGAATGTACTACGCTGGTTGGGATAGAGGACGTCGTGCCGTTCGAGACATCTTGTTACGTTTGAACTCAGGATTTGCTGCAAGATTCTACAACAGATAACTTGTACAACGCTTCTTGTAAACGAGTATGATCTCTTCCTTGAAGTTTTCTTGACGGATAGTGTATCCAGCACAAGAGTACTTCATTCTTAGCCTTACGGTCATCTTCAGAGTGAGCAGGTGACTGATTTAGAACCACTTGACACAACGATATTTCGCAGGGTAAATGCGCACGCGTCAGGAACAGTACGATGTGAGCTGTTTCTCATCGACACTGACACCAGTATCTACGTCGCTCATCTTTTTGCAGTGGTGTTAGTATTACACTCACGGATCGTCCTCTTTAAAGGGCCACTTACGTGACGGTGTACTTTACGCTGTGACGGGGTGCGGATGGAGTGCTACACAGTGGCGCTCAGACAAAACGACTGGAGAGCGTTGCCTAACCGTGACGTGACGGGTTCAAGGCGGCGCGCTTCGCCTGCGCTGCTCGCTGTGAGGAGAGCCGGCTGTCTGGTGGGTCCCTCTCACTGCCACGCGCTACCGCAGCGGCTCACGAAGCCTCCCAGGAGCTCTGCCTCTCACTGGCATCTAATGTGGCTCTCTGGGCGTTATGGCAGTGCCAACTGCTGCTCACTGCGCACGTGTTCGCTTTCATTAAGCGTACCGTACGGCTGGTTACTGCTAGTGTTGTCAAAGTACCGTACACTACCGTAAGTACGCGTAGACAACGGTAGCTCCCGTGTAACCTCGATCAGTTGCCGTCGCAACCGCGTTACCTGTACGTTAGTTGTGTTGCATACCTGTCAGGCGTTACCTCATCTTGATCGACTTTTTATGCATGCGATCTGTGTCTTACTAGATTCTCCTACAAACTGGAAGCAGTCAATCGTCTAGAAAGTGACTGTGGATACATAATGCGCCACAGAGCGTACGAAACACTTTGGTTCCGTGTAGCTATCAGCCTGCCTGTAACTTACAAATGAACAGTGTTTACAACAAAGTTGTAAATGTTTAATTATGGTTTTATTCGCAAATTGTAGATTTGTAATGTGAAACACAGGGGAGAAAGAAAATAGACTTATTAGATAGCGTTAGAAACCGCAATTTGCTCAAAAAAGGTAATGTTGAAGAAACGCAACACTAAAACATTTCGAACATTGCATCAACAGTGCATCGAGATTATATAAAACGTGTTTCAATTAGTCATGATTAACTTTCGCACTTATCAATACTAACAGGATACTCTTGCCTTTGATAGGGATGAAGAACGTACTACTGTGTACAAAATAACAAGAATTACATACATTTTCTATTGTTGTCCACGTAAAGTGCATTTGCATCAAAAGTGATTTCTTTGCTTACATAAAATGCAGAAATTAACTCAAAAATGGATCAAATGGCTCTAAGCACTATGGGACTTAACATCTGAGGTCATCAGTCCCCTAGACTTAGAACTACTTAAACCTAACTAATCTGAGGACATCACACACATCCATGCCCGAGGCAGGATTCGAACCTGCGACAGTAGCAGTAGCAAGGTTCCGGACTGAAGCGCCTGGGACCGCTCGGCCAGTTAACTGAACAAGAAGTTTTTATTACCTATAAAATGGAATTTATGTTTTTTAGGGTATAAAATATACAAAGGACTAACAACGAAGGATATGTTGCTCTAATTACGAGTAAAGCAAGCAGACAAACAAAGAGAAGTCGTCGGCTTCCAGTTTCTCTCTCACATATTCATTTACCTCTTTCCTTGCCAATGCTACCGGAAATCCTACTACACTCCCGGAAATTGAAATAGGAACACCGTGAATTCATTGTCCCAGGAAGGGGAAACTTTACTGACACATTCCTGGGGTCAGATACATCACATGATCACACTGACAGAACCACAGGCACATAGACACAGGCAACAGAGCATGCACAATGTCGGCACTAGTACAGTGTATATCCACCTACGCAGCAATGCAGGCTGCTATTCTCCCATGGAGACGATCGTAGAGATGCTGGATGTAGTCCTGTGGAACGGCTTGCCATGCCATTTCCACCTGGCGCCTCAGTTGGACCAGCGTTCATGCTGGACGTGCAGACCGCGTGAGACGACGCTTCATCCAGTCCCAAACATGCTCAATGGGGGACAGATCCGGAGATCTTGCTGGCCAGGGTAGTTGACTTACACCTTCTAGAGCCTGTTGGGTGGCACGGGATACATGCGGACGTGCATTGTCCTGTTGGAACAGCAAGTTCCCTTGCCGGTCTAGGAATGGTAGAACGATGGGTTCGATGACGGTTTGGATGTACCGTGCACTATTCAGTGTCCCCTCGACGATCACCAGTGGTGTACGGCCAGTGTAGGAGATCGCTCCCCACACCATGATGCCGGGTGTTGGCCCTGTGTGCCTCGGTCGTATGCAGTCCTGATTGTGGCGCTCACCTGCACGGCGCCAAACACGCATACGACCTTCATTGGCACCAAGGCAGAAGCGACTCTCATCGCTGAAGACGACACGTCTCCATTCGTCCCTCCATTCACGCCTGTTGCGACACCACTGGAGGCGGGCTGCACGATGTTGGGGCGTGAGCGGAAGACGGCCTAACGGTGTGCGGGACCGTAGCCCAGCTTCATGGAGACGGTTGCGAATGGTCCTCGCCGATACCTCAGGAGCAACAGTGTCCCTAATTTGCTGGGAAGTGGCGGTGCGGTCCCCTACGGCACTGTGTAGGATCCTACGGTCTTGGCGTGCATCCGTGCGTCGCTGCGGTCCGGTCCCAGGTCGACGGGCACGTGCACCTTCCGCCGACCACTGGCGACAACATCGATGTACTGTGGAGCCCTCACGCCCCACGTGTTGAGCAATTCGGTGGTACGTCCACCCGGCCTCCCGCATGCCCACTATACGCCCTCGCTCAAAGTCCGTCAACTGCACATACGGTTCACGTCCACGCTGTCACGGCATGCTACCAGTGTTAAAGACTGCGATGGAGCTCCGTATGCCACGGCAAACTGGCTGACACTGACGGCGGCGGTGCACAAATGCTGTGCACCTAGCGCCATTCGACGGCCAACACCGCGGTTCCTGGTGTGTCCGCTGTGCCGTGCGTGTGATCATTGCTTGTACAGCCCTCTCGCAGTGTCCGGAGCAAGTATGGTGGGTCTGACACACCGGTGTCAATGTGTTCTTTTTTCCATTTCCAGGAGTGTATTTACCGCGTCATCTATGTATTCTACCAAAACTACCGACCCGTGACTTTGGTGGAGCGCAATTGCAGGTACTGCGGAATCGGCGGTGTTTGCGCCGAACGCACACGAAGCTGCCACCGCGCGGGCCCGGAGTCAGCTGAAAATAATAGCTCGAAATTAGCCCACTGGGCTCTTCGCTTGCAGCAAAATTTCAATCAATCAGTCCAAATCGACGTGTGGGGGGCTACATATGCAACTAGAGGTCGCCTTTAAAGCACACTCCACTAATGTGGCTAACAGCATTCATTCTTGCCTCCTTAAAAAAAACCATATCCGGAGAACACGGAGAAGAAGACTCGAAAACACTGGGAAACTGTCATCGAAGTCTCTTCGAGAGAACTAGTCCAAAAAAAATGGCTCTGAGCACTATGGGACTTAACATCTATGGTCATCAGTCCCCTAGAACTTAGAACTACTTAAACCTAACTAACCTAAGGACAGCACACAACACCCAGCCATCACGAGGCAGAGAAAATCCCTGACCCCGCCGGGAATCAAACCCCGGAACCCGGGCGTGGGAAGCGAGAACGCTACCGCATGACCACGAGATGCGGGCGAACTAGTCCATATTTGAGTCATCGTCATCAGTACACTAATGAGTGTCCCAAAAAGAACGGCGGATGTGAAAAGCCCGTTATTTTCATTTACAGTCTGGCGACATGGTTTTTGAATGTTTTGGTATAAGTGATAATTGAGGTTAAGTTTTGATACTGTGCTTTTTTTCCAGGTCAGTGTTTCTAGAGTATCGGCATGGAGAGATACAGTACAGAACAGCGGTTGCTGATAGTAAAATCTTATTACAAGACTGGCGAAAGTTTCGAGGAAATTGGTTCAAAATGGTTCAAATGGCTCTGAGCACTATGGGACTTAACATCTTAGGTCATCAGTCCCCTAGAACTTAGAACTACTTAAACCTAACTAACCTAAGGACATCACACACATACATGCCCGAGGCAGGATTCGAACCTGCGACCATAGCAGCAGCGCGATTCCGGACTGAAACACCTAGAACCGCTCGGCCACAGCGGTCAGCCGAGGAAATTGTTCGGGAACTCTGCGGTATTCTCGGAAATAACAACGCACCATATGAATCCACTCTACGTAGGTTGATCAAGAAATATGAAAAAACTGATTCAACAGTAGATATCGAAAGTTGGTCGATGGTGAAAGGGGGGCGAGGGGGGGGGGAGGTGGAGGGGGAGAGAAAAGAAAGGGAAGGGAAGGAACAGTCGATGTCAACTGCAATGGGATTTTATGCAGAGTCAGCGGTGACGACTGAAATGCGTGTCAGACAGGAATTCGAACCCAGGGCCTCCTGCTTACTAGGCAGGTGCGTTAACAACTGCGCTATCCGGACACAGTGTTTATCACAACTGCGTGGACTGTCTCCTCACGCCTCTGGGCCAACTCACACGCCGACCTGGCGTCACATGTCCACAGTTCCCGCCCGTGTCCTCCGTGCTCGCTACCTCGAGATTCCCGCAGGAGGTCGAATGTAATCGTGCATCCGCACTGAAGACGGTGGATTCATTGCCCGTCGAGGTGAATCACTCATATGAATGACTGGAGACACCACACATTCGTATAAAAAAATATCAAAGGGCTTGGACGCCCTCGAAATGGCCGGAGTGAGACAAATGTTGCTGTGCGTGGTTCTGTTACTATGAATCTGGGAAAATCTTGTCGCCGTCATGCTCAAGAAATGCGCATGTGTCCAGGAAAAGTGCACAGAATCTTAATAAAAAATTTGCACTAACGTCCGTACACAGTAACACAGGGACTTAAACCAGCCGATCATGGAAATCGACGGCAATTCCTGCGATGGATCCTGATAAGGGTATCAGAAAGTCATGGCTGCACAAAGAGCATCATTTTCGGCTTTGTGAACAAGCATAATTGCCGGATATGAGGGCCAGAGAACTCAAGAGTAATTCTCGAAAATTCGCGCTTTACGGTTTGGTGTCGGATTTGGAGTCAGGGCTTAAACTCGTTCTTACTGTATTGAAGATGAACACAAATGGCTGTCATAGTGAATGGAGTTGGTTATCGTGAGATACTGACTGCTTTCCTTTGCCTCTGTTTGTGGCCGAGCGATTCTAGGCGTTACAGTCTGGAACCGCGCGACCGCTACGGTCGCAGGTTCGAATCCTGCCTCGGGCATGGATGTGTGTGATGTCCTTAGGTTAGTTACCTTTAAGTAGTTCTAAGTTCTAGGGGACTGATGACCTCAGAAGTTAAGTCCCATAGCGCTCAGAGCCATTTGAATCATTTTTTGCCTCTGTTTGAATCAAATGATCGAGATTTATGGCTCCAGCAAGACGGCATAATTTGCCACACTTTGAGAGATACAAGCGCCCGGTTGCGTGAAAAGTTTCCAGACAGACTAATCTCGTTACGTGGAGGCCAAACCCACCAATGACTTGTTCCTATGGAGGTACGCTCAATTACGAGTTTATAAGAACAAACTCCGTAATCTGTTGGAACTGAGAAAAGAAATTCGACGTGACCTCCACGAAGGTGATGGGGAAATGTGTGAGCAGGTGATGGCTAATTTGATAGATTGTACGATGGCGTGTACGCCTAATAACAGTAAGGGGGGTGGGGTTAAATAGCTCGATATTATGTCTAACGTTTACACTTCTACTTGTCCTGAAGAGAATGGCGTGTTTTGTTTACTTATTTCAAATAAATAAATTCGATTTATAGTAGCTTTAAATCTGTCGTTCCTTTTGAGACACCGTTCAGAGCTACGAAAGAGTGAACCGAGGACAATCTGATAGATGAGCAATTGTCAGTTTAAAAGAGCAAGACGTTACTTCTGTTGTTGCTTCCGCCAACTAGGTTACTTGTATAGCAGTAAAACAATGTGTGCAAATTTTACCCCTGCAAGTGAATGTCTTTGAGATCGTAGTTTAAATGGTGTACGTTGTATCAGCCTGCTACATGTCTAGACACAACAGATACACTGACGTGGCAGGGTTCTGGATAACGTGGTCAGAGTGAGTTATGCTACTGGAATACTGACGTGCGAAAACTCTGAAAATGATCTACTGTAGTTTGTCCACACGTCGCCTGGCTCAAGTTTCTGTACTGTTCCAGTGCACTGTGTCGTAATCACTTCATTCAAACTCCACACCAGTGCTGCTCGAAGAACTGCGGAATTCCCAGATAATACTTTGTACTTAGGCCCAAGCCTTTACTCTCATTTACTTTCCCAAACGTTTCTTCCGTATCACTAACTCACTCGTCTCAAAAGTGATAATGTCGTCATCGTTATAGCCACATACTTATGTTTTAGACGTTAAGAAAGTTTGAATTTTGTTTTGGTGCAAAGATGCAGCAATAAGTGAGTATATAAAAAGAGGAGATATAGATAAGGTATGCAAAAGATTTTCTGGAACATGTTCACGTGTTTGGTAAGACATAACTGCGTCAATAAGTCCTGTGCGTGCTGTTACCGGCTCTGTTCAGACTACTTGATAGGGCGTGGGGGTTTTAGCAGTAGTTTGAAACAAGGCAAGTGACGAGCAGCATCTTGACCACTGTGCGTTGCTCCTCTGTCACGTGGCTCATTACACGCTATAAGTTACGACGTCAGTGGAATAACATAGCTCCGCTATTCCTGCCGTTATTTCGCTCACAAGGGAACCGCATATACTCATAACGAAATCGGAGGTCTAGATGGTCAAACTTTTACACAGACACACACACACACACACACACACACACACACACACACACACACACACAAACTGTATTACCGTCGAAGGAACGAAAAGTAAATGCTAAGGAAATTTGGAACTGCAAATAAATCAATAAATTCCAAGAAAGAACTGTACTTAATCGCCTATGAGGAGCCGGCCGAAGTGGCCGTGCGGTTAAAGGTGCTGCAGTCTGGAACCGCAAGACCGCTACGGTCGCAGGTTCACATCCTGCCTCGGGCGTGGATGTTTGTGATGTCCTTAGGTTCGTTAGGTTTAACTAGTTCTAAGTTCTAGGGGACTAATGACCTCAGCAGTTGAGTCCCATAGTGCTCAGAACCATTTGAACCATTTGAACCTATGAGGAATCTGCAAATATCTTTCCAAGAGGGAATCGTAATTAGAGAGTGAAGAATTTCGTATTCCGCTATTTTCATTTTGATTATCCAGAAGCCTCAGCAGCTAATGCAACCTTACGGTGTCCATTTATAAAGGCAGGTACAGAATTTGATTAAAGACCTTTAAAACTGCTCTTATCTCATCGCAAGCAAGATCACATGTAGAGAAGACCGCATCAAATCGCATTCCATTGTACATCACCGGCTATCCTATCCTCGCCAGTACTACGCCGACTGATGCTTTATGCAAACTGTACAAAAAAAAGAGAACCTCTTATGTGTATAAACCAAGTTTCTTTTTCGACTGGAACTTTAAAACAACCATGCAGCTGTGAAAATGCGGCGTTTGTAACATGTGCAAGAAGCAGAGAAAATTAATGCTTTCCCTGTTGTTATGATAAATATCACAGAAGCGCATGAAAATCATCAACTGTAAAATAACAAAGTAATTTTACGTACGAAATTCTGGTGTACTCTTTACAATCCCTTCCTGAAAGTATATGCAGTCCAGATTTTCCGCTGGCCGCGGTGGTCTCGCGGTCCTACGCGCGCAGTCAGGAACCGTGCGACTGATACGGTCGCAGGTTCGAATCCTGCCTCGGGCATGGATGTGTGTGATGTCCTTAGGTTTCGATGGGTTCCATGAGAATATTAATCAAACAATATATTGAGCATTCTTTTGGTTTCCTTGCAGTGTAAGCTGCGTAGAAACTAAAAGTAAAAGAAGAAAAAGATTTCGCATACAGACTGCACCCAGCTGCAACAACCGCTGCGTGGAAACTACGCTAACATAAACGGCTCGTGATCCGCTCGACACGCGCCAGAAGGGCTGTTTTTGTTCTGAACACTTAACCATGTATAGCTCCCACTTGTGTCGTTTTTATTTCTGGCCAAGCTCCGCGTATACCATCTGGAAGAAACCGTAGACGGGGAGCAGGCGGGGTCCCCTCGTCACAACGGCATAGCGGAAGCGGTGAGTCACGCGGCGAGCCCACGCAGCACACACCCAGCTGCCGTCGCGTTAGCAAACTGAACCACGCATAGTTTGCGTCCGCGAGCGACCGAAAGAAGACGAGACAGTAAGTCTAAGCAGAAACCCGCAGATGCTCTGCAGTAACGATGACAAGTTTACGTAATTCAACAAGCTGCTATCGCGCGAAATAGAGACATAGGAAATGCGCTGTCCTCAAAGTAGGTCAAGAATCGACGAGCTGCTATTGGCAAAATCAGACGAATTCACAAATTCACTGTTAGTCTAAGAAGTAAAAGTCATTGCTACGTATTCCGTGTCCGTCCCCAGCACACGTTGTAGTCAGGATGGCCGAGCGGTCTAAGGCGCTGCGTTCAGGTCGCAGTCCACTTCTGTGGGCGTGGGTTCGAATCCCACTTCTGACAAAAGATTTTAACTGCATAGTCAAGTTACGTTATGGTTATTAAAGACTAAAATGATTCGACTCACAACACTGTGATGTCATTCAAACAACTAAACGCTTCAGACTCTGGAAATGTTTATTTTGCTCTCTCACAGACCATGCAGGTAAAATCAGCTGTTGTGGTGTTATGCTCTATTTACTCTACTCCCACAATTACATCCACCAACGATCTTCGTCTGTCAACATAACAACCAAAATTCGATATAACAAAGTATATTACCAATGATAGAATCACGAGCTGAATGTAACCTTATTATGACGACAAAAAGTTAATTGCCCTGTGTTACCTCATTTCTTCATTCCTCTTTTGCCGATGACAGAAACAGTATTTTATTTTTATCGATTTTATGTATCAACTATTTATCATGCAGTACAGTATTTTCGTTTTTGAGAATTACTTAGGGACTGTCTATAATGCAGTGGTGCCATTTTTTGTTTCTTACGTTAATGTCTCCATAAGCCTTTTCTGATTAACTCTCGAGGTTTTCCACAGGGTGCAGCATCTCTATTTCTGAAAGTAATGATACGAAAAGTTACACAGCAAAGATTAAAGCTTTCCAAATGTAAGTACCAGCTAGGAAGTCACTCTTCATCGATGAAAATTTCAGACAAAAAGAGAATACAAGCTTTCGACACGTGCTTTTACACAAGAGTGCTGAAGCTTAGATGAGTTGATCGCATAGCTAACCGAGAGCTAGTGACTCGAGTTGTAAAGAAAAGATATCTGTCGCATAATTATACTTATAAAAGGCATCGGTTGGTAGGACACAATCTCAGACATCAAGGAGTCTTCAGTTTGGCAAAAGAGGGAAGTGTAGAGGGTAAAAACTGTGGAGGAAGACCAAGACGAGAATACAGTGCGCAGGTTTCAAATGGCTGTAGGCTGCAGTAGTTTGCAGAGATGAAGAAGTTTGCACAGAAGAGACTAGGGGGGAGAACTGCATCAAATCAGTCTTCGGATTGAAGACCACAACTACAAAAGCTTGTCTGCAGTTTGTCTAGTTGACTACAGATGTTTGTCTGTCTTGTATCACATATCCACACTGGCTGCATTGGATGGATTAAAACACCTCTCTATAGTACTTTCGTTACCGGAAAATTTCGGTTGTGAAGTCATTTTGAAATGGTTGCGTTAAGTACAACCGATCAAAATCAAAACACTTGTCTTAGAGACAAAGAACTCTTCAGATCTTACATAGTCTAAACATAGAAGGTTGGCCGCACTACCGCACTTAACAATTAAATGCCGGACGCCAGGAGTACCTAAATAGCAGTGATATGACGTACCGCTTAGGAGGCTTAGATGTGAAGGAGCACATCTACATCTACATCTACATTGATACTGCGCAAGCCACCCAACGGTGTGTGGCGGAGGGCACTTTACGTGCCACTGTCATTACCTCCCTTTCCTGTTCCAGTCGCGTATGGTTCGCGGGAAGAACGACTGTCTGAAAGCCTCCGTGCGCGCTCTAATCTCTATAATTTTACATTCGTGATCTCCTCGGGAGGTATAAGTAGGGGGAAGCAATATATTCGATAACTCATCCAGAAACGTACCCTCTCGAAACCTGGCGAGCAAGCTACACCGCGATGCAGAGCGCCTCTCTTGCAGAGTCTGCCACTTGAGTTTATTAAACATCTCCGTAACGCTATCACGGTTACCAAATAACCCTGTGACGAAACGCGCGGCTCTTCTTTGGATCTTCTCTATCTCCTCCGTCAGACCGATCTGGTACGGATCCCACACTGATGAGCAATACTCAAGTATAGGTCGAACGAGTGTTTTGTAAGCCACCTCCTTTGTTGATGGACTACATTTTCTAAGCACTCTCCCAATGAATCTCAACCTGGTACCCGCCTTACCAACAATTAATTTTATATGATCATTCCACTTCAAATCGTTCTGCACGCATACTCCCAGATATTTTACAGAAGTAACTGCTACCAGTGTTTGTTCCGCTATCATATAATCATACAATAAAGGATCCTTCTTTCTATGTATTCGCAATACATTATATTTGTCTATGTTAAGGGTCAGTTGCCACTCCCTGCACCAAGTGCCTATCCGCTGCAGATCTTCCTGCATTTCGCTACAATTTTCTAATGCTGCAACTTCTCTGTATACTACAGCATCATCCGCGAAAAGCCGCATGGAACTTCCGACACTATCTACTAGGTCATTTATATATATTGTGAAAAGCAATGGTCCCATGTAACTCCCCCGTGGCACGCCAGAGGTTACTTTAACGTCTGTAGACGTCTCTCCATTGATAACAACATGCTGTGTTCTGTTTGCTAAAAACTCTTCAATCCAGCCACACAGCTGGTCTGATATTCCGTAGGCTCTTACTTTGTTTATCAGGCGACAGTGCGGAACTGTATCGAACGCCTTCCGGAAGTCAAGAAAAATAGCATCTACCTGGGAGCCTGTATCTAATATTTTCTGGGTCTCATGAACAAATAAGGCGAGTTGGGTCTCACACGATCGCTGTTTCCGGAATCCATGTTGATTCCTACATAGTAGATTCTGGGTTTCCAGAAATGACATGATACGCGAGCAAAAAACATGTTCTAAAATTCTACAAGAGATCGACGTCAGAGATATAGGTCTATAGTTTTGCGCATCTGCTCGACGACCCTTCTTGAAGACTGGGACTATCTGTGCTCTTTTCCAATCATTTGGAACCCTCCGTTCCTCTAGAGACTTGCGGTACACGGCTGTTAGAAGGGGGGCAAGTTCTTTCGCGTACTCTGTGTAGAATCGAATTGGTATCCCGTCAGGTCCAGTGGACTTTCCTCTATTGAGTGATTCCAGTTGCTTTTCTATTCCTTGGACACTTATTTCGATGTCAGCCATTTTTTCGTTTGTGCGAGGATTTAGAGAAGGAACTGCAGTGCGGTCTTCCTCTGTGAAACAGCTTTGGAAAAAGGTGTTTAGTATTTCAGCTTTACGCGTGTCATCCTCTGTTTCAATGCCATCATCATCCCGTAGTGTCTGGATATGCTGTTTCGAGCCACTTACTGATTTAACGTAAGACCAGAACTTCCTAGGATTTTCTGTCAAGTCGGTACATAGAATTTTACTTTCGAATTCAATGAACGCTTCACGCATAGCCCTCCTTACGCTAACTTTGACATCGTTTAGCTTCTGTTTGTCTGAGAGGTTTTGGCTGCGTTTAACTTGGAGTGGAGCTCTCTTTGGTTTCGCAGTAGTTTCCTAACTTTGTTGTTGTACCACGGTGGGTTTTTCCCGTCCCTCACAGTTTTACTCGCACGTACCTGTCTAAAACGCATTTTACGATTGCCTTGAACTTTTTCCATAAACACTCAACATTGTCAGTGTCAGAACAGAAATTTTCGTTTTGATCTGTTAGGTAGTCTGAAATCTGCCTTCTATTACTCTTGCTAAACAGATAAACCTTCCTCCCTTTTTTTATATTCCTATTAACTTCCATATTCAGGGATGCTGCAACGGCCTTATGATCACTGATTCCCTGTTCTGTACATACAGAGTCGAAAAGTTCGGGTCTGTTTGTTATCAGTAGGTCCAAGATGTTATCTCCACGAGTCGGTTCTCTGTTTAATTGCTCGAGGTAATTTTCGGATAGTGCACTCAGTATAATGTCACTCGATGCTCTGTCCCTACCACCCGTCCTAAACATCTGAGTGTCCCAGTCTATATCTGGTAAATTGAAATCTCCACCTAAGACCATAACATGCTGAGAAAATTTATGTGAAATCTATTCAAAATTTTCTCTCAGTTGTTCTGCCACTAATGCTGCTGAGTCGGGAGGTCGGTAAAAGGAGCCAATTATTAACCTAGTTCGGTTGTTTAGTGTAACCTCCACCCATAATAATTCACAGGAACTATCCACTTCTACTTCACTACAGGATAAACTACTACTAACAGCGACGAACACTCCACCACCGGTTGCATGCAATCTATCCTTTCTAAACATCGTCTGTACCTTTGTAAAATTTCGGCAGAATTTATCTCTGGCTTAAGCCAGCTTTCTGTACCTATAACGATTTCAGCTTCGGTGCTTTCTATCAGCGCTTGAAGTTCCGGCACTTTACCAACGCAGCTTCGACAGTTGACAATTACAATACCGATTGCTGCTTGGTCCCCGCATGTCCTGACTTTGCCCCGCACCCGTTGAGGCTGTTGCCCTTTCTGTACTTGCCCAAGGCCATCTAACCTAAAAAACCGCCCAGCCCACGCCACACAACCCCTGCTACCCGTGTAGCCGCTTGTTGCGTGTAGTGGACTCCTGACCTATCCAGCGGAACCCGAAACCCCACCACCCTATGGCGCAAGTCGAGGAATCTGCAGCCCACACGGTCGCAGAACCGTCTCAGCCTCTGATTCAGACCCTCCACTCGGCTCTGTACCAAAGGTCCGCAGTCAGTCCTGTAGACGATGCTGCAGATGGTGAGCTCTGCTTTCATCCCGCTAGCGAGACTGGCAGTCTTCACCAAATCAGATAGCCGCCGGAAGCCAGAGAGGATTTCCTCCGATCCATAGCGACACACATCATTGGTGCCGACATGAGCGACCACCTGCAGATGGGTGCACCCTGTACCCTTCATGGCATCCGGAAGGACCCTTTCCACATCTGGAATGACTCCCCCCGGTATGCACACGGAGTGCACATTGGTTTTCTTCCCCTCTCTTGCTGCCATTTCCCTAAGGGGCCCCATTACGCGCCTGACGTTGGAGCTCCCAACTACCAGTAAGCCCACCCTCTGCAACTGCCCGGATCTTGCAGACTGAGGGGCAACCTCTGGAACAGGACAAGCAGCTATGTCAGGCCGAAGATCAGTATCAGCCTGAGACAGAGCCTGAAACCGGTTCGTCAGACAAACTGGAGAGGCTTTCCGTTCAGCCCTCCGGAATGTCTTTCGCCCCCTGCCACACCTTGAAACGACCTCCCACTCTACCACAGGTGAGGGATCAGCCTCAATGCGGGCAGTATCCCGGGCAACCACAGTCTTAGACCGATCAGGGGATGCGTGGGACGAGCTGGCCGTCCCCGACAAACCCCCATCCGGACCCCCACAGTGATGCCCATTGGCAACAGCCTCAAACTGTGTGACCGAAGCCAACACTGCCTGAAGCTGGGAGCGAAGGGATGCCAACTCAGCCTGCAGCCGAACACAGCAGTTGCAGTCCCTATCCATGCTAAAACCTGTTTTGCAAAGAACGTCTGAACTAATCTACAGAGAGCGCAAACAAATCGACAAAATTTAAACGGTTATTAAAATACAAGATTGCCTAGTAATTGCAGTAATGCTGCTACTTGCGCACTGCTGACACTGCTCGGCGGCGGAAGGAGACTAAGCGAAATTACACTATTCAGGTACTAAAACGCGATGCTACAACTCTCAAACACTATAATACGCCCGAAATTTATGAATTAAACAATGCAAGTACCAAAAACACGCAAAGAAATTAAGAATTAAACTATGTAACAAACGAGTGAGCTAGGAGTATACGACTTGCTGCTCAGCTACTTATCCAACGGCGGCAGGGAGCACACTGACTGTGACCAACCGACACTGGCCGTTCAAAACAAAAACAGTAGACAAACGACTACGCGAATTTACACTATTCAGGAACTAAAACGCGATGCTACAACTCTCAAATACTATAATACGCCCGAAATTTATGAATTAAACAATGCAAGTACCAAAAACACGCAAAGAAATTAAGAATTAAACTATGTAACAAACGAGTGAGCTAGGAGTATACGACTTGCTGCTCAGCTGCTTATCCAACGGCGACAGGGAGCACAAGTGAATTTAATCTGAATTTTATTATACTTCGTGCTGATGATGCTGACCAATCAGTAGCTGTGCAGCCGTTATCTGATGTAATTTAATACGACTTAAGCAACGGTGTAGGCAACCTAATCGTGAATAATGCCTGGAGAACTCACGTTTACACAAGCCCTCTTGCAAATGAAAGGCATTTCCTAAGCACACACTGAACGAAGTGATTACTATAATGTTGAAGTAGCTTTATCCCAGAATAAATTATTTTCAACGACTACACGGGCTACGCAATTTTCGTCGAGTGGACCCAACCACCCGCAACCGTCTCCAAGAACTTTAATGATAAACTTCCGCGGTTCCGATTCGTAAGTACAACGCAAGTCGATCTGTTAGCAGCATGCTGAGCAGCAGATTTAGTAAAAAAGCTGTGTGACCATCAGGAATCTGCTGTAAACAGCACTCAGTATCTACAAATGCTGGTAGCTACACTCGTGTTCAGAAGACCGTGAACATCTTGAACGACTGGAGATAGGACGGCTATATTCACAGGACATGTACGTTAGTATGTTCTGCAGAAATGATTAGCATTTGAACCACGTCGGTTAGCGGGTTCAAGGTCAACATCGATGTCGCGGCGCAACGCCACCTACCGGCAAATTGTGTCTGCGGTTCTCGATATCGTTACGAAGGTAATGGATCAGAGTGACATCAACAGGCATGCAGGAGGCGTCGGAGACATATGCACGAATCGTGTCATCAAATCAGTGAGTTTGGAAGAGCGAGCATTATTGGCATGAGAGAACGTGATGCATCCATCTGGGAAACTTCTGCTCGTGTGGGACGAAGGGTTTCCACAGTGAAACAGGAATGCCGTTTAACACGACCAGACGGGTCAGGTCGCACCACGCAAACCACTCCTCTAGAAGATCGACACCTCATCCGAATGGGATTGCAGAACAGATCTGCATCCTCCTCGGCTCTGGCGCAACAGTGTAACACATCGTACACTTTCAGGGGTGACAGTCCGTAGCAGTTTTGTAAGACATGGCTTACTTGCCTTCTCTGCCTACCTTTGACGAATGTATAGAAACATGCTAGACGTCAATGGAGTATGGAACGACGTCCCTGGGGCGAGGAATAAGGTCAGGTAGTGTTTTCGGAAGAATCCAGGTCCTGTTCGTTTGAAGATGATGCCATATTTTGGTTCCCCTCAGACAAGTGGACCGCCATTGCAGTGACTAGATTCGCTCTGGACATACAGCGTCAAGCCAGTCCTTACGATGTGGTGTTATGTTGGGTATCTACATCTACACGGATACTCTGCAAATCAAGTTTAAGTGCCTGGCCGAGGGTTCATCGAACTGCCTCCACAATTCTTTATTATTCCAATCTCGTATAGCGCGCGGAAAGAACGAACACCTATATCTTTCCGTGCGAGCTCCGATTTCCCTTATTTTATCGTGGTGATCGTGTCTCCCTATGTAAGTCGGCGTCAGAAAAATATTTTCGCATTCGGAGGAGAAAACTGGTGATTGGAATTTCTTGAGAAGATTCCGTCGCAACGAAAAACGCCTTTCTTTTAATGATGTCCAGCCCAAATCCTGTATCATTTCTGAGACACTCTCCCCCATATTTCGCGATAATACAAAACGTGCTGCCCTTCTTTGAACTTTTTCGATGTACTCTGTCAGTGCTATCTAGTAAGGATCCCACACCGCGCAGCAGTATTCTAAGAGAGGACGGACAAACGTAGTGTAGGCAGTCTCCTTAGCTGATCTGTTACATTTTCTAAGTGTCCTGCCAATAAAACGGAGTCTTTGGTTAGCCTTCCCTACAGCATTTTCTATGTCTTCCTTCAAATTTAAGTTGTTTGTATTTGTAATACCTAAGTATTTAGTTGAATTAACATCCTTCAGATTATAATGATTTATCGCGTATCCTACGTTTAACGAATTCTTTCAGCACTAATGCGGATGACCTCATACTTTTCGTTATTTAGGGTCAACTGCCAATCTTCGCACCATTCTGATATCTTTTCCAAATCGTTTTGCAATTTGTTTTGAACTTCTTATGACTTTATTAGTCGATTAACGACAGCGTCATGTGCAAACGACAAAAGACGCCTGCTCAGATTGTCTCCCAAATCGTTTATATTGGTAAGGAACAGCAAAGGGCCTATAACACTGTCTTGGGGAACTCCAGAAACCACAAATCACAGCTGGTGCGTGTCCAGGGCACTGTGACCAGTGTGACCTAGGTGAATGAGTTCCTGAGACCTATGTGAATGAGTTCCTGTGACCTGCACCCATACTCTTTCTGCGCAACACCCCAGACGCCATTTTTCAGTAAGACAATGGACGAACACGTTGCTTCTTGCCGTCACAGGTTGTCACCCTTTTGCTCTGACCCGCCACATCACCAGACTTGTCGCCAATCGAATATGTGTGGAATATGGTGAAACGACAGGTGCAGTGCTGTAAGAAATGCCAATCACCACAGATGAACTTTGGAACCAGATGAATGCAACGTGGATGGCTACACTACAGGTCGCCATGGCGGCTTGTATACGTTGACACCATCACGCGTGGAACAAGGTATCCGGCCAATGGCGGATTCTGAGCTTACTAGACAAAATGACACATGCTGAACCGAGGAGGTGACTGAAATCCTAAACATTTCTGCAGAACACACTAATGTACATGTTCTGCGAATATGAACGTCCTACCTGTAGTTGATCAAGGTGTTCTATTTTTTATGAATATTAGTGTATTTACTTTGAAAAACACCTGTGTAATAAAGTAAAAATTGGGATACGAATAGCAGATATATAGTAATTATTGATTAAAATTATTGAAAAACCAGCAGCTTTCCCAAAGAAATAACATACCAATTTATGCTATTGTAATGAATATGTATTAAATGGCACACAATAGTTTCAAATAACGCTTGTTGTACTGTGCTATCAGCAACTACGAACAGTTAGACACACGCGGCCATAGACACACACTGTGTGTTATATAGATAAAGATCATGTACATTTTGATCGTGTAAATTTTGAACTTTTTTATCAGTCCACCTAATTTTCAACATTCGTCTACAGCACCACATCTCAAATGCTTCGATTCTCTTCTGTTCCGGTTTTCCCACAGTCCATGTTTCACTACCATACAATGCTGTATTCCAGACGTACATCCTCAGAAATTTCTTCCTCAAATTAAGGCCGGTATTTGATATTAGTAGACTTCTCTTGGCCAGAAATGCCTTTTTTGCCATAGCGAGTCTGCTTTTGATGTCCTCCTTGCTCCGTCCGTCATTGGTTATTTTACTGTCTAGGTAGCAGAATTCCTTAACTTCACTGACTTCGTAACCATCAATCCTGATGTTAAGTGTCTCTCTGTTCTCATTTCTACTACTTCTCATTACCTTCGTCTTTCTCCGATTTACTCTCAAACCATACTGTGTACTCATTAGACTGTTCATTCCGTTCAGCAGATCATTCAATTCTTCTTCATTTTCACTCAGGATAGCAATGTCATCAGCGAATCGTATCATTGATATCCCTTCACCTTGTATTTTAATTCCACTCCTGAACCTTTCTTTTATTTCCATCATTGCTTCATCGATGTACAGATTGAAGAGTAGGGGCGAAAGGCTACAGCCTTGTCTTACACCCTTCTTAATACGAGCACTTCGTTCTTGATCGTCCACTCTTATTATTCCCTCTTGGTTGTTGTACATATTGTATATGACCCGTCTCTCCCTATAGCTTACCCCTACTTTTTTCAGAATCTCGAACAGCTTGGACCATTTTATATTGTCGAACGCTTTTTCCAGGTCGACAAATCCTATGAAAGTGTCTTGATTTTTCTTTAGCCTTGCTTCCATTACTAGCCGTAACGTCAGAATCGCCTCTCTCGTCCCTTTACTTTTCCTACAGCCAAACTGATCGTCACCTAGCGCATTCTTAATTTTCTTTTCCATTCTTCTGTACATTATTCTTGTAAGTAGCTTCGATGCATGAGCTGTTAAGCTGATAGTGCGATAATTCTCGCACTTGTCAGCTCTTGCCGTCTTCGGAATTGTGTGGATGATGCTTTTCCGAAAGTCAGATGGTATATCGCCAGACTCATATATTCTACACACCAACGTGAATAGTCATTTTGTTGCCACTTCCCCCAATGATTTTAGAAATTCTGATGGAATGTTATCTATCCCTTCTGCCTTATTTGACCGTAAGTCCTCCAAAGCTCTTTTAAATTCCGATTCTAATACTGGATCCCCTATCTCTTCTAAATCGACTCCTGTTTCTTCTTCTATCACATCAGACAAATCTTCACCTTCATAGAGGCTTTCAATGTATTCTTTCCACCTATCTGCTCTCTCCTCTGCATTTAACAGTGGAATTCCCGTTGCACTCTTAATGTTACCACCGTTGCTTTTAATGTCACCAAAGGTTGTTTTGACTTTCCTGTATGCTGAGTCTGTCCTTCCGACAATCATATCTTTTTCGATGTCTTCACATTTTTCCTGCAGCCATTTCATCTTTGCTTCCCTGCACTTCCTATTTATTTCATTCCTCAGCGACTTATATTTCTGTATTCCTGATTTTCCCGGAACATGTTTGTACTTCCTCCTTTCATCAATCAACTGAAGTATTTCTTCTGTTACCCATGGTTTCTTCGCAACTACCTTCTTTGTACCTATGTTTTCCTTCCCAACTTCTGTGATGGCCCTTTTTAGAGATGTCCATTCCTCTTCAACTGTACTGCCTACTGCGCTATTCCTTATTGCTGTATCTATAGCGTTAGAGAAGTTCAAACGTATCTCGTCATTCCTTAGTACTTCCGTATCCCACTTCTTTGCGTATTGATTCTTCCTGACTAATGTCTTGAACTTCAGCCTACTCTTCATCACTACTATATTGTGATCTGAGTCTATATCTGCTCCTGGGTACGCCTTACAATCCAGTATCTGATTTCGGAATCTCTATCTGACCACGATGTAATCTAATTGAAATCTTCCCGTATCTCCCGGCCTTTTCCAAGTATACCTCCTCCTCTTGTGATTCTTGAACAGGGTATTCGCTATTACTAGCTGAAACTTGTTACAGAACTCAATTAGTCTTTCTCCTCTTTCATTCCTTGTCCCAAGTCCATATTCTCCTGTAACCTTTTCTTCTACTCCTTCCCCTACAACTGCATTCCAGTCGCCCATGACTATTAGATTTTCGTCCCCCTTTACATACTGCATTACCCTTTCAATATCCTCATACACTTTCTCTATCTGTTCATCTTCACCTTGCGACGTCGGCATGTATACCTGAACTATCGTTGTCGGTGTTGGTCTGCTGTCGATTCTGATTAGAAGAACCCGGTCACTGAACTGTTCACAGTAACACACCCTCTGCCCTACCGTCCAATTCATAACGAATCCTACACCTGTTATACCATTTTCTGCTGCTGTTGATATTACCCGATACTCATCTGACCAGAAATCCTTGTCTTCCTTCCACTTCACTTCACTTCACTGGCCCCTATTATATCTAGATTGAGCCTTTGCATTTCCCTTTTCAGATTTTCTAGTTTCCCTACCACGTTCAAGCTTCTGAAATTCCACGCCCCGACTCGTAGAACGTTATCCTTTCTTTGATTATTCAATCTTTCTCTCATGGTAACCTCCCCCTTGGCAGTCCCCTCCCGGAGATCCGAATGGGGGACTATTCAGGAATCTTTTGCCAATGGAGAGATCATCATGACACTTCTTCAATTACAGGCCACATGTGCTGTGGATACACGTTACCGACCGTTAAAATTTTCCGACGTATTCATGTACATGTAACATTCATTTGAACAGGAGCATACAGTGTGATTTATAGTAAACATTACATGGTTCCAGAATGAGATTTTCGCTCTGCAGCGGAGATGCGCTGATATGAAACTTCCTGGCAGATTAAAACTGTGTGCCCGACCGAGACACGAACTCGGGACCTTTGCCTTTCGCGGGCAAGTGCTCTACCATCTGAGCTACAGTAAGTTACTCACAGTAAAGTTTGGAAGGTAGGAACGAGATACTGGCAGAAGTAAAGCTGTGAGTACTGGGCGTGAGTCGTGCTTCGGTAGCTCAGATGGTAGAGCACTTGCCCGCAAAAGGCAAAGGTTCCGAGTTCGAGTCTCGGTCGGGCACACAGTTTTCATCTGCCAGGAAGTTTCATATCAGCGCACACTCCGCTGCAGAGTGAAAATCTCATTCTGGAAACATCACCAGGCTGTGGCTAAGCAATGTCTCCGCAATATCCTTTCTTCCAGGAGTGCTAGTTCTGCAAGGTTTGCAGGAGAGCTTCTGTCAAGTTTGGAAGGTAGGAGACGAGACACTGGCAGAAGTAAAGCTGTGAGTACCGGGCGTGAGTCGTGCTTCGGTAGCTCAGATGGTAGAGCACTTGCCCGCGAAAGGCAAAGGTCCCGAGTTCGAGTCTCGGTCGGGCACACAGTTTTCATCTGCCAGGAAGTTTCATATCAGCGCACACTCCGCTGCAGAGTGAAAATCTCATTGTGGAAACATCCCCAGGCTGTGGCTAAGCCATGTCTCCGCAATATTCTTTCTTTCAGGAGTGCTAGTTCTGCAGGGTTTGCAGGAGAGCTTCTGTCAAGTTTGGAAGGTAGGAGACGAGACACTGGCAGAAGTAAAGCTGTGAGTACCGCGTGTGAGTCCTGCTTCGGTAGCTCAGATGGTAGAGCACTTGCCCGCGAAAGGCAAAGGTCCCGAGTTCGAGTCTCGGTCGGGCACTCAGTTTTAATCTGCCAGGAAGTTTCATTACATGGTTCGTTGCTCTATTGCTTCTGACTAGAGGTCATATTTTAATGAAGCAGTAATGTTACCGTTCTCGAAAGCACTTTGCATGTCATGATCCTTATGTTTTAGAACATGACCGTTGATGACGGTACTGTCCACAAATATGCATGACACACGATTTTGTAACAAACTGACCGTGGTGTGTGCACATTGACTTCTACAGCTAACTACTATGTTTGTTTAACGCTACATCCAATGTAACTAATTTTATGACTTTCGTATTGTTTTGCTATTTTTTATTTTCTTCTTATGCTGTTCTTCATGTTTTCAGGTGCACTTGAAAATGGATTGAGTGTGAAACCAGTAGTGCAAATAAAATAATTTAAAACACAGCACGGTGGAATTTTATTATTTTTCAAATCAAAGAAACTGGTTTCTTCCTAATTTGCTTGAATAAATTACATGGCATAAGCATGAATACCATTCAGTAGTATAATAATAGTTGATTGTTTACAAAGCGTACAGAGATTATGTTTCAAGTCTTTCTTTGTCTATTGCTGACGTATACCCCGACTCGTACCGCACCACTGAGAGCTGAGTCTCTTGATGGCATCTGTGGAATGCGATGAATGATGTTGTTTGCGTGAACGAGTGTTTTACGATAAAAATATCCGTCTTTGCTGGTTGTAGCTAGGCTGTGTTCTGTGGTTTTCTTGACTCCCTAAAAGAAAGCTGCAGTGTGGTTCTTTTCGCCAAACTTCGTTCTCCACTTGTTGTCATTCTGCAGAAGCTGCTCCTTGCGTAACGAGCTGCATCATGGTTTACTTTGAAATGTACCTCCCCTCATAATTCATATACATTTACATCTACATACACACCCCGCGATCTACCAAACGGCGCATGGCAGAGGTTTCCTAGTACTATTAGGTAGCCTTTGCCATCCTATTCCAATCACGAATAGAGCTAGGAAAATACGATTGTATATATGCCTCCGTACCAGCCATGATTTCTCTTGTGTTCGCGGTCCTTACTCGAAACGTACGTCAATTGTGGTAGAATCGTTCTTCCTTCCTTAACAGCCTGTAGTAGGGCACCGTGTCAGACTTCTCCCTCTGACAGAAGAACCACTTCGGGTTTCTATCGATTTGCTGTGTCTACCAGTAACATAAGAAATCTAAATGTTGGAATAACACCTTACTAGAACAGAAATGGGACAGTGACAGACATTTAAGCTCACTACACAGCTGTAAAATTGCATAAAGTGGTGTGCTTGTGACACAGCTAATTCTCTGCAGTGTGTCTCAAAAATACTGCGCTCTATAACGGGTGTCATGACAAGCTGACCTCTCTGTCTTAGGACAGGGATTGTGAAAATGTCTTTGACGGCCATTTAGGAGGTGAACATGTGATAAATAACATTTCTGAAAACTTATAAACGCAAGAACTGCTTAAAGAACACGGGAATGATCCCTCATTATAAACCATAATGACATTAATAGAATACATTCATCTAAACGTGATACGCAGTTTTTACAGTTCCCTTTTGAAGTTATCTGACGCAAGGATACCTTACAAGAAACATTGAGATTTGCAGAACCACGTAGATAAATTTCCAATTAGGATGAGATTCGCGAAGAGAGAAGTCTGTTGGAGGTTACTGGAAACTAGTGAAAGTTAACTTCGGGAACATCCCTTTTGGGACGGACGTCATTATGACCAATAGTCAAATTTCATTTAGAAACTTAAAAAATCTACTTCATCCTGGCGGAATAATGGTTCAAATGCCTCTGAGCACTATGGGACTTAACATCTGAGGTCATCAGTCCCCTAGAACTTACAACTACTTAAACCTAACTAACCTAAGGACATCACACACATCCATGCCCCAGGCAGGATTCAAACCTGCAACCATAGAAGTGCGATTCCGGACTGAAGCGCCTAGAACCGCACGGCCACCGCGGCCGGCTGGCCGAATACATTGAAGCAAACAACAGCATGCAGTTAACGATTCACGGTTAGATATCTAATACTTTTTAGCAAGGGAAGCAGGGAAGTTAAACATCGGGGATGATTAGAAACGGACAAAGTAACTCAGTGAGGCAACGGTGAGACAGGAGTTCAACTGTGGTTTTCTTGAGGAAATCACTCCGTTATTCAGTTGCAGCGATTTAGGGAGGCCATTCACAATTGGATTTGAACCATTTCCCAACCGGACACGTTTGGGTAATTGTAATCACAGTGTCACCTCGCTCAAATTATTATTTATGCCCTATTATACTTTGAAATAAAGAGGAGTGAATGATGTAACTTTATTTGGTTAACACGTCACATTTGCTTCTTTTTGTTGCGCAAGGAAAGAAGCCGTCATCTCTATAAAGAGGCGAAAATCTCATTTCAGCTGACTCACTAAACGGGACGCTTTAAGAACATGAGTAATAAGGACGTAATTTTGTGGTTTCTCGCCAACTGCAGACATCCAAACTAGGTCTTTACCTTCAGTAAGATGACTAATGGTACAATTTGCGCGCTTCTGCTGCCGACATCGACGAGATACTCTCTTCTGGGTATTTCTGATGGAGGATTTTATTCTACATTCCTACTCTGGGCACTGCAATGAAGACCCCTGCTTACGTTAATTTATTTTAACTGCAGTATAATTTTCTGTCAGGTAGAGGAGAGTGTCGTATTTGTAAGATAGTCTACTTACGAATGTGTCAAGTTTCCTAATCGGTGTTTCCATCAGCGACCGATCTTAGAATCGCATTACGAATCGCGCAGTGTACATCGTCGTAAGCAGTTTCCTGTATGTTCCACTGTGTCTGTCGTAATGAGACTTGAGATAGTGCAACGTGCAGTGACTGTAGATATTACGAGTCCTACACAATTTATTACTTGCAGTATAATATATTAAAACTATTTTTAGGATATGATTAATTCGTCAGTTACAGTTTCACGTTGAGTAAAATCCTGTATACACGATGAACATTAATAAAACCAGAAAACTGCAGGTAAGACTTCCTGATTGGAAAGGAAGGAAAACAGGTCCTATGAACATGTGTCTGGAAATGCATCGTTTCCACGGTAGATGTCTCTGACGAATGAAAGTTTCTATGACCACGTGCCGTGTGTTACTTGCATGGAGGTAAGAATAGAAGGAGACGCCGTGACGTCACAGCTGTGAAGCTATGTGAAGCCGAGGGTAGCCATCTCAATCCGACCAAAACATTGCTGCTGTAAGCTTGTGTGCATAGGCTTGTCGCTCGCTTTTGGAAGAATTTTGCGCTATTATGGTGACTTGTGTGGTGTTAGGATGTACGAATCGTTCTGATTGTGATGCGAAATCGAAGGGAATAACATTTCATGTGTAAGTTGTCTCGTTAAGTGTGATTTTACAACTTCTTTGTGAATGAACGTGTGCTACATCGGTACTTGTACTATAGCGTGTTTTTCTCCCGAATGATTTTAGATTTCCTAAAAATGAAAGTCGGAAAGCTCTGTGGGAGAATGCCGTGAGGAGGAAGAATTGGCGTGCGTCTAAATGGAGCACTATATGTTCTCAGCAGTTCCGAGAAGAGGACATAGACCGAACTTCCCTTTCAACAGTAAGGCTCCGACAAAATGCTGTACCATCAGTTTTCCCTACACACCCAAAACATTTGCAAAAGGTATGTTAATTCAAAGAATTAAATTCTTAGTTTTCAAGTTCACGTTTCAGTATAATACGTACGTATCGTCGATAATCGAAGTGTTGAGTAACTCACTTTGTCTTCATCGTTTACCAAATTAAAAGCTAACACTACATTAACTGGCGTAAAGTATAGGCCTAAACAGGACACCGTGTAGATTTGCCATTCTATGTACCGTGTTTCAGTAAATATTGGTGGTAATGAACAGTGTTTCCCAGCAGTGTAACGTAACTGAAATGTCCCAGTACGTATTACAAACAAGATGTATTTATGGGGCTTTGGAGGGAGGGTATAGCTAACTTAGTTTTCAGTTTCTATTATTTAGTTTGTGATACACTTTTATTACTGAATTAACAAAATTGTATCGTTTACATTGAAGGCTAGCTATTCGTAATATTACATTAAAAACTATTTTTAATCGGAAGAAACGCGGAATTTCGCCTTTACAAGATTTTATTTTAAACAAAAACTTTGAAACAACCAATCTGATGACGTTACATGCGTATATGGTGCAATTGGCGACTGTAATACACGCAGCGCTATAGCACACTGGCAATGTTTTGGTCAGAGTGTCGTGGCAGCGAGCCACGCCCCCATGGCTTCAAAACGTAGTACGGCTGGGATACGTAGCGCCACCTCCCCTTACTCTTACCTCCATGGTTACTTGTGTGTTGCAGGCTGTGCAATTGACGCAGCGTACTCTAAATCAGCAGAATGGCCCGCTATTCATGTCGGGAAGAAACCGAGATGGTGTTTCTGTTCAGCCAAGCAGATGGAAACGGTCGAGAGGTAGAACCCGGTCCTCCAAATCCGGTGTCAGCACAGTTCGCGGCCTCCATGCACGTTTGTCTGTCTGCAACGATCCATGATCACACAAACGCCCAGAAAGGACTTCAGATGTTGTGTGAAGTGGCTGTCATCTGTGAGGCTACTTGTTTTGGTATAGCCGTGTAGCCTCTCTACTGTTTCCGTCTGCTTGGCCATACAGAACCACCACCTCGGCTTGTTCCCGACATGAATACCGCACCATTCTGCTGCTGACAGTGCACTCCGTCAACCTCACAGCCTGCAACACACGAGGAACACACAACACGTGGCCGGAAGAACTCTCATTCGTCAGAGCCATCTACCGTGGCAGCGATGCATTTCTGCACACATGTTTATAGGACCGTTTTTCCTCCATTCCCAGTCATGAATCCGTTCCTGCAGTTCGTCGGTTTTATTAATGTCCGCCCTGTATTTTTTAAAATTAGTTACACAACATGTGAACGGTGAAGTCACACACTGCCAGTCATGCACATCTATCTTGACACGGAAAAATGCAAGAGGTAATATTTGCAAATGAACTGAATTTCTTTAATGTCTTAACTGTTCGCCGTATCTTGGAATGGAAATTTGTGTTAGTTGCCAATAGCATCAGTTTAATCTGTTCCTAACTTGTAACTGGTCGTTCATATTAACTCTTCTTAATTTGACTTCCCTTACTGATCCTATCAGTGTGTAGTATAGCAATAACGTATTACATGGATTTTTAAATACAGTACTGACTACATTTTCTCGTTTATAAGACTTTTAAATTTGAATGTAGTGTTTGTTTCTAGGTACATGACCATATGTGTAGCAAGAGCTCAAAAGGCAAACCAGTACTAAACACAGAAGGGAAAGCTAAAAAGCCGAAGGAATACATAGAAGAGTTGTACAAGGGCAATGAACTTGAAAGCATACTTATAAAAAGGGAAGAGCAAGTAAATAAATATAAGATCGGAGATACGTTATTGCGTGAAGAATTTGACAGTGCATTGAAGTCCCCTGTAGTAGCCGATAGAAAACATTCCTTCGAATTACTGAGATTCTTCAGGCCAAAAGTATCCCACTTTGCTTCCAAGCTACATGAGACAGGCGAAATACCCTCTGCCCTCTGTCTCCAAGCAGAAAATAATGATCTCATTAACAACAAAAAAATCACCGTCTGAGAAGTGTGAATATTGCCAAACTATAACTTTAACCATTTCGTGGTTGGTTGAATACATTAAGTCCCACTAATGCAATACGCTGTTTTCAGTCTTGGGACGTCTATATCTCACATGTGTCTTGCGCTAGCAGGTACCGAGGTGCTATCAGAAATTGGAGAAAAATGCTATGGATTATGGGGTAGATATGTAGAAGGCTGTGAGGCATCAAATGGGATGGTAGTGTGTGTTTATAGCGTGTCTGTTTTACGAAAATCAGTTCACATCACCATCTTCTCAATTCCAAGAATGTCTGGAATAACTAGCTGTGTTTTCTTATACATCATATAAATTGTTTCGAAACGTTACTACATACCTCAGTAATTCTGCTGGTTTCTACATAATTTGTACGTAGTGGGGCATATATGTACCAAAAAACTTAATAGAATGCAGATAACATTTGTATGTGATTTGTTAAGGCCGTCTTCAAATGCTATGTTGAAACCTTATATGTGATACTTCATGCTTTTCATCTCAAAAGAATAAATGTGTTTTGGTACTGTTTTGTTATATTTTTCACCATCATCTCCATTCTCATAAAATCATTCTAAAGTTAAATATTTAACTCTGAAATTCCTAGGATTACATGGAAACATGGATCTATTTAGGTTCATGGGACACCGATTTTGAAAATTGGCCAGCTTAACATTTTTTTGTTAGTGAAAGTGTATTATTTACCATAGAGGAAGATAGGTTTTATCTTTCATTTTCCAAATATGTACTAAATAAATTTTAAACATAAAAATACTGACATAAAATGTATGCAGAAGTATTGAAAGATTAATAGAAACCAATGTTAGCGAGGGTCGATCTGAATGCTCCAGAGAAATTTAACGACATGCAGTGCAGTACTGATATTACAAATTACCCTAGACGATGAGCTCAAGAACGACAAACCTACGTTTATAGCATTTGATGATTAAGAGATGTTAACTGGGTTCAATGCTTTGAAATTGTGAAAGTAGCATGGATAAAATACGGGGAGCGAAAGATTATACAGACACTGAACACAAATCAGACTGTACTTATAAGTATCGATGGACATGGCAGCCAAGTAGTAGTTAAAAAGGGAGTATGTCATGGTTATAGCCTACTCCTAATGTTATTCAATCTGTACATCAAGTAAGTAGCGACGTAAAAATCAAGGGAATGTTTACAAAGCGAATAAAACTTGAGAAGAAAAAAAAACTTTCAGGTTTGGTGATGTATGTAAGATTGTTAGAGACGGCAAAGGACTTGCAAGAGTAGTTGAACAGAATGGAGAGAGACTTGAAAAGAGGTTGTGCGAAGTACTTCAACAAAAGCAAAACAACAGTAATTGAAAGTAGTTGAATTAAATCAAGTGACGCAGAGGGAATTAAATATTAAAAGTAGTACGTGGGATTTGCTATTCGACCGAACTGACGATGGGCGCAGTAGAAGCGACATGCTGACAATAGCAAGAAAAGCATTCCCGAAGAAATGTGATAACTTCAAATGTAAATTTAAATATTAGGAAGTCATTTCTGAAGGTATTTTTCAGGAATGTAGCATTGTACGGAAGTGTAACGTGGACGTTAAGCAGTTCAGACAACAGAATAGAAGCTTTCGCAACCTGGTGTTACAGAGGACGCTGAAGCTTGTTTGAGTAGAGCGAATAACTAATGAGGAGGTACTGATTAGAATTGGGGAAAAAAAGAAATTTATATATCTGTAGGTCAGCTTGTTTTATTCATACGGTATTTAATACTTTTACCTAGTGTGATCAATAGTTCTTGTTTTGTGACTATGTCTTGCAAATCTTGGATGTAATTCGTGTCAAAACTACTTTTATTCGTAAACTGTTCCAAAAAATAACGCAAAGCAAATTTTTTCAAAAACAATTTTCAGACTGCAAACTGTTTTGGATAACGAAGCAAAAAATAAATGAAGGGGTGTCACTGTGATCGATAGAACGTTACAGACTTAAACCACTTTTTACGTTTTAGTCTCTGATATTTTGATCAGTTCAATCCTATCTTCTACATAGCTCATATTGTGCTAAGCTTTCCATCTACATATTCATGTCCTACGTCACCAATAATTTGTTTTGCATATTTTAAACTTCGCCTGCTCCTACAGTCCCTTTTCAACTCAGCAATACTTGGATGATATGATACATCTCACACAAATACCCGTTGCTTCTCGTAGTAACGCTTTTCCATACCGACCTATATGATCGCTAATTCTCTGTAGTAGTTCTTCATTTTTCACTTCATAATGTCCAGATGTATTTTCTTACGTTTTGCAGTTATTGAGCACGGCGCAGTACTGACTTTTGCATCTGAACATCCCTGTATATTTCATGAAACCAACATGAGAACAGATTCATCTCACCGTTATCATGCTTCTTATACAGGAAAATCGGTACTGAAGATGGTTGTAGCGTACTGTTGAAACCGGCGGCTATATGAGTAAAACCTGTGATTGCCATCTGGTTAAGTACCCTACTGCACTACGGACAGGAAAGAATGCTGTGGGCGTAGCAGTCAGTGAAGTGTTTATCCAGAGTGGTTTTTAATTTTTTTTACAATTTGTTAGGCGCAAAAGAAAAGTCAGCCTGAACGGCTGTAGGTAACTGCCGTAAATGCAATCTTAGGTTTGCTACTCTTCTAAGTAAACGGACATTAGAGCAGGACGTGCTGATAGGATCCGGATCAGCGTGGCTGGGGTTTCGAAATACAGGTAATGAGTGCACTTTCCTACACGACCAACTTGTTAATGAACCTAGTAGCCGCTTAAATACGTGCAGCTGAAGCTAGACCTGATTGCTCTCGCATTTCATCTACTCTCTACAGTCTGGCTTAAGAAAAGATTTCTTGCAGGTGGTTACGTCAAGGGCTTAAAGTTGACTGTTAGCTTGTCTCAATCCAGGCGATCTGCTAAGATCCAGTTTTCAGAGGGTGCTGTTAATGAGTAACAGGGTCGTAGTTTAGCGTTTTCCAACTATGACCCTGTTACTCATCTTTTTGACTCATCAGATTCTGAAAGTCGGTGAGGCCTTAGCCCCTTTACTGAGGTGATGGCTTCCTTCTGCTATGTTGAATCGTATTAACCAAGTAGAGTATAAAAGTTCCCTCTTATTTATTTAAAACTGTAGTATAATTTAATATCAGACTTTACTCGACTGAGGTTCCAAAGTACAGTGGTGTGCAAAACTTAAGGACGAAGGTAACTTTTCCTTGTGTGACTGTCGAGTGTTATAGCTCGACGAAACTTTGACCGAATATAGACAGACCTGCTACCAGATAATACAGTACTGTATAGAAAGTAAGAGAAAAAGTACGCAATGCGACGAACAGAAGGAACACCTTTAATCAAAGACAATAATTACTAGTCATTGCGATTTACACTTAAGAACCAAAGAAACTGGTACAGCCGGCTAATATCGTGCAAAGCCCCAGGGACCTCGCAGAAGTGCCGCAACACGACGTAGGATGGACTCGACTAATGTACGAAGAGGTGCCGGGGACAATTAACACCATGAATCCTGCAGATCTGCCCACAAATCCGTAGAACGAGGGGGCGGAGATCTAAAGGGCGCGGTGCAAGGTATCTCAGATATGCTCTATAATGGTCATGTCTAGGGAGTTTGGTGGCCAGCGAAAGTGTTTAAACTCAGAAGAGTGTTCCTGGAGCCATTCTGTAGAAACAATGGTCGGGTGGGTTGTCGCATTGTCCCGCTTGCCCAAGTCCGTCGAAATGCACAATGGACGTGAATAGATGCAGGATGTTTACGTACGTGTCACTCGTCCGAGTCGTATCTAGAGGTATTAGGGTCTCCCATATCACTCCTACTGCACACGCCCCACACCACTACAGAGCCTTCACCGCTTGAACAGTCCCCTGTCGACATGTAGGGTCCATGAATTCATGAGGTTGTCTCCATACCCGTGTACGTCCATCCGCTGGAAACAATTTGAAATGCGACTCGCGCGACCAAGCAACGTGTTCCCAGCCATCAACAGTCTAATATGGGAGTTGAAGGGCCCAGGCGAGGCGTAAAGCTTTGTGTCGTGCTGTCATCAAGGGTACACGAGTGGTCTCCGGCTCCGAGAGCCCATATCGGAGAAGTTTCGTTGAATGGCTCGCACGCTGACACTTGCTGATGGCACAGCATTGAAATCTGCAGCAATTTGCGGAAGGGTTGCACTTCTATCACGCTGAACGATTGTCTTCAGTCGTCGTTGGTTCCGTTCTTGCAGGATCTTTTCCCGGCCGCAGCGATCCCGGAGATTGATGATGTCGACGATACACTCGTGTAATGGTGGCACGGGGAAGTCCCCAATTCATCGTTACCCCGGAGATGCTGTATCGCATCGCTCGTGCGCGTCTATAACACCACGTTCAAACTCACTTAAACCTTGATAATCTGGCATTGTAGCAGCAGTAAACGATCTAAGAGCTGTACCAGACGTTTCCTTATAGAGGGGTTGCTGACCGGAGCGCTGTGTTCTGCCTGTTTACGTACCTCTGTTTTTGAATAAGCATGCCTGTACCAGTTTCTTTGGCGCTTTCGTGTATAAGGTGATGACGACCGTAGGTTCTTGGTCTCAACGCGGATGCACACAGACGCCCATTTATTACTGCGAGTAAGGGCTGCAACGGTAGCTGACGCAACGTCAGTAGCGTATAACAGGCTGGGAATTTGGGTCGGCCGGGAAGTGTTCGGATGGCCGAAGCGGTCGGTGTGGCTTCCGGCAGCTGTCTCAACGTCACCAAATCGGTCGCTATGGCCGTAGGAGACGGGTTGACCCCAGCGTGTGTCGAACCCCTACAGCTTCGTGGCACTATCAGCTGTCTCGGAATAGAGTTTCACGACGACATACGGCGCACTGCAGCTCTTAACTACCGCCGCTTATTACAACAAATTCGGGTCCAGATCTTCAACCTTCGTCTGCGGACCCTCGACGTTCCTCAAAGGACACACTTTGTCAATGTTTACCTTGCATCGCGCCTTCCACACATAGCGCGTATTCTTCCAAACCGTTACTGATGGCTCGACGTCTGTTAGCGGCATTTGGAACCTACGTCAGTACCGGCATGCTCTTCAAAGTCAGTTATGAGTCACTGACCCTTCCCCCAGAAAGAGGAGGTTTTGGTCTAGTCCATGTCCACGACAGAGCTGTGGCCCTGTATGTCAGCTGACACATCAAGCTGTGGCGCCACCACCCGGAAAGTTTGACACGTTTGCTGCTGGAGTCCTTAGCTCCGCCCTCCCTTATACCCCCATTGACGACGCATGACATACCCCCACCCTTCTATTACTTCGGGAACTTCTACAGTGAACACAGCTATGTCCTTATCGCAGTACCACCGACGAAACAGGCGTCGGCGCGGGATATATATGGTGTACTACAACAGAGGCGCCCACCAAACATCTACATCTACATCTACATTTATACTCTGCAAGCCACCCAACGGTGTGTGGCGGAGGGCACTTTACGTGCCACTGTCATTACCTCCCTTTCCTGTTCCAGTCGCGTATGGTTCGCGGGAAGAACGACTGTCTGAAAGCCTCCATGCGCGCTCTAATCTCTCTAATTTTACATTCGTGATCTCCTCGGGAGGTACAAGTAGGGGGAAGCAATATATTCGATACCTCATCCAGAAACGCACCCTCTCGAAACCTGGCGAGCAATCTACACCGCGATGCAGAGCGCCTCTCTTGCAGAGTCTGCCACTTGAGTTTATTAAACATCTCCGTAACGCTATCACGGTTACCAAATAACCCTGTGACGAAACGCGCCACCGAGCGAGGTGGCGCACTGGTTAGACACTGGACTCGCATTCGGGAGGACGACCGTTCAATCCCGCGTCCGGCCATCCTGATTTAGGTTTTCCGTGATTTCCCTAAATCGCTCCAGGCAAATGCCGGGATGGTTCCTTTCAAAGGGCTCGGCCGATTCCTTCCCCGTCCTTCTATAATCCGATGAGACCGATGACCTCGCTGTCTGGTCTCCTTCCCCAAAACAACCCAACCAACGAAACGCGCCGCCCTTCTTTGGATCTTCTCTATCTCCTCCGTCAAGCCGATCTGGTACGGATCCCACACTGATGAGCAATACTCAAGTATAGGTCGAACGAGTGTTTTGTAAGCCACCTCGTTTGTTGATGGACTACATTTTCTAAGCACTCTCCCAATGAATCTCAACCTGATACCCGCCTTACCAACAATTAATTTTATATGATCATTCCACTTCAAATCGTTCCGCACGCATACTCCCAGATATTTTACAGAAGTAACTGCTACCAGTGTTTGTTTTGCTATCATATAATCATACAATAAAGGATCCTTCTTTCTATGTATTCGCAATACATTACTTTTGTCTATGTTAAGGGACAGTTGCCACTCCCTGCACCAAGTGCCTATCCGCTGCAGATCTTCCTGCATTTCGCTACAATTTTCTAATGCTGCAACTTCTCTGTATACTACAGCATCATCCGCGAAAAGCCGCATGGAACTTCCGTGGAGACCAAAAGCCCTAAGGTTAATTGGAAAGTGGTGTGGCGGACCATACACGCGGTTACACTGGACACAGACGTCCAATCCACATGGTACATCACAGTCAATGGTAAACAGATCACCCGATCACGCTTCCACAAGATAAAATGGCGGAATCGCCTCTATGTGTAGACTGCGGGATGCCAGACACTGACGAACACCGTCTCACATGTGGCACGGCAGAAGAGGTATGGCGCTTGGTGCGACAAATTTTGTCGTGTTTTTACGAGTGACTCCGGAACACATTACACCTCGGTTTCTACTATTTCCGTGTCAACAGTATTTCCAGCGCACCAAGACCAACGCAGTCACGTGGATCCGTGCGCATGCGGTACACTACTTATTTCACGATGGACCTACAGATGTATTAGACTTTTGGAACTACCTACAAGAACGTCATTGCACGATCGTACGGAACCCAAAAAATACGGACGGTATTTTTCTAATTACTTAGGGAGTGCCCTACGCGACCCTCCATGCAGCTGGATCATGAACAGGTAGGAGAAGACACCCATTGAGTGAGCTGACAAGACTAAGTTCGAGTCTCGATCGAATAACATACGACATACTTGAAGACGTAACTGGATGATGAAGCGTAAGGTGAGTAGCGACACACCCTTCTGCATCATGTACGCCGCACTTTTTTTTTCGTTTTCCCCACATACATTACCTCGGTGTAGGAACGTGCCGAGATATTGTTTTGTTGACTCAGTGCACGACGTGGTGCTAGGTACATTTATTTTTGTTGTGGTATAAAGTAAAACCAAATTAAAAATAAATTGAAAACAGTAAATAAAAATAAATAAATATTTAAACAAAAATTTAAAAATTCTCACAAAACATTTCCCTTTACCATCCCTAATTCCGTGATTCCTTGACGGGCGAGGGGGATACTGTGGCCAGGCCCCGGGTTGCGACCCTTGATCACTCTGCCCTCTCCGCCCTCTTTAATTTTTTTAAAAAAAAAGCGGTATAAACGACCGGTAGCATTAAGCGCGAAATCCAGGTTCGAGTTCCGGTCTGCCAAAAATTTTCACCTTGTACTAGTGATTCACTTCAATGCCCAAATGCGGCTAAGGTCATTACAACCTTTCAACAAAGTTGTGTGTGAGTTGTCTGCTGTAGATATGTACTAAACCTCACAATAAGAAAATGAAAACGTACAGCCGTGGGTATGCTGTAGTTGTCCAGTACTGTAGTGGTGACTGGTTTGTTGCACTCTGGGCCGGATACCCGCTGTTACAGTTCGCAACAGCAGACGGCCACTCCTGCCCCCAGCACGCTGTCTCCAGTTGACTCTGGCGGCACACTCAAGATACCAGTCTGACGAATTTGGCACTCGCAATTCTCAGTGTGTGCACGACGTCGGATGTGGAGAGTCCAACACGTCGGTCTCTTGCGACCCGACTGCCGTCAATTGCGTTGCTGTCGCACGCTGTGTCCAACTGTCAAGCCGACGTCCTGCACAAGTTCTCACGTCACGTGACACGCTGTACTACTCCATTCTCCGTGGCGACTGAAGCCCTTGAGAGTATCAAGTGCTGACAACACTGACTAACCGCTGTCGGCAGTTCACGGCTGTGTAGTGGTGGCCCATTTCACAGGCTTTCGTCGAGCGTGTTAGTTTAGTGATGAAGTGCGAGCCAGGAGACCGTACAGTCGCGAGATCGATTGCCGGCCGGACAACGTAATTTTTCAGTATGCGTTTACGCTAGCCCTCACTTGAAAGTGACGTGAAGGTGTACCTCGAACGACACTTGGCTCCGATTTCACGCTAAACTGAACGTCCCCTTTCCCTAGTCGAATTACTTGGTTCTCACATCTTGCTGCCTGCCTGCCTGCGTTGCTACCTCTCGATCACGGGGTCCCGGGTTCGTTTTCCGGCCTGGTTGGGGATTTTCTCTGCCCGGGGACTTGGTGTTTGTGTTATCATTTCATCCTCATCATCATCATCATTCGTGGGAGTGGCTCGATTGGAGTGTGTAAAACATTGTACTGAGAAAAAAATTGGGACTTCGTACGGGCGCTGATGACCGCGCAGTTGAGCCCCACATACACCAAACATCAACATCATCATCGTCCCCTGTTGTTCAGTCTCTATATGGTTAAAATCAGGATGAAATTATATCAAAGATAAAATCCGGTGATGACGCTGTAAACCGAAGAAAGAGAAAAGTGTTGCGAGGGAGTACAAATGAGATTATTCGTAAAATTAACATCAAGACCAAGACCAAGAAGTCATTTCACAGGAGAGCTTCTGTGAAGTTTGGAAGGTAGGAGACGAGGCACTGACTTGAAATAAAGCAGTGAGGACGGGTCGTGAGTCGTGCTCGGGTAGCTCATTTGGTAGAGCGCTTAGCCGCGAAAGCCAAAAGTCCGGCACACAGTTTTAATCCGCCAGTAAGTTTCAGACCAAGAAGTAGATTTGGTGAAGGAATTCTGCTACCATGGAAGCAAAACACCACAGGTCGGGAAAGCAAGGATGACATCAAAAGCAGATTACCACAAGCACAAGAGGGCATTTCTGGCGCAGAGAAGTCTGTTAGTATCAAACATCGGCGTTAATCTGAGGATGAAATTTCTGAGAATGTACGTCTGGAGCACAGCCTTGTATGGTAGTGAACTATCGAACCAGTAGAGAAGAGAACCCAGTTGTTTGGGAAGTGGCGTTGTAGGAGGATTTTAAAGACTGGATGGACTAATAAGATTTGCGAAGAAAGGAACACAATGAGATCACTGACAAGACGAAGGATCAGAATGACACGACGTGTGTTAATACATGGCGCAGTAACTTCTGCGGTACTGAAGGGAACTGGAGAGGGTGTAAACTGTAGAGGAAGACAGACATTGGAATACATCCAACAAGTAGTTGGGGCTAAAGGGTACAAATAAAGTGATGAAAAGGAGTGGTTGGTACAAGAGAGGCCGCAGCGTAACAGTCAGAAGAATGATAACCCAAAAAAGACAGACAGACGGTGATGCAAGGATCCTGGTCACCAATATACGCATCTAAATCAATTCGCAGTCTGTTCGAGTGAGGACAAGGGACACTGCCGCATGTGGTTCATCCGTCCAATGTTTACGGTGCTTTTTCACTGGTGCTGTTCTAGATTTTGGCTGTTTCTGACACCAGGATTACATTTCTTTCTCGCCGCAATCGACAATAGAAAGACGACGCAGCTCTCAATAGCTCCTCATTACAGGCTGCTACCCTGTACGTTACATTTAAGATACAGTAATCACACAAGCAATCACAAAACATTGCAGTGTACGCCTGTGTTTTGCAGTTACTGCAGCGTTGCTCTTCGAATGGTGCTAAGAAAATATCGCGTACTGGGGACAAGAACAGGTGCCCCCTTCAGTTCGGAGAATTATTGCCCGTGAGAGCATAAGATATCGTGAGCTCAACACATTCTTTGGAGTACCGTTTAAATGTCAGCGGAACAAAACTGGATCCGCTATTAAGCTGCATTTCAGCAGAAACCGATCATAAATCCAATTACAGCGGCTGCGCGCGTTAACCGCAAGTAACTGGCCTTGCGATAAGCACATTAACAAAGAAGCAGATAATTACCGGTACTTCGGGGTCGGATGTTACGTTGTCATACGGCTTTTTTTTAGTGTTCGAGTGTTTCTTATGTAGCTGCGTTAGTCCGTCTTTGTCTCTTTGTAGAGTGAGCAAACAATTACAAGACCGTCTGTTGCACGTAACAGTTCTCCTTTCAAAATTCCTTATTGTATAACGAATGTGAGTCCATGATGAAATGTCCTGGCAAACATGCAAGCTAGGAAAGCGCGCGAGCGGCCGCAGAGACATGTCGTGTCTTTCGAATTAATTTAGAAGTTGCTTACGTGTTCGAGTTAGCAACTAATGGCTGCTGCTGATGAATTTTTCGCGACGACTCCCCTGACTAAAACATTCTCGGCCTTCATCATGTTGAGCCCCACAGCTGGTGGACACTAACGCCGGTTAGTTGTGATTGCTTAATCATGTTGAGCCCCACAGTTGGAGGGCATTAACATGGTATAGTTGTGATTTAAGTGCAGCAACTCTGAGAGGACCGGCATGCGCTGTAACTATCGTATGGCAGCGTAACTTGGTAGGTATCCTAATGCGTTAACGCTGAACCGATTTACGATGGAAAAAAAATTAGTTCGAATTTTGGCCACCAGGTGCAAATACGGCACTGTGAATGCAGGAGAGACGTATAGAAATGTTTGTGTATGTAATCGGTAAGGAACGAAACTTGGACAGAAAAGGTCAAAGAAGTGAGAAAATAACGTCGGTTTTGTTATAAGCAGCCGCTTACACTATTTGTTCAATACGAGCGCCGCAGACATCAACGAGATGCTGTACAGCAACAGATTTGCACATGGGGACCAAAATTTGAACTAAGTTTTTCTTGCTAAAACTGGTTCCGCGTCAGCGCATTAGCATATCTACGCACTTTCACTACCTTTTGTTAATTACTGTCCGCACTGGACCTCCGTCAGTAGTAGCTCTTTAATTATAACCACCCGGTACAAATGATTAATGAAAACCACCACACATGTGTCAATAAACATTTACTGTGTCGCTACTGGCTCCTTTGATTAGAAGATCATTACGTCGCCGGCTTATGCCTAAAGGGCGAGGTGTAAAGTTGCACGTAAAATCTGGAAATGACGATAACAAATATTCTGCCGAATGTCTGGCAGAAGCATGGCCAGTAGGTAGGGCTTGCTGTGTGCAGTAGACATGTCTAATAATGATGTAAGCGTACTGTAATGTCATTGACTTGGTTGCGGAGTATCTTTGCCAGCGGCTGCATTGCAGAGTCGAGCACGGAACTCGGAGCTGCTATGGTGGGTAGCTCTGCATGGGAAACGCATTATTATGGAAGTTGCGGTTGGGTTATTTTGGGGGAAGAGACCAAACAGCTAGGTCATCGGTCTCATTGGATTAGGGAAGGACGGGGAAGGAAGTCGGCCGTGCCCTTTCAAAGGAACCTTCCCGCCATTTGCCTGGAGCGATTTGGGGAAATTACGGAAAACCTAAATCAGGATAACCGGACGCGGGACTGAACCGTCGTCCTCCCGAATGCGAGTCCTGTGTGCTAACCACTGCGCCACCTCGCTCGGTGTTATGAAAGTTCAAGTGTGGCTGCAAGTACTATTATTCTGAATTAACGAGCTATGGAAGGAGATTCAATGAAAGGTGGGTAAGGATGTAAATAAGCATGAGCAGTGCCGCCGATAACGTATTTGTGGATCTACCGTACATCAGTCATCCGCGTCGTGTTGGCCTCCCAGAATTAAAATAACGTAAACCAGTAAGATAGTTTACCGCGAAGGAGAGCAATCAAGTGCTGGTGTCTTACAGCGAGCATGAGAACTTGCGTTCTGTCATCGCGTTTCCGCATCATCAGCAATCAGCAGCGTCGCGACGGATACGCACGTGAACTGCAAATTAACCTTTGTGAACAGTGTTATTTTATTACAAGTACCAAGGAGGACTGGTACCAAATATCTGTGTGTGCGTGGCAAGCTTAAGAACTTTCGTCAACCATTCTGCTTACGCATCATCAAAAATCAGCCGTGTCGTGTCGATTACCCGTACGCCCTTGTAAGACAGATAATCATCATCATTACAGAATGACATTTTCACTATGCAGCGGAGTGTGCGCTGATGTGAAACTTCCTGGCAGATTGTGTGCTGGACCGAGACTCGAACTCGGGACCTTTGGCTTTCGCGGGCAAGTGCTCTGCCAACTGTGCTACCCAACCACGACTCACGCCCCGTCCTCACAGCTTTACTTCCGCCAGTATCTCGTCTCCTACTTTCCAAACTTCGCAGAAGCTCTCTTGCATACCTTGCAGAACTAGCACTCCTGAAAGAAAGGATATTGCGGAGACATGGCTTAGCCACAGCCTAGGGGATGTTTCCAGAATGAAATTTTCACTTTGCAGTGGAGTGTGGGCTGATATGAAAGTTCCTGGCAGATTAGAACTGTGTGCCGGACCGAGACTCGAACTCGGTACCTTTGGCTTTCGCGGGCAAGTGCTCTACTGTCAGCGCACACTCCACTGCAGAGCGAAAATTTCATTCTGGAAACATGCCCCAGGCTGTGGCTAAGTCATGACTCCGCAATATCCTTTCTTCCGGAAGTGCTAGTTCTGCAAGGTTCGCAGGAGAGCTTCTGTGAAGTTTGGAAGGTAGGAGACGAGATACTGGCGGAAGTAAAGCTGTGAGGACGGGGCGTGAGTCGTGCTTGGGTAGCTCAGTTGGCAGAGCATTTGCCCGCGAAAGGCAAAGATCCCGAGTTCGAGTCTCGGTCCGGCACACAGTTTTAATCTGGCAGGAAGTTTCAATCATCATCATTACCTGTGTATCTATCACCGAAGGTTCGGCGAGAGGAGGACTTGAAATACGTGTGACGGCGTGAAGTACAATAGTGACAGACATTAACATCGTCAAGAGTACTGTACAGTAATAAGGGAATGATAATTATTACCTCTCAACAAATTCGCAAGAATGTTAACTGGCATCAAGTCTTAGAGTGTAAACAGTGCAACCTGCGATTTTCTTATCGTCTCAGAATACAGTTGTTCATACCGGACGTTGGAGAGTGTTGTGTTTAGTGTTGAGTGGCTCCCCTAAACCAGCTTGCATATTTATATGCGTAATTTCAGGCACGTCAGCAGCAATGTGGACCGCCGCGGGAGCACCAGGTACGTGGAGAGGGCAGGACGCACGGTCAAAGCGAGAACGGTTTAGGGGTCCCCAACGAGTTGTACTCCCAGCTTGTTACAATGAAAATCGCTTTAATTTATCGAAAGTATCAAAACACGTAGAATTTCTCCGGTCGAGATTTTTCAAAGGACGTGGCAACGTGTTCGATTTATCGAGGACTTTGATTTATCGATGTTCTGACCATCACGGGGTGACTGTAGTAATATCTACATCTATATGGATACTCTGCCAATCACATTCAAGTGCCTGGCAGAGGGTTCATCGAACCACCTTCACAATTCTCTATTATTTAAATCTCGTATAGCACGCGGAAAGAACGAACACCTCTATCTTTCCGTACCAGCTCTGATTTCCCTTATTTTATCGTGGTGATCATTCCGCCCTATGTAGGTCGGTGTCAACAAAATATTTTCGCATTCGGAGGAGAAAGTTGGTGAATGGAATTTCGTGAGAAGATTCCGTCGCAACGAAAAACGGCTTTCTTTTAATGATTTCCAGTCCAAATCCTGTATCATTTCTGTGACACACTCATATTTCGCGATAATACGAAAGTGCTGCCTTTCTTTGAACTTTTTTGATGTACTCCGTCAGTCCGATCTGGTAAGGATCCCACAGCAGTATTCTAAAAGAAGACGGACAAGCGCAGTGTAGGCAGTCTCCTTAGTAGGTCTGTTACATTTTCTAAGTGTCCTGCCAATAAAACACGGTCTTTGATTGGCCTTCCGCACAACATTTTGTTAATGTTCTTTCCAATTTAAGTTGTTCGTAATTGTAATACCTAGGTATTCAGTTGAATTTACGGCTTTTAGATTAGACTGATTTATCGTGTAACCGAAATTTAACGAGTTCCTTTTACCACTCATGTGGATGACCTCACACCTTTCGTTATTTAGGGTCAACTGCCACTTTTCGCACCATTCAGAGAGTTTTTCTAAATCGTTTTGCAGTTTGTTTTCATCTTCTGATGACTTTCAAAAATGGTTCAAATGGCTCTGAGCACTATGCGACTTAACTTCTGAGGTCATCAGTCGCCTAGAACTTAGAACTACTTAAACCTAACTAACCTAAGGACATCACACACATCCATGCCCGAGGCAGGATTCGAATCTGCGACCGTAGCGGTCGCTCGGTTCCAGAGTGTAGCGCCTAGAACCGCACGGCTACTCCGGCCGGCTTCTAATGAATTTATCAGTCGATTGACGACAGCGTCATCTGAAAACAACCAAACACGGCTGCTCAGATAGTCTCTTAAATCGTTTATGTAGATAAGGAACAGCAAAGGGCCTATAACACTACCTTGGGGAACGCCTGAAATCACTTCTGTTTTATTCGATGACTTTCCGTCAATGACTACGAACTGTGACCTCTCTGACAGGAAATCACAGATCCAGTCACCTAACTGAGACGACATTTCATAAGCACGCAATTTCACTACGAGCCGCTTGTGTGGTACAGTGACAAAAGTCTTCCGGAAATCCAGGAATACGGAATCGATCTAACTCCCTTGTCAATAGCACTCAGCACTTCATGTGAATAAAGAGCTAGTTGTGTTTCACAGGAATGATGTTTTCTAAACCCATGTTGACTGTGTGTCAATAGACCGTTTCCTTCGAGGTAATTCATGGTGTTCGAACGCAATATATGTTCTAAAATCCTGCTGCATATCGACGTTAACGATATGGGCCTGTAATTTAGTGGATTACTCCTACTACCTTTCGTGAATATTGGTGTGACCTGTGCAGCTTTCCAGTCTTTGGGTACGGATATTTCGTCGAGCGAACGGTTGTATATGATTGTTAAGTATGGAGCTAATGCATCAGCATATTCCGGAAGGAACCTAACTGGTATACAGTCTGGACCAAAAGAATTGCTTTTATTAAGTTCACTGTCACATTAGATCACAAATTAGTTTGTATAAAGGTATTTTGAGGTTCGGAAAAGGGGAACTCGACTTCAGGTCTGTCACCCTTAAAGGGTGCCAGTGTGGTGTCGCGAGTGGTTGAGTAGGAGGGGGGGGGGGAGGCACTCGGGGCGACAGCTCGTGTGGGCGTGCGCCCGAAGGCCGACCTCGGACCGCGGTTGCCACGCAAGGAGCTCGCGCGGCCGAGGTCGCCAGGGGTCGCAGGGTTGGGAAACCCGCGGGCCGCCCGTGGTGGGAGGGGCAGGGGTGGGGGCGGAGGCGGGGGCGTGGCGGCACCATCCACCCACGCAGTCAGCCTCTGCAGCCCCCTACACTAACCTGCTGCACCAGAAATGGGAGGCAGACACCCAGAATTGAGCTTACTCTGCAGTGGAGTGTGCACTGATTAGTCACATCCTGGCACACTAAAACTGTGCCCCGGACCGGGACCTGAACCCCGATCCTTGCCTAACGCGGGCAGTGCTATTATGCGCTGAGCCACGTGAAGTCTGGAAAGTGGGAGAATATACTAACAGATTTGAAACTATCGGCGCAGCTCGTGATTAGTTCCTGGATAGCTCAGTCGGTAACAACACTGCCCGCGAAAGTCAACGTTCTATGTTCGGATCCTAGTCAGGTACGAAGTTTTTTTTAATACTGCAGGAAGTTTCATGAAGGAGACATTATTACGGCTAATGTGCCCTGTGCTTGTCTGCAGATGACGCAAGGCTTATTGTGTAATTGTGGAACGCAATTTGAATTATTTGTTTGTAATAATAGTAACAACTGGATGACGATGTTGTTGTTGTTGTTGTTGTGGTCTTCATTCCAGAGACTGGTTTGATGCAGCTCTCCATGCTACTCTATCCTGTGCAAGCTTCTTCATCTCCCAGTACCTACTGAAACCTACATCCTTCTGAATCTGTTTAGTGTATTCATCACTTGGTCTCTTTCTACGTGATAGAAATCATTTTCAATGATGAATGTGTCTATGTTAAAATCTAGAACTGTCATTACGTTGTCGATAAAGAATAGTTCCCGCCGGCCTATGTCAAGCTACAGACAATGCTCCCTCAAAAATGCTGGCCAGGAAAGTGTTGGATCCGAAACGCGATACGCTCATGTGTGATATCAAACACACATAAGCGTTTCACCATCGCCAGTGAATTAATGTGTTTTCTTAGTATCACACACTGATGTTTAGTAGCTGTCTGTCATTTGCAGTATCGTGAACTACATTACACAATCGAGTAAACAATTACTCTTCGCGATTACTATGCACTGTGCCAGAGCACGCCCAACTACACTCAGTTAACTGCTACGTGGAGGACGTGTATGTCGTACGTGCGGCTCGCATTTCGAACATGAACAACTACAAGTACAGCCAGAAACAGTAACTTTTTACGTTTTCTGAATCTCTAGCTTTACAAATAAAATTTTATAAGTTATGACTTTTAATTTCGTTGCAAGTGAAATCATATAATAGGTAATAGATCCTGGAAATATGCGTTGATGACGTTCATTTTTCGAAACTCTTTGAAAGAAGTTTTGAACTGCTCTTGATAAGAAAATTCGATGTCCCCAATCTGTAGCAATAATATATACGGTAAACAGGTTCTGCGTAAGCCTACAAGAAACGAAGTAGAATGGGTGGCAGGTATGTGCGTGAGCCTTGAGAGAGCTTAGGACCACAGCAGACCAACGCGAGTTAATAAACAGGCGTATCTTAATGCGATCGGTATTTGCTTTTGTCCCGCCTTAAGTGCGAGCCAGACCACATCCATCAGCACCTGGTGTAGCAGGAACCGGTCTGAGGGATTCGTGGGTGGACGAAGGACTCAGAAGATAAGAAGGCAGCGCTGTCTGTTTCCGACGATTGTGCAATGTGTACCGAGATACCAGTTGACGAACTGTTTCGAAGTAGTCCTGTTTCACCTTTTTAATTGTTGCCTCTTACACCTAGCTGTGTAAAGGAATCTCTACAGTCAAAAAGTTCCAAACTCGATTAAAAACATAATACATGTGTCTTTATTATAAGCTGCATTTTCTTTAAACTAGGCTAATACAGAATTCACCCACATACTCAAACGCTTGAACCGTTATGTACTCTAAAGCGCTTTAAGCTTTCATGTGAATTTTTTTCACCACTTCCACTGATCTCCGGAATCTTTCCCACTATCACTCACCACCCTCTCGTTCGGACCCAGTTTAATTTCAAAATGTGGGGACGTGTGGGAGATGACAGCTTAGAATTCAACCGAGTAGGGTGGATGTTGACGTCTATCACCACTATTCACGACGAAGTGCTTTTTACCCAATAATGACCACTGTGCATGCGTGATGTCGGGAACGAAATCACAATTATTTCATGCACATTGTGTCGATGTCTCTTGCCGACAGAGCCATGGATCCAGTTCTCGATACAGAGAGACGGGAGCAAGGTTTCACAGTTCATTACTTTCTCCCTCTCACCTCTCCACCCCCTCTCCCAAAACTCGACAGCGCCCTCACTTTTAACGGCCGGCCGAAGTGGCCGAGGGGTTCTAGGCGCTACAGTCTGGAACCGCGCGACCGCTACGGTCGCAGGTTCGAATCCTGCCTCGGGCATGGATGTGTGTGATTTCCTTAGGCTAGTTAGGTTTAAGTAGTTCTAAGTTCTAGGGGACTGATGACCTCAGAAGTTAAGTTCCATAGTGCTCAGAGCCATTTGAGCCATTTTTTCTTTTAACGTGCTGCACATTTATGAGTTTTTAATAATAATAACAGTAATAACTAACGAACCCGGAAATGTTTCTCAATTGATAAGTATATATGGGAATTGCGTATACGTCCTCATCTCCTCCTCTCCCCTCTCTTTGCTGATCTCCTCCTCCTCCCCCCTCTCCATCCTTCATCTTCTCCTCCTCTCTTTATCTACCTTCTTCACCTCCTTCTGCTATCTCTCTCCACCTACTCCACCCGCCTCTGTCTGTCCATCCCCTCCTTCCTCCTCTGTATGTCCTCTTCTCTCCACCTCTATCCATTTCCTCTTCGCCCGTCTCGCAGACCTTGAGCTGTGGTTATTGTTACATCCAACGAAACCTTGATTGGCAACTGAATTCGCTTAAAATTATTTAGGAGATCGGTTTGGACCTCTCCTACTGCTGGTTCTGTGAGTATAGTCTAGTACTTTCGATGGCAATGTTTCGCATGGTTTTAATCTGCAATCGGTTAGGATTACAAAGTTACAGGTAGGTCAGAGTCTGTAGTAGTATTCTAATCGTTAAGCTGACAAGCCCTAAATACAATTTCCATTTTTTCTGTATAGACGATGGCATGGAAGAAAGAAACAGCACCGAACAGCCCCCAAAATATACGTTTTCCATATTGGGTGCATCGTGCTGCCACCTACTGCTAGGTACTCCACATCAGCGACCTCAGTAGTCATTAGACATCGTGAGAGAGCAGAATGGGGTTCTCCGCGGAACTCACGGACCTCGAACGTGGTCAGATGATGCGGTGTCACTTGCGTCATACGTCTGTACGCGGGATTTCCACACTCCTAAACATCCCTAGGTCAACTGTTTCCGACGTGATAGTGAAGCGAAAACATGAAAGGACACGTATAGCACAAAAGCGTACAGACCGACCTCGACTCTTGGCTGATAGAGACCGCCGACAGTTGAAGAGGGTCGTAATGTGTAATAGGCAGGCATCTATCCAGACCATCACACAGGAGTTCCAAGCTGCATCAGGATCCACTGCAAGTACTATGACAATTAGGTGGGAGGTGAGAAAACTTGGATTTCAAGGTCGAGTGGCCGCTCATAAGCCACACATCACCAAAGTCAATGCCAAACGACGTCTCGCTTGGTGTAAGGAGCGCAAACATTGGACGATTGAACAATGGAGAAACGTTGTGTGGAGTGACGAATCACGGTACACAATGTGGCGATCCGATGGCAGGGTGAACGTCATCTGCCTGCGTGTGTAGTGTCAACAGTAAAATTCGGAGGCGATGCTGTTATGGTGTGGTCGTGTCTTTCATAGAGGGGGTTTGCACCCCTTGTTGTTTTGTTTGGCACTATCGCAGTACAGGCCTACATTGACGTTTTAAGTACGTTCTTGCTTCCCATCGTTGAAGAGCAATTCGGGGATGGCTATTGGATCTTTCAACACGATCGAGCACCTGTTCATAATGCACGGCTTTTGGTTGAGTGGTTACACGACGATAACATCTCTGTAAAGGAATGGCCTGCACAGAGTCCTGACCTGAATCCTATAGAACACCTTTGGGATGTTTAGGACGTCGACTCGTGCCAGGCCTCACCGACCAGGCATCGATACCTCTTCTCAGTACAGCACTCCGTGAAGAATGGGCTGCCATTCTCCAAGAAACCTTCCAGCACCTGGTTGACCGTCTGCCCGCGAGAATGGAAGCTGTCATCAAGGCTAAAGGTGGGCCATCACCGTATTGAATTGCAGCATTACCGATGGAGGGCGCCACGAACTTTTAAGTCATTTTCAGCCCAGTGTCCGGATACTTTGGTTCACATTGTGTTTCTGTTAACTAAACAAAAACTGTTTTTTGCCTTGTTTTACATCTTATTATTAATGTTATTGCCCATCCTAGGTTTCGGGTTATAAGCCCATTTTCAAGGACATTACTGATTCCCAATCATTGTAATGCACAGATAAACACGGTAACGAGGCAATCATCTCAACTTCATAAGGTATCGATCCATTAATGTACAATTACGTCAATGGCCATTATTCGCCTCTTTTAGATGAGATCACAACCCCAGGATGGAAGTGAACTTTGGGCCCCAGTCCATCGTAGTTAAAAACTACATAACTGAAGTCCGGTCATAATTGGTGAATGTGTAATAATGTACGTAATTTGTTAAAAAATGGTCATTGACATAATTGTACATTAAACTATGGATCGATACCTTAAGAAGTTGAGATGATTATCTTTGCCCTGTCATCATGTTTATCTGTAAATTACCATCTTTGGGAATCAGTTATGTACCCGAAACTTAGGTTGTGCAATAACATTAATAATAAATTGTGAAATAAGGCTAAAAAAAGTGTTTGTTTGGTTACTTTCCGATGTTTCACCAAGAACCCACTGTTGATTCAATTCGAATGATTATTTCTATTAAGTCAGAAAAACTCCTCAAAAAAATAAACGATCATAACCAGATGTGGTTTTGAACCCCGCTCCTCAGGATGTGAGTCCAGAGCGCGGAACGTTGGGCCGCCTTGTTCTGTGGAAAGTGAAAGGCCGGCCTATACTTTATCGTTGCGACATGGATCGTCTTATCGCTAACACGAACCGAAGTGTCCGTTGTTTACGGCCGTACTTAATTCGCCATTCGAGTTTATGAGATTACCGACTTTATCGTCACCAGCGCTTTCCACACTGTACAATTACGTGTGCGTTGCTTGATCGATGTTCTGTTTAGCGTCGTACATTTTGCATAAGCGTATAATCATAGAATGGAGGAGGAAGTCTATAGACATCTCGGGAAAAAGAATTGCTGCGGTTTTACGTTATAAATATGCAAGCGAAATTCGACGAATTTTTATCGGTAAGCGGGACACAAGGTTGGGTCAGGAGTGATTTTATGACGCAAGGCTAAACTTTCAGCATTTAATCTAGTCCACGGACGTAGCCCGGCGAGTCGACCACGCACTATTGCCTGCCTAACCGACCCATTTTCTATATTTCCAGTGAACTCATTATTCTCCTCTTATTGTGTTTGGCCCATGCAGCTTGATTGTACTTGACTCGCTTTTTATTCATAACAGATTCATTGAATAAACTAATAGCAGTACCAAACCAACGTGTCGTTCTAAATTCACTGAATGAGCTTGGTTTGTAACAAATAATATGTGAATTTTGTTATCAACATTTGTTTTTTCCTACTCATCTGTACCATTTTTATAAATTATCTTTTGATTTCCCCCTTTTACAGTACTAAAGATCCATACTCAATGCTGATGATCAAGAAGTAGCTGAATAAGTGCGGAATTGGAGTACTTAGGTTAAACCAGCTAAAGTGTTATTCTCAGCTACTAGATAAATTGAAAGTCTTAGAAACATCAAAGTAATTAAAAAAATCCATAACACCTGGTAGAGAAAGCAAACAAAACCCTCAGAGATTTTTTCAAGTGAGTAGCACGCTATGAAGTAATATTGCACTTATGGAAAACTAGCAACATCAGTTTCAAGATAACACGGAAAACTGGGCTGTCAAATTTAATATACACTCCTGGAAATTGAAATAAGAACACCGTGAATTCATTGTCCCAGGAAGGGGAAACTTTATTGACACATTCCTGGGGTCAGATACATCACATGATCACACTGACAGAACCACAGGCACATAGACACAGGCAACAGAGCATGCACAATGTCGGCACTAGTACAGTGTATATCCACCTTTCGCAGCAATGCAGGCTGCTATTCTCCCATGGAGACGATCGTAGAGATGCTGGATGTAGTCCTGTGGAACGGCTTGCCATGCCATTTCCACCTGGCGCCTCAGTTGGACCAGCGTTCGTGCTGGACGTGCAGACCGCGTGAGACGACGCTTCATCCAGTCCCAAACATGCTCAATGGGGGACAGATCCGGAGATCTTGCTGGCCAGGGTAGTTGACTTACACCTTCTAGAGCACGTTGGGTGGCACGGGATACATGCGGACGTGCATTGTCCTGTTGGAACAGCAAGTTCCCTTGCCGGTCTAGGAATGGTAGAACGATGGGTTCGATGACGGTTTGGATGTACCGTGCACTATTGAGTGTCCCCTCGACGATCACCAGTGGTGTACGGCCAGTGTAGGAGATCGCTCCCCACACCATGATGCCGGGTGTTGGCCCTGTGTGCCTCGGTCGTATGCAGTCCTGATTGTGGCGCTCACCTGCACGGCGCCAAACACGCATACGACCATCATTGGCACCAAGGCAGAAGCGACTCTCATCGCTGAAGACGACACGTCTCCATTCGTCCCTCCATTCACGCCTGTCGCGACACCACTGGAGGCGGGCTGCACGATGTTGGGGCGTGAGCGGGAGACGGCCTAACGGTGTGCGGGACCGTAGCCCAGCTTCATGGAGACGGTTGCGAATGGTCCTCGCCGATACCCCAGGAGCAACAGTGTCCCTAATTTGCTGGGAAGTGGCGGTGCGGTCCCCTACGGCACTGCGTAGGATCCTACGGTCTTGGCGTGCATCCGTGCGTCGCTGCGGTCCGGTCCCAGGTCGACGGGCACGTGCACCTTCCGCCGACCACTGGCGACAACATCGATGTACTGTGGAGACCTCACGCCCCACGTGTTGAGCAATTCGACGGTACGTCCACCCGGCCTCCCGCATGCCCACTATACGCCCTCGCTCAAAGTCCGTCAACTGCACATACGGTTCACGTCCACGCTGTCGCGGCATGCTACCAGTGTTAAAGACTGCGATGGAGCTCCGTATGCCACGGCAAACTGGCTTACACTGACGGCGGCGGTGCACAAATGCTGCGCAGCTAGCGCCATTCGACGGCCAACACCGCGGTTCCTGGTGTGTCCGCTGTGCCGTGCGTGTGATCATTGCTTGTACAGCCCTCTCGCAGTGTCCGGAGCAAGTATGGTGGGTCTGACACATCGGTGTCAATATGTTCTTTTTTCCATTTCCAGGAGTGTAGATAGTGCTACACATTTTGCGCAACGCTGACAAAAGTATTAGGACACATACACAACAAGCTTACGAAAATACGAACTAAGACGTCATCACCAACGGATTGTATGTTCGCATTATTTTTTGAAAAAACGTTAGTTCGTAGCTACGTAGATTTCTTGGAGCTGGACATAAGATCTTTTCTGCAATAAACAAACTACAGAGTGTACATAAGAATAATTACACAAAAAATCTGGCTGAGAGAAAAACATTATTTAAAACAAAATAACAGACGCCCGACTGGACCATGTGAGTGTCTCGACAATCAGTAGTTTACATTAAGACATATTTATGTCTAAAAACACAAATCACGAGACAAATGAAACGCATTTACGAGATAACATAAAACAGTAACCCATAATCTCGATGAATTTGTACAAGTTACTTAAGCCGGATTAAAAACTTATCTTTAAAAAAAGTCTTAAATCAAAATTCTCAAATATACCCTTTAAGTACCAGTTGGTATACACTGAATATTTATAAGGAAGGCAACGATAGGAAAATAGTATGAATGAACGTGGAACACAAATATTGAGTGATTTCGTTTTCCTGAGCTCAGAGTCCGCCTATTCAACGTACGATGGCTCCTGTACCTTGCTAGTAAGCGGAGACCGGAACGGGAATGTACTAACGCCACCGTAAACTTGTCTCCAGTCTGAGTGTATGTAGTGCAGCGCTAGGGGATTTTTCCCAATGGTGCAGCATTAACAAGCACGTGAAATAAAGCATGCAGTGATATGTCTGTTTTAGATCCACATATCTGTAAAACTGAACTGATATAATGCTGCACCCACGACAATCAGACAGGATTTGCTCTTTTCTTTACTTCTAATGATAAATTTTTTAACTATTGTAGTCAACATATGCGGTGCAGTTGCACTCATACGAGTTACCGAATGCTGTTGAAAAAGAAGACACACCACCTCGCTGCAATTAACAGAAAAAAAGAAGCTATGCTGCATGACAAAAAGTATGAAGCACCTGGAAGGTGAGGAAGAAACGAAATTTCATGGGTTGTGAGTGAATATTGTAATCCCAAAATTCTCTAAAAATGAACTAAAGATATACCTATTAAAAAACAACCAGATAAAAATTCACTTGAGACCTTCCTGAGACACAATTTCCACCCCTTCCAAATCAACAATGTGAGTCTAGTGCTGATATGGCTTGAATTCAGAGACATAATATCGACAGCTAATGAGGGACTTATACCAAATAAATTAACAAACGATGGAGCTGATCCCCCTTCACCCACCAGGGTAGCCGAGAGCGCTAACGCGCTTCATCCTGGACTCGGTTGGGCGCGCCGCCCCGGATCGAATCTGCCCGGCGGATTAACGACAAAGGCTGGTGTACAGGCCAGCCTGGATGTGGTTTTTAGGCGGTTTTCCACATCCCCCTAGGTCAATACTGGGCCGGTCCCCGTATTCCGCCTCAGTTATACAGCTCACAGACATCTGACCACATTCACACTATTCCATGGATTACACTACACGCAGACAGTTGGGGTGCACTAACTAATTCCTTCCAGGGGGTACGGGATGGCGACAGGAAGGGCATCTGGCCACCCCTTAACATTACCATGCCGCATCCGATCAACCAGAAGACCCCAAAAGTCGGGATAAATACTTGGAAAGAGAGAGAGCTGATCCCCCTTCGTATACAAAACGGATCAGAACACTGTTGCAGAAACAACGAGAACAGCATGGCAAAGTTAAACATATGCCAAATCTTCAAGACTCGCGATCTTTTACAGAAGCTCGAATTTTAGCGCGGACTGCAATGCGAGAGGCTTATATTAGTTTCCACAGCGAAACTTTGTCTAGAAACCTGGCAGAAAATCCAAAGAGATTCTCGTCGTATGTAAAGTATGCTACTGGCAAGACGCAATCAATGCCTTCTCCGTGCGATAGCAGTGTAAATACAATCGACGACAGTGCTACCAAAGCAGAGTTACTAAACACAGCCTTCCCAAAGTCCTTCACCATAGAAGACGAGGTAATATTCCTGAATTCGAATTAAGAACAGCTGACACCATGAGTAACTTAGAAGCAGATATCCTCGGACAAGTGAAGCACCTGGAGTCAATAAAAGTAGGTGTTCCAGTACAGACTATATAACAATTAGGGTCCTTTCAGAGCGTGCTCAATGTAAGTGTCGTGTGACTAGGGCCTTCTATCGGGTAGACCTTTCGCCGGGTGCAAGTCTTTCGATCTGACGCCACTTCGGCGACCTGCGCGTCGATGGGGATGAAATGATGATGATAAGGACAACACCCAGTCCCTGAGCGGAGAAAATCTCCGGGAATCGAACCCGGGTCCTTAGGATTGACATTCTGTCGCGCTGACCACTCAGCTACCGGGGGCGGACTCAGAGTGTGCTGGTCTTTCGATTTGGTTGCTGTCTTTCATTCAGTTCATGCGAAACATATTTTCCCACTTGCTGGATCTTTCACATAGCTTTCCACCAAAGAGAAGCGGCTTTCTGTGTCACATTCAATTGTTCCGCGAGTTCCTGTTTGAGTATCATCCTAATCCAGTAAGGCCTGCACTTCGTTGTCTTCGAACTTTTTCGTTGGTTTGCCGCGCTCGTCGTTTCTCACTTCAGAGTAACCACTTCTGAATTTTTTGGACCACTCGAAACACTGTGTTTTCCCAAGAGCATGTTCACCGAATGCGTCGACAAGCATTCGCTGCAATTCTGCAGCAGTTTTCTTCAAATGATAACAAAAAACCAATGCTGTCCGCAAATTGTAGTTCGTAGGCACAAAACTTGTCATGTTTGCGGATTTGAAACACCGATGTGTGGTACTTGGGTTCTGTGTGTTGGCATTCGTCGTCAGCCGTTACAGGAAGCAGATGGAGCTGCAGACGTTGTCTCACGGGTCCTTGACTGAAGGGTAGCACCATCTATAGGGAATTTCCGGTTTCATACTTTTACACCTGGTAAATCTTCTGTTTCTTTTGTTGACTTGTTCATTAATAATTTCTGCTCTTGTCCAGCTTTCTTACGACGCAATTTGCCGTATGCTGAACCTTTTCTAAGCTATTTCTCATTTACATGCAGAACGTCATATATTTAATCCCTTAATTCATTTGCAAAGTTATCAGATGTTTGAAACTGGTTTATACGTGGGAGTTGGATTCTTTAAAGTAACTAGCATTCATTGGCAACTTTCAAACAGTTTTTGAAAATTATCACTTATAACTACATTAGCGCTGGCGCAGTTATAAACCATCCGGTCCAAAATGAATACAGTACAACGACTAACCGTTAAAGTCTCATTTTTTTCCCCCAGACAAACGGTAGCTGTGAATGCCGTGTCTCTTACACCGTTACTCTATCTCTGCACTACATTGAAATTTGTGTCCCGGGTACTGCATTACCCAAAACACGGAACTAGGTTGCGGCTCAGATGATTTTAGTAGTGAGAATGAAACAACTGTTCTCAAAAATTAGAAATAAAAAAAAATTTTCCGCCTTGTTGCCCCTCTTTCATCACTCATCAGCGGTTTATAGTCATTCTCCTAACTTTATACACTGCCCAACAAAAAGATTAAATATCCAGATAGGGAAGAGGAAACAAAATGAAACTTAACATGTTGAGGCGGTATGTAACGTTACGTCAGTCACTATGATATCGAGGCAAATTTCCGAAGAATTTAGAAGTACGAGTCCAGTTATTAGTACGAAGCTCCACCCCTCTGACCTGGATGCATGCACTGATTAGGTTGGGAAAAGTGTCAAAAAGCAGTTGTACTTTCTCTTCCCGTAACTGATGTTACCGTTGTATATGGAGTCGTACACAACACTTTGTACACGACGTGAAAGACGACTTCCACAGCGTCCTTGTTGTCTAGTCAGGGCTTGTCGTCCGTCTCATGTGACGTAGAGATCGACGTGGTGTTATCTTCTTCGCTCTGGCACCGGCGGGGCGTCGCGGCTGCTGGGTGCGTGGGCGAGTGCCAGGCTGCCGTGTGACCCCGACCTTGCGGCGGCCTCTCGCTGGGACATAACGGGAGCACCAGCGGGCGCCTTCTTGTGCAGCTGCGACCCTCCCGCTAGCCGCCTACCCACCGCTGATCCCGCTCCCACCCAACTGGGTCGCTCCCAGTCCCCGACGCGAGTAATGGAGCCCCCAGCGCCCGAGCGCGTGGAATTGCGGCTCGCAGATTGGCACGTGTGTGCCTGAAACGCGGCCAGCAGCCAGGCTACAGGTATATATCTTCCCGACCTTCCTTTCTCCTGCGCCGCTTTGCCAGCCATTTATGAAACTGGAGCGCAGTATTACGTTTAATACAGCGCCCGCGCTGGGGCCCCCAGAGTCGCTATACTCGGTCTGATTGTCCCGTGCTTTAAGAGGAAAATGCCAAGACACAAATTCCATGTTCCATATAAGATTTGTAATAATCATCTTATGTAAATTAACATTATTGTGAAACATCTAGTGTGTGTGTAAGAAACTTGCCAAAACGGTCAGTTGCCTTTCCTAAACCTTTTCCACTCACTGTAAACGGTTTGGACGACAGTCTTCCGGGAAAGGGAATAAATCAGTGGTAGTCAATCTGGGAGTAACTGCTCAATAGAGAGAAAATGATAAAAAATTGATTATGGTGTGGTTCCGACTCTGAATTATTTCAAAAATTAATTTATATCTGTAACTGACCACTAAAGTCTGACTATGTCCAGAAAAACTAAAGTAACAGTTTTTGCAGGACACGTACCCATTACAACAAAGTAGGGTGAACAATACACCAGCAGAACGGTAACCGTTTTAATTATCTGGCATGTGATATGAAATATGATTATGATAAAGATATGGAGAAGAAAGTAGCAAAATTTGGAAACATATGTGGAACAATGAACAAAAAATATGAAGTAATGGATGTCCCGACACAATGAGTCGTGGGTCATTTACAATCGGCAAGAAAGTAAAATCTAGGAAGCTGAAATGAGATTTCTTAGCTTTGTGAAAGGCTGTACCAGATTAGACACATTAAGAAACATTGGCATCAGGAAGGACTTAAACACGTATTTAACGTAAGAAACAAAATTTAAAGCAGCGGAAGAAAATGGAGCGAACATCTCGACTGAATGAACCGTTGCAGACTGCCTTTCACAGTCAGAAATACAATCCTGTATGCTGAAGAACACAGTGAAGGCCAAAAAAGAGATGCATAATGCAGCACGGAAATGCCAAACACTTTAAGTGTAGATGGCGAAGACTATCATTATTTTGTTCCTCTCTAACATACGAGTATTTAGATCACTTACATTTCATTTTCATTACAAACACGGTTATGTCTTCCTCTCCAGTCTCCTACGTGATCTGTTTGTTTCCCTGCGTCCTTCGATACTTCCCAACATGTGTCTCTCTGTTGCTTTGAAAGGATTCACGTTCGTCATCCAGCTTTCCAGCCTGCTATTGGTTTAATAATAACAAACGACAAATTTTAAAATGGTAATAATACCATATCTAATTAGCACCACCTACTGTCTATGTCGCCAATGAAGATATTAAATAGAGTAGGTGATTAACTACACCCTTATCACGTTTATTTGTTTAACTGAGTTGGTGGTTCTCCATGTAAATATTCTAAAGAAATAATGTTTTGTTAACAAAGAATGCTGATGTGCGACTTTCCGTTGTCTCTCTGGTTACGAGAGATAGGGAGGGGGCGGAAGGGAGGATAAAGTGGCAGCTGATGATCTGCTGTCGGTGATACGTGTAGGAGACTGATAGCACATAGAATGGGATTCTCGAAAGAGGGCTGAGGCCAGCCGTTAGTAATTGAAACTACATGTCTACTGTCACCACACACCGTTCATTTATATCCATTACGCTTTCCAGAGATTTAAACGCCCAATATCATGTGTGTTTACAAAGTGTGATATTGTATGTGACGTAACATGACAAGAAACGGAACTTGTGACCACTGGAGACAGCATCACAAATTACACCCAGAGTCGTGGCAAAACATATACATGCCACATTAATACGCATAAGTCCGTCTGATGATGGAATTTAAATACACCCAGAGTCGTGGCAAAACTTATACATGCCACATTAATATGCATAAGTCCGTCTGATGATGGAATTTACACCCCAAAATTTACCGTGGAAATAAATAAATAGTGACTGGTAACTGTAAACCTTCTTTTTTCGTTCGAAATCAATAACGGTTTCGGTAAAGCCTAAGTTGTTTCATTCAACATCAATAACAGACACGGTAAAGCGTGACTTGTTTCATTCGGTATCAGTAACAGTCACGGTGAAACCTAGCAAGAACTGTTCGTACTTAGAGATAAGCATGTATTACATTACGTCCTACGTGTACGGAATTTCTGACGATGAGATTTGTAGGGTCAAGACAAGGAACTGTTCTTGTTTTGCAGACTAACTAACCGTCGAAAGTATCAATTTACTATTGGGGTTGCTAAAGTATACTCACATAGAATTTACACAATAGAGCTCCACCAGGATGCCATCTTCCGATTGAAGCCTGTTACTGTGTCATCAAACTGGTGACAACCCCTAACCTCTGAGACAGTGGTGCATGCTTTTCCTACGGAAATGCCAACTTTTGCCTCAATGAATCCCTGTAAAGTTAGAAGGTGGTGCAACTGGAACGTATACCTGGTAAACATCGGAGGAAGAGAAAAAACAAGGAAGTAAAATTAGAGTTCGACATCCCGTCAACGGCGAGGAAAGTAGGGATGGATAGGAAAAAAGTTCGGGTCTAGCTTTTTGAAAAGGAGGAAAAGCGGAAGATTCTGAGTGCGCTGGTTTCCCTCCGTTGCTGTTGGCGACTTTCATCTGACGTCTTTGTACAAGAGTTGCCACGGGCTTCTGTGACTCAAAATCCAATCTCTCCGGCTGCTCTAGCGGCCTTATCTTTTGTTGGTAGAAGCAAGGCACGCCTCCAGCCAGTAGTTTCAGTGCTGAGTCTCGCCAACCAACAGCGTTGCTTGGCGCTGTAGTTTGAGTGCTCTAGGGTGGCGCGGACAGCCGAACAAAGGTGCTCCCTCGTCTTCCGCCCTCGCCGTCAACAACTCCCTTTCACTTGCCACCGTCAATGTACTGACTTGTAAAGTCTAGGCGCTTTGTCCTGTGATACTGACATGGGCACACTGAAGCTATAACGTCCTGGTATACGGTGAATGGTTGTTGGCTCGCTCTCAATTGTGCAGTTAACTGTTACGTGGTTTTTCAGGTTTACTTATGTGAGTTATACTGAAGCCCCAAAGAAACTGGTATAGGCTTGCATATTGAAATACGGAGATATGCAAATAGGCAGAATACGGCGCTGCGGTCAGCAACGCCTATGAGAGACAGCAAGTGTCTGGCGCAGTTGTTAGATCGGTTATTCCAGCTACAATGGCAGGTTATCAAGATTTAAATGAGTTTGAACGTGGTGCTATAGTCGGCGCACGAGCGATGGGATACAGAATCTCCGAGGTAGCGATGAAGTGTGAATTTTCCCATACGACTATTGCACCAGTATATCGTCAATATCAGAAATCCGGTAAAATATCAAATCTCCGACATCGTTGCGGCCGGAAAAAGATCTTGCAAGACGGGTCCAACGACGACTGAAGAACACCGTCCAACGTGACAGAAGTGCATGCCTTCCGCAGACTGCTGCAGATTTCAATGTTGGGCCATCACCAAGTGTCAGCTTGCGATCCGTTCAACGAAATATCGATATGGGCTTTCGGGGCTGAAGGCCCACTCGTATACCATTGATGACTGCACGAAACAAAGCTTCACGGCTAGCCTGGGACCGTGAACAACGACATTGGAGTGTTGGTGTCTGGAAACACGTTGTCTGGTCGGACGAGTTTCGTTTCAAATTTTACCGAGCTGATAGACGTGTTCATGTATGGAGACAATCTCATGAAGCCATGGACCCTGCACCGAGCGAGGTGGCGCAGTGGTTAGACACTGGACTCGCATTCGGGAGGACGACGGTTCAATCCCGCGTCCGGCCATCCTGATTTAGGGAAATCACGGGAAACCTAAATCAGGATGGTCTGATGCGGATGTGAACTGTCGTCTTCCCTTTCGTTATTCGATTACGTGTCATTGTAGTATCATTGCTACAGATACTGCTACAACGCCGCGCCAACACAAGGTCGGCAGCCCGCCGTCTGCCGAGCACAGCGCACTCTAGCGGGCTGTGCAGCTCGACGGAACTGGAGTGTGCCTCGTTCACTTCTTAGCTAGATTTCAACCTAGGCAGACGCACTTTCATAATCGGCCCTCAGCCAGTTCTGTAATGTTTGCATTGATTCTCTGAGGAGGGCCCATCAGGCTTAGTCACTGAGAATATGTTGTAGTAGTTGTATTCCATGTTACGAGATTGTCAGTTCATAGCCGGAGTCCTACAAACTACTGAACGTAAGTAATTTCATTGTATTATGTGTTTCTTGAATAATAATCCTTCTCTCTAACAGTGTGCCGTACCGCATATTATTGCAACCTGGACTCCTTCAGCTCCTATCAACTCGGCCTCCTATTTATTTGCATTTAGTAACGAGCTGAAAACACCCACGCGTTTTGTGCCTCTAAACAGTGAGACACAATAGTCGTCCTTAGAACATGTAGGTATAGATATCCGATTGCTCTTCGGTCAAATAAGCAAACAAGTCGTTTAGCTTATTATCTTTCTATTTATTAAATAATTTTACAGCCTTTTTGTGGATATGATCCTGTGGCCTAGCGGTTCTAGGCGCTTCAGTCTGGAACCGCGCGACCGCTACGGTCGCTGGTTCGAATCCTGCCTCGGGCATGGATGTGTGTGATGTCCTTAGGTTAGTTAGGTTTAAGTAGTTCTAAGTTCTAGGGTACTGATGACCTCAGATGCTAAGTCCCATAGTGCTCAGATCCATTTGATCCATTTGATATGATCCTGTTTTTGTGTCTTTTGTAAATGCATTGTTTTGTAAAGACTCGTGGACATTTATCCACATTCTGAACAATACAATAATTTACTTTCAATCTACATCCAAACTGCGTTTTTTTATCATTATATTTCAATCCTTTGATCTTTATATTTTTCCAATCATATTTCTACTTAATCTTTGGTCGTGGAAAAACCACATGTGAGCGCAATATATTTAATCATAAGAGCACATGAACTGCGTTGAGCGTAACCAACATTCCCCAGTTATAAATGAACTTTAGAGCTACATGAGATGGTCCTGAGTTGCAGTGGATCTTCAAGACACGCTTTCTGGAGCGGCTGCAAGACTCCGCCTTTAAATGTCATTTTTCAGTTGGATAGGTATTACACAATACAGTGTTCAGGCTCTCATGCAGTGCACATGTAATCCATACAAGGAGCAATACAGCAACACTGACGGATTGCATTAGGTCAATTGTACCTTAACTTCATTTTTGTTAAATTTTTTTATCATCCAGTTGCGCAATGAGAAAATTGGTTCACAAGAGCATATTAATTCTTAATAGTCAGATAGCGCTGTTGTTCACTTATCACTCGAATTTCATACAAAGACCAGTCATAACAACTATTCACTCATAGGTTACATTTTAAATGTTCTGATCGCTTTCAATGTGCTCTGACGAAGGTAATTTTACTAAATTTACAAGAGTGGTCAATTTTAAGTGAACTAATGAGAGAAAGGATTCATTTAACTGTAGAAAAGTATAAGTAGATGAACATACGAAGGTTAATTACCTTTGTAACTTCCCTGTTGTTGCCAATCGTTTCTTGGTAACGGATAGAGTTTGCCATTCTGTTGGGATCTGATCCGGTAAGAGAACAGCATTTGAGGACAGGCGCCGAACACGGAGCAGGACTGAACTGTTAAGTCACAGCAATTAGCCACAGTATGGAGACATAAAATTTGCGAACAAGCCGTGGAAAAGTATCGGCTCATGAATATGGACACGGTAGTTATTTACACCAGTGTCAGCGATATTTCACTGAGGTTTGCGCGTCACGAGGTCGGAATTTAGCGCGCTGCACCGTAACCTCATCAGAGGAGAAGTGTTGCCTGAATCACCCGAGGCGTCAACTGGCGGAGGATTCCGTTCAATTACCGAAACGGTTGCCGTAACATCGGACGTTTACGGACGCAAATCTTTTGATTTCCGGAACTAGAGGTATAATCACTGTACATTGACCGTCAGCTGGCGGATATCACTGATGCACTGGCGTGGTGAATCGCGAAAGTTAATGAAAGGGTGCTGCAGACGAGCGGAAAAACAGCAGAACTCGGGAAAGCAGGCGCAGGCGCAGGCGCGAATAATTCACAAGTCTGCTAGTTTGAATGATAAAATTTCTCCCAGCCTGAAAGTTCTGTGAACTAAACTTTGTTAGGAAGTATGACCTGCTGCACCAGAAATCGCGATATCTGACACAATAATCAAAAGTCTAGTTTTTAAAGGACCTTGACAGAAATTTATTTTTTGATTGTAACTGCCCTGATATGTAATGTAAATGACGGATTGTCATGGACCGACGAGATCAGCGATCGACGGCAATCGGCTACTCTGGTACTCGTTTCTGACTCGAAAAAATGGCTCTGAGCACTATGGGACTCAACTTCTGAGGTCATTAGTCCCCTAGAACTTAGAACTAGTTAAACCTAAGGACATCACAAACATCCATGCCCGAGGCAGGATTCGAACCTGCGACCGTAGCGGTCCTGCGGTTCCAGACTGCAGCGCCTTTAACCGCACGGCCACTTCAGCCGGCTTTCTGACTCGTATAGATGGATATCTAAACACTCGTGTCCAGCAACGCTGTGAGTTTTGATTTGTTAATTGTCTGCCTTTTTACACAGTCGTTTATTAACTGTATTAAAGGAAGCTATTCTAACTGCAGTGCGTAGGAAACTGATAGACGTGGCTGAACAGCCGACCTTCACTTTCTACAAGAACAGCTCGTTGTTAAACTGTCAGTTGGAATAAACTAACTGATGGGTACCTGTATCAGTTGTATCAAGAGTGGAAATTTACAGTTCGATGACAACATACACTAGAGGAAGGAAGGAAGAAAGGAAGAAAGTAAAGAACATTAGGATTTAATTTTGAGATCTGTAACGGGCGGTCAACTGAAACCGAGGCAGCTCGACAAAAAGAAAATAAACAGTTTATTATTTCAGAAGTAATCACCGCAACTGTTAATAAACTCATCCCACTGTGAGACAAGCCGATCAATTTACAAACGATAGAGCACAGTAATCAGTCGTCCTTTTTTGCAGGTTTTATTCGGCAAATCTAGATTTCGGCTAGTGCCTAGCAATAATCAGTACACTATTTCATAGTATATGCAAACAACAGGGGACCGATATTTCCGGAAAGCATTTGACACGGTGCCCCATTGCAGGCTGTTAACAGCTGGAATAAGTTTATAGATATGTGAGTGGCTCGAAGACTTCTTAAATAGTAGAACCCAGTATGTCGTCCTTGACGATGCGTGTCCGTGGGGAAGTGTGATGGGACCGCTGCTGTTCTCTATATACGTAAATGGTGTGGCTCACTGGGCAGTAATCTGCAGTTGTTTGCTGAAGATGCCGTGGTGTGCGGTAAGGTGTCGAAACTGGGTGGCTGTAGGAAGATACAAGATGACTTAGACAAAATTTACAGTTGGTATGATGAATGGCAGCTAGTCCTAAATTCGGGAAAATGTAAGTTAATGGGGAAGATCAAACCTGTAATGTTGTGGTACTGTATTGCTAGTGTCCTACCTGACACAGTCAAGTCTTTTAAATATCTGAGCGTAACGATGCAAAGTAATATGAGGTGGAACGAGTGTGTGAGAACTGTGGTAGAGAAGGCGAATGTTCGACTTCGGCTTATTGGAAGAATTTTAGGGCAGAATGGTTCACCTGTAAGGGAGACCGCATGTAGGACTTGTTCTTGAGTACTGCTCGAGTGTTTGGAATCCGCACCAGGTCGGATTGAAGCAAGACATCGAAGCAGTTCAGAGGCGTACTGCTAGATTTGTTACCAGTAGGTTCGAACAACACGTGAGTGTTACGGAGATGTTTCGGGAGCTCAAATGGGAATCCCTGCAGGGAAGGCGACGTTCTTTTCGAAAAACACAATAGAGAACCGGCATTTGGAGCCGACTGCCAAACGATTCTACTGTCACCAACATACATTGCGCGTGAGGACCGCGAAGATGAGATACGAGAAATTAGGGCTCTTACGGAGACATGCAGACAGTTGTTTTTCCCTGGTTCTGTTTCAGAGTGGAACGCGAAAGGAAATGGTAGTGGTACAGCGTACCATCCGCCACCCACAGCACGGTGGCCTGCGGAGTATCCACGTAGATGTAGATTTTAAAGTCCATCGTCACTGTACAGGGCTATTACAAACGATTGAAGCGATTTCATAAATTCACTGTAGCTCCATTCATTGACATATGGTCACGACACACTACAGATACGTAGAAAAACTCATAAGTTTTGTTCGGCTGAAGCAGCACTTCAGGTTTCTGCCACCAGAGCGCTCGAAAGCGCAGTGAGACAAAATGGCGACAGGAGTCGAGAAAGCGTATGTCGTGCTTGAAATGCACTCACATCAGTCAGTCATAACAGTGCAACGGCACTTCAGGACGAACTTCAACAAAGATCCACCAACTGCTAACTCCATTCGGCGATGGTATGCGCAGTTTAAAGCTTCTGGATGCCTCTGTAAGGGAAAATCAACGGGTCGGCCTGCAGTGAGCGAAGAAACGGTTGAACGCGTGCGGGCAAGTTTCACGCGTAGCCCGCGGAAGTCGACGAATAATACAAGCAGGGAGCTAAACGTACCACAGCCGACGGTTTGGAAAATCTTACGGAAAAGGCTAAAGCAGAAGCCTTACCGTTTACAATTGCTACAAGCCCTGACACCCGATGACAAAGTCAAAAGCTTTGAATTTTCGGCGCGGTTGCAACAGCTCATGGAAGAGGATGCGTTCAGTGCGAAACTTGTTTTCAGTGATGAAGCAACATTTTTTCTTAATGATGAAGTGAACAGACACAATGTGCGAATCTGGGCGGTAGAGAATCCTCACGCATTCGTGCAGCAAATTCGCAATTCACCAAAAGTTAACGTGTTTTGTGCAATCTCACGGTTTAAAGTTTATGGTCCCTTTTTATTCTGCGAAAAAAACGTTACAGGACACGTGCATCTGGACATGCTGGAAAATTGACTCATGCCACAACTGGAGACCGACAGCGCCGACTTCAACAGGATGGTGCTCCACCGCACTTCCATCATGATGTTCGGCATTTCTTAAACAGGAGATTGGAAAACCGATGGATCAGTCGTGGTGGAGATCATGATCAGCAATTCATGTCATGGCCTCCACGCTCTCCCGACTTAACCCCATGCGATTTCTTTCTGTGGGGTTAAGTGAAAGATTCAGTGTTTAAACCTCCTCTACCAAGAAACGTGCCAGAACTGCGAGCTCGCATCAACGATGCTTTCGAACTCATTGATGGGGACATGCTGCGCCGAGTGTGGGAGGAACTTGATTATCGGCTTGATGTCTGCCGAATCACTAAAGGGGCACATATCGAACATTTGTGAATGCCTACAAAAACTTTTTGAGTTTTTGTATGTGTGTGCAAAGCATTGTGAAAATATCTCAAATAATAAAGTTATTGTAGAGCTGCGAAATCGCTTCAGTCATTTGTAATAACCCTGTATATTCGCCCATTTCAGGAATTCGTGTGTTCCTCAGTAAAAATACCTAACGGGGTTTCTATGTGCCACGGCCCTGCACATGTCAAAGCAAGAATATCGATTACGTGTCGACAGGACGCTGACTGTCGCAAGAGCGGAGCACGGTGCAGCTGACCTAGAGGCTACAGGGATAGAAGTGGCCGTGCATTCGGCGGTGCTGCAGCGCGACCTTGCCCCGCATGTATCGGGTCCGCCGGCCTCCAGCTTCGGTTACCTCAGCCATCCGGGAAAAGGCCCGCCCTGGACACCGATAGCTCCAGCTCAAGGAGAGGCGCGGGCCGCCTCCGGGCTGGGAACCTATGGGGCGTGCTGGAATGTGCGTTTCCCACACGAAAAAAGGCCAGTGTCGTGACCTGGTCCGCAGGTGTACACTCGATCTCGGGTTCCCAATCGCTTAACTTTGTCAAACGATCGCTATCTTTGCTGTCGTCATCGTCAGGTGCAGCGCGAAACTCGTTAGAGGCACAACCTTAAGCAGTTATAAACAGATCGAGATAAGAAAGAGCTCATATGGAGGGAAAAAGCTCACATCATATCTACATACACGTCTACATTCTGCAAACTACACTACTGACCATTAAAATTGCTACACCAAGAAGAAATGCTGATGATAAACGGGTATTCATTGGACAAGTATATTATACTAGAACTGACAAGTGATCACATTTTCACGCAATTTGGGTGCATAGATCCTGAGAAATCAGTACTCAGAACAACCACCTGTAGCCGTTATAACGGCCTTGATACGCCTGGGCATTGAGTCAAACAGAGCTTGAATGGTGTGTGCAGGTACAGCTGCCCATGCAGCTTCAACACGATACCACAGTTCATCAAGAGTAGTGACTGGCGTATTGTAACGAGCCAGTTGCTCTGCTACCATTGACCAGACGTTTTCAATTGGTGAGAGATCTGGAGAATGTGCTGGCCAGGGCAGCAGTCGAACATTTTCTGTATCCAGAAAGGCACGTACAGGACCTGCAACATGCGGTCGTGCATTATCCTGCTGAAATGTAGGGTTTCGCAGGGATCGAATGAAGGGTAGAGCCACAGGTCGTAACACATCTGAAATGTAACGTCCACTGTTCAAAGTGCCATCAATGCGAACAAGAGGTGACCGAGATGTGTAACCAATGGCATCCCATACCATCACGCCGGGTGATACACCAGTATGGCGATGACGAATACACGCTTCCAATGTGCGTTCACCGCGATGTCGCCAAACACGGATTCGACAATCATGATGCTGTAAACAGAACCTGGATTCATCCGAAAAAATTACGTTTTGCCAGTCGTGCACCGAGGTTCGTCGTTGACTACACCATCGCAGGCGCTCCTGTCTGTAATGTAGCGTCAAGGGTAACCGCAGCCATGGTCTCCGAGCTGATAGTCCACGCTGCTGCAAACGTCGTCGCCAGCCGCGGTAGTCGTGCGGTTCTAGGCACTTCAGTCCGGAACCGCGTGACTGCTACGGTCGCAGGTTCGAATCCTGCCTCGGGCATGGACATGTGTGATGTCCTTAGGTTAGTTAGGTTTAAGTAGTTCTAAGTTCCCCCATGTACCATGGACCTTGCCGTTGGTGGGGAGGCTTGCGTGCCTCAGCGATACAGATGGCCGTACTGTAGGTGCAACCACAACGGAGGGGTATCTGTTGAGAGGCCAGACAAACATGTGGTTCCTGAAGAGGGGGAGCAGCCTTTTCAGTAGTTGCAGGGGCAACAGTCTGGATCATTGACTGATCTGGCCTTGTAACATTAACCAAAACGGCCTTGCTGTGCTGGTACTGCGAACGGCTGAAAGCAAGGGGAAACTACTGCCGTAATTTTTCCCGAGGACATGCAGCTTTACTGTATGATTAAATGATGATGGCGTCCTCTTGGGTAAAATATTACGGAGGTAAAATAGTCCCCCATTCGGATCTCCGGGCGGGGACTACTCAAGAGGACGGATGCTTCTATAGACCACCTGCATCAGCAACCGTAGTAGTTGAGCGCCTCAGAGAGAACCTGCAGAACGTTGTGAAGAAGTTTCGTGATCATACTATTGTAATAGGGGGAGACTTCAATCTACCAGGTATAGAATGGGATAGTCACACAATCAGAACTGGAGCCAGGGACAGAGACTCTTGTGACATTATCCTGACTGCCTTGTCCGAGAACTACTTCGAGCAGATAGTTAGAGAACCAACTCGTGAAGCTAACGTTTTAGACCTCATAGCAACAAATAGACCGGAACTTTTCGACTCCGTGAATGTAGAAGAGGGTATCAGTGATCATAAGTCAGTGGTTGCATCAATGACTACAAGTGTAATAAGAAATGCCAAGAAAGGAAGGAAAATATATTTGCTTAACAAGAGTGATAGGGCACAAATCGCAGAATATCTGAGTGACCACCATCAAACGTTCATTTCTGAGGAAGAGGATGTGGAACAAAAATGGAAAAAATTCAGAAACATCGTCCAGTACGCCTTAGATAAGTTCGTACCGACTAAGGTTCAAAGCGAGGGGAAAGATCCACCGTGGTATAACAATCATGTACGAAAGGTACTACGGAAACAAAGAAAGCTTCATCATAGTAGTCGAATCATAGCTGATAAGGAAAAGCTGAACGAAGCGAAAAAGAGCGTAAAGAGAGCAATGAGAGAAGCATTCAACGAATTCGAACATAAAACATTGGCAAACAATCTAAACAAGAACCCTAAAAAGTTTTGGTCATATGTAAAATCGGTAAGCGGATCTAAATCCCCTATTCAGTCACTCGTTGACCACGATGGCACCGAAGCAGAGGACGACCGAAGAAAGGCAGAAATACTGAATTCAGTGTTCCGAAACTGTTTCACTGCGGAAAATCGTAACACGGTCCCTGACTTCAGCCGTCGCACGGACGCCAAAATGGAAAATATTGAAATAAACGATATCGGAATTGAAAAACAACTGCTATCACTTAGTAGCGGAAAAGCATCCGGACCAGACGAGATACCCTTAAGATTCTACAGTGATTATGCTAATGAACTTGCCCCCTTTATCAGCAATTTATCGTAGATCGCTGGAAGAACGTAAAGTACCTAGCGACTGGAAGAAAGCGCAGGTCGTTCCCATTTTCAAGAAGGGTCATAAATCAGATGCGAATAATTATAGGCCTATTTCGCTTACGTCAATCTGTTGTAGAATAATGGAACATGTTTTGTGTTCTCGAATTATGACGTTCTTAGATAATACAAATCTCCTTCATCATAACCAACATGGATTCCGCAAACAGAGATCATGTGAAACTCAGCTCGCCCTATTTGCCCAAGAAATTCACAGTGCCGTAGACACTGGCGAGCAGATTGATGCTGTATTCCTGGACTTCAGGAAGGCATTTGATACGGTTCCGCACTTACGTTTAGTGAAAAAAATACGAGCTTACGGAATATCGGACCAGGTTTGTGATTGGATTCAGGATTTCCTAGAAGAAAGAACACAACATGTCATTCTTAACGGTTCAAAATCTGCAGATGTAGAGGTAATTTCGGGAGTACCGCAGGGAAGCGTGATAGGACCTTTATTGTTTACAATATACATAAATGACTTAGTTGACAACATCGGTAGCTCCGTGAGGCTATTTGCAGATGACACGGTTGTCTACAAGAAAGTAGCAACATCAGAAGACTCGTACGTACTCCAGGAGGACCTGCAGAGGATTAATGCATGGTGCGACAGCTGGCAGCTTTCCCTAAACGTAGATAAATGTAATATAATGCGCATACATAGGGGCAGAAATCCATTCCAGTACGATTATGCCATAGGTGGTAAATCATTGGAAGCGGTAACGACCGTAAAATACTTAGGAGTTACTATCCGGAGCGATCTGAAGTGGAATGATCACATAAAACAAATAGTGGGAAAAGCAGGCGCCAGGTTGAGATTCATAGGAAGAATTCTAAGAAAATGTGACTCATCGACGAAAGAAGTAGCTTACAAAACGCTTGTTCGTCCGATTCTTGAGTATTGCTCATCAGTATGGGACCCTTACCAGGTTGGATTAATAGAAGAGAGAGACATGATCCAGCGAAAAGCAGCGCGATTCGTCATGGGGACATTTAGTCAGCGCGAGAGCGTTACGGAGATGCTGAACAAGCTCCAGTGGCGGACACTTCAAGAAAGGCGTTACGCAATACGGAGAGGCTTATTATCGAAATTACGAGAGAGCACATTCCGGGAAGAGATGGGCAACATATTTCTACCGCCCACATATATCTCGCGTAATGATCACAACGAAAAGATCCGAGAAATTAGAGCAAATACGGAGACTTACAAGCAGTCGTTCTTCCCACGCACAATTCGTGAATGGAACAGGGAAGGGGGGATCAGATAGTGGTACAATAAGTACCCTCCGCCACACACCGTAAGGTGGCTCGCGGAGTATAGATGTAGATGTAGATCAGGAGAAAGAAAACTGGCATTCTACGGATCGGAGTGTGGAATGTCAGATCCCTTAATCGGGCAGGTAGGCTAGAAAATTTAAAAAGGGAAATGGATAGGTTAAAGTTAGATATAGTGGGAATTAGTGAAGTTCGGTGGCAGGAGGAGCAAGACTTTTGGTCAGGTGATTACAGGGTTATAAATACAAAATCAAATAGGGGTAATACAGGAGTAGGTTTAATAATGAATAAAAAAATAGGAGTGCGGGTTAGCTACTACAAACAGCATAGTGAACGCATTATTGTGGCCAAGATAGACACAAAGCCCATGCCTACTACAGTAGTACAAGTTTATATGCCAACTAGCTCTGCAGATGAGACACTGGACTCGTATTCGGGAGGACGACGGTTCAATCCCGTCTCCCGCCATCCTGATTTAGGTTTTCCGTGATTTCCCTAAATCGTTTCAGGCAAATGCCGGGATGGTTCCTTTGAAAGGGCACGGCCGATTTCCTTCCCAATCCTTCCCTAACCCGAGCTTGCGCTCCGTCTCTAATGACCTCGTTGTCGACGGGACGTTAAACACTAACCACCACCACCACCATCTGCAGATGATGAAGAAATTGATGAAATGTATGACGAGATAAAAGAAATTATTCAGGTAGTGAAGGGAGACGAAAATTTAATAGTCATGGGTGACTGGAATTCGTCAGTAGGAAAAGGGAGAGAAGGAAACATAGTAGGTGAATATGGATTGGGGGGAAGAAATGAAAGAGGAAGCCGCCTTGTAGAATTTTGCACAGAGCATAACTTAATCATAGCTAACACTTGGTTCAAGAATCATAAAAGAAGGTTGTATACCTGGAAGAATCCTGGAGATACTAATAGGTATCAGATAGATTATATAATGGTAAGACAGAGATTTAGGAACCAGGTTTTAAATTGTAAACATTTCCAGGGGCAGATGTGGATTCTGACCACAATCTATTGGTTATGAACTGCAGATTGAAACAAGAAACTGCAAAAAGGTGGGAATTTAAGGAGATGGGACCTGGATAAACTGAAAGAACCGGAGGATGTAAAGAGTTTCAGGGAGAGCATAAGGGAACAATTCACAGGAATGGGGGAAAGAAATACAGTAGAAGAAGAATGGGTAGCTCTGAGGGATGAAGTAGTGAAGTCAGCAGAGGATCAAGTAGGTAAAAAGACGAGGGCTAATGGAAATCCTTGGGTAACAGAAGAAATATTGAATTTAATTGATGAAAGGAGAAAATATAAAAATGCAGTAAATGAAGCAGGCAAAAGGAAATACAAACGTCTCAAAAATGAGATCGACAGAAAGTGCAAAATGGCTAAGCAGGGATGGCTAGAGGACAAATGTAAGGATGTAGAGGCTTGTCTCACTAGGGGTAAGATAGATATTGCCTACAGGAAAATTAAAGAGACCTTTGGAGAGAAGAGAACCACTTGTATGAATATCAAGAGCTCAGATGGCAACCCAGTTCTAAGCAAAGAAGGGAAGGCAGAAAGGTGGAAGGAGTATATAGAGGGCTTATACAAGGGCGATGTACTTGACGACAGTATTATGGAAATGGAAGAGGATGTAGATGAAGATGAAATGGGAGATAAGATACTGCGTGAAGAGTTTGACAGAGCACTGAAAGACCTGAGTCGAAACAAGGCCCCAGGAGTAGACAACATTCCATTAGAACTACTGATGGCCTTGGGAGAGCCAGTCATGACAAAACTCTACCATCTGGTGAGCAAGATGTATGAGACAGGCGAAATACCCACAGACTATCAGTTTAATAAGTCACAGCTGCAAAATACTAACGCGAATTCTTTACAGACGAATGGAAAAACTGGTAGAAGCGGACCTCGGGGAAGATCAGTTTGGATTCTGTAGAAATGTTGGAACACGTGAGGCAATACTAACCTTACGACTTATCTTAGAAGAAAGATTAAGAAAAGGCAAACCTACGTTTCTAGCATTTGTAGACTTAGAGAAAGCTTTTGACAACGTTAACTGGAATACTCTCTTTCAAATTCTGAAGGTGGCAGGGGTAAAATACAGGGAGCGAAAGGCTATTTACAATTTGTACAGAAACCAGATGGCAGTTATAAGAGTCGAGGGGCATGAAAGGGAAGCAGTGGTTGGGAAAGGAGTGAGACAGGGTTGTAGCCTCTCCCCGATGTTATTCAATCTGTATATTGAGCAAGCAGTAAAGGAAACAAAAGAAAAATTCGGAGTAGGTATTAAAATTCATGGAGAAGAAGTAAAAACTTTGAGGTTCGCCGATGACATTGTAATTCTGTCAGAGACAGCAAAGGACTTGGAAGAGCAGTTGAACGGAATGGACAGTGTCTTGAAAGGAGGATATAAGATGAACATCAACAAAAGCAAAGTGAGGATAATGGAATGTAGTCAAATTAAATCGGGTGATGCTGAGGGGATTAGATTAGGAACTGAGACACTTAAAGTAGTAAAGGAGTTTTGCTATGTAGGGAGTAAAATAACTGATGATGGTCGAAGTAGAGAGGATATAAAATGTAGACTGGCAATGGCAAGGAAATCGTTTCTGAAGAAGAGAAATTTGTTAACATCGAGTATAGATTTAAGTGTCAGGAAGTCGTTTCTGAAAGTACATGTATGGAGTGTAGCCATGTATGGAAGTGAAACATGGACGATAACCAGTTTGGAAAAGAAGAGAATAGAAGCTTTCGAAATTTGGTGCTACAGAAGAATGCTGAAGATAAGGTGGGTAGATCACGTAACTAATGAGGAGGTATTGAACAGGATTGGGGAGAAGAGAAGTTTGTGGCACAACTTGACTAGAAGAAGGGATCGGTTGGTAGGACATGTTTTGAGGCATCAAGGGATCACAAATTTAGCATTGGAGGGCAGTGTGGAGGGTAAAAATCGTAGAGGGAGACCAAGAGCTCAATACACTAAGCAGATTCAGATGGATGTAGGTTGCAGTAGGTACTGGGAGATGAAGAAACTTGCACAGGATAGAGTAGCATGGAGAGCTGCATCAAACCAGTCTCAGGACTGAAGACCACAACAACAAAACAATAAGTTGTAGGGGACTGATGACCTCCGATGTTGAGTCCCATAGTGCTCAGAGCCATTTGAACCATTTGTAAACGTCGTCGAACTGTTCGTGCAGATTGTTGTTGTCGTGAAAACGTCCCCGTCTGTTGACTCAGGGATCGAGACGTGGCTCCACGATCCGTTACAACCATGCGGATAAGATACCTGTCATCTCGACTGCTAGTGATACGATGTCGTTGGGATCCAGCACGGCGTTCTGCATTACCCTCCTGAACCCACTGATTCCATATTCTGCTAACAGTAATTGGATCTCGACCAACGCGAGCAGCAATGTCGCGATACGATAAACCGCAATCGCGATAGGCTACAATCCGACCTTTATCAAAGTCGGAAACGTGATGTGACGCATTTCTCCTCCTTACACGAGGCATCACAACAACGTTTCACCAGTTGTTTGTATATGAAAGATCCGTTGGAAATTTTCCTCATTTCAGCACGTTGTGGGTGTCGCCACCGGGACCAACCTTGTGTGAATGCTCTGAAAAGCCTATCATTTGCATATCACAGCATCTTCGTCCTGTCCGTAAAATTTCGCCTCTGTAGCACGTCATCTTCATGGTGCAGCAATTTTAATGGCCAGTAGTGTAATATAGTGTTGTCCTCACAATCGCTATGGGAGCGATATTTAGGGGGTTGTAGTATATTCCAAGAGTCATCATGTAAAGCCTGTTTCTGGAACTTCGTTAGTAGACTTTCTCGGGATAGTTTGCCTCTATTTTCAGGAGTATGCCAGTTCACTTCTTTCAACATCTTAGTCTCCCAGTAGTCTAATAAACCTGCGACCATTCGTGCTGTTCTTCTCTGTATACGTACTATATCCGCTGTTAGTCCTATTTAATGCAGGCCTGACGCATTTGAGAAATATTCTAGAATGAGTCGCACGACTAATTTGTAAGTCATTTCTTTTGTACACTGATTGCACTTCCCCAGTATTCTACCGTCAAACCGAAGTCTACTACCCGCGTTACCGGCGACTGAAGCTATGTGATCATTGCATTTCATATCCCTATAAAGTGTAATACCCAGGTATTTGTATGAGTAGACCAATTTCACCTACGAGTCGTTGATACCGCAATCATGTACTACTAAGTTGTTGTGAAGAACAGTGTTTCATACTTTCGAACATTTAAAGCAAGTTGCCAATCTTGGCACCATGTTGAAATCTTATCAGTATGTGATTGAGAATTTGTACAGCTTTTACGTATTTTGCTAGTTCGTGCGGTTATTCCGCTGCATAAATCATACTGGCAGCAGAACTGCTGCTTGGACGCAATGTAAGTCCCTGACAGTGCATAAATACCAGACATAATCTGTAGATTACTCGAGAGTTAAATACACATTTAACAGCACTAGACATAAGCAGAGCGGAACTACAGCTAACTCTCACTAATTATAATTCCTTCTAAGACGGGAAACGACTAGAAAGTGCAGTTTAACGAAATGAATCACGGCATCAAAAGAGGTTATACGGTGAACATCAACAAAATTTAAACAAGGGTAAAGGAATGTAGTATTAAATCAGGACATGCGGAGGTAATTACATTAGGAAATGAGACATTATAGGTAGTAGAGGCTTTTTGCTATTTGGGCAGCAAAATAGTTAATGACGTTCGAAGTAGAGATGATATAAAATGCAGACTGGCTCTGTCAAGAAAAGCATTTCTGGAAAAGAGAAGTTCGTTAACTTAAAATAAAAACCAAGCAAGTCTGTTTTAAAAGGTTTGTACGGATTGTTCCGTTGTGCCGAAGTAAAACGTGGGCTACAAACAGTTTAGACAAGAAGAGAATAGAATCTCATGAAATGTGGTGCTACAAAGAAGTATCGAAGGTTAGGCCGGTATATTGCCTGTTTGCAACAAGTGTCCACGAAAGCCTCAACGGTTTTATATTACATGGTTAGATCAAATAAGTGGTGAAGAGGTACTGAACAGAATTGGAGAAAAAATATATTTACGGCACAACTTCACGAAATGAAAGGATGGTTTAATAGGATATGGCCTGAGGCACCAAACAATCGTCAATTTAGTAATGGAGGGAAGTGTGGGAGATAAAAGTTTTAGAGGGAGACCAAGGGTTGGATACAGTAAGCAAGATGAAATGGATGTACGTTTCAGCAGTAATTCAAAATATTGAAAGAAATGTTTCCTAAGCTGTTTTGTACTCGGGGGTTGGATTATTTAAAGAGTAGGGGGTCAATTTCGCAAAGCAATCATCAAAAGAACTTGACAAAATCGCCTTTGAAGATTAAAGGCGCTCTTAGACAAAAGAATTGTAGTTATTTAAAATATTCGCTCGTAGGTGAGCACGTAGAATGAAAATTTCGCGATTGTTAAGTCGGTGGTTCGAATCTAATTAGGAGCAATTTTTTGTCTATTATTTTACTTTCCTTATCTGTTAATATATCGATATGTTATTCAACAAATACTGAATCTTATTTTTCAATAGAAATGACACATCTCTGCTTTTAATTACTGTTTACATGCAAATAAATTAAAATTTGACATCTACATATGAAATTCCTTTTTGGTAAAGGAAAAGAAAATTTCATACAAGAATACAAAATAAATTCGAAGTTTTTCTTCTATTTGTCGTTTCACATTTTTGCAAAAAATTCCAACTGACTGCCAATACTACTATTTTGATTTGAGTACCAATTAGAAGCAAGTAGATGTTAATTTGCATTAAAATTAGTTTTCAAAATATTTAACTAACGTTTCCATTTATTAATAAATATTAACTGACAAACCCGATATTGCCTGGGTAATCATTTTGTCATTTTTTCTATCAGAAACAGAAAATGAAATTGAACTGTATTCGTAGTGTAATACCGAAAAAAATTCATTTCTGTGTATTCTTGAAAACACTTTTGGAATTATGAAACAGTCGTACAAAGAAATATACATAATATGCAGATATGGAAGTAAAGCTGCTTCGCGTGTATACAACGGGATTTTGTAAAAGTCTGTGTGGCAATGCCTCTTCATAGCTCTACAGAGGCTATTGTTTTCGCCTGTAGCCATTTGCGCTTCGCAGCTGAAAGCAGACAAAAACGCTTCCAGATGTTAGGAATCTCCTTGAGTCGACTGTAGGAGTGCCATAATAGTAAAGAATGAATCTATTAAAACTTACTGTACGATGCGACATTTCTTCACCCATCTTTGTGGTTATGACGTCATATCTCTTGAACTATGAGTTGTACAGTGATAAATTTGTGTAGTTTCATTCATCGGCATATGTTGGTACTGTCAACGAACTTAACGGCGAATAGAGTTGGTTAGATGGCGATCAGTTTGGCTTTAGGAAAGGTAAAGGTACGAGAGAGACAATTCTGACGTTGCGCTTGATAATGGCAGCAAGACTAAAGAAAAATAAAGACACGTTCACAGGATCTGTCGACCTGAAAAAAAGCGTTAGAAAATGTAAAATTGCACAAGATGTTCGAAATTCTAACAGGGGAGAGAAGGGTAATATACAATATGTACAAGAGCCAAGAGGGAATAGCAAGAGTTGAAGTAAGAGAAGAAGTGCTCAGATTAAAAAGGGTATAAGACAAGGATGTATCTTTCGCCCCTACTGTTCAATCTGTTCATCGAAGAAGCAATGATGGAAATAAAACAAAGGTTGAAGAGCGGAATTACAATTCAAGGTGAAAGGATATCCATGATGACATTGCTAACCAGAGTGAAAAAGAAGAAGAATTACGTGATCTGCTGAATGGAATGGTCTAATGAGTATAGAGTATGGACTGGGAGTAAATCGAAGAAAGAGGAAATTAATGAGAAGTAGCAGAAATGAGAATAGCGATAAACTTAACATCAGGATTGATGATCAAGAAGTAGATGAAGTTAAGGAAGTCTGCTACCTAGTCTGCTACCAGTGACAGACGGAGTAAGGAGGACATCAAAAGTAGACCAGCACTGGCAAAAAGGGCATTCCTGGCCAAGAGAAGTGTACTAATATCAGACATAGGCCTTAATGTGGGGAAGAAATTTCTGAGCATGTGCGTTTGGAGCACAGCAATGTATGGAAGTGGAACGTGGACTGTGGGAAAACGGGAACAGAAAAGAATCGAAGTATTTGAGATGTGGTGCTACAGACGAATGCTGAAAATTAGGTGAACTTATAAGATAAGGAGTGATGATGTTCTGCACAGAATCGGAGAGGAAAGGAATATATGGAAAAAAATGACAAGGAGAAGGCACTGGATGATAGGACATCTGTTAAGACATCAGGGAATGACTTCCATGGTACTAGAGGAAGCTGTAGAGGGCAAAAACTGTGAGGAAGGCAGAGATTGTAATACATCCAGCAAATAGTTGAGGACGTAGGTTGCAGTTTCTACTCTGAGATGGAGAGGTTGGCACAGGAGAGGAATTCGTGGCGGGCTCCATCAAACCAGTCAGAAGAGTGATGACCCAAAAAAATAAAGTAAAAAGAGTTAGTAACAAAGCAGCGATAAATTTAAACGTCAAGTATGATGCAGCAGATTTTCGCCAATGTTTATGACGTCATATCTCCTGACTATGGCAGGCAGATTGTTGTAACAAAAATGGCTCTGAGAACTATGGGACTTAACATCTATCGTCATCAGTCCCCTAGAACTTAGAACTACTTAAACCTAACTAACCTAAGGACATCACACAACACCCAGTCATCACGAGGCAGAGAAAATCCCTGACCCCACCGGGAATCGAACCCGGGAACCCGGGCGTGGGAAGCGAGAACGCTACCGCAACACAACGAGCTGCGGACGATTGTTGTAACCCCCGCAGAGATTGTTGCCCGACAGTAAGGGATATGAATACCAAGTTTGGATGAAATAGTCCAGTGGCCTAGGAGGAGATGTGGAACGTCCACAGATACATTTCAACATACATACACTGAGGTTACAAAAGTCATAAAAGTCCAACATAACCATTTCCAGTTAGTGATCTGTTCACTTGGACCAGAGGACCCACACCACTATGGGGCCACCACCAGCTTGCACAGTGTCTTGTTGACAACTTGGGTCCGTGGCGTAGAGGGGTCTGGTCACACTCGCACCCCACCATTAGCTCTAACCAAATGAATTCGGGCTCATCTGACCATGTCACTGTTTTCCAGTCGTCTAGCGTTCGACAGGTATGTTCTTGAGCCCAGGAGAGGCGCTGAAGGCGATGTCGTGCTGTTAACAAAGGCACTAGCGTAGGTTGTCTGCTCTCATAGCCCACTGACGCCAAATTTCGCCTCACGTTCGTCACACGTCTCAGATTGATTTCTGCTGTTATTTCACGCAGTCTTGTTTGTTATCACTGACAACTCTACGCATACGCCGCTGCTCTCGGTCGTTAAGTGAAAGCCATCAGCGACTGCATTGGCGGTTGTGGGAGGTAATGCCTGAAATTTGGTATCATCGGTACACTGTTCCTCGATAGAATAGAACGAGTGACTTTCCAGTTTGAAAGCGCGTTGATTAATGCTAAGAATTTTTAAATTTTTGTGGTAGCTTGTTGAGAATGGATGCAGCAGTATACTGCACACATTTCTGCTCAATAGTTAAGGAAGTGCAATCCAAATTCAAAGTGGATTTCTGACTAGTATTAACTGAGCAGCTAATTCTTGGAGATAAGCTGATACTGTTAACTAGAAACGACAGTAAAGAATATATATATTGAGAGGTCAATGTCAGACTAGTGAACAGCGGTCGACATGAGGTTCGCCAACCGCCCGTTCCTGAGCCAAAAGTATCTTTTTATAATGGGAAGATTTACTCCAAAATATAATACCATACGACATAAGCGAATGAAAATGATGAAAGTAGACTAATTTTCGTTCGAACGATCACTTAATTCAGATACCGTTTGAACAGTAAAAATGGCAGCATTAAGACTTGGAACAAGATCCTGAACGTGTGCTTTCCGCGACAGTTTACTATCCGAAAACCTAGAAATTTGAGCTGTTCAGTTTCACTAGTCATATGCCCATTCTGTGAAATTGAAACGTCGGGTGGCATAGAAGCGTGTGTGTGAGAAACTGTGAAAACTGAGTCTCACTGTGATTTAGCGTTAGTTTTTTTTCCAAGCCATGAGCTTGTGTCATTAATTGCACTATTTAAAAAAGAGCCAGTGTTGCACACAACATCCTTTACTACCAAGTTAGCGTCATCAGCAAACAGAAATATTCTAGAATTACCTGTAATACTAGAGGGCATATTTTTTATATAAATAAGAAACAGGAGAGGCCCCAATACTGATCCCTGGGGCACCCCCTACCCCCATGTGACTGTGCTCCACTCAGCAACACAAACTCACAAAATGTTTAAACAGTGTGTCTCACGGATTGAATCGCCCAAGGTCCTCTGTCTGTCTTTAGGATTGTGCAAGAGGAGTTGAGGGCGAGTGGAGAACCGGAGAAGAGAGGGCGCTCCGGTCTGTTTGGCACGTGTGGCGTCCTCAGGCGGCGCTGCGGTCGTGGTCGTGGTCGACCTCCGTACGCTCGACCGGCCACGATCTCGGCTGCTGGCGCGGCGGGCCGGCCTCTGAGGCGAGGTCTCGAGGCAGGAGGGCCGGTCGGCGATCGGCAGGCGGCGGGAGTCGAAGTGGAGGCCGCCAAAGCAACGGCGGCGTGGCGCGCGCTAACGTACAGAGGCGGCTCGTGCAGTCCTTCTCCTTACACGTACAGAGGTGGCTGCTCCTCCGACAACTTGTTCTCTCAACCTTTTCACTATTTTCACTATTTGTCGGAGCGAAAGATTATTTTAATTAATTTCGTAGTGAGAAGTAACAAAATGAAAAAAACACTCTAATGGGAAAAAACAGACGTAGCACCGCAAAGCAATTATCCGACTGGGACAGAAATCGCTTGATGTACCGTGCATTTACAGCCAAACAAATGATTACGATGTCTGACAGGTTGGATAATTTATTCGGGAGAAACAGCTTCACAAATTGCGCAAGTCAGTAACGCGTTGATCCACCTCTGGTCCTTATGCAAGTAGTTAATCGGCTTGACATTCATTGACAGAGTTGTTGCGTGTCCTTCCAAGTGATATGATGCCAAATTCTGTAAAGTCGGCGCATTAGATCACTGGAGGGCTATGTCCATAATGGTCCAAACGACTTCCCTTCGGGACATATCCAGTGACCTGGCTTGCCAAGATAGGGTTTCGCAGGCACGAAGTCAAGGAGTACAAACTACACTAAAGAACCAAAGAAACTGGTACACCTCCCTAATGTCGAGTAGGGCCCACGCGATCACGCAGAAATGCCGCCACACGACATAACATGGACTCGACCAATATCTGAAGTAGTGCTGGAGGGAACTGACACCATGAATCCTGCAGGGTTGTCCATAAATCTGTAAGAGTACGAGGGGGTGAAGGTGCAAGTTGCAAGGCATCCCAGGTATGCTCAATAGCGTTAATGTGTGGGAAGTCTGGTGAGCTGCGGAAGTTTTTAAACTCAGAAGAGTGTTCCTGGAGCCACTCGGTAGGAATTATAGACGTGTGGGGTGTTGCATTGTCCTGCTGGAATAGCCCAAGACCGTCGGAATACACAATCGTCATGAAAGGATGCAGGGGATCAGACAGGATGCTTATGTTCGTGTCACCTGTCAGACTCGTATCTACACTTATCAAGGGTCCCATATTACTCCAACTGCACGCGGCCCTACACCATTACACAGCCTCCAGCAGTTTGAACAGTCCCCTGCTGATATGCAGGTTCCATGGATTCATGAGATTGTCTCCATTCCCATACACGTCCAAGCGCTCGATGAAATTTGAAACGGTATTCGTCCGACCAGGGAGCATGTTTCCAGTCATCAAGAGTCCAGTGTCGTGGACGGCCCAGGCGAGGCGTAAAGCTTTGTGTCGTGCGGTCATCAAGGGTACATGAGTGGGCCTTCGGCTCCAAAAGCTCATATCGATGATGTTTCGTTGAAAGGTTCGCACGCTGACGCTTATGGATGGCCCAGCACTGAAATCTATAGCAATTTGCGGGAAGTTTGCGGTTCTGTCACGTTGAACGATTCTCTCCAGTCGTTGACGGTCCCGCTCTTGCAGCATATTTCCCCGGTCGCAGCGATTTCGATGTGATGTTTTACTGGATTCCTGTTGTTCACGGTACACTCGTGAAATGATCGTACGGAAAATCCGCACTTAATGACTATCTTGGAGATTCTGTGATCCATCGCTCGTGCGTCGACTGTAACACCACGTTCAAACTCACTTTTATATCTTGATAACTTCTCATTGCAACAATAGTAACCGACGTAACAACTGCACCATATAGGCATTGCCGACCGCAGCTCCGTATCCTGCCTGCTAGATTTCCCTATATTTGAATACGCATGCCTATACCAGTTTCTTTGGCACTTAAAGTGTATAACCGTGTGCGGGCAAGTATTATCTTGCTGAAATGGATCCCCAGGATGGCTTGCCATGAAGGTCAAGAGAACGGGTCGTGAACTATCGTCGATCTGGCGCTGCGCTGCAAGGGCGCCACCGATGATAACCAAGTGGGTCTCGCTACGAAATAAAATGGCACCCCAGAGCATCACTCTTGGCAGTCAAGCCGTATGGCCACGTCGACTGCCACGTCGTTATCCCACTGCTCTCCGGGGCCCCTAGACGCATCTTCGCTGCTCATCGGAGGCTAGAATCTCATTGACTGCAGTAAAACTGCCTTCAGTGACTCACCGATGGCTACCGAAGAAGTGTCTGAAGACGCCCCAGAGAGCGGTGACTGTCTCCCGCCTAAGGCCCGGCAACCATGAGTGATGGTCTGGGGCGGCATTTCACTTCAAATCAGGATCTATTTGGTTGTCACCCACGGTGCCCTTACGGCGCAGCAGTACGTCGACGGTATTCTACGCTCCACTTTGTTGCCCTTCATGGGAAGCCACGTTAGGCTTAAGCTCCCGACGGGAGTGTCTACTGCTTGCCTTCGTGCTTGCCCAAGCCTACCTTGGGCAACAAGGTCGCTGCATTTCTCACCAGCTCAGAACGTTTGGAGCATTATGGGCAGGTGGCTCCAACTACTTTGAGATTTTGAAGACCTGCAGCGGCAGTTGGAGGGAAACTGATATGATCTCGGTCAGGAAGACATCCAAAAACAGTATCAACCAGTGCCAAGTCGAATAACTGCTTGCATAACAGCCAGAGGTCGTCCAGTGCGATACTGACTTGCGCAGTTTGTGAAGCTGTTGCTCTTGAATAACTGGTCCAATTTTTCTGAAATTGTAGTCACTTGTTTGTGTGTACACGTACGTCGCATCTCCTGATTTGCGTTCCATTTGGATAATTTATTCTTTTTGCGTTTTTTTCTTTTTTTTTCTTTTTTTTCTTGATGTGAATATCCCGCAGCTTCGGGCGGGGAGTGGAGGGGCAGAAATACTTATTTAAAAGTATTTCCGAATTTTTGGAAGACGATTGCCGAAAATCTACAAGAGATACAGAGAACAGAGACACATCATTGGCCGCAGCATTTCTCCAAGTTTTTAACTCACGTGACAGGTGTTCAAGATGAGCATCTCTTCTGACACGGTAAACGACACTACGTGCGTGAAGTTCACTGATACGAACTGTCCGAGGAGTCACGATAACAGCCCTCTTTGCTTCCCAGTGGGTTGCCTATCAACAGGCGTGAACTAATTCGTTGCGGCAATACGGAGCGGAGGGCAGCATAAGTTTAAGCTTCATGTAGACAGCACAACCTATACCTTATTGTTGATCCACTACTGCCCAATATAACAGATATCCGCAACCAGTATGATACACTATTACTAGTGTCCTGCTTGACACAGTGAAAAGGAACTAAGAAAATGTAATTTAATCTCAAAGAAACAAGAAGAAAATCTGTTCGACTGTCATACCAGAGGAATACTCTAAAAAAGACTTTTTTAGCATTGAGAGACAAAGGGCTAACTTCGAGATTCTTTTATTACTTCTAGTATTAACTACCTTTTTTTCTGATGTGCTGGCGTAAAGACGTACTGTATGGTTTCATGTCTATGTGTGTTTTAAATGAAGGTGTTAAATGATGAAAAATGTGTTTCATAATTTCTGACAAGATCAAGCCTAAATCCCATACCAATGGAGTACAAATTATTCTGTTAATTCGAGAAGGCGAATTTTAGATGGAGGCGAAGATCTTTACGACGGCGCTGCTCAACAATAGAGGTACATGATTGTGCTCACTACTTTCCTTTGGTGGCCGCTAAGATTAAATTCGATGTGTTTTTGCCGAGACATTCAGAACCTGCAATCTTCCTTTTCGTATAAAAATATGAGTCCGATTGAAAAAGAAACATTCTTAAATTTAAATAATTGCAATTTTTTTACCCAGGCCACGGGGAATGATAGAAAGTACGTGCCTCTACCCTGATTGTACGTTCGCAATCTCCGAGTGTGTTACGACGTAATTATTTTACACACAAAAAAAAATTAAGATAGATCTTTCTCATCAGATGGCAACCACTCATACGCGAATGTACGTACCCTCTGAATGTGTCTAGTCAGTAGTGCGCATTGTTCTAAAGCTTTTCTGTTAATATTCTGTGGATTGCATCTCCGCAATTAGTTTTTGTTAATGCCGCAAATCGCACTTCACACGAAGTATTTATTACGCAAGTTTCAGGCTCCTTTCAATGTCAAAAAATTCGGAAGTACGGTTGACTAAGCAAACCGCTACAATAATTTCATATCTCTACAACTACAAAAACAAAAAACAATAACAAAAAAAACAATAACAGAGAGGGTACGTTACAACAGTTAAATACCTGGGCACAACGTTGCAAAGTGACATGAGACGGAACCAGCATGTGAGAATTGTGGCAGCGAAGACGAATGGACGACTTGGAGTTATTGGGGAAATTTTAGGAAAGAGTGGTTCAGCTGTAAAGGAGAACGCTTATAGGACGCTGGCGCGACCTATACTTGAGTACTGCTCGAGTGTTTGGGATCCATACCGGGTGGGATTGAAGGAGAACATCGAAGCACTTGTTACCGATCAACACGTCTAAGTGTTACGGAGATGCTTCGAGAACTCGGCCGAAGTGTAATCGCAAAAGAAAATTTGAATGCGTGCGAAAACTGAATCTTTTAACAGCCGAACGCGGTAAAATAAAGCTCCAACGAACAGAACGGCCGACGGTCGCACAAATGTCGTGCTTGTCTCCCTCTCGCAGTGATCAGAGGCGTGCGTTGATACTTTTGCACCGCTGTATATGGCCCCTTGCCTCTTCGTGCAACCGCCGCATGCACGGAAACTCGAACAGCTGCCTTTACTGCCGTGCCTCTGCGTATCTTTCGTGAGGTACTACGTTGACTAAACAGATGGCACTCCTGAACAGCGTCTGAAGGTGTTACAAAAACCCTGCCAGAAATGGCGCGCACGTATTTCAATGAAGTATGACAATGATATCGACTACTGATGGACAGTTCCAGTAGGCGTTAATTAACGTAGTGAAACTAGAACGATTTTACAACCCAAGAACAAACCTCTGTGTTCTATTTCATATTCGATCACTTTATTGTCTCATGTTTCCCGCATATTACAGACTCATTAGTCCTGCCGACAAAGCTTCCGAGTTCGAGTCTCGGTCTGGCATACAGTTTTAATCTGCCATTTAGTTTCATATCAGCTTACGCTCCGCTGCAGAGTGAAACTTTCATTTCGGGAACATCCCCCAGGCCATGGAAAAGCCATATCTCCGCAATATCCTTTCTCCCAGGAGTGCTAGTTTTGCAGGATTCGCTGTAGAGCTTCCCCGAAGTCTGGAACGTAGCAGACGAAATACTGCCGGAATGAAAGCTGTGAGGAGGAGTCGTGACTCGTGCTTGGGTAGCTCTGTCGGTAGAGCACTTACTCGCTAAAGGTAAATGTCCTGAGATCGAGACTCGGTCCGGCACACACATTTAATCTGCTAGCAAGTTTCAAAGCCTACTATATTTTTACGCTGTGCAATGTGTTCAACAGTGCGTTTCCCCTGTTCGAATCACCCCTAAATCTTGTGCCGATTTGACTTTAATTAATGCGGCTGGAAACTTCCTGAATTAACTTGGGAAGCCAAGCAATGCTTTAAACTCCGTTCATATGAACACTGTTCTGAGAAAATCGCTCTGTAAACCCCGGATGGCTTCACATAAATGGCAACAAAACGGCATGTAACATATCTAGACCGCTGTGCAATAGGGGCGCCGCAGATTTCAACCAAAGTCATCCTGCTATGAAATGCAATGGTACTCCTTTGTGTGCGGCCGATTGGTCGGTGACAAACAGGGTTGTACCCCACCGCCGTCTGGGGCATCTCCAGAAACGTTTTTGGGCTGGAATCGCATTGGAGTACAACTACACTAAATGATCAAATAGTATCCGGACACCCTAAAAAAAAAAGGTTTTTCGTATTAGGTGCATTTTGCTGCGACATACTGCCAAGTACTCCATATCAGCGACCTCAGCAGCCATTAGGCATCGTGACAGAGCAGAATGGCGCGTCCTACGGAACTCACGTACTTCGAACGTGGTCAGCTGATCGGGTGTCGCTTGTATCATACGTCTGTACGTGAGATTTCCACACACATAAACATTCCTAGGTTCTCTGTTTCCGATGTGATAGTGAAGTGGAAACGTGAAGGGACACGTACAGCACAAAAGCGTACAGGCCGACCTCGTCTGTTGGCTGACAGAGACCGCCGACAGTTGAAGAGGGTCATTATGTGTAATAGGCAGACATCTATCCAAACCATCACACAAGAATTCCAAACTGCATCAGGATCCACTGCAAGTACTATGACAGTTAGGCGGGAGGTGAGACAACTCGGATTTTTTGGTCACACCGTTAAATGCCAAATAACGCCTCGCTTGGTGTAAGGAGCATAAATGTTGGACGATTGAACAGTGGAAAAACGTTGTGTGGAGTGACGAATCACTGTTCACAATGTGGCGATACGATGGCAGGGTGTGGATATGGCGAATGTCCGGTGAACGTCATCTGACAGACTGTGTAATTCCAACAGTAAGATTCGGAGGCGATGGTGTTATGGTGTGATCGTGTTTTTCATGGAGGGGAGTTGCACCTCTTGTTCTTTTGAGTGGCAATATCACAGCACAGGTCTACAGTGATGTTTTAAGTACCTTCTTGCTTCCCACCGTTGAAGAGCAATTCGGGGATGGCTACTGGATCTTTCAACACCATCGAGCACCTGTTCATAATGCACGGCCTGTGGCGGAGTGGTTACACGAAAATAACATCCCTGTAATGGACTGGCCTGCACAGATTCCCGAACTGAACCCTACAGAACACCTTTGCGAAGTGTTGGAACGCCGAATTCGTGCCAGGCCTCACCGACCGACATCGATACCTCTCATCAGTGCAGCACTCCATGAAGTATGGGCTGCCACTCCCTGAGAAACATTGCAGCACCTGACTGAACGTATGCATGCGAGAATGGAAGTCGTCAAGGCTAAGGGTGGGCCAACACCACATTGAATTGCAGCATTACCGATGGAGGGCGCCACGAACTTGTAAGTCATTTTCAGCCAGGTGTCCGGATACTTTTGATGATCTTCCGTGATGAGTCAGCTTCAAACTGAGCCTCGAAGTTGTCTGGAGAAGCCACGGACAGCGGTGGGATACCAAATTGACCGTCAGCCGCCAGTCGGCCCGACAACCTGGGGTGATGGTCTGCAGTGCCATTACGTTTCATATCAGGACCCCTTTGGTTGACATCCGTGGCACCCCTGCAGCAGAGGGGTACGTCGACGATATTGTTGCCCATCACGGCAAGCCGTCCTGGGCTTACATTTCAGCAACACAGTGCCCGTCTGCACACTGTGAGAGTTTCTGCTGCTTGTCTTCGTGCCAAACCGTACCTTGACCAGCAGTGTCGCCGGATCTACTCCCAACCGGGAACGTTGGAGAGTTACGGACAGGGCACTCCAACCAGCTTGGGATTTTGGCGACCTAACACACCAGTTGGACAGAATTTGGCACGATTTTCCTCAGGAGGAATCCAACAACTCCATCAATCAATGCCAAGCCGAATAATTGCTTGCATAAGGATCAGAGGTGGAGTAACGCATTGTTGACTTCCTCTATTTGTCAAAAAAATTATTCATTTTTTCTAAAGTTGTAATCATTTGTTCGTCTCCTAACTAAGGTACGAGCATATGGGATTGGTTCCCAAGTATGTGAGTGGCTCGAAGACTTCTTAAGTAATAGTACCCAGTACGTTGTCCTCGATGGTGAGTGTTCATCGGAGGTGAGGGTATCATCTGGAGTGCCCTAGGTAAGTGTGGTAGGTCCGCTGCTGTTTTCTGTCTACATAAATGATCTTTTGGATAGTGTGGATAGCAATGTGCGGCTGTTTGCTGATGATGCTGTGGCGTACGGGAAGGTGTCGTCGTTGAGTGACTGTAGGAGGATACAAAATGACTTGGACAGGATTTGGGATTGGTGTAAAGAATGGCAGGTAACTCAAAATATAGATAAATGTAAATTAATGCAAATGAATAGGAAAAAGAATCCCGTAATGTTTGAATACTCTATTAGTAGTGTAGCGCTTGACACATTCATGTCGATTAAATATTTGGGCGTAACATCGCAGAGCGATATGAAGTGGGACAAGAATGTAATGGCAGTTATGGGGAAGGCGGATAGTCGTCTTCGGTTCATTGGTAGAATTTTGGGAAGATGTGGTTCATCTGTAACGGAGACCGCTTATAAAACACTAATACGACCTATTCTTGAGTACTGCTCGAGCATTTGGGATCCCTATCAGGTCGGATTGAGGGAGGACATAGAAGCAATTCAGAGGCGGGCTGATAGATTTGTTACTGGTAGGTTTGATCATCATGCGAGTGTTACCGAAATGCTACAGGAACTCGGGTGGGAGTCTTTGGAGGAAAGGAGGCGTTCTTTTCGTGAATCGCTACTGAGGAAATTTAGAGAACCGGCATTTGAGGCTGACTGCAGTACAATTTTACTGCCGCCAACTTACATTTCGCGGAGAGACCACGAAGATAAGAGAGATTAGGGCTCGTACAGAGGCATATAGGCAGTCATTTTTCCCTCGTTCTGTTTGGGAGTGGAAGAGGGAGAAAAGATGCTAGTTGTAGTACGAGGTACCCTCCACCACGCACCGTATGGTGGATTGCGGAGTGTGTATGTAGATGTACATGACATGTACCGATTTTCGTTCCATTCGGATAATTCCCTCGTGATGCGTCTTTTTTTTTTTAAAAAATATTGTCTTACAGTGTATTTTTACGACAACAAGAACAGCTGAAGAAAAATATATTTATTTTTGTTTATCATAAGCTCCAGAATGTTACGTATCCTCCAGCAATATGATGGAAAGAATAGGAAAACTTTAGGTTATATGTCTGGTAGTGACATTCGTAGGCCTCTCGTTTCCAAGATCCGCGAGGCGGTGTGGGTGGGCCAGATATTCACCAGTTAGTCTTGTAGCCCTCTTCCGCATCGGCAGGTACACAGAGACCGCCTGTTATGTTGCTTGCCTCGCTGGATGCGTGCTGTCCGATAGAGATAGTTTTCACCCACTGAAACACTCCATAAAAACTCCATCCGAGGAGAAGAAAATAAGCAAAGTACTCATGAAAGCGGTTCGAATGCCTTTGCCGAGGCGTGTCTAATTGACGCTATTTTCGGGCGAGGTCAATGAAGAGGTGAAAGGCCTGTCTTCCGACGTTGGAGGAATCAAGGCTGCCGCACTAGTTGTACCAGCGAGAAAAAGTCGCCAGGAAGGGCAGAGGAAGAAGTGAACGAAACGTATAGCAAACTGGGACATGAAGCGTAAAAACTAGGAGACAGTAGAAGGGAAAGGCGACATCATGAGGAATGAGTCGAGAAGATCGGTTACTGGAATGCGCGAAGTTTGGAAGGCCGTAAGAGGCGTACGGGCAGCGATGTTAATCCTGGAATGCAGACGCAGACCTGAAAGCTGAAAGCTGATTATTTTTAAGTCATCGGTCGGTGCTCCACGTTTTCTTATTTTGCGCTAATCTTTTGATGCTTACGTAAGTAATGCAGTTACTGTAGTCCGCTTTGCATATTCCAGCCCCTGTCTGCCCTTGTTATTATTCTTCCCCTCTACTGCTTCCTCCGGCGACAGAATGCTGTATCAGACGAACCAAAAGCGATCCCCTCTTATGCTAAAGACCTTGCACGAACTTCTTTACTTGCTCATTCTTCGTGGAGTTCCTCATTTCGTACTTTATATCTACATTTAATATTTAAGCACGACTTAACAAAGGCTTACACTTTTCTATTCACCGTATTTCCGTTGGTCCACATCTCACTTTCAACCACTGCTGTTCTACAGACGTACATTTTCAAGTACTTCTTCCTCATTTACACGTAAATATATCGTACCAGTAGAGCGTTAACCCGAATCCATTCTATAACAAGAAGGCAATTTACCAATTCCACTTCAGCGCAAAGTCGGACATTTGCACTCTTCCTTACGGTTTTTTTTCCTTTCAGTAATCGAAAAGAACTGAAGACCTGAAATGTGAAACGTTCTAAGTGTTAAATCTCACACTTTTCAGGAGAATGAAAAAACGGTGTATCTTTTTTTGTACATAACTTACTTGTCTCCAAAAAATTTAGAAAGCATTCTGATACCACAGAATTATATTGCTCACTTCATCGTTGAAAAAAAAAAAATTATAACACAAACTAGGAAATAAATATTCTATTAAGAATGTTTTCACCTCCACCCCAGTGAACTTATTGGTTCTAAGACCCAAATTGTGATGTGAGTCTCTATCTGGCGACTTACAATCCACTATTTGATTTCGGAATCTCTACAACCGCATTCCTGTGCCCCGTGACAATTAGATTTTCATCTCCTTTTACTTACTGATTACCGGTTCAATATCCTTACATACTTCTTCACATCTTCATCTTCTACTAGCGACGACGGCATGTATACCTGAACTATCTTCGTCGGTGTTGGCTTGCTGTCGATTCTGATGAGAAGACCCTTATCACTAAATTGCTCACAGTAACACACTCTCTGCCATTCCTTCCTATTCATAACAAATTCTACTCCTGTTGTACCATTTTTTGCTGGTGTTTATGTTACCTTATACTCATCTGACCAGAAATCCTTGTCATCTTCCAATTTCACTTCACTGACGCCCACTACTTCTAGATTGAGCCTTTGCCTTTCCCTTTTTAAATTTTATAGTTTTCCTACAAACTTCTGACATTCCACACCCCGACTCGCAGATCGTTGTCCTTTTATTGGCTATTCATTCTTTTTCTCATGGTCATCTCCGCCTTGGCAGTCCCCTCCCGAAGATCCGAATGGGGGACTAGTCCGAAATCTTTTGCCAGTGGAGAGAGCATCATGATACTTTTTTAATTGCAGACTACATGTCCCGTGGATACACATTATGTGTCTCAAATTCAGTGGTTTCCATTACTATCTTTATTCTAATGCCGTTGATCATTGCTGATTCGTCCGCTTTTTGGGAGCAGTTCCCATGCCAAGGACAAGAGAGTGCCCTGAACCTCTGTCCACTCCTTCGTCCTCTTTGCCAATACTGTTGGCAGAATGAGGGAGACATCTTACGCTGTACGTCTTCGGCCGCCATTGGTGACGATTATTAATCAAAGTTTAATCAGTGGCAAGGCTTGAATCCGGGACACAGGACGTCCATCTATAATTTCAAAGCATCTGTCATAGCACGCAAAGGTTGTTTCCGCTCACGGAAAACTTGTGTGTGATCTCTTTATACCACCCCATGCTAAATGGAGGGAACTTTGTCGCATTTATTTATTTACACGTCTCGATCTTAGGAACAAATTGAGGAGAAAATCTTCAAGGTCATGTAACGTGTCAGTACATGAAATTACAACATAAAAGTAATAACAGAAAAAATATATTGCTTATGAGTCCAAACAAAGTCAAGCCATAAGTTAAAGTAAACACAATCAACAATATGACATTGGAATAAGCTTAATTTTTCAAGGAACACATCGACAAAATACAAGGAGTGGCCCACGAGGATTTGGAAGCGCAGGATTATTACTAAGATTTTTGAGTTCTTGTGGTAGCTTATTGAAAATGGATCCAGCTGTATACTGCACACCTTTCTGTACAAGAGTTAAGGAACTGCGATCGAAATGCAGATTGGATTTCTGTCTAGTATTAACTAACTGAAAGCTGCTAACTCTTGGGAGAAAGCTGGTATTGTTAACAAGAAACGACAATATATATATGTTGAGAGGCCAATGTCAAAATACCTATACTACTGAACAGGGGTCGACAAGAGGTTCGCAACTTACTCATCTTATTGCATGAACTGCCCGCTTCTGAGCCAAAAATATCCTTTTAAAATGGGAAGAGTTACCCCAAAATATAGTACCATACGACATAAGCGAATATAAATAAGCAAAATAGACTGATTTTCGTATCGAACTATCACTTGCTTCAGATTCCGTTCAAGAAGCAAAAATGGCAGAAGATTCTGAACATGGGCTTTCAATAACAGTTTACTATCTATCTGAATATCTAGAAATTTGAACTGTTCAGTTTCACTAATTATACGCCAATTCTGTGATATTAAAACGTCGCGTTTAGTCTTTCTGTAATTTAACATTAGTTTATTTCCTATCAAGCCATGGATTTATGTCATCAACTGCACTATTTAAAAAAGAGCCAGTCTTGCACAGAACGTACTTTACTATCAAGCTAGTGTCATCAGCAAACAGAAATATTTTAGCATTACTTTTAATACTAGAGGGCATGTCATGTATACTAATAAGGAACAGGAGTGGCCCCAACACTGATCCCTGGGACACCCCCATTTGACAGTACCCCACTCAGACCCCGCATCACAGCCATTCTGAACACTATGAATAATGACCTTTTGCTGTCTGTTGTTATAGTAAGAGGTGAAGCAATTGTGAGTTACTTTTCATATTCCATAATGGCGCAACTTCTGGAGCAATATTTTGTGATCAACTTAATCAAATGCCTTCGTTAAATAAAAGAAATGTGCCTAGGGTTCGAAAGCTTTTCGTTAATCCATCCAGTACCTCACAGAGAAAAGGGGATAGAGCATTTTCAGTTGTTAAACGACTTCTAAAGCCGAACTGTACGTTTTATTGCAAATTGTGTGATATAAAATTACCAGCTGTACTTACATACAGAGCCTTTTCAATAACTTTAACAAATACTGATGGCTTGGAAATAGGTCTAAAACTGTGTACGTTATCCCTATTTCCCTTTTTATAAAGCGGCTTTACTACTTTAATCCCTTAGGAAACTGACCATTCTTAAAGGAAAAATTACAGATAAGGCTAGGTACAGGGCTAGCATGTGCAGCACAGTACTTCTATATTCTTCTAGGCACTCCATCATGCGGATGACAGTCCTTAGTCTTCAGTGATTTAATTATTGGCATTGCACGTGGAACTCCATTGGGAAGCACTGGCTCGCACAGAGGCCGTGAGCGCTCTAGTGATGAAAGTCTGTGACATTCTCTCCGTGATCTGACACTTGGAACATGTCTAGAGACATGCTGCAGAGTACCGCGAACAGAGCCGCACTCAAGACGCCTTTGGTGAAAACATTTTACTTAGAATGTTTGACATTTCCACTCTTCGATTCTGTTTCTCCACCAGCTGTGTTCTGTATTTAGTGTTTCACGGCCGATAAGAATTAGTGTACGTCAATAACAGCCTGTTGGGTTCATCATCTTAACCTTCAACATGCACAAAAAAAAAAAAAAAAAAAAAAAAAAAAAAAGGGGGGGGGGGGATGGAAATCGGTAGAAGTGATGTTCATGTACAGACAAACAAATGATTACAATTACAGAAAAACTGAATGGTTTATTTAAGAGGAAGTGTGACAGCCAGGTTGTTATCCCCCCACTGTGCGGGACACTTCCACACGACTTCGCTGGTTATTGGGGCTCACTCCGAAGCGGGACTCATCACTGAAGGCAATTACACTCCAGTCAATAAGATTCCAGGTCGAAGACGTGTGCCTCAGACAGCAGTTGGATACCAACCTGCCTGTCACTCGCTGTACGTGGTCTGAGGCGCCATTTCTTCTCTTAGCAGGACCCCTTCGGTTACCATCCACGGCACAATCACAGCACAGCGGAACGTCGACAATGTTGTACGCTCCGTTTTGTTGCCCACCATGGCCATCCTGGGCTTACATTTCAGCAAGACAATGCCCTCCCGCACACGACGAGAGTTTCTGCTGCCTGTATTCGTGTTTGCCAAATCCTACGTTGACCAGCAAGGTCACAGGGTCTGTCCTCAACTAAGAACGTTTCGACCATTACGGGGGTTTGACATTCTAACGCACCAGTTGGACAGTATGTGGCACAATATCCCTCAGGAGGACACCAAACAACTCTGTCCGTCAATGCCAAGCCGAATAACTGCTTGCCTAAGGGCCAGAGGCTGACCAGTGCGTTATTGACGCTCAGTTTCTGAAGATCTTTCTCTTGAATAAATCATACATTTTTTCTGAAATTGTAATTATTTGTTTATCTGTAAATGCATGAAACATCTACCGATTCCCCTCCCTCTCGGCTAATTCCTTCGTGGTCATTTTGTCTTACAGTGTATTTCTTGGCATCTATCATGTTGTTTTACTGTCGTTAGCTATCGGGCATTATGTGCACCGTATTGAAGGGGAGTTAGAACGGAATTTTTTTTCACATTTTCGGATTTTTATCTCATTTTAAATTTTGCAATTTTCCGAATAAAAAGATATACACATCTTTCACATGGGAATTATTTTATTATATATTTTTAAATATAATCTACACCGGTTGAAAATGTTATAATTTTTACGTTCATTACCTCAACATCTAATAAAATCGGTAATTATTTTACATATATGAGGCTGTGGATTGATGTGTTAGAAAGGTGTTAACGGTGCTGGTCATGTCCAGAAGAGGATAGGCACCACGTTGAGGAAGTTGAAACAAAGTTTGAGAGACAAGAAACTTTCTGATGGTAAAACCACTAGAGGCAGGCTGACAGACAAAATTATTGATTAACTACAGCAGTATTATGGGATAGCCGTTAGAAATAATACTGAGGATTTGTTGAAAATGAAGCAGGCAGTATGGGCTACCTCCTTCCACAGACTGTCAACTAATGAAAAACCATTACACCAACTTTCCCCTCCTGGACCTGATTCATGGTCTAATTACCGCAATGCCCAGTACTCAAACAGTTCAGAAAACCATAAAAATTCCATCCCAGCAGCAGTCGTGGATATCATAAAACCTATTTAGAGACCTGGTAAATCCTGAGTTACTAAAGAAGTGTCTGCATGGTCAGTCTCAAAATCCCAACGAGTCGTTCAGTAATCTGGTATTGACTCGCTTGCCAAAAAATGTTCTTGTTGGAATGAAGACACTAAAGTGGGGGGGTCAGTGATATTGCTATTGCGTTTAATGACGGCAACATTTGTAGGGTGAAAGTGCTACAGCTTATGGGAATTGATCCTGGGGCAAACTGCATCACAGAACTTGAACGGATGGGCGAGTTTCGCACTGATAAAGCAGAGTGTGCAGCACAGTTGGCCACTAAGAAGTCCAGAAAGAAGAAAAAACATGAAAAAAGATCAAGCGGATGATAAACAGTATGGTGCATGGTGCTTCTGAGTGATTAAAAATAAAAAATGAAGCATATATTAAGTCAGTTACAGTCTTTTGAAACTTTAGAAGCCGTTCATAAAAATTTACAACCTGTTCGAGTAGAGTATTCAAATTTTCAGGGAGTAATAACATACATATCCTGAGTCTACTGAACTAAAAGAAGAACATAATGTTATGCATAATTAAAATTATTTACGATATCGTACAAAAAGTACACAAAATTTTAAACGTATTTCCAAAAGCAGTGGCTGAAATGCAATTATTGTAGTTCAGTAGACTCAGAACATACAGTTTAATGCCCTGTAAAAGTTTCATGTCAATGGCTACAGTGGTTCCTGAAATGCAGGGAAGCCAAATCACTAAATTTTACATTGTCGGGATAGGGAGTTCCAACTCCCCTTAAAACCATCAGATCACCCATCCAAAAAGTGCCTCCTGCATGCCATGTACAGTAAACAGCAGTAAAGGTAATATAGTAAGATACAGTTAATAACTCGAATGTCGTTAGGCGGGACTTGACGCTATAATGAATTGGGAATTTGAAATAAGAATTAGCTGAAGGGTTTCAACAACATCTTCGCAAGTCCATATTCGAGGAGTTTTCTACATTTTCTACACATGTCGGGTTTTCAGTGAAATGTTGCGAGTCATATAATAATCTTCTCCGTCCAAGAATACAGAAGCAATAGATGTACGCTGCAGATGTCACATTCATCCAGTCAGAAATTTGTTTTGGTGACCGAGAGTTAATCTGGCCTCTACAGTGCCTAAATGAGATGGCGGACTGCGTGTATTGTTTTGGAAGTGTATTCATGTATAACTATATAAAGCATGTTCTATAGGTAGACTTAAGGATTGTTTGATTATATTTGAATCCCTACGGCTCAAAACGAAGTTGCACGATTGCCGAGCCATCTAATGTTTATTTACGAAGTCGTCGTATTCATTCAGTAGTCATCTCGCTGTGGGACAAAGCAAACAACAATGGTTCCGAAAGTCGTCGTCCGCCAGTTACGATGCGTGCGCATTAGTTCGTTTTTTGTTTGGAGAAGGATTTACAGCTGCTCATGCTCGGCAGGAATTTGTGCGTAGCGTATGGCCTACAGTAATGAGTAGAAGAAAGGTTAGTCGATGGTATGTGGACTTTGTAATGGTGAAGACCGGACTGGCAGACCCAGTGTTCAGACTGGTAAAGTAGTGCAACAAGTGCGCTGAAAACTGCGAACTCGTCGGCGACTGACTTTTGGTGCTTCCGATGACGAATTTTCTCATTTCGGACGCACCATATTTACTCAACTGCCAAAGTAAAATTTGGATGTCGAAAGCAGTACACCAGGCGAATACCGAAGACGCTTACAGACCGGCCACCTTCTTCCCCTGAACAAATTAGTTTTGAGGTTACAATCTACGACTAAAATTTACAATAAAGATTTTGCCTACTTGAGGTTTGGAGTAAACCTCCGATTTCAGTCCATTGATTCCGAACTTCTCGATAGCAAAATGCGGATTCTGAGTGCCCCAAATTCGCAAGTTTTGCTTACTGACGAACCCATCCGAATGAAAGTAGACTTCGTCGCTAAACCAAACCATGCATGCGCATACTGATTCCCCTCGTGCCCCGCGGCCAAACGTGCACCTGAACGTGCGGGATGTACTGTGATATTAAGCGAATGCAATGTGAGGGACGTTTTGGTCACGACCGGATATTGCATCTACCAGAAGCTTTATGTGTTTACGCTGCGTATGAGTGTCCGAGACGGAGACAGTAACCCTACATCATATGTTACCTCCAATGAGCAGTACTTGTTTACCGTAGCTGTTAATCTGGTGTGTCAGCCATAATGCTGCTCTGTACTTTCCTTGCAGAAGGCTCTTCTGTTTCATAGCGGACACGGACGTAAACAGCTATGTGGATCTTTACGTGAGACAAATGCCGTGTGCAGCTCGGCCTGGAGTCACGTAATTCAGACTTTCAAGTGTTACATAGCTAGCTGTGTTACTCTTACAAGGAACCTGCCATATTGCACAGCCCACCTTCTTGAATGGCAGTGAACACCGTTGTTAATTGCTTGGGCCGTTAACTGTTCCGTTAGTGTAATACCGCTCTCCATACCGGAGTATGCTGATGCATTAGCTCCATACTTAACAATCGTATACAACCGTTCGTTCGACGAAAGACCTGTACCCAAAAACTGGAACGTTGCACAAGTCACACCAATATTCAAGAAAGGTAGTAGGAATAATCTACAAAATTACAGGCCCATATCGTTAACGTCGATATGCAGCAGGATTTTGGAAAATATATTGTGTTCAAACATTATGAATTACCTCGAAGAAAACGGGCTATTGACACACAGTCAACATGGGCTTAGAAAACATCGTTTCTGTGAAACACAACTGGCTCTTTTATTCACATGAAATGGTGAGTGCTATTGACAAGGGATTTGAGACCGATTCCGTATTTCTGGATATCCGGAAAGGTTTGACACTGTACCATACAAGCGGCTCGTAGTGAAATTCCGTGCTTATGGAATATCGTCTGAGTTATGTGCCTCGATCTGTGATTTCCTGTCAGAGAGGTCATAGTTCGTAGTAATTGACTGAAAGTCATCGAGTAAAACAGAAGTGATTTCTGGCGATGCCCAAGGTAGTGTTATAGGCCCTTTGCTGTTCCTTATCTATATAAACGATTTGGGAGACAATCTGAGCAGCCGTCTTCGGTTGTTTGCAGATGACGCCGTCATTTATCGACTAATAAAGTCATCAGAAGATCAAAGTAAACTGCAAAACGATTTAGAAAAAATATCTGAATGGTGCGAAAAGTGGCAGTTGACCTTAAATAACGAAAAGTGTGAGGTCATCCACATGAGTGCTAAAAGGAATTCGTTAAACTTCGGTTACACGATAAATCAGTCTAATCTAAAAGCCGTAAATTCAACTAAATACCTAGGTATTACTATTACGAACAACTTAAATCGGAAGGAACGCATAGAAAATGTTGTGGCGAAGGCTAACCAAAGACTGCGTTTTATTGGCAGGACACTTAGAAAATGTAACAGACCTACTAAGGAGACTGCCTACACTACGTTTGTCCGTCCTCTTTTAGAATACTGCTGCGAGGTGTGGGATTCTTACCAGAGAGGACTGACGGAGTACATCGAAAAAGAGCAAAGAAAGGAAGCACGTGTTGTATTATCGCGAAATATGGGAGTGAGTGTCACAGAAATGATACTGGATTTGGGATGGACATCATTAAAAGAAAGACGTTTTTCGTTGCGACGGAATCTTCTCACGAAATTCCAATCACCAACTTTCTCCTCCGAAGCGAAAATATTTTGTTGACACCGACTTACATAGGGAGGAACGATCACCACGATAAAATAAGGGAAATCAGAGCTCGTACGGAAAGATATAGGTGTTCATTCTTTCCTCGCGCTATACGATTCTGGAATAATAGAGAATTGTGAAGGTGGTTCGATGAACCCTCTTCCAGGCACTTAAATGGGATTTGCAGAGTATCCATGTAGATGTAGATGTAGATGTAGATATCCGCTCGCTTGGCATCTATCTTGTTCATCTCAGCTTAAGTCTCTCTTCCTATATCACCGATCACCTACATTTTGTATTCGTAACGAGGCCTGCCCTGCGATTCTTTCCCTGAAACACCTCTACAGTTTCTGTTTCCAGTAAAGGCTTCTTGCAGAGCTGGTTTAGGGGCCAAGTGACATAAGCGGCTCTTCGGACGCCAAGCTGAGTGTGGTCTCAGAGGCGCCCAGGTACAAAATTTGTATGGTTAGTGTATCACAACTCGGATTTAAGCATACAGTACTGAAGCAGAAAAGTTCCAGGAAACGTGGGAACACAAACGAGCTGTTCGAGAGGTAACTCCTTGTGTGTGGTTATTATTCTGGTGTCCAAAATTAAAGCAACAAACAGCTATTTCCCCGTCCTGTGTCTAATTCACGATATAATCATACAAACTGTCAACTACATGTCCGTAAGATCGTATTCTGCACGGGAGGCGGCACTCCGGTCAACGGACAACCGTGTCAACGTGACGTCAGGGCGCCTATGAAACGACGTAGCGTTTGCCGGGTAGCTCCACATCCACAACGCTGTGTTCATAGACACAGACGACACAGGGAAGACGCCTACCCGACACTCTGTAGTGGATGGTCACACAAAGAAATGAAACACGACAGTCGCAAGTCGATTGGGCCCTATGGTTTAATGTGAATCGTTCTGTAGTTTCTCGGATGTGGTGACAGCTTATACAGACCGAAACCGTATCCCGTATCCCGGAGACCAGGGGAGGTCCGACCACTTGTGACTTCACAAGAGAGGACCATTATTTGGCTGTAAAGGCACGATATTACCGCCTTAGTACTGGCATGTGAGCTCGCAGCATCCACTGGACGTGTTGTATCGAGGAAAACGGTGTGCAGAAGGCTTCGGCAGAGTGGCTTTTACTATCGAAGACATGCTATATGTCTAACCCTGACAATCCTTCAGAAAGGGGAGCGTTTAGAGTCGTCGACAAGCCACCTGCACCGTCGGACAGTGGATGTTCAAATGGCTCTGAGCACTATGGGACTTAACTGCTGAGGTCATCAGTCCCCTAGAACTTAGAACTACTTAAACCTAAATAACCTAAGGACATCACACACATCCATGCCCGAGGCAGGATTCGAACCTGCGACTGTAGCGGTCGCGCGGTTCCAGACTGTAGCGCCTAGAACCTCTCGGTTACTCCCTAAGAGTGGACAAATGTTGTTTTTGCAGATGAGTCCCGATTTAGTCTGGAGAATGACAGCCGATGGATTCGCATCTGGAGGGAACGTGGAACGCGATTTCGGGATCCAAACGCTGTGGGAAGGGACCGAGATCGAGAAGGACTCTTAAAGAGTATGGGTAGGGATAATGTTTACCACTCGAACCTCTCTTCATGAAATTTTACGTGTGAATCGGCAAGGTTTGACTGTTGTCAGGTACCTTGACGAGATCTCGGGACCTCGTGACTTGCGAGCAGCTCCGCTGGAAGAATGGGCTTTACTACCTCAACATGTGATTGATGACGTCATTCACTGCATGTCCCGGCATTGTCAGGCATATTGCTGCCGGAGGTGATCACACCCTGTACTGGGAACATTAACCAGTTATCGGAATATGTGTGCATATCCGTCAAGTTGGAAAAAGGAAGAACATTTTTGTCTACCGTTGTGCATGTTGGAGTTGTTTGCGTTCTGTATTTGTTGTATTGTTTCTACTTTAAAATCAACTGTTTATACTCTTTTGTGACAAAATAAAGGCAACCATGCAAAATTTCCTTTTGTTGCTTTAATTTTGGATACCAGTGTATTATCAGTATCAAATATTGTCGCAGTTAGCATAAATGTATTTGAAATGTAAACTTTCTGTTAAAATCCTCATCCATTTGGGCCAGAATTGCACCAGTCGATGAAGATCTGATCCTAGCGTCCATTCTTTCAGCTGGTAGTTTTCCACAAAGCTCATTGTCTCACGTTACAAAAGGCAACTTTCGAATCTCAAGACATACCTTTCCACAGCAACTACTCAAGAATGACTGTGTGGGCAGTAATCGTTAGCTATTGAACGCGAAACTTTGAAGTCGTTAGATTCCGACTGTAGTCTCAATGATTTTGCTAAGCTAAAGGGTAGGAAAATGGCGGTGTAATGTTTTAGCCAAGGGAAAACGGTAGTACAGATAGTGAATAGCTGTAGGAATTATACATGACTATCAATAAATTGAAACTTCCTGGCAGACTAACACTGTGTGCCCGACCGAGACTCGAACTCGGGACCCGAGTTCGAGTCGGGCACACAGTTTTAGTCTGCCAGGAAGTTTCATATCAGCGCACACTCCGCTGCAGAGTGAAAATCTCATTCTGGAAACATCCCCCAGGCTGTGGCTAAGCCATGTCTCCGCAATATCCTTTCTTTCAGGAGTGCTAGTCCTGCAAGGTTCGCAGCAGAGCTTCTGTAAAGTTTGGAAGGTAGGAGACGAGATACTGCCAGAAGTAAAGCTGTGAGGACCGGGCGTGAGTCGTGCTTCGGTAGCTCAGATGGTAGAGCACTTGCCCGCGAAAGGCAAAGGTCCCGAGTTAGAGTCTCGGTCGGGCACACGGTTTTAGTCTGCCAGGAAGTTTCATGTCAGCGCACATTCCGCTGCAGAGTGAAAATCTCATTCTGGTATCAATAAATTATTTCTTTTTGGTATCTTTCTCTCTATCTTATGCACAAACACGCCCACCCACCCACCCACCCACACACCCACCCACACATACTTATGATTTTATTTTCTGCTGCCTACAAGTTTATCTGTTTTTAGCTACTGTCATGGCACAGTTTACAAAAATTTTGCTGTTTACTGATGAGTTTTCTTCACAGGCAGCACAACTAACTTACGAAGTGAAAGAGTGTCTAGTTTTTAACTTGTCATTATAAAATTGGATGAGATTTTTGTACTTCTGTCCCACTTTTCTTAATCATAAATGAAATAACATTTAAATTATAAAATCAAGAAGTTCATTATCAAACAAAAACACAGACACCTTATGTTTTCATTTTTACTCCTCAGTTTAATAGATAGCATGTTTTTATTGAAGCTAGAACATTACATTAAGTCCAGTTCTTTCTGTTCTCACTAAATACTTATAGTTATCCCAGGAATTACCTTAGATGGAAACGAATTGTTTCTTTTTTTAATATTCGGCACTCTAATAACATTAAGAAATTTATATCTGTGTGGAAGTGAAACATGGACGATAAATAGTTTGGACAAGAAGAGAATAGAAGCTTTTGAAATGTGGTGCTACAGAAGAATGCTGAAGATTAGATGGGTAGATCACATAACTAATGAGGAAGTGTTGAATAGGATTGGGGAGAAGAGAAGTTTGTGGCACAACTTGACTAGAAGAAGGGATCGATTGGTAGGACATGTGTTGAGGCATCAAGGGATCACTAATTTAGTACTGGAGGGCAGCGTGGAGGGTAAAAATCGTAGAGGGAGACCAAGAGATGAATACACTAAGCAGATTCAGAAGGATGTAGGTTGCAGTAGGTACTGGGAGATGAAGAACCTTGCACAGGATAGAGTAGCTTGGAGAGCTAGGACTGAAGACCACAACAACAACAGAGACTGAGATTTATTTTTGAAGATCTTTCTAGGAGCCCAAGGAGAGACAACTGATGTCTTAGAAGAGTGGAGATATGTGGGTTGTGCGGAAAAATATCATCGCAGCCACCCTTACCACGTCGTAGTATGTTCCCTGCCATCCTATTGATTCGTTTCTTAATCTCACTTATTAAAAATTTTACTATTTGACTGGATGCATGACATTTCCGTTCTATGATCGATAAATGAAGATTAGTGTTCTCCCATCACACCGTATCATTTCGTTTCAGCTTTCTGTACTGTCCATTTTTTTTTTTATAGAGAACTGTGCAGCAAACATAGATTCTCACGAATACTTCGTCTGTTCGCAATGCTTGAATTTCTGGAACTCATTAGTTGTTTCTTTAACGTAATGTACTTTTGCCTACTGTGAACTTCCCTACTCTGTCTTTCTTCCGTCTGCCTTCTCAGGGTGACCAGAATGGAACCGGCCGGGAAAATATTTCATCCGGAGGTGCATGAAAGATTTTCCGGTGCAGTATTATTTTGCCCACCTTGGTATCTGTTCTACCTGCGAAATTGCAAATTCGTCCAACCCTTCAAGATTACGCACTCTCAGTTTAACATTTTACTATCGATTGCGCCTATCTGCTGCGCACACCATTACGTTCGCTTTCTTCGTGTCTATGTATACATGGTAGTCATCAGCCAGCACTCTATGTATCGCCAGAAAATACTTCCTTGTGTTTCAGTTCCCATTGCTTTTTTTTTTTTTTTTTTATCGAGTCCAGTGTCAGCTGTCTCTGTAATGAAACAGAGTAACGCCCTGTTACAGTTCCGTCCTTTTGCGAGTAACCTGTCAAGACTGCGCTTTGAGAGGCCAAACACCGATAGCCATGATCTGGCCATCCTACTAAATGGTCTTTACCTTCAATGGAGAACTGTAACTGAGGAGGGTTATGATGAACCCAAGTTACGTCTGCGCCTACGAATCTGCGCAGTCGTGTTTCAGATTGAGTCAAGCCACTCGATGAAATGCTATTCCTTCCACATTTTCGGCGAGAAGTGAGTAATTGCAGTATCTGCCCAAACCTGAGTTTCGAGAAGTACTTAGTGCCCTCGATCTGTTTGGTTTAGCTGCAATCTTATTCGTCTCTCGCACGTACCATTTTTCGATCCTTCGCTGATTCTCGGTTCCTGCTAGCTACCAAACTTTACTTCGAGAACACGTTGCATCGTATCACGCATTTCTCCACAGGATTGCTAATTAGTTGCGGTATCCCTAGCATTTAACAAGGCAAACAACTCGCATGAGGGATATGCATAGTCTTCAAAATCGGAGTGCTGTGAGAACTATTTGGTCGTTTCGATTCCGAGGTAAACCGTAAAACAAAAGAAATGCGTCTCTCACACAGTAGCGGTGGCACCGATTTCGAATTTAAATGAAGTGACATCGATACGTGACTTACACGCGCTTTCGACATCAAACACCTGACTTGCAATCGAACGAACGAGCATCAGAAAACTTAGAATTCTCTCTCTAATGTAAACGGTAGACGAGAGCGAGCGACCTACATTAGCCAGTGTTCGGTCGTACTCCGCTCGGTTGCCGGTCTTTTGAGGAACCGCCAAAGGAAGTTCCCGTCCTCCTCCACTTCGGCGCGAACAGGGTACAAATTGTCTGTATGCTGTCTTGTCTACTTCTATTGTCGACATGTCTTGTGGGTACAGTTGTCTGAAGAGAAAGGAATTGAAGAGACCCACAGCAAAAATGCCGGAGGGAAACAAATATAGTTGGCGGAGAATTACTGAAGCACTCAAAGGTCAACCTGAGGACTTCAGAGAGACGATAAATTCATTAGATGGTTGCATCAGGGAGCGATAGAGGAATAGACGGAAGTTTTGTCTCTTTTTTTAATTAAAAAAGAAGAGCGCAGTAAATGCCTTGAAAGTGTACTTGTCCGATTATGTGTCTATTATGCCGATTAAAATTAAAACTATGCGCAAGATCTTCACAGTAGACTTAATTAAATGGATGACGTGGCACTGCCGTGTTAGAGATCTTTGAAAACAAATAAATAAGGTTAACCCTGGTTAACGCTAACTGCCCTCTAGCAAACTATGTACTAAGGTTGCCCAGAAAGTAATGCAGCGTATTTTTTTTTTCTCAGCCGAAAACAATGCTACGAATGCGAAACGTTACGTACATATTATCTGAAGCCTCCTGAGTGAGCACGCCATGTTTCCGTCTCTTCCGACAGACAGCTTAGCTGCATGACTGTTTCAAAATGGCGTCTGTAGGTGATGTACGTTACAAGCAACGTGCCGTCATTGAATTTCTCGCTGCAGAAAAGGGAACTGTGGGGAATACTCCCAAACGCTTGTGCAAAGTCTATGAAGCGTCTGCTGCCGACAGAAGTACAGTTAGTCGTTGGACACGGATGGTGAGATCATCAGAAGGCGGCTCGGTGATTTGCAGCGGTCGGGGAGACCATCCACGGCTTTTGCACCTGAGACGTTGCAGCGAGCTGGTCATTCGCGAGGACAGACGCATGACGACTCTGCAGCTGTTTGGAAGACATTTTGAGGACGATGAGGGGGTGATTCACTTAGTGAAGCACTGGCTTCGCCATCAGGTTCAAATGGCTCTGAGCACTATGGGACTTAACTTCACCTAGAACTACATAAACCTAACTAACTTAAGGACATCACACACATACATGCCCGAGGCAGGATTCGAACCTGCGAGCGTAGTAGTCGCGCGGTTCCAGACTGTAGCGCCTAGAACCGCTCGGCCACCACGGCCGGCTCTCCATCAGGACAAGGACTGGTGTCGACAGACGCTGGAGGAAGGCCACAGAACGGGATGGAGATTACGTGGAAAAACAGTGTGTAGACGAGACACCTTTCTTTCGAGTGTGTGTCATTATATTGAATAAAGAATTGTTGAAGGAAAAAACACGGTGCATTACTTTCTGGGCAACCCTCGTAACAAATTTTATCATGTAACCTATATCGTAGGTGATATATATACCGTATTTTATATCTCATTAAGCGTCTTTTATTGACTCTCCCTTGTATGTAGTTTCATAAAATTTGTGAAATGTTTCTGATATGTTCAAATAACTTACGGGTTTGCTGCCGGGTGACGTCGTCGACCACCGCTGATATTTCGACAGGAGCATACGCTACCATTCTCGAGGCATAAATGCAAGGAGGAAGCCTCCGTGTTTTTTCAGATATGTAGACGATACTTTTGTTGTTTGGCCTCTTAGTAGTGAGAATTTAAACCTGTTTTTGGAACACCTGAATTAAATCTACCCGAATATTCAGTTCACTATGGAGATGGAAAAGAATTGATGCCTTCCCTTCCCTGATGTGTTGGTCAGAAGGAAGACTGATGGTACGTTGGGACATTCTGTTTATAGGAAGCCTACTCCCACTGACTTGTATCTGCGAGCTGATAGCTGTCACCATCCAGTTCAGCGTGAAGGAGTACTTCGTACCTTGGTTCACAGAGCTACGTTATCTCAGACCCTGATAGTTTGGCAGCTGAGATAGCACATCTCGAAGTCACCTTTCGTCAGAATGGTCATAGTGAGAGGGAGATCAAACGTACGTTGCGCTATCAGCCTTCTGTGCAACGGGTGAGTGACGATAGCAACGAAGTGGCACCTAAGTCTACAGCCTTTTTGCCTTACGTAGGAAGCAATTCCAACAGGATTGGCCGTATTTTGCGGAAATATGATGTTAAATGTGTTTTTCGACAACCTTCTAACATTAAGGCCCTGTTGGCGGCCGTAAAATATGATCTTGGTTTGCGCAAGGCTGATTTCTATCGTATTCCTTGCAGTTGTGGCATGTCATATATTGGTCAGACAATCAGGACTGTGGAAGACTGGTGTATTGAACATAAGGGTCTCAAACGCTTACAACAGCCGAGCAAATCCGCTATTGCAGGACATTGCCTTTACACCAGTCATCCTATGGAATACAACAACACGGAGATTCTGGCTTGCACGTCCAGATATTGAGATAGTGTTATTAAGGAAGTTTTTGAAATCAAACTATCAAGCAACTTTATTAACAGAGATGGTGGATTTTGTTTAGATGCTGCTTGGAATCCGACTCTGTCTCTCATCAGAGTTAGTGCTACCTCACCTGTTGATTAATAGTCACTATCGATATTTCTGATGGTCGTTATCTTCGTTTGTGTTGACACTTTTCCTGTGTGTGGAATCTTCCTAGTTTCTCCTCTGTGATCCGAGGTATTAAATTTCCTTGCACACTGATTCCTCCTTGCATCTGTGCCTTGAGAAAGGCAGGGTGTGCTCCTGACGAAATATCGGCGGTGGTCGATGACGTCACCCGGCAGCAAACTCGTAAGTTATTTGAACATTCAATTCGCCGGGAAAAGTTAAGATCTCACATTGCTTCAGATATGTCATTGCAGATGTCAGAAACCCATATGTCGCACGTACTGAAATGTGAAACAATGACACACCAACCCTTCTTTATGTTACGTTGGTCCTCGCTAGTCAGCGTTCCGCCTTTAAATTTCCTCCGCAGTTGTAATGAGAAACCAGCGAAAAACGTCAACCGACATAGTCTTGGATTTCTCCTAAGCAATACTAGAGCTGCAGTTACATGCTAAGTGCACAGCCTCCACGCATTTCACGACAAGTACAAACTGAGACACCTAAACTCATCCATCACTACCCCATTTTGCTTACTACGTCAATAAAAGTCCACTCTCCATGCCAAATAATCCTGTCGGAGTATCACAAGTTTCGCATCGTGGCTCTAACTGTATGGTGTTATATGCTGTGGGTCGACAGTTAACGACAAAAAGCAATAACGCAGCATTCATAGGCTGTGCTCGTTACCTCGCATTCTCTGCTAACTCCCTGCGAATGCTCTTTGGCCGGTGTTGCCTTCCATTCGCTCAGATGCACCCAGGTTTAAGATCGGTAAGAGGCAAAAGTCGATAGCAAATAGTCTCGTCCAAATGCGAGTTTCAAAGCTATATCACCAGTACCATCGCTAGATGCCACTGTTCAGTGCCCGACAAATGAAAGTTTTAAATTTTGCATTTATGTTCAGTCTGAGTAACCGATGGGTATGATTCTAGATCGTGCGGCTTGTAAGCGGACAATAAGGTGTACACTCTGGGAGGATCTTCGGCGGCGACCGGGGCAGCCGCTGGCAGTAAGGGCCGTGGTAACGTGCACGTGAGTGACGAGCCGCAGCCTTCTGCAGCGAACTCCGCGGTCTAGGATGTGTGCGAGCAGAACAGGCCGTGCGTGAGGAACCTGTTTCTAGGCGTGGCTAGTCGCAGATTGCGCGAGTACGGTAAACACTGCAACAGGCGAGGTCGCCTAGCCGGACCGAAGCCAAGGCCGACTGCACAACGCATACTATGTAGAGCAGACTGCGCTCCGGCTGCCGATAGCGTACCGCACACAAGTGCTTACTCACTAAATTAATAAACCGGGTTAGTTTTTAAAATATTCATTTTGAAGTCTGAGCAGGACCCATAGAGTCATCAAATGGTTCAAATGGCTCTAACAAGGGGAGGCCGCCAATTGTGAAATTCAGATTCGTTTCATACTGCGCATAATAAAAGCTCATGGCCAGAGGTGTAATGTGGCAAAGCACCAAGATGCACTTCTCAGCCGTTGTCGAGAAAATCGACAGTTAAAAGAAACCGTTGCAGTGAAATACTCTCTACGATTAATATATATATATACACTCCTGGAAATTGAAATAAGAACACCGTGAATTCATTGTCCCAGGAAGGGGAAACTTTATTGACACATTCCTGGGGTCAGATACATCACATGATCACACTGACAGAACCACAGGCACATAGACACAGGCAACAGAGCATGCACAATGTCGGCACTAGTACAGTGTATATCCACCTTTCGCAGCAATGCAGGCTGCTATTCTCCCATGGAGACGATCGTAGAGATGCTGGATGTAGTCCTGTGGAACGGCTTGCCATGCCATTTCCACCTGGCGCCTCAGTTGGACCAGCGTTCGTGCTGGACGTGCAGACCGCGTGAGACGACGCTTCATCCAGTCCCAAACATGCTCAATGGGGTACAGATCCGGAGATCTTGCTGGCCAGGGTAGTTGACTTACACCTTCTAGAGCACGTTGGGTGGCACGGGATACATGCGGACGTGCATTGTCCTGTTGGAACAGCAAGTTCCCTTGCCGGTCTAGGAATGGTAGAACGATGGGTTCGATGACGGTTTGGATGTACCGTGCACTATTCAGTGTCCCCTCGACGATCACCAGTGGTGTACGGCCTGTGTAGGAGATCGCTCCCTACACCATGATGCCGGGTGTTGGCCCTGTGTGCCTCGGTCGTATGCAGTCCTGATTGTGGCGCTCACCTGCACGGCGCCAAACACGCATACGACCATCATTGGCACCAAGGCAGAAGCGACTCTCATCGCTGAAGACGACACGTCTACATTCGTCCCTCCATTCACGCCTATCGCGACACCACTGGAGGCGGGCTGCACGATGTTGGGGCGTGAGCGGAAGACGGCCTAACGGTGTGCGGGACCGTAGCCCAGCTTCATGGAGACGGTTGCGAATGGTCCTCGCCGATACCCCAGGAACAACAGTGTCCGTAATTTGCTGGGAAGTGGCGGTGCGGTCCCCTACGGCACTGCGTAGGATCCTACGGTCTTGGCGTGCATCCGTGCGTCGCTGCGGTCCGGTCCCAGGTCGACGGGCACGTGCACCTTCCGCCGACCACTGGCGACAACATCGATGTACTGTGGAGACCTCACGCCCCACGTGTTGAGCAATTCGGCGGTACGTCCACCCGGCCTCCCGCATGCCCACTATACGCCCTCGCTCAAAGTCCGTCAACTGCACATACGGTTCACGTCCACGCTGTCGCGGCATGCTACCAGTGTTAAAGACTGCGATGGAGCTCCGTATGCCACGGCAAACTGGCTGACACTGACGGCGGCGGTGCACAAATGCTGCGCAGCTAGCGCCATTCGACGGCCAACACCGCGGTTCCTGGTGTGTCCGCTGTGCCGTGCGTGTGATCATTGCTTGTACAGCCCTCTCGCAGTGTCTGGAGCAAGTATGGTGGGTCTGACACACCGGTGTCAATGTGTTCTTTTTTCCATTTCCAGGAGTATATATATATATATATATATATATATATATATATGTGTGTGTGTGTGCGTGTGTGTGTGTGTGTGTATTTGAATTAGAAAAAACAAATAATAAAAAAAGTTGCATGGTGCGAGATTCGATCCGGCGACCTTCGGATTACGAACCCGAGCGCTTACCGCTGCGCCACGACGCTGTAGAAAATTATTAATCGTAGAGAGTATTTCACCACAACGGTTTCTTTTAAAAATGGTTCAAATGGCTCTGAGCACTATGGGACTTAACATCTGTGGTCATCAGTCCCCTAGAACTTAGAACTACTTAAACCTAACTAACCTAAGGACATGACACACATCCATGCCCGAGGCAGGATTCGAACCTGCGACCGTAGCAGTCGCGCGGTTCCGGAATGAGGGCCTAGAACCACTAGACCACCGTGGCCGGCAGGTTTCTTTTAACTGTCGATTTTCTCGACAACGGCTGACAAGTGCATCTTGGTGCTTTGCCACATTACACCTCTGGCCATGAGCTTTTATTATGCGCAGTATGAAACGAATCTGAATTTCACAATTGGCGGCCTCCCTTTGTAAGGTAGACTTAGAACTACTTAAACCTAACTAACCTAAGGACATCACATACATCCATGCCCGGGGCAGGATTCGACCCTGCGACTTTAGCAGCAGCGCGGTTCCGGACTGAAGTATAGCCATCAGCAGGCAGCCATCATCATATAACCATCGTTACACATACACTGGTATAGGCACGCGTATTGAGATACAGAGATATTCCAACAGGCAGCATACGGCGCTACGGTCGGCAACGCCTATATAAAACTAATGTGTGGCGCAGTTGTTAGATCGGTTACTGCCGCTACAATGGCACGTTATCATGTGAGTTTGAAAGTGGTGTTATAGTCGACGCACGAGCGATGGGACACAACATCTCGGAGGTAACGCTGAAGCGGGGATTTTCCCATACGACCATTTCACGAGAGTACCATGAATATGAGGAATCTGGTAAAACATCAGATCTTCGACATCGCTGCGGCTGGAAAAAGATCCTGCAAGAAAGGGACTAACAATAACAGAAGAGGGAGAATGATAACCTACATAGGGAGAAATGATAATCAAGATAAAATAAGAGAAATCAGGGCTCGCACAAAATAATTTAAGTGCTCGTTTTTCCCGCGCGCCGTTCGAGATTGGAACGCTAGAGAGACAGCTTGAAGGTGGTTCATTGAACCCTCTGCCAGGCACTTTATTGTTAATAGCAATCACGTATATGTAGATGTAGATGAGAATTGTTCAATGTGACAGAAGTGGAACCCTTCCGCAAATTGCTGCAGATTTCAATGCTGGGCCATCAACAAGTGTTAGCGTGCGAATCATTTAACGAAACGTCATCGATATGGGCTTTCGGAGCCGAAGGCCCACTCGTGTACACGTGATGACTGCACGACACAAAGTTTGAAGCCTCGCCTGAGCCCGTCAACACCGACATTGGGCTATTCATGACTGGAAACACTTTGCCTAGTCCGACGAATGTCGTTTCATATTGTATAGAGCAATGGACATGTACGTGTCTGGAGACATCCTCATGAATCCATGGACGCTGCATGTCAACAGGGGAATGTTCAAGCTGGTGGAGGCTGTGTAATGACGTGGGGCGCGTGCAGTTGGAGAGATATGGGACCCCTGATACGTCTAGATACAACTCTGACAGATGAGACGTACATAAGCAACCTTTCTGATCACCTACATCCATACGTCCATTGTGAATTCCGACGTACTTGGGCAATTCCTGCAGGACAATGCGACATCCCACACGTCCAGAATTGCTACAGAGTGGCTCCAGAAACACTCTTCTGAGTTTAAAAACTTCCGCAGCTCACCAGACTCCCCAGAAATTAACATTATTGAACATATCTGGGATACCCTGTAACATGTTGTTCAGAAGAGATCTCCACCCCCTCGTACTCTTACGGATTTATGGACAGCCCTGCAGCATTCATGGTGTCAGTTCCCTCCAGCACTACTTCAGGCATTAGTCGAGTTCATGCCACATCGTGTTGCAGCACTTGTATGTGCTTTCGGGGGCGCTACACGATATTAGAGAGGTGCACCACTTTCTTTGGCTCTAAAGTGTATAAGGCTTAACTCAATGGAGGGCAACGTACACGTAAATTGTAATACACTGTTTATCAACATAAAAAGGCAGTCGAATCGTAATAAAAATGGACCTGCTCTTCAAACAAGAAGACGTATAAAAGGAGATATATTCCCAAGCCTTTCAAGCACATCAGTACGGTGAGACATGTCGGCAAACAGAAAGCGACGGTAGCCAGTTTTAGTAACTGGCTTGCAACATTGTGGCAGCCAAACAAATAACAAATGTAGTTGATGTCCGCTTCTTCATCGCAGTCTCACAATGGGGGTGTGACCACACCAATACGATGTGGAGGCTCGCTGAAACAGTCGTGGTTGAACGCGAGGCACCTTGTGGCGTTCGTGAGTCTTGAGGAGCAACAATGTTACTCGTACCAGAAGCCAGTACTCAGCGACGGATTCACTTTAGTATCATACTTACCTTTGTATTTGGACGTATCTTGCTATTCTGCGCTCCAATTCTCTCTGGTTATTTCATAACGTTTAAAAGGTCTGTAGCTGGTAATTCCCCACACCCCTCTCTCCGTCATAGATGGCTTCTTTCGCAAGCTTGTCTTTTGTTTCATTGCCAGTAAAGCCACAGTGTGACTTTACCAGCACATGGTAACTTCATGATCCATAGTTGTGATCTACAGTGTCACATTCGTGGTGTAATGTGATACTAGTTGGTCGGATCGTCCGCTGTGCAGGTATCTTAATAGTTCTGGCGCTGGTCTGGAACTGGAAAGGATAACGAGAGGAAGTATCTAGAGCAGAGGTTACTACGAGACTCCAAATGTAAACGAAAGTCTGTAAGGGCAGCGTTGTCGATGGTCTTCACCAGCGATCGACAAAGCAGGAAAGCAGGTCAATTTCGGGGCTGTGACTATTTCCAGACAATTCCACATTGTTGCGTTTGCGCCAAAGCGGCTATTGCCGAGTGTTGTCGACAGTGCGTCGGGAAGTTTGCGCGGTTTTGCGCGAGTGTATAAGGAAAGTCATACATGGGGCCTTATTGGGGGCAAACGTGATATCCCCAGCGCTCTTCGCCCAGCAATTAATGGACAGAAATGGTTTCAGTGCATTACTAATAAGTGCCTAGAACCACGTACTCGTTTGTTCTAATTTGTGGGCAAACTGGTTCCTTCGTGTTGACAAGACTTGTAAAAGATAGCATTCTGACCATAGTAATAACTTATCTAAGCGGTTAATCCGAAAGAGTACGATTGTTTGACCTGAATCAGAGTGAACAGGGCTACTTACTTGTTAGATTTCGCTAATTAGAATAAACAGAGGTAAAACACTGCAGCATTATCTGTCTCATAATTTTATGAACGGTGTTAAGCCGTTAGTCGACAGATCCGGTTGGAGTCCCAGTTCGTTTCTACAGAGAGTATTCTTCGCTTTTGCCCTGTTACTTACATTTGTCGAAAACCTCTCACCCAGCGCAAAATCTCTGGAAAAAAAGCGCAGGCGACCCCAGTATACAAAAAGGGTAAAAGAACAGACCCGAAAAACTAGAGACCAATATCCCTAAAGTCGGTTTGCTGCCCAATTGTTGAGCGTATTCTAAGATCTGGTGTAATAAATGTCCTTGAGACAGAAAAGCACGGATTTAGAAACCATCGCTCGTTCGAAACTCAGCCTGCCCTTTTCTCACAGGATATCCTGCGAACCGTGGATGAAGGTCAACAAGCTGATTCCGTATTCACAGATCTTCGGAAAGCGTATGACACAATGTCACACTGCAGACTGTGAACGACCGTCCAAGCGTACACAATAGGTTCTCAGATATGTTTCTGGCTCTAAGTGTTCTGAAGTGATGGGACCCAGTATATTTTCATAGTCGGCGAGTGTTCATCAGAGACCGCCAGGATTGCACCAGGGAAGTATGGTAGGAGCTCTCTTCATGGCCGTACACGTCAACTATTGACGGATAGGGTGGGCAGCAATTTGCGGTTGTTTAATTATGATGTCGTGGTGTACGGGGAGGTAGAAGGGTACTAGTTGACTAAGACAAAATTTCTAGTTGATGTGATGAAGGGCATCTAGGTTAAAATATAGGAATATTTAAGTTAATGCAAATGGGTGGGAAAAACAAACTCTTAATTTTTCGAATACGGAGTTAGTAGCGAGCTGCTTGACACAGTCACGTCCTATAAATGCAGTGTGTACATAAACTCCGGGAAGACTTTCAATTATTTATTGCTCAGGAACTAAACACTGAACAGATATACAGATTGCATTTTGAAGAGAAACTCTTAGAGGTTTTTTTTTTTTTTTTTTTTTTTTTTACAGACATTCGATATGCGAACCATGAGTGACCCTTCGGACGTCAATACGATAATTTAAATCTTGCTATACCCGTCCCGGCATGGCACCGTCGACTGTGGCCGTCGCTTCCCGTGTTCTCCTCCGGGGCTCTGCTACATCGCATGGTAGAGGCGGTACCTACACCAGATTTTTAATGTGTCCCCACAGATAAAAGTCACACAAAGTGAGATCTGGTGATCGGGGAGGCCATTTCATGAAACAGCTGTCCACTTCCGTAGCACGACTGATCCATCGATGTGGCAGCTCCTTGTTCAGGCACCCATGAATTTCACAATGCAAATGGGGTGGAGCCCCATCCTGCTGAAAGATTAACAGAAAGTCCGATTGCATTTGAGGCACCAGCCGTTGCTGCAACGTGTCCAAGCAGGAATATCCAGTGACAGTGCTCTCATGGAAGAAGAATGGCCTGTACAGTTCTCAACTTTTGGGATCCTATAACACTTTCGTCCGCTACTGCTATACCATAACCTCGAAACTGGAGGCAATTTGCAAAACAGAGTAATAATGGTATAAAGCAACAGATCAGTGTTACCGTCTGAGAGGAATTTTGTTATGTTGATCGTGTTGTACCTAAAGGAGGTGGCTTATCGGAAGTGAAAGTCAGAATTACGTAAATATTTGAACAGTAACAAACAAAATTTTGCCTATCTGCACTGTTCAACTGATAAAGCAAACGGTCGCCAGCCTAACTAGGCAAGAGAATGATTAACATTCTCGTTTAAGAAAATAGTTATTAGTAATTTTAACGAATAAACACAACCTATTCTTTATCACACGCGAGTGCAATGAACTCTGACACATACATATGTTTACGTTAAGATTGAAGCTAGCAGCTAGAGCAGCACAAACTATTTGCAAAATTATAACAGATACCGAAACACACTATTACTTTCAGGGCTTATACAAACTGAATGGCCTTTATAACGTTATTATTACTATTCACTGCAGAATCATTAATTGGATATAGGTTAAGCCTCTCTCAGTTAAATGCTTTACTATTTAAAATAAAAGTTAATTGGAATCCACTAACCGGTTGCTTCTCACTATCATTTGAATAAAGAAATTATGGTTTTTATAATTAGTCGTCTTCCCATTACTTGTTACCCAGCATTAATACAATAGACAAACTGTGGATCCTGTTATATTATTAATATGCACTTCCTATACACAAGAGAAACATACACTTAGCAAACATGAGTATATAACGTTTCACAACTGCAGTTTTCCATTTCTACTACAGTGAAACACAAAATTAACATATACGTAAGAAACTGACTCACCTTCTGCGATTTACAATAGGCAGTAATGTGATCATTGACTAAGCAAAACTTTATAAGCCTCAATCTTAAGAACTTTTAATTTTGAAGTAGGCAACAACACATTAATAAGCAGTTTTACTACGAAAATTATTTTCAGCAAGCATCATTAACTTTAACCCACTCTCTTGCCACATTAACTTTAACTTTCTTTTTACTATGTTCAAGAGGCATCAATTAGCAAAACTGTAGGCTTTAATTTCTTTCAGTAAGGACACTCGGAAATCACTTTAGTTCAAACGGAGAGGAACCTGAGAGCTGTTATGATGAGGAGAAAAATCAAGGGTGGTATATAAATTCAGATATAAATTACCTTATATTTGAACACACTAACACATCCATTAAGCTGATCCTTCACTGTATATCATTATAGCATTCCGATGCAATGATTGCGCAGTGTGGTGGCAACTGCATGTTGGTAGGTGGAATTGCAGGCCGAATTGCTGGACTCTGTCATTTCTTGGTGGCGATGATAGATACAAATTACAGAATAGTTCCAGCTATTTATCCATCCATCCGAGGCATTGGAAAGAAGCAGAAAAGCCTCTCTCGGAACCAGCACAATATGCAATTTTTACATGGCAGTGCACAGTTTGGTAGCTCGTCTCCGACTGGTGGCTCGTCCCCGACTCGTAGCTTGTCCCCGACTGACTATCAGTTCCACCTTTTCTACACAGGCCAGCCACAATTTGCGCGCGCTACACAGTTCCGTTCCCGAGGGGAACCACAACAACTTTTACATACAGAATAACTAAGAACCCTAAGTAAGGATCAGCAGTTTACATAACAGCAACCAAATACATTAAATAAAACAGAACATTTGCACATATTGACATTTCTAACAAAAATTATTCACACAAAATTACATCCTCATTCAATTGTTGCAACTGCGAACAAAACTTAAAACGCTTGTCTTTCTCGTCGTCATTGAGCTTCTGCGCTAGCTCCAATTTGAATGGTTCCACAGACAGCTTCTGTCTCAGGACTTCCCACACTGTCACTGGAGCCATTTCGAGTTCACGGGGTGCACGACGCACCCATTTCCTTGGACCCCTCATGAATGTCTCTCGTACGCGCTCCACATTCACTTCACTCACGCTGGGACGTCTGCTTAGATTTGCCGGGCACAAGCAACCAGTCGTAACGAATTTGTTGTGCCTGTGATGAATGGCCTTCCTTGTTGGTGGCTTCTTACCGTACTTGGTTCTAAACAGCCGCCGAACAGCTGTAACACACTTGTTTTTGCCAAACTCCAACACACAGAAAGCTCGCTCCACACCTGATCTCGCCATGTTTGCGGCTGTCGCTCACTATCGGCAAATTACCAAACTACACTGTGGCGGTATACATGAAAAAAAAAAAAACTTTCAGGGTTTCTCTTCAAAATGACATATGTATGATATCTTGTGCAATAAATAATTGAAAGTGTTTCCGGACTTTATGTACACCCTATATATGGGCGTAACGTTGCGAAAGGATACGAAATGGAACGAGCATGGACGATTGGGGGAGGGAAGATGAATGTCAACTACGTTTTTTTGGGAGAATTCTAGGAAAGTGTAGCTCATCTACAGCACAAAGGAGAGGGCGTGTAAAACGCTTGTACGTCCCTGTCTTGAGTGCTGCTAGAGTGTTTGGCATTCGCACCTGGTCGGATAGACGGAAAACACCGTAGCAGTTCGCAGGCATGTTGCTGGATTTGTTACCGGTAGGTCGAAAAACACGAGAGAATTTCGAAAGCGCTCCGTGAACGCGACTTGAAATCCCTGGAGGAAAGGCGACGTTCTTTTCGTGAAACGTTGTTGATTAAATTTTGGAAACTGTCATTTGCGGCTGGCTGTAAAACGATTCCACGTCTGCCAGCGTACATTTCGCGTAACGTCTGCGAGAAGATAAGAGAAATCAGGGCTCGCTTGTAGGCTCCATTTGCGAGTGGGTCACCAAAGTGGATGACTAGTAGTGGTACAATGTACCACCTGCCATGCACTGTATGGAGGCCCGTGCAGTGTAGATGTAGTTGCAGATGTAGATGTAGCTATATTGCAGGTTCGATGATAAGCACACGGTAACAACAATTTCCCAGCAGTTATTCTCGTGCGACGTCGGATATTGCTAGTTGCCAGCTCAGTGCCAGAATAATAAATAATTTGCGTAACAGTTGTGGACTGAATTTAGCTGCATTAATTTTACTTGACGATACCACTGTACCAGGACAGAACAACTAAATAACATTTGGCCGTGATTCCTACCATTACTAAACTACACTTGTGTAATACAGAGGTAGACTGTGTAAATATAATCGATCATATTTTTCACTTTTTTTGTTAGGACGAGTGTAGTCAATGACTAAGGAGTGACTACAGCAGTAGCCACTCACAAGTGATGGCAGTTAACAACATAGCACTCAACAGCAAAATACGCGATTTCAGTACCTTCAGGGCAATATTAGGCTACAAAGACGGTAGAGAACCTAAAGTATTTTGGGATAAGGAACTAATAGTCAGAAATTCATATTACAGAAACTACGAGCTCTGGAATAAGTGATGTGTGTGTGCGTGCGTGCGTGCGTGGGTGTGTGTGTGTGTGTGTGTGTGTGTGTGTGTGTGTGTGTGTGTGTGTGCGTGAACTGGTTATGTTTCGTAACAATCAACTACCTAACGCTGCGATGTTTATGGCGCACCTTACAAAGCAATACTCAGTAACTTTATTGAATATTACCAGTGTTCGTGTAAGAGGAAGCAGAGGAAACATTAAAGTTTATTTCAGTCAGACTCACATAATTTGCTACATTCGATACCTGTTACGAGCAACTATCGATAATCAATAGCCCATAAAATATTCTTGGCCGATGTCGACGACAGGATATGCTAGCAGTCAACATTTTTGTGAGACTCTTATAGATAGTTTGTAAGTGTACGGTACTCGTCAGAACACGGAAGGTACCATCGTGGTGACCCACAAGGGACTGGATGCGATGCCAATACGTCTGGTGCCTTCCAGCTGACAGAACGGCTCCTGTTGTTCAGTTGTGAACACTCTAAAATTGTCCAAATGGCGAAATAGGCGGTGGAATAATTTTCGTGCATCAGGTGCTGCCGCTCAGTAAAAATATCACTGACATTGCGATGCCCTGCCTGCGAAGAAAAATATTGGACAAAATAAAGTACACTGCTTGATAACTGCTAAACAACAACTTTGCCAATAGATACGGAACACCCGACCAATGACAGTAAAAGGAAATGTGTTGACTGCAGCGAATCTGCGCACAAACACTAAGTTCAAAAATGGTTCAAATGGCTCTGAGCATTGTGGGACGTAACATCTGAGGTCATCAGTCGCCTAGCACTTCGAACTACTTAAACCTAACTAACCTAAGGACATCACACACATCCAATCCCCGAGGCAGGGTCCGAAACTGCGACCGTAGCGGTCGCTCGGTTCCAGACTGCAGCGTCTAGAACCGCACGGCCACTCCGACCGGCGAACACTGTGTGTGCACTACACAGTGCGCGGTGTTTAATGAAGGCTTTTGCGCAACCGATTAGCGAGACATGGCATGTGGTAGGGGCGATATGTCTGCAAGACATAATTTGGGTGCTTGCGATCGTGGACAAGCAACTGGACGGCTCAAAGCCGCCTCAGAGTGTCACATATATGGCCACAGTAATGGGTGTGTCCAAATGCATCACCTCGCGATTTAAAAAGGCCGCTGAAGCTGAAAATGCTATGAGAAACCGCGTCGGTGTCGTAAACTGACCACCACACGGCAGGAGGATCGATACGTAGCGAAAAGGAACAGCCGTCTCACTCCTAGGCAGATCGCTGCACACCTTTAACCGCTACCGGTACACGAGTCTCTGTTGGAATTATTTTTCGATGAGTAAATCAGGCTGGTTAGTACGCTCGGAAACCTGTTATAAGCATGCCATGTTAGCCTCTGAATTGTCGAGGAAACGTTCGTTGGCGTATGCAGCCTGTGGGTGGGGTCAACAATCCCGCTTCTCTATAGCAAGTGATTCTGGCCGTAAGTTAGCGTGAAGAGAGATGGGGGACACGTTATACACCACAGAATGTTCAGGAACGTCATCGGTATGGTTTGGTCGTTATGGTGTGGACAGGCATTATGCATAGCGACCGAACACCGGTTCATACCTTTGCTCGAGGTACTGTTACAGCACAGCGGCACTGCAGGTATTTTGTCCCGCATGTCTGTCTGTTTAGGAGTGGACGACAGTCAGGGCCACTGTGGCTTGGGCGACACTGGAAAGTGAAGAAAATTAACGCATGGAATTTCCTGCGTGCTACCCGCACCTAAACCCTATAGGACATTCCTGGGATGTTCTTGGCAGACGCGTTTCTCAGTGAACACCCCCTCCCCGAACCGTGCAATAATTGAAAACCACCTTGAGATAGGAGTGGGGCGATATCGCCCAACCAGTCCTTATTTTGATAGACAGAGTGTACAACAGGTGCAAATTGTGCGATAGTCCAGGAGGACGGCGTATCACTGACAGGGGAAACATCCTCCTCAGATTTAGTGGTGAGAGGGTCCGGTGGACAGGCCACCAAAAGCTGAACACTGATCAAGCGTGAAAACAGGGAGAAGGTGTACTGAACTGTGAAATAAAAGGAAAATAGAAACAGTGAACGGACAAAGGACAGCAAGTGCAATTTGAGCTACATGCATAGGAACGGCGTCGTGAAGAAGTGTTTTAGAGTTGGACTACCAAGTGGGCGAGCCGTGTTTAAACCTTCCTTGTACCAATCTTTTTTTTTTCCTTTTTGTTGCTGTTAGCTGTATTCAGATTTGTGTCTGTGTCATGGTGTAATGTCCGTTTGCAGCAGCGAGGTACAAGGAAGGCACCTACCTGTCAATGCAGTTGATTCCGTACAACTACTCTATTAGCAGCAGCCGAAAGGAAGTGGTTTTTGAATGGGGACCGTAAGCATTTGGTGACAAGGCGACAAGACAATCAAATCCTCCACCGGAAGAAACGTCTAGTGTGTCACACACGGTATTACTGACAGTAGGTGTGTCGTATAACAGGAATTTCTTATCAACGCACCTTATCTGTACGCCTGGTAAGTGAGGGATATGCGTCCTTGCCCTATTTAGGTGTTCGTATGAATGTGAATGTGATCACTCCCAAGTAAATGAATAATAGTTTGTTACATAAGCTGCAGTTTCACAGCAACACAGTTTTTAACGTTTTTGAAGTTACGTTCTGTTTTGGAAGCTTTGACTCTTAAATCCTTTGTTGCGACGTAGTTCACACCCGTTCATTTGTTGTTTTCATTCCTATGAGACGTATATGTGGTATCTCGCCTATGTCGCTACTCATCAACTTTACTTGCGACGGTAAGGGTACTGTTACCACATCATTAATATTCTATAAACAATATATAGTGTGACAACTGCAAGACAACAGAGAGAGAACAAACTTCTCAATGACTGGACGGACATTTCATAATGTTGTGAAAAATGAAAAACATATAGCATGAGAGAGGTGTTAAGACGGCTCGCGCTGCTGGAAGTCAGATATCATAACCACTCCACCACGGCGCCGTTACTCTTGGATACTGCTCAATTTTGCACCTGTTATTCTTGGACCGTTCACTGTTTCTATTTTTTTTCCACTGTTAAGTACACCTTCTTCCTGTTTTCATGCTTGATATGTGTTCAGTTTTTAACGGCCTGTCCACTGGGGCCTCTTACAACTATATCTGACGGGGTGCGATGGGGAGTTTCCCTTTTGAGTCCGATATCGACCTTTATTTTGGGAATCTGACCTGTTTGAGACATGCACGTAACTTGTATCTGTTACCCTGCTTTCTCGTGTGATGGAATATGTACTATTTTTCGTCACGAATGCACCACTCCACCCCTGTTACCTATGTCCTGTGTGTCATTTCGTCCATCATTGCCTTCTGTTATTCCTGTCCATAAACGTTCCTGTTCCTTAGCAATAGTCAAGCAGTGTATATCAATGATCTGACGTATACAGCCTGTTGACCAAAGAAGGTGTTCGCAGATGACACAGCTATTTAAGCAGAGGTAACATCGTTGGAATTGTTTGCAAATGCAGAGCGGTTTACAGATAATCAGCGATTGGCAACTGACTATAAATAATAAGAAATGTGGTATGAAAGCTTTCACGACCGGATGACATATCTTCTGGTAAACCTTCCGGGATGTAAGGTCGTGGTCCATGAAACTCTTCAGCTCCTAACGTTTCAGAGGGGAGGTTTCTCCTCCGGTGCCGACTGCCGACGGCAAGACTCACCGGAGAAGAAACCCCCCCTCTGAAGATGTCCAGCGCAGCTCTGGACGAAACGTTAGGAGCTGAAGAGTTTCATGGACCACGACCTTACATCCCGGAAGGTTTACCAGAAGATAATGAGAAATGTAATGCAATGTTCATAAATAGACGAAAAGATCCGCCTTAGCTGGACTACACGGCTGACGATCATCCAGTGCAGTCACTCATCACTTTCAAATATGTAAGAGGGGATGATTTAAAACAAAGAAGTCACACATTCAGGGTGGAGGAAATAAAACGGGGCCGAAAAGTATTTCACTCACATGAAGACAAGCAACCCAACTTACATCTTCCGCACCTGGAACCGTATAAGTTGGGACGCTTGTTCCTTAGCTGAGCGAAATATTTTCCAGGCCAGTTTTATTTCGCTCGTCCTGTACATCTGGCAGTGGGAAACGCAGATTCCTGACTCAGATTTATTGAAAGAGCGTGACAGGATGCCACGCTACCGTATTGCTCATTAGTCTGGTATCCATACCAAGTCGGATCATTGGAAGATAGAGAAAATTTTCAAAGTAGAACTGCACGATTCCTCTCCGATTTGTGTAGCCAGCATACGTGTGTCACAGACGCGTTCAATAAAATGTAATCGGAGGCGTTACAAGAAAGGTGTTTTTCATCACTGAAAATCTCACTCAAAAACTCGGGTTCCAGAATCAGTTGCGAAACACACCATATTACTTCCTCCAGCACATACGATGGATATTTTTTTTAAAATAAGGCCCATTTGTGGATGACATTGAGAATGACGTGCGATCGGCGCAGTGCGTATCCGCTTCTGCTTCCAGCAGGCACTGTGGGCGTTTACTTGCCATTTGCTAACTAAGCACACAGGGGGATCGCACCCCTCCACGATTTACGGTGATATGGTCATAATGACAGGCAGGAACCTCGGAGTCTTTAACTTACGGTAATGGACAGTGTTCTTCTAATACCTATTTCATGTCTGTCTGAATCGTGTGTGCTTGTGTTAAGCTATCCCATGCGTTCCTAAGTCTTAAGACTTGTATTGTCAGCGCTGTATACCACAGTACTCAGCGAAGTGTCTGACTAAAGCAACTATGAAATTAAATAACAGGTAACAGCAAAATATGGTTATATTATACTTGTGTATTATCACATAGCCGGCCGGTGTGGCCGAGCGGTTCTAGGCGCTTCAGTCCGGAACCGCGCGACCGCTACGGTCGCAGGTTCGAATCCTGCATCGGGCATGGATGTGTGTGATATCCTTAGGTTGTTTAGGTTTAAATAGTTCTAAGTTCTAGGAGACTGATGACCTCAGATGTTAAGTCCCATAGTGCTCAGAGCCATTTGAACCATATTATCACATATTATGTTTTTATGTAAACAAATTGTATTTAAATGTGATGATGGCTTCGTTGAAAAACACCCATCCCCCTTCCCCATCGTGTTTTTCTTAGAGATTATTTCAATTCACCAAACATGGCTTAAATGGGGCGCAACCTGGAGGCATAATATTTCGATATCTTAGTCAGAATATCTGAGATTTCGTTGTGGCTTCACCTCATATTCACATTGATTGATTTGTAGTATAGTTACACTATTTTATTACTTAGATTTCATCTATTCATTTGATTTGTTTATTAATGTTTATTAATTCAGTTGGCAACCCTGCATAATTTATTACATACGGAACCTCTGTACAGACTGCAGAGTTCCACATTCTGCAAGTTCCTCAGTTTCCACTTGCGAATCAGTTTTGAGATCAAATTCCATTGGCCAGAATGAGATTCTCATTCTGGAAGCATCCCCCAGGCTGTGGCTAAGCCATGTCTCCGCAGTATTCTATCTTTCAGAAGTGCTAGTTCTTCAAGGTCCGCAGGAGAGCTTCTGTAAAGTTCGGAAGGTAGGAGACGAGATACTGGCAGAAATAAAGCTGTGTGGACGGGGCGTGAGTCGTTCTTGGGTGGCTCAGATGGTAGAGCACTTGCCCGCGAAAGGCAAAGGTCCCGGGTTCGAGTCTCGGTCCGGCACACAGTTTTAATCTGCCAGGAAGTTTCAAATTCCATTGGGTTTCTCCACAGTAGACAGCTTTTCTTCACGTTGAAGTTCAAAGCGCTGTTGGGTGGTTGAGAAATGTTTGCCGGCCGGTGTGGCCGTGCGGTTCTAGGCGCTTCAGTCTGGAACCGCGTGACTGCTACGGTCGCAGGTTGGAATCCTGCCTCGGGCATGGATGTGTGTGATGTCCTTAGGTTAGTTAGGTTTAAGTAGTTCTACGTTCTAGGGGACTGATGACAACAGATGTTAAGTCCCATAGTGCTCAGAGCCATTTGAATTTGCATTTGAGAAATGTTTGAACAACAACTGAAATTATATGATAAAATGGAGGAAAGTATGCACGTTAATACGGAAAATTCATTTCAGTTATATTTATAGTATTTTTCCTTTAAAACAACTACCCTTGCTTTGGGCGCAAACAACTGGATCACAGCGATAACGAGCACGTCAGTGACCATGGCGACTACTGAAATACTGGCTCATGCGGCAGGACGCCGGAAAGCTTTCTTCCCACGTACCACGCAGCAGTGGAATTGGATGGGATCAAAAGATACTGGTAGACTATGTATTCTCCGCCGGGCACTGTACAGCTATACATCATGGCGTACTTCAATATTTTAAGCAGCACCAAGTCTTAGACCTTTCCTTAAGAGCTTTCTTCTGACAAATGGGTAAATACTGCAATAGAGCCAGTTGCGTGGAAGATCGAAGCACTGAGTGTCTTGTTATTGGAAATATGAAACCGATGAAGCGGTATAACGTCGTGGGTGGGCTGACATCATTAGGGGAACGGGACCTCGCTGTATTACACTTAATTGAAGATCGTGAATCCTGCGGCTGTTTTATTATTATTAATATTACTGGTAACAATTTTTACGTGGTGTAGAAATGGATATCGATCTCCTTTCACTTCTGAGGAGTATCGCTCCAGACCAGAATTGGATCGTGCTCAAGACGTTGAGCGGATAGCGCAATTAAAGGAATAGTCTTTGGCAATGGGGAATAGTGCGTTAGTGGAAGTGACTGAATGAATGCGCAGTATACTGCCACCGGCCGCCGTGGCCGAGCGGTTCTAGGTGCTTCAGTCCGGAACCGCGCTGCTGCTACGGTCGCAGGTTTGAATCCTGCCTCGGGCATGGATGTGTGTGATGTCCTTAGGTTAGTTAGGTTTAAATAGTTCTACGTTCTAGGGGACTGATGACCTCAGATGTTGAGTCCCATAGTGCTTAGAATCACATGAACCATTTTTTTGAGTATACTGCCATTTGATGATAAGTAATTTACTAACACAGAATGTATGTGTGTTTAAAACAGCTAAATCCTCGGATTTCTAAGAGTGTAACGCCTCTGAAATCCGCCCTTACAGAACTACAGCACTAGAAGCAGAAATTAACAAATAGTTCCACCTGAATTAGCGAAGCTGATACCAACATCTCTGCAAGTAACATATCAATGAAGAGAGAATCTGCGTCATTTAGTTGAGGGCTTTCACACAACACGATTACGATATCTTATACAATAACAGGAGCGGTGTAAGGTGAACTACTTAGCTAAATCACCTTGTATGTTATTAATAAATACTGCCAAACGCCCAAGAATTCCATTTGGCAAAATCCTAAAAAACATTATATTGTAAGTATGAATTAAACGCCTTCAGTCACAACTTTGTTTTACTAAGCACACGTTGGGACTTAACTGCTAAGCTCATTAGTCCCTAAGCTTACACACTACTTAACCTAAATTATCCTAAGGACAAACACACACACACACACACACACACACACACACACACACACACCCATGCCCGAGGGAGGACTCGAACCTCCGCCCGGACCAGCCGTACAGTCCATGACTGCAGCGCCTCAGACCGCTCGGCTAATAGCTAGCGGCCATTATCGGGTGTAATTTGTCTTAATACATGCTTTATTTTTTGTCTGGAATGAGGTGGAATGCTTATTCATGCCCTGAAAAGGTTTGGTGTTGGGTTATGAATTTCGTAAGTCAAATGCGGAAAATATGTGCGAAAGAGTGGAAAATATGAACAGTGTAAACATACCACATAATCAAAGAAAAACGTTTTTAACGTTTTAGCACGATCGTTTTCGTACACATCACCTCATTCAAGATACTTAATAAAACACGAAAAAATGTGACCCAAGGCGTTCGTTAATTCATACTTCCAATGTATTGAATACAGCCATGATTGAAGCTGCGAAATGTGGATAAAATTAAATTTATCTTATATTCCTGTTTCTACTGCAATGGCAAACAGGTATTTTTGCTGAACTTGAACTAAACTGTTAATTTCTCCATACTGTTTTCCTCTTTTGCCCATCGTAGCGTTAGGGCGACCTGTCTAAATGACACAAGACATCGCCACTAAGGCAGCCACCATCCCAGATGTACCAGGCCACGTCATACGCCCAGTGAATTTCATCACAACGCGGAATACGGCGATTCGCACTGTCGTAGAGGCGTGGCTTCCGCAGAGAGCGCTTACAGTGGATGTTGGCCCGCGGCGAAGCGTAGAGTCCGTCAACGGCGCCTTACGTCACTGCTCGTGACGATACGCTCCGCTACCGTGCACTTAACGTTAAAAATGTCTTGTTTACATAGTGCTCGCCGGGTAGAATGGCCTTTTCTTGAGCTGAGACACAGGATGGGCACTTACTAGTGGTCCGCATAAATGTCGCGCATGTACGAGGTGTAGAAGTATGAAATCGGAATTTGGCTGGAGTAATTAAGCGTCTGTTGCTTGAAAATGATAAACAATGTTTTATTCAAGATAATGTACATTGCAGGCTATGAATGCTACGCCAGAAAAACACTTCTTCTTTTGAAGCGAACCAGTCAGTGAGGCATTTTCGTACATTTTCATACGAATTGAAGCGTCTTTCAGAGACAGCGTGTCCCAGTGATGCAAATAGATGATAATCGGACGGAGCCAAATCTGGGGAATAAGCCGCATGCCCTAGTATTTACCAACTGAACGTCTCGATCATTTCCCTGACTCGTTTTGCTGTGTATGACGGGGCGTTATCATGGAGCAATATGACTTTGTGTTGCCTTTTTCCATATTCCGGTCGTTTTTCACGTAATGCTCGATTTAAGTCGATCATTTGCTGTTGGCAGCGATCAGTGTTAACAGCTTCACAAGGTTTTAGCAGCTCATAATATATAACACCCTTCTGATCCCACCAAACACACAGTATTGCCTTCCTTCCAAAACGATTTGGTCTTGCAGTGAATGTCGATAGTTTGCCTGGATTCACCCATGATTTACGACGCTTAGGATGCTCAAAATATATCCATTTTTCATCACCTGTTACAATTCGATGGAGAAACGACTTTCTTTTGTATCTGGCGAGCAGCATTTCACAAGTGGTCTATCGATTTGCTTGCTTTTTTCATTCACTTCATGAGTAACCCATTTTCCCACTTTCTGCACCTTTCCCCATAGCTTTCAACCGAAGAGAAACGGCTTTCTGCGTCACATTCAATTGTTCCGCGAGTTACTGTTGAGTTTCGGAATCATCTTCGTCCAATAAAGCCTGCAATTCGTTGTCTTCGAACTCTTTCGTTTCTCACGCCAAAATTATCACTTTTGAGTTTTTTGAATCACTCGAAACACTCTGTTTTCCCAAGAGCATGTTCATCGAAAGCTTCGACAAGCATTCCATGCGATTCTGCAGCAGTCGTCTTCAGATGTTTACGGGTTTGAAATAGATACCTATGCATGGAACTTGGGTTACCGTGTGTTGACATTCGTCGTCAGCCATTACAGGAAGCAGATGTCGCTACAGACACGGTCTCACCTGACCTACACTGACGGCTGGCACCTTCTACAGGAAATTCCGGTTTCATACTTCTGGTGTTTTAAATATCCAAAAATACTTTATTTTTAAAACAGATATCAATAATTGTATTGTTATCATTAGAAAACTGTGCCAGCACGGTGTATAATCCACCTGTTATGGAAAAAAACTGGACAAGTGCGAGTAGTACTCCCTCTCTGAGGGTTTTATAGAAACTTAATTATGTGTATATCTCGTTCATCTGTAGGTTCTGACGAGTGAGTTTGCGAGTATCAAAATAATGAATATAAATGGCCATATCTTTTGACTGCGTTAATTTAGAAGCTTCAATTTTGTACCCCGCCAACTAACAGTACGCCTTAGTGTTTGCCATATAAATTTCTACTTGAAACCTCTACCTATACCTGAAAGAAGGGGTCCTAAGAGACGGACAGACAGACGGACAACAAAGTGATCCCATGAGGGTCGCGTTTCTACCGTTTTGAGGTACGGAACCCTAAAAAACGCATTAAGAAAAACTTAAAACACTCAGAGTGAACTGGCAATGATAGTGAGCTGTAATTGTAGGACTTGTGGCGATAACAAACGGACATGTTGTACTGAGTGCTCTCTTACCATAGTGTAAATTGTTTCCAAAATTAGTCTGCAACCTAGAAATAGATCCAACAACGGAATAAACCTCACCTTTGGTGAGGGACAAGATGCCACTGCTAAAGCGAGAGTATATGCATAAGAAAAACACTAGTGGGCAACACTGGAGTCGCAGATCACCAAGGGAACGCAAACCGCTTAAGGGCTGACTCAATTGTCAAAACCTTCGAATTACTTTTCGCAGTCAACTTCAGTTACAGATTTACAAGCGCGACTAGTAACTTTTACAGTACTACAAAAATCGCCCTGTTAACGCTGTATAAATGTTGTGATAATAATTTTCTAACACTGATAAGATTAAGCCATTGCATATGCAGTGTGACAGTTGTTGGACTATATGGAATAAAATCATCATAGCTTCTGAATGGTTTGCGTTAGGACGTTCAAATTGCACGGCTGTTTGCGGAGCATGATGGAAATTTGTATGCGCTGTATGGTTTGGTTTAGCGAAAAAGCCCACTTTCATTTAAATGGGTTCGTAAATAAGAAAAATTGGGCCTGAGAATCCGCATTTCGCTATCGAGCAGCCTCTTCACCCTCAAGGGTGACTGTGTGATATGCAATGTCCAGTCGCAGAATAATCGGTGCTATATCCCTTGATGGCTTGGTGACTGCTGAACGGTACGTGAATGTTTTGGAAGGTGATTTCATCCCCATTATCCAAGTGACCCCGATTTCGACAAGGTGCGGTTCATTCAAGACGGAGCTCGACTCCATCGAACCAGGAGAGTGTTTTATGTCCTGGAAGAGCATTATGGGGACCGCATTTCGGCTCTGGGGTACCCAGAGGCCACTGGCATGGACCTCGATTGGCCGCTATATTCTTGGGATCTGAATAGAGCAATAGCCCCAAAACCATTGCTGAGCTAAAACCAGCCGCTTAGGAGGTCATCGACAGCGTCGTTTTTCCCTACAGTTCAGCGAGTCATGCAAAATTTCGCTGTTCGTCTGCGCCACATCATCGACAATGATGGCATGTCATAACCGAAATACGAGTACCTGTAGTGATGTTTACATGTCAAATAATGTATGTGCACGCCGTAATTTGTAACTAATTTACGTTTTTTCATATAGTTGAATAATTGTCACCCTGTACTTCTTACAATTTCATATAATTTTTGAAGGCACATGAATTTCAGCGGAGCAACTGATAAAAATATTTCCTAAACTTTACTTTTACGCACCATTTCCAGAGTATTCATGGCAGTTCAACTAATCGTATTATTGTTAATACTAAACAATTTAAGATTTTTGCGTGTGTAGAGTGACCCAGTTTTGGTTATATTCTTAATAAATTTTACTACGAGCGTACTGTTCTGTTTCAGCGTCGTTTCAGCAAAACCTGCTGTTGCTGCAAATGCTGATGTAACAGGCTAGTTGTTAAAAGATGTGGATCTCAGTTCACTTTCTTGTCCGCTTTAGCACTTTTTTTTTCAGCGGTTATAGTTTCATTTTTTCTGACTCCGTGGTAGTGATTTTAACGAGTCCTCTACGTGAATCAGCATCTGCAACCTCCGTTTCCATAGCCTAACCGTTGTGTATTTCGTTAAATAGTTACTAAAGTTGTTATCATCCAAGTGTATCAGACTCACTACTAAAATCTGGAGCTATATCTGAAGCAGAAGCGTTTATTCAAAAGAATATTAGTAGCTCCAAGAAGTCTAATAACATGGCTTGCCCGTCATGTGTTTGCGCGGCTAGGCGCAATAATAAAATTGTCTTTTGAAATAGGTACCACATAATATGACGCGTGTCTCCTCGTTCCAATTGGTTATAAATAATATCTTTTTATTCGGTGGGAAAGGTGACAGAGTACTCACACTTATCCGTTTATCTCACATTTCCTGTGTGATTAGGTATACTTTCAAAGAAAGAGAGAAAGAGGGAGGGAGGGAGGGAGGGAGGGAGGGAGGGAGGGAGGGAGAGAGAGAGAGAGAGAGAGAGAGAGAGAGAGAGAGAGAAATGTTTCAAGGTTCGAGGAAAGATTAAATGGGTATGTTTAAGACTGACATACCATTGTGAAATGCTGTTTGAGTCTACAGACTGGGGACTTTCTTCCTCTTCACCGAGAACAAAGGTACATATCCTATATAATTTGCGAACATCATTTTCTGAGCTCTGCACGTAAACGAATGGAACATTCTTTGAGCTAAGCTGAAAAATAAACCATTTATGATCACATAACAGTAATTAATGTCTGATGCACAACAGTCACTTATGGACGTAGCAGCTACGACACAAAATTGACGGCGTTTCTGTCTCGAGCAGCCTTGGGCAGCCGAATTTACCCCTGGCGTTAGGCTGCTCTGCTTGACGGCAAAGTCAATGTGGCTGCGTCGTGAAGCTCTCTCAGGCGCTACTGCCACTGTTCCTTATCTACATCTACGGTGTGCGCTGCAGGGTATTTCGGGCACCATTGTTATCTACTAGTTTTATAGTTCCATTCTCCGTATGAGCTAGAATTCCTCTGTGCTTCTAGAAACGTCTACACCGTTTGCTCAAACAATCCTGTAATTATCATCGTCATTATTCTTATTTTCCCGCTGTGGTCATTAAACGACACGTGGGTAGAAAAAGTGAATCTTTGCTTGAGCCTTCTCCGTCACACACAACTGCAGTCTTCTAGCGCCTGTCGAGGGCGGCTGATGATGAAATAAGGAAACAGTGTACAGGGATGGAAAGAAGTCCAATGTGCGCTCGGTATATCTGCCGGAGAGCATGATCCGAGATGTGGAGGAGTCCTGCCTGTGGCTGGGGAGTGTCTGCAGAGTGCGCCATTCGCTTGTGTTCTGACACCACCGTGTCCGTGCGGGCGGCTGACGGTTTTGTAAACCCTAGTCACAAGTTTTACAAAGGCCTCATTGCAACTGCTGTGGAGTTTGTGAGTTCGTGAAACGGCTTCTGGCGCAGTACACCGCTTAGACGATTTCTCCCGGCCACTATTACACAACTATTTCCAAGGGTCAGGTAAAAGGATAGGAGAACGGAGGTCCTACAACACTCCAACAAGTCAGTAACGAAGTCACACAAATGAATTGAAAGCTTTACTTATCTCTATGAATTGTTGAATTATTAAATTTGCAACACTGCTTGCAATATAACACCAAAAAGGGCCTCAATGGCTAAGTGCAAATATTCGTAGGTAAACTTCACAGGACATAGCAAATACAATTTACAACAACTACCTGTTCTCGGAACGACGTTCTCTGTCTAAGTCAGGCCTGGACGATGATCTATAACCAAGTGGGTGAGAGCTGCTCCTCTATGTCCTTAGTAGGCATCTATCTTTGCCGTCCGGTTATTCGCGGATTGTACCCGGCCGACAACTGGCCGAGGCGAAGTCGATGTCTTCGTCCTCAGAGCTGTCCATAGTGCTGGTGGAACTCGCGCAAGTGCCGAGTCTCTGTGGCACTGGCACCAGCTCGCAACCTTTGTGCCTGTGGTGCTTTTGCCCTGGCTGTGTCTAGTTCGGACGACACAGTGGTGGAGGAGACTGGTCGTCTTGCTCGCAAGGTGCAAGCACAGCTTACAGTTTACAGAAATCGTTCCCGGAACTGATCGGATTTCTTTGGTTTGGACCCGAGTGGACGGACTAGACCAGAGGTTCTGTCGATTCTGTGCCGGGCATTTCTGCACCTGCGTTATGGAGTGGAGAGTTGTAGGACACTTCTTGATTAATTTTAACTATGAACAGCCCCAGTTGCACCGTTTACCTAGAACTTACCTAGGTTTCGGTCGGGATAACCCAACCTTCTTCAGAATAACAATATCTACTGTTTGTCCATAGTGGACATCGTCAAGCTAAAACTACAAATCCATAAACTATCGTCAAACTGTAAAACTTATCTGGCACTGCCTCGTCCCCTCTTCGCGATCGCGATGCGGCAGCCACGAGTGCTGTACTAGAGCTCTAGTACTAGAGATAGTTTATGGATTTATAGTTTTAGCTTGACGATGTCCACTATAGACAAACAATAGATTCTGTTATTCTGAAGAAAGTTGGGTTATCCTGACAGAACGGTAGCAGAGTACTTGTGGAGGGCCCATTTACTTACTTATAGACTAGGAGGTAGTTTGGGGTCCTGTGATGAACGCTAGCCAGTAGATAATCAAGAGCGAAATCAGATCGCGAACAAAGTAAAGACATTTCGAATGTCAAGACTTCAATAGTAAACTGACAAACCATTCTTAACGAAGTATCTGAATTCACTGCCCTCCAGAAAACTGTCGCGCTCATATTATACTCGGAACAGAGAACTGAATGAAACACGAAGAAGAAAGCTCCAAAATATTTAGTGACACTTGAAACATATGTCGAGAAGACAGGTGCGGCGTGATGGGAGGAGCAGTGTTCATTGCAACCTACAAAAATATCGAGGTCGAAATTGAGACTAACCCCGCAGTTATTTAAAAGCGAGTAAACGGCCTAGCTGAACTCTAGACAATCATCGAATATTCTCTTGAGCACCTGGTTCGACAACGCACCTGCAATGGCAATACTTTGGACCTTGTAGCTACAAACAGTCCGCAGCTCGTGGTCTCGCGGTAGCGTTCTCGCTTCCCGAGCACGGGGTCCCGGGTTCAATTCCCGGTGGGGTCAGGGATTTTTCCTGCCTCGAAATCATTCATCCCCATTACGGTCGGAGGAAGGCAATGGCAAACCACCTCCACTAGGACCTTGCCTGGTAAGGCGGCGCGGGTCTCCCGCGTCGCTCCCCTACGCTTAGTAAAAGAGTATGGGACTCATCATCAGTTACAAACAGGCCTGTCGTTATTGACAGTATCAGCACAAAGACAGGGATTAGTGATTATAACGTCATCATAGTTAAAAAAAATCTATCGTAGCGAGAGGAGTTTCTATGCTGGAAAGAGCAGATAAGCAATTGTTCAAATCCTGGTGAGAAAAACGGGTAGAAATAATTTAGTTCCGGTATTATGACGTGGAGAAATTATAGGCAAAGTTCCAACTCATTGTAAGAGTTGGAGACGAAGCTCAGTGTGGGTAGGTTTACTACGTATGCTCGGACCTGGGTACCCGTCCGTTCTCCGCTTGTATATTGTGCACACAATGGAAACAACTCTGCAGAACACCCGGAAGTACACCATTAACCATTCACGTCGAGAAAACCTCAGGGGCTATAGTAGCGGCGTCACATGACAACAGCGCCATATAGCGATCATTTGTGAACACGGAAGACTTGCACCAGGATCGGCTGAGTGTGTAGGCGGCGTGTGTGTGTGTATGTGTGTGTGTGAGCTGTGTCACGGGCCATTGTGCCGCTCACACGATCCGATCGCAGCCGCTCGTTGCATAAACAGCTGTGCGCGGGTCAGCGGCCGGCGGACCGGCCACTCGATCCGCCGCGAGCGGCCCCAGCCAGTGCCAACGGCGGCGGCCGGTGTAATACGAACCCGGGACCGCAGCGCGGGGCGCCCGCTCGCCGTTACGACACCGAGCGACCGGGGCAGCGCCTTCCGCATCGCCAACCGCCTCCCGCCTCCCCATCCCTCGCCGCGCAGGTTTTCATTCGTCACAGACCTGCAGCTGGCGGCGCCTTAGGTGTGTCGTTGCCCCGCAGATGTTGCCGAATGAACATTCGACAAGGTAATAACCGCGAAGTGAAATTCTTAGCGTTGCAGCGGAGATTGTCCACCTGAAAACTGGTAGAAGCAGACTTCGGGGAAGATCAGTTTGGATTCCGTAGAAATATAGGAACGTGCGATGCAATACTGACCCTATGACTTATCTTAGAAGCTAAGTTTATAGCATCTATAAACTTAAAGAAAGCTTTTGACAATGTTGATTGGAATATTCCCTTCAATTTGTGAAGGTGGCAGACATAAAACACAGGGAGCGAAAGAATATTTACAATTTGTACAGGAACGAGAACGCAGTTGTAAGAGTCGAGGGGCACGAAACAGAAGCTGTGGTTGAAAAGTGAGTGAGACAGGTTTGTAGCCTATCCTCGATGTTACTTAACGTGTACATTGAACAAGCAGTAAAGGAAACCAAAGAAAAATTTGGAGTAGGAATTAAAATCCAGGAACAAGAAATAAAAGATTTGAGGTTTGCCGACGACATTGTAATTCTGTCAGGAGTAGAAAAGGAACGGAATGGACAGTGTCTTGAAAGGAGGATATAAGATGAACAGCAACAAAAGCAAAACAAGGATAATGGAATGTAGTCGAATTAAATCAGGTCATGCTGAGGGAACTAGATTAGGAAATAACACACTTAAAGTAGTAGATGAGTTATTCTATTTGGGCAGCTTATGGTGATCGGAGCAGAGTGGATATAAAATGTAGACTGGCGATGGCAAGGAAAGAGTTTCTGAAGAAGAGAAATTTGTTAAGCTCGAGTATAAGTTTAAGTGAACGTAAATCTTTTCTGAAAGTATTTGTAGGGAGTGTAGTCATGTATGGAAGAGAAACATGGACGATAAATAGACAAGAGTGGAATGGAAGCTTTTGATGTTGGGTCTTCCCCACTCGTCTCGTATAGGATGCCTACGGGATTCTGCGTTCTCGAAATGCTATACACCAATTCAACAAATGGCATTAATAGATTTATTTCAATAAAGCAAAGTGACAATACTTAACTTTGGAGTTACATCGGTGTCGCAAGTAACATGCAAACAGTAATGTTCGTCGCTATAGACAAAGTCCTGACAAGCAACTGATAAGGACCACAACTAGCTGTTCTTGTAGCACTCTCTGCTAGGCCGTGCTATGCTCCGCGAATATATTCCACTAATGTCCGGCCGAGGATGGCAGGAGCGGCACAAGGTTCATGAGTAAGTTATGTACCTCAATCCTACAGTTTGAAAATATATGGCACATAGTTGTAATATATAAAAGGAGTTGGCTAATTTTCACATTTTATGGGAGATTCTATGATTTCATAGAATTTTGCATACAGTTCGCAAAGGCTATAAAGTGAACCTTTCATAAGAATCCGAAATGTAAAAAAACTCTCACGTAAATTCAAAAGACTTGTCGAATGATCCACTTGCATTAAAGAATTGACATTACTTTGATTTCAACGTCTATTTTTTAATGCAAGTGGATCGTTCGACAAATCTTTTGAATTTACGTAAGAATTTTTTTACATTTCGGATTCTTATGAAAGGTTCACTTTATAGCCTTTGCGAACTGTATGCAAAATTTCTTTGTTGAGCTAATGCCCAGGAAAGTGGATCTTAAATGCTCTCATTGCCCCTCCTGTATAAAAGCTCGAACATATACCGCACTGTAGTTTATATAACACAGATTTGAGAAATTTCTCAGTTCGAGGTTTTGTATAAAGAGCAACTTCGTGACATTATTGGTGGTGAAGGACACAGTATCTCTTAATTGTTTGGTTTTATTTTTATGAAGTTTTTGTACGGGGCTTGCTTGATATGAGTTCTTTCTGTAGGCTGCTGAGGATGACAAACTAATTTATCGAAAACGGGAAAGCGAAATAAAAATATATCTCCAACTGAGGACTGAATTTTATTCCGAAAGATGAGGAAGCATTGATGGTTATCGACGGTACCTGTTCCGTTCACCGCTACCACCTGCCGTCATGACGCACATGACCTGAAGATGGTCGCTACTTGATCGAAACCGCTTGACACTTTTATAAATGTTCTATTGCTATCCAGACCGTTTTAATTTTAATTTTAAAATATTCCATTAAGATCGCTGTTTTGTTCTCTAAAAACGATTTCGAAAATTACAACTTCAAAGGCGTCCATGGTGGACAGAAGCTCGACAGGGTATGGACAGGGCAGAGATACGAGGCCAATAAAAAAAGAATTCGAAGATTTCGAGCTGGGAAGAAGACGTCCTGTGAGGTATGATTGCTAGTTAAAGCGGCCTTTCATGGCCATTACGGTATAATAAAGAAAACACTTTAAGACATCGAGGTGACGAAAGTCATAGGATAGCGATATGCACATGTACAGATGGCGGTAGTATCACGACACAAGATATAAAAGGGCAGTACTTTGGTGGATCTGTCATTTGTACTCAGGTGATTCATGTGAAAAGGCTTCTGATGGCAGCACAACCGGAATTAATAGACTCTGAACGCAGAATGGTAATTGGAGCTAGACGCATGGGACATTCCCTTTCGGAAATCGTTCAGGAGTTTAATATTCCGAGATTCAGAGTGTCAAGAGTGCGCCGAAGTCGCAAACTTCAGGCACGTTCTCTCGCCAAGGACAACGCAGTGACTTAACGACCGACAGCAGCGGGTTTGCGTAGAGTTGTTAGTGCTATCAGACAAGCAACACCGCGCGAAATAACCGCAGAAATCAATGTGGAACGTAGGACGAACTTATCCTTTAGGACAGTGTGGCCAAATTTGGCGTTAATGGGGTATGGCAGCAGAAGACCGATGAGAGTGCCTTTGCCAACAGCCCTTCGCCTGCAGCGCCTCTCGTTGGCTCGGAACCATATTGGTTGGACCGTAGACGGTTATGTTCGGCTACTTGGATACCATTTTCAGTCGTTCATGGACTTCGTGTTCCCTAAAAAATATCGAATTTTTATTGATGACAATGCGCCATGTCATCAGGCCATAAGTTTTCGCGATTCGTTTGAAAAATATTTTGGACAATCCGAGCGAATGATTTGGCCAGCCAAATCGGCTGACATGAATCACATCTAACTTTTATGGGACGCATTCTAAAGGTCGGTTCGTGAACAAAATCTTCCATTGACAACACTATTGAATATGTGGAAGGCTATGGAGACTGGCTCAGTATTTCTGCAGGGACTTTCAACGAGTTGTTGAGTCCATGCCACGTGGCTTTGCTGCACTGCGGATGGCAAAAGGAGCTCCAACACCATATTAGGAGGTACCCCACGACTTTTGTCTCCTCATTGTATATCCCAAATAGCAAAACTTCTCGACTAGCTGTAATATCCCATTTCATAAACTAGTTTCCTTAGCAACACCTGGTTTAATTTATCGCCATTCCTCTACTCTTATTTTAATTGACAGTTTTCCAATTCCGTGTAGCGTCTGTGACAGAATTACACTATCATCAGCAAAAGACAAAATTTTATTTTCAGTACCCAGATCAAGTAATGTCGGGGACGAGCTACTATGTCGGTCTCTGTAGCCGAGGTGTGAGCGCTTCTGATTCTCATGCTGAGGACCCTGGTTCAGTTCCCGGTAAAACCAGGTATATCTTCGTGTTGGGAGGACTGGACGGGGTTCACTCAGCTTCGTGATGTCAATTCGGAAACTACTTGATTGAGAAGCAGCGGCTTCAAGCTCAAGGAAGCCTACAAAGGCACTCCATAACGCATTTGTATGACGCCACATGTCGGAGGATGACATCGAGTGATCTTCAGGAGATTTTTGAATGGGCTACCGCCCTTGTCTGATTCCATTCTCAAGTACTGCTTCCCTTTCCGTTGTTCGACTCCTCTGACTACAATTTGGTAACGATACAGTTTGTATACAATCTTCTGCTCCCCTTATTTTATCTCCCCCATCGTCTTATTTTCAAACAGTGTATTCTAGTCAACATTGTCGAAAGCTGTCTCTATGTCTACAATTGCTGCAAACGCCAATTTGCCATTCTCCAGCCTATCTTCTGGACAAGTCGTAGCGCCATTACTATCTCACGTGCTATTCCATTTCTCCGGAACCAGAATGATCTTCCCCAACTTTGGATTCTATTAATCTTCCCGTTCTTCTGCAAATACTACGTGTCACTATTGGACAACCATGACTTATCAAAATTGATCGTTCCGTTATACGCCTACCAGCACCTGCCATCTTTGGAACTGGAATCATTACGTCGTTCTTCAAATCTTGGCGTATTTTATATGTCTCACATATCGTGCATGCCAGTTGAAATACTTCTGTCATGATTTTTTATACCAAAAAACCTAATAATTCGTTGAAAAGCCCAACTGCTCCAGGTGCCTTGTTTCAACTTTAGGTGTTACAGTGCTCTGTCAATTTTTTCTCCCACTGTTATAACTCCAATCACATATTCATCAACTTCCTCTTATTTTTCCATAGTAATATGTTCACGATCATTTCTTATGCACAGTCCTTCTACATATTCATTCCAGCCTTCAGCCCTGCCTTCGTGCGTAGTGCTGTTTTGCCACGTGGGCCCCTGATATTCATACAGGTACTCTCCAAAGCTCTCTCCAGTTTTCCTACATGCAATATCTATTTTGTCACAGTCATTAATTATTCTAAGTTTTGCATTTCTCGTATAGCCATTTGTGCTTCACCAGTTTGTCCTTTTTGTCAATTTAATTTTTTTGTATGCTACACTTACTGTATTTCTTATATTTTGTCCTTTCATTGATTAAATTCGCTATCTCATGCGTTGTCCAAGGATTTTCACAAGGCCTTGCCTTTTTGTTTATTTGATTCTTAAACCAAGAGTTAACAGTGACAAAATCGTGCTCTGTGCAATATTCTACACATCCTTTCATCCCTTTCCCTCAGTCAATGTTCTCCTATCAGTTTCCCTTGTCTTCCTTTTCCTACTTTGAACTCCAGTTTCCTCCACGATTAATTATTAATTTCACTTAAATATCTGAAGAATTTCTTTTATCTCATCAAAGAGTCTTTCAATCTCCTCAACTCGGAATATTGTAGGCATAAAAACTAGTGTTGCTGTGGTGGATCCTGGCTTTGTTCCTATGTTGACGACGTCCACTATGTGCTTCGCATTAGCCATTATTAAATCTCAGCATTATATACTGCGTTCTGCTTCGGACTGTGTCTTTCCCATACTCGATATTATTCTACTTCAAGCAGCAAAAGGCTAGTCATACGAAGGCTATCCGGATGGTGACCTCCGTTTCCAAGTGGCATGGGAAGCAGTGAAGGGAGCAGAAAGTCACCACACTGACTCTCGTAGAAGGTCAGCGTGCTTATGAGCTACGATAGTGTCGAAGTCTCGTCGCTTCTCATTCGGAGGCAGTAGCCGCTCGAAATCAAATATGTAAGTAAAACTCACGCCAAATGTAAAATACATCGGGACATTTGTGCTGTGTACGGACCGGCTGTGATGAGTGAAGGTACTGTAAGCCAATGTCGTTCACCCTTTAGATAAGTGTAAAAAGACGAATTTCCATGATGACAGCAGTGGACGTCCAGATGTAGTCAACAAGGAACCGGCTAAGAAATGTGTCTAAACAGACATCTTAACTTCCTGTTAACTTTCCACCCTAGAATAGCACAGGTTCTGTGATCTTTGGTTTCCGAAACCTGTGAGAGAAATTTATGAAGAAGTAATTTACTAACTCGTTAAGAGATATGATAAACGCTGAATTGCTGTTATGTGAGGGACTAATTCAAAGACAGCGTCCAAAAATTTTTTCCTATAAATTTCCTCGAACTATTCCAGTATTTGTACCCTATGGGAGGCTATTTTTCCGAATAGCTCTCGTAGCGTAACATACTGTTGATGGCAAGGTCGCCAGAGACTGCACAACTAGATAAGATAGAGGAGCCAGGAAAAAAAATCATGTTGGTAATCATCCGAGCATTCATACAATCACGTTCGGATAACGAACAGAAATTTTATTGCTATTGTCGAGCCGCTGTCAGTATCTAACGTGAGATCATTGCCCTAACCGTCGCTCTTTTTCTTCAGGTGAAATGCCGTGTAGACAAAACTAATAGCATTAGGTTAGACCACTGTTTCCCAAATTGTGCTCTGCGGAACTCCGGTGTTCTGTGGTAAGTGAATAAGGTTCAAATGGCTCTGAGCACTATGCGACTCAACTGCTGAGGTCATCAGTCGCCTAGAACTTAGAACTAATTAAACCTAACTAACCTAAGGACAGCACACAACACCCAGCCATCACGAGGCAGAGAAAATCCCTGACCCCGCCGGGAATCGAACCCGGGAACCCGGGCGTGGGAAGCGAGAACGCTACCGCACGACCACGAGTTGCGGGCTAAGTGAATAAGGGCTCCACAAAGAATTGTTGATGACATGACGTTTTCTTCGATTTTTGATTATAGTAATTACCTGTTTTAATTTTATTATGGCTGCTGAGTTACTAGTCACTGAATAAAACAAGTTTTCTCATTTTTTAAAATTTTATCGTCATTAAAAATCTACAAGTGTTCCATTAAGGTGTCAGGGTGCTCAAAGTGTTCCGCTAGAGGGAAAGCTTCGGAACTGCTGGTTTATTTGAAAGAGTCTCCCTTGAAGGCCACATGCTTTCCCATTCACTTCTTTTTTCTTTTTGCCTCGCTATAACGCCAAGTAGGTAACAAAGACCGTTGTTATGGAGTACTTGTTTAGTTCTCTTAAGGATGGGTGAAGGATTCGTCCTTTGTAGTATACGAGTGTTTGTTTGAATGATTTATGGAAACAGTTAAAATCGGATGGGAATTTTACGATTCCAGCATTTAACTCCCGCCTCACACCATTGTGTTCCGCCGTTACTCTTGCAACGACTGGATTTTACGGCGAGGAAGGGTACCGCCTCACTGCTGCAGTACTGAGATATATGAAACGATTCGCATCTTCCCACTGCTAACAGTGCGCGCTCGATCTCGTGTTACATAACGATTTGGATTTCATAACGAAACATGTTTCTACAGCTATGAGTCATATTCCGGGGTGTAAGTTATTTATGACTTTCGTTGCATTAACTTAATGTTCAGCTGTGCATGGAGGCCTCCTGTTACGCGTTTTCTGGACCATATAGCATATACATTGTTTGTTGATACTGTTCATCCTTTGTGGTTGCTTTTAGATTGGAAGATCTGCATATTGTTTTTAAGAGTTTTATTTTTACCTGTTGTCGTAGTTCTAATTTGCAAAGCTTTACTCGCCGAGAGATGGTACGTAACTGTCCGAAGCAGTGCTCCAGAGACACTTGAGTGCACCGTTGATCGAATGTGACTGTGAGTTGATGTACGAGGGTGGGTAGGCCAGAAAGTAATACCTGTTTTTTCTTTTTTTCGCTGCCGAAAACAATGCTACGAATGCGAAACGTTACGTCTGTATTATTTGAAGTCTCCTGAGGGAGCGCGCCAAGTTTCCGTCACTCCCTACAGATAACGCATCTGCAGGACAGTTTCAAAACGGCGTCTATAGGTGATGTACGTTACAAGCAATGTGACGTCACTGAATTTCTTACTGCAGAGAAAGAAACTGCGGACAGTTAGTCGCTGCGCACTGAGGGTGAGTGAGGTCATTAGAGGGCGCTTCAGCGGAGCTCCAGGATATGCAGCGGTCGGGGAGACCATCCACAGCTGTCACACCTGGCAAGTTGCAGCGAGCTAATGTCATTAACGAGGACAGACGTATTACGACTAGGCAGTTGGCGCTGCATATGTCAATCAGCGAAGGAAGTGTGGATGCAATTATCCGCACTCTCGGATATTCAAAAGTGTGTGCAAGGTGGGTCCTGCTGTGTCTAACGGTGGATCACAAATCGCAAAGAAAAAATATTTGTCCTGATATGTTGCAACGTTTAGTGCTGAGGGAGAGGCCATCTTGTCCCGAATTGTGACAGGTGATAAAACCTGGATTCACCATTTTGAACCCGAAACAAAACGACAGTCGATGAAATGGCGTCATTCCCACTGCCCACCGGAGAAAAAATTCAGAGCAACTGCTTCCGCCAGTAAGGTCATGATCACTGTGTTCTGGGACTGTGATTCTCATTTATGTGATGCCAAGAGGCGGCACCATTAATTCAGAAGCGTATATCAACACATAAACAAAACTCAAGACGCGCTTCAGGCGACATCTGCGCCACAGAAACCCAGGAGATGTTTTTCTGCAACACGACGACACTCGGCCGCACACTATTCTGAGGACCGCTGAACACATCGCAAAACAGGGTTGGACAGTGTTACCCCATCCACCCTACAGCCCTGACCTAGGCCCCTCGGACTTCCACTTGTTTGGGTCATTAAAGGACGATGAGGAGGTGATTCACACAGTGAAGTGCCGGCCACGGTGGCCGTGCGGTTCTAGGCGCTGCAGTCCGGAACCGCGGGACTGCTACGGTCGCAGGTTCGAATCCTGCCTCGGGCATGGATGTGTGTGATGTCCTTAGGTTAGTTAGGTTTAAGTAGTTCTAGGTTCTAGGGAACTGATGACCTAAGATGTTAAGTCCCATAGTGCTCAGAGCCATTTTGAACCACACAGTGAAGTACTGGCTCCACCAGTAGGACAAGGATTGGTACCGACAGGGCATACACGCCCTCGTTTCGTGCTGGATGAAGGCCATAGGACTGGATGGAGATTACGTGGAAAAATAGTGTGTGTAAGACAAAACACAGTGCTTTCGTTTGTGTAATTTACATTACGTTCAATAAAAAACTGTTAAAGAAGAAAAAAGTCGCTGTGCGCTACTTTCTGGGCAACACTCGTATGTATCAGTGCGAGAGCATTTTGAACATTTCTCTAAGAAAGACTTTAATGTGACACTTCCTGTTCCTCCTGATCTCCATGTCAGCGTAAGGCGTCTACTGGACGAGGAAAAACAGGCCACATACTGGACATGAAATACTCGCGATTCATCAGTATCATCGTATGTCCATCAGAGAGCGCATTATGGATTTGTGGCAGAAGCGGCTTTACTCTATATGATCCACGTTCAACCAGCTACTGGTGTTTTGTGTTATCTGACAGGCCATGAATTATTTGTGTGGAACAGAGGGGAAAAAGAATCCGGCTGCGAATGCGGAGCCATAGGTACACCTGACTAGGTCCTAGTGAAATGTCCAGTTGATAGCTGAAAGCAGCTTCAGGGCACTTCTGTCTGCGACGCAGTTCGAGATGATCAGGAAGAGGTCGTCCACCATATGGCTCGATAACCACAGTGGCACCCTTACAACATAAAGGTACGTCGACGATGTTGTACGCCACGTTTTGTTGCCCTTCATGGGAAGGAATCCCCGGCTGACATTTCGGGAAGATATTACCCGCCCGCACGCAGCAAGAGTTTCTACCGCTTGTCTTCGGAATTGCCGCACACACTCTTGACTAACAAGTTCACCGGATCTTGTTAGGTGTATTATAGGCAGGACCGTCAAACCATCTCGTGATTTTGACGATCTAACACGCCAGTTGCACAGAATTTTGTAGTACATCCCTCAGGAGGCCATCAAACAACTATGTGATTCAGTGCCAACCAGAATAACTGCTTGCACAAGGGCCAGAAGTGGACTGACGCGTTGTTGACTTGCTCAATTTGTGAAGCTCTTTCTCTTGAATAAATCATCCAGATTTTCTGAAATTGTAGTCATTTGTTTGTCTGATCATGTACGTCCCATATACCGATTTCGTGTAAATCAATGTTGAAGTTCATGTGTTCATGCATTTGTTCAAGTAATATGAAGAGTTGTGAGATGTCTTTCTCTTGAATAAAGCATCCAGATTTTCTGAATTTGTAGTCATTTGTTTGTCTGATCATGTACGTCCCATCTACTGATTTCGTGTAAATCAATGTTGAAGTTCATGTGTTCATGCATTTGTTAATGTAACAGGAAGAGTTGTGTGATGTGAATTCCAACATTAGAATGAAGTTTTACCGGACATGTATGCAAATAACATCGTATGTTCTTCTTTATGTGATCCATGTGTCCAGAAAATTTGCGATGCTTTTTCGTTAGACCCAGTATGAACTGTGCGATGGGTAACGTGGCTGCACTGACCTGGATGGCTTTGCTGCTGGAACATGCGGTATACCCTCATCTTTTTTTTGGAGCAGTGGCTCAGACAGTGGAATGATGAACCGCGGCTGGCCATGTTGACTGAGGGCTTCTGTGAACTACTTGAACGTAACGTCGGTGAAGTTTCTTAAAGAAGTTAATGTCTGATCCTCTGTCCCACCCTTGCCCAAACTTACCTTTCTTACCAACTATAGCGACCTTGATGTAGACGGCTCGTTAAGCCGTAATGTTTTTTTTTTTTTCTTTCCTACTCCTCTTTTCTCTAGTGGTGTGGATAAGGAGACGCGGGACACGCATTTGAGAGGAGAAGAAGTTCAAACCACCACGTGGTCATGTAGGTGTATGTTGTCCGTGATTTCGCCAAGGATGATGAGTCCAGAAATGCGAATATTGGTTGAAGAAGGAAGTATCCCAATTCCCTCAACTGTACCTGCCGCATCAGACGACTCATTCTTTACTGTCACATTTCTGAGATCTGTAAACTAATTCACATGGTCAGTTACCAGCGGACCTAGAGCTGAACGTGAAGACCGGATACCGATAAGATGTTGCACTTCTCTCCTACACAGTTTAAAAGTATGCAGCAATTAGATTATCTGTGTCCGTCGCTTGAATGTGCTCAGGTCTTGGGTAGCTTGCCGTTCTATTTCACGTTTGCAACAGCCGCTCGATGGGACATAGTCTGTTGTTCTGCCGGCAGACAGGTGAACTGTTGCTTTTGTAGAGAGAAACACAACGGCGGTCCATCGACAAGAGGGGCCACGGTGTCGGGGGTTCGATTCCAAGGAGACGCGCCCGCCACTCGAATACTGGTGCGCACCGCATGGATCCCGGTGGCAGAGGGACCAATCACAAAAGTGGTATCTTGTTTCCAAAACAAGTCTCAAGGAAACGAAGCAGTAAAGCTGCGCAAACAGTAGAAATTTGTGTAGGTTAGAGTCGCTCGACACGGAAAATTTCGTTTTAGGGAGAGGGAACTTTAGCAAGCAATGTGCCTCCAGTGCTTGAGCTCCAGTCTTCACGGAGCTGAGTCGTTTTGCTCTTTTCCTAGCGTGCTTGAAACGTGAGAAATGGGGTACATAGTACACGACCAGCTCGAAGTACTAGAAGTCGAGTACATTCATCTCGTCGTGACCCAGTTCAGTTTAGTTATGGACCTCCAGCTCTAAGATACACATTTCAGAAATAGACATGGACTGGCTTGCACGTGAAGTAGTAATTACCACGCTTGCTACTTCAGTTGTAACGACAGTTCACAGCCCTTCAGCAAACAAATCAGAAAACTTATAAAATTGCAGAGTACTCATTGAAAAACGGAAATTATCACTATTTAATATAGTCATTAATGTATTCAATAAATATGGAAACAATGAAACTTATGTTCTAGTTATAGTATGTCATTAAGTTGATTTTAAACTGAAACCTTTTTGTGTTTTCTTTCTTCAGGGCTCCAAAATTATGGAAATCGCTTGGGTAGAGACTGGGACTTTATGGAGGATGTGTAAGGACTTCCAGACGAAACTTCTGCAGCGTACTCAATCTTGACAACGTGTGGGGCCGCCCACAAGCTGCCAAGGTTGTTTCGCTCGGAAGCCCTTACACATCATTCCCCATATGGTTTCCATATTTTTGGAGCCTTGAAGAAAGACATTAATGGCCTTTGGTTTGTTCCGGACAGAGAGGTGCACGCTAGGGAACGCTCATGGTTCTGTAGCCAGCCGCAAATATTATTTCATGAAAGCATTGACTGACTTGGCTCATATTGGTTTAAATGTATTAACAGTATGCTTCTGTAGTAATACACAATTTACTTACTTTTTTCCACCTGTCTCGTTTTCATTTGACTACTCCTTGAAGCACTAGCCACATATGTTCCTCCCACAAGAGGTGCAGTGAATTGTCCCCCGAACAACGTGTATGGTGAATCATGAAACACAGCGGAACTACACCATACAACAATAAATAAAGCTGGCGAGTTAAAAGTTCTTTCCCACGGAGAAAAGCCACGTCGAACTATCTTTCAAACAGGATGTAGAACTGACACTTCTCAGCGACATAGCCACGGTACATACCTAGTGATTTCTTTTTCTAAAAGTGTTATTGTATTTATGAGGCAACAGCGGAAGCAGTGCTGGTCTTGACCTCGCGAGATGATGTGACGTACAGATATTATTCACACGAACCTCAGCAATCAAAGACTGCGGATGATAATGTAAACATACCGTGGTAGAAATGATCTGACTTATCTGAGCGTTGCGTTAGCTAATATGTGAGGAGAACTAATCTATGACAGATCGCAATATAACGATTAAAATAGATATCTTAATCTTCTGAGAGAGCCCACGAGTTTTGGAACAAACACAGTGTATGGCATCGAGAGGAGATTGTCGAAAGGGGTGTCCCTCATGAGGCGTCTGATATGCATCTGACCTTCTGCGGAGATGGCGGAAGGGAAGATTCTCGGCCACGACTCGACGTTGCGGAATTTCCAGATCGCAGCATATCAAACAGCGGCGTGTTACGAAAGCAGGCGGCTGCTTTTTATTTCTGCACGTGCTCCGCTCCTCTTGCCTGCCTTCTCCTGAAGACCGGAGCGGCGCTGGCTGTGTTGTCTGAAGTGATGTCCACTGACGTCACCTGGATGCCAATGGCTGTCCAAAGTGATCACTTTGTTTTAACGCAGTAATAGAGACACTTATGGAGACTTCAAAGTGCGGTTGGTAAACTTACATGTAGTATACACCGAATAACTTACTGAAGAGCCAAAGAAACTGCTACACCTGCCTAATATCGTGTATGGCCCCGCGAGCACGCAGAAGTGCCGCAACACGACGTGGCATGGACTCGACTAATGTCTGAAATAATGCTGGAGCAAATTGACGCCATGATTCCTGTAAGACAACGAGAACGAGGAGTGCAGATCTCTTCTGAACAGCACTTTGCGAGGCAGCCCAGGTACACTCAATAATGTTCATGACTGCCGATTTTGGTGGCCAGCGGAAATGTTTAAAGTGAGAAGAGTGTTCCTGGAGCCACTTAGTAGCAATTCTGGACTTGTGCGGTGCCGCCTCGTCCTTCGGGAATTTCCCCCAGTCCGTCGGATTGCACACTGGACGTGAATGGATGCAGGTGATCGGACGGGATGCTTACGTACGTGTCACCTGTCACAGTCGTGTCTAGACGTATCAGGGGTCCCATATAACTTCAACTGCGCACGCCCCACACCATTACAGAGCCTCCAGCAGTTTGAACAGTCCCATGCTGATATGCAGGGTCCTGGGATTCATGAGGTTGGCTCCATGCTCGTACTCGTCATTCCACTCGATGCAATTTGAAATGAAATTTGTCCGACCAGGCAACATGTTTCCAGTCATCAACAGTCCAATTTCAGCCAGTCATCAAGGATAGACGAGTGGGCCTTCGGCTCCGAAAGCCCATATCGATGATGTTTCGTTGAATGGTTTACACGCTCACACTTGTTGATGGCCCAGCATTGAAACATACAGCAATTTGCGGAAGGGCTGCACTTCTGTCACACTGAACGATTCTTTTCAGTCGTCGTTGGTCCCGTTCTTACAGGATCTTTTTCATGCCGCAGTGATGTCGGGGATTCGATGTTTAACCGGATTCCTGATATTCACGGTACACTCGTAAGTGGTCGTACTGGAGAATCCACACTTCGTCACTATCTTGTAGATGCTGTGTTCCATCACTCGTACGCCAACTGTAACACCTCGTTCAAACTCACTTAAATCTTGATAATCTGGTAGCAGCAATAATCGATCTAACAACTGCGTCAGACACTTGTTGTTTTAGATAGGCGCTGCCGACCGCAGCGCCGTATTTTGTCTGTTTACGTATCTTTATATTTGAAAACGCATGTCTATACCAGTTTCTTTGGTGCTTCAGTACAGTGGAAGCTAGAAATCTGAACTGTATATACTTGGAAGGAGAGACAGCATTGGTCGTATTTTTTTGTTTTATTAACCGCAAAATCGATTTTCGGTCACTTAGTGACCATCCTCAGTGCTGTAATATACAATTTAAATTGGTAGGCACTGGTGTCAACAAGCTTAGAGCTTGAGTTTGTGATCGCTCTAAGCTTGTTGACACCAGTGCCTACCAATTTAAATTGTATATTACAGCACTGAGGATGGTCACTAAGTGACCGAAAATCGATTTTACGGTCAATAAAACAAAAAAATACGAACAATGCTGTCTCTCCTTCCAAGTATATCCATTATCTGGTCGTGGTGCACAGGACACTCCATGGAGTCGCCAATCAATCTGAACTGTGTAAATCAGAAATAATGAGGAACGTTAGAACCAACTCTTTCTCTCTGTGTGTTCACTTTGGGGAACTGTTAAATATGTTATAATATGTATGAGAAATTGTCATCCTAAGCAACCCCAGTTCCCGTCTCGTCCGTCTTCCATTCTGCCACAGGAGCTCTCCAAGGCTCCATCCTTCCTCCCCTCCGCTACTGTATGTCCTACTCGCTGATGATAGTCCACGTGACCACTCCCTGTCCATTTCCTGCAGTAGATTACCTTCTCGGCTCTCCACCCCACCCTCAAGAAATTCCTAATGTCTCCCCGGCTCCAACTGAACAAGTCCACTTACTGTTGCGGCCGGTCGTGCATCAAGACAAAACCATTCAAAACCTAGGCAATAAGAACAGGACGAACCGCTCACAACTTCTGGTACCACAATTCTTTTCTAACCATTTGACCCTCCTATCCAATTAAGTAACACATTAAATACTTCAAACTACCCCTCAACCTCAAACTAAATGGAAATGCCTCCTGTTAACCCTCCAATAGAAAGTCAACTACAGTCTGAAACTACTAACCAGCCACACAAGGGGAATGCATCCCTCCACGATGTTCCAATTCTCCAAAACCTTAATCTTCTCTAGCCAACGGAGTCTGGACATCCGCTTCGAGGAACTGTGAAATACCAGCAGAATAGAAACGGTGAACCGTCCAAGAACAAGAATTGCAATATAGAGCAACAAGGCAGAGAAATACCGTCGTGGTTACGTGCTAGCCCGCACGGTACCTCAGCGTGTTCGGTCAGAGAGCTGGATGGTATCTGTAATAAAAAGTGAGTGCAGGGATGAACAACGAACTAGTTGATGTCATGTTACGCGCGCTACGACCATATACAACGAACAATAACGAACAAAATGCAAAAAAAGTGGTCATGGTGCTAAGACTGCCGAGCGGACGAACCGTGTTCAAACCTCCCGCTCGGCGATAACTCCTTAGTGATTTAAACGTTAATGCGTAGTATTGATACTAGTTCATTTTCATTTTGTCATTTAAATGGAAACTTGCTTTTTCTTTGTTAGACATGAATGTTGTTGAAGGTTTGGCAGTGCGTCATGTATGGCAGTGCCCAGAGCCATATTTAGCTAGGTGTAGGCCATAGTACAGATGTCGAAGCATGGCTGGCATTTTTGGAATTACTTGAGATCCTGCAAGAATTTGAGCTTGTAATAGTTTTAATCATTGTACAATGAAGTGCCAAAGAAACTGGTGTAGGCATGCGTATTCAGATACAGAGACATGTAAACAGATAGAATACGTCGCTGCGATCCGCACCGCCTGTATAAGACAACAAGTGTCTGGCGCCGCTGTTACATCGGTTACTATTCTACAATGACAGGTTATCAAGATTTAAGTGAGTTTGGACGTGGTGTTATAGTCAGCCCACGAGCGATGGGACACAGCATCTCCGAGGCAGCGATGAAGTGGGGATTCTTCCGTACGACCAAAACGTGTACCGTGAATATCAGGAATCCGGAAAACATCAAATATTCGACATCGCTGCAGTCGGAAATATATCCTGCAACAACGGGACCAACGACGACTGAAGAGAATAGCTCAGCGTGAGACAAGTTCAACCCTTCCGCAAATTGCTGCAGATTTCAATGCTGGTCCATCAACAAGAGTAGCGTGCGAAACATTCAACGAAACATCATCAATTCTGCTTTTGGATCCGAAGACCCACTCGTGTACACTTGATGAATGTACAGTACAAAGCCTTACGCCTCGCCTGGACCCGTCAACACCAGTGTTGGACAATTGACTGGAAACATGTTGCCTGGTCGGACGAGTCTCGTTTCATATTGTAACGAGTGGATGGATGTGTACGGGTATCGAGACAACCTCATGAATCCATGGACCATGCATGTCAGCATCGGACTGTTCAAACTGGTGGAAGCTCCGTAATGGTGTGGGGCGTGTGCAGTTGGAGAGATATGGAACTCTTGATACGTCTAGATACGGGTCTGACAGGTGACACGTACGTAAGCATCCTGTCTGATCACCTGCATCCATTCATACCCATTTTGCATTTCGACGGACTTCTACAATTCCAGCAGGACAATTCGACACTCCACACGCCCAGAATTGCTACAGAGTGGCTCCAGAAACACTCTTCTGGGTTCCCCTGGCCATGAAACTCCGCAGCCATGAAGATTATTGAGCATACGTGGGATGCCTTGCAATATGCCGTTCAGAAATGATCGCCACTGCTTCGTACTCTTATGGATTTGTGGACAGCTTTGCAGTATTCATGGTGTCAATTTCCTGCAGTACTATTTCCAACATTAGTCGAGTCCATGCGACGTCGTGTTGCAGAACTTCTGCAAGTTCGCGGGGGCCCTACACCATCTTAGGCAGGTGTACCAGTATGTTTGGCTCTTGAGTGTATTAAGCTACATGTCTAAACTATTACATGTTATCCCACATTGTTGTTTGCATTTTGATTTTAATGGTGACAGACGAAAACTTCATTAAACAAAATACTCTTCAACCTGGTGTTTTCGAAAATAACTGTGTAATAAAAAGTGCACTCCGTATGTAGTCTAGCCCAACCCACTCCGATATTTCTCCCAAGTACGTTTTTGATACCGTTAATTTTTCCACCCCTAGGACGAGTGGGGAGAGATGTAGGTAGGGCTCACGACGCGCCATTCGTGAGTGGAACAGGAAGAGGGGAGGGGGTGAATGGTAGAGAGACCAGAAGTACTCTGCGCAACACACTATAAGGTTGCTTGCGGGATTTAGATGTGTAGATGTACGGCAGATGCATATAAACATTTGCTAATGCGTCAGTTGGAAGTGTTCTCGAGGATATTTTTGTTCTGTCATCGCAACTACAAAAATGAGTGACTTTTTTTCACCAGACGCGTTTCGCATTATTGAGTTAAAGCATGATCAGTCGTCTGTAATTAAGTTATTTACATACTGATTTGCTTTAAGATCGAGAAACAGTTCGTTAAGTATATGTTGATTTGTGCTTGCGGTGATTTTCGCTTGATTTCTCACAAAATCGACATATTCTTAACGAACAGTTTTTCGATCTTAAAGCAAATGAAAATGTAAATAATTTAATTACAGGCCAGTGATGATGCTTTACCTCAATAAAGCGAAACGCGCCTACTGAAAAAGAAATCGCAGATTTTTGTAGTTGCAACGACAGAATAAAAATACCCTAAATAAATGTAAAGTAACTGCGGATAATACGGCAACACAAATGAAGAATTTAATTGGAAGTGCTCTCGTTTTAAAACACGAGGTGCAGTTCAATTTACACATTACGTGCAGGAGAAAATTTACATCTCAAAGGTTCTTGTTTGTCTGTCGTAAGAAACAGTTGTACCTGTGCGACACTTCAGTCTATGTGGCACATAGTCACTATGAGATGGATACGAGAGGATGAGTGGAGCGTACCGTAGTCTGGAGAATGTGCGTGTAGCGTTACCACGAGGGAAGGGACAGGGCCCAGGCAGAATGGGAAAGTACTGGCCTGCTCACGCAACCACACCGCAGTTCCCGGGTTACATAGGAGGAACCGCGGTCTCCTGAACCAGTCCCACATTCTGGCTGCCACTCACTCGGAACTCTGAGTCAACCACGCTACACGAGTGTTAACAGGTCTTTCGAAAGCAAATACTAGTTGGGTATGGTCCAGGACGACACTAATGATCCGTAAGTTGCGCTCCATTCCGTAACATCACACTACAGCACCAAAGTTCACACATCGGCCTTACTTCAAACAGTTAGGCAGTAGGGTGGATGGTATACTACTTTTCCCCCCTCTCTGTTTTTGTTTGTAGAGGTCGGCGTTCTGAATAGTATGATGCCGTTCTCCAAAACCTCGCTATCAAATGCAAACCGTTCCAGATCTGTGCAGGCGCACCTTCTCGATTAACCTATCTCACATTCAGTATCTTCGTCATTTATTTGTTTTCTGCATCTATTAGTATTTTATGGCGCTGACGCTGGGTGACAAACTGGAGAGGGTTGGGTTGATTTGGGGGGAGGAGACCAAACTGCGAGGTTTGGATGGGGAAGGAAATCGGCAGCCTGAAGCGATTTATAGAAATCACGGAAGACCTAAATCAGTTTTGGGCGGACGCAGGATTGAACCGTCGTCCTCCCGAATACGTGTCCAGTGTGCTAGCCACTGCGCCACCTCGCTCGGTAAACCGGAGAGAAATGTGATGTTTATGGGTGCGTAAGGCTAAAGAAGGAAAGTAGCTTCTGCGTGATGTATCACTGACGAGTAATATAGCTCGATGAAACGTAGACCATAACCTCCCCCCCCCCCACCCCCCCCACACACACATGCACACACAATGATGGACGTATCCTTATACGGCTGGAGGTGAGAACACGTTATGCACCCAGGAACACTGTCGAACGTGATCGTTTCAGTGGTGCGGGTGTTACGGTGTGGGGAGCCATAACGTTGCACAGGCGTACTGGCCTCCAAATCTTTTGAGCACCGCGCACTCACCGGTCAACATTATTGTGACACTTAAATCCCAACGAGCACGTGTGGGATGCCTAAGGGGGACGTACTGCATCAGCTCCACATGCTCCAACGAACATCGAGCAGTTGGCAACCGCTCTGGTAGAGGGATGAAACTCCCTACCGCAAGAACTACTTACCAACACTGTGGCCAGGAAGGGAGTACATCGCAGAGCATGCATTGCCATACCCGCTGATGACGCAACATACTAAGAGCCATGCACCGCCTATTGAAATGTCCAGGGGACCAGCATGAACCTCGGCTATTCCACTGTAGTTATTTTCTTTGAATAAATGTACCATTTTCTCTCATTGCGTATTTTTTCATTTACCTCCTGTACTGTACTCTGCTGTACTCTGCTCTACTGCACTACCGTAGCAGTTCTTTCTATGTATGGTCAAAGTTTGATTGAGCTGTGTTACGTGACAGCGACACATCGTGCGGAACTTACTTTCGTCCTTACGTTTCGCACACCTGTGTATTTATGCGATAATATGCACTGAAGAGCCAAAGAAACTGGTCCACCTGCCTAATATCGTGTAGGCCCCCCGCGAACACGTAGAAGCGCTGCAACACGACGTGGCATGAACTCGACTAACATCTGAAATAGTGCTGGAGAGAACCGACACCGTGAATCCTGTAGGGCTGTCCGTAAAACCGTAAGAGTACGAAGCAGTGGCCATCATTTCTGAACAGCACGTTGCAAAGCATCCCAGATACGCGCAGTAATGTTGATGGCTGCGGAGTTTGGTGGCCAGCGGAAAACTCAGAAGAGTGTTCCTGGAGCTACTCTGTAGCAATTCTGAACGTGTGGGGTGTCGGATTGTACTGCTGGAATTGCCCAAGTCCGCCGGAATGTACAATGGACATGAATGGATGCAGGTGATCAAACAGGATGCTAACGTACGTGTCTCCTGTCAGAGTCGTATCTAGACGTATCAAGGGTCCCATATCACTTCTTCTACGCACGCCCCACGCCATTACCGAACCTCCACCAGCTTTAACAGTCCCCTGATGACATGCATGGTCGATGGATTCATGAGGTTGTCTCCATACCCGCACACGTCCATTCGCTCGATAAAATTTGAAACGACACTCGTCGGACCAAGCAACAGTCGTCAACAGTCCAATGTCGGTGTTGACGGGCACAGGCGAGGCGTAAAGCTTTGCGTGGTGGTCATCAAGGGTACACGAGTCGGCTTTCGGCTCCGGAAGCCAATATCGATGATGTTTCGTTGAATGGTCGCACGATCACAGTTTCTGTTTGCCCAGCATTGAAATCTGCAGCAATTTCCAGAAGAGTTGCACTTCCGACACGCTGAATGATTCTCTTCAGTTGTCGCTGACCTCGTTCTTGGAGGATCTTTTCCCGGCCGCATCGATGTCGGAGATTTCATTTTTATCGGATTCCTGAAATTCACGGTACACCCGTGAAATGATCCTACGGGAGAATCTGCCATTTTATCGCTACCTCAGAGATGCTGTGTCCCATCGCTGGATCGCCCACTATTACAGCACTTTCAAACTCACTCAAATCTTGATAACCTGCCGTTGCAGCAGTAGTAACCTATGTAACAACTGCGCCAGACAGTTGTTGTCTTCGCCGGCCGCGGTGGTCTCGCGGTTCTAGGCGCGCAGTCCGGAACCGTGGGACTGCTACGGTCGCAGGCTCGAATCCTGCCTCGGGCATGGATGTGTGTGATGTCCTTAGGTTAGTTACGTTTAAGTAGTTCTAAGTTCTAGGGGACTGATAACCACAGCAGTTGAGTCCCATAGTGCTCAGAGCCATTTGAAAGTTGTTGTCTTCTATAGGCGTTGCCGACCGCAGCGCCGTATTCTGCCTGTTTACACATCTCTGTATTTGGATACACGTGCCTATACCAGTTTCTATGGAGCTTCAATGTATATCACACCGTTCCAATTAATAAAGATTATGCAACATGATTTTAGTTGTTGACGACGTTGCATGCCATAACATTTTCGATAATTTATACATAGAAGGCCGTGATTATTTATAGAATAGGTAACAGTGCTTAGTTTCCAACACAATCCTTCTTTGTAATACAACGTTAGTGTGACCTTTTCTCCAATTTAATTACAGATCCGCACAAACGTATATGTTTTGACGTTACTCGTGTCCAGTTTCCTCACAATATAAAAAAAAAAAGTATGGAAAAATGCTGAATCGTGGTACCGTTATAGTCAGCTAATCGCTTGTTTGGCCTCTCGTAATAATTTGTTTAGGTGACTAATGCGAACTTGCATCATGGTCCGTGTCCCACGCTATACTGTAGGTTCTCCTATAAATGGCTGTGTACGACAGTTCAGAGCCTGGAGGTAGAGAACTGCCAGGAGGATCACGTGCAGTAAGGCACTGCGCTTTTCAGACCAACATTCAGGTCGAGAACAAGTTTGCTATTATTACTCCACAACAGATTTATGCTGTGGTTGAACACTCGCGGCGACAAATGATGAAACTTTATTACAGTATTCACTGCTCGCTAAACGACGTTCGCTATTGTGTCTTCTGCAGTTCTAGTACGTAACGGCCGCTTTGTATGCCAGCGGTTCTAACACTGGTACCGCGAATCGTTCAAAGTGAGGCCGCACCTTCACACTTGTCTCTCTTCTCGAAAGACATTCACAAAAAAATAGTCATTTAATGGGTGCCACTCTTACCCTAAGTGAGCGGCAGATAGTCTTGAGGATTTCTTCTGCCGGTAAATCGAGAGTTATTGGCTGTATTAAGGTAGCTAACCTGTGTATATATTCGTGGATTTCTTGTTGCTCAAACCTAACGATTCTAGTCATACAGGGCGAAGTAGTTAACACAGGCCACCCTAAAAAAATTCAAAACTTCTACATATACCGAGGTGCGGTTAATTTATGGCGAAGAATGTGGCGAATTTTCTGGCATACGCGAGTAATATTTAACGTTTATAACTACCTAAACCGATTTTGGATTTTAAGAAACTATATAATTTTTGACTATTATAGGTATGAAAGAAACGACAGGTAGACGCCGACAAAACAAGCAAATAGTGCTAGTAAACATAGGTGCCGAAACCAATGGTTTCCGCGATACGGCGTCTTTAATGTACTAAGTACTTGAAGACGTAATAACAGAGGCCCTCGATGACCCAAACTGCAGATTAGCGCTTGAAGCAAGCTTATTACAACATGTACTCTACTTGGCCAGGGTTCACCAGAAGGCAGGCTCCAGGACGGCACCTCAACGATGCCAAGAATCCCAGGCGTGTTTCGAACACCTTTAAACATTCCACAGTTCATTATTCCTTCAGCTAACGCAGTGATGAATCGTGTTTTCATACGGCCAAATGAACAGCAGAGACATAAAATAAACAGTGAGCTAGGTGGGGAAATTTACGATCCGTGGAAGCTACGAGGTAATGAGTAATCAAATAAGCGAGTAGCTGGTATCTGGCGCAGCTGCGCTGTTTAATGCTTCAAGTGCGTCATTACTGGGGCGTAACAGCAGTCCGTGGCAACAGATCAATATAATGAAAGTTTATTTTATTATTGTTTAGTTAAACATTGCTTTAGCTCATATAATGTAAGTTTATTTCACATTCTCCGCCAGGGTTTCAACTACCTCTTTTCGTGGCCACTAACCCACCCATCCCACAGTGGCATTCCGCTGTCCACCGAACCTACACAATATAGTCGTCCATCCTTACACAACCGCTGCTCCCAGCCCCTTACCTCATGGCTCATGCCCCTGTAATAGACCTAGATGCAAGACCTGTCCCATACATCCTTCCACCACCACCTACTCCAGGCCAGTCACAAACGTCACCTATTCGACCAAGGGCAGGGCTACCTGTGAAACCAGTCATGCGATCTACGAGCTAAGCCGCATTCTATGTGGGCGTAACAAGCAACAAGCTGTCTGTCCACATGAATGGCCATTGACTAATAGTGGATAAGAAGTCGCTGAACATGCTGCCAAACATGACATCCTTCATTTTTCCAACCAACACCAGCTTTTCTGAACTTCGTAGGTGGGAACTTTCCCTGCAATACATCCTATGTTACTGTAAGCCTCCTGGCCCAACATTTATTATTCACTGTCCTCACCAATCCAACCCCTTCCCTGTTCCTATTCCAGCACTACATAGCCCTCCATTCCACCATCACACCCGATCTTTTTACGTCTCTCCTTTTCCACTACTCCCCACCCCTTCTCTACCTCTACTCTTCCATCTAACCTGCAGCACTACATTGTTCGCCACCCCTACCATACTATCCCTCCCCCGTCCCACCACACCTTCCTCGTTACCCCCACCCAGTTGCCACTCCCGTCATGCACTGGTACTGTGGCTCACAGTGTGGTTTCAGTTGGCTGAGACTGCAGTCGCGTGTGAGAGTTGCGTTTGTGTGAGTGTGTGGTGTGTGGTGTGTGTGTGTGTGTGTGTTTTTGTGTGTGTCTGTCGTTTGTTGTTGACGAAGGCCTTACTGGCCGAAAGCTCTATTTATGACAGTCTTTTTGTTGAACCTATCTGCAACTCAGCATCTCCGCTATATGGTGAGTAGCAACTTTCCTTTTCATAATATTGTTACATTCCATCGTGGATTTTCCATTGTTTTATTTTATCGTTGTTTAATTAAACTAAGATTAAACTGTTATTTTGTTAATAAATATTTACCTTGGTAACATAAAGACAGCTAATCTTTACAAACGTACAAAGTATGCCTTGTGCCCTTTCTCGTTATGAGAAACAGTGCACCCGCTCCAGGGTTAAAAACTTTTGAAAACATTACAAGAAAAAAATCAGCAATCTCATAGAAAATTATAACAATAATCAGTCTTGCTCACAAGGATTTATGGAAAATTAATAACCACACTCCCAAATATTACATTTTTAGATTGGATCAAAAATCATCTTCAGGCCATGTATCATCAGATGATGAAGAGAGACGACAGCTTGACCATCGGTATCTGTCGAACAACACCACTGCTAGCAGGTGCCAGCCGTTGTCTCTGACACAGTCTGAAGATGATTTCTGACGAAACTGAAACCGATTCCCATTTGGACATGTCATTATTAATTTTTTAATAATACATTCTTGTGATCAAGACTGATTAGCGATTTAAATAAATTTTAAAAAATCAGAAAATCTTCCTTCTTTTCAAGTATATGACATTACCATCTCGTTCATTTTCTTAAAAAAATTCAAAACAACAATACTTTCTGTGGTGTCACCGCCAGACATCACACTTGCTAGGTGGTAGCCTTTAAATCGGCCGCGGTCCGGTAGTATACGTCGGACCCGCGTGTCGCCACTATCAGTGATTGCAGACCGAGCGCCGCCACACGGCAGGTCTAGAGAGACTTCCTAGCACTCGCCCCAGTCGTACAACAGACTTTGCTAGCGATGGTTCACTGACAAAATGCGTTCTCATTTGCCGAGACGATAGTTAGCATAGCCTTCAGCTACGTCATTTGCTACGACCTAGCAAGGCGCCATTATCAGTTGCTATTGATATTGTAAAGAATGTACAGACAAGAGCTACGTTCAACATTAATGGATTAAAAGTTAAGTATTCCACCAAGTACCACCTTTTTTCTGAAGTCTAAATACCTTGTCATGTTCCAGACCTCACGCCAGCCTGCGTGAGCTTAAACGCGTGCCTTTCGGCTTCCTCCAAACTCCGTGGGTTGGCTCCTGCCAATCCACAACACTTTCATTAAATAAACTTCCCTTGTTTTAAATTTAAATATTCGTAACTTTTTATTGCTAAATAGTATTTGTGGGAAAGTCGTTGCTCCATTTGCTGTATTTTGTTTTGTTCTGCGGAATTCTGTGCCGCTCAGCAGTGTAAAATACAGCTATACTCTTGTAGCGATGTGGATTTCGTTGCGACTGTGTAGGAAGCGTACCTACCCATGAATAGAGGCGCAGGTGGCGTTCTGGAAGAACGACTCACGACCCACCCCTCCAGATCCACTTCCACCACTACCCCTCTGCTGATTACCAAATTTCACACGAGCTCTCCTGTACATCTTGTAGGGCCAGCACAACTTGGGGAGTCAAAGATGCGCAGAAATGGCTCGGCTACAACCTGGGAGATTGTTTACTGAATTAACCTATGAGGGTGTGCTGTTCACAAACTTACATCGTCATCAGCTGTGTTCCCATTTTCTCGCTGTCCTTAGGAATCCTGCCGAGGTTAAATTGTTTCTGGTTCAGAGATACTGATTTACGTACAGAACGTTTCGTTACTCTGTAATACGAGGTCATTCAGTATATAACGCCCCACATTTTTTCCCCGGGAAATACTTATTGTTAAAAGTCAGACTTTGATGACAATATACAACATGTTTTGTCCATGTACTATTTTTCTACGTAGTCTCCGTCACGTTCTATGGCCGTACGCCTGCGTTCTGAAAGAGCATTTATTCTCTGCTGGTGAAAGCTGTTCTCCTGTAGGCGTAGCCATGTTCTCACTGCATGACTGACACTCTCGTCATCTTCAGAATGTGTTCCCCGTAGTGAATCTTTAAGCTGCTCAAAGAGGTGGAAGTACGAGGGTTGAGTGGTTGAGACAGTGATGTCCAGCACCTTTTGGCGACGTGTTCTCGGGTTCTCAGACTTGTATGTGGGCATGCATTATCGTGTTGGGGCAAGATTTCTGCTGAATTCTTGTCAGATCGAATACGTCTGAAACGGTTCTTGAGTTTATTCTGTCTTCACGTATGCCTCTAAACTGATGATTGACCCTCTTGCCATCACAGTCACCAGAATGACGCCATCACAATCCCAGAAGACCGTTGTCATGACTTTTCCGGCACAGGGAGTTGTCGTGAATATCCTCTTTTGTGGTGAATAAGGATGATGCCACTCCATGGACTGCGTTTTTGTTTTCGGCGCAAAGTGGTGCATCCAGCTTTTGTTCCCCGTAACAATCCGTGACAGAAAGGCCTCTCCGTCGGTCTCAAAAGGCCCCAACAATCCAGATCAAATTGTCTTTTTTTTGAATCTTGTGGTCCGCTGTGAGCATTCGTGAAACCTATCGTGAGCACCTCTTTGAATATTCGAGAGTCTCGGTCATTCCAGACGCACATCCAATGCTGACCGACAACTGTACAGCCAATTGTCGAGTTGTGATGCGCCAGTTGACACGAATAATAGCATCCGTTCGATTCAAAATGTTTGGAGCAGTGGCTGTGACGGGACGTCTCTAGGCTTCCTGATCATGGAGCTCTGTGTCTGCATTCTCTGAGGCTGCAACTTTCTTTACCCGTCACCCAACTGTACTCCTATCAACTGCAGCATCGCCATACACTGCACAGAAACGTTTATTGATGTTCACCACAGTTTCTTTTTATACACACAAGAATTCAACAACAGCACGCTGCTTGTAACGTGAGTCGTATGTAGACGCCATTTTGACGCTGTACTACGGCTCTGCCATCTGCCAGAACGGTTCGAAATTTCACCGGCGCACAGAACAAACATTAAATGTGAAGCATCAACGAGGACGTTTGTCTACGTATATAAAAGACTTTTTTTTTTTTTTTTTTTTTTTTTTTTTTTTTAATGTGGGGCATTACTTATTGAACGACCCTCGTTACACCGTCCAAACAGACATTACTTAGATTGTTTTATGAAGCAACCAGTTCCAATAGGCTTTTCGCATGAGTGACACCAAGTACCACTCGTGCATGTATAAGACAAGTTACTAATAATCGCGTCTGGTTCCGTAGATATCCGAACTTCATGAGCACCAGACGAATATTGGTGCCTTGTCTTATGCATGCACGAGCGGTACTTGATGTCATTCATGTGACAAGCCTGAAAGTAACGCGATTGCAATGTGGACACTGACTGCCTACTAAAACAATCACAATTACTGCTGTTGGTACAGTATTACTACATTTAATCGACAGCCGCTGCCCCAAGCTTCTGAATCCAAGAGCTCCTGCATCCAAGATGGGGTACGTTTATTTCGTCATTTGCTCATTTCTTTCCCTTCCACACGCTGGGGCGCCGACTCCTTTGTAGCGCAGTGGTGCCCGTCGGCGTGCCCATAGCTGTATCCAATCGGCAGGTGCGATGTTTTTGCAGGCCCCACCGCAGCTGAACAAGAGGATCCAGCCCGGAGGTTTCTCTTTTGGGCGTGACTCAGTGGTAGCGACCTCCAACCGAGCTAGAGTGTGCTAACGGCCGCGCCGCGCCTCTCCACAGTGACACAGCGGGCGCACGACGCAGGGTCGCTGATCCCTGCGGCGTACGGCGGTACTGCACACAGTGGCCCTCCAGTTGCTTTACGCCGTGGAGCCAGACTCAACAAGTCACTGAAAGTCCCCTGCAGAAATATTGGGCCTTGCTGCCTCTTAACCGTCCATAAATGTGGAAGTGTTGCCGGTGCAGGCGTTTGTGCTGACCGCTCGATTACCTTCCACAAATTTTCGCTGGGATTAATGTAAGTCGATCTGGGTGGCCAAATCATTCACTCAAACTGTTCGGAATGTTCTTCTCACCAAAGTCCATGAGTTGCTCCAAATGGTCTCAGTTGCTTCAGATGGACAAGAGCACACAGTCCATTCCGTATAGACACAGCCTACACCGTTATGGAGCCACCCCTAGCTTGCACAGTGTTTTGCTGACAACTTGGATCCATGGCTTTGTCCCTTCCATCAGCTCTTACCAACTACAACCGGGACCAGGCTACTGTTTTCCAGTCGTCTAGGGTCCAACCGATATGGCCACCAGTCCAGGACAAGCGCTGCAGGCGATGTCGTGCTGCTGGCGAAGGCACTCGCGTCTCGCCGTAGCCCATTAACGCCAGATTTCGCCGCACTGTCCTAACGGATACGTCGTACGTACTGCACTGATTTTTGCTGTTATTTCATGGATAGTTGCTCGTCTAGTAGCACTAACAGCTCTACGCAAACGCCGCTGCTCTCGGTCGTCAAGTGAAGGCCGTTGCCCACTGTGTTGTCCGTGGTGAGTGGTGGTGCCTGAAATGTGGCTACTGTCGGCACGCTCTTGTCACTGTGTATCTCGGAGTACTGAATTCCCTAACGATTTCCAAAGTGGAATATCCCATGTGTCTAGCTTCCGCGTTCAGAGTCTATTAATTATCGTCGTGCGACCATAATCACGTCGGAAACCATTTCACGTGAATCACCCGAGTACAAATAACAGCTCCGCCAATGCGCTGCCCTTGAATACCTTGCGTTAGCGATACTACCACCATCTGTAAAAGTGCATATCGCTATCCCGTGAGTTTTGGCACATGAGTAGATTTACCTTGGAGGGGGAACATGATGGCGTCCTCCCGTTTGTTGATGTCCTAATGAAACGGCAACCAGACGAGAAACTGTGACGCAGTATGTACAGAAAAGCTACGCACGCTGATGTGTACCTACACCTATCCAGTAGTCACAACTCCCAACGTAAAGGCATTTTACGCACACTCGTTCACAGGGCGCGATCCATCTGCCAACGAGCCTTCCAACTGAGCTGAAGCGCTTGCAGTCCATATTCTCGAAGGAATGCATATAGCAACAAGCACATAGGGCTTGCGTTTAGATAGGTTGTACGTAGGCAGTAGCTGCAATAGAGGAGCATGATTCACTATGTGAGTAGGCTGTTTTGATTTTTATGTTGGTAATGGCACGTAGCGCTCTATATGAATATCACTGACTGTGCTGTGTGCAGTCTGTGGATGGTTTGCATTGTTGGAATATTTGCTATTGTAGTGTTATGTTGGTAACGCCACGTAGCGCTCTATATGAAAATCACTCACTGTGCTGTGTGCAGTCTGTGGATGGTTTGCATTGTTGGAATATTTGCTATTGTAGTGTTGGGCAGTTGGCTGTTAACAGCGCATAGCGTTGCGCAATTGGAGGTGAGCCGCCAGCAGTGGTGGATGTGGGGAGAGAGATGGCAGAATTTTAAGAGCGGATGATCTGGACGTGTGTCCGTCAGAAAAACGAAATTTGTGAGACCGGATGTTTTATATATATATATATATATATATATATATATATATATATATATATATATAATGACTTTTGAACACTATTAAGGTAAATACATTGTTTGTTCTCCATCGAAATCTTTTGTTTCCTAACTAGCATATCAGTAGTTAGTGCCTTCAGTAGTTAGAATCTTTTATTTGGCTGGCAGTATTGGCGCTCGCTGTATTGCAGTAGTTCGAGTAACGAAGATTTTTGTGAGCTAAGTCATTCATGAAAGGTATAGATTATTGTTGGTCAGGGCCATTCTTTTGTGGGGATTATTGAAAGTCAGATCGCGTTGCGCTAATATATATATATATATATATATATATATACAGGGTGTTTCAAAAATGACCGGTATATTTGAAACGGCAATACAAACTAAACAAGCAGCGAGGCAATACAAACTAAACGAGCAGCGATAGAAATACACCGTTTGTTGCAATATGCTTGGGCAGACAAACTTTCGAAATTACAGTAGTTACAATTTTCAACAACAGATGGCGCTGCAAGTGATACAATAAAGGAACTGTTTGAAAAATTTCAACGGACTGGGAACGTGACGGATGAACGTGCTGGAAAGGTAGGGTGACCGCGTACGGCAACCACAGAGGGCAACGCGCAGCTAGTGCAGCAGGTGATCCAACAGCGGCCTCGGGTTTCCGTTCGCCGTGTTGCAGCTGCGGTCCAAATGACGCCAACGTCCACGTATCGTCTCATGGGCCAGAGTTTACACCTCCATCCGTACATAATTCAAACGCGGCAACCCCTCAGCGCCGCTACCATTGCTGCACGAGAGACATTCGCTAACGATATAGTGCACAGGATTGATGACGGCGATATGCATGTGGGCACCATTTGGTTTACTGACGAAGCTTATTTTTACCTGGACGGCTTCGTCAATAAACAGAACTGGCGCATATGGGGAACCGAAAAGCCCCATGTTGCAGTCCCATCGTCCCTGCATTCTCAAAAAGTACTGGTCTGGGCCGCCATTTCTTCCAAAGGAATCATTGGCCCATTTTTCAGATCCGAAACGATTACTGCATCACGCTATATGGACATTCTTCGTGAATTTGTGGCGGTACAAACTGTCGTAGACGACACAGCGAACACCTCGTGGTTTATGCAAGATGGTGCCCGGCCACATCGCACGGCCGACGTCTTTAATTTACTGAATGAATATTTCGATGATCGTGTGATTGCTTTGGGCTATCCGAAACATACAGGAGGCGGCGTGGATTGGCCTCCCTATCCGCCAGACATGAACCCCTGTGACTTCTTTCTGTGGGAACACTTGAAAGACCAGGTGTACCGCCAGAATCCAGAAACAATTGAACAGCTGAAGCAGTACATCTCATCTGCGTGTGAAGCCATTCCGCCAGACACGTTGTCAAAGGTTTCGGGTAATTTCATTCAGAGACAACGCCATATTATTGCTACGCATGGTGGGTATGTGGAAAATATCGTACTATAGAGTTTCCCAGACCGCAGCGCCATCTATTGTTGAAAATTGTAACTACTGTAATTTCGAAAGTTTGTCTGCCTGAAAATGTACTGTTGTCCCAAGCATATTGCAACAAACGGTGTTTAGTTTTTATTGCCGTTTCAAATATACCGGTCATTTTTGAAACACCCTGTATATATTGCGTGTCAGTTTAGTGTTGAACAGAATAAGTAAACAGAGAAATGTCTGAGTACGTTCAGTTTTGCTCAGCTGTTTGAAAATCATATAACGTAAGACGTTTACCTGCACAGTCATTTATAATTTTCCAAAGGGGACGTTTCAACTAGCATGCATCCACTTTGGAGGCAGTTCCTCCAGAATGTCAACAGAATCTTGAGGCTAAAGATTGTCAAATGTGTACATCCCCATCTCCCAACACCTAGTTTCACTAAAGGATGGATGTAGAGCCTGGGAAACGGGGGTCTAACAAATCCCTTGCCAATGCGACAAGGCATCAAGGCATACATTGCGAGAACTGTATGCATAGTAAAAGAAAGATTTCGTGAATATAGATACCACAGTGAATGACACTACATCAAATCGGCCGTGGTCGGCCGTAATATACAAATCTCGTCACGATAAAAAAAAAAAAAAAGAGAACATGAGATCTTTCTCAATCCGATATTGCGTGGAAAAAGAGACCACTGAGATTACGACTCAAGACGGTTAGCGAAGGCAGCGGCCTACAACTAAGTCGGGCGTGGATCCTTGCACAGAGCCGAGAAAATGTGAAGTGTTGCCATACAGTGAGGTCCGCACCCATCAGCGACAGCGCAGAGACTGGCGACCGCAGTTCGAGTTCCACAGCCGCCACACCCCACTCCCCAGCTCGGTGGCAGGGACAGACTGATGGAGGGGGTAGTGGGCAGCCACGCACGACCTGAGCAGAACGGCAGTCATTAGGAACGCCTGAAGATGATAGAAAGCCTGTTTGCCGAAACACCGTGGAGAACTTAACAACATGACGTGAGCGGACGCCTGACAGTTCTACATGTCGTAAAAATTAATATGCTACATGCGTCAGAAACGTGGAGAAACCTAAAGATGACAGAAATACGTTGGACATGAGAGAAATGTGTGTTTTTATGTTAAATACTAGCGTGGTGAAACAACAGAGAATGTCAGAGGATGATGCGAAAAGAAGAAGCACTATGGAGAAGATAGCTGTCCGGTAAATGAAAAGACCATCAATTTTATATTTTGGTGTCAAGTGAATCTTTGTGGAGACATATGATGCCTAAAGAAGATTTTGATATGTAAGAAAATGAGAAGGGCTGATTATAGACTAGGGAAATCACAGCAGAGATGAACAAACCTATGAAGGGGAGCAAAAGAGGAATGCAGACAGACAGCTCAAGAAAATGATGCGAAAGATGTCCTAGGCAGCTGCATACGCTAGCTAATGAATATATACCATTTAGAGGGATGCGCAGTTATAGATACAAAGACCTTTGAAATTTGATCTCTATTTAAATTTTGTCTGAGAAATTAATGGAATGTGTCAGAAACGAGAGCCTTCTGTTACGGTCCTATTTGGAGTCTTTCGATTGTTCTATGACGTCTTCCAGTTCTTAATTTCTTCCGCTAATGCTTTCATCTTTGCGTTCATTCGTGGCTCTTGCTAATCCATTTTACATGCTCTAGCCTTGGACTATTTCTACAGTTTTCTCGTGCACCGCACCTCCTAAGATAAGGATTCCGTGGAAGGTGAGCTACTAATCTTTCACTTCGTCTTGTGACAGCTTAAAATAAATCTTTTTTCGCCACTTAGCTACATCCTCTCCTCATTTTTCCGCTTCGTTCTGAACAATTTTGTATCAATACAACGTGTTAAATATTCCCTGTACTTTTTCTGTGGTTTTTGCACTGGATACACTCCACTTCCAAAAACTGCTATACTCCCAGTAAAGAGATTCAGAATCTCCTTCGTCAGTTGTGTTAACTGTCTATTTAAGAAACCTTCCTTCATCTGCGCTAATCTGCTTCTGACTTCTTCCTAGATTCGGCCATCTCCTATGTTCTTCCTTGCTTGGGAGTAAATGTGTTTCATTTTTTCTCATGTGTTTCGTCAAGCATGATGCTAACTTGCACCTATGGTTCTAAGCTGGGCGACAATTTCACTAGTTTTCTTCATTGCTAGTATATTCTTCATCCGAATTCTGTGACAAGTTGCCTGTCCTTTTTAAAGTTTCTTTACATTCAGATTCTCATAGCCATAGACGCTGCAGTACATTACGTAGTAAATCTTTTGTGATAAAAAGAGTCGTAGCTGAATTGTTAAATTTCGTGCCCGCATCTCGTGGTCGTGCGGTAGCGTTCTCGCTTCCCACGCCCGGGTTCCCGGGTTCGATTCCCGGCGGGGTCAGGGATTTTCTCTGCCTCGTGATGGCTGGGTGTTGTGTGCTGTCCTTAGGTTAGATAGGTTTAAGTAGTTCTAAGTTCTAGGGGACTGATGACCATAGATGTTAAGTCCCATAGTGCTCAGAGCCATTTTTTTTGTTAAATTTCGTCTAGTGGATAAAGCAGTCTTTCACGGCGGACGTACATTCCGATTAGCATGGTGCGTAGCTTAAATTACACGCTTACATGATTATTAAACTGTTACACAAGATAATTTGAACTATTGTTGTCTCGCGGCCATCAAATACGTGTAGCGTTGACAACTTTCACGCTAGATCCATTTATATACAACTGAATAAAACCAATTTTATCATGCCATCGTGAACTCAGAAATATGTGAAATCAGGCGACAGAGACTGAACATGTTCACTCTTTCACACGTGAAGAAATCCAATCAGCGCTCAAGAATATTACGCCATGGAAATCTTGAGGATTTGACGACATCAACCCCGAATTCCTAATAAACTGCGGAAAACATGCAAAGCCCTGCCTCGTCAGATTCTTCGCCGACTTCATCCGAATTTGTGATCTACCCAGAGAGTTCAAACGAACAAAGATAACAGCCATCCTCAAACCAAGGAAAACAACAAACTTACCTGAAAGCCAGAGGCATATTGCATTACTGTCAGTAACATACAATTTACTTGAAAGGCTCATCTACAACAAGATGTCTCAGAAAATATTTCATGTAATACCAGTTGAACATGCATGTTTCAGACCAAAACGAAGCTGTGCTGACAACGTTCTCTCGCTTATAACTTATATTGAAGTGGGATTTCAAAGAAAGCTTGAAAGTTCTGTCGAATTCATTGATTTATCAGCCGCTTACGTCACTGTCTGGTGAGAAGGCATGATCTATAAATCACTTCGTCTGATCCGATGCAAACCAACAGCTCGTTTGCTAAATGACATGCTGAATGACAGAACATTTCAGGTTATCGTGGGGTCCAACGTAAGCTCACCACGAAAACTCAGAAACGGCCTACCGTCGGTACTTGCACATTTCCTGTTCAGCCTACACATCACAGAATTTCCAGAGACGAGAACTAAAAAGCGTGGCTACGCAGATGACTGAGTACTTGCAACAAGATGTAGCTCATTTGAAGAATCAGAGGAGTGCCTTATAGCCGAATTGGAGAAGTTGGGAAGTTACCTCCGAAAATGGAGCCCCCAACCAAACGCCAGCAAAACAGAGGTTACATGCTTTCATCTGAACAATAAATTTGCTAAAAGGGAGTTTAGAATACAGTTTGAGAACACATGTCTTAATCACAATAAAACACGAAAATATCTGGGTGTGAAGGTCGATAGAACGCTCACGTTTAGAGAGCATATAACACAAACCGCAGAGATATGAAAATCGAGGGAAAGTAGTAGACAAAAACCCTGTGGAAGAAGACGGGGAGAATCGGCCCTTGTCCTACGCTCAGCTGCTGTGACCCCTGTCTGCTAAACTGCTGAATACTGTGCGCCAGATAGGCTTAATAGTCCCGACATTCATAAAATTGACGCTCAGCTCAATAACACAATGAGAATGATCGTAGGAATCATCACATCTACTACCATGCAGTGGCTCCCAGTAATGAGCCACATACCACCGTCAAATGTGCGCCGTAAACGCACTCACGAGAGAGTACAAGAAGATCTTGAGCAACAATAACCTACCATTACATGAAGACACTGAATACGCCACCTATCAAAATGGCAATTGCAGCCACAGAGGAAAAATTCGGCTTGAGTGAAGTCTGACATCAACAATGGACCACAAAGCAGAGTAACGAAATTCCATGTAATACCCAAAAGCCTTCGGGTTTTACCACGTAAAACCTGGTCAACTCTGAACAGAAGACGGATCCAGCAGGGTAGATGTGTCTATTTACTGCGTAAGTGGGGTAAGAAACCGACGCCTTCAGCGAATGTGGTGAAATCCAAACCATAAAGCACATCATAGAAGGATGCTCTCGGACAACTTATGAAGGGAAACATGAAGATTTTCTGATGGCTACTCCAGAAGCAATAACCTATATAAATATGTTAGAGGTTTGTTTATAACAATAATTATTTCGATGTAACTAATTGTATCGTCATTTGTGCCTTACTGCCATAAATAAATCAATAAATAAATATCATGCCATACGCTTTTTGCCTTTATTTTTTGAAAGGCAAGGCTGGTACGGGATGCTGTTCTACATGCATGCTGGCTTTACTGATTTTAAGGCTGTTCTTCTGGTTTCGAGTTTTCGCTAGCACAGCATCTTAAACAGCAAGACAAGTCTCATTCGTGAAAATTGTCGACAGTAGAATGTTTCAGTGCATAAAACACTTTAACAGATTGATTTGGCTTCCCACTGTTATAACGAACTAAACTGAGTTTTAGTTCGATTTTGAGAGCGATGTTTTAGGCGAAGCCCTTCGATAGTGTTATATTTCGTCAAGACTACTGGACAGTACATTAAATCATGAACACGTCCTTCGCAACGAAGAACAATTGGCGAAAATATGATAAATAAAGCGAATGAGATTTAAATATTGGTATACACTGAAGCAAAATATTGTTTCTGGCTTGCAGAAGTTAACAACAAAATAATCAGTGTAGAAAGTTTGCCGGCCGGGGTGGCCAAGAGGTTCTAGGCGCTACAGTCTGGAACCGCGCGACCGCTACTGCCGCAGGTTCTAATCCTGCGTCGGGCATGGATGTGTGTGATATCCTTATATTAGTTAGGTTTAAGTAGTTCTACTCGTACGTTCTAGGGGACTGATGACCTCAGAAGTTAAGTCCCATAGTGTTCAGAGCCATTTTTTGTAGAAAGACTACGAAGCTGTGACTGATCCGCGCTTGTTACAATCTGATTAAGTATAGCAAACAATTGAATCTGATTGAGAAGCCAAAAGAAGCGAAACATGTTGGACGCACACTTACGTCTTTTCTTTGACCTCAGAGCAGAGATTCACAGATATTTGATTCAAATGGCTCTGAGCACTATGGGACTTAACATCTGTGGTCATCAGTCCCCTAGAACTTAGAACTACTTAAACCTAAGGACATCACACACATCCATGCCCGAGGCAGGATTCGAACCTGCGACCGTAGCTGTCATGCGGTTCCAGACAAGCGCCTCGAACCGCACGGCCACACCGACCGGCCGCAGATATTTAATACCAATTACACTTAGCAGCTCACTTAAACATCACCGTGGTACAGTACGTTCAAAACTCTCAATACATCATGAGGTAAGGTAACTGAGTACAAATGTTGTGTTACATACTTCTGATAAGCATGTTAGACACATATTTAAAAGATGTTATATCGAATGACTGCGAAATGATATCGTGGAATATAGTAGTGCATTGATCTGCATTTACCTTGTGCCTCACAGATTCTGTACGACAACTGAAAACTGTCAGTAGCAAAGAAGACGTATCAAATTCTGTTTTTGTTCTCCGCGACTTTTTTCACAGAAGGCACACGAAAGAGGGATTTCCCGCAAACGTCGAGTAAGTGGCTACTGAAAATTTTCTTCGTGAACAAATAAATGAAAAATATTTTCTCTATAGATCATTCAGCAACGAACGAGCACGAAACTTGTGAAACGCAGTACGGTAAACTTTATAATTCGTCCCCTTCCAGAGAACAGCTTGGAGCACATTTAGTTGTTTCGCATCAGTCTTGATGAGCCAGACTAGCTAAACTGTCGTCTGACGCACGCACTTCGGCGAACTGTGAGCAGAGCTCATTTCGCAAGTTCGTCCTCGAATTGTGTGGTTGTGTGCGGTGGTGACGCATTTGCATGCCACCATATAAACTGCCTGTAATGGCTCAAACGACACCTGTCGCTTTCACCGAGGATCCGGGAAGCGGACTTTTAGTGAAGCGCGGTATCCTTTCTTCATTCGACGATGCGAGTTGTCATTCGGAACGAATCTACGACATGGAGGCGTGGTCCACGCAGCTGGGAAAGCGGGTGGGTGTTTCTTGCGCTTTACGACTCTCATAATCACGGCCTCGACAGGTTTCTTTTTTAAAACTAGAAGACGTCCATTTGTTGGACAGAGGACTTCGAGAGGAGGACACGCACAGGAATTGAACAATAGATATGAAAACACGGCGAGAGAGGCGTGCTTGAACACAAATGCGGCTGCTACGCCTGCTGGCTGCGTTGCTGCGTTTTTTTTTTTAATATTAAAAAAAAATATATTTGGTGGGACTTCACATATCACAGAGGCAGAGTAGTTCACAAATTTGGAATTGTGTTAACCGAGGTGTCACGTTGAACTTGATATCACCGCAGTAAGACCTGCGTAAAACTCCCGCTGCATGTGTAAGTTGTAGTGCACAATCTGGATGGGCACCTCCAGGGAGTACAGTGCACTCCCTCTCGAATATTGCTGCTAAACCATCCAGCAGCTCAATGAATCCAAATGATATTGCAGCTCTTTTCAACCTGTTTAACTCCTTATAAAACTGTTGTGTTTTGTCTGGAAGATGCGAACATGCCGCAAGATCTTTTGTATATCAGACTATAATCCTGCCTGCATTATCCAAACCACACAATTTTGTGAGTAACTTCTTTTTTCTAGAGGACGAACTGGAAACTGCGGTGGCGGATCTTCCTCACCAATCACTGCGCGAAAATCTTCCAAAGAACCTAAGTTATTTAAATTTCCCAGCCATGGCACAACATTCGTTCCAGATTCCAACACTGTTAACATTAAATTTGATTTCTTCTTGCTGTCAGCCCAACAGTAAACAAAGCCAAACCAGCCCTTGGCTAAAAGACACAAGGCATCCACGTTTTCTACTTTAAGTGCACCATGAAGTAGTACACAAAATGAGGCGACTTTTCCTTCATCTGCACATGAATCATCATCAGAGTCTCCTTCTGACTTCATGACAGAGGAAATACCGTCGGCTTCCTTCAATTTCCCTGAACCATAAGGTAGCACCAGATGACGTGAAATAGCCATAGGGCTTCCAACATCAGCAACATCAATAAATCCGCATACTTCAATAGTATCTGATATATTCCTTTTGATATACTCAAAATCAGTAGCTTTGTTGAAAGGCTGAGGGGCAGGTGAGAGGATAATGCGGGAACCCAAATTGCCACACTTCAGTGTGCCCTGAAAGGATGCAAAATTTGCCTCTGTCAGTTTCTGGAACATTGCCTGAACTAAAGAGATAGTAAGTGCTGCTTCAGGTACATGAACACAGCTATCAAGACCTGCCAATTCAACAAGACGACTAGGCAGCTCAGTGTCCTCAGTACATCGCGAGTGTCAGCCGTGGTGAGAACAGTGTTGTGTCTAGATGCCAGTCGGAGCTAAATGAATTCGATTGTGGGCAAATTATTGGTGCTCCGTAATCGAGGTAGCCAAAGTTCCTGGTGTTTCAAGACGTACCGTATCGAATATTTATACCGCAATACAGGGAAAGTGGAAAAACATCGCCCACTAAGCAAAACACCGACGAAAATAAGTGTTGAGTGATGCTGACACACGGTCATTGAATGGGATTTTGGCTAAATAAGAGGACGACAGATGAGAAAGTCACTGCAGAACCGAATGTCATACATGCGAACCAAGACAGAGGGAGCTCCATAAACAGGGACTTGGAGGACGAGCTGGTGTCCGTAAACTGTACGTCGGTGATAACAGGAAAACGTGGTGCCGACGGCATAAAACCTTAGTCAGTCTACGAGGGTGGTTTGAAAAGTTCCCGGAATCACCACGAGAGGTCAGCGCTTGCGCAACGAGTTGTTCACTTGATATTCATTGGACTGTTGCCTGTAAACACGTGCCACGTCAGTGCTCTTAGAAGAGAACTGTGGCGGTGACGTGGCTCTGTTGTTATTCCAGCATAGTGACTTGCGAAGATGGAAAAAATCGAGATTCGAGCAGTGATTAATTTCTTCGTAAAGAAAGATATGAAAGCAAAGGACATTCATGCCGATTTCCAGAGTACACTAAGGGACTCTGCTCCTTCATATTCAACTGTTGCCAAGTGGACAAATGAATTTAAATTTGGTCGGGAGAGCTTAGATGATGATCCGCGCAGTGGTCGGCCAAGATGTGTCACTACTCCAGAAATCATTGCAAAAGTCCACAAAATGGTGATGGAGGATCGCCGATTCAAAGTGCGAGAAATTTCTCACGCTTGCTAGATGTCATCTCAAAGGGTATATCACATTTTAAATGAAGAATTAGAAATGAAAAAAACTGTCTGCAAGATGGATGCCGCGACTCTTGAAACTGGATCAAAAACGCATGCCGTCGCCATGGCAAAATTACACGAACTGAGGCATCAATTGTTGCCATATATGCCTTATTCACCTGATATGGCTCCGTCAGACTTCGATCTCTTCCCAAAACTGAAAATTTTTCTTGATGGACGAAGGTTCACTTCAAACAAAGACTTGATAGCCGGAATTGACAACTGTTTTGCATTGCCGGAGGAAACTCATTTTCGAGGTGGGATCAAGGTACTGGAACATCGTTGGACCAAGTGCATAAATCTACAAGGAGACTACATAAAAAATCACAATAGTTTCAGTGATGGAAGTACTTTTTTTCTACTCTGTTCCCAGAACTTTCCAAACCACCGTCGTAGTTGCACATTGTTCTCAACTATGTAACTCCCTCTAACGTAAAAGATTATATGGTATAATTTTACTGAGATGTAATGATTCATGAGACGAGTCATTATTTCACGGTGAACCAAGATGGAGATTTGTGTTGAAAATTTCTTGGTGGCCAGGCGACACAGAATGTGCTCCGTCTGTGTCGCCTGACCACCAAGAGCTGTTGCAGGACGACTGATTCACGGATCCAGTTATATGGCTCCTTCCGTGTATAGCGATTTTACGACTATGACGAGTGCGGTCTGAAGATGGCATCAATGTAATGCCGAAACTGCTAGCACATAGAAGTTCATAAAATAAAATAAATTTCTACAATACATACGGCTGTTGGTAAATTATTGCATCAAGAAACTACTACAACTGTTCGTCCGCATCTCAATAAACGTGTCCACATGATTCCTCAGCGTTTCGTGTGTTATCTTTAGGAGGGCAGAGTACAAATTCTGGTTTTGGCATCCACCATCTAAGTTTTTCCCGGATTTTCCGAAATCACTTCAGAATAATGGCGTGAAGGTACCGTCATCGGGATGACGCTCCGCTCCAACTGGCGTCGACACAGAGGAGACGCTTCTCCCCGTCGCTCCTCCCTACCTACCAGCTCCGCCTCCCTGCCAGTGACTGGTGAACGGCTCTGACGGCGCCTGACGGTTGCGTGCATTAATTGCCTAACAACAGAACGCGCCATCCACTGTCACATCGAAAGTGCCTCCAGCGTAAGCGTCAGAAATATACGGAAGAAAGGCGCGCTTACATTTGTCGCGGTGCGTCAGCGAAAGCCGCCTTAACAGCGGTGCTCGTCCGTTCGGCGAAAATGAGCAGCGAGTCGTACAGGTGAGGCGGCTTTTTGCCGAATGCTCACGCGTTAGTTCCGGCCGCAGAAAGTTTCCACGCCTCGTCAGCCGTTCGCCGGCCGGGCGACTGCATGTCAAGAAGAGCGAGCGCGCGCCTGCATAACACGGCGCGGCGGTGAAAGCGCGCTGCGTGCCGCGGTGTGTCGTGTGTGGTGTGTGATGGATGTGTGGAGGGCGTGGCGCCGGGCGGGACCCGTCTGCCGTGCGCGCATACGAGTGCCTGCAGTCAGGCAGTAGTATCGGAAACGTAGTAGTAAGCAGTTTTTAGGGACTTAGAGACAGCTTTTGGCAATGTTGATGGAATACAGGGGACGGCCGTGCAAAATGACTGTGGCGCGCAAACCGGCCATTGCGGTTCTGGGACCTACCAGGTGCTATCACGGCGCGGGAAATCCTGTAACTTATTCTCCCTGGAGGATCAAGTCGCGCAAAGGGGTCTAACCTGTTTGCTGTGCCGCGCCTCAGAGTTATAATAATTTCTGTTGATTTCAGTTGTCCTTATGTAAGATAAGTGGCCAGTTTGAAACTTGAACATTACTGCTTCTTTGCAAAGTTGACCAATGACTCTGCTGCGGTGTGCATACACAATCTCTGACTTGAGATGTTATTACCGCGAGTAGTAGCGAGCGAAAAGTAGTCGAGGGGAGTCGGAAGTGGTCGGACGCAGGCTACAGTGGAGAGCAGCCGCACGGCGTGAGAGGTCGCAGCCTGCCGTGATCATGCTAGCAGCGCCGGAGGGGACTTTGGTATTAATTGAGGAATTTTGGTAATGTGTCTTTTTGCTGCCCGTAGTGTAGCTTGCTTGCGCGCTGGAGGGATTTTGTCAGACTTGTGTATGCATACACTAAAAAAATGTCGTGTGACTAGGGCCTCCCATTGGGTAGACCGTTCGCCGGGTGCAAGTATTTCGGTTTGACGCCACTTTGGCGACTTGCGCGTCGATGGGGATGAAATGACGATGATCAGGACAACACAACACCCAGTCCCTGAGCGGAGAAAATCTCCGACCCAGCCGGGAATCGAACCCGGGCCCTTAGGATTGATATTCTGTCGCGCTGACCACTCAGCTACCGGAGGCGGACTATGCACACATTGAGAGTAATATTTTTATCTTTCTTGTGGCCAGAGACGTGTTTATTGAGTATAGAGATTGTGGAATAATTGAGAACTGTGTAAATTTTGTCAATGTTTCAATAACCTATTGTACGAATATACTAAATTAGAGTCTTTATTGGTTTCTTTCATGTTTTACACCGTTTAAGGGTACTTGACGTAGGACCGTTGCTATTCACAATATATACAGGGTGAGTCACCTAACGTTACCGCTGGATGTATTTCGTAAACCACATCAAATACTGACGAACCGATTCCACAGACCGAACGTGAGGAGAGGGGCTAGTGTAATTGTTTAATACAAACCATACAAAAATGCACGGAAGTATGTTTTTTAACACAAACCTATGTTTTTTTTAATGGAACCCCGTTAGTTTTATTAGCACTTCTAAACATATAAACAAATACGTAATCAGTGCCATTTGTTGCATTGCAAATTGTTAATTACATCCGGAGATATTGTAACCTTAAGTTGACGCTTGCAACCTCCGACGTTCAGTTGCGTGTTGTAACAAACACGGGCCACGGTCGGCAAGCAGCATCTGCAGGGACATGTTTACTATGACGACCGTGTTTACGAGTGTGGCTGTAGTGCACTGTTGTGGTTTGGTCTAGCTGTCATAGTGTCTGCATGTAGTGCTTGCTGCTATTGTTATTCTGCATTCGTCTCCGCACGCAGACCAACTGTAGTACACCGTGTTACCAGACGTCTGTGATAGCGTAGTGTTGTAGGAACTGTGACCATGGTGTATTCGAACTCTGAAAAGGCGGAGATGATACTCATCTATGGCGAGTGTCGACGAAATGCAGCTGAAGCCTGCAGGGTGTATGCAGAACGGTACCCGGACAGAGAGCATCCAACGTGCCGCACATTGCAAAACATCTACCGCCAACTGTATGCAACAGGTATGGTCGTAGCACGCAAAAGGGTCCGTAACAGGCCCGTCACAGGAGAAGCCGGTGCAGTTGGTGTGTTAGCTGCTGTTGCCATGAACCCACACATGAGTACACGGGACATTGCGAGAGCCGGTGGACAGGGTCAAAGTAGTGTCATGCGCATACTGCATCGTCACCGCTGTCACCCGTTTCATGTGTCGCTACATCAGCAATTACATGGTGATGACTTTAATCATCGAGTGCAATTCTGTCAATGGGCATTAACAGAGAATGCGTTGCTGTTATACCTGTTTACCGATGAAGCGGGTTTCACAAACCACGGGGCAGTGAATCTACGGAACATGCATTGCTGGTCCGTGGACAATCCTCGCTGGCTCAGACAGGTAGAGCGACAGCGACCGTGGACTGTAAATGTATGGTGCGGAATCATTGGCGACCACCTCATTGGACCTCACTTCATTGCAGGGGCCCAAACAGCTGCAACATACATCGCGTTTCTACAAAATGATCTGCCAACATTGCTCGAAAATGTCCCACTGGAAACGCGTCGACGTATGTGGTATCAGCATGATGGTGCACCTGCACATTCCGCAATTAACACTAGGCTAACCCTTGACAGGATGTTTGACGGGCGTTTCATAGGACGTGGAGGACGCATAAATTGGCCAGCCCGTTCTCCTGATCTTACACCTCTGGACTTTTTTCTGTGGGGTACGCTAAAGGAGAATGTGTACCGTGATGTGCCTACAACCCCAGAGGATATGAAACAACGTATTGTGGCAGCCTGCGGCGACATTGCACCAGATGTCCTGCTGCGTGTACGGCATTCATTACGCCAGAGATTGCAATTGTGTGCAGCAAATGATGGACACCACATTGAACATCTATTGGCCTGACATTTCGGGACACACTCTATTCCACTCCGTAATTGAAAACGGAAACCACGTGTGTACGTGTACCTCACCCCTCATGGTAATGTACATGTGCGTCAGTGAAAAAGACCAATAAAAAGGTGTTAGCATGTGGACGTAATGTGCTGTTCCAGTCTCTTCTGTACCTAAGGTCCATCACCGTTCCCTTTGGATCCCTACGTAATTCGGTGCTCTCCGATACACACGATCGAACAGCGGAGGAGTGGTACTCAAGCGTCAACTTTAGATTACAATATCTCCGGATGTAATTAACATTTTACAATGCAACAAACGGCACTGATTACGTATTTGTTTATATGTTCAGATGCGCTAACAAAACTAACGGGGTTCCATTAAAAAAAAACGTAGGTTTGTGTTAAAAAACATACTTCCGTGCATTTTTTTATGGTTTGTATTAACCAATTACACTAGCCCCTCTCCTCACGTTCGGTCTGAGGAATCGATTCGTCAGTATTTGATGTGATTTACGAAATACATACAGCGGTAATGTTAGGTGACTCACCCTGTATAAATGACCTTGTCGATAACATCGGAAGTTCAAAAAAATGGTTCAAATGGCACTGAGCACTATGGGACTTAACGCGTATGGTCATCAGTCCCCTAGAACTTAGAACTACTTAAACCTTGTAATGTCCCCAAGAAAATACCCTCTACCACGCACCAATTAATCATTGTCAATCAAACCATCCACAGTCATTCACTTTGGAAAAGTATCTGATCTGATTTTCTCGTAACATATGCGGCGACAGCTAGACGACGCCAAAGTATTTTCTAGCGCGTTTATTCTTTGAAATAACAGAGATGCATATATGCATTCTCCATGGTTGTTAGAGTGGTAACTAGGACAGCTTCTGGAGTGGGGATTGAGGGATTGACGTATTTCTGAGAATTACATATTCTGATTTTCTTCTCGCTAAATCGAGCGAATTAACTTTTGTGCCACTAGCGGTTTGTTTGAATAGAAAGAGAGTGTAAACGGAAAATAATGAAGACGTGGAATCACCGGAGATCTGGACATGTAATGGAGATGGATTTAATACACAATTTCCTTCATAAATAAGGTTTGTGACTTTTTGTTCCGCAGTGAATGAACGAATGAGTTTTTTCTGAACCATTTGATGATCACGTTGGCCCTGTAATTAGTGGGGAAGTTTCAGCTGTGTCGAAGAGAGCCTGCAATCACTGAGTCTGTGTTAAATCGTCCAAAAAGGCTTCGTACACATCTGGAATTCGTAATCTTTCGTAAAAGGAACAAATTGTCCACACGATTGATTCTCCCGACTGAATACAGTGTTTAACAGTAATAATAAATGTAAAGATGTCTTACAGCAAGCCAGCCGCTGATTACCAAGACGAAGGACTCCACCAAAGATCCTATTTGGCTGATTTCACGTAATGAGATATTATAATAAAAACTGTACATAGATAAAGGAGAGAAAGAGAGAGAGCGAATGAAAATAGAGATAATACTAACAATCCTCCATTAGTCTAACTTTTCGCCTGTCTTATCACGGAGTAGCCAAGACACGGGAGGCCCTTACATTACTGTATAGATTTATGTGTGAAGGTGAAAGGGTCTTAAAGGCAACAGATACGCGTCTATACAGACAAGACATTACACAAAGTTAGCGGCTAGCTGTATTCATCATCTATTCATAGAGAAAGAGACAACTTATTATTATCTTGTTAAAATGGCCAATCCGTGACAGGACACGTTTTTGGACGTTGCTAAAATAATTTTGTTCTCTGTTTCATGTCAACTACGACGAACTAACCTAACTGACGCTTGGAAAAGAGAGGAAAGACTCGCAGGTGATATAATCGGATCTAAAAATAAAGCCGAAAGACAGCAGGCTGAGCGCAGAGAAAAGACCAGATCTATATTTTTCCATTGACCTGTCCCAGTTGCATTTAGCTGTATATGTACATTAAGAAGGTAGACACAGTACTCTTGTGTGAACGGAGTTACATATAGTGACAGTAGAAGGGAGTTATATATGGTGACAGTAGAACATTTATATGGTTTTAACTAGGGCAATGTTTAGGATGAGTCAAGCAGAGCAAAGCAGCACGCAACAGCCTTCAGCTGTTAGCACTGATAAAAATGACGTAGTAAGAAGTGTTGTAGGACCGATGGCTACAGACAGCGCAATAGAACGCCCTGTAGACACGGCTGGAGGTGTAACAGCAAGTACACAGCAGGGATTAGATCCATTGGTAATTATCATGAGACAGATGCAGATGATAACCGAGAGCATGAATACTTTGAAAACCGATATTAACGCGAAATTAGCCTCAGTTACTGAAGGGCAAAATGATTTGAATTCGAAATTAGCCTCAGTTACTGAAGGGCAGGAAAATCTGAAAACCGACATTAATACGAAATTAGCCTCAGTTACTGAAGGGCAGGAAAATTTGAAAACCGATATTAAAGCACAATTAGTGACAGTCACTCAAACTCAAGAAGAAATGAAATTAGTCCAGACTGAGATTAAGCAGCAGTTACAAGACAGTTTTTCCGAATTAAAGCAGCGGATAGAGACGAAGACCAAGGAACTCAAAGATCAGGCCGAAGAGACGGAACGAAAATTAACCGCACAAATAGAATTGGTGAAAGCACAATGTGAGGAATCTACTCACCGCGTACGTGTCGAAGTGGTGTATGTGGCTATTAAGATAGATACTGTACGGGAACAAGTGGAAATGGTTCCGCAATTAATACAAAAGCAAGACGCCATGTCATGTGCAATTGCGCAACTTCCTGAATTGGCAGGTACACAGGCTAACCTAAAGGAAAGCGTTGAACATCTGACAGAGCGTCAAGACGTTATGGACCACCAAATTACCGTATTAACGGGTAAATTATCCGAAATCACATTAGAAAACAAAAGGCTAATGTGTGAAAACGTTGAGCAAAATGTTAAGGCAGTATTCCAGAGTTTATCTGGCAAACAGGAAGAGAATTTGTTTGCGAAAGGACTTGAGGAGGTGCGACAGCAGTTAGGTGCTGATTTGGAGCATTGGAAACAAACGATAGAAGAGTCGATGCGCGCTTCACAACAAAGCTCTGAACAAATGAATACAGGGCAGCAGCAGAAGTTGGCAGCGACTATAGAGCCAGTTACTGCCCATTCGCACACAATACCGACTTGTGTAAGTAATTCAAACATTAAATTGCCACAAGCGGGCTGTTCGCGTGAATTCTTATCTAACGGAGATTAAGAAAGCCTTTGCCATGCCGAAGAAAAAATGATAAAGCATAGGCAATTCCAGATTTTTAACCCTGACAGAAGGGGGGTCCATCCAATTGTTTTTATTCGAAGTTTCAGAAGAGTGCTACACAGAAATTGGCCGGAGTGGCAGAAGATCAGTTTTGTTACAGGATATATACAAGGTTCGGGGGCGATCTGGGCCTCGGACATGACTTCTGTTTGTTCGACATATGACGATTTTGAGAAGGCATTTTTAGCAAAGTTCTGGTCAGAAGGGGTACAGGAACGCCTAAGGCAGGAGGTGCTCTACCCAGAGCCTTTCTCCTTTTCGAAAGGAAGCCTGAGAAGGTATTTCGAAAAATATATAAATAAAACGAGATACTGGGACAGACCTCTGCCCCTGCCAGACATAATAAACATACTTAAGGCAAGACTACCAACTAGCATCCGGAATTGATTTACGGCAACGACAAAGACTTGGAGTCGTTCCTCACGACGTTAGACCATATAGATATTATCGAAGAGAACAACCAGAAAGCCCGTAATAACAGATTCCAATACAGGGAGATAGAACCTCCGCCAAACGGTAGGCAAGGTGGAAGTATGTGTTATGCCAATGGCGATCAATCGGCACTTAGAAGGAATGAACAGAGATCGTTAAGTAATGGAGAAACCCCTCAAAATCTCAATAGTAATCCCGGCAATGGACTTGCGAGGGGCTATTCAAGGAACAACAGGAACGGGAAAAGATACAATCCCGTGTGGGGGAACGAAAGAAATTTCAGACCCCAGGCCTGGAATAATAACGATAATAGGAAGTGGAATCAATCGGGAGGAACGAATTCAAATAGCCAACATCAGTGGGGACGGACATCTACGAATCAACCGGTAATTACCGAAGTGACGAATGATGTCAACCAGCAGACAAATCAAAATCCAACAAACTTGTAAGGACCCACTCGTGCCCCGGAGGAGCGGTCAACAATTGGTTGAGGGGCAACAGGATATGTGTACCCATGTTAACGTATAATGATGGACGATTACTGGCAGATGAACTGACCGAGGACTTAGAACCACAAGATGAGGATAAGGAACAGGTGGCAGTAGCCGAAGTGCAAGTCATTATGGAGACCGTACCTATAGTGGCGGTTTTAGACACAGCTGCAACCACAAATGTTATTTCGGAGGCACTATTTAACAGGATCAGAAATATAAGAAGAGTACCAATTTTTCCAGTTCAAAATTGCAGAATAATAGGCGCCGTTGGGGCTCGATCGGCTAATGTAAAGGTGCAGTCACTACTGGGTGTGGAAGTCGGAAATGTAGCAATATTAAGCACATTCCTTGTTGTGAAAAATTTGGTGGTAGATTGCATTATCGGAGTCGACAGTCTACGTCAATACGGATGCAGAATAGATTTTAAAACAGGAGAAATTTGGTTGAATGTTAATAAACAAGAAATTGAGTTGAAGTTGTTGAGAAAAAAAAGCCTTACGAGAAAATATAATTGTTGGATCAGTGTGCAAGTAATCAGGACGGCCCAAAATTCTAAAGAGCAAATAATTAATGAGTTCCAAGTCAAAGAAGATTTCGGTCAATTAGTGTTTGAAAAGTTAAATGAATCCGACTGCATTATCGAAGATCAAAAGAAGCAGCTCAATGAATTATTATTCACGTATGAAAACGTTTTTGATGAAAGGCCAGGAGTTATTAAGGGATACATATGCCATCTCTACGTTAAGCCGCACGAAACGTATTGTAGAACTTTCTATCCTGTTCCCTGGAGGTTAAAGGAAATAGATCGCATGTTGAAATGGGGTTTGATCGAACCCTCTACAAGCCCATGCTGCTCCCCATTGCGAGTGACAGAGATGAACGCTCGAAAAAACATAACAATAAACTGTGTGTGTTTAGTGTTAGAAAACTTTAAACTGAAATAATTAATCAGTGACACAGATTGTGGAATAGTGACTAACTATTACTATCGAGTGCTGCAAAGAAGATAGTGGAGATAGGCTTCCCCTGTGTTTGGGTAAACATGGAACTTTAGCATTGCTAATGTCATCAAGATTTATAAAAGATTTGAATGACCTTCAAGAAGAAAGAAATGTTTCCCGAAAATGACGCTGCATAATCAAAAGAGGTTCCCAGTGAATGTTCATATATAATTTCAAGTCAGGCTTAGATGTGTAAACGTGTGAAGTGATGCGTTTAGGTAGTGAATCAGGAGTGACGGTTAACGCTGCAAAGATAATTTCCCGCGCAAAACAATTGACGTCGGCACGAGAGTTAGAATCGATATAGACGACACAGATATGCTTTGTAAGAGACTCGCATCAAACGCGAGGGGAAACTGATTGATGTTGAACTTCAAAAAAGTGTCATAATTAGACGTTAAGAGTTCTTGATTTATTGTTGAATGTCAAAAGAAACTAATATTCATAGAATTAGTTGTTATTTAATGGGTCTTGTTCACTTTGGAATTTTGTTTGAAAATCCATTTCCATATATGTGCATGTATGAATGCCGGATGAATCAGAGAATAAATGAAAGAAGTGAATCCACATTCCTCACTACTAATAACTTTTACATTACAGCAATCAAGCGGAGAAATATATGTATTTAGGATAAAAATTTTTTGAGTATAGATAAATGATATGACTTTTCAAGGAAATGATGGATTATGTCTTTGTATAAAATGAACCACACTTTCCGTTATTCGATGATTTGAATCCAAAATCTACTGCAAGTTGCATGAATCCTTTAAATTACGAAGAATAAATCATTGACAGAAAATGTGTCAGAAATTTTGGACTTACAACCACAAATGGTGATGCGAAGTCCAAAAGAAAATTCAAACTAGAGTAAATATTATGATGTTTTCGGCAACAGCATTAGTCAATGGATAAATGGAAACTTTAAGTCAATGGCTAAATTCCTTGCAGTACATCGTAAGAAAAAGGATATATGAAGCCATAGGGATTTTGTTTTCAAAAAGGAGAATCTTGAACGGTGGAACCTAACCAGTTCTTTTACAGGAAGAGTTTCCCTTTCGGTTATTGCTAATTCTTTTGGAATGAATGTTGCATGTGAAATCTGGTATCTCTGTTCCTTCTACTCTTCCCATTGTGGGCCGCGAAGAAGACCGACTACAAATGTGGACGTCGGGGACATGCAAGATCCGGGGGAGTTTCAGCATCGCAAGATATTGTCCTGGGAACAAGATTGTAGAAAAAAGAAACTCGAGTTATTTATTGTAAATTTTTTTTGCTAGAGGCACAAATCACTCTTCTCCAAATCGTTATATAAATCGATCCCTATCTTTCCTTTAGAGATCAATTTCAAAATTATTTTTTTCTCTTCTGTAGGCTTTTCTATCTTCTATGTACCGTAGGCTGGGGGTCTAGGCTTAAGAGGTTTTCCAAGGTTTCCCTGCTTAAGAAAGTTCCCGAATGGGTAGACCCTGATAACAGTCTCATGAAAGATCATCTTCCTTGGTTGTGCACAGCAAACATAACACCTTGATGCACGTAAAAGCAATACAGCCGCGGTACCTGTCTCTTCATTTCTTCTGTTTTCAATGTTTATTTTCTTCGTCTGTCTTAAACATAATTAATCTTTTTCAGTCGGAGGACTGACACTCATCACTTCTGGGTTACCCACACTAATAGATAGCTCGCGAAGTGTGTTCGGTAAATCAAAATTAGGCTCACAAACTTCGCTCGCTGCGAGGGGCATTGTGATGTCCCCACAGAAAATACCCTGTACCACGCACCAATTAATCATTGTCAATCAAACCATCCACATTCATTCACTTTGGAAAAGTATCTGATCTGATTTTCACGTAACATATGCGGCGACAGCTAGACGACGCCAAAGTATTTTCTAGCGCGTTTATTCTTTGAAATAACAGAGATGCATATATGCATTCTCCATGGTTGTTAGAGTGGTAACTAGGACAGCTTCTGGAGTGGGGATTGAGGGATTGACGTATTTCTGAGAATTACATATTCTGATTTTCTTCTCGCTAAATCGAGCGAATTAACTTTTGTGCCACTAGCGGTTTGTTTGAATAGAAAGAGAGTGTAAACGGAAAATAATGAAGACGTGGAATCACCGGAGATCTGGACATGTAATGGAGATGGATTTAATACACAATTTCCTTCATAAATAAGGTTTGTGACTTTTTGTTCCGGAGTGAATGAACGAATGAGTTTTTTCTGAACCATTTGATGATCACGTTGGCCCTGTAATTAGTGGGGAAGTTTCAGCTGTGTCGAAGAGAGCCTGCAATCACTGAGTCTGTGTTAAATCGTCCAAAAAGGCTTCGTACACATCTGGAATTCGTAATCTTTCGTAAAAGGAACAAATTGTCCACACGATTGATTCTCCCGACTGAATACAGTGTTTAACAGTAATAATAAATGTAAAGATGTCTTACAGCAAGCCAGCCGCTGATTACCAAGACGAAGGACTCCACCAAAGATCCTATTTGGCTGATTTCACGTAATGAAATATTATAATAAAAACTGTACATAGATAAAGGAGAGAAAGAGAGAGAGCGAATGAAAATAGAGATAATGCTAATAATCGTCCATTAGTCTAACTTTTCGCCTGTCTTATCACGGATCAGCCAAGACACGGGAGGCCCTTACATTACTGTATAGATTTATGTGTGAAGGTGAAAGGGTCTTAAAGGCAACAGATACACCTCTATACAGACAAGACATTACACAAAGTTAGCGGCTAGCTGCATTCATCATCTATTCATAGAGAAAGAGACGACAACTTATTATTATCATGTTAAAACCTAACTAACCTAAGGTCGTCACACAACACCCAGTCATAATGAGGCAGAGAAAATCCCCGACGCCGCCTGGAATCGAACCCGGGAACCCGGGCGTGGGAAGCGAGAACGCTACCGCACGACCACGAGCTGCGGACATCGGAAGTTCACTGAGGCTTTTTGCGGATGATGCTATAGTATATCGAGAGGTTGTAACAATGGAAAATTGAACTGAAATACAGGAGGATCTGCAACTAATTGACGCATGTTGCACGGAATGGCAATTGAATCTCAGTGTTGACAAGTGTAATGTGATGCGAATACACAGAAATAAAGATCCTTTATCATTTAGCTACAATACAGCAGGCCAGCAACTGGAAGCAGTTAATTCCATAAATTGTCTGGGAGTAGGCATTAGGAATGATTCGAAATGGAATGATCATATAAAATTAATCGTCGATAAAGCAGATGCCAGACTGAGATTTATTGGAAGAATCTTAAGGAAATGCAATCCGAAAACAAAGGAAGTAGGTTACAGTACACTTGTTCGACCACTGCTTGAATACTGCTCACCGGTGTGGGATCCGTACCAGACACGGTTGATGGAAGAGATAGAGAAGATCCAACAGAGAGCAGCGCGCTTCGTTACAGGATCATTTAGTAATCGCGAAAGCGTTACGGAGATGATAGATAAACTCCAGTGGAAGACTCTGCAGGAGAGACGCTCAGTAGCTCGGTACGGGCTTTTGTTAAAGTTTCGAGAACATACCTTCACGGAAGAGTCATGCAGTATGTTGCTCCCTCCTACGTATATCTCGCGAAGAGACCATGAGGATAAAATCAGAGAGATTAGAGTCCACACTGAGGCGTACCGACAATCTTTCTTTCTACGAACAATACGAGATTGCAATAGAATGGAGAACCGAAAGAGGTACTTAAAGTACCCTCCGCCACACACCGTCGTGTGGTTTGCGGAGTATGGGTGTAGAGTAGATGAAACCCCTGCTAATCATTCAATTCCTATATAAAACGAATATGGCAGTAGTTATTCTTTCAATGTTTAGTGTTCAGTGCTCAGGCTACGATTCGAATGAGTGAAAAAATGTCCCACTACAACGTAAGAATGTGGTGAACACATCTACCACACACCACAGTTGAGCATGAGCGAGACTGTGGCCTGATTTCTTTTTCTTAGTAAGTTCGTGATAGACTCTCTCTATGCGCTTGCCCTTCCAAAAATTTATGTGAACTCCGACGGCGTATAGCGACAACAGATAATGGAGTAACTGCAAAAGGGCTTGTAAAACTTAGGAGAAGGACTACTTAGACGAGATCGCTTGTAAAAAAAAACTTTATTGTAGATAACCGGTTTCGGTAAAACTAAGTTATCATCTTCAGATTCTCACAAAGTTTGTTCCAAACATCTTGTGACAGCTACACACAAAATCTTTCCATTGAATTTCCAGGTACATAAAACGTGAAATGAGCTATGCGTTGGCACGTCAAAATCAAAATTACTACTTACATCACAATTCGCCAAAACATCGTTGCCATAACATAACACGTCATGCCTACCAGAGCGCCGGAAGACTGTCACAGTTAGTTGTTTCTGACGTAACATAACACACACTGCATAAACTGCTTGAAACTTTACTTTTATTCACTTTACCAGCCTTCTACTTGCGGTTAATGTTTGTATACTTGATTTATTTTTTATCTTCAGCCTTTACTAGTGTGTACTGCAAGTCAGAACCATCACTTATTCGCAGTGACATAGTAGACTTTGTGGGGGATATCTGCAAAGCGTTATGCGACAACAATGATCATCTTAATTTTCGTATTTTATTCGAAAAGACTTTTGAACCATATACGTCAGTCGAAGCACAAGGTCAGAATACCTCGGTTCTGGTAAATTGTTTCATTTAACAGAGAAGTTGTAATTACTATTAATTAATTTAAAAAATTGCTAACTCTTGTAATACTTTTCTAGATAAAATCGATTTTCTGTTCCCTAATCCGTTGACCACACGGAATCGTTTGAAAGTAGATCGCGATAACATTCTGTTTTTTGTTTTGGCATTTTCTAGTGATTTTTGATTTGGTAGATTTTTATCTCCTCCACCCCCTTTCAACTCGGTTCATTTATATATTAGAAACTCAATTTGTACACGAAGATAACCGGAAATTTGTCAGTGAGTGCGAATGTCATTTGGATTCGCTGAGTGATCTGTTTTATTTGCTATCAGTACAGCTTAAAATTATATGAAGCTCAATTTGGATCACGAGACATCTCTTAATTCCGACGCAAAACTTGTCTTACGTGATGGGAATGGAGTGACAAATCACCAGAAGAGTACAGCCTCAAATGGAGGTGGGCCACGATCACCTCAGTGATAAAAAGGACCTATGAACCTCCAACCCTAATCAGCCAGAGTGACTATAACATACCGTGGCTATTGGCGTAAAAATTTTATTTCAGAAACATCCACATTTGATTGCTGTCACCGTCTATATACTCCCCTTCTCCGTTCCTACAACGCTCAGGGGAATTTCCCATAGACGGAAACCTCTGTGAGCTCCTTGATGACGCGTGCCGCTTTTTCTTTCACTGCGTCAGCGGACTGAAGTCTTGTTCCTTTTAATGCAGATTCGACCTTGGGGAAGAGATAAGAGTCACATGGTGCTAGGTCAGGCGAATCAGGTGGGTGGTCTAACTGCTCGTAACAGACAATGAGGTATGAGATGATGCGATATTTTGATGCAGAACGCATGACTTGTTCTGCCACAATGCGGGTCTTTTTTTTCTCACGGAGTTGAGCTAGAGTCTCAAGGTAGTAATGCTGATTAATAGTCTGACTTTCAGAAGCCCATTGTAGATATTCAATTCCTTGAATATCGAAAAAGAGTCGTCACCGCTTTGGATCTCAATTTGCTCATTCTAGCTGGACCCGTCCAGTGTATGGAGTAGCGCATAGTTTCAGTATCATAAGTGATGTTATCGCTCTTTCCAAGAAATCAGGAACATTTTCAGTGTTATTCAAAAGGTCAGCATAAACAATTTAGCTAACTTCTTTTTGTTTGATCGTCAGACTTTTCGGCACCAGTTTCACACACATTTTTTTTTTGATAAATCGGTTATGAACAACTTGCCTCACGCATTTTTGTCATTTCCTACAGTTTCAGCACCGAGGGCCACGTTATCTGCTTTTTCCATATTTTCATCCGCTGTTTTTGATATTGAACGGCGTCCCGGGCGTGAATCATCGTCAAAGTCTTTTCGACCATCTTGGAAACGCTTCAACCACACAAAAACTTTCGTGCGCGATAAACGGTCTTCACCATACGCTTCCTTGTGTGAAAGATAGATTTTAGCAGTCTTTCCAAGTTTCATGTGGAACTTCACGTCAGTTTCTTGCTCTATTATACCACTTACCATTTTTCAGGCAAAAGAAAATCAGAGCTGGTACGCAAATGAAGGCCACGGCCACGCTGATTTGTGTACAGATACCAGAGATGCCGCATTCGACTGAAAAGGCTTCGTGCTTCACAGCTATTGGTCGTTCGTCTTTGGTGCATGCGTGTCATGGCAGCATCAGCACCGTTATTTTATGGCCACGGGAGTTGTAGATTTGGAATTCTTCGCTATTGGTATGGACTCGCATGGATACCACTTCAAATAAACTGTAGGTACATTTCATTTTTTTAAATTTTTGAGTCATCAGTCGTCTGACTGGTTTGATGCGTCCCGCCAAGGATTCCTTTCCTGTACCAATGTCTTCGTCTCAGAGTAGCACTTGAGTTGCAACGTAAGTCTTCAATTTTTGTTGGATTCATTCCAGTCTCTGTCTTCCTCTACAGATTTCGCTCTCTGCATATCCCCCTAGTACCATGGATGTCATTCCCTGATGTTTTAACAGATGACCTATCATCCTGTCCCTTCTCCTTGTCAGTGTTTTCCACATATTCCTTCCCTCTCCTATTCTGCGCAGAACCTGTTCATTCCTTACCAGTCTACCTAATTTTCAACATTCGCCTATAGCACCACATGTCAAATTCATCGATTCACTTGTATTGCGGTTTTCCCGCAATCCATGATTCACTACAATACAATACTGTGCTTCAAACGTACGTTTTCTGGAACTTCTTCCTCACATTAAGGCTTATGTTTGACACCAGTACACTTCTCTTGGCCAGGAATGCCCTTTTTGCTAGTGCTGGTCTACTTTTGATGGCCTCCTCGATTTTGCCTCCTACGTAGTAGAATTCCTTAACTTCATCTATTTCGTGATCACCAATCGTGATACGTTTCTCACTGTCCTCTTTTCTGCTGCTATTCATTACTTTCGTCTTGCTTCGTTTTACTCTCAATTCTGTACTCATTAGCCTGTTCATTCCATCCAGTACGTCATGTAATTCTTCTTCACTTTCAGTCAGGATAGCTATGTCATCACCGAATCTTATCATTGATATCCTTTCACTTTCAATTTTAATTCCACTGCTGAACCTTTCCTTTATTTCCATAATTTGCTTCTTCGATGTGCAGATTGAACAGTAGGGCCGAAATACTACACCCTTTTTGATCCGAGCACTTCGTTCTTGTCCGCCCACTATTTTTATTACCTCTTGGCTCTTGTACATATTGTATATTACCTGTCTCTGCCTACAGCTTATTCCTATTTTTCTCAGAATTTCAAACTTCTTACACCATTCTACAGTCTCGAACACTTCTTCCAGATCAACAAATTCTATGAACGTGTCTTGAATTTTCTTTAGTCTTGCTTCTATTATCAACCGCAACGTCAGAATTCCCTCTCTAGTGCCTTAGCTTTCCTAAAGCCAAACTGATCGTTATCTATCGCATCCTCAATTTTCCTTTCAATTCTTCTGTATGTTATTCTTGTGAGCAACTTGGATGCGTAAGTTGTTAAGATGCTAATTCTCGCTCTTGCCAGCTCTTGCAGTCTTTCCGAAAGTCTGATGGTATGCCGCCAGACTCATACGTTCGACACATGCCAACGTGGACTGTCGTTTTGTTGCCACTTTCCCAATGATTTTAGAAATTCTCAAGGAATGTTATCCATCTCTTCTGCCTTATTTGATTTTAAGTCCTCCATAGCTCTCTTAAATTCTGATTCTAATACTGGATCCCTTTTCTCTTCTAAATCGATTCCTGTTTCTTCTTCTATCTACACCATAAAAGCACTTTGACTGAAGGTACCCCATTCTGTATGCAGCTATTTCCGTGTCAATACCACAGCAGAATATTTTATCGTTTCATAGTGACCTCTAGTACCCGAACACGGAAGATCGTCGTAGGCTAAACATCAGAAGCAAATAGTTGCTGTGTAGTGTGGCGCTTGAGTCGCGACAAGTGTTATTAGTTTCGAGTAGTCGTGTGTGTGTTGGAGAAAGGAGGAAGTGACGGACTGAGACTTGCAGATGCGGAGGGTGCGGCATGCCAGCCTTCCCACACCACACCGTGAGATGCGCCGGCGAGGGACAGGTTTCCATGGTGAGCGGTGCGTTACGAGCACACCTCGTCGCGAAGGAGCGCTCACCTGCTGCGCTGCCGCAGCCGGCACGTCAGACACCGGCTGACGTCACTTGCATTGTCGGAGGTCCAGGTACCCTGAGCTACACAACTAGAGACAGCTGCGGACATCAGTCATTTCAGGCCGGTAACTGCGGGCCTCAGCTGATCGCGAAAAGGCTTCGAAAAGGCCACAGCAGCGTCTCGAAGCCGTGTCGACTCAGTGGGCTCTCGAGACCGGCGAATACTCACAGAAATCAGTCGCAGCAGTGCGAAGCGTACACGCAGGCGAGTGTGCGAATAGTAACAGCCCTCTGATGCGGACACCTCATTTATGGAGCATGTTTTCTGGCATGGTCGAAACACATACTTTGTAAAACACACATACACGCACACACACACACACACACACACACACACACACACACACACACACACACTTGTGACGCGGTAATGAAACTACAGAATCAGTGCGGACAGGCGTGGGGAGTGACTCTAGCGACGATGCAGACCGCAAGAGGGGAAGTCTACTGACACTGGCGACTTCGACAGATTACCAGACTGAGATTTTCACTCTGCAGCGGAGTGTTCGCTGATATGAAACCTCCTGGCAGATTAAAACTGTGTGTTGGACGGACACTCGAAGTCGGGACCTTTGCCTTTCGTCGTCAAGTTGTGTTGTGTTGTGGGAAGAGACCAAACAGCGAGGTCATCGGTCTCATCGGATTAGGGAAGGACGGGGAAGGAAGTCGGCCGTGCCCTTTCAGTGGAACCATTTGCGTGGAGCGATTTAGGGAAATCACGGAAAACCTAAATCAGGATAGCCGGACGCGGGATTGAACCGTCGTGCTCCCGAATACGAGTCCAGTGTGCTAACCACTGCGCCACCTCGCTCGGTCCGCCGGCAAGTGCTTAACCGTCTGAGCTACCCGACTCACTACCCGTCCTCACAATTGTAATTCTGCCAGTACCTCGTCTCCTACCCTCCCAACTTCACTGAAGTTCTCCTCCATACCTTGCAGAAGTAGCACTCCTGGACGAAAGATTATTGCAGAGACATGGCTTAGCCACAGCTTGGGGGGAGTTTCCAGAATGAAATTTTTGAGTCTGTAGCTGAGTGCAGGAGAGTTCCTGTCAAGGCTGCGTTGTAGATGGAAGAGAAGCTCTAAGTACGGCTCGAGAGTCGTGCTCGGGTAGCTCATTTGGTGAGCACTTGCCCGCGGAAGTCAAAGGTCCCGAGGTCGAGTATCGGTCCGGCACACGGTTTTAATCTGCTGGAAATTTCAAAGGGCAGATGGTTACGGCTCTGCGCCTAATCTAGCACATCACAAAAGGCGAAGCTGGTCGTCTGTTCGCGCACTGGATTCGTGAGCATCTGTGGAAAGTGTTTGAGGAACTACAAGTAGGGGACAAAAAGGTTCATCGTTAACGTTTCATCTCACAACGAGAAAATCAGATTAAATGTGTGCCTCTGGCAAAGCGGTTCTAGGCGCTTCAGTCTGGAACCGCGCTGCTGCTACGGTCGCAGGTTCGAAACCTGCCTCGGGCATGGATGTGTGTGATGTCCTTAGGTTAGTTAGGTTTAAGTAGTTCTAAGTTCTAGGGGACTGATGACCACAGCAGTTGAGTCCCATAGTGCTCAGAGCCATTTGAACCATTTTTGTGTGACTGCAGCAGACGGGACCTATGTTGACCATTGGAATAGGCACTGGACTGTCGACATTTGAACGTTGATCAATGGAAAGGTGTCTCCCGATCGAGTGAACCACATTTCTCGTTGCACCTCGTTCAGGTCATGGAACGTCTCCGCGAAACATGAATCGCACCACCAACGCAGTCCGCCGGGGACGGTATTATCATGGGGAGCTATAAAACTGGAGCAGATGAGCCCTGTCCACTCCCCAAGACCTGTGGCTAAGGCGATTCAGGATATTAAGCGCTTTGTCGGCCCCTTCCCTCAGATCCTTTAGGTGTAATCACGACAGTTTATCCAGAATTAGATTTGTGTTGCTGCAAGCCCGTCTGCCACAGACTGGACAGTGTTTATAAACGTTGAGGCCGTAGGCGGCGTCATGGTGCTCTCACCACGAGATATGTGTCGCCCAGCTCACTGGTAGGTATCGCTCCTTTCACAGCAACCGCTACTCGCGTATGATTTTCTCCCTGTTCCCAGAAGGGTTCAATGTGAGCCACGTACCATTGCAAAACTTCGTGAGCTGAACTTAATCAAGTATTTGTATGGCGTTAGAGGAAATTACTTGAGATGTTGGAGTGTAAATAATGATGGTAACAGGTCTTGCAAGGACGCCGAAGTAACGAGAGAAGTACCTTTGCTAGAAAGTCTAAAACCGAGTGAAAACGATTTTGAAACAGAGAGAGGGATGTGTCGTACCACATATCAAGGTACATTATCTGTGAAGCTCTATATTTGAGTCCAATCGATGTTCGAATGTTATTATGTGATACCAAGTTAAACGTCTGCTTGAACCAACATACATAACAGCTGCATTACGTACAGAATCGTACTCCCGAAAGTAGAAGTTGCTCACTTGTTGTATGTTCTTTCTTTCCTCGCAATCAAAGTGCAAATGCGAAATTTCCATGAAGTAATTAGGAGGGTCAGACCACTATTCTTTTATTTTTATTTTAAAAGAAAACTAAATGACACGTAAATAGAATCGCAAGAACAATATTCACGATTGATTTGTCACTTTCAAATATAATAGCAATCTTTCTCCACAAGTTAGAAACAAGAGCATGAATACCAATCCGGTAAAATTCGTGGTCCTGCTTTCCTCAGTTACTGATCTCAGATTTTTTTTCGAGATCTGCCCATCTTCAAAGGCTGTATGTCGCATGGGGTAAGACTTCCCTACCAATTTTTGCAATTTCGCGAGTGCTGAAGTGACTGGTGTGTGGTCTGATGAATTGTCGAGCAAAAAAAGAAAATTCGCCGCAACTTTTCGAGAACGAACTCGCTGAAGGCGAGCTTTTAACTTCTAGAGGGTTTTCACGTGTTGGACAATTCGTTGTGCACCCTGTCTCCAAAACAATAACCCGAATCGGATTCTACGAGTGTTGCGTGACGTCACCGGCCTGTCCACCCTCCATCAGCCGACTGCGTTCGCCCGTCAGCTTCTGTACAGCGGCGAACGCATCGTCTAACGCAGCACTTCCACGCACCTTCTGCAGCCATTCATGAATGCCATTGGGCGTTTCACTTTCTACGATAACAGAGCGCTGTCTTATACGTACTTCGATGTCAGGCGTTTTCTAAAATTATAGACTGCCGCCATCTGTTTACAGCAGTGGGGTGTAGAAGAATGTGTGCAGAATTCATGATTACTACATTACTAACTTAACAGAAGGAGAAAAAAAGCAGTATGCGTTACTTTCTGACTCGCCCTAGAAAACACGACGCAGTGAAACAATACAGTAGTTGAAATGAGTATAGAGGCTCAGATATTTGTAGCAAAATTAACATTGTCGGTTGGAATAAGTGTCCACGGTGTGTATGTAATAGTATGGGAACCAGCATACCGACAAGCGCTGTCAAGTGCCATTGCATTTGATGTCAGTAGTACAGTATATAAGAAGTCATCAACGATTTGGGTGCTAGAGGGTGGAATTCGGTTTAAAGGCAGTTGGTTCTGTGCGGTGTTAGTGCTTGCGTAAGTGCCTGTACCGCTGATAGGAAGCAGGCACCATTAGTCACAGTGCGTGTTGCACTGCCAAGCGGAAAACAGTTATCTCGTGATGAAAATACAAAAAAAAAAAAAAAAAAAATCTGTGCGTACAAAGAGATGGGACTCTCTGCTCGCCAAATTGCCAAGAAGATGAATTGTTCAGCTACAGTGATAGATAACTGCGTTAGACTGGGTGCACCATAAGGACAGAACGTAAAATGTGGGCAAAGTAGAAAATTATCTCAGGCATCTAAACAGTTACTTTTGCGGAGAGCAAGGGCCGCCAACCGTTATCCTTTTCCACTTGTTGATTTACAGTGGCCAGAAATTGCCAGGCGTGTACGACAAATTTTGTCAAATGACAAACATGTCGAATTGAAGAAACGACAGCAGAAACGTGCTCTAACACCCTAACATAAACAGGCTAGACTGGAGTTTGCTGAAAAACATATGTCATGGACTTGAGAATAGGATGAAGTGACCTTCAATAATGCGAAGTACTTTAGATGGACCGAATGGATTTCAATATCATTGACCTGAGAACTGACCTGACAGGTAAGAATGAGCAGAAATTTTGGTGCTGGAAGTTTTATGATTTGGGCAACCGTCTGCGCCAAAGTTGAATCACGAACTGCTTGGCTGAGCACTAGAATGAACTCTAACAAGCACAGTGAGACATTATAGTGACATAACCGATTAAAATGCTGAGACCCTAGAGGACGAAAGTCTAATCTTTCAACAAGATAATGCATTTTTGCGCGTTTCTGTCATAGCCAAAAATTGGAATTAAGACAAAGATATCGATCTCTTGCCCTGGCCTGTACTTAGCTGGGACTTGAACCCCGTCGAAATCCTTTTCTGGAATACGTGAAAGGTGTGTTTATCGCAATGGAAGGCAATTTGAGGCCGTCTGTGAGCTGAAAAGAGCGATGCGAGAAGAATGGGCGACAGTTTTGGTGGAACAACTGCAAATTCTTACAAAATCAATGCTGAAGAGAATTTTTGAGGGAATTAGGAAGAACGGAGGCTGGTAAATGTATGAGGTTCTTTCAAATGAAACATGGTCAGTGTGTCTACCTTTGTCTTACACGTAAGGTGGCGCCACGTAACTGCTGGTGTGATAGCGCCATCTATTGGCAGAGAGACCGACGCGTGTGCACTGTTTGATGTTGCATAGCGCCAGTGTGATTTCACTCCGAAGAGAAGGTGATTACACAAATTATCGTCCAATACCGAACATGCAGGCAAGCAAGCAGGAACAACGAGAAGTGATTCGATTTTTGGGGGCGGAGGGAGTTGGAGGCCGTGAAATGTATCGACGGATGAAGCCAGTGTACGGTGAGTACAGTCTGTGTCCTTCAAGTGGAATGGCGCAAACGATTCCTTGAAGGGCGCGAGTGACTGGAAGACGATGTTCGTACTGGGCAGACTCATCGTGTCATCACACAGGTAATGGTTGCTGAGGTGAATGTTTTAGTCTTGGACAACCGCAGAATCACCGTGGACGAGATCCATTGGTTACTCGGTACTAGAAGTGTTGAAAAATCTGTGCGCAGTGGGTTTCCCACCAACTGACCACCGAACAGCGCAAGACTCGAACGGCGCTGTCTTTGAGTCATCTGCAGCGTTATCATGAGGAAAAATACAGCTTTCTGTCGCGTATTGTCGCAGGTGACGTTAGAGGTGTCACCATACCGAACCGAAAAGCAAGCGTCAGAGCAAGCAGTTGAAACATGCGACCTCACCTCCAAAGAAATCAAAGGCCGTTCACACCAGTTCTAGTAAGGTCATTATATCGTTATTTTTTTTACCAAAAGGCCCACTGATTGTCGAGGTCCTGGAACGAGGAACCACCACCAACGCTCAGCGTTAACAAGCCATTTTACAGAAAATTAGACGAGCCATCAAATCGAAACGCAGAGGCATGTTGTCCAATGGCCTCATCCTCTTACATGATAACACTGACCCACACACGGCCAATGCGGCGAAGGCGACATTAGAGCAGTTTCGGTGGGAAACGCTGGAACATCCTCCGTACAGTCGCGACCTTTCACTGTATGACTTTCATGTGTTTGGACCTCTAAAACAAACTATTCACGGACATCGATTCGCAACGAACGACGAATTGTGTGCATGGGTCCAGGACTGGATCCGACAGCAGTCTTCTAGCTTCTTCGAGGATGGAATCGACCGGTTAGTGTCACTATGGGATGAATATGCCAACAGTTTTGGCGACTATTTTTGTGTATATGTACTGTGTATAACTACATTTTTGAGTTAATAACATCGTTACCGTTACTTCACACTAGTGACCGGGTTTCATTTGAATGCCCCTCATACTAACAATGCAATAACACAACAGGACAGTGGGTAAGTTTATACCAGTTTCCATCTAGGAAATGCGCGCACCTTGTTGTGTTAGGAAAGGAGCTACCGGTATATAATTCCGTCACCACTCTTTGTGTGTTATCTGTATCTACTACTTTCGTAATAAATTCGATAAGTTGGTGCAAATGGCTCTGAGCACTATGGGACTCAACTGCTGAGGTCATTAGTCCCCTAGAACTTAGAACTAGTTAAACCTAACTAACCTAAGGACATCACAAACATCCATGCCCGAGGCAGGATTCGAACCTGCGACCGTAGCGGTCTTGCGGTTCCAGACTGCAGCGCCTTTAACCGCACGGCCACTTCGGCCGGCAAATTCGATAAGTGTACACTTCAGAAATTGTACTATCATTTTCATAAGAGCGCTGTCTTTACACTGGTCTCCACTACTGTACACACAGTTGACAATGGCGGCGTGTGGACCTGCTACCTCACTATCGGTGTGTCCCTACTACAGTGCGGAAACCCTAAATGGCCGCGCAGTGGTCAGCACACTGGACTCGCATTCGGGAGGACGACGGTTCAATCCCGCGTCCGGCCATCCTGATTTAGGTTTTCCGTGATTTCCCTAAATCGCTCCAGGCAAATGCCGGCATGGTTCCTGTGAAAGGGCAGGCCGACTTCCTTCCCCGTACTTCCCTAATCCGATGAGACCCATGATCTCGCTGTCTGGTCTCCTTCCCCAAAAACAACCCAACTCAACCTAAATGGCTCGGCGACCACGCTGCCACGCACTCGTCTGATCGGCCCGGATAGCGCCGCCCCCGGAGCTGTCAGGCGCTCGTCCGCAGCTCTGCGGCGTTGCCCAAGCGCACGGCCGCGTTACCACCTTGTGCGGCCGTCTACGGGCCGTTTTCTGTGTCGCACTCTCAATTTGCCGACAGCGTGGAAGCGGCTCCGGTAATGCCAGCGGTGGGACTGCTTCAAGAGCGACCCGCTAAGCGGGCGGCACGCTGGAGTGAAGGCGGAGCCGCCGTCGTCCAGAATGCTGGACGGCGGTCGCCTCGGCGGTGGTACGCCCTCGCCTTCTCCAACCAGAGACCCGGCTCCTCAGACCAGTACTAAGACGGCACACGTACAGTTTAGTCCGAGATCCTAAGTGTGCAGCAAGCGAAAGAATTAAGGGAAAATCCTAGAACGCTCCCATCTGTGTTACAACAAATATAAAGATAAGTCGTTGCTTAACATTAATACCAAAAATCTCGAAAAGTTCTCCACCTTTTTACTTCAAATATTTACACGGTGCTCTAATAAACAGTTGGACAGACAGAAGCTGTACATTGTAATATATACGAGGGTAATCCCAAAAGTAAGGTCTCCAATTTTTTTATAAGTACATAGAACTGTTTATGTCTGCAATGGTTTACATCACTTTACGGTTTGAACATTTACAAGGGGAGGCCGCCAATTGTGAAATTCAGATTCGATTCATACTGCGCATAATAAAAGCTCATCGCCAGAGGTGTAATGTGGCAAAGCACCAACATGCACTTCTCAGCCGTTGTCGAGAAAATCGACAGTTAAAAGAAACCGTTGCGGTGAAATATTCTCTACGACTAACAATTTTTTACAGCGTCGCGGCACAGTGGTAAGCGCTCGGGTTCGTAATCCGAAAGTCGCCGGATCGAATCTCGCGCCATGCAATTTTTTTTATTATTAGTTTTTTGTAATTCATATATATATATGTATATATATATAAACTATTAATGAATTGCTTATGCATCTTGGTGAAGGCGGATCGCTCTCCAATTGTACCGCCTCCATTTTTCCGTTTGTTTAACAGGGTGTACCAAAGCTCTCACGTCCGCACTGATTATATATACATATATATAATTCCTGGCAATCAGTTGCAACAATTATGCATATAATAAGTTGTTGAAAGTCGTTTGTCGTGGAAAAACTGGCGACTTTGAGCATCATTATATTTTCCGCAAACAAAGTTGTATTTCACAAATGTTATTAATTGTCTTCATAATGTTAACCACGTATAGTTAACGGAAGACGTAGAAACGATATTCCGAAACGAATATGTATAGCGTAAGTCAAACGTTCGAATTAGAATAGAGACCCCACGAACACAAATTTGCTGTGGCAGGTATGAAATATAAACTCCGTTACTCGCTCGTTACACTTGAAGGACAGATGTTGAATGGGCCGAAACGAGCCGCCGCATAACAGCGTAGTTGCCTGCTAACTTCGAAAGAAGGTAGATGCGGTCCCTAGCGCGACTTATAACATCGTCGAAAATCGGTGCGGACGTGAGAGCTTTGGTACACCCTGTTAAACAAACGGAAAAATGGAGGCGATACAATTGGAGAGCGATCCGCCTTCACCAACATGCATAAGCAATTCATTAATGTTTGAATTACAAAAAACTAATAATAAAAAAAATTGCATGGTGCGAGATTCGATCCGGCGACCTTCGGATTACGAACCCGAGCGCTTACCGCTGCGCCACGACGCTGCAGAAAATTATTAATCGTAGAGAGTATTTCACCGCAACGGTTTCTTTTAACTGTCGATTTTCTCGACAACGGCTGAGAAGTGCATCTTGGTGCTTTGCCACATTACACCTCTAACCATGAGCTTTTATTATCCGCAGTATGAATCGAATCTGAATTTCGCAGTTGGCGGCCTCCCCTTGCTAGCTATTTTTCGACATAATCACCTTTCCTCTCGATGCATTTTTGTAGACGCTGTGGCAGTTTTTGTATGCCCATGTCATACCAGCTCGCCGCCATGCTGTTCAGAAAGTTACGAACTTCTTCTTTCACCTCGTCGTCGGAGCTGAATCGCTGGGACCACAATTAATGCTGACAGGTACTGTGAGACTCTGAGAAAACTCAAACGGGCAATTCATAACCCGAGAAGAGGAATGCTGAGCAATGGGGTACACATTCTCCATGACAACACTCGCCCACACATCGCCCGGCAAACCGTTGCTCTCCTGCAACAGTTCAGTGGAACATAATCACCCACCCACCCTATAGTACTGACTTGGCTCCCAGTGACTATCACCTGTTCCCTAGGTTAAAAGAACATTTGGCCGAAATTTTAACCCTGGAGGGTGGTAGCGCGCCAGCCTTTCACTCTGGCCTCGAATCCATCGGGGTCCCGACACATGCATTGTAGTTTCATGATAAGACGTACTGGGATCAAATCCGTCTGCAACTGTTAGTGCGCGTACAGGAAGTCTTTTACAAATTGTGCCGGCCCTGAAAAGGGCCATCATTTAGTTAAAGCAGGTAGTAACGGAACTGAAATGATGGTGGGCTGACAGTAATTTGGAGCCCGCGCGTCGGAAACGGGCGCGCTGGTGTGAGACTGCCAGGGAGTGCACCCTGATGCCATCTATTGGCGAAACTGGGAATTAGCGCTGCCTCTCAGACAATGCACTAAGCTCTCGGAGTCAAATGTATTCTTTTTCTTGGTAATTATAAGTTATTACTGTATGATTTAATGTTATAAAGTGCTAGTAGTAAATTATTATGACTGGTATGAACTCCAGGGTAATAAATATAAATATTCTTAAATACTAAATGATTTCGGTGAAAAGGTGGTAGGGGAACGCCCCCACTCTTGGTGATACGAGCGTAGCTAGAGGTAGCTGGAGACACAGGGACTGAACAATGGAATGGTCGGGGGAGTGTTGACGTGACCGGACGTGCGTAACTGTGCTCACGCAAAAGTGATTGTGCAACAGCGAAGAGGCGAATATCGTCGCCGTTTGTGGAGTAGAACGCGACGAATGGTAGTCGAAGCCGTCTCTATGCCACTGGGGCTGATTGTAAGAGTTCCTGCGCCCAGATTTTATGGCGGACGTGCAGTAGCTTATAAGAGTGCTACAGCTCGTAGTTCCAGCCGCCATTGAGGGCATGAGGCGTGAAGAGCTGCGTTAGCCACATGCATCTCACCACCAGCACCGACACGTCTACCCAAGGCAAGACTGCTTGCAATTGTTAATTCGAACTTTGTATAAATGTAAAAGGAGAATACCAGTTTTCTTTTATGCAAGTACAGAGGACAGAATATAGTAATGAGTAAAATTAAGACGCATGTTGTTCATTGTAAAGTGTAGTAACCTGAAACACAATATAGTGAAATCAGACTGAGGCCACCATCGCCTCTTTCATTTACAATTCTTTTGGGTGTAGAATACTTTAGCGTATAAAAATGTTGAAAAGAGCAATGGTCACACCAGAATGAGTCGCCTAGTTATAGTTACTTAAATTTTTCTGAGTAACCTTTCAAGTAAAGTCACTTAACTAATTCTATATCAATTGTCCAAAGAGTAATATCCAACATCATTAAATAAGTTGAAGGATAGAATTTTGTTAACCTAAGTTGCATAAGTTGTCTTGGTGGTAATTACCAAGCCAACTCACAGAAATTGAGAGAGTATTTGCTTTGTAGAATCACCTAGAATGATCAGAAATAGTAATATTCAGAATTAAGTTTAAATTCAACTCAAGCCAAAAAACTGATTTATTCTTTTGCTCCTTCAGAGCTGGCGACCGTAGTTATAAGTATTTTCAGGAGGATTCGACGGTAAGTCTGCTGCTCTCGTCGTGCTGATAGGATTACCCACTGCAGCTAGCAGTGGTGATTGGATACATAAGCTCACTACCAAGTTAAGTGGGTCAGGTAGGCAGTGTTACCGTGTGAACTGTAGGGCACTGTAGGCCGTGGATCGAACCCGTTCAATTATCACAGCTCTTTGGGAAATAGTCCGGTTAGGAGTGTACTAATCATTAGGTAAATACTGGCGAGTAACGGTCAAAAATGTATACGCAAGTGAATTTAGCAAGGTCCATGTAGCACCTAATTAATGTGGTGCAATGGCGAGGGTAGGAGTGGAGTAAAAGTGAGCTGAGCTTGTGGCAGCTGTGCTGCCTTCAAAGATTAATAACGTGAATTCACTAGTACCTCTTACCATTAGGGCTGAGCTATTTACGGTTAAAATACATAGCAGTAAGCGCAATGGCGTGACAGCTACAAGTCCGTATTGGCTTTATACATACGGAAGTAGGAAGCGGGTCATTCCGTCAGTGGAGGGGTTAAAACAACCGAGTCAGTTGAGAACATACCCCATTTACTGATGGAAAGATTCGGCGGTTCGGTCGCAAGGTGCTTGAACTGGCGACGCTCTGACGCAACACAAGCTTAGTAACGTCGGATGGTGTTTTGCTCAACTCTTCCAAAGACACCTGGCATTGCTGCGATGTGATTAGCGGCATGTTGAATGCGATCCATTAATTCCTCTTCGTTTCTAGGTGGTTCGCGTCCGGGTCGATAGACTAGAACCTTGAAGAATCCCCACAGGAAAAAGTCAGGTGGCGTGAGGTCTGGTGATCGCGGGGGCCACGTCCTACGAGCACCTCTGCCAATTACCCGGCCTTCGAAGAGTTCATTTAAATATCCGCGCAGAGCATGACTGTTATGTGCGCGCGCCCCATCATGTTGCAACTACATGCGTAGCTGTATGTCCAGGGGAACATCTTCCAGCAGGCCGGGTAGAGTTTCTTGCAAAAAGTGAAGGTTATTTGCCGCGGTAAGTCGAGAAAGTAGACAGACCGGCCCAGTGAGATGGTCACTTACAATGGCTGCCAAAATGTTGAGCGAAAATCGTTCCTGGTGACCATGGACGTACGTGAAGTGAGGATTTCGCCTTGCCCAGTAATGAACGTTTCGAGTGTTGTACGAGGTGCATTCAAGTTCTAAGGCCTCCGATCTTTTTTTCTGATTAACTACTCACCCGAAATCGATGACACTGGTGTTACTTCTCGATGTAATCGCCCTCCAGACGTACACATTTTTCAGAACTCTGACGCCAATGATTCCATGGCAGCGGCGAAGGCTTCTTTAGGAGTCTGTTTTGACCACTGGAAAATCGCTGAGGCAATAGCAGCACGGCTGGTGAATGTGCGGCCACGAAGAGTGTCTTTCTTGGTTGGAAATAGCCAAAAGTCACTAGGAGCCAGGTCAGGGGAGTAGGGAGCATGAGGAATCACTTCAAAGTTGTTATCACGAAGAAACTGTTGCGTAACGTTAGCTCGATGTGCGGGTGCGTTGTCTTGGTGAAACAGCACACGCGCAGCCTTTCCCGGACGTTTTTGTTGCAGTGCAGGAAGGAGTTTGTTCTTCAAAACATTTTCGTAGGATGTACCTGTTACCGTAGTGCCCTTTGGAACGCAATGGGTAAGGATTACGCCCTCGCTGTCCCAGAACATGGACACCATCATTTTTTCAGCACTGGCGGTTACCCGAAATTTTTTTGGTGGCGGTGAATCTGTGTGCTTCCATTGAGCTGACTGGCGCTTTGTTTCTGGATTGAAAAATGGCATCCACGTCTCATCCATTCTCACAACCGACGAAAAGAAAGTCCCATTCATGCTGTCGTTGCGCGTCAACATTGCTTGGCAACATGCCACACGGGCAGCCATGTAGTCGTCCGTCAGCATTCGTGGCACCCAACTGTATGACACTTTTCGCATTTTCAGGTCGCCTTGCCGGATTGTGTGCACAGAACCCACAGAAATGCCAACTCTGGAGGCGATGTGTTCAACAGTCATTCAGCGATCCCCCAAAACAATTCTCTCCACTTTCTCGATCATGTCGTCAGACCGGCTTGTGCGAGCCCGAGGTTGTTTCGGTTTGTTGTCACACGATGTTCTGCCTTCATTAAACTGTCGCACCCACGAACGGACTTTCGACACATCCATAACTCCATCACCACATGTCTCCTTCAACTGTCGATGAATTTCAATTTGTTTCACACCACGCAAATTCAGAAAACGAATGATTGCACGCTGTTCAAGTAAGGAAAACGTCGCCATTTTAAGTATTTAAAACAGTTCTCATTCTCGCCGCTGGCGGTAAAATTCCATCTGCCGTACGGTGCTGCCATCTCTGGGACGTGTTGAAAATGAACGCGGCCTCATTTTAAAACAATGCGCATGTTTCTATCTCTTTCCAGTCAGGAGAAAAAAAATCGGAGGCCTTAGAACTTGAATGCACCTCGTAGAGGCCATCCCAAGTGATGGTGCACTCGTCGGTAAACAACACAATGGCGGGGAAGTCGGGATCTCGTGCAATACGTCGCGGAAACCACCAGAAAATCCCTGCCTGTGTTCATAGTTCGTCAGAGGATTTAGGTCTTCGACAGGGTGGAAAATAAATGGATTCTGGCCGTCATCCCTCAAAACCTCCAAGACTAGCCGATGAGTGAGCCCCGTGTCGTGTCCAACCACTCGAGTACTTGTCCGGTGCTTCCTCAAGCGCTCGAGAACAGTCTCTTCAAATGCAGCATCCCGTCATGTTGGAGGTCTTCCAGCATCACCATGATATCCCGCTAACGAGCCTGTTTCGCCATGTCGCCGGTGAACTGCTCTAAACGTTTGCGGGTGTGGGTGGCGTCTTGCTGGGTACTGTTCCTCGTACAACCGTCGAGTTTCATGCGCATTACCGTCGTCTAGTCCATAAACAAAAGCCATATCTCGTTCTTCAAACGAATGCTGTGCCGCCATGCTTACTGTATTACTAAATCGCAGGTGACGTGTGTGTGTTTGTGTGTGTGTGTGTGTGTGTGTGTGTGTGTGTGTGTGTTCCGAAGCGAAGGTTACATTTGAATGCCTCTGACGTGAGGTGGAGACAAACAGCAAGACCCATTCGACACGTGTGCGTATCACGTTGGGGCAGTGACGGGGCGAGGGACGTTTGTGAACCGACAACCATAGCGCTTCCCGTCAATCGACGAACGGCAACAGGGCAATCTCACAGCCAAGTTTCCGTAGTTTAAAAGTGGTGCGTTGTCGACCTACACATTAGTAATTCGGATCCTAATGGCATCATCTATCCAGAGTTAAAATTTCGTGGCACAATTTTTCCCCACCCTGAATATATATATATATATATCACGTTGTTGTTATCGCCTTCAGTCCGAGGACTGGTTTGATCCAGCTCTCCATGCCATTCTATCCTGTGCAAGCCTCTTCATCTCCAAATAACTACAGCAACCTACAGTCTTCTGAATCTGCTTACTGTATTCATCTCTTGGTCTCCCTCTACAATTTTTACCCCCACCCCTACACTTCCCTCAAATACTAAATTGGTGATCACTTGATGTCTCAGAATCTGTCCTATCAACCGATAACTTTTTCTAGTCTGGTTGTGCCACAAATTTCTTTTCTCCCCAGTTCTATTCAGCATTTCCCCATTAGTTATATGAACTGCACGTCTAATCTTCTGAATTCTTCTGCAGCACCCCATTTCCAAAGTTTCTGTTCTTTCTTGTCTAAACTATCTGTCGTGCATGTTTCACTTCTATACATGGCTACATTCCATAAAAATACTTTCAGAAAAGACTTACTAACAGTTAATTCTCTATTCGGTATTAACAAATTTCTTTTCTTCAGAAACGCTTTTCTTGCCATTGCCATTCTACATTTTATTTCCTCTCTACGAGGGCTATTCGGAAAGTAAGGACCCATTGGGCGCGAAACGGAAACCATAGTGAAGAGCCAATGAAAATTTGCACAGATGTGTTGGGCAGTGCCTCTAGTACGCTCGTCGATCGTGTCACGTCTCTCTTTTCTGTTCTGGGCGCACAGTGAGCACCTAAAGATGCTTAGAAAATAGTGTTGGGCCCTGGTGAGAGATTTCGCCTGTTGTTATGCAGCCCACATAACTGTTATTTATTTCTTTCTTTATGACAGTCATCGGCCGCACTCTGCAGGGGCAATGAAGAAGCTCGTGCACCGTTTTCTATGGGAAGTGTTTGATCACCCACAATACAGACCGTAACTGACTTCCCCTAAGTTTCGTCTCTGCTCACATGAATCGCTGGCTTTGAAGACAACATTTTGGCACAGACAACGACCTGTAGAATAGAGTAGGGGATTGCCGGAAAGCAGAGGCAGCTGCCTTCTGTGATGAGGGTACTGGATAGTTGATACAGTGCTGCGACAAATGTCTAAGTCTGAGAGGCGACTATGTAGACAAATATCTGTAAGGTTTACATAACTGTTGAAAATAAAAATTGTTTGATATTCACAGTGGTTTCCATTTCGCAACCGATGGGATCTTACATTCCGAATAGGTCTCATACTTCAGCCATCATCAGTTATTTTGTTACCAAAGAGAAAACTCATCTACTACTTTAAGTGTTTCATTTCCTAATCTAATTCTCTCGGCATCATCCGATTTAATACAGGGAGGAGCGAATAACAGTGGCCTGTAGAACAGAGACCAGGGTAGAAAGAAACATAGCAGAGGGATGGGGAAGCAGCACTAACCTGACTATAGTAAATGTTCTAAGTCACCACCATTCATCTCTTGCCACTTTTGGGCTCTGGTCGGCAAGATGGATTGCTGGAATTGCTGCAGTCTCATCCAATATGTACTGCTGCAGTTCTTGCAGACTATGAGGGTTGTTACCACAGTAGATAACCACTCACAAAACTGGAGGCGCTGAGTAACATGGTTTTAATGCATGAACAACAGACTTTCGCTAGGGATGCATGTGCAGGTCCAGTTGGAGTATCTCCCTAGATGATCGACGTGACATGCTGGTCTCTTACCACAGGCGTCGGGTTGCTGTGGTAGGACTGTGAAGCATTTTCTGGTGAACTGCAGCCACATTTCCTGGTGTGCGGTCACGTTTAGGAATGTTTTTTCACTTGTTGAGAACAGATCCTGTCTGACATGATTTTCGGACTAAGCGCTACACGGCACTCTTCTCTGGCACTTTTACACCATTACACTTCTCAGCAAAGAACTGACCACACCGTTTCCACGGCTTAGTTGTCACGTAACTTTCCACAGCGAATGCCCGCTGCTCCACTGTGAGTACCATCGTCGCCACTCCCATCATGCACTGCTGCTGCTGCTCGCAGTGTGGTTTCAGTTGCCTGAGACTGCAGGCGTGTGTGTGAGTTGCGTTCGCGTAAGAGTATGTGTGTGTGTATGTGTGTCTGTCGTCTATGGTTCACGAAGGCCTTAGCGGGCAAAAGCTTTAATTGTGAGAGTCCCTTTGGTGTGCCTATCTGCTCGTCAGAATCTCTGCTATGTGGTGAACAGCAACTTTCATTTTCATAATATTTATTCCATCCTGGATTTTCCATTGTTTGATTTGTTAAGAGTAGATACGTTTTGTACATAGTTGCTGCTTGTAGTATATGGGAGCACATGGAAATAATTTTTGTCATCCAATTGTTTGATGTATTTAAGAACACATAAGGTAAAAGTATAAATATTTATTATTGCGGAGACAGTGATCCATCGATCTTTTACACTTATGTAAAATTTCAGACTTCTTCGTACAGAGAAATCTGGATACAACAATCACACTCCTAAGACAATGAACACAACATATAAAACAAACTAACTACCAAATATAAAAAACTATTTAATGTGGATATGTTCACTTTTAAAATTCTGAAAATTGGCAAACATCTGTAGTTCGATTTGCCAGGGGTGGTTGACCTTTGTTGGGTAGTTTGGTGGAGGAGACCAAACAGCGAGGTCATCGGTCTCATCAGATTAGGGAAGGACGGGGAAGGAAATCGGCTGTGCCCTTTCAAAGGTACCATCCCGGCAATTGCCTGGAGCGATTTAGGAAAATCACGGAAAACCTAAATCGGGATGGCCGGACGCGGGATTGAACCGCCGTCCTCCCGAACATGAGTACAGTGTGCTGACCACTGCGGACCTTTATTGAAAGCAGCATGTTGCACCATTGAGGCACCATGGCATTCTTTGGTAGATGATCCCTCTGCCTCACAATCTCCCAGGACAACAAAACGCAACCAAAGAGATTATTGCAAATACACTGACGAAAAACAGTCGGAACGCCAAAAATATTGATGTAGAGTAATGAAATTTCGGAAATACTTTTGTGTAGCTAACATATTAAAGTTATCAACATTGCAAACTCACAGTTTAGTGAAAGCGCGAGATAACCCATTGCAAATATGAAATGCTGGTACATTAATAGATGGTGTAACCGCCAGAATGTTGCGTGCAAGCATAAAAACGTTCACGTGTCAGATGTCAGTTTGTAGGATGGAATTCCATGCCTGTAGCACTTGGTCGTTCAATACAGGGACGATTAATGCTAGACTCAAGACAGATCTGATGATCAGGCAGGCCAAGGGAACACTTCAACACATCATAGACTATGCTGGGTTAGAACAGCGGTATGGGGGCGAGCGTTATCCTGTTGGAAAACACCCACTGGAATGCTGTTTATGAACGGCAGCTGAACTGGTCGAATCACCAGACTGACGTACAGTTTTGCAGCCATCGTGCGTGAGATAACCACTGCTCCTGCTGTCATACAAAATCGCACCCCAGACCATAGCTCCAGATGCAGGTGCGGTGTGTCTAACCCACAGCCAGGATGGTTGGAGGCGCTCACCTGTCCTTCAAAACAACGCATAGCCATCACTTGCAACGAGGCAGAACCAGCTTTCATCAGAAAACGCAACAGACCTCCACTCTGCCCTTCAATGAGCTCTCGCTTGACACCACTGAACTCACAAATGGCGGTGGTTTGTCTTCAGTGGATGCACTCTACAGGGCGTACCGCACGGACCTGTCCCTGAAGTAAGCCATTTGTAACTGTTCGTTGTGCCACTGTAGTGCCAACTGCTGTTCAGATTGCTGCCGCAGATGCAGTATGGCCCCAAGAGCTATACATCGAACACGATGGTCTTCCTTATCGGTAGTGCCATGTGGCCGCCCGAAGCACCGTCTTCTTGCGGCCGTACGTTCTCGTGACCACCGCTGCCAATAGTCAGGTACAGTGACTACATTTCTGCCAATGCGCTCTGCAGTAACGAAGAAAGAGCTGGTTTAGTCCTGTTACAAGATCTCTTCAAACTCAGCGAAGTGTCCATAATGGGGTCTTTGTCACTTTAAGGGGGTAGGACGCCAAACAGGCCTTCTTGGAGCAGACGAGGCACCACAGGACATTTTAATTTCCACTGTCTATACTTTTACAGATAAATTCATAAAACTTTGTCAGCACGACCAGGAAGGATCCAGGGTCACACTCACAGCAGTGCAAGTTCAAACACATAACAAGTGGGGTAGGACGTCAAACGGGCCGACTTGGAGCAGGAGAGGGACCACAGGACATTTTAATTTCCACTGTCTGTACTTTTACAGATAAATTCATAAAACTTTGTCAGCACGACCAGGAAGGATCCAGGGTCACACTCACAGCAGTGCAAGTTCAAACACATAACAAGTCGGGTAGGACGTCAAACGGGCCGACTTGGAGCAGGAGAGGGACCACAGGACATTTTAATTTCCACTGTCTGTACTTTTACAAATAAATTCATAATACTTTGTCAGCATGACCAGAAAGGATTCATGATTCACACTCATAGCAGTGGAAGTTCAAAAACATAAAAAAAAGAATTTTTTTTACATGTGAAATTTCATCACTTTTTCACTTACTACTGGCTGCATTTGTTGCTATAGGTAGACTTTTCTTTATAAGTAAGAGAGAGATATTCAATCAACTTTTGCACAGCATACAAACCATACTTAAAGGTGTATGAAACTCTAGAGTTTTCTAAATCTATTAAAAACTGTGGTAAAAATTGAGATAATTAACATTTTTCCGTAAATTATATAAATTCTAGAGTTTCATGCAGATGTAAGTATTGTTTGTATGCTGTGCAAAATTCATCGAAGAATCTTTTCTTACTTATGAAGGAAAGTGTACCTATAGCAACAAATGCAGCCAATACTAAGTGAAAAAATGATGAAATTTCACATGTAAAAAAAAATTCTTTTTTTATGTTTTTGAACTTCCACTGCTATGAGTGTGAATCATGAATCCTTTCTGGTCATGCTGACAAAGTATTATGAATTTATTTGTAAAAGTACAGACAGTGGAAATTAAAATGTCCTGTGGTGCCTCTCCTGCTCCAAGTCGGCCCGTTTGACGTCCTACCCCACTTAAAGGCATTCTTGGCTAACATCAACTTCTCACCACTTCATTCTCAAAGGTAAATACGGCTCGACTGCAACAGCGTGTACTTAAAGCAAACCTGATTTGCATCCTCATAGTGACGGCACTAGCGCCTTTCCTATACTATTGGTGCTTAATCTGAATAGATATCTTGCAGATGGAGAAATATAGGGCATTATAACAGAACAAAACATCGGTCCTAAATGGAAAGGGAGGGACAAATGTGAGTGAAACTTCCGGGTCCTGATTTTCAACTATTGGTTTGAAATCCAATAATTTGTGGTTTGGAAAGTAGGAAATAGATCGCAGTTTGTGTTTCATTAAAGATCAGTAACTCAGTCACCGGATTCATTACAGAATGGAACTCCCAAGTGTAAAACAGCTTCAAATGTCTGATTGTTTAAGGTGTTAAATATTTGTCAATAATCGTGTAGAAACTATATGACTGACGACGCAAACCGATACAGAGAACTATTTACATTTTCATGAAAAGCTGCTTTTTCTCCTAAACTATGTACCGAAAAGTGATATAATACCGCAGATATCTTCGGTGCTATGGGTAGGTACTGTCTGCGAAATCTGTAGCACAAGGAGGTCGTTGTAAAAAATACGATAAGTGATAACGTCGTGCATGATGCTTAAGTTTTACGGCGTAAACAACGAACTGTTAGTAAGTGGTGAAGTGTTTTCTTGTCGTTATTTTGTGGGGCTGTAAGCGAGAAAAAATTTAGAAAAAGTTTGAATTTACGTTAAATTTTTGTTTGAGGTCGCTAAATGCTCTTATTATCAAAACACTGGATGAGTATGGTCTAGGCAATTTGCGCTCGCTTCTAGTAAAAGCTAGCGTTACGTGCAGGTCAGTGTTTATGACGTCATATTCCCTAAACTGTGTGTCGTACAGTGATATAATTTTGTAGGTAAATTCATTGGTATATGTGGATTCTGTTTGCAAAGTATGTTGCTAGGTTTAGTAGTAAGGAAGTTGTTGTTGTTGTTGTGGTCTTCAGTCCTGAGACTGGTTTGATGCAGCTCTCCATGCTACTCTACTATCCAGTGCCAGCTTCTTCATCTCCCAGTACGTACTACAGCCTACATCCTTCTGAATCTGCTTAGTGTATTCATCTCATGGTCTCCCTCTACGATTTTTACCCTCCACTCTGCCCTCCAATACTAAATTGTTGATATCTTGAGGCCTCAGAACATGTCCTACCAATCGATCCCTTCTTCTGTAGCAACACATTTCGAAAGCTTCTACATTCTTCTTGTCCAAACTATTTATCGTCCATGTTTCACTTCCATACATGGCTACACTCCATACAAATACTTTCAGTAACGACTTCCTGACACTTAAATCTATACTTGATGTTAACAAATTTCTCTTCTTCAGAAACGCTTTCCTTGCCATTGCCAGTCTACATTTTATATCCTCTCTACTTCGACCATCATCAGTTAATTTGCTCCCCAAATAGCAAAACTCCTTTACTACTTTAAGTGTCTCATTTCCTCATCTAATTCCTTCAGCATCACCCGATTTAGTTCGACTACATTCCACTATCCTCGTTTTGCTTTTGTTGATGTTCATCTTATATCCTCCTTTCAAGACACTGTCCATTCCGTTCAACTGCTCTTCCAAGTCCTTTGCTGTCTGTGACAGAATTACAATGTCATCAGCGAACCTCAAAGTTTTTATTTCTTCGCCATGGATTTTAATACCTACTCCGAATTTTTCTTTTGTTTCCTTTACTGTTTGCTCAATATACAGATTGAATATCATCGGGGAAAGGCTACAACCCTGTCTCACTCCATTCCGAACCACTGCTTCCCTTTCATGTCCCTCGACTCTTATAACTGCCATCTGCTTTCTGTTCAAATTGTAAATAGCATTTCGCTCCCGGTATTTTACACCTGCCACATTCAGAATTTGACAGAGAGTATTCCAGTCAACACTGTCAAAAGCTTTCTCTAAGTCTACAAATGCTAGAAACGTAGGTTTGCCTTTTCTTAATCTAGCTTCTAAAATATGTCGTGGGGTCAGTATTGCCTCACGTGTTCCCATATTTCTACGGAATCCAAACTGATCTTCCACGAGGTCGGCTTCTACCAGTTTTTCCATTCGTCTGTAAAGAATTCACGTTAGTATTTTGCAGCCGTAACTTATTAAACTGATAGTTCGGTAATTTTCACATCTGTCAATGCCTGCTTTCTTTGGGATTGGAATTATTATATTCTTCTTGAAGTCTGAGGGTATTTCGCCTGTCTCATACATTTTGCTCACCAGATGGTAGAGTTTTGTCAGGACTGGCTCTCCCAAGGCTGTCAGTAGTTGTAATGGAATCTTGTCTACTCCCGGGGCCTTGTTTCGACTCAGGTCTTTCAGTGCTCTGTCAAACTCTTCACGTAGTATCGTATCTCCCATTTCATCTTCATCTACATCCTCTTCCATTTCTATAACATTGCCCTCAAGTACATCTCCCTTGTATAGTCCCTGTATATACTCCTTCCACCTTTCTGCTTTCCCTTGTTTGCTTAGAACTGGGTTTCCATCTGAGCTCTTGATATTCATACAAGTGGTTCTCTTTTCTGCAAAGGTCTTTTTAATTTTCCTGTAGGCAGTATCTATCTTACCCCTAGTGAGATAGGCCTCTACATCCTTACATTTGTCCTCTTAGCCATGCCAGCTTAGCCATCTTGCACTTCATGTCAATCTCATTTTTGAGACGTTTGTATTCCTTTTTGCCTGCTTCATTTACTGCATTTTTATATTTTCCCCTTTCATCAATAAAATTCAATATTTCTTCTGTCACCCAAGGATTGCTACTAGCCCTCGTCTTTTTACCTACTTGATCCTCTGCTGCCTTCACTACTTCATCCCTCAAAACTACCCATTCTTGTCAATTGTTCCCTTATGCTCTCCCTGAAACTCTGTGCAACCTCTGGTTTAGTCAGTTTATCCAGGTCCCATCTCCTTAGATTCCCACCTTTTTGCAGTTTCTTCAGTTTTAATCTGCAGTTCATAACCAATAGATTATGGTCAGAGTCCACATCTGCCCCTGGAGATCTCTTACAATTTAAAACCTGGTTCCTAAATCTCTGTCTTACCATTAATTGATCTATCTGAAACCTGCCAGTATCTCCAGGCTTCTTCCATGTATACAACCCTCTTTTATGATTCTTGAACCAAGTGTTGGTTATGATTAAGGTATGCTCTGTGCAAAATTCCACCAGGCGACTTCCTATTTCATTTCTTAACCCCAAACCATATTCACCTACTACGTTTCCTTCTCTCCCTTTTCCTACTATCGAATTCCAGTCACCCACGACTATTAAATTTTCGTCTCCCTTCACTATCTGAATAATTTGTTTTATCTCATCATACATTTCTTCCATTTCTTCGTCATCTGCAGTGCTAGTAGGCATATAGACTTGTACTACTGTAGTAGGCGTGGGCCTTGTGTCTATCTTGGCCACAACAATGCGTTCGCTGTGCTGTTTGTAGTAGCTTACCCGCATTCCTATTGCTTTATTCATTATTAAACCTACACCTGCATTACCCCTATTTGATTTTGTATTTATAACCATGTATTCACCTGACCAAAAGTCTTGTTCCTCCTGCCACCGAACTTCACTAATTCCCACTACATCCAACTTTAACCTATCCATTTTCCTTTTTAAATTTTCTAACCTACCTGCCCTATTAAGGGATTTGACATTCCACGCTCCGATCCGTAGAACGCCAGTTTTCTTTCTCCTGATAACGACGTCCTCCTGAGTAGTCCCCGCCCGGAGATCCGAATGGGGGACTATTTTACCTCCGGAATATTTTACCCAAGAGGACGCCATCATCATTTATCCATACAGTAAAGCTGCATGCCCTCGGGAAAAAATTACGGCCGTAGTTTCCCCTTGCTTTCAGCCGTTCGCAGTACCAGCACAGCAAGGCCGTTTTGGTTAGTGTTACAAGGTCAGATCAGTCAATCATCCAGACTGTTGCCCCTGCAACTACTGGAAAGGCTGCTGCCTCTCTTCAGGAACCATACGTTTGTCTCTCCTCTCAACAGATACCCCTCCGTTGTGGTTGCACCTACGGTACGGCTATCTGTATCGCTGAGGCACGCAAGCCTCCCCACCAATGGCAAGGTCTATGGTTCAAGGGGGGAGGAGTAAGGAAGTAACAAATTAAATAGTCGTACCTGATGCTGAATTTTACTGCATGATTAGAGATGTGATGAACTTTATTTCTTTGTGGTTTTGTGGAGGGTGTCAGCGAGAAAAAGTTTGTAATAGGTTTAAAAGTGTGCTTAGACGTTTAGCGGAAGACATTAAGTGCTTTCCTTCTCAGATACTGGGTGAGTATAGCGTGGGTAATTTGTGCGCCGAGAGTTAACGGGTGCTTCAAGACGTGCACACAGTGTCGACTTGCATACTTGACTTACCGTGTTAAACATTTAACGTACGCTTATACCCCTTAATGGGTATAAAGAATTTAAAATTTATAAACTGGTCAATAATTGTAACTTCTTCTTGCCCCTGAAAGCGACTGGGACTCGTTTACTAGGTGAGTCAAGCCTTCATGACTACACATGTATGTGGGAGAAATGAAATGTAATAATGAGAGTGTGATACCGTAGTGCTGTACACAGTACGACGTAAACAATGGACAGGGCCAGCACCAGAGACTTATTGTTACATTCAATGGCTGCTGGCTCGTCTAGTTCAAAACCTACTGTATCTAATGTTGATCAGCCAACGGAAGAATCAGAAATGCATCACTCTCTCTATTACCCGTCTTGCATATTATGTGTGCATAGTTCTGAGTTGTTTGAAAGAAATAAAGACAGAAGTCCAAAAATATTCTATACTGATATATTTAGACGAACATTTTCCTTTAGAGACCAAATTTATGGCTGTTGAAGTCATAGATTATGAAAAAATTCGCGAGTGATTGTAGATCTGAGTTTATGAACAGGAATTTGAGCAGTTAAGTGATGCCGAGTATCTGAAATGAGTTAATCTGTTGTTGGAGTACGCGGGGCAACACTTGACGTACTATATTACGAAATAATAAGCAACCAGTTGCGTAAAAAATTTAATTTCTTGACCGGAACGACATGACCATGGCATTATGCTGTATGCACTGTATTATTAACACTCGCAAATAATGCGACAGGCATAACCTTCTGAAGAAGGACACTAAGTGCCCAAAACTACTCAGAAATTAAATTTCTTATATGCAGCTGGTTGCTTATTATTTCTTTATATAATATTACAGTTCTTAAGATGGACAAAATATTAAATTTCTTTTACTATGCCGGCCGAAGTGACCGAGCGGTTCTAGGCGCTACAGTCCGGAACCGCGCGACCGCTACAGTCGCATGTTCGAGTCCTGCCTCGGGCATGGATGTGTGTGATTTTCTTAGGTTAGTTAGGTTTAAGTAGTTCTAAGTTCTAGGGGACTGATGACCAAAGAAGTTAAGTCCCATAGTGCTCAGAGCCATTTGAACCATTTTTGTTTTACTATACCGATATTCTGGCTCTCCAAAAAATGAGAACCCTCGCCTGAAGAAAAAAATGTATTATGAACAGAAACAATAAAAAAAATCGAAAGTTAATCTCCGCAGGTAAAATGAAAGCAAGCGATACGAGGTTTAAATGTAATTCTGTAAACAAGCTGTCAGTTTCCGACGAGTAACGCGTAAGTGATGCGGCGGTTTCTCGATTGTGATATCTCTTTCTTTTGTAAATAGGCTTTGCTGTAAATAGTAAAAATAAAATACATTTTGTCCCATTGATGATCAAGTGTTGCGTATTATGACCCGGATGATAGACTAAAATACTGCACGAACACTACTCGAATCCGGATCTTTGCCTTTAGTACATAGTGCTCTTCCAACGCAGCTGTATGAAGAGATCTCGAGCTTTCAATCAGCTTGTGCTGTTATCCTCGAAACAAGTCTCGGAACATCGGTTAGTCAGATTTGTGAACATGGGCTAACACTCCACCAAACAGTTGAAATTATAGTGCTTTATGTATTTACTCATCTCATTTTTTGCATAAAACTCTCGAGAAAATAATGAAGTTGAGCTCTCTATGTGCTATTACTCAAATGTGTTAGTAAACGTCGAAGTCATGTTGCAATTAGAGATACTTGTTGAAATCTGTTGTCTGTTGTTATATTTTAGCTTCAAAGCATGTACAATCGTAATCCTTTGCACATTTTATCGGCAATTATTAAGCGGTAGTACATATTCTTTCTATACAACGTTATAGCGACTACTGTTCGGTGGGTACTATACATGTTGTTAAAGTGTTGGAATGAGTTAAGTATCGGTAATACAGTAACGGGTTTGAATTAAACAGGATTAAGAAGCCTATCTCAAATAATGGTGCTTAAGTTTAACGCAGTATGCACCAAACTGTAGTATTCACAGTTATGCAGTCAAAAGACAAAATTTCTGCAGCATCTTACAGCATTGCTCATACGGCACTTTACGTTAGCAAGTTTATTGGAAAAATAAATCATTCCGTCTTTTGAATCTTGAGCACAAAGAAGGGTAGCAAGCAAACTTCTTGCACCTTGCACACTACGGAAAAAGTAAAGAAGGTCAATAACGGTTTTTCTGACGACCAGCTCTAAATACTTCTGACTTCGAAGGCACCCAAGTCTAATATCTCCCGTGTGGCATGAGAACCTAGTGAAAGTGAAGAACAGGTCGCTGTGGACGAGCGATTCTAGGCGCTTCTGCTACGGTCACAGGTTCGAATCCTGCCTTGGTCAGGGATGTGTGTGATGTCCTTAGGTTAGTTAGGTTTAAGTAGTTCTAAGTCTAGGGGACTGATGACCTCAGATGTTAAAAGTCCCATAGTGCTCAGAGCCATTTGAACCGTTTTTTGAAAGTGAAGAAGTAAAGATGTATTTACCATTATTCGCTAGAAACTTACATATACAGTGTGGTCAGAAAATATCTGAAACGCTTGTAAGGGAGTTGCAGGGAAGCTGTACGTTGCGCCATTTCCGAGTCATTCAGCATTGAAATTAGCCAATCGGGACTTAGTGCGCTCACATTACAGCGGCCTGCCAGGGGCGGCGTTGCCCAACGAGTGCGTTCTTTGTTTAGCTGAAACTTGAAATTGCGCGGGCGACGACCTGATTGGCTGACTTCAGTGCTGAATAATTCGGAAACGGCACTACGTACGGGATCTTTTTTCGTAAGATTTATGTCTCAGTACAACCTGCCGTGCAACGTCCCTAAAATCATTTCAGACATTTTCTGATCCCCTATAGATGAAATGTGTTGAATCCTGCCTTGACGACAAATGTGTGGGGTCTAGGAAGCCTGCTTTCTCGTATCGATAGACAACGTTCAAACAAATTGTATTAATGAGTTTTATTACGAAATGAACGATGACAGTACTTGACTTTCAAAATAACACCGAAGTGTCGCAAGCAAAGGGCGACGTGCAAATAAGAAATCTCTTCAGTATATACAGTTCCTAATACAAGTGATGTAATACAGTCGACTCTTCAATTCATGCCGCCAGTCGTAAATCTTCTGTAGAACTGGGCCGCGGCCACTCGGGCGCGGCTCTTACGTTCTCTTCAAACGACATTTACATTCACGTAACAAAAATAGCACAGGTAGGTATTTCCTGTGACCTATCCAAAGCTTTTGATTGTGTGGTTCGTAATATACTCCTAGATAAATTGAAGTTTTATGGGGTTGATGGTATAGCCAACCAATGGATCATGTCATATCTAACAAAAAGAATGCAGGAAGTTGTACTTAGTAGTAGTTCAACCAACAGAATCTAGGAACATAATTCTGACAGGGGAGAAATCAATCGTAGGTCTACTACTGTTTCTCCTATATGTAAATGATCTACCGTCTAATGTACAACAAGCAGAATTGGATCTTTTGTGCAGATGACATCAGTATTGTAATCACTCCCAGTATACATATAGAAATGGAAGAAATGGTGAACAAAGTTCTCAAAAGTGCCATTGACTGGTTTTTTGCGAATGGTCTCAAACTGAATTTCACAAAGACACATGATATTCAGTTAGGTGTACTGCACCAGAGGTAAGTGTAACACATGGTGATGAAATAATACATGGGGTGGAAACTTCAAAATTCTTAGGCGTCCATATTGATGAGAATTTAAATTGGAAGAAACACATTTTGGAACTCCTGAAACAACTTAGTTCAACTACATTCGCGCTTAGAATCATAGCAAATTTTGGGAAGAGAGAAATCAGTAAGTTGGCATATTTAGCATATTTTCATTCAGTAATGTCATATGGAATAATGTTCTGGGGTAACTCATCTTTAAGAAAGAAGGTCTTCATTTCCCAAAACCTGCTGTAAGAATAATATGTGGTGCTCACCCCGATCATTTTGTAGACATCTGTTTAAGCAGTGTGGCATTCTAACTACTGCTTCACAGTATATTTACTCCCTCATGAAGTTTGTTGAAAAATAATCCACTACAGTTCAAAAGGAACAATACTATAAGAAAGAAGGTAAAATTTGAAAGTAAATTGAAAAAAGCTTCTCCTTGACAACTCCTTCTAATCCGTAGAAGAATTTCTATGTTTGTAATGTGTCGAAGGTGGTAGGTAGGAATTGCTAACTCAATCTGCATATCTTGTTTTCATTTCCGGAAAAAAATAATTATAAGGTGATGTTTAGGGTACAGACAGATGTACAAAATAATTTGCAATATGTATCTAAAATGAGTCTTTCCACATCATGACGATTTATCGTGCAAAATTATCTATAGAACATGAAAGTACGTAACTGACTAACCAACTAGCTAACTTCGCATAGAGGCCTCTGCTGTGGCGTTGTCGTCCTGGAGAGGAGTCGGTCAGCGTGCGATGGGCTGACATCGCCTCCACAGCCGTGTCTGCTCTCTCGTTACTGACTGGGTTGCCGGCACTTGACTTTATGCCGTAACACAATCCATACCACACAATTTCAGCAAAAGTCTAAACAAGCTTTGGTACTTCCTATAAATCATAATAAAACGCACAAATGAAAGTATAGTTATTAGTTATTTATTATGATTTATTGTGAATCTCTAGCCACTAGCCATCCAAAACGAAATCCACAGTAAAATGAAACTACTAGAACCACTGACTGGCCATTAATGCAACTACTAGCATCCTCACACACAAAATATTCACTCACCTACTATTCATCAATGTAACTGTTTCATGAGCATCCATTTTTCCCCAACTCTACGATACTTTCCAAAGGACCTCCTCGTTTTTCGTATAATGTTACTCTCGCCCACTTGTACCTTTCAAATTTCGCACAACTTCTTAAACACCGAGAGCGTCTACTGTAAAGATGAATACCTGTACTCCACCGTATCATCCATCATTGATGCCCTGCCCTTCAGCCACGTCGATATCAATACTTCATCCACAAACATTCCACATACTATCCCAAAGTAATTTTCGTTTTATACCTTCCCAGATCAAAAAGTCGCATATTTACCCTGTCAGTCACAAAGTGTCCTTCCCAAACTGCAGACCACCTTTCTCCAATTGCCACCGATCTTCTAACCCCTACATCCCATCCATCAGCTCTTTCTCACAGATTCGCAGATGTATAGCGAATATTATCTCCAATTTCACATTTGAATTCAAACCACTACCTTCAAAATGGAACTTGAAATCCTCGCCATCATCATCCGCATCTTCAATATTACGACATGCAACTCGGCGACGTTATTTTTCTCTTAATCAAACAGGGTTTATTGTCTTTTTAATTGTTATTATCCAAAGACTGCATACTGATAACCTGGCTGGTGCCCAGTCCAGGAAAACTAAAAGGTGAAGATCACTGAGGGTGGCAACGAAGACTGTCTCATGTCAGAGGGTACACGTTTGACTTCACTGCCGTAGCAGTAAGACTAAAGAGGCTTCGTGCAACAATTCACAGCACTTAGCTGCAGAATGCGCGAACTTTAGTTCACACTTTGCAATCAGGTTGGAACTACAAATATGATAATAACACTACGTGGCTCATAAGTTTCAGCCAGACATTTCGGTGGTTATTGTAGCATGTCTCTGTTTATTAAACCAAGTAACGTCGTTGTTGAACTGAGGGGATCACGTTACACAGCTTTGTATTAAAAAAAGTGTGATTGCCGCGATTTTTTAGAAGGATCTTCACACCAATAACAGCAACACCAAGTATTAAACTATGTAAACAATCAGCTCTAATGCCCTGCTGAAAAGCAGAGACAACAATTAAAGAATTAAAATTAAAACTTCAAAAGATGAGTAAAATAGCAGCTGGTGCTCATCCTGTGATTCGCAGATTATACGCAGGACGAAAGCGAACGTAGAGGAATTGAAAGTTATTCAATATTGTGTAGCATGTTTACCATGAAATTGGAGGTTGAAAAAAAAAAAAACTTAAAATATCACGAAAACACAGTAGAAGTAGTGAAATAATTTTCCTGTGAAGGAAGTAACATGGTCGTATATATGACGAGTTACGGAGGTTGTTGGCAAGAGCAACGAACTCTAATTAAACAGAAGAGACTTTTGTTTTTAGTTTGGTAGGATTTTACAAATTAGGAGTGCAGAACTGAAGATTTATTAGGTAAAGTCGTCAAATAAAGCTTCGATGAAGAACTTTTAACGGGTGAGGAGACAGATTGCTGTGTTGTGGGGACACGTGTAATGGGTTAGCTACTGTACCACCGCAAGGAGCAGCCGATGTAATAGACTATAGACGACGAGAGAGAGAGAGAGAATACCGAAGTTAGATCGCACAGCAGGTTTTAAAGTCCAGAAACGGAAAGAAGCAGACGGCGGCATCTGATTACTCAAAAGAATGACCAGACTACTCGGACCAGCCCAACGAACTCAGCTGACGCCATTGCTGGGAACTCGTTGTACCCGAGTCACATAAGTCGTTGCACTGTTTCTCACTCGTTTATACGAATGCCTAGATACTCCCTAACATTTTCAAAGCTTACCCTACGATGTTATCGTTTCAGTGAGAAATTAATGTGTTTCCATAGTTGAAACTCCAAAAGTTTAAATATCAAGTTCGTCCACTACTATTTGTCCCGTAGAGAGAGAAGACCAGATACATACGATTGTTCGGAAAAGACAGGAAGACGCGGTGGCTCATGTACTGTACAACGGTTGTACCTTTCTCGAGGACAACCAGATTCCGACAAGCTACGCGAACGGAAACGAGGCTATATTGTAAAGGACACAAATATGAATAAGTGGGACATCCAAAATTGAACTTGTTACATCTACTAAATCGATCGGTGGGGTATCATTCAGACATAAACTGCTTTAAGCACTGAATTAATTCGTCTTCTTGATAATGAATGTTTAAGGAATTTTTGGAGTATATGTGTGTCGTATCTTCCAGGACGTAAGCTGTAATATTTACTGTCATTAAGAGCAAGATAGGCAAGAACAACTGTATGTTACATGTGCACACTATTTCTGATTTCAAATTACGTATGCATGCGCTTTCCTGGGATCATTCACGGAATTATTTATATTAGTTGTTATGCTTTTATTTCACCCTCCACGTTTATTACGCACATCTTCAATTATATATTAATTGGGAGAGCAAATTATTGACTCATTGTAGTCTGCTATCTAATTTTTAAATTCTCGCTTTATTGGTGTGAATCTGACGTACATCGCAATAAAGCACAGAGTACCCTCCGCCTCACGCCGTAAGGTGTCCACTAATTTTGTCACTTGTCTCCTGGCTGGTCTGACGCGGCCTGCCACGCATCTATCTCTTCTTCTCAGAGTAGCACTTGCATCCGACGTTCTCAGTTACATATTCCAGTTTTTGCCTTTCTTTATAGTTACCCTCTAGTACCATGGAAGTTACTCCGTGGTGTTTTAACACATGTCCTATCATCCTGTTAATTCTTCTTGTCCGTGTTTGCCCATATATTTCTTTCGTAGCCTATTCTGCAGAGAGACACTTCATTTCCTATCTTACTCGTACGAACCATTTAATTTTCAGCATCCTTCTATAACACCACATCTCAAACGTTTCGTTCCCGTTCGTTTCCGTGTTTCCAATAGTTTGTTATTGATCTTCATACAATACTGTGCCAAAACGTACGTTCTTAGAAATTTCTTTCTCAAACTGAAGCCTTTGTTAGATATTGCTGCTGCTGTTTGTGTGTTTAAGGAGACCATCAGTCTCTTATTCAGTTAATTGCATGGGTGTTACCGGTATCCATCAATGTAACGTTATAGAATGTAGATCTAAAGGTGAACATGACGTTCGAAACGAATCTCACGAAATAAAAATTATTTCAATGAAATATTTCTTTTGAAATTTGATTATACATAAGTAACTTACAATTTAGCCACTTACTTGACATTACATCGCTTCCGTTTTCGATTTTCTTGTTCTAAATTGTCGGTATAGCAACACGTAATATTCTAAATTCGCTTGACCTCACGTAATATTGTGAGCAGAGCAGCATACCTGAATCGATATTCTTCGAGATTCATATCTAAGCGTAGCGAGTAGTTTCGTATCACAGGGTGATAAGACAGATGTAACAGTCATAATAAGGGATGTAGTACTTTCCAGGTACATAGCCTTTGTTGGGTAGATTATAGATCTTCAAACACAAATCGTAACACAAATGAGTCATCTATTCACGCAGAGTCGATGCAACAGGAGGGAAAAGGTCGACTCGCCACTAATGGCACTTTGCTTTTTTGGCTTTTAACAAGCTGGAAGAGCATAGATATAGAATCACGTTTAACGATAAGGAACCACGTAGTTGATTGTTGTTTGTACGTTTCCTACTGCGTCGGTTTTATCACACGCTATCCTTGTTGCGAGCAGACCTTCTTGAGATGTTGAAGTTGTAGTTTTGAGAGTACAGAGTAATTTCCGACTAATTTGCTCGTTAGCAGAGCGGCCGCTACTCACCGGCGGCATGTTAGCGCGGTCTCGCGGTTGGCGGCGGTGTCGGCGGGGGCGGCAGGGGCGGCTGCGTCTGGGTCGGTCGGCGTTCGGCGTCGCACTGTGGCTCCCAGAGGCACGACGCCTCCGCCGTGCTGGCGCACGCCCTAGCGGTGGCTTCCCGAACCAGGGGGCGCCTGCTGGATAGACAACCTGGGCAGCCACCTGTTGAAAGGAGCGCTTACACCTGACGGCCTTGTTTGATTCATTTCATAATCAGTGGCGGCTCGTGAGTCAACATTCTGGGTGTTCACAGATTTTTAGATTCAGATATATTTGAGAGTGCGAAATTAATAGCATCTGCTGTATAATAGTTATGCTTATGAACAAATTTATACAATTAAGGCCACTGGCAATAATAATAATAATAGTAATAATAATATGAGTTAATTGTCAGAAAAAAGAAAGAAATGTTTTTTATGAAATTTTGTTGCTTTTTACACACTTAAATGCAGGACAAGAGCGCAATAATGCGTAAGCTTTCGCTACCTCTGGTTCGCGTTTTTGTGTGAGATTTTTCATGCTTTTTTATTTTTTCTGACCTAACATCTGTATTAGTCCAGGAACTAACTTCTGGGCTGAAAATCAGACAATCTTAAATTGCACTCACAGGACAACTTACGAGTATTGTACACTTCTTTGTTAAATATTCGCTTGTAGTTACACTTATTTGTTTTCGTCTCTTTCTGAGTCAACGGATCTGGTCTGTGCAGCCTTAGTTCATTTGTGGCCAACTCCTCCTGGTAATTTACTTATCTGTTAGCACCTAAAATAGATACAACAGAGGGCATGTTGGCACTGCACACGAAAGTCGATCCCTATGCAGTAGACAACCAGCACTAACATAAACTGCCGAGCGTGGAAACGATTAAATTCAAGTGGTAATGTCTACCAACAAGGACACTTGACTAGAGTACAAATGAGGCGCTGAGAACCATAAGGGTCAAAAGCACACCGTCGTCGATCAACCCACATTAAAGTTATTATCGGAGGAACCAGTGAGACAGCTTTTCGTGAATGTTCACGTATACGTACGATGTGGGCCAACAGCACAGATAAACCTGACCCACAGTAAGATCAACAGACGCCAGAAGCACGAATAAATGCTACAGTCTCACAATCGACAATGATGTACTTTATGGTTCTCAGAGCCTCAAATGGCTTACTGTATGATAAAATCCTAGATATACTATAACTCATTCAGAAACCCATAAAATAGGGTTTGTATAACTGTAGCATATACTGAAGTCCTTTTAAATTTACTATATTGTAAGTGAACCGTCATAACTGAGGAGTGTCCTACCGTCTAACGGGATTTTTGGAAAGCTAATGTGGATAAAAGTCTGCTACAGTATTCTACCACCTGGTGGCATTGACGTAAAATTGTAGTTGAGTGATAGGGGCTAGCAGTGCGTGCTATGAACGATGCACGTTGTTCACCCGTATCTCAAGCTAGTTGCGGATGCGCGAAAGCTCCTTAACCGTTCCAGACTCTCTGGATACAATTGTGTACATTAATATTTAGTATGTGTTAGGTGCAACAGAAATATTTTTACTCAGTAGAAATCTCATGTACACATCTGTGAATGTCCAATCTTTCCGTTATGCACAAGTGCTCCCACCTTTTGGGCATCACTGAAAAAATATCAACAAGTGAATGTAGCAGCGCGCAGCAGCTTGTGATCGCCAGAATACACGGAAGTTGTTGATTAGCTATCTTTCACTGTACAACTGAATATAGCTATTGCTATTTTGCTTGGAAATTATTGAATTATTAGTTTATTCATTGCAACAGTGAATATTTAAAAGTTATTTATTTTCGCCCATAAAAAGTAGCCAAATGTTCGAAGCGTGTATTGGAAAGGGCACAAATATTTGTATAAATTATGCATCTACAATCATTAAGAAATCACTTAAGGGAAGTGGAACATCAAGGAAAATGTTTCTTCCACCAGAAGAGTTAAAACGTGCACCACTGAAAATGTGCTCGCGGACCTGATGCCAAGTTTCACGGAGTCTAGCGGAGTTGTAATGTAGCTTACCTCAGTAGATTTGGTTCCGTCTCTATGTTGCATTTAACTGCACTCAAAGGAAGATAACTAATAAATGAGCAAAGTGTCAATTGTTTGGATGTTCATGTGTTCTTGTTCTCTTACACAACAGTCGCCACTGCCCATAATGATTAACTGCTGACTCCGAGCTCATATTCCGGTTACACTGCATGACGAACATCGGTGTATTGTACTTTGCTGGAATCTTGGAATCTTTACGTTTCTTTTAATTGAAAAGGGAGCAATACACGCGGTAATATTTAAGAGAAAGCGAGTTTTTTGAGAATTTTTTTTCAGGAGAGTCAACTTTGAGAGCTCACAGAAATTATACCGTGATTATGGCAAAAATTTTCTTTTCACAGTTTAAACATACGACCAGTCTCTTTTTACAGGCGAATTTTCGTGGCTTTGCGATAACTCGATTTGTCTTAATAATGGTGGATGTTCAAAAATGGCTCTGAGCACTATGGGACTTAACTTCTGAGGTCATCAGTTCCCTAGGACTTAGAGCTACTTAAACCTAACTAACCTAAGGACATCACACAAACCCATTCTCGAGGCAGGATTCGAACCTGCGACCGTAGCGGTCGCCCGGTTCCAGACTGTAGCGCCTAGAACCGCTCGGCCGCCCCGGCCGGCTAATCGTGGATGTAGATAGCCCTAGTTCTCCTAATGGTGATACGTACAAACAAGACTAAAAGTCTATGTGCAAGCTCTGTTGTCGCCTTTCACAGATATTACGCTTTTATGCACATAAATCTATATAAAGCGCTAATATCAAACAATGCAAAAATCCAGGATGGAATGTAGCAAGATAATGAAAAGGATTGTTGCTACTCACCATATAACGGAGATGCTGAGTCGCAGAAAGGCAGAGCAAAAAGATTGTCGGAAAGTTAGCTTGCGGCCAACAAGGCCTTTGTCAAAAGCAGGAAACGTACACATACGGACACACTCACGCAAACGCATGACCACAGTCTCTGGCAGCTGTTGCCAGACTCGGAGACTCAGCGTTTCCTCTGTATGGTGAGTAGCAACTATCCTTTTCATTATAAAGTGCTAATATCACATCTTCAGATTGTTTGCTTACGAGTCTTCATGCGCAATGTAAAGGAAGATCGGGTTTAACGTCCCGTCGACATCGAGGTCATTAGAGACGGAGCATAAGCTCAGATTGTATCAAGGGTGGGGAAAAAAATCGGCCGTGCCCTTCCAAGGGAATCATCCCGGTATTTGCCTGGAGCTGTTTAGGAGAATCACGGAAAATCTAAACCTGGATGGCAGGCCGCGAGTTTGAATCGTCGTCTTCCTGAATGCGAGTCCAGTGTGCTAACCACTGCGCCACCTCTTTCGGTATATGCGCCTCGTAGTCGCCTATGCTACGTTGGCGGATCTCTGAACAGTATTTCAGAGTCATTGTTAACGTTTGGAGTGTTTGCATCGGGGCTTCACGTCAGATAGTAAACAATCTTGCTCCCATTCGTCGTTGTGTATTCATGTGAGACAGTCCCCGTAACATAATTACCTAGGCGCATTGTTCCTATGCAAAACCGTGCATCATATGGGGTGTCGTGAAAACACTATGGTGATCAGAGCACGTGGTTATTTTGAGGCTAGGCGTGAGCGGTTCCGCATCACGGCCAGGGGAGAGAACTGAATGATATTAGTGAAAGTACAGTGAAGCGGACTTCGAGAGAATGTAGAGAAACGTCGTGTCTGGTATTACCAAAGAAGGTTATGGCAGGCGACAGAAGTTTGCGTGCGACGAAGGAGTCATAAGAAGGATAATCCACCACTTCTACGCGGAAAATCAGTTCCCAACAGTAGCAACCAGGTAGGAAGAGTTGAAGATTGATGTGGAAGACTTTCCTGATACGAATTAAACAACCCTTTGCCGTACTGTTCGGAAACTGGTCTTGAGATACAAAAATTTCAGCAAAGAACCTGTACTCAAAGAAAATAATCGAGTAACAGAAAAAAAGAGACACGTTCTTGCGGAAAAAGAGACATTTGCGAAACATTTTATGGACTATTTAATACACTGAAGAAACTTTGCGTGGTGCAAATCATTACAGAGATTTTAGATGGCAGCAATAAAGAATGCCTTATGCATCGGAGGAGGAAGCGTTCAAGAATATAATGGCTGCAAAGAAGGAATTGAAACATCACCCAGTTCTGGAAAAGGGAATATAATGCCTCACTCTGGGAATGAAGATGGTTTCGTGCAAAATGTTGGCTTATGACCTATTGGCAAAACGGAGGGGCAGATTATTATCATTCTAAGGTGAATGCGAGGGACTAGAAACGTTTTTGAAAAATTACGAAACAGATCGATTGTCTTGGATCGGGCTTCGTGCAGCACGATGAAAAAATCAGTATCTCAATCCATCTATGAAATGGAGAAATGAATTTACTACTTCATGAATGAAAAGGAATAATGTAGAGCTTCCATCTAATTTTACTTTATATGTGGATTTTACTAGAGCTGGCCTACTGGAGCACGCGCGACAGCACTTCAGGCTACAAGAATACCTTTCGGAAAGTGTTCTGCGCTCAGCGGACTAGGAAGTTAAACTTCTGTGGTTGTCTGTGGTGCAGTGCGAATTCAACGCCATTGAAATTACTTGAGAATTTATCAAGAACAAGGTGGCAAATGAGTACGAGAGTTTTAAGATAAATGATTTTTCGTTGAGTTGCACTGCTCTGGAAAATCTTCTCTAAAGAGTCATGAGGAATGCAGTGAGTCATGTACACAAACATGGAAACAGTTCTGCTCAAAGAACCGACTGTCTTGACATAGCAAAAGAACCGTTGCTGATCCAAGAAGACGACTGCAATAACAGCAGCGAGATCTCCGGCACCAGCGAAAGCAATTAAGGTAAGTTTCGTTTCATTCAGTTCTTTCCTGCAAAATTTATTCTAGACAACCGATTCTTCAGTTAGTTACTGTTAAAATCTACGTTATGTATCACTATTCATAGCCAGCCGGAGTGGCCGTGCGGTTCTAGACGCTACAGCCTGGAGCCGCGTGACCGCTACGGTCGCAGGTTCGAATTCTGCCTCGGGCATGGATGTGTGTGATGTCCTTAGTTAGGTTTAAGTAGTTCTAGGTTCTAGGGGACTGATGACCACAGCAGTTAAGTCCCATAGCGCTCAGAGCCATTTGAACCATCACTATTCATTTACTGAGAGATGCATGTAAACTGAAGAGCCATAGGAACTGGTACACCTGCCTGATATGGTGTAGGGCCCCCGTGAGCACGCAGAAACGCCGCAAAAGGACGTGGCATGGACTCGACTAGTGTCTGAAGGGTGCTGGAGGGAACTGACATCATGAATCCTGCAGGGCTCTCCATAAATCCGTAACAGTACGAGGAGGTGGAGATGTCTTGTGAACAGCACATTGCAAGGCATCCCAAAGCACTCCGTCTTCAGGCCACGAGTGACCTACCGGGACCACCCAACCGCCGTGTCATCCTCAAGGGAGGATGCGGATAGGAGGGGCGTGCGGTCAGCACACCGCTCTCCCGCTCGTTATGATGGTTTTCTTTGACCGAACCGCTACTATTCGGTCGAGTAGCTCCTCAATTGGCATCACGAGGCTGAGTGCACCCCGAAAAACGGCAACAGCGCATGGCGGCCTGGATGGTCACCCATCTAAGTGCCGACCACGTCCGACAGCGCTTAACTTCGGTGATCTCACGGGAACCGGTGTCTCCACTGCGGCAAGGGCGTTGCCAAAGGCATCTCAGATATACTAATAATGTTCATATCTACGGAGCTTGGTGGCCAGCGGAAGTGTTTGAACTCAGAAGAGTGTTCCTGGAGCCACTCCGTGGCATTTCTGGACGTGTGGGGTGTCGCATTGTCCTACACCATGACAGAGCCTCCACCAGCTTAAACAGTCCCCTGCTGACATGCGGGGTCCATGGATTCATGATGCTGTCTACATACCCGTACACGTCGATACAATTTGATACGAGACTCGTCCGACCAGGCAATATGTTTCCAGTCATCAACAGTCCAAAGCGTAAAGCTTTGAGTCGTGCAATCATCAAGGGCCCTAAAGGCCATATAGATGATGTTTCGCTGAATGGTTCGCACGCTAACACTTGATGAACGCCCAGCATTGAAATCTGCAGCAATATGCGGAAGGGGTGCACTTCTGTCACGTTGAACGGTTCTCTTCAGTCATCGTTGGTCCCGTTCTTGTAGGATCTTTTTCAGGCCACAGCGACGTCGGAGATTTGATGTTTTCCGTATTCCTGATGTTCATGGTACACTCATGAAATGGTCTTAGTGGAAAATCCCCACTTCGTTGCTACCTCGGAGATGCTGTGTCCCATCGCTCGTGCGCCGACTATTACACCAATTTGAAACTCACTTAAATCTTGATAACCTGCCATTGTAGCAGCAGTAACCGATCTAACAACAGCACCAGACACTTTTTGTTTTATACAGGCTTTGCCGACTGCAGCACCGTATTCTGCCGATTTGTGTACTGTATCTCTGCATTTGAAAAGGCATGCCTATACCAGATTCTTTGGCGCTTCATTGTTTATCCAGTGTTCAGTTGCAATGTCCCATATTATTGACCTTTCTTCGCGACAACAACTTAAAGCGGAAATGCTGTATTGGAAAAATGTTCAAATATGTGTGAATTCCTAAGGGACCAAACTGCTGAGGTCGTCGGTCCCTAGACTTAGACACTACTTAAACCAACCTATGCTAAGAACAACACACACACCAATGCCCGAGGGAGGACTCGAACCTCCGGCGGGAGGGACCGCGCAGTCCGTGAAACGGCGCCAGTGACCGCGCTGCCACCTCGCACGGCGGCGTATTGGAAAGTGACTACGAAGTTGCCATTCCTCGCTGAGGAATAGGGGCTTACCGCCCATTGCAGCAGACTTAACTGACAAACATGGGTTATTCGTCAGTAAAGACACACGATAAAACCAATAAAAGTGCAGGCTTTACACACGCGCTTTCTCCGCCGCAATAGCTACAAAGTGAAGTTCAGTCGCAGCGTCTTGCGTTTGACATTATGACAATGAAACGACTATTAAGAAAATAATGAAAATCCGCCTGCAAATAGGACAAGACTGTATCTTAAAGCTGTAAGAAGGAAATTTTATTCCTAATTACGGTCAGATTTCACTGAGTCCTCAAGGCTGACACTCGACAAACAATTCTTGAGAAAGCACGTTTTCTCTTAAATATTAGCCCGTACGACGCTCCGTTTCCAACTAAAATGTAGTATTCATACCTTACATAGAAGCAGACATTTCCACGGTTCCGGCAAGCTACAAGCCATCGATTTTCGTTATGCGATCATAGGTCGATCATTATGGAATGGATGAGACAACAGTGGCGCAAAGGTTAGCTCTGACGCTTCCAAATGCTGTTGTCAGAGATAGTTACACTTTGAAGTTCTGCTTCGAGGCATCTACTACAACGAAATCTAACATCATCACCGATAATCATTTTGCGCTCGAAGCGCTTTTCCTGTCCACTTTTGCTTCCTAATATGTTCTAAGGAACCACATTTTCTTACTACACATCATCGCAGAATGTTTGCCAGAGTCAGATGAAATCGTCAGAAAACCCTTGTTTGATGCTGAACACTAACAGTCAAAAGTCGAAGAATATGTGAATAAGTGTTTATTTCTGAACAAGCAACACTCTAGAGATATAAGGATATAAGGAGCGGAAATGCTGAAAGGATAAGACGTGTCCATTCACATTTCCATAAATCTAAGTCTAATGACATCAGTGTTTATCTCTCTCTCTCTCTCTCTCTCTCTCTCTGTCCTCTCTCTCTCTCTCTCTCTCTCTCTCTCTCTCTCTCTCTGTGTGTGTGTGTGTGTGTGTGTGTGTGAGTGTGTATGTGTATCAGGGAATGTGAGAGGAATCTTATTTTTTCAAACGCGTTATTTACATTATGCATGCCACTCGTGGAGAGGGAAAGTTTTCATTGCGTTTTACAGTTTATACATAAATTTTATGTTTCCGGCTTCCAGTTAGTTTTAGCACAGTTCTGTACTGCCCTGTTCAATATGTTCCTTTACAACTCATAATGAGCTCCCAACATTCTCTATGTAACTTTCTATGTAATGCTTTTTTCATATTGAATGTAAATCACTAATTCAAATTGTCAAAGGGCGGGATAGTGGGCCCCGCGTTCTTCTCCCCGTCAACAGATGACAGTACTTTTGCTTCCTCCCTTCGTGTACGCCCTACGCTCATTGGTGATACACCGCGTCCTGTACTCGCCCACTAAGGCGCTCGGGGTCAAAGAGCAGAGTGTAAGTGTCCTGAAGTTCATTGCGAATTTCTTTAGCCCGGCAGTTGTCCTTAATATTGTCTGGTGTCATTTTGCCATTGACTTAGGTTTTGACAGCACCTACCCCGACCGCTCGTTTCTGAAATGTTACATGGAACTTCTGTTTTGCTATTTTATGTGCACTACTGCTTGAGAAAACTATTATTAGCTCCAGTCTTTAGTTTCAGCATAACACCTGACGATGGGCATATAAGAGCCCGAAACCAGTCGTGTTTTAAATAAAAAGAACCCTACAACTTAAGCGGTATTTTCAACCTCTGATTTAATGATCAGTTGAGGATGTTCCTTCGGTCGAATTGCTTGTAAATTACTGAAATTTTTTTCTACTTTTCCCCTCAAAACTCTAGAGAAGAATGGGTTGATGTTATGCGAGATTTTGAACCGAGGTGGAATTTTCCGCTCTTTTTTCTGGAGCTTTGCACGGCTAACGTGTGCTCTTGCAGCAACTGTACAATAGTAGAAGCAGCTACCTCAATTAAAAGCACGGTTTCAATGTTCTTTTAATTGCTGCCGTCACACTAAAGTATTTATGAATCATAGTAGCTCGTTAAGGCACTATACAGGTTTCAGCCTAGGAACAACTCCAGATCTCTCCTCTTCTTGAACATGTATTCACCGGGAGAACGAGCGATGGCTTTTTCTTTTGTTTGTTTTTGTGTTTGTTGTTCCCAGGTAGTAATGGTTTGTGAGGTACTGTAGAGAGTCATTTCTTTACACCCTGTCTTTATAATCTGTGGAGTTACCCAACGGTAAACCAGTAAATGAATGATAATACTCATGAAATATCATCCCTCGTTAGACCAGTGCGTTGTAGCGCTAACCCAAAGGCAGATTTGAGTGTGTGCGAATAACTATCGCTATCAAATGTACAGTTCGGCATTAGAAGTGTTTTAACAACTTAAAAAGATGCATTCTCTTTTCTCTGTGATGTACTAGATGGATTAAATAAAAGATTTCAAACGCTAGGCATTTTTTTATTTAATTAAGGCATTTGATTGTGTTGACCACAAAATATTGCTCCAGAAGTTAGACCATTATGGAATAGGGAGAGTAGCTCATAATTGGTTCACCTCTTACTTTAACAACAAACAGCGAAAGGTCAGTATTCAAATTGTCAAGTACAGCTGTGATGTGGGGTCTGAGTGGGGCGTAGTCAAATACGGGTTACCCCAGGGATGAGTGTTGGGGCCACTCATGTCCCTTATTTATATAAATGCTCAAATGTGTGTGAATTTCTAAGGGACGAAGCCACTGAGGTCATCGGTCCCTAGACTTACACACTACTTGAACTGACTTATGCTAAGAGCAACACACACAGACACCCAGAGGGGCTATCTGTATAAATGATATGCCCTCTAGTATTACAGTAATTGTAAAACTCTATTCGCTGATGAGACCAGCTTGGTAATAAAGGATATTGTGTCCAACATTGGCTCTGTTTCAAATAGTGCAGGCACGACATAAGTTCATGGCTTGTACAAAATAAACTAACGCTAAATCAGACTAAGACTTAGTTTTTACAGTTTTTGACACACAATTCAACAAAACCCGACGTTTTAATTTCACAGAATGGGGATATGATTAATGAAGCTGAACAGTTCAAATTTCTACGTGTTCACATAAGTAGTAATTTTGTGTTAGCAGAAGAGCCAACACCGTGTTACTAGTGGAGGCCGAAATGCACGCGTTTTAGCTCACGCAGGCTGGCGTGAGGAGGGAAGAACTATACTGACGTGAGGTCTGGAACATGTCAAAGAATGAGAATTCAGAAAGCGGACATAATTAGTTTGATAACTTTAATCCATTAATGATGAACGTCGCTCTTGACGGTACACGAGTCACAATACATTCTTGAAGATAGTACTTATAGTAACTGAATATGGCGCCTTGCTAGGTCGTAGCAAATGACGTAGCTGAAGGCTATGCTAAACTGTCGTCTCTGCAAATGAGAGCGTATGTAGACAGTGAACCATCGCCAGCAAAGTCGGCTGTACAACTAGACGAGTGCTAGGGAGTCTCTCTAGACTAGACCTGCCGTGTGGCGGTGCTCGGTCTGCAATCACTGATAGTGGCGACACGCGGGTCCGACGTGTACTAAAGGACCGCGGCCGATTTAAAGGCTACCACGTAGCAAGTGTGGTGTCTGGCGGTGACACCACAAGTAAACTGTCGTAGAAAGCCCACGTTCAGAATCTTGTTCAAAGACTTAATGCTACCATTTTTACTATTCGAACGGTATCTGAGGCAAGTGATCGTTCGACGCGAAAATTAGTCTACTTTGCTTATTTTCATTTGCTTATGTCATACAGTATTCTGTTTCAGGGTATCTCTTCCCATTCTCAAAGGATATTTTTGGCTCAGAAACGGGTGGTTCGGGCAATAAGTGGTGTAACTTAACAAATCTCTTGTCGACCCCTGTTCACTAGTTTGGGTATTCTGACATTGGCCTCTCTCTCTCTCTCTCTCTATATATATATATATATATATTCCATACTGTTGTTTCTTGTTAAAAATATCAGCTTATTCTCAAGAACTAACAGCTTTCACTCAGTGAATACTCGGCAGGAATCCAATCTTAATTTGGATCGCGCTTCCTTTACTTGTGCAGAAAGGTGTGCAGTATACTGCTGCATCCATTTTGAATAATCTACCAGAAGAATTCAAAAATCTTAACAGTAATTCACCCTCTTTCAATTCGAAACTGATGAGTTTCCTCGTGGGTCATTCCTTCTATTCTGTAGAGGAGTTCATTGAAAAATTATGCTGTTTCCTATGTTATATTGTTGACTGCATTTACTTAAACTTATAGCTTGACTTTTTTGGATTCAAAAACATTTCATTTTATCTGTTATTATTTTTTATTGTAGTTTCATGTACTGACACATTCCATGACCTTGGAGATTTGCTTCTCAGTTTGGTCCTACGGAACTAGACGTGTGAATAAAAATAAAACTAACTGAATCTTTGAACGGTGAGGAAGCAAAACAGAGCACGAAACGGACAGAGCCGCGGTCAGGACCACAGCTGCTACCAATACAGACGCTTGGCACCGGTGTGCGCACTTCCTCGCCTCTTCAGTCAACAGCCACTGGTGAGCAATTTTTTTTATAACTCTATTACATTCTATACTTCTTCCCGATGAGTGTGATGTACAGGGTGTTCACAAACTCGCGTTATAAACTTGGAGGACTTGCAGAGGGGAATAAGTACATAATATTTTGAGCCTCAACCAATGTCCAGAAACGTACCATTTCCGTGTTAGAGCGGTTCGAAAATATGTTTACTAGGTACGTATGCAAAAGTCTTGTCATGGTGGTGGGTGCTTACGTCGAATCGGCTGATGTCATTTATCGTCTGTATTGCCTCTCTGACTTGGCTCGAGGCTCCTTCACGCCTCTGTAAGAGTTAGAGCAACGTGGTTGAAAACACGTTTGCAGGATACACCGACATGATCCCTCCGAATGACGAAGCTCGCCGTAATGGAGGAGCTGCTCGTCGCCTTTATCAAGATCGTTCTCCACAACGTCCGACTCCTTCGTATGCTCTTTTCGCCACGATTGCGCAACGACTTCGAGAAAGGGTAGCTTCACCGTCAGCAAGCGTGACTGCTGTGCTCCAAGCAGACGCCGCGCACACGAATTGTAAGAGGCTGTACTGCATCACGTTGAAGAGAACCCGCCATCGAGTACACAAGCGATTTCTTTGGCTATTACTGAGTGGAACCGTAAAACAAATGGTGTACTGGGTCACGCCTAATCAATCACTTGTGGAAAGGGTCGTGTTAGCAGCATGTTTTCCAGTGGCTGTACCACAGAAACGGTACATTTCTGGACATGGGTTCCAATTCAAAATATTATCTAGTCACTCCCCTCTACAACTCCAAGAAGTTCGTAACGGGAATTTCAGAACATCCTGTGTACTTCAATAGCTTCAGGATGAAAAATGACAGCTATACAGGGTGTTACAAAAAGGTACGGCCAAACTTTCAGGAAACATTCCTCACGCACAAAGAAAGAAAATATGTTATGTGTACATGTGTCCGGAAACGCTTACTTTCCATGTTAGAGCTTGTTTTATTACTTCTCTTCAAATCACATTCATTATGGAATGGAAACACACAGCAACAGAACGTACCAGCGCCTCATCCGTAAAGAGAACATTTGCACTGAAACGAGGATTGACACACTGTTGGATGAACCATTCGCAGAAGTGTACCCGTGGTGGCCAATCAGCTGCTGACAATGCCTGCACACGCTGTGCATGGTACGGGAACAACTGGTTCTCCCGTAGCACTCTCCATACAGTGACGTAATCAACGTTACCTTGTACAGCAGCAACTTCTCTGACGCTGACATTAGGGTTAACGTCAACTGCACGAAGAATTGCCTCGTCCATTGCAAGTGTCCTCGTCATTCTAGGTCTTCCCCATGTAATGTCTCTTGCAGCGGTCTCTCCGCGATATTTTCAGAAATTTTATAAATTATATAACTCAGTACATATCTCGAAATATCTCTTCTTATCTTACCGATTCCTAAACTTTAATAAACGATGATTATCAATGCAAAGTAGTTTCAAGCCCTATTATTCCTTGGAGCGTCCATTTACTCCATGGAATAGCTTCTCTGCTATATATGTTTTCTCTTATGAAAAGAATGAGGGAGATCTTGCCGATTAGCCGTGAAAGAAGGAGGATGTATATGTATGTATTGTTGAGCTAGTCGCCATCTTGATGAGATTCTGTATGAGAAGGAGTTTAATATATGAACTAAACTAAAGTAAGTGTGTTGGCGTATTATTTAACTGATTATTATTGACAGTGTCTGCTTACTACGCTGTGTTGCACGGGATCAGTGGGGAACGTCTGATTTACACTGGACGAACCTGCCGTTTTGTATGCTCAAGATATCCAGTTTATTACTATAAATAGGCTAACACGGTCTTACCAGCAGCTCTCCGGTCTTCCCCATGTGATCAGCGAAAGTTAATAATTATTACAAATGTTTTCAGGAGATCGACTGACAATTTTCGTCGCACCGAGACTTCGAAATAGCTTCACTGCTTTATGGAATTTAAGTTAAGCTCAATTTAATCAGGATAGAACAGTATTGAACTGTGTGAATGTGATAAGCCTGGTCGGCCGAAGTGGCCGTGCGGTTAAAGGCGCTGCAGTCTGGAACCGCAAGACCGCTACGGTCGCAGGTTCGAATCCTGCCTCGGGCATGGATGTTTGTGATGTCCTTAGGTTAGTTAGGTTTAACTAGTTCTAAGTTCTAGGGGACTAATGTCCTCCGCAGTTGAGTCCCATAGTGCTCAGAGCCATTTGAACCATTTTTTTGTGATAAGCCTGCTTTGTGAATGAAAATTCCCTTAATATACGCATGTTTTTACTATTCTGATCAGTGAAGCTAGATCAGGCCGGTGTGAGAGAGGTTTTTTAAATTTTAGATCCCACAAAAAATATTAAACCCAGTCACGAGTCATAGCCTGGAATGTTCCGTGCTCCCTAAGACGCCGATCAATTGCTTCGAACGTCTTCCTTTCGGGACACCTTCGTTCTGGAAATCTGTCTCGATACAAACGTACCGTGCCACGGCTATTGCCGCGTGCTAATCCATACATCAAATGAGCATCTACCAACGCCGCATTTGTAAACATTGCACTGACTGCAAAACCACGTTCGTGATGAACACTAACCTGTTGATGCTACGTACTGATGTGCTTGATGCTAGTACTGTAGAGCAATGAGTCGCATGTCAACACAGGCACTGAAGTCAACATTACCTTCCTTCAACTGGGCCAACTGGCGGTGAATCGAGGAAGTACAGTACATACTGACGAAACTAAAATGAGCTATAACATGGAAATTAAGCGTTTCCGGATACATGTCCACATAACATCTTTTCTTTATTTGTGTGTGAGGAATGTTTCCTGAATGTTTGGCCGTACCTTTTTGTAACACCCTGTATAGTGAGTTTTAGAGTTAGTGCCACGTACGCTACGCGGCCTGTTCATTTCAAATGTTGAATACCATTAGTATTTCGTAAAACAACGGAAAAATTTCTTGCTTCTAAAGATTCTGCTTGGGACATATTTTCTCTGCTGGTAACACTACTGCAATCCACCGTCTGCAAATCATCACCTTTGCTTCCGCTTTTTTTTTTTTTTTTTTAATTGTCTTACGTTGATAGGTGTCATGTGTAATTTTGGTGTCTCAATCGATTGTGAGCGAGCAGCGATGTTGTAAAGCGACATCGCAGAAGTTAGGTTATTATCTTTGGTGTGCGCGAAGGCGCAGTGTTCAGATAATATTACGCTGTGTTGGAATGAGGGAGCAATTGTAATGTTATGTTTCAAATGTAAAGTCTCAATTTATCAATGTGTTTAACGAACATGATTATATTAAGATTGTAACCGAAACTGATTTGTGAAGGAGGAAGTTTAATGGAACTAAGTGTGTACCAGAAGCTTAATGTCAGAGGTAACAATTATAATGATGTTACTTTTTTGTCACTGTTGCTGCGACATCGGACTATCTTGGTTATTGTACTGAGGGTTGCTGGATTTGAAAGATATTAAAGTATATTATCTGGATGTTAAGACGCTCATTAAATTTAAAATCAGCAATGAGCACTTTTTCACAGTATTACAAAAAAGGTTAGTGTTGTTTGTGCACATATTTCATTTTTCACTTACCTTTCTCTTACAATTTTTTATTGATTATGGTTTTCTTTCCAGAGTATACTTCGATTTGCAACTGACAGAGAACTCACTGCACCTCAGGAATGTCTGTGTAGATGCAGTAATTTGCAGCTTTACTACAGCGGTGCGCAAGACAGAGGAGTACTGCAACGCGTTATCCAGATCAGCGGAGAATAGAGGCAAGGACTAAATATTTTGATTTTTTTTATTTATTCAATCAGGGCCAACTTATGTCATTAATAGACAGTTTTTGTGATCAGTTTTCCAAAAAGAATTATCGTAGGTTTTGTGTCAAAGTTCATTATTCAGGCAGTTTATAGTGTTCAAAATTCTTGCAGTCAGATTGATAACTTTTACAGTATAAAATGCTTCCCTTTTCATTACACGAATTAATTTTTACAGTACAGCTTTGCCTTCACGTAACGACAATACTAGTTTTATTATGACAATTCATTTATTATTACAGGTCAGATCTTAGAATCAGAAACAGTACGTCAGTCATATTTTTGTTATTTAAAGAGAACTTTCACCATGTTTGTTATTTAAAGCGAACTTTCAACATCCTACTCAACTGCCTAAACGCTACAGATTTGAAGAAAGAGAACTTGTCAGTTAAGATGACATTTGTAAAAACTTTATTTACGGTTACCATCATCTGGTCTCAGAACAGGCTAATACATGTGGTCAATCTGCGCCATAAATGTACCCCATATCTTAATTAGCTGGATAGTTGACATAAGATACATTGGCATACTAAAGTTGAAGCCAGTATATACAATATGTTCAAAGTTAAAACCAGGATCTACAAAATGTTTCGCCACGCGCAGCTGTCCCATATCAAAGATGACCGAATACATAATTGACGAAAGAGCGCCGCTGAACCGTTGGTTTGCCTTTCTTTAACCTGTGTTCTAAGATAAGTTATGGGGTCAGTATTGCCTCGAGTGTTTCTTCACTTCTCAGGAACCCCAACTGAACTTCCGAACTTCTGATACTACCAGTTTCTCCGTTCTTCTATAAATAATTCGTATCAGTTTTGTGTTGTATTGTGTACCCTGCCCCTGTGTCAAAACACTCACAAACCTCTGCTTCTTTCAACTTACAGAGATCCTTTCTGCTGGAGACGTTCATTTACTCGGTTGCTACACACCTCATGAGTGAAATAAACATAGCTACCACAATTCACCCTCAGACAGCTTTGTTCTCGCAGCTTCTTAAACTAACAAACAAAATGAATGCTTTGCATGAAACATGGACGAGTACTAAATGCTCGAAGAATAGACCTCCGTGGATATCTTCTTAATATCCACGGGGGTAATGGGTGTAGACGGCAAGAAGACGCATGAATTGCACGGTCTCGGAAGATGAGAATGCCGTTGAATTTCTTGTTTGATATACTTTCACCTAACGATAAAAATCTCCTCTTCATGCGTAACAAACGTTTCGATAACTTGGTCAGGGCTACATTGATTGTGACTCGAATCTGATTTCTTGCCACACTTCTTTCTCGGACAGAACGGACTCCTCAAAGGTGATGAGGTGAGCTTCGCGATTGGATCCGCCCCTGCTAGAAATGTATCCGAATTACCGTCCGTTCTCACGATTTCCATTGCAAGAATCCACGCAAATCGTTTAGCTGTAATATAACGATCAAGGCTGTAACAGAACCACTGCTTAATCCTCTAAGCACCTAAGACTAAATTAGAGATCTGTATTCGCCGTAGCTGTTGTAATCGCAGTACTGTGTGCTATGAAGTTATATGGTTAACCGCTACAGTTGACTGAGATCACGACTTCTTTACCAGCTATTCACTACTGAAACCAGAGTGGACGAGCAAGTACAGCAGTCGACGGGGTTAATCGGAATCTGGTTGACGAACTCGTCGTAGAAAATCGTCGGATAACACAGACACAGCTCTCAGGTCAGTATGGCGCATCACGAGAGCGTGCACAACCCATCATTGCAGAGGTGCTGTACAGAAAACTGTGAGCACGGCGGGTGTGTCGGATGCTCGCTGCTGACGTGAAACAGAAGAGACTGGACACCTGGAAACAATTTCTCTTGCGTCTTCAGCCTGAGGGTGATGGCATCCGTTGTGACTAGACGAAACTACTTTCGTCCAGCCGTAACTATGGGTTCTTCGATTGCTCTGAGAGAAGGCTCATCAGACTAGAACACATGAAATATTAGTTCATTTATTACGTAAATGAATAACAGATATACTTATCTTTGACATACTTCTTTGACACAATAGTACTGGATAATTTACAACTGTCATATGAAGGGCTTATTTCAATAGTGGCACAAGTCCACTTTTGTTCATTCTGAGATACAGTGTCCTAAAGTTAAATGAGCGCTGAAAAATCTGCAGTTGAGATACCAGAAATATTCAAGCATATGACTTCTTGCTAGAGATGAACCTTTCTTTCTGTTTGTTTGGACCATTAATGTCAGAGGCATTATAGACAGAAAAGTGGAGGTAATGGACTTGTACCACTATTGAAATAAGCCCTTCATGTATTAACTTTTGTTCTTTGGGGCCCACAGTGCAAAATATGTCTTTTAATGACTTGATTGTTACGAATATCAGCCAGATACACTGCTCTTTAAATGGTTTTTATTTTATAAATCATTCACGATGAGCCCATTTCGGCATATTGCCATAATCAGGTGCGATGGTCTTAGTATAATGGTCTGTAACTATGATCAGAAAAGTTATAATAAATCGTTAGGTGTTTTTGCCTTACATGTAATATTATTGCTGGCATGTCCTGCCTTTTTTTAGAATTTTTAGTTTCTCTTTAGATGTACACTGGAGATGTATATCTGATTTTAGTTGCTTTTTAGGTACGCTATTTTTCTCTTGACAGCTTGGATGACAGTGGATCAGCGATATTACATGTTTACATAGTTACAATTATAAATAAGTGATGTGTCGAAATTCTGTTATTTTTTATTATTTTTATAGGTTTCGTTCTAATTACGTTTATGTCTGGGATTTGTTTTAGTTTTATTTGAGATTAGTATTTTATATTCTCATGTTTTCGTAATAATTTTCTCAATGTTTATGATTTATGTTGGTGTTATGTCTTTATTTGATCCCCTTCATGTTGTTATCACTGTTACTATGGATACGTGTTATTTAGCGTCTCTCATTTATTACTTTACCCGTTTTCTTGATTTATAAAGGAAATAAAGTTTTCTGTCTACTTTTGGGCTTTGGGCCGGTTTCTTTGTTCAGTAAATTTATAGGGTTGCTGTATGCATGTGAATATATCTCTGCTCCCTCAAGGATGTTCATTAGTGCTCCCTTCTACGTAATATGAAGGATTTCTAGCGCTTCGTTTGTAGGTTTTACGTCATGTTTTTTTGTTTCTAGATGTTGAAAAAATGTGAATGGGTTGTTTTCACTTTTTCTGGTGTGCTCTTTATATCTAATTTTGAAGTTTCTACCGGTTTGTCCTACGTAGAATTTGTGGCATGTGTTATATGAAATTTTGTAAATGCGGAGGTTGTTGTGTATGGGAATTTTCGAGTTGCCTTTTTGGATTTCGTGTTTGATGGTGTGTGTGTTTTGATACACAAAGGCGATGTCAGTTTTACTGAATTTTTCTTTGAGGTGTTTCCTAGATAGGTTGTGGTGACGTATGTTGTTTTCTTCTTTTTAGTCGTGTGTATGCTTAGTGTTATTTCTTTATGTATATTGTGCCCTTCTGGTTGTGTTTTATTGTAGCATAATTGTGGCGTCATATTCATTTTGTTGAGCTATATATTCAAATATTTTTATTTTTTTCTGAACTGCTTAGTCTTATAGCGCCAAATTTATTAATCTGTTAAGCATTTGTGGAAGAATGCGAGTTTTTGGGCTGTCAGATGACATGAGTGTGCATCAATAATACAATCTGTTATGTTAGGCTTTCTGTAAACTTTGAAGCAACGTTTATTGTTAGTGCTCTTAATAGTTTGGTCGAGAAAGTTAATCGTTTTGTTAGATTAGCAAATGTTCACTTGATACACTAGTTAACAAACTCGTCTCGTGAGTTGTAACAGTACGTCTAAGGCTGTAACTACTCATTGGTCCTACACTATGATGTCGATTGCTGCAGCTGAGGTCTGCAACTGGGGCAGAGCACTTCAGTGCTGGGGTCTAAATTGACCTCCATCTCCGGTGTGACGGCGCTGCTGTACTGAGAGGGGGGGGGGGGGGAGGGTTGCAGGAGCGCCACCCATATGTCACTGCAGACTGCAGTGTGTCATCACTTTGCAGACTTTGGTGTGGAACCGCGATTTCTGGATGAAACACCACATTCCACATTCCCCACATTCGCCCCCCCCCCCCCCCCAATCCAAACCTCTGCCCCATCGTCATATAGGGTGGATACATGAGACGATAGTGGCAAGGAGGGGGAGGGGGAGGACAGATAATTAGTCAGGGAGGGGATCTGTGGCTGATGGCACCTCTCTACCTGCACTTTCGTATCCATCGCATGGGCATCTAGGAACATCAGCGAAAAAACCAGATGCGGGAAACATGGCTGCATCAGGAGACATAAATGCTGTGGTTCCGCTGAACAGCGAGGGGATCTTCCGAAGCGGCCTGATGACCTTCCAAGAGGGCTTAAGGTCCACCGACACGCGCTCGGGCAGCTGGGTGGTAGGCGGCGCCGGTGGCGTCAGCAGAGCGGCGGTGGGGACGGCGGCGGGGGCGGCGGCGGGGGCGCGTCGATCTCCGTGGGCGCCACAGACGATGCTACCGGCCGCGACTCACAGAGAGGCGGCTGCGATTGTACATGACCACAAACATCTTGCGGCAGAATCACTGACGTACTCGTATGTGTGGCGTAGGTGGTTTTGGTGGCGCCACAGAAGCCCAGCAGAGCCGCAGATAACGTATGAAGAGCATCGAATTGCTTTGGTAATGACCCCACGCTGTTGCTTGCGAAAGCCTTTGCAGAAGACTTCATCCTGCAGCGAAAACTTTGTCCGACCTGGTGGAATATTCTGTTTCCGTGGCGGCTGCAAGAGATGTAACAGGGTACTGTGCCTATATCTGTGTAACAATTCTGCCGGCGACTTCCTGCCGTGTGGCAAGGTTTGGTGAGGGGACAGAAAAATTTTTATTGTCTGGTCCCATGTGTGGGAGATGTGGAATTTATCCACGTGTCTTTTCGACGTCTGAACGAATCGTTGTGCTCCATCGTTACACTGTGGCTGAAGAGGTGCACTGGTCACATTGTCTGCGCCGTTGGTGGAATAAGAGAGTTGCACATCGGCTGACGCAAATTGTGGACCAACGTACGAGAAAAAGACCTCAGAAGACCTTCAAGACAAAAGATAGAAGACAAAGTCGATACCGTACTTGTAATAGTTATGGATGTCATGGGGACAACGAAAGGAAACTTACTTTAAGCATCGGTCAGTAACAACTCTCTTGCGTTTCAGAATGGACCCACGAAATCAATATAAATGCATAGCCATGGTCAGGATGGGTGAGGCCACTAAAAAAAGCGTTGCTGCGGAGCTGACTGATTTTCCTCATAAACTTTGCATCAAGCGGTCATTTCCTCAGTCTGAGTGTCCATGCCCCGTACAATGACAGTGGACGAGCTGCTTCGTGCGAACTATTACGCAATGACCTTGGCGCAATAAAGACAGAACATCCCGCGCATCGTCGTTCTCTGTGTCTAAGAGCAGAACACCCGATTGCCTAGAAAATGCGTGACTACGCGGAAAATTATATCGCGCCACTGAGTGCGGAATTTCTTTCAAAGTTCATGGCCACCCATGGCGCTTGTATCGCACAACTACCGGAAGATCTGTGTCGAAGCAGTTGCTGTGGCAACATACTGAAATTGAAAATTTTGAAGACTGAAATTACAATTAAATCCACGCCGTTAGCTGCTTACATGCGTTGGTAAATTTCAACGGAGACAGTTGTAAATGTGCGCCCCGAACGGGACTTACACCCGGAATCTCTGGCTTACATAACAGACGCTCTATCCGTCTGAGCTATCGAGGACACAGAGGCTAGTGCGACTGCAGGGACTTATCCCCGGCACGCTCCCCGTGAGACCCACATTTCCAACTTACTCTCCACACACCACATTTGTAGTGCCCCTTGCCCACTATCCTCATTACTCGCGGCAGTCAATCTACCGATTCTGTAAGAGATCGGGCAATGTGAGTGCATTCGCACTGAAGAAGATCACTGGCCGGTAAGCCTTATCTATATGAAGATGGTATCTGTTCTTTAGGACATATCGTAACCTAAATCCGAATATCTGTAGTAACGTTTACGTGTTGAACAAAGTGAGTGCACGCTGTAGTTTCTAACTAATTTACGTTTTTTTCATGTATAAATAATTACAAAATATCACAGTAAAACATAGCAATTTTTGCGCCGTCCAAGGTGTGACAGGTTTGGCAGGATTAGCAAGGCTGTCAAAGGCCAATGATCTATCAGCAACCGAGCGAGGTGGCGCAGTGGTTAGCACACTGGACTCGCATTCGGGAGGACGACGGTTCAATCCCGCCTCCGGCCATCCTGATTTAAGTTTTCCGTGATTTCCCTAAATCGTTTCAGGCAAATGCCGGGATGGTTCCTTTGAAAGGGCACGGCCGATTTCCTTCCCAATCCTTCCCTAACCCGAGCTTGCGCTCCGTCTCTAATGACCTCGTTGTCGACGGGACGTTAAACACTAACCACCATCACCACCATCTATCAGCAAATAGAACTGTAGTTGCACTGCACTTTTTAAAGAGTTTTCGAGGTAAACCGATAGGAGTGTTAGCTGGACCAATTTTATGGGAGAGCACCATCCGACCCCATAAGTAAGTGCATCCACGGATAACACGACAGGCTTAGCTCGATCATAGCGAATCAAACATCTACGACTTAACAATGTCTCTTGCAATTACTGAAAAGTATTCTGGCATTGTTTTGACCACCACACGAAAGGAACATTTTTCCGGCGCAGACGGTTAAGCGAAACAACAATTTATACAGCATTATGAATAAACTAGATACAGTAGACGAGCTTCACCGTGACTGATGGGAGCTTCTTAGTTCGTACGAGAAGGGACTTTCGGTGTTAACTGTGGTGTCACCGTCAGACACCACACTTGCTAGGACCGAGCGAGGTGGCGTAGTGGTTAGACACTGGACTCGCATTCGGGAGGACGACAGTTCAATCCCGCGTCCGGCCATCCTGATTTAGGTTTTCCGTGATTTCCCTAAATCACTCCAGGCAAATGCCGGGATGGTTCCTCTGAAAGGGCACGGCCGACTTCCTTCTCCATCCTTCCCTAATCCGATGAGACCGATGACCACGCTGTCTGGTCTCCTTCCCCAAAACAACCAACCAACCAACACTTGCTAGGTCGTAGCCTTTAAATAGGCCGCGGTCAGTTAGTATACGTCGGACCAGCGTGTCGCCACTATCAGTGATTGCAGACCGAGCGCCGCCACATGGCAGGTCTAGTCTAGAGAGACTCCCTAGCACTCGCCCCAGTTGGACAGCCGACTTTGCTAGCGATGGTTCACTGTCTACAAACGCTCTCATTTGCCGAGACGACAGTTTAGCATAGCCTTCAGCAATGTCATTTGGTACGACCTAGCAAGGCGCCATATTCACTTACTATTCTTGTGGTGTGCGTACGATAAGTCCTTCAGTACACACACCATCAGATTATTTGACTTGTCGCTCTAACAAAGTAACATAAGTAACTTAGAAGTAGCAATACTCGAATAGTGAACCAACTTAAATCACTTAATAAAAGCAAGTCTTCCGGTCCACTCTGTATATCAATTAGATTTGTTTCAGAGTATGTTGATGCAATAGCTCCACGCTTAAAAATCGTATACATTCGCTCGCTTGGCGCGAGATAAGTATACAAAGACTGGAAAGTTCCACATGTCACACCAATATTCAAGAAAGGTAGCAGGACTAATCCTCTAAATTACAGGGCCATATCATTAACGTCGATATGCAGCAGGATTTTGTAACATATATTGTGTTCGAACATTATGAATTACCTCGAAGACAAAGGTCTACTGACATATAGTCAACAGAGATTCAGAAAACATCTATCTTGTGAAACACATCTTGCTCGTTACTCGCACACAGTGGTGAGTGCTATTGACAAGGGATTCCAAATTGATTCTGTATTTCTAGATTTCCAGAAGACTTTTGACACAAGCGGTTTGTAGTGAAATTACATGCTTATGGAATATCGTCTCAGTTATGTGACTGGATCCGTGATTCCCTGTCAGAGAGGTCACAGTTCGCAGTAAGTGACGAAAAACCATCGAGTAAAACAGAAGTGATTCCTGGCGTTGCCCGCGGTAGTGTTATATGCCCTCTGCTGTTCCTAATCTAAATAAATTCGCCAATTCAATAGGAAATTTAACTCTGTATAACCTAAGTGTATTTTGATACACATTCTTTCAATAAGTGATTGGTGTTGTTTCTCACGTGTTGCATAATTGCTTTGTTTTAAAGGTATCGCGCACTGTGAAGAGTTTGTAGGTAGAATTCAAGCATACTGGAGCCACTTCCATTCAGCTATGGATGTCGGTAACTGGGTTTCGTTTCCTGCTATGCCTTTGCTACCTTTATGTTGGGCAGTTACCTTCGGTGAACACAGCACGCCGTCTAACACTAAGGGTGTCACTGCCACGGACTCCCGGTGCGTGTGGAAACCATGATCGACTGCAACTTTATGGCTGGAAATGCTGGAGAGGTAAACGATGCGGCTAACTGGTTTATTCTCTTCACTCTTCTCTCTTGTTTTGATGTGACTACCATGACTGGCTCTGCCGTGTTAAATTATTGCAATGGTTTTGCTACATAATGCCTGAAACGTGAACTGTTTAAATTTTGATTCTTTTGCTGGAGGTTAGCTTCTGTATGCCTATTCTTCCGAGAGGTATACAAATGGCCACTAGGTAGATGGCTATACAGAACACTTCACCCTTAACTCTGCGACCAGTAGAACCATAGATACAACCAACTGAAAAATAGCACATTCGCTCACGTCTTTTTCGGACAAATTGGTACCGTGCATGGCTTTATTATTCACCTTGATTGTACTTTATTTTTCTTTTTAATCCAAGGTGTTGAGCGTGCTGTTCGAGATCCGGCTGTATGTAGCCAATTTTCGGACAAGTTGGTAGTGGAACAATGTGGGATCACAACTGAGAATAAATGGTAGGGCTTACCAGTTCCAGCATTCGCATTACAACCAAGGAAAACGTCTAAAAATTCTTGATCGGAACCGGAGGATTCGAACCATGTTTCTGGGGCATCGTCCTTCGTGAAGAAGTTGTCCCTGCCAATAGACAGATGTTGTGTATGTATAAAGTGTATATAAACTGAGGTGACAATAAAGTGTCCTTTTGCACAGCGTAGTGCTGTATCTCTATGTGGTATGGACTCAACAAGTCGTTGGCAGTCCCCCGCAGAAAATCTAAGTCTTGCTGTCGCTATAGCCGTTCATAGGTGCGGAACTGCTGCCGGTGCAGGATTCTGTGCACGAACTGACCTCTCGATTACGTCCTATAAATGTTCGATGCGAATCATGTTGGGCGATTTGGGTGGCCAAATCACTCGCTCGAATTGTCCAGAATGTTCTTCAAACCACTGACGAACAACTGGGGCCTGCTGACATGGCACATCGTCATCCGTAAAAATTCCATCGTTGTTTGGGAGCATGAAGACGTCTCCAACTAGCCGAACATAACGATTTGCAGTCAGTGACAGGTTCGGTTACACCAGAGGAACCAGTCCATTCCACGTAAACACAGTCGACACCATTATGGAACCACCGCGATCTTGCAGAGTGGATTGTTGACAACTTGGGTCCATGGCTTCGTGTGGTCTGCGCCAGACTCCAGTCCTACCATTAGAACTTACCAGATGAAATCGTGACTCATCTAACCAGGCGGCGGTTTTCCACCAGGCTAGGGTCTAACCCAGGGCCGGCCAGATATTCCGCACGCGTGCGGTGCTCTTGCACATGTGCAACTTCCGGGTCACAGCGTGCACGCCGCAGCCGTCAGCGTTCATGTAGTGCATATTTCTACGCACAGATGTCGCTCTTCTGCTACGCAAAGTGCGTTATCGACACCTCGTATGTATATCACAACCTGGGCTGTATCTGTAAGATCTGTTGCTTCATCGAGCACAACAGAGAAAGCAACAGAGTGTTTAGCCTTATTTATAGCTGCCTGTGCAGATCGCCGGCCATAGCACTGATACGTCTTGTCACTGTTTGTTTGGATAGACTGATTTCTTGAAACCTGCTAACGTTCGTGGGACACACAAGTTCTGCAGCATCACTCAGACACCCTTTCAGAAACTCCCCTTCGGAAAAAGGTTTCCCAGATTGTGCAATTCTTAATGCGATTTTAAAACTTGCTCGCATTGAAGGTATAGTGTGGTTGTCATTTTGGGAAAATGAAAACATTACATTGTACAGCGTGCAGTAAAACAGACATAAATGTAACACAAGAAACTCAGAGTTCAAGAAGTATCAGTTACTTTGACGTACAGTAAAATCGAGTTGATGTGTCTCATCCATTTTCTGAAGGACATTTAATTTTGCTTGCCGTTCTTCACTGTTGAGTACACTACACTCGTCTTTGTGATACGTATTGTAATGTCTTTCAATTGAAAACTTACGCTGGACGCCTATTATTCGGCGGCACAGCAAACACTGTGAGTTTTCACCAACGGCTACAAAAAAGAATTGCAGTTCCCAGTCATTTTTAAACGACTGATAACATAGATCTCCCGTCCTTTGCTTTTTCACAGTACCTGCCATTTCTCAGTACTTCTCTGTTAAGGTTACGGTCACCAGGGGTAAACGAGACTGGATATGTTGCGCTCCTGCTTGTACCACATAAACTGGGAAGTGGAGCCGCCGCCGTTCATTTAGGACACATGTCTAATAACAGATGTCGCTGTCGCTCGCTGTCGCACACGTGTGAACATGTGCAGCACTTCCGCACGTCTGCACGCAGTGCAGCGTTTGGCCGGCCCTGGTCTAACCGGTATGGTCACGAGTCCAGGAGAGTCGCTGCAGCCGACGTTATGTCGTTAGCAAAGACACTGACTTCGGTCGTCTGCCTCCACAGCCACTTCACGCCATATTTCGCCACACTGTCCTAACGGATACGATCGTCACACGTCCCACATTGATTTCTGAGATTATTTCATGCAGTGTTGCTTGTCTATTAGCACTTACAACTCTATGCAAAAGCTGCTGTTCTCGGTCGGTACGTGAAGGCCGTCAGCTACTGCGCTGTCCGTGGTGAGAGGTAATGCCTGAAATTTGGTTTTCTCTGCACACTCTCCCCCTTCGATTTCCGGAACGGAACGTCCCCAGCGTCTACCTCCAACTACCATTCCGCGTTTAGAGTGTGTCAATTCTCGCTGTGCGGCCATAATCACGAAGGACACCTTTTCACATGAATCACCTCAGTACAAACGGCAGCTCCGCCAATGAACTGCCCATTTGCACATTGTATACGCGATACTACCACCATCTGTACATGTGGATATCGTTATCCCATGATTTCTGTCACCTCAATGTTTATGTATGTATGTATGTATGTATGTGTGTGTGTGTGTGTGTGTGTGTGTGTGTGTGTGTGTGTGTGTGTGTGTGTATGTGTTTGTGTGTGTGCTTCTGTTGCTGAAAGGAGTGAAATGTTGTGTAGTCTATTATTTCATATTAAGTTATTGACCGATTCGACAAGAGGCTACGACGTACTCATCTAAATTCACGATTATCCTCTCCTAGAGCTATCGCACAGAGCTTTCCAAACTGTGTGTTCTGACACCCTGGTGCGTCAAGTAGTAGCACCAAGAATGTTTGAGACCAGTAAATTCAGAATATAAAGCAAATGGTAAACTTACGATAAAGTGTGTTTTCAAAAGGTGTTTAATGTATTATTATACTGTACTTAGAAACGAAACAAAAAATTAATATTTCTTTATAATATAATTTGTTACAACAGAATGTCTTTTATTATTATTAGTGAAAAATGTCTCGCGGAACTATTTGTATTAGGAGGGTGGCTCCGTGAGAAAAAATTTGGAAACTTCTGCTGTAGGTCGTTCGATGCGCCAAATGTTCGAAAGAGCCACGCGAAAATACAAATTTTTCAGTGGTTCATATCTCGGGTTCTATTAGTCACTCACAGAGATAAGAGATCAAATCTTCAGGATAGCCTTCGTCTACTAATCATTTCTATACCTATCGGAAGAACGGGCAAACTGTAACAAATCGATTGATTCTTGTATAGTACATATGGTGGACCGTACGCAGCTTCTAAAATGGTATGTGTTCATGTGCCGTTCCTCAGATAACCCCGAAAAACCATCGTTTCCGGATACGAAAAGTAGCAGTTGTGGAGATGGCCACTATCATAATTTCTATTTGTGGCAGACCGTCGGATTTCTTGCCATATGTACTTAAGATTATGTTTTCGCGGAACTTCGAAAAATTTTTCGATATCATTATTCATTAGCGAGATCCGGAGGTTCAAAGTTACCGATCTTGCAAAGAAATCCGCAATGAAAAATACAGGTGAGTGGATACCATGCATAGGCTTACGGGATGTGTGATCGGGGGGGTGGGGGGGGGGGCAATTTCTGGACCCTGCTAACCAGCGAACTGAAGCACGTATGTATGGGAGAGGGCGTATTATTAATCAAAATTTTAAACAGGTGGGCGCTGGGGAAAGATAAGTTGCATCCCCCAGAATATTTGAGCTGCTGAGGTATGATGCCGACGTGGCAGTAGAAAAGAAAGACAAAAGAAGAAAACAAGAGGGGACACAGTGGGAGTGGGATATACTACAAAACATGAGAGGAAAATGAGACAGTGAGAGACATATACTGTACTAATCAGGCAAAACATTATGATCACTGCCCACTGCTATGCTGGATGCCGCCTGATGACGCTACGGGCACGTGAACCAGTAACAGAAGAATGTGATCGGAACAGACAAAGACAGGGATCGCACTACCGTAGATTTGATGTTCAGATGGGAAAATCCATTCAGATGAACGACTTTGACAAAGAGCAGATTATTCCGCAGAGTCTGTGAACGAGTATCTCGGAAACGGCGAGGCGCTGGTCGAATGTTCACGTGGTACTGTCGTGAGCGTCTACTGAAACAGGGAGAAGGACGGTGAAACCACCACTAGGCGCTGAATGGTTGGACGTCCACGACTCTTCACAGAACGTCGGCTTCTGAGGCTTGTCTGCTCTGTAAAGTAGGATAGACGGTGATCTGTGGCATCTCTGCCGAAGGAGCACAATGCTGGTGCACACACAAGTGCTTTGGAGCAACCGTTCATCGATACACTGTTGAACAAGGAGCTCCGGAACAGACCACCCCTATGTGTTCACGTGTTCACCCAACGGCATCCTGAATTAAAATAGCAGTGGGCGTAGGACTATCGGTATTCGACCGTCGATCAATGGAAACGTGTCAGCTCTCCGGGTGAAACACATTTTTGTTACACAATGTCGACGGTGGTCTCCACAAACGCCGATTTGGAAGAGAACGCCGGCTCGAAACGTGCAGCGCGCCACGGACGCAGGCTGGTGGTAGCAGTATTATGGCACGGGAGACAGTCTCCTGCTCTTGCGTGGGACCTGTGGTAGTACTCAAAGACACGCTGAGAGCTGCGAACCGTCTGCACTCCTTCATGCTTGATGTCTTCCGCTACGAAGATGTCATCTTTCAGCAATATAACTGAGAAATGTCCTCGAAAATTACTAGTGTAATTATCCGTGTCTCGGAGCCAGGACCATGCTGCAGTAGTTTGAGGAGCATTATAGTGACGTCACGTGGATCTTCTGACGAAGAAATTTGCCCAAGTCACATCCAATGGGAAAAAAAAAAAAAATGGTTCAAATGTCTCTGAGCACTATGGGACTCAACTGCTGAGGTCATTAGTCCCCTAGAACTTAGAACTAGTTAAACCTAACTAACCTAAGGACATCACAAACATCCATGCCCGAAGCAGGATTCGAACCTGCGACCGTAGCGGTCTTGCGGTTCCAGACTGCAGCGCCTTTAACCGCACGGCCACTTCGGCCGGCCTCCAATGGGAAACATCTGGGTAGATATAGGGCGCCATCACCGCGTACGCTAATCAGCGTTCCGTTATTTACTCGACTTACGTGACCTGTGCCTTGAGATCTAATGCACATAGCTCCAAAAACCAACCAATAAACTGCCGGATCCCTGTTACGCAGTGTGGTGTCACCGCCAGACACCACACTTGCTAGGTGGTAGCCTTTAAATCGGCCGCGGTCCGTTAGTATACGTCGGACCCACGTGTCGCCACTATCAGTGGCCGAGCGCCGCCACACGGCAGGTCTAGAGAGACGTCCTAACACTCGCCCCAGTTGTACAGCCGACTTTGCTAGCGATTCGTTTGCTACGACCTAGCAAGGCGCCATTATCATTTGCTATTTATCTTGTGATGCATGTACCGTCAGACCGATGTTCACCAATTGTGGATCTAAGTTAGTATTCCAACAGAGACGTACTATTTTTGCTAGTCTCATATCCCTGACCTGTTCCAGACCTCACCCCATCCTGCGTGAGCTTAAACGCGTGCCTTTCGGCTACCCGTCATTGTGGATTGGCTGTCTTGCCAGTCCACAACAGGCAGAATAAGGGATGTATTTCGTTCCAAAGGCGAATATGTTCTCTTCCCAATTCAGGTATCATTTGCCCAGATATAATTATTTCGCTTTACCGGTTTCGACAAATAAATTTGTCATCTTCTGAAGCCTACAAAATTAGGGGTATTACAAATCATTACAGCTGGTTATACATCTGCGTAAGGTTAAGAAGTGTTTTATAGAAACTTATTTAGTATTGGTTCACCAGATGCTCATATCTTCTTCACAGAAGCACAATCCCAAAATGTGCACAAAAATGTGCTACATTCTTGTAGACGCAGACTGACAGACTGATAATTTACAGCAAATGAATCACATCAATGTGCAGTCGCGCTCAAAAGTATCCGAACGACCTGAATTGCATTTCGCCTGATTCGCATGCAACCGGCATAACGCAGCTGTCTAGCAAGTCCTCTACTCGCTCCTCAGTACAGTCGTTTGACTGTTGAAAATGGTTCCAACAAGTCACCACTAGAAAACACTGCTTTGTATCGCAATAACTCAAGATGTAAAGTAATACCACGATAGTACATATAACAGGGAACACCTTAACACAGATAAGACTGTCCTTAAGGCTAGTAAGCTCACATTTATGTCATACCTGAAATACCTGAAATGTTACCACTCTCATTATTACGTCAGATAGGTAATGCAAGCAGTAAGTTCGTCGTATTCATGGTTTCCTCTTCAAAGTAACATACCGTACTTGTTATTTAACACAAAATTACATTAAAAATTTAAGTTATTCACGAGCAGCTAGTTGAGAATATGTATGAACTTCAAATGACACGACGAACCGTCTCGTTCGGCATATGGATTCAAACCCAGGTCATGCAGACTAAGCAAAGATTTCGTGACTGACGGAAACTAACAGTCATTCCTGACTAGGCATACAGAGAGTGATACACCTCGATTTTAGACAGTACCAGTTAGCAAATATCAACTTTAAATTACATAGTGTGAACATTTTTAACGGACGCGAATTCCTACCCAGAATCTATTGGCCCGTTAACGAACTACGAGAGATATTAAATATTGCTTCTTCACAAGTAACATACTTGAAATGCCGTGAGGGAAAGCTTTCTGTTGGACAGGGATTCAAATCCAGACCCTAATCGGACTGTTATCGAAGCACAATCAACTGTGACATATCGAATTTTCTCAGCAGTAGCTAGATGTTTTAACTGAAATTACGAGACGAAACATTAATTTTCTCCTTCCCAGGAATCCAACCCGGCACCTATCGCTGTTATATTCTAGAGAAAACGAACGTTAAATATGGGGTTGTTACACCAGCAGCGACATGTGAGCATGTTTGAACTAGAAAAAATATGACGAAGAGTTCAGTGCTGACTGGGAACCGAACCCCACACATATCATTGTTGACTACACACAAAGAGGCGTCAGCTACCGAGTTTTTCTCTACCATCAGCTGGGAATAGCATCCTTGAACTTACAGTGATCTCGCAAACACTTCTGTGTCTCACTGGAAGTCAAATACGTCAGATATCGTTAGTGTTGACAACGAATGAAAATACATCAAAAATCAAAATTATTGTCCACCAGCAGATAGGTGTTCTCATGCTAGAGCTTGATAATACATAATGAAAACTTTACTACCCTGACAGGATTCGAAACCATTCACGCGCAATATGTGGAGATGTTGAGGAATCTGCAGTTTTGAAGAAACAGCAAATTGTGGTCGAGCTGTATTGTCACGAAGGGATCAAATTCCGCGTTAAGGGCGGTCTTAGTTGCATTCCCAGTTCAGAACCAATTTTATCGACATACATAGGGTCAAATAAAAGACGGAATAAGTGTCCTGTGACCATACACAGGGTTTGTTTCGTCACTAGAAATAAATAACTAGTATAGGAAAAGTTACTGGTGATAGAGTTTCTACATGTCGCCACTCCTTACTTTATTGTGGTTCCACCTAACGTCTACTTGGTAGAGAAGGAATATCATGTTTAATGTGATTTTCAGACCACAATGCCATTATACCTTCTTCACTTGGCGTAGCCAGAAGAGAATAGAATCTGCCTCTCCCTACCAAAAAACTTCGGCAAAAGTTGGAATCGAACCGTGACCAACATCATATGAAACGATCATGAGTCCAGGAGACCACCACAACCACTTCTCTATGGCTCATTTCTCTATCATAACACCGTTGCGCCACTCAAGATGAGAATTCCGACACACAGGCTCCCTGTAGTGGTTTGCAGGATGTTCAGTAGATTCATTTACTTGGTTGACCGAATCGCCATGAACTAGCTGCCTTGGCTACCCAGTGCATACATTCGACTCTATTTTGTAACCACCGAAATAAAATGATGTAACTGCCACCTACACAGAACTGCCAACAGTGTAGGATGCAGAAATTTAAATAGGAAGTGTTCCTTTCCTTTTGAGCTACTCTATTGCGCTATCTGTTTGTTGAAAACGTCGTACAGAGCAAAATAAAAGCTGTAACTGTCTGTCTCTTAGAAGTCTAGATCCGGCCATATGCATCATCTCACAGCACTGTAGAATGCGGAAGTTCTGGAGGAACTGTTGTTGACTTTTGGAGGACCTGTAACTACGTGACAACTAGTACTGTAATGGTAAACGTCGTGCATCGTAGGTAAAATGTCGCGAGTTCGTGTAAATTCACTGCTACATTTATTTAAAACGCATTTCTGCTATCTGCTGAAGTTATCAATCTAATGGAACTTTGAACATAATTCCCTTCACTCTCAACCCAGAACAGTCGCGTGTGGAAAAAGGGCTAACTTCTGCGACATTTTTTTCTTTTGAGGTTTATAAGATGGTCAGGCTGCAGATGCATCTCAAAACTTTTGTGTTATGTTTGGAAAGAGCGCATCGTGCCAAAATACGTCAGAAAAAGTACTTTCTACATTAGCTGTCGTGTGATAGTGGCATTTTATTCTTCTTTAAACCTTGTTTGACAGCTTTAACTCAGAACAAGTTTTCTACATAAATGTAATCAATAAATTGTATGTTCATTGTCAGCCTGTTACAGATAACATCAGAGAATTCGCATATATCGTTGATGATTAATTTCCCTCTCATGTTTACTATTGCTTTAACAACACTAAAAGAAACCTTATGAAAACTGTGCACTGTATTATAAGAAATGAAACAAAACTACCCACGATGACCTTATGACGAAAGACTGTCTTAATAAAACTGAGTATCTGTACACAAGTGTGCCTCTATCGGCCCGAATTAGTAAAATTCTACTTACTTAGATTTCGATTGAGTCTGTGTTTAATTGGTATGCTGTGTCATCCTCAGGAGGTATGCAAATGTGGCATTTCATAAATGGAGTTATGTATTCCTAGAAACCCAAATTTTGCTTGCCAGCAGCGGAAAGATGTGTTATCTGTTCTGCAGCGTTGTAGGTTTTTCACCATTGCACTATGAGCCGAAAGTATTTTCTTGCGATTTCCTTACTGATGTTTGATCTGCATGATTGTAGCTCTTTCACAGGAAGCATAAAAACGTTACAGTCAGCTAGATTGGAACCGCAAACCACAATAGGAAACTTTTCAGATGTCGGCACGTTACCACAGAGCTAGCGAAGTGGTAGGTGTCTCTGCTCTCTCTCTCACGAGGCCAATAGTGACTAGAACTCGTAAACCGCTATTTAATAGAAGAGATTAATTTCGATTTCCACGTGCAACGTCTTTCCTGTGCTGAAAACCGTAAATTTGCAATCTTTTGTCACACCTCAAGCGGTAGTAACTCAGATTATTCAATGGGAATGACAGGAAAAATCAAGTGAACTTTAAAGCTTAACTCCATGCACATCAGGAAGTAACTCGTCGATCACAGTGTTGCCAAACATACCTTGCCTTGTTGCCAAATCTCAGTTACATTACCAGCAGGAAGAAGACAAACCGATGTGATCCTACAGTGGGCTGGGAAGTGCCCATAGCTGGCGTCTCCAAGATGTGGCTGCTACGGCCCGGAATACGTAATGTGTCTGATTCGCATATCTGTAACTAGGTTTAGGGACTGGAGCGTAGTTACTAATAATACTCCGAACTGACTGCAAACTAAGCATCATAAATAAGTAACTCTCATAGTTGTTTTTATATTTCTTTCTTAAGTGTTCTCAAAACTAAGAAACTTATTCACGGACGTTTTCGTGTCCCACCATTGGCCGAGCATAACAAATAAATAAAAATAAAAAAAGAATTTGTCTGTGTGTGTGCGTGTGTGTGTGTGTGTGTGTGTGTGTGAGAGAGAGAGAGAGAGAGAAATTAAAAAGAATGAGGGAGAGAGTAAAAAATTGTTGTAAAGAAATTGAATCACTGAATGTAAATAAATCTTTCATTAAAATGACACGTCCCCCAGCATTATGAAATGTCGATTCATGATCTATGGAACAAGTATTAATCCAACCAAAAAAATGTATGTGAAATCTTATGGAACTTAACTGCTAAGGTCATCAGTCCCAAAGCTTACACACTACTTAACGTAAATTATCCTAAGGACAAACACACACACCCGTGCCCGAGGGAGGACTCGAACCTCCGCCGGGACCACCCGCACAGTCCATGACTGCAGCGCTTCAGACCACTCGGCTAATCCCGCGCGGCATTAATCTAACCAAATCTAATCTAATCTAATCATGTATTTCTGGCTAGCCATGAAGAGTCATGAATTACCGAAATTTTCGTCAATACCAGTAACCAAATCTAAACTTGAAAACAAAATGCTTCAAATGGCTCTGAGCACTATGGGGCTTTACAGCTGAGGTCATCAGCCCCTAGAAATTGGAACTACTAAAACCGTAGTGAAAATAAAAGACGACAGTTTTGTAATAAACCGGGACTTCTATCAAGACCCTTTCGTCCCTGTTAACTAAACACGAAAGATGTCTGATATACCTCCATTCAGTAGTAACAAAGGGTGCATGGATTTAAAGATGAGCCGGGCGGAGTGGCCGAGCGGTTCTATTTGCTACAGTCTGGAGCCGCGCGACCGCTACGCTCGCAGGTTCGAATCCTGCCTCGGGTATGGATGTGTGTGATGTCCTTAGGTTAGTTAGGTGTAAGTAGTTCTAAATTCTAGTCGACTGATGACCTCAGAAGTTAAGTCCCATAGTGCTCAGAGCCTTTTTAACCATTTAAAGATGAAGCACAGGATGTGAAGTTCTGTGACGGAGATACGTACCCAACATGTAATCGGATTGTTAACTAAGTAAAATCAAATGTTACGTATCGGTTTCTCTTACCAGCTGCTAGGTGTTTAAATCTAAAATAAGGATACAAATATTTGTGCCTGAGTGACAATCGAACCGCACACCTATCGTCCTTCTTTATCATCCACGAATATAGCTGAAGTATCAATTGCTTACTCACCAACAGTAAGATGTGTGCGTGTATGACCAGAGATAACGACACCTATTGCGATTGTTGGTAACACATGAACGGACATTAAAAATGCACGTTAATTTTCCCTAGCAGCCCGGTGTGCACGTGACAGGGCTTGAAATGAAATTATGAATATTTTTTTACTGGATCTAGATTTGTACCCACATACTTAGCTTTGGGGGAGACCTAGAGAACAGTATTGGGGAAAGGAACGAAATGATTGAACTGTACTGTTCCGAGAGCTTCAGATCCTCGAAAGAGGAGATACGAATTCGAATCACAGTCCAGCACCAAATTTTTTCAGCGTCTCTAGTTCAATGGAGGAGAAGTAAAATAAGTGCACTGTTCCTTTAAATGGCTATCAGTTCATCAAATAAAATAAAATTTTCTAATGTAAGTTTACTGGCGGGAGTATTTCTGTTTACCGTGACTTCCGCATGTATTTCCCAACGTAAACCGGATCTGCCCAGTTGGTAATGAATGAAAGTGATGTTTAATGCGGATTCTGGATTATAACGTCTTTCTCTTGAGGTTTATTAGAGGTAAAGTAAATCTGTTTGTGCCTCTTAAAAGTAAATGCCTGAACCCAGGAATTGCGCCTGTGATAGCTCGTTCCACCAGACCATTGTGGCCGCATTTCCCAGCCCCAGGAGTGTGCTGTAACGGATGATGTGCTTAGCTTACAAAATTAGTCACGACGGAAAAAAATGCGATACTATTAAATGGTCAAGTAGAACCAAGCTTCTGATGCAGAGATTATGCTATTCCCATGTCAGCAAGATGTAGAGACTCTTCTAGGCATCATAGCCTCGATGTGAAGCCATTTTGAAATTTTCACTAATTCAGCAAATTTATTAGTTTGAAAAAATCCACTGTGAAGTGTGAAGTTACCGTCATTATTACTATCATTTTCTTCATACCGCTGCTGGAACACATGTGCTTGAAGATCATTTAATGCCTTTTGGTCATTATAGAAGCAGTTGCCCAAGAACAGGTTCTTTCCCTGTCTACGAAAACCTTTTCATGTTAATATCAAACATCAGCTATTACTCGCATATTACATTAAAACTAAAGTAATTGATGAAGACGTTACTTGATAGCAAAAACGCGCTGCCTTTCTTCATTTACTTATGCCTAGAAATGGCTGTTGAATACTGCCAAACCAAAAGCCAAGGGATCTTACTGCCTTCAGATATACATCACTGTCAGTTCTTCCATATGATTTGGTCTACGTGACCTGTTTCAAGTTGTGTATGACAGAGAATGATTTAGAAACTCAATTGTTTTCCTTTGTAATAAACAGAGCTATTTTCATTCTATGCTATCCAAGTTCAAAATTTTCGAGATATTAGTTCAAATTTAATATTCGCTTCTATAATGTAGGAAAGTATTTCACAGTTGCAAAACCCGCATCCATAAGTACACCCCACAATAAATTCTGTGTGTATGCAATGCATACGGATTGTAGAATTTAGAGGTGCTCTCTCTTCCACTTCTGTATACAATAAACCTTATCTAAACTGGCCCTTTACCATTACAGGCTTTGGGCAGTGCAACATCATACTGATAATAGTACTGTGCTTATACTGACAACCTCACAGTTCGTTTTACCTGATTTCGTAATCATTTAAATAAAACATGACCTTCCAGTGGAAGACATTTCGTCCCCCTTGTCCTGCTGTGAAACTTGTCAGTAAGTTTTTACCTTCCAACCAGCGAAATGTGTCAGAGTACAGCCTGTAAACCATTCACAAACCACGATTTAATGCCGTTAAGACGATTTCTTCAAACATTGTCGTAGCTGAAGAAATTTAGTTTCTTCTTACATTGTCTACACAACAACGTTCACAGATATCTCAAATAGGAAAAGCTCTTTATGCAGGTACGAAGGTTGTAAAACAAACTTCCCACAGTTTCTGTCAGGGTGCTCTTTTCATCTGAGAACATTGCGTAAGTATTTTGTCTAAGAGGTATCACAAGTAGTGTTCCTGTAGCTGTGGGAATCATTAGTTGAAAACGAGTTAAACACCAAGGTGTACAGTACTGCTAAAATTCAAAATTTTTATCAACCCAAGTCTGCGTTCATCCACAAACTGAGGCGTATTTATGATATTGAAGCTACACTGTGTATCCCTGTCTTCCTTGAGTGGGCATTGGAAGGCGTTTACACACACATTTACAGTAGTATGAATACTTTGAACGCTCTAGTTAACGTTGCTCTCATAAACTAATTTTGTTTTTTAATCCTTCTGGGTCATCAGCGTGCAATATGTATTGTAGATAAAGTGTTAGACAAAAAATCATACTGCTGAGTCGTTCACATAAGGTGGACAATACAGTCGTGCTTCCCTCAGAATTCTATGTCCGGCAATATGCTCGATCTGGTAACATTGTAGACTGCAACACTTCCCGGAGGAAGTCTTGACTGTAGTCTCAGTACATCACTCTTGACCACGACTGTAGTCTTGAGGTAAAACGCCAGACTAGCTAGTACGACGTCTGGCAACTGAAAGCACACGTTGACAACATTTTTATCGCCCCTTTCCACTTGGTGCTGAAGCTATGAGTGTAATTCAAGCGAATCTACAATATATTTCGCTCTCTGTCACATTGGTAATAACAGTTTCGTTCAACATTATTTTAGCGAGACATTTCTTGGCTGACCATCCCCCTCTGAACACCGCATGTGTCTGAGTTTTCTGGGACCCGCTTTCTGCCTACTGGCGGGGGCTGAGGCACTGCGCTGTCTCGCCTTCTGCTGACAACGTCTGCTCCCCTCCTCACTCTAGACGGTGTAAAATACTTGTTGTTAAGTGGTGACCCATAAAATCTGTCTACGATTTGTGTTTCACACTCGATAGCAACGGAGGCACTAAACCGTTTTTATTTCATAAGTATTTTATTACACTAGTATGCAATACATCAATGTGGCAGAGAATTAATTTCATTGTTTCTGATCCAGTGTGCTATAATTGAAGCATCACATCCTGTTCTTTTTCCTTTCACAGGAGATTCTTCAAATAATTTATTTTTGTCATGGATTCATATTATTAGTCAACGCACAGAAAGTAAATGCTATGTAATGTGTCTGGTTTCTTTCTTTGAGTCCCTATGGTAAATGGACGCGAAACATTGTGTCAATACCTTTCAGAACCTGCTCTATAGCTACCCAGGCAAATTGTGTTTTGAGGTCGATACATTAATTAATGGAGAAGTGAACGTTGTTCAAAAGTGATATTTAAAATATTCAATTGGATTTAAGGCGTCAAAATTGCCCATATTTGAAGCCACACAGAGAAAAAGTAAGTTGTTAGAACCGCTGTTAGCAAATGTCTGCAGAGAGTTCCTAATTGCTACTGTGGAAAATTAGCATAGAGGCCCTATAGTAATCAAGAGGTTTATTTCCATCTTCAGTTCAGACTTACATGCCAGGGTGATAAGTAAGAACAATATTGAAATTCGTATTGCTGATGGTCGATTCGAATTTCTTCAGAGACACTGTATTGTGAAGCAGCATGGCAGTCAGAAAGCCGAGATCTATGACCATTAACACAACTTACTGAGTCGAGCTACCAAGAGGGCCTTATGTGTAAAGCTTTTCTTCCCATTTCGTCACAGAATTTTTTTGGAAATTCACAGCTCCATAAAATAAATTAGAAAAAGAAAGCTCACACACACTGGCCCCAACCACTGTTACAACTGACAACTCATTGAGCCGTCGCGACACGAGACACGGGCAGTACCACAGGGCTACGGACACACTGCTGCCAGCATGCCACTCTCATCATGGTATTGGTCGCTCAGCGTCATAATGCATCCTAAAAGATAATAAAATTTGCTACTTAGTTGAAGAATAGCATTTCTTTAGCCAAAAAACTGAATTTTCTGGCTCAGTGTCTTAGTTTACATGATGATTATATAGCACGAGTCAATCAAATGGAAAGGGACTATCAACTGAATTTAGTGCGTCAGTTCAGTACCATACGCCAAAGTGATTGCGCTATCACAGTGTTGCCAAATGTTTATGACGATCTTGCCAATTCTCAACTGTGCTAGGAACAACTCTGTATAGCGGTATGTGAGGAGAATCCCATGCTCGTGTCATAGGTGGATACGGAGAGGAGGCACAGGGTTTGGTTAATATGCAGCGTTTTCTCCTACCAGCTGTGTCAAAGATTCAGGTGTATAATCTCAAATCATAATTACAGTTTCCCACAAAATATACACGAATAAAATACTTACCTTGTTAACTTTGTGACAAAAGATTATTTCAGTACAATAAAAAGTCGTTGGAAATCATCTTTGTCCACCTGTCACGAAACGTAAGATACCAAACACTTTGCACCTCGAAACCGATTGCATCTATGTGCAGTCTTGTGATCATACAAGTAGAATTTCATGAATTGCACGAGAATGTAGAAAAATGTTCGTGTGAATGGAAGCTATAAGAAACACAGTTAACTAATTATTCTGTGTCACGTAATAATCAATTCATTTGAGACTTCAGAAGAGAAGAAACTCAAAATTATGACCATTAAGACAGAAACTAAAGTGCAGATGCGGGCACTGTGCAGATCTATACAAATAGTGTTTACTAACCAGCGTATTCATTGCTTTCGTAATGTTTCCCTCTTGTTTAGTCTTCTAATGTTGAACTGGATCCACACCCATGAGTCTGATTATTTCTTTGTCTCCTTCCATCTACTATCTTTGTGTGTTATTGCTCGGTGTTCAAAAAGCAAAATATTATGCCTGCTCCCGCGAGGTATTAGAACGAGGTCGCAAAAAGGCTAATTATTTATAATCAAAATACACTGAGACACCAATTTGTCTGTCGTCATGGTGTTAAGTCGACAGAAATAGTTGGGTATCATTGCCTGCATCACCGGCATCCAGTTGTCGTCTTCTCTTACTGAGATTTTCATATTTCCCTTAGCACAAAACACCGAGATAAATTAGTATATTCTGCGTGACGAAACATCCCACATTCCATTCATCCTGATCCATTCGTTGCGTGCATCGGCAGCAATGACTGATAGGAAAGCTGCTGTGAGGTGACGAATAACAATAACAATGGTAATAATAACAAATCCGTAGTACAGGGTGTTAACTGCATTACAGACAATTGTTAACGATTAAGAAAATAACCAAGAAAGGCTGAGTGTTTAATTGGCGTGCTGCCTAGGTGTTCTTACCACTTTGTTACTGAATTCTGTTCTGGCTGTTTGCAGAGAGAAAAGAAAGAACCTTGTAGCCATAAACATCGCTAGTACAACGAGATATTACCTATCAACTATCCTTGTTTTACATCACGAGACGAACATGGCGTCACCGAGCTGATATTTGAATTACATTTCTGTTTTCTCTCTCTCCCCCTCTCTCCTTAATTTTCTTTTATTTTTTGAGGAAAGCATCGAGAAGCGACTTTTAAGTGTGTTATTGCGTAATTCCAGTTATTGACAGTCTATTCTTGCTCGCATTCAGTGGGGTGAAACCTATCACAGAAGCAAGCAAAACACAAATATTTCTTGCACCATGCACAACACTTAACGAAATCTCGCTGTACTGACGTGTTGTCCGATATATTGCACGGAAAACATATCTGATTCATGTTGCTAAATACAAATCTATCAGATATCAATTTGGAAGCATACCAAGCGTATAAAAGTATTTCTTGAAATACGCAGAAAGGCCCATAGAGGTATTCGACTGAAACATAGCCATGACCAAGATTGTAACTGGGGTCGACAGCATCGTCGTCTACCACCTTGACAACTCGAACGGTGACAGTGTTCGGCCGGTTACTGACGTTTACTGGTATCAAAGCTACAGCATGAAAACACAGAAATATTAATAACCTGATCATTAACTTTGGAACCCATAGTAAAGTAAAGCAGTCACGAGTCGGAAGATTGGTTTGAACACCACAGAGCTTTAATAGGTACGGTCTTGTTGGAGGTGGTATGCCATTGCTTTCCTCTGTCCTTTGAGTTGATTTACCAATCCAGTTAATAGGGTAACCTACAGTTGAGCGTGACTTTCGGACCACAGTGCAATTCGCCATTTTTCACGTCATCAAACACTGCCCGAGGGGAAATAAGTGTAAAATGGCACATAAAAAATGGCACATAAGAATGATGGAACGAACTATCGCAGGTGCAATTCCTGGGTTCAGGCATTTACTTTTAAGAGGCACAAACAGATTTACTTTACCTCTAATAAACCTCAAGAGAAAGACGTTATAATCCAGAATCCGCATTAAACATAACTATCCTTCATTACCAACTGGGCAGAGCCGGTTTACGTTGGGAAATGACATAGGCGGACGTCACGGTAAACAGAAATACTGCCGCCAGTAAACTTACTTAGATTAGAAAATTATATTTTATTTGATGAACTGATAGCCATTTAAAGGAACAGTGCACTTATTTTACTTCTCCTCCATTGAACTAGAGACGCTGAAAAAATTTTGTGCTGGACTTTGATTCGAATTCGTATCTCCTCTTTCGAGGATCTGAATCTCTCGGAACAGTACAGTTCAATCATTTGGTTCCTTTTCCCAATACTGAAGTCTTCTGTAGGTCTCCCCCAAAGCTAAGTATGTGGGTACAAATCCCGATCCAGTAAAAAAATATTCATAATTTCATTTCAAGCCCTATCACGTGCACACCGGCCTGCTAGTGAAAATTAACGTGCATTTCTAATGTCCGTTCATGTGTTGCCAACAATCGCAATAGGTGTTGTTATTTCTGGTCAAACACGCACACATCTTACTGTTGATGAGTAAGCAATTGATACCTCAGCTATATTCGTGGATGATAAAGAAGGACGATAGGTGTGCGGTTCGATTGTCACTCAGGCACAAATATTTGTATCCTTATTTTAGATTTAAAGACCTAGCAGCTGGTAAGAAAAACCGATACGTAACATTTGATTTTACTTAGTTAACAATCCGATTACGTGATAGGTTCGTATCTCCGTCATAGAACTTCACATCCTGCGCTTCATCTTTAAATGCATGCGCACTTTGTTACTTCTCAATGGAGGTATATCAGACATATTTCGTGGTTAGTTAACAGGGACGAAAGGGAATTGATAGCAGTCCCGGTTTATTACAAAACTCTCGTCTTTTATTTTTAAGTTTAGATTTGGTTACTGATATTGACGAAAATTTCGGTAATTCATGACTCTTCATGGCTAGTCAGAAACATATGATTAGATTAGATTAGATTAATACTTGTTCCATAGATCATGATTACGACATTTCGTAATGATGTGGGACGTGTCATTTTAATGAAAGATTTATTTACATACCATGATCCAATTTCTTTACAACGATTTTTTACTCCCTCTCTCATTCTTTTTTATTTTTATCTCTCTCTCTCTCTCTCACACACACACACACACACACACACAACACACACACGCATACACACACACACACACACACACACACACACACACACACACACATTTTTTTTATTTGTTTGCTATGAAAGGAGGGTATAAGATGAACATCAACAAAAGCAAAACAAGGATAATGGAATGTAGTCGAATTAAGTCGGGTGATGCTGAGGGAAATAGATTAGGAAATGAGACACTTAAATTAGTAAACGAATTTTGCTATTTGGGGAGGAAAATAACTGATGATGGTCGAAGTTGAGAGGATATAAAATGTAGACTGGCAATGGCAAGGAAAGCGTTTCTGAAGAAGAGAAATTTGTTACCATCGAGTATAGATTTAAGTGTCAGGAAGTCGTTTCTGAAAGTATTTGTATGGAGTGTAGCCATGTATGGAAGTGAAACATGGATGATAAATAGTTTAGACAAGAAGAGAATAGAAGCTTTCGAAATGTGGTGCTACAGAAGAATGCTGAAGATTAGATGGGTATATCACATAACTAATGAGGAGGTATTGAATAGAATTGGAGAGAAGAGGAGTTTGTGGCACAACTTGACCAGAAGAAGGGATAGGTTGGTAGGAAATGTTCTCAGGCATCAAGGGATCACCAATTTAGTACTGGAGGGCAGCGTGGAGGATAAAAATCGTAGAGGGAGACCAATAGATGAATACACTAAGCAGATTCAGAAGGATGTAGGCTGCAGTAGGTACTGGGAGATGAAGAAGGTTGCACAGGATAGAGTAGCATGGAGAGCTGCATCAAACCAGTCTCAGGACTGAAGACCACAACAACAACAACAACAACATGCTCGACTATCGACGACGCATCAAAATATCCGTGAATGAATTTCTTAGTTCTGACTATGCATACGAAAGAAATATAAAAACTGCTATGAGAGTTACTGATTTATGATGCTTAGTTTGCAGTCAGTTCTGAATATTATTAGTAACTACGCTCCAGTCCCTAAACCTAGTTACAGAAATGCGAATCAGACGCATTACGTATTCTAGGCCGTAGCAGCCACGTCTTTGAGACGCCAGCTATGGTCACTTCGCAGCCTGTTGTAGGATCACATCGGTTCGTCCTCTTCCTGCAGGTGCTGTAACTGAGATTTGGCAACAAGGTAAGGTATGTTTGGCAACTGTGTGATGGATGAGTTACTTCCTGGTGTACACGGAATTAAACCTCAAAGTTCACTTGATTTTTCCTGTCATTACCATTGGATAATCTGAGTTATTATCGCTTGAGGTGTAAGAAAGGATTGAAAATTTACTGTTTTCAGGCCAGGAAAGTCGGGTTACGTCAAAATCGCAACTAATCTCGTCCTTTATATAGCGGTTTACGAGTTCCAGACACTATTGGACTCGTAAGAGGTAGCCAGATCCATACCTCTTCGCTATTCTGTCGTAAGGCGTGGGCCTGTGAAAAAGCGTCTGTTATGGTTCGCGGTTTCAGTCTCGGTGACTGCAACGTTTTTATGCCTTCTGTGAAAGAGCTATATGCAGTCAGATCAAACATCGATAAGGGAATCGCAAGAAAATACTTTCGGCTCATAATGCAATGGAGAAAAACTTACAGTGCTGCACAACAGATAACGCCTCTTTCCGGTGCTGACAAGCAAATTTTGGGTTTCTGGGAATACATAACTTAATTTGTGAAATGCCAGATTTGTATACTTCGTGAGTATGACACAGCGTACCAATTAAACATAGGCCCAATAGAATTTTAAGTGAGTAGAAATTTATTAATTCGTGCCGATAGAGGCACACTTGTGTAGAGATACTCAGTTTTAATGAAACTTTCGTCATAAAGTTATCGTGGGTAGTTTTATTTCATTTCTTATAATACAGTGCACAATTTTCGTAACGCTTCTTTTAATTAGTCATCAACAATACATGCGAATTCTCTAATGTTATCTATGACAGTCTGACAATGCATATGCAGTTTATTAATTACATGAATGTAGAAAATTTGTTCTGATTTAAAGCTGTCAAACATGGTATGAAGAAGAATAAAATGCCACTACCACACGACATCTAATGTAGAAAATACTTTTCTGACGTATTTTGGCACGATGCCCTCTCCCAATACATAATACAAAAGTGTTTCGATTTGCATCTGCTGCATGGCCGTCTATTAAACCTCAAAAGAAAAAAAATGTCGCAGAAGTTAGCCCTTTTTCCACACGCGACTGTTTTGGGTTGAGAAGGGAATTATGTTCAGAGTTCCATTAGATTTGTAACTTCAGCAGACATCAGAATTGCAACCACGACATCGTGCCTGTGTGTCAGAGTTCTCGTCCAGTGTGACGCAACGGCGTTACGATAGAAAAATTAGTTACAGAGAAGAGGATTTGGTGGTCTGATAGGTTCGTATACTTATGGTCTAGGTCAGATTCCAACTTCTGGGGATGATTTTCGATAGGGAGAAACATATTCTATTCTCTTCTGGCTACGCCAAGTGAAGAAGGTATAATGGCATTGTGGTCTGAAATTCACATTAAACATGATATTCCTTCTCTACCAAGTAGACGTTAAGCTGAACCACAATAAAGTCAGGAGTGGGGACATGTAGATAATCTATCACTCTTATACTAGTTAGTTATTTCTAGTCACGAAACAAACGCTATGTAGGGTCACAGGACACTTATTCCATCTTTTATTTGAACTTCTGCATGTCGAAAAAATTGGTTCTGAACTGGGAATGCAACTAAGACCGCCCTTAACGCGGAATTTGATCCCTTCGTGACAATACAGCTCGACCACAATTTGCTGTTTCTTCAAAACTGCAGATTCCTCAACATCTCCACATATTGCGCGTGAATGGTTTCGAATCCTGTCAGGGTAGTAAAGTTTTCATTATGTATTATCAAGCTCTAGCATGAGAACACCTATCTGCTGGTGGACAATAATTTTGATTTTTGATGTATTTTCATTCGTTGTCAATACTAACGATACCTGACGTATTTGACTTCCAGTGAGACACAGAAGTGTTTGCGAGATCACTGTAAGTTCAAGGATGCTATTCCCAGCTGATGGTAGAGAAAAACTCGGTAGCTGACGCCTCTTTGTGTGTAGTCAACAATGATATGTGTGGGGTTCGATTCCCAGTCAGCACTGAACTCTTCGTCATATTTTTTCTAGTTCAAACATGCTCACATGTCGCTGCTGGTGTAACAACCCCATATTTAACGTTCGTTTTCTCTAGAATATAACAGCGATAGGTGCCGGGTTGGATTCCTGGGAAGGAGAAAATTAATGTTTCGTCTCGTAATTTCAGTTAAAACATCTAGCTACTGCCGAGAAAATCCGATATGTCACAGTTGATTGTACTTCGATAACAGTTCGATTACGATCTGGGTTCGAATCCCTGTCCAACAGTAAGCTTTACCTCACGGCATTTCAAGTAAGTTACTTGTGAAGAAGCAATATTTAATATCTCTCGTAGTTCGTTAACGGGCCAACAGATTCTGGGTAGAAATTCGCGTCCGTTAAAAATGTTCACACTATGTAATTTAAAGTTGATATTTGCTAACTGGTACTGTCTAAAATCGAGGTGTATCACTCTCTGTATGCCTAGTCAGGAATGACTGTTAGTTTCCGTCAGTCACGAAATCTTTGCTTAGTCTGCATGACCCGGGTTTGAATCCATATGCTGAACGAGACGGTTCGTCGTGTCATTTGAAGTTCATACATATTCTCAACTAGGTGCTCGTGAATAACTTAAATTTTTAATGTAATTTTGTGTTAAATAACAAGTACGGTATGTTACTTTGAAGAGGAAACCATGAATACGACGAACTTACTACGTGCATTACCTATCTGACGTAATAATGAGAGTGGTAACATTTCAGGTATTTCAGGTATGACATAAATGTGAGCTTACAAGCCTTAAGAACAGTTTTATCTGTGTTAAGGTGTTCCCTGATATATGTACTATCGTGGTATTACTTTACATCTTAAATTATTGCGATACAAAGCAGTGTTTTCTAGTGGTGACTTGTTGGAACCATTTTCAACAGTCAAGCGACTGTACCGAGGAGCGAGTAGAGGACCTGCTAGACAGCTGCGTTATGCCGGCTGCATGCGAATCAGGCGAAATGTAATTCAGGTCGTTCGGATACTTTTAAGCATGACTGTACGTGTTACCCTGTAATATCAGCAGCAAGGAAAATGTATAAAAGTGGAAGTAAATTACATAAGAAAATCATATGTAACAAATCAGAGAAAATTGGCACATAATTCTAACATATAAATGAAATGGGCTGATTTTAAGGTTTTGTAAGTGATGCTATACAATCAACATAAAGTGTATTTTTCAATACAATTTTATTGTTCAACAGATCTTTTGAATTTACACTCCTGGAAATTGAAATAAGAACACCGTGAATTCATTGTCCCAGGAAGGGGAAACTTTATTGACACATTCCTGGGGTCAGATACATCACATGATCACACTGACAGAACCACAGGCACATAGACACAGGCAACAGAGCATGCACAATGTCGGCACTAGTACAGTGTATATCCACCTTTCGCAGCAATGCAGGCTGCTATTCTCCCATGGAGACGATCGTAGAGATGCTGGATGTAGTCCTGTGGAACGGCTTGCCATGCCATTTCCACCTGGCGCCTCAGATGGACCAGCGTTCGTGCTGGACGTGCAGACCGCGTGAGACGACGCTTCATCCAGTCCCAAACATGCTCAATGGGGGACAGATCCGGAGATCTTGCTGGCCAGGGTAGTTGACTTACACCTTCTAGAGCACGTTGGGTGGCACGGGATACATGCGGACGTGCATTGTCCTGTTGAAACAGCAAGTTCCCTTGCCGGTCTAGGAATGGTAGAACGATGGGTTCGATGACGGTTTGGATGTACCGTGCACTATTCAGTGTCCCCTCGACGATCACCAGTGGTGTACGGCCAGTGTAGGAGATCGCTCCCCACACCATGATGCCGGGTGTTGGCCCTGTGTGCCTCGGTCGTATGCAGTCCTGATTGTGGCGCTCACCTGCACGGCGCCAAACACGCATACGACCATCATTGGCACCAAGGCAGAAGCGACTCTCATCGCTGAAGACGACACGTCTCCATTCGTCCCTCCATTCACGCCTGTCGCGACACCACTGGAGGCGGGCTGCACGATGTTGGGGCGTGAGCGGAAGACGGCCTAACGGTGTGCGGGACCGTAGCCCAGCTTCATGGAGACGGTTGCGAATGGTCCTCGCCGATACCCCAGGAGCAACAGTGTCCCTAATTTGCTGGGAAGTGGCGGTGCGGTCCCCTACGGCACTGCGTAGGATCCTACGGTCTTGGCGTGCATCCGTGCGTCGCTGCGGTCCGGTCCCAGGTCGACGGGCACGTGCGCCTTCCGCCGACCACTGGCGACAACATCGATGTACTGTGGAGACCTCACGCCCCACGTGTTGAGCAATTCGGCGGTACGTCCACCCGGCCTCCCGCATGCCCACTATACGCCCTCGCTCAAAGTCCGTCAACTGCACATACGGTTCACGTCCACGCTGTCGCGGCATGCTACCAGTGTTAAAGACTGCGATGGAGCTCCGTATGCCACGGCAAACTGGCTGACACTGACGGCGGCGGTGCACAAATGCTGCGCAGCTAGCGCCATTCGACGGCCAACACCGGGGTTCCTGGTGTGTCCGCTGTGCCGTGCGTGTGATCATTGCTTGTACAGCCCTCTCGCAGTGTCCGGAGCAAGTATGGTGGGTCTGACACACCGGTGTCAATGTGTTCTTTTTTCCATTTCCAGGAGTGTATATGGGAATGTTTATATGCATCAAGTTCTTCTAAAAAGGTATTTTGTAGCCCTTGTCAACTAGATGCAAAATTTCGATGTCAAGCAAGGATGGAGGAGAAAGAATGTGTGTTTCTCGATTTTGAGGTGTTCTGGAAGAGTTTACTTATTTGAATTCTCACCGTTTTTCTTGAGCAAGTACTCACGAAAGTGGTTCTTAAATACCCTCCATGTATGTCCTCTATAAAAACTCGAGCATATGCTACTTTGTATTTTATATATCCCAGATTTAAGAAATTTGTCAATAGGAGATTTCTTTTTATGTATAAATAGCAACTTGATGTCATTTTTGGTGTTCAAGGAGAAAGTGACGTCATAAATTTTACACAAATTAGCTATACGACAAGAAATGTCACTTACAAATGGGACTGTAGTGCATTTCTTTACAGTAAGGCCATTTTTATTGAGGGTAGATGAATTTATATTCTTGTTGGTTTTATTTTTGTAAAGTTTCTGTACAAGGTTTGCTTTATATCCGTTTGTGACCTCCATGTACTATAAGTTATTAAATCTGGTATCAACAGCAGAAGGGGGAAGGAGCAGCTCAAGAATATGGTCGATCACAGCGTGACAGAGCGCCGATTCGTGATTAGAGAGGTGACGAGAAGAGGCGCGCATGATGCTATCTGTTGTGGTGAGTTCCCCGTAAATGTCAAAGATAATTTTACAAGGCTTCTTAAGATGACAAACTAATTTGTCGACACCGGTCAAGTGAAATAAAAATATCTGCGCAGCTGATGACTTAATTTTATTTTGAAACCTCTAAGTAGCTTAGCAACGTCTCATAACTCAGTACCAATCAGCTCTCTCCCCACTAACAGCAACTGACAAAGCAAATTACTTACAAGGTATCCACTGCTCACAGGTCGATCTAAGTGTTTTTGCAGGTTCAAAGGTTTATCATAATATGTTTTAAGACTACCACACGCTTGAGTAGGGGAAGACAGGGTGCAGTTGCGGGGGCATAACTTTTGCCCTCGTGAGTGCCGCTACCCGCGCAGCAGTGCTCAGACTTGTTCTGATACACACCGGCACCGTTGTCAGTGAGTTTAACACTGGATGCTTGTCCACTCACTTTTTAGTTAACACGTCTCTGGTTTTTCTATCGTCTGATGTAAGTTATATCACTTACATTAATTTGAAAACTCACTTATTCATATGGTAATACATATTTGCCATATCAGTGTTCAATATATATATATATATATATATATATATATATATATATATATATGATAAACCTTTAAACCGAAAGAAACAAATAGGAACTACATTTGTGTTAATATATATATATATATATAAACACAAATGTAGTTCCTATTTGTTTCTTTCGGTTTCCTAGTTTCATCTCTGATCCACTAATGCCGACATGGTGTCCCATCGGGAGAAGGCATCATACTTCTCCACGGAAAACGTTCACTCCAGCAAGAGTTACTGCATTTACTTTCTATACTGGGCGTTTCAGAAATGATGGTCAGTATTCAGGGATATGACAGGAACGATCATTCGAAGCAAAAAAAGTCAAGGAATCATGGGATCTAAAACGCATGCCATAAGAGCTATGTGCAATTCTTGTCTTCGATTCTGTGATACAAATCTCTTTGCTTTCCATATTTTTGGAAGAAAAAATTTTTCGGTACACACGTGCTCAAAAATGCATACCTTCAAAATTGTTAGCACTTTTTCGTTAGAAGAGTTGTGTTTCAAAGTATCGATGGTGAACAATTCCTCATAGATCTTAAGGTAGGCATTTTAGAGCACATAGTCACTGAAAATTTTTTTCCTGTTTTGGTCCATACTACCACTTCCCAAAATATGGAAAGCAAAGAGCTTGCAGTAGATCCGATTTGTTTCACAGTATCGAGATTGCTCATAGTTTTTAAGGTATGCATTTTAGAGCCCATGTTTACTGAATTTTTTGTTTGGAACGATCATTTCTGTTGTATCCCTGAATATTGACCATCACTTCTGAAACACCCTGCATATAACGCATTATAGTACAGAGCAGACTGACTTTTAAACCGTTTTGTGTACGAAGCTATCATCCGTCATTCCATTTCTTTGTGACGATTTTGAATTAATTCATAGCACACGCATCAAAAAAAAATTTGCATCACCCCAGTTCCCAGAACTCCATAAGATAGACGTTGACTGTGGATATTGTACACTGACACAGTCCCTTTGAATGTTCAGACGTCACTAAACCAGCCCAAAGATTTAAATAACTATGAATGAGCAGCGCCTATTAGACGGAGGGGGTCCGACAGCCGATCAGTTCCAGTCAATCCACCAGGAAGGAGGTACACGGCTCGTGTTGTCTGTAGTTCAACCATGCTTATACTGTCAATACCGCGGTTCGATCGCATCCGCATTGTTATTTTGTGCCAGGAAGGACTCTCAACAAGGGAAGTGTCCAGGCGTCTCGGAGTCAACCAAAGCGATGTTGTTCGGACATGAGGCGCTACAGACAGACAGGAACTGTCGATGACGTGCCTCGCTCAGGCCGCCCAAGGGCTACTACTGCAGTGGATGACCGCTGCCTAGGGATTATGGCTCAGAGGAACCCTGACAGCAACGCCACCATGTTGAATAATGCTTTTAGTGCAGCCACAGGACGTCGTGTTACGACTCAAACTGTGCGCAATAGGCTGCATGATGCGCAACTTCACTCCTGACGTCCAAGCCGAGGTCCATCTTTGCAAACACGACACCACGCAGCGCAGTACAGATGGGCCTAACAACATGCCGAATGGACCGCTCAGGACTTACATCACTTTCTTTTCACCGATGACTGTCGCATATGCCTTCAACCACACAATCGTCGGAGACATGTTTGGCGGCAACCCGGTCACGCTGAACGCCAGCGAGTGCAGCAGAGTGGAAGGTTCCCTGCTGTTTTGGGGTGGCATTATGTGGGACCGACGTACGCCGCTGGTGGTCATGGAAGGCGCCGTAGCGGCTGTACGAAACGCGAATGCCATCCTCCGATCAATAGTGCAACCACATCCGCAGCATATTGGTGAGGCATTCGTCTTCATGGACGACAATGCGCGCCCCCATCATACACATCTTGTGAATGACTTCCTTCAGGATAACGACATCGCTCGACTAGGGTGGCCAATATGTTCTCCAGATATGAACCCTATCGAACATGCCTAGGATAGAATGAAAAAGGGCTGTTTATGGATGATGTGACCCACCATCCACTCTGAGGGGTCTACGTCGAATCGCCGTTGTGGAGTGGGGCAATCTGGACCAGTAGTGCCTTGATGAACTTGTGGATAGTATGGCACGACGATTTCAGGCATGGATCAGTGCAGGAGGACGGTGTGTACAGCAATCTGGACCACAACCTGTAAAGTTCCCGCTGTATGGTGGTACAACATGAAATGTGTGGTTTTCATGAGTTATAAAAAGGGCGGAAATGATGTTTATGTTAATTTCTATTCCAATTTTCTGTATATGTTGCGGAACTTTCGGAACCGAGGTGTTTTAAAACTTCTTTTGGTGTGTTTATTTAAAACTGTCTCCTCTCTGTTACATTTGTTCTAAAACAAAAACACGATTGAAAATGGTCCGCATAAGACGCTTGGTATTGTTTCAAGAAACTGTGGCAGAAAAATTAAGCAACAAAGGATGCCGTTGTGATAGCACTGACCACATTGTCCCTATAGGTAGGGAAAAGTTGTTACTATGTAATCCTTTATAAAAATTTATATCCTTACATATTATAAAAATGAGTGTAAATATGCATGTCTGTTCCACATCTCCTCCTAAACCCCTATACCGATTTCAACCAAATTTGGTACATACAGTACTTCACTTACTGTCTGAAAACAACCACTGTTGGGTAAGAACCACGTACTTCTCAAAGAAGTGGAGGTGGGGGTAAAAAACAAACGTAGCTCACGACGCAGAAATTGTCAGACTATATTCATCCAGTTTTTGAGAATGAAAGCACTTAGTGCCTTGCAACCAGCTTTACACGCAATTTCAAACCCATACGAGACTTTTTCTCGCTGTCTGTCGCGCTGTTTATGTAATAAGGCTAACGCATTAGTCGTGACCTATTAATTTATTACTTCTTCACCAGTAGCCGGCCGGTGTGGCCGAGCGGTTCTAGGTGCTTCAGTCTGGAACCGCGCGACCGCTACGGTCGCAGGTTCGAATCCTGCCTCGATCATGGATGTGTGTGATGTCCTTAGGTTAGTTAGGTTTACGTAGTTCTAAGTTCTAGGGGGCTGATGACCTCAGATGTTAAGTCCCATAGTGCTCAGAGCCATTTGAACCATTTCAATCTTCACTAAGAACTGTTTTCGTGACGCATTGTGCAGACACTTTTCACGTGTATCATTGAATGTGCTTGCAAATTTATATCATTATACGTCACATAGTTCAGGAGGTATGACGTCATTAGTAATGGATTGCGTAAAACCCAAACTGCAGGGTGAAATTCGTTACAGATACAGCTGAAAAATCTCTGAAATATACGAGACATTTACGGATGTAGACGAAGTCATGGGAAAAAAGTTCCTCAGAAATCCCCCGATTCAATTTAAATCCCCCGAAATCGATTTCAAACGAACATGGTACACATATTAACAGATGGACAGACAGTGAGGGGGAGGGGGGAGATGGGCAGGTAGGAGATGGGGAGGAGGAGGACAGAGAGAGGGGGTGCTTATGAACAGAGGGGGGGGGGGGCAAGGAGGAGATGGACTAATAGCAGGTGGGAATAAGTTCTTACCTGGTCAACGCCAGGTACTCAGCTAGTGGTTTCTGCATAGTACTTCACTTTTTATTTAAAATGCAGTCTCAAAATGTGTAAACGGCAAGCTCGTATCAATGGTGAAAACTCAGTGGTTACGTTACTCATCTAATCCTGTATCTATTAGTAACTAACAAATCCAAACTTAATTTACTTACAAAGTTAAATGATCACCTAAGTACTCATTAAGGTTCAAATATTTCTCAAACTGAAATCGCAGGCCACCATACGTTTTCGTACGTTCAGTTGGGCAGAAAAACTCATTTTTAAGTGCAAACTAGGAATTATTAAATGTCATATTTATCTTGTTGCTTAAATTCCCATTTAGCAAAACACCTCTTAAATACGCTGCAACAACTCAGTAGTTCCTTTACTTCGGCCCAACGTTCAAGAGAATGATTTTAAAAATACTGCTGCTGAGCACCTGCTGGATACTACGTAGTAAATCTGTGTAACTTTAATTCACCTCCTTCCATCGTTACTCCCTTAACCACTGGTTTAAATCGTTTAAAACACGCTAGATTCTACTGGAGTCATCGGTTCAATTAACATCATTCTCCCATGCAATTCCGTTTTGTGTAAATGCTGAAGATATTTTGCGGTGTCTCTAGTTGCCATTGTAACATAGTCATAGCATTTATTACAACCTCTACATCTACATGCATCAGGTCTGTTGCTGCTGTTAACAATGGCAAACCACTAATCCTCAAATATCTGGTAGTGATAGTAACAGATGCGCCATTCCTACTACGTAAATCAATTACTTTCTTACGTATCACTGCTAAAACAAATGCTTTCTACTTACGGTTTTAATGACAATTACGTACTATTTATTGCCTAATTTATTCAATATCTTTTGTTAATTTAGCACTCCAGTACTTTATGTCTCGTCTTAATGGAATAGTTTTAAATTTTAATTTCCTTCTTAATTGACTGGTTTCAAATTTTTAAACAGATTTTAATTCTCTATGATTAGTACTCATTTACCACCTGTAAGAGTCTAATTTGACATTTACTTCTCTAAACATTTCGCGGAGCGCAGTGCGACAACGTACAGCTTTCTCCTCTCCCAAGTTACTGTTCTCCATGTTGACTATGGAGTTACTGCTTAATGAATGTCCCTAAACTCATTTTAATACACTGCGCTATGCCGCTGCGGTGCAGCCGCTGTGTGGATCGGCTGTGGTTAGGAAAGTGAATGATGCCGTTGGAGGCGTGCGAGATGTACAGCAGGTGGTCGAAAATATGGAAACAGCGAAAACATTGCCATGTCTAACATGGAGTAAGAAACCCGTAGGCATTTAAAACAGCTTCCAGTCGTCTCATTATGCGTAAATATAGGCCATGTGTGGTTATAAAGGGACTCTGAATCCAGTTTTCGTGCATAATAGTGCCAAGTCCAGGTAACAATGACGGAGACGGATAACGTTCAAGCACCCTTCTCTCTAAAGAAGTCCACAAGGGTTCAGTAATATTGAGATTGGTGACTGTGGTTACCAGGGGAGATAGAACAATTCGTCCTCGAGCTCACAAACCAGCCCTGGACAAATACAGCTGCGTAAACGGGGACCTGTCGTCTTGATCACAGCATCGTCATTGGGGAACAAATACCAGGTGCATAAATATGAAGCCGGAATTTAGTTGCAATAATTACACTCTGTTGTTTGAAACTGATAAACAACGTTTTATTCAAAATAATTTCCATTGCTATTCATACGGCCGGCCGCTGTGGACGAGCGGTTCTAGGCGCTTCAGTCCGGAACCGCGCTGCTGCTACGGCCGCAGGTTCGAATCCTGCCTCGGGCATGGATGTGTGTGATGTCCTTAGGTTAGTTAGGTTTAAGTAGTTCTAAGTTCTAGGCGACTGATTACCTCAGAAGTTAAGTCACATAATGCTCAGAGCCATTTGAACCCATAAGACGCATACCCTAGTATTTTCCAACTCAGCGCCTCTATCGTTTCCATGATCTGTTTTGCTGCGTGTGATGGGGCGTTATCATGGAGGAACATAACCTTGTGATGTCTTTTTCCATATTCCGGTTGTTTTTCACATAATGCTCGATTTAAATCGATCATTTGCTGTTGGTAGCGGTCAGTGTTGACGGTTTCACCAGATTCTAGCAGCTCATAATAGATGACACCCTTCTGATCCCACCAAATACACAGCATTGTCTTCTTTCCAAAACGATTTCGTCTTGCAGTGAATGTCGATGGTTTGCGTGGATTCACCCATGATTTACGTCGCTTAGGATTCTCAAAATATATCAGTTTTTCATCGTCTGTCACTATTCGATGGAGAAACGACTTTCTTTTGTATCTGGCGAGCGGCATTTCACAAGTGGTCTTTCGATTTACTTGCTCTTCCATCAGTTCATGCGGAACCCATTTGCCCACTCTCTGCACCTTTCCCATAGTTTTCAAACGAAGAGAAACGAATTTTTCCGTCACACTCAGTTATTCCGCAAGTTCCTGTTGGGTTTGCATAACATCTTTATTCAGTAAGCCCTGCAATCCGTTATCTTCGAACTTTTTCGGTCGCTTCCCGCGCTCGTCGTTTTTCATGTCAAAATCACGACTTTTGAATTTTTTGAACGACTCGAAACACTATCTTTTCCCAAGAGCATGTTCGCCGAAAGCTTCGACAAACATTCGATGCGATACTGCAGCAGTTTTCTTCAAAATGATGTTCGCTAATTGTAGTTTGTAGTCACAAAACTCGACATGTTTACGGGTTTTAAAGAGATACCGATGTATGGAACTTGGGTTACTATGTGTTGACATTCGTCGTCAGCCGTTACAGGAAGCAGATGAGACGGCAGACGCGGTCTCACGGGCTCTACACTGATGGCTAGCAGCATCTATAGGGAAATTCTGGTTTGATATTTCTACACCTGATATTGTACCGTGGGATGGACGTGATCAGCCAAAATGATCACACAATCCTTAGCAGTAATCCGACCTTGCAGAATACCCATGATGCCCATAGAATACAACGGTATGGTTTTCCATGTCATCACTGAAACCCGGCCATGTTCCACACTTGCGACGTAAACTCGCCCACAATTTGGAAACTGTATGAAACAAGACTCATTCGACCGAAATGTCTTTCCTTCATTGAACTATCGTCCATGTTTCATGGATTCGACACAACATTTTCCTGCTTCGGGTGTTTACATCACTGACGAGTGGTTCTGAAATTCTAGCTCGCCCTGCAATTCCCAGCTTATGGAGCTCCTTTCCTGTTACTTTTGTGCCGACAGCGTTCGCGACTTTGGCAAGTGTCACCCTCTCACTTTTCGTCAGAATTCTCTTCACGACCGTCTCTCACGATGAATCAACACACACTTTAGTCCGCGCTCTGACTCAGCGGTTGGTGTTTTCCGCTTTTCATGTATGCGGTATGAATCTTGGACACAGTTCCTCTTGAAACACCGAACACTTCTGCTACGTTGCTTACTGAATTACCCACCATCCCAGCACCAGCAATTTTCTCACGTTCAAATTCACTTGGTTTCGACACAGTGCGCTCTCAGCTGCACAGAACACCGTTGCGACTGCTACTGATACTTGCGTCGTACTCAGGACGTTGCTAAGGTGCCGCTTGTTGTTAAATACAGCAGTGCAACTAGAGGGCCTGAAGCATGCATTTCCCGCAATGTTTGCATATTTCTGTCCAACACTTGCAGCTGCAAGAAATACCGTTCTGCAAGATGGCAAAGCCGTAGTACAGCGTCAATATGGCGTCTACGTACGACTCACGTTACAATCAGCGTGCCGTTTTTAATTCTTGTGTGCAGAAAAAGAAACCGTGGTGAACAACTATAAACGTTTGTGTGTATGGCAGCCGGCCGCTGTGGCCGAGCGGTTCCAGGAACTGCCTCGGGCATGGATCTGTGTGATGCCCTTAGGTTGGTTAGGTTTAAGTAGTTCTAAGTCTACGGGACTGATGACCACAGATGTTAAGTCCCATAGTGCTTAGGGCCATTTGAACCATTGTTTTTGTCTGTGTTGTGTGTGTGTGTGTGTGTGTGTGTGTGTGTGTGTATGGCGATTCTGCAGTTGATTGTTGGGGACTTTTGAGAGCGGCGGAGAGACCTTTCCGTCACGGATCGTTACGGGGGACGGAAGCTGGGTGCACCACTTTGCTCCAACACGATAATGCACGCACACACACAAGACATCATGGTCTCATCCACCCTACAGTCCGGACCTGGTACCCTCGGACTTCGATCTCTTTGGGTCGCTTAAATATTCTCTACGGGGAACACGCTTTGAAGATGACGAGAGAGTTTCAGTCATGCAGTGAAAACATGGCTACGCTTACAGGACAAGAGCTTTTACCAGCGGGGTGGCTGAGCAGTCTCAGACGCCTTGTCCCGGTCCGCGCGACTCCCCCCGTCGGAGGTTCGAGTCCTTCCTCGGGCTTGGGTGTGTGTGTTGTCCTTAGCGTAAGTTGGTTTAAGTTAGATTAAGTAGTGTGTAATCCTAGGGACCGATGACCTCAGCAGTTTGGTCCCATAGGAATTCATACAAATTTCCAAAATACAACGTTGACTACGGCCATAGAAGATGATCTGTCTAGAAAAATAGGACATGTACAAGATATATTGATGTATATTATGACCAAATTCTGACCCTTAACAATAAACATGTTCTGAGAAAAAATGTGGGACATTATTTATTGAACGACCCTCGTATTTCTCCATCAGTGTGGTTGACAGGTTCTCGATGGTATTCAGTGGATTTCACGAATGTGTGTATCAGCTACATTGAGCAATCGTGCCCATCTTTCTGCAAAGTGTCGCTCAAAGAGAGAGACTGCTCATGGGCGAGGTCTGTGAATGTCCCGTCAGGCTCGAGAGAGAATCGAAAACATACATGTTTGGAGTTCTTTACATGAGATTCACAAGACTATGCCATGAAATGTTTGCTGTTGAAGATACATCGACATCTACACCATACTCCGCAAATCACCTACTGGTGTGTGGCGGAGGGTACTTTCGGTACCACTATCTGATCCATTCAACCCTGTTCCACTCGCGAAGAGTGCGTGGGAAGAATAATTCTCGGTAAGCCTCTGAATTGGCTCTAATTTCTCGAATTTTCTCCTCGTGGTCAATACGCGAGATGTATGTGGGGGGAAGTATTATGTTGTTTGACTCCTCCTGAAAAGTGCTGTCCCGAAATTTCAGTAGTAAATCTCTCCGTGATGCACAACGCCTCTCTTGTAACGTCTGCCAGTGGAGTTTGTTTAGCATCTCCGTAACGCTCTCTCGCCAGCTGAAGACCCAGTGACGAAGCGCACCGCTCTTCGTTGGATCTTCTCTGTCTCCTCTATCAGTCCTACCTGATAGGTGTGGGGTCTTGCCCACTCGTCGCTAATAGTGTGCCTACGGGATTCAGCGGAATGCTATACAACAGTTTCAGACAAACAACATTAGCAGTTTTCTTTCCAGAAAGCAGACTGACAATACTTAACTTTCTTTACAGCAAAAGTCGCTAGCGAGAAGCGACGTGAAAACTGTACAGTTCTTGGTATACACAGAGTCCAAGGGAACACTTGATACTGACAGCGTAGCACAAATAACGCTGCAGACTCGGGCTGAGCATGTGCGGCCGAGACTAGCAGGAGCTGCGTTTAAATGCAGCTGTTGTAGATCGCGCGCCTGGCGCGGGGCGGTCCAATTCCGCGCACCATTGGCCGCCGTTTCTTCACTGCCTTCTCTGGTCTTTCGTTTCGCATCTTCGTTACGGCTTTTGTGGGTACGCCAGAACAATAGGGATCCCATACAGATAAACACTACTCAAGAATCGGGCAAACAAGCGCCTTATACGCCACTGCATGAGCTACATTTCCTTAAGATTCCTCCGATCAACCTGAGTCTGGTATCTGTTTTTCGCACTATCTGTTTTATGTGGTGATTCCCCTTAAGGTCGCTCTGGATAGTTACGCCTAGATATTATACGGCAGACGCTGTCTCCAGCTTTTTGACATCAATAATGTAGCTGTACAGTAGTGGATTTCGTTTCCTATGTATGCACAATATGTTACATTTATTTACGTTCAGGGTCAGCCACCAGCTCTGCAAGTCGTTCTCCAAAGAATTACTACGAGTATCTCCTGGCGTTGCTACTTCGCTATAGACGACTGCATCATCCGCGAATGGCATTAAAGAGCATCAGACGCTTTCTACTATATCGTTTATACAGGGTGTTTCAAAAATGACCGGTATATTTGAAACGGCAATAAAAACTAAACGAGCAGCGATAGAAATACACCGTTTGTTGCAATATGCTTGGGACAACAGTACATTTTCAGGCAGACAAACTTTCGAAATTACAGTAGTTACAATTTTCAACAACAGATGGCGCTGCGGTCTGGGAAACTCTATAGTACGATATTTTCCACATATCCACCATGCGTAGCAATAATATGGCGTAGTCTCTGAATGAAATTACCCGAAACCTTTGACAACGTGTCTGGCGGAATGGCTTCACATGCAGATGAGATGTACTGCTTCAGCTGTTCAATTGTTTCTGGATTCTGGCGGTACACCTGGTCTTTCAAGTGTCCCCACAGAAAGAAGTCACAGGGGTTCATGTCTGGCGAATAGGGAGGCCAATCCACGCCGCCTCCTGTATGTTTCGGATAGCCCAAAGCAATCACACGATCATCGAAATATTCATTCAGGAAATTAAAGACGTCGGCCGTGCGATGTGGCCGGGCACCATCTTGCATAAACCACGAGGTGTTCGCAGTGTCGTCTAAGGCAGTTTGTACCGCCACAAATTCACGAAGAATGTCCAGATAGCGAGATGCAGTAATCGTTTCGGATCTGAAAATGGGCCAATGATTCCTTTGGAAGAAATGGCGGCCCAGACCAGTACTTTTTGAGGATGCAGGGACGATGGGACTGCAACATGGGGCTTTTCGGTTCCCCATATGCGCCAGTTCTGTTTATTGACGAAGCCGTCCAGGTAAAAATAAGCTTCGTCAGTAAACCAAATGCTGCCCACATGCATATCGCCGTCATCAATCCTGTGCACTATATCGTTAGCGAATGTCTCTCGTGCAGCAATGGTAGCGGCGCTGAGGGGTTGCCGCGTTTGAATTTTGTATGGATAGAGGTGTAAACTCTGGCACATGAGACGATACGCGGACGTTGGCGTCATTTGGACCGCAGCTGCAACACGGCGAACGGAAACCCGAGGCTGCTGTTGGATCACCTGCTGCACTAGCTGCGCGTTGCCCTCTGTGGTTGCCGTACGCGGTCGCCCTACCTTTCCAGCACGTTCATCCATCACGTTCCCAGTCCGTTGAAATTTTTCAAACAGATCCTTTATTGTATCGCTTTTCGGTCCTTTGGTTACATTAAACCTCCGTTGAAAACTTCGTCTTGTTGCAACAACACTGTGTTCTAGGCGGTGGAATTCCAACACCAGAAAAATCCTCTGTTCTAAGGAATAAACAGTGTTGTCTACAGCACACTTGCACGTTGTGAACAGCACACGCTTACAGCAGAAAGACGACGTACAGAATGGCGCACCCACAGACTGCGTTGTCTTCTATATCTTTCACATCACTTGCAACGTCATCTGTTGTTGAAAATTGTAACTACTGTAATTTCGAAAGTTTGTCTGCCTGAAAATGTACTGTTGTCCCAAGCATATTGCAACAAACGGTGTATTTCTATCGCTGCTCGTTTAGTTTTCATTGCCGTTTCAAATATACCGGTCATTTTTGAAACACCCTGTATATACGGTAAACAGAAATGGTCCTATCACACTTCCCTGCGTACTCCGCATATTACCTACAGATCTGTCGATTTTGTTCCGTTAAGAGCGTCGTGTTGAGTTCTATCTGCAAGAAAGTCTTGAATCCAAGACTATAAGAGGAGCAAGTTCTTTCTCGTAATCTTTATACACTCTTGCAGGTATCTCATCTGATGCTGACGCCTTTCCACTACTAAGCGATAGTAGCTGCTTTGCAGTTCCGCGAGCCGAGTTAATTTATTCGGGTAATTGTCTTCTTGGCAATAGCTGTTAACAGCACCAGAGCAATAAACCTGTGCGTTCACGCTAGCAGCTCGCGAAAACGCACGGCGTGCCGCAACTGTTCTCCCGCAGATTTACACGCGGGGGAGGACCCTACAACAACACAGAACAAGCACAGGAAACCTGAGTGCTTATAGCCGGAGGAGGGTTCGAACGCAGCTCCTCTCGGATCTGGGTCCAGTTATTTAGCCACTGGGCTCTGTCGCTCAATGGTTCACATTGGCCGCAAGTATCTCTACACCCGTCACTCACTTCAGTGTAGCAGCACCTACTCAAAAAAATGGCTCTATGGGACTTAACTTCTGAGGTCATCAGTCCCCTAGAACTTAGAACTACTTAAACCTAACTAACCTAAGGACATTACACCCATCCATGCCCGAGGCGGGATTCGAACCTGCGACCGTGGCGATCGCGCGGTTCCAGACTGAAGCGCCTAGAACCGCTCGGCCACTCCGGCCGGCAGCACGTACTCATTCAGCTGTTTAGTTAAGCAAGCCGTCAGAGTACCCGCTCTCGTACGAGGTGTGGACGTTCCTCACGTTTTTCAAGTTTCGACAAAACCTAATGACCCATCTCGTCATTTCTGTGTCACTTGTTCCTTGACGGCAAAGCCTTTGTCAGAGTCAAGTAAATTAGCAACTTTCCGCATTTGATGTTCATTGAGGCGACGAGAAACTTTCCCTCTCTCTCCGGCAGTTGTTACATACCTTTTGCACACATTCTCATTGATTCCTACTGAGTATTATAACTATGAACTTGTAATGATAGTCTTGGCTGTTTCTGCACAATGTTAAGGCATGCACAATATTACGCCTCACAGCTGAACCCTGTCTGAGCATTTTCGAGTAGTTGGAAAGTTCTTTTTCGTAATACTTGAGGTATGTATTGAGAGTACCGACTGCTTTCCAGTCTATGAAATGCTATAGATATCAGGTGTAAAATACAGGAAGTGAAAGATTATCTACAATTCAAACGGGAGCCACATTGCAGTTATTAAAGTTGAAAAGCGTGAATGGGCAGCACCAGCTGAGTAGGGATGGGACACGGTTTCAGCCTCTCACCCTCTCACCAGTAGTACTGAAACTAGGCTGCAAAGGAAACCAACAAGAATCTCCGAAACGGAATTAAAGTTCATGGATGAGAAATAAAAGCTTTGTTGTTGGTCATCGACACTATAATATTGTAACACACCGCTAAGGGCTGACGGAGCAGTTTAACACAATGGATAGAGTCTTGAAAAGGGATACGAGATAAATATCAAGAAAATTAAAACAGGGGTAATGGAATATAGTCGAATTAAATCAGGTGATACTGGTAGAATTAGATTAGGACGTGAGACCATAAAATACTCCACGAGCTTTGCTACTTGGTCAGCAAAATAACTTAGATAGCCGAAACAGAGAGGATGTAAAATGCAGACTCGCAGTAGGAAGAAAAGCGTCCTGAAAAAAGAAATTTGTTAAATTCGAATTACATTTGAATGTTAGAAAGTTTTCTCAAAAAACATGTGTCTGAAAAGAAGCCTTGTACGAAAGTGAAACGGAAGAGAAAAAAAGATGCTTTTGTAATCTGATGCTGCAAAATGATGTTGAAAATTACACAACTGGCCATTAAAATGGCTACACCAAGAAGAAATGCAGATGATAAACGGGTATTCATTGGGCAAATCTATTATACTAGAACAGACATGTGATTACATTTTCACGCAATTTGGGTGCATGGATCCTGAGAAATCAGTACCCAGAACAAACACAGTAGTAACGGCCTTGATACGCCTGGGAATTGAGTCAAACAGAGCTTGAATGGTGTGTACAGGTACAGTTCCCCATGCAGCTTTAACACGATACCGCAGTTCATCAAGAGTAGAGACTGCCGCATTGTGACGAGCCAGTTGGTCAGCCAACATGGACCAGACGTTTTCAGTTGGTGAGAGATCTGGAGAATGTGCTGGCCAGGGCAGCAGTCGAACATTTGCTGTATCCAGAAAGGCTCGTACAGGACCTGCAACATGCGGTCGTGCATTATCCTGCTGAAATGTAAGGTTTCGCAGGGATCGAATGAAGGATAGAGCCACGGGTCGTAACACATCTGAAATGTAACGTCCACTGTTCAAAGTGCAGTCAATGCGAACAAGAGGTGACCGAAACGTGTAACGAATGGCACCCCATACCATCACGCCGGGTGATACGCCAGCATGGCGATGACGAATACACGCTTCCAATGTGCGTTCACCACCATGTCGCCAAACACGGATGCGACCATCATGATGCTGTAAACAGAACCTGGATTCATCCGAAAAAATGACGTTTTGCCATTCGTGCACCCACGTTCGTCGTTGAGTACACCATCGCAGGAGCTCCTGTTTATGATGCAGCGTCAAGGGTAACCGCAGCCATGGTCTCCGAGCTGATAGTCCATGCTGCTGCAAACGTCGTCGAACTGTTTGTGCAGATGGTTGTTGTCTTTCAAACGTCCCTATCTGTTGACTCAGGGATCGAGATGTGGCTGCACGATCCGTTACAGCCATGCGGATAAGATGCCTGTCATCTCGACTGCTAGTGATACGAGGCCGTTGGCATCCGGCACGGCGTTCCGTATTACCCTCTTGAACCCAACGATTCCATATTCTGCTAACAGTCATTGGATCTCGACCAACGCGAGCAGCAATGTCGCGATACGATAAACCGCAATCGCGAGAGGCTACAATCCGACCTTTATCAAAGTCGGAAACGTGATGGTACGCATTTCTCCTCCTTACACGAGGCATCGCAACAACGTTTCACCAGGCAACGCCGGACAACTGCTATTTGTGTATGAAAAATCGGTTGTCAGCACGTTGTAGGTGTCGCCACCGGCGCCAACCTTGTGTGAATGCTCTGAAAAGCTAATCATTTGCATATGACAGCATCTTCTTCCTGTCGGTTAAATTTCGCATCTGTAAGACGTCATCTTCGTGGTGTACCAATTTTAATGGCCAGTAGTGTAGATGGGTACGTCGAATATCTAATGACGACGTACTGATTCAAAATGGGGAAGAATGAAGTTTTTCGCATAAAATGGCTAGAAGGAGGTTGGCACAAAGGAACGATCGATTTGATAGTGGAGGGATGTGTGGAGCTGTGGAGGGTACATATAACTCGGGGAGACCAAGAGCTGAATGCAGTAAGCTATATCTCATCCATTTTTGTCATATTTCCCGACTTGTCTCGGCGACTTCTACGTCGCTTCGTTTGTTTTCAAACGTTAATAAGAATCATCCCGTGTGCACTGAAGCGACAGAAGTCATGGGATAGCGATATGAACAAATATACAGATGACCTTATTATCACGTGCACAAGGTATAAGAGTGCTGTGCATTGGTGGAGCTGTCATTTCTGCTCGGGTGATTGATCTGAAAAAACATCCGCCGTGACAGTGGTCGCACGACGGGAATTAAAAGATTCAAAACGGGGAATGGTAGTCGGAGCTAGATGCATGTGGCATTCCATTTCGGAAATCGTTAGTGAATTCAATATTCAAAGACCCAACTGTGTCAATACCAAATTTCAGGTATTATCTCTCACAACCGCGAACACAGTGGCTGATGGCTTTCTCTTAACGACCGAGCGCAGCGGTGTTTGCATAGAGTTATCAGTGCTAACAAACAACCAACACTGCGTGAAATAACCGTAGAAATCAATCTGAGACTCACGACGAACGTATCCGTTAGGACAGTGCGGCGAAATTTGGTGTTAATCAGCTATAACAACAGACAACAAAAGCGAGTGCGTTTACTAACAGCGCGACGTCGCCTGCAGCGACTCTTCTGGGCTCGTGACCATAGCGGTTGGACCCTAGACGACTGGAAAACCAAAGGACGGTCAGATGAGTCCCGATTTCAGTTGGTAAGTGCTGACGGTAGAGTTTGAGTGCGGCACAGACCCCACGAAGCCATGGATCCGGTTTATCAACGACGCACTGTGCAATAGTATGGGCTGTCTTTACATGAAATGATGGTGTTCGGCTACTTGGAGACAATTTGCAGCCATTCATGAACTTCATGTTCCAAAACAACGATGAAATTTTTATGGATGACAATGCTCCATGACAACGACCCAAAGTTGGTAGCGATTGTGTTCCCACTTCGCATATAAAAGTGGGAACCTCGCTAGTTCACGACAATCAGTTTCAGCCCTGACGTCGACCATGGAGGTAGTGGTCGAAAGCTTGGAGTTTTATCCTGAATTGACGCGGCATGTACACCGAGAGATTTTTATTCACGGAGAGTGTTGCACCACAGACTCAAGACAATAACATACGTTAGGTGATAGGTTAGACATTTCTATTACCTTTATGGTATGTACATTCATCGTCACTAAAGAAACCAAATAAGCTCGACATGCAGCATGACGGTGACAGGAAGACAACCCACATGTGCAAGGTACATGTGGTCAGATCTCGTAGGCTGTTTCCTATTCCAGGCCCACGTGGATGTGATGCAGCCAGCTGCCTTAGGGACCCGCAGTTGCGGCCGGCAGCCATCCCCAACTACTGCGCCGGCAGCGGAGTCCAGCTGCCGTCTACCGGTTACTCCCAGATGGAGGTCGACTTCGCACCTCACCCCATAGGCGAACAGACGGAAGCAGACATGCCAGGTTGGCTTGAACGACCAGCTGCCCACCGAGGTTCTGTGTACAGTTTTCTTTGCATGTAACAGCCAAATTCCAGGGCGAACAACATGTGAGCAGCTACCAAAATACGCACGCCAGCAAGCACGGAAAGATGAAGATAACGAAGCAAGCCTAATCAGCTGCCCCTACCTCAGGTGGCATGTCGCGTCCGCCGTCAGATACAGTGCTCAGCTACACGCAGAGGTCGCCACACGCCAGCCCTCTTTCCAGCGTGCCGACACATAGTTGTGGCTAGGCACCATGTACATGGTGCTCATGACAGGGACTTTATTATGCTTCTGCCATATCCGCAGATAAAGTTTTCCGACATTTAAAGGATCAGTTTGTGGAATTGCGATACAGTTTGTGAGCTCAGGTTGAAAGTTTACATATACATCTTCCCCACACATTCATGTTTGTTACCGAAGGCTAATCGTTACGATGATGTATGTCCATAGCTTGTCTGACGTAAACAATCAGACCATTATAAACAGCTACTCTTCTGAAATTACAATTCGGTATTGTTCATGTTCAGAATCGTAGTACAAGTTTCATATGGCAACGATATGTAGACATTGTAATTTCCCTCTCCTTCTTTCTTCCATCTATTGTCCACAGTAAAAAATGGCCAGTCCAAGTAATTAATAAACAATGTTATGAAGATTTGGGTGGAGCGAAGACTGCAATAAACTTTCGAGTTTATTTAACTTGTAACACTGAGATGGCTCCAGTTCTTCTTGTCCAGGGATCTGATTCTTGAAGCTGATAATCTAACATCAGGTCCTCATGCTTGGTTTGAACTAAATAAATTAGAAAACTGATGTCGTAGAATTTTTTACGTAAATATATTCTCCAGTAATTTTTTCACATTTTAGTGTCTCATACAATATTTTGATTTTTCACATTAACAAAGCTGAAATAACATTGTTCGCAACCTATTATACAAAAATACGTCCGGTTACGACTCTCACACTCTGCGGAAAAAAAAATATTCCAAAGGGTTTACAATTTTTCTTAACAAATGAACTCTTACTAGTTTTCGTTACATTATTAATCTCGATTATTATTTCATAAATGAATCCAGAAATAAGTATAATAAACAGTACAGGATAGCGCAATTAATAATAGAAATTTTAAGTGTACAAAAAATTCGTAATGTCAAATGTTTCTAACAAAATTATTTTAACTGTACATTCAGAACTAGTCCTTATCGATTATAACATCGGAAATAAAATGTTTTTAGAATAACTGCTTTTCATAAATTTTAGCTTGAAATGGAACTACTGTGCATAAAATTACATGAAAGTTTTCAGAAAAGCCGCTGAGATAATATTGACCTGTCCAAAATTTGAAAAATAATACTGGTATCGACAATTACTGTTGAGGAAAAGGAATGCTAGAGGAGGATGTAACATTCTCAACATGTCTTTCATTGATTCGTAAAACACTGCTGTAGTGAGTTGCATACGAATTTTCATTCTCACGGAGTCGAAATTGCAATTTTATCACAGTGGATAGAATCCCAGTGGCATTACTAGCATATTACGTGTGCACTAGCACTACAGTTCTGAAATGGTAGATATGCATGAGATGCTCATCATTTGTTGATTCGCGCTGAACTGCATTGGCAGCATGTTATTTATGTCTCTTATATTCGTGTACAGACCCCACACAAACTATCTGGTTTTCCAAATCGACTGACAGCCTGCCTAGTTCATGCCATAGATGTAGAGGAGCGTTAACGTAGGACATCGGTTCAGCTGCTTCTCCATGGGATTTTGTACTGGACTTGCGATCGATGACTTCGTAATAGCATGTATCCCTTCTCTTGCTGTACTCAGCTGTGGAATACTGCATTAGCACAGTGGTACGAGTAGTTAAATGCTCGCAGTGCCAAGTGCCTGTTGTGGGGCGCCCTTTACTGGTAGCTCAGCTGCAGGCAGACAGTGGTGGACTCAGATAGACACCAGTTGGACACTTCTATCGCTCAACCCCTGAAGCGAGCCCAAAGTCACCCGTTCCCTCGAGACAGCAGCATCTGTCAGGTGGCTTTTGTCCTCTCTCGTACTCGGCAATGCCATGTAGTGAATTAGTTACCTGTAACAAATGCTATAAAATATTGATCTAAAAAATATAAATTCATGACTGAATGTTTCGTTGAACATGAGTCTCCCTAACATTACAGTATTACACTAATTACCGGTCAATCGACTTCCAAACAAAACTGATAATGTTACGTCTTTTATAATAAAATAAAAATGGTTCTATGACAATTAGAACTTCACAGACTAAAGTCACAGGTAAAGCACAGGCAAGGTCGTCAAAAAAAGGTTCAATTACAAAACACTCACTTATTATTACTGGTTTATTATCCTAGTACTGGAAGTGAATAGGTACGTTGATTTGTTAGTTGGCATGGTTTTACTTCTGGTGCATGCAAATAACCTAATAAACTACGATAGCCGCCAATAACTTGTGGAAATATCGAAATCACCATTTCATGCATTACACTATCACAATTTTATAAGCTCTTGAACTGACTATGGTGCCAAGCTATCTATGAATGCATCAAATTTACTAGACTACACACTTCTGTCTCTTTATTTGTAGATCGTTCATTTCATTGCAGATAAGTTCACTGTACTATTTTTCTCGATACTTTGGTTAATATTTGTTGCTGAAAACTATAAATTATTTCCCCTGGAACATGCGCTAGACACACACATCTGACAATTTCAAAAAGCAAAGTACCTAATGAAAATTTAAGGAATCTTTCCTTGTTAACATAGTCTCTAACATGGTGAGTTGTACATACACATTCGCCATTAACTCATCGTACTACATTTGTAATTCATTTCTTCCATGATTTTGTTCTATTAATACCCATGTCTTATTTTTTAAATTGTATCGCATATGGACTGTTTCCAGACATCAGCTATTCTTTCTATGGACAGCACAGTAGACACAAAAAATTCTGCATCTTCGGTTTATTGGATATGTATAGCTGTAATGAGGGCTGTGTTTAGAGGGGAGCAAACTGAGCAATTGCCCATAATGGTAGCTTTTAAGAGACAGCGACATTTGTGGAAAATTGTATAAGAACCATGAGCATGAAACAAGTTCCTTAAATACACGTCTACCGTTAACAGGGCAAAAATTGGCGGTGTTCGTTAATTTCCATGCCACACGTACATTCCCAAAATTTAAATATTCTGTTCCCCACGGAATATGAGTTGACACATATGTAGAAGTATGTTACGTAGTGACGTTTATTCTCAGTGCTTTTAGCAAAAGTGAGAAATACTTTGGTACAATAATGCTAACGTGATCTTTTTATAATGTATGAGAGCCTTTTCATGTGTTTCATTTTCATTCATAATTACGTTATAATGTGGTTATATTGATTTAAGATACGGCCACACTGGTGTGGCCTTGTTAACTTTGTTAATAAATTCAACAAAAGATATCCATGCACATTTTTCTTGATAATAAACAAAATATTGTTTATTGAAACTTCACATGCGTATTTCATAAACAGAATTTTTAACACGTCAGTCAAATGATCTGTTGACTTAATATCACATTTTTATTAACATTTTTACTTCGTGCATTCCCCTGTAACAGCAGAGAGTGGCATATGCACTCTGTACGATTTTCACGCAGACGACTGAATATAGATTGCCTTAGTCTGTTAAGTTAAATGGCAAGTGACATTTCATGTGATTCCTACCTTGATGAATGTTGATTAGTGATTAGTCGATAATGACTGAAGAAAATGACTCGAAGGAACCGACTGAGTGGGGCTCAGTATCGTTTTCTGGCAAAAGAAAAACAGAAAAACACAAGAAGCATTGAAATCTGCATCAATTTGCGGAAGGGCTTCTCTTCAGTCGTTGTTGGTCCCATTCTTGCAGGATCTTTTTCTGGCCGCAGTGATGTCAGAGATTTGATGTCTTACCGGTTTCCTGATATTCATGGTAAAGTCGTGAAATGGACGTACTGGAAAATCTCCACTTGATCGGTGCCTTGGAGATGCTGTGTCCCATCGCTCGTGCGCCGACTATAACACCACGTTAAAGCTCACTTAAATCTTGATAAGTTGGCATTGTAAAATGGTTCAAATGGGCACTATGGGACTTAACATCTGAGGTCATCAGTGCCATTGAACTTAGAACTACTTAAACCTAACTAACCTAAGGACATCACACACATCCATGCCGGAGGCAGGATTCGAACCTGCGAACGTAGCGGTCGCGGGGTTCCAGACTGTAGCGCCTAGAACCGCTCGGGTACCACAGACAGAATAACCGAAGTAAACTTTGATGAAAAAGCACGATGACCACGAAACTGACACAAGGAAGACTTGCCTGCTGGACAGTTTACCTTCAAGAACTCAGGTTCCATTTCGTACATGTGCGCAGGAAACAAAACGTCATAGATGGCGTGTTACCACGACCGTCCACTGGGTTGACACGTGAGAATAACAGCTAACTTAAAGAGAGAAATTTGATATACACTACTCGCCATTAAAATTGCTACACCACGAAGATGACGTGCTACAGACGCGAAATTTAACCGACAGGAAGATGCTGTGATATGCAAATAATAAGCTCTTCAGAGCATTCACACAAGGCTGGCGCCGGTGGCTACACCTACGATGTGCTGACATGAGGAAAGTTTCCAACCGATTTCTCATACACAAACAGCAGTTGACCGCCGTTGCCTGGTGATACGTTATTGTGATGCCTCGTGTAAGGAAGAGAAATCCGTACCATCACGTTTCCGACTTTGATAAAGATCGGATTGTAGCCTATCGCGATTGCAGTTTATCGTATCGCGACATTGCTGCTCGGGTTGGTCGAGATCCAATGACTGTTAGCAGAATATGGACTCGGTGGGTTTAGGAGGGTAATACGGAACGCCGTGCCGGATGCCAACGGCCTCGTATCACTAGCAGTCGAGATGCCAGGCATCTTATCCGCATGGCTGTAGTGCAGCCACGTATCGATCCCTGAGTCAACAGATGGGGACGTTTGCAAGACAACAACCATCTGCACAAACAGTTAGACGACGTTTGCAGCAGCATGGACAATCAGCTCGGAGACCATGGCTGCGGTTACCCTTGACGCTGCATCACAGACAGGGGCGCCAGCGATGGTGTACTCAACGACGAAGCTGGGTGCACGAATGGCAAAACGTCATTTTTTCGGATGAATCTAGGTTATGTTTACAGCATCATGATGGCCGCATCCTTGTTTGGCGACACCGCGGTGAACGCACATTGGAAGCGTGTATTCGTCATCGCCATTCTGGCGTATCACCCGGCGTGATGGTATGGGTTGCCGTTGGCTACACGTCTCGGTCACCTCTTGTTTGCATTGACGGCACTTTGAACAGTGGACGTTACATTTCAGGTATGTTACGACCCGTGGCTCTACCCTTCATTCGATCCCTGCGAAACTCTACATTTCAGCAGGATAATGCACGACCGCATGTAGCAGGTCCTGTACGGGCCTTTCTGGATACAGCAAATGTTCGACTGCTGCCCTGGCCAGCACATTCTCCAGATCTCTCACCAATTGGAAACGTCTGGTCAATGGTGGCCGAGGAACTGGTTCGTCACAACACGCCAGTCACTACTCTTGATGAACTGTGGTATCGTGTTGATGCTGCATGGGCAGCTGTACCTGTACACGCCATCCAAGCTCTGACTTAATGCCCAGGCGTATCAAGGCCGTTTTTACGGCCAGAGGTGGTTGTTCTGGGTACTGATTTCTCAGGATCTATGCACCCAAATTGCATGAAAATGTAATCACTTGTCAGTTCTAATATAATGTATTTGTCCAATGAATACCCGTTTATCATCTGTATTTCTTCTTGGTGTAGCAATTTTAATGGCCAGTAGTGTATATCAAAGGGATAATCTTCCGGAAAAAGGGCATCAAGAAAAGTGGTAAGATGGTGATGCAGTCAATATCAGACACTACTGCCTACTTAGGAGCAACGCTTTGTACAGGCGAACCAATATGGCCCCCCTGTCGAATACGGGTGTTTATTAAACTTTCCTAGCGCGTGGGCAAGCTTTTTGTCTGTGTAATACTTAACTGTGAGTTGCAAACCTAAATCCGTGCTTTTTAAAAAAGATAGAAAAACTTAGTAACGTGTAAATACGAACACTGTAATTTTGCTTTTATAAAATTAAACAGAAGCAATACAAGCAATTTACATTAAATTTAGAAAGGTGATTAGTTAAATAACAAGGGGTTCCTTCCTCGCCTTTTTATCTGCAAACATGTTTATGATTTTTTCATTGTCCGGTTTCGCTGTCAGGCCTGGTTCAGTAGCAAAGACCGCAAGATAACTTGGATTATCCCGTGCTTTCGAGATATCCTTACATAATTATGTATGGCTCCTCACGCAAAAAATGACCTTACTGTTAGAGCAATTGGAAGCAGGAGCACTCGACTGTATTTGAAGAGCTGTGTTCAAATCTGGGTAAACATAGTCTAAGTTCTTTATTTTTTATCCCATTCATTGTGATGTAGCCCAAGTTCTACCAGTTTTTTCGAATAAACGGGGCCAGCACTGTGTGTGAAATGTTCTTCAGCGATTATGGACATTACGTTTTTACTTTAGTTTTGTGGTACAATTGTTCGCCGATGAGAGGCGACAATGGAGTTCTGAGCAGAGACACTGTAGTCAAACTGCAATTGTGGCCCCCGTTCTGGTTCTCAAAAATGGTTCAAATGGCTCTGATCACTGTGGGACTTAACTTCTGAGGTCATCAGTCCCCTAGAACTTAGAACTACTTAAACCTAACTAACCTAAGGACATCACAAACGTCCATACCCGAGGCAGGATTCGAACCTGCGACCGTAGCGGTCGCGCGGTTCCAGACTGTAGCGCCTATAACCGCTCGGCCACGTCGGCCTGCTTCTGGTTCTCCATTGTGGGTTTTCCAGCTACGTAAAAGGACCCAATGGCTCATACGCTTACAGGAGCTGTGAATGTCTTGTTAGTACCTGAAACGCAGCAGAGTGTCCCCAGCCTGCAAGAGTAGGCTACATTGAAAGGCTTCTCTTGCACATTGGACACCACAGTGGTATATTGGGAACAGTGACCACAATGATGAGACTGGTGCTGAACCATATGCCAGATTCCCATAATCAGGACAAGACAGGATCAGGGCTCTGTAAAGTTGCAGAAGGTTAGTGTAGTCTGCACCCCATCTGGTTTCGCTGAGGCACCGATGTGCATTAAGATGTACCAAACACTTTTGCTTGAGCTGGAGCAAATGGGCAAGTCATGTAAGCCAGTCACTAAAGACCAGTTCCAAAAAGCGGTAAGTCTCTACCGCAGTGAGTAACTGCTCATTGAGGTAAAGTTCTGATTGTTGATGAACAGTACAACATCTACAGAAGTGCATGACACATGTCTTGGTGGCTGAAAACTGAAAGCTATGTGTGAGGGCCCATGACTGTGCATTTCGAGTGGCACCCTGGAGTTGGTGTTCAGGAATAACCACACTACACGAGCCAAAGTGGTCAGCATACAAAGAGTGTGACACTGAAGACCCCAAAGCCATTGCTAGACCTTTGATGGCCACTAGAAAGAGAGAGAGGCACCCGCGGCTTCGTTCACATATCAGTACCGTGAAATGAAATGTGCGTAGGACTTTTATTTGCTGATCTGGAAGTTTGGGCACTTTGTGCAAGTGTTTCTATTTGACAGCACTTCGGCGACTTGCGTGTCGATGATGGTAAAATTATGATGACAAAACAGACACATAGGCGAGAGCGGGAAAAATTCGACCGGACCGGAATTCAAACCCAGGACCGCGGAGATGTAGGTCGAAAATACAAACCACAAGGCCAACAACGGTACCGTAACGTCAGTACGCTTCATAGAAGTTATATGAGACCTGTCATGATCGGCGACTAAAATGCAATGGGTTTATGACTGATATAAGTATGGGAGTGCGGTTCCAACTTGTAGAGGAATGTGCAAAGCATTGTATTTATTACGTCGAATCGTATAGACCATATCAAACAATGAAAGCTTCTTCACAAACATATACAGTTTTTTCGAAGAGTAATTATTGTTCAGATTCCGCCTTATATTCCTTAAATCAATAAATATGTTGTAATATATGCATTATAAAGTAGCCCATGTTCTTCCTTATCGTTCAAAGTATCTCCATACCAAATTGCATAAAAATCGGATGAGCGTTTTAGTCGTGAAAACGTAGACTCCGTTCAGGATACGGTGGTCGATGCACAGTGACCAATTTTCGTCCAAACCGCTAGGCAAGTTCATTCGTTTTATCAGGAGTATTTGCCACCTTTCAACCGATTGACGATGACAGAATCGAAGAGTACGCCTTGCAGTACTTCTAAAACAATTTTACAGAAACCATTCAGTAAAAAAGTTCATTTTTGCCTTACTTATAGCTTTATATGTTAGGTTGATGACGATCTTTCAATTATTTCGCTAATGGTCATAGTTATTGCGATATTTACGTAGAAGTAAGACAGTGCGCTAAATTCGGGAAAGTTTGCAATGAAAAATAGAGGTCGCTATGATTTTGCGTTCGGCACATATTACATACTATCCTGTTGCATGTCAAATTTAGCTAACGTATTGAATTTTCCTTCAGACTCGATAAAATCGGTCTCACATAGGACATTATATGCGATCACACCGCGCCAGCGATAAAGCGAGAGTGAAATATCTTCAACATTTCTTGTATTTCATTAACGGTTTCAGACGTCGAAATGAGATTTTGGCAGATGAGAACACATAAAGAGGAGAGTTCAAATGTTCAAATGTGTGTGAAATCTTATGGGACTTAACTGCTAAGGTCATTAGTCCCTAAGCTTACACACTACTTAAGCCAAAGTATCAGAAGGACAAACAGACACACCCATGCTCGAGGAGAACTCGAACCTCCGAGGGGACCAGCCACACAGTCCATGACTGAAGCGCCCCAGACCGCTCGGCTAATCCTGCACGGCTAAAGAGGAGAGTATTTTTCCAAATAATTATTATGCGAAACTTCATTATATACCATGTTATTCGACTAACTACAGACTTTTTCGATTAAAGAATGTATTTTAAAGCGTCCCTTATAATTGGTGGAACGAGAAATGCTACAGCTCTTGAAGCGACATAAATGACGACATTACACTTCGTTTTTGGATCGAGGATGTGCAATTCCATAAGCTACTGACCTTACTTTTCCTCAGTTCCTCACTTAATAAACTGAATATACCACAGTTTCATAATTATATCGCAGTTGTGTCTGCCTAATATGGTGGTGAGGTGAAACTGCTTTAAGTCCACTGTGTTTGGGCAAAAGAAGCAAACTTTACCATGGCAACCAAAGAAATGTGTGCGTTTTACTCAAAATTCACCATTCATGACCCTTCTCTGGAAGTTACGATTGGTTTACAAGCCAGGCGAAAATAAATCGCTGCATTTTCGGCGAAATTCTTTTTAGATACTAACCAAAGCTGAGATGACAGTAGATCTTTTTGAATGGCCATCATGCAAGTATGGGCGCGGAGGGGTTCTACGTAATATTTACAAAAAATGTGAGTGTAGGCTTCTGTTTAGAATGGCGCTTCTCTTCCAGCATTTGGCATTTCCCCTACAGCGCCTGCTCGTAGCCCCCACCACTACCATACTCTCCACGTGTGCCCTGCTCTCTGTGCATCTACCTACCACGGTATTATGCGTGGACTAAAACAGAGTTACTATCGCGTTTTTAATCTTAATATAGATTATTCTGTGTCCACTAGATTTTACATTGACCAAACTGGGAGGAGTTTCAACACGCAATACTGAGAGCACGAGGATGCTGTCAGGCTCAACAACCTAAATAAATCAACTTTCGCTGCTGACTTGACCCAATATGGAAACATAGTGATAAGCATCGAAGAAAATTTGGAAATATTACATTTAGCGGAAAAAATGGTAGAAATGGATTTGTTAGAAGAGTTAGAAATACACAACCACATTCCTATATTATAAATAAAAGTGACTATATCCTGAATCACCAACTAGATTTAAGAAACCAAATATACCTCCAAAATGTGATAGAACTCTTTTAAAATGAAATGATAGTACAAAGAGAATATTCTTGACTGGCCATTACCAGCAACTTTAAAACCTAAATAATTAAATGTACACATTTAAAGGTAATTTGCAGTATGACGAAGTATCTTTTAGTAGCTCCAGACATATGCCACAGGTACACGCATATCGTATTCTGTGGCATATCGAATTAACACCCGATGTAAATAAATATATCTGCCATCTTGTATTCAGTTTAGCTCGTGGATCAACATAGATCTCTTGTAATATGAAAAGGAGAGCATTTCATAAGGAAAGTACAATGTATAAAGCTTATACTTAGTGCAAAAGATTTTGTAAACTATGTAATCACAAAAACTATTTTATCGGTATGCATGCGGTATTATACGTACCTAATATGTTCCAAAATGCTGTGCAGAAACGTGGGACTTTGCGGTGCTCACACCTCGGGTCTTATTGGTGAGAAAAAAGAAAGGCCAAGTGTTTTAGATAGCCCTTGAGCTAGGAACCATTTGTGTGCCCAACAGAAGGACCGTCTTCGTGGTACTATCTTACAGTTGTTGTTGTTGTGGTCTTCAGTCCTGAGACTGGTTTGATGCAGCTCTCCATGCTACTCTATCCTGTGCAAGCTTCTTCATCTCCCAGTACCTACCGCAACCTACATCCTTCTGAATCTGCTTAGTGTATTCATCTCTTGGTCTCCCTCTACGATTTTTACCCTCCACGCTGCCCTCCAATACTAAACTGGTGATCCCTTGATGCCTCAGAACATGTCCTACCAACCGATCCCTTCTTCTGGTCAAGTTGTGCCACAAACTTCTCTTCTCCCCAATCCTATTCAATACTTCATTACTTATGTGATCTACCCATCTAATCTTCAGCATTCTTCTGTAGCACCACGTTTCGAAAGCTTCTATTCTCTTCTTGTGCAAACTATTTATCGTCCATGTTTCACTTCCATACATGGCTACACCCCATACAAATACTTTCAAAAATGACTTCCTGACACTTAAATCTATACTGGATGTTAACAAATTTCTCTTCTTCAGAAACGCTTTCCTTGCCATTGGCAGTCTACATTTTACATCCTCTCTATTTCGACCGTCATCAGTTATTTTGCTCCCCAAATAGCAAAACTCCTTTACTACTTTGAGTGTCTCTTTCCCTAATCTAATTCCCTCAGCATCACTCGACTTAATTCGACTACATTCCATTATCCTCGTTTTGCTTTTGTTGATGTTCATCTTATATCCTCCTTTCAAGACACTGTCCATTCCGTTCAACTGCTCTTCCAAGTCCTTTGCTGTCTCTGACAGAATTACAATGACATCGGCGAACCTCAAAGTTTTTGTTTCTTCTCCATGGATTTTAATACCTACTCCAATTTTTTCTTTTGCTTCCTTTACTGCTTGCTCAATATACAGATTGAATAACATCGGGGAGAGACTACAACCCTGTCTCACTCCCTTCCCAACCACTGCTTCCCTTTCATGTCCCTCGACTCTTACAACTGCCATCTGGTTTCTGTACAGATTGTAAATAGCCTTTCGCTCCCTGTATTTTACCCCTGCCACCATCAGAATTTGAAAGAGAGTATTCCAGTCAACATTATCAAAAGCTTTCTCTAAGTCTACGAATGCTAGAAGCGTAGGTTTGCCCTTCCTTAATCTAGCTTCGAAGATAAGTCGTAGGGTCAGTATTGCCTCACGTGTTCCAACATTTCTACGGAATCCAAACTGATCTTCCCCGAAGTCGGCTTCAACTAGTTTTTCCATTCGTCTGTAAAGAATTCGCGTTAGTATTTTGCAACTGTGACTTATTAAACTGATAATTCGGTAATTTTCACATTTGTCAACACCTGCTTTCTTTGGGATTGGAATTATTATATTCTTCTTGAAGTCTGAGGGTATTTCCCCTGTTTCATACATCTTGCTCACCAGATGGTAGAGTTTTGTCAGGACTGGCTCTCCCAAGGCCGTCAGTAGTTCTAATGGAATGTTATCTACTCCCGGGGCCTTGTTTCGACTCAGGTTAGAGCGCGCACGGAGGCTTTCAGACAGTCGTTCCTCCCGCGAACCATACGCGACTGGAACAGGAAAAAGAGGTAATGACAGTGGCACGTAAAGTGACCTCCGCCACACACAGTTGGGTGGCTTGCGGAGTATAAATGTAGATGTAGATGTAGATGTAGGTTTTCAGTGCTCTGTCAAACTCTTCACGCAGTATCGTATCTCCCATTTCATCTTCATCTACATCCTCTTCCATTTCCGTAATATTGTCCTCAAGTACGTCGCCCTTGTATAGACCCTCTATATACTCCTTCCACCTTTCTGCTTTCCCTTCTTTGCTTAGAACTGGGTTTCCATCTGAGCTCTTGATGTTCATGCAAGTGGTTCTCTTATCTCCAAGGGTCTCTTTAATTTTCCTGTAGGCAGTATCTATCTTACCCCTAGTGAGATAAGTCTCTACATCCTTACATTTGTCCTCTAGCCATCCCTGCTTAGCCATTTTGCACTTCCTGTCGATCTCATTTTTGAGACGTTTGTATTTCTTTTTGCCTGCTTCATTTACTGCATTTTTGTATTTTCTCCTTTCATCAATTAAATGCAATATATCTTCTGTTACCCTAGGATTTCTATTAGCCCTCGTCTTTTTACCTACTTGCTCCTCTGCTGCCTTCACTACTTCATCCCTCAGAGCTACCCATTCTTCTTCTACTGTATTTCTCTCCCCCATTCCTGTCAATTGTTCCCTTATGCTCTCCCTGAAACTCTGTACAACCTCTGGTTTAGTCAGTTTATTCAGGTCCCATCTCCTTAAATTCCCATCTTTTTGCAGTTTCTTCAGTTTTAATCTACAGATCATAACCAATAGATTGTGGTCAGAGTCCACATCTGCCCCTGGAAATGTCTTACAATTTAATACCTGGTTCCTAAATCTCTGTCTTACCATTATATAATCTTTCTGAAACCTGTCAGTATCTCCAGGCTTCTTCCATGTATACAACCTTCTTTTATGATTCTTGAACCAAATGTTAGCTATGATTAAGTTGTGCTCTGTGCAAAATTCTACCAGGCAGCTTCCTCTTTCATTTCTTAGCCTCAATCCATATTCACCTACTACGTTTCCTTCTCTCCCTTTTCCTATTACCGAATTCTAGTCACCCATGACTATTAAATTTTCGTCACCCTTCACTATCTGAATAATTTCTTTTATTTCATCATATATTTCTTCAATTTCTTCGTCATCTGCACAGCTAGTTGGAATATAAACCTGTACTACTGTAGTAGGCGTGGGCTTCGTATCTATCTTTGCCACAATAATGCGTTCACTATGCTGTTTGTAGTGGCTTACCCGCATTCCTATTTTCCTATTCATTATTAAACCTACTCCTGCATTACCCCTATTTGATTTTGTGTTTATAACCCTGTAGTGACCTGACCAGAAGTCTTGTTCCTCCTGCCACCGAACTTCACTAATTCCCACTATATCTAACTTTAACCTATCCATTTCCCTTTTTAAATTTTCTAACCTACCTGCCCTATTAAGGGATCTGACATTTCACGCTCCGATCCGTAGAACGCCAGTTTTCTTTCTCCTGATAACGACATCCTTCTGAGTAGTCCCCGCCCGGAGATCCGAATGGGGGACTATTTTACCTCCGGAATATTTTACCCAAGAGGACGCCATCATCATTTAACCATACAGTAAAGCTGCATGCCCTCGGGAAAAATTACGGCCGTAGTTTCCCCTTGCTTTCAGCCGTTCGCATTACCAGCACAGCAAGGCCGTTTTGGTTAGTGTTACAAGGCCAGATCAGTCAATCATCCAGACTGTTGCCTCTGCAACTACTGAAAAGGCTGCTGCCCCTCTTCAGGAACCACACGTTTGTCTGGCCTCTCAACAGATACCCCTCCGTTGTGGTTGCACCTATGGTACGGTTATCTGTATCGCTGAGGCACGCAACAAGCATCCCCACCAACGGCAAGGTTCATGGTTCATGGGCTGGGGGGGGGGGGGGGGGCGTGCTCCAGGTGAGGGAATGAATACTACACACCTCCTGCTGCTTTTGCAAGTGATACAAATCTGTTGGTTCTTTTTGCGTTTGATGTGATCTACGGTGAGCGTCACGGGACTCATGGAGGCATCATTTGTTCACTGGTGGTTCCTCGAAAACCTCACAAAAAATATATTTCTATTGTATTTGCGCCGTCACCAGCTGATCAAATCCCAGCCGAGGGTTTGAAGCTGGCTTTTCACAGAAAAAGGCTGAATTTTTACGATATATTCTCTAACAGCCTTTAAAATTTTTCTGGTATCTTCATCCGTTTCCAAGATACAGATATTCAAAGATATCCTACATCTACGCGTAAAATCCTGTTTAAGATGAAATCTGCATAATAAACAGGTGCAGAAAACTGCTTAAATTTTAACTGTTTATTCTCTAGGCATCTATCTAGAAGACATATCCCCGATTTCAGAAATCTTTATCTGTGAAAGAGAAACACCCCAAAAACTTCTTCATTGGTCATCACAGAAAGCCGCAAAATCCAAGACGCCTACGCAAATGGGTATAACTTTTACAAAGTCTTCCTAAGATCTCGATCTCGAACAAACTTTACGACTTTCTTCATATGTTTATCCGTTTCCGAGAAACAGAGGTTCAAAGTTACCCTACTTGTAGACGTAAAATACGCACTTCAGATCCGGTGTGAGGCGAGAACGTGGTCTATAACGTGACGTAGTACGGAGAAATATGCTGTTAAGTGTCTGCGTTATCGTCTAGGTACCTCATGTTGTAGTACTCAAGACACATGCAAAATTTTTTGCAGATAAAAATCCAGTCTGAGTATATAATTAGTTGTGCGTTATTTCAATTTCACGTAAGTAAACTACCTAAACTTTACTGAACAATACATTTCTTTAAGTATGAATTACAGAGAAGGAAACTAGCGTAAAAATGCTCCAATCAAAACACAAAAAGTGCGAATAGATTTCTGTTTATTTAAAGGACTCTTACTGAAAAGTGGGATACCAGTTGCCCCATGCTACCTTCCTCAGTATCTTTAAAAAATTTCCTAAAAATTTAGACATGCAAACATATTCGCACTTTTTCATGCTGAGAGAGAAAAAGACAGTAGCAGTGGCAAAAAACCTGAAAAGTGATATACAGGGTGATTTTAATTAAAGTTAAACTTTCAAACCGCTGTAGAAATAACACCACTGACTATAATGACGTCAAATTGCTACGGAATATTACCGGAGAAGGGGGAAAACGTATGACAGAAGAAAGATAAATAGTTAGAAAATGTAGCTATAGATGGCGCTGTAAGCATCATAATTTAATAGTCGTCGACTACAAATGACAAAATAATGATACAACAATGCCTAAGGTGTACGTTTGACGTTAAACAAACTGTACTACTCAGTGTGCATGGGTGTACAGATGTGATACCGTTATTTACGTAAGCCCATCCACCACGGCAAGGTGATATCACATCGGATGGAAAAATTCAGTTTTTAATTGTCTTTAGGTCAAAAACCACATTAAAAGTATCAATCAAAATCAAATCGGATTATTAATTTCCGTGTGACTGGCGTAAAACATGTTCAATACGATGTCCACCGTTTTCTGAAACAAGTTGAAATAGAGAAACAGCATGTGCCACAACTGATCGAAGTGTTTCCGTGGTCACGTTCAGAACGTGCTGCGCAATGCGTGCCTTCAATGCAGCTAAATTTGCAGTCGGAACACTGAACACAACACGTTTCAGATAGTCCGCAGTCAGAAGTCACACGGATTAAGATTAGGTAATCGGGACGGCCAGGCTGCAGGGAAATGGCTCCTGATAATTCTAGCATTTCAGAAATGGAGGTTCAGAAGCTGCTTAGATGGATTTGCAATGTGCGAAGGTGCGCAATCTTGCATAAAAATGATCCCATTCACACATCCACGCTGTTGGAGAGCTAGAATGACGTGGCTGAGCAAAAGACACTCATAGCGCTTGCCAGAGATGGTACAGGTATCAGGGCAGGAAGGACCTGTCTCTGAGAAAAAATATAGCCCTATGATAAATGATGCCGTAATCCTGCACCCCTCAGTGACCTTTTCCGGATGAAGTGGTACTGTTTGATATGCGTGTGGATTTTCCGTTGCCCATATTCGACAGTTCTGTGTATTGTCATATCCTTTAAGACGGAAGAGGGCTTCGTCTGGCCACAAAATCTTCTACGGCCAATCATTTTTCACTTCCATGCGAGCAAGAAATTCTAATGCACAGGTCTCTCTTGCTGGCAGGTCAACGGGAAGCATCTCGTGTATATAGGTAATTTTGAATGGATAGCAAAGAAGGATGTTTCGTAGGATTTTACGGACTGTGCTCAAGGGTATTTCCAAAGTTCGGGCAATTCTCCGTGCGCTACACATTTGCACACCACCACTCGTCTCCTCCTGCATTGCTGTGGCCACTGCTTCCAATAACGTCGAATCAATCCGTTTCCTCCCTCTACCAGGTTGCACACCAAAAGAACCCGTGTTTTCGAATTTCCGAATCGCTTTCTGCATACCTACGGCAGTAATCGGACCAACATCTTTTTTTTCAAACCCTTCAGTGTCCGGACCTTCTGCAGAGAGACGTGTGCACAGTCATCATTCTTGTAATACAGCTTTAGAAGCAGAGCGCGATCCTGCATTGAGACAGTCGTGGCGAACGTCGCTGACGCGAAAGGAGGAAAAGCCGTGAACCCGGCGCGTTTATACCACCTTCAATGGGACATGCACATGACAAGCGTTTTTATTAACATTTTCTGATACATACAGCGCCACCTACCGATAAATTTTCACCCTATTTTTTTTCTTCTGCCATACGTTTGAGAGGTTCCAGGCCCTCTTTTGCATGTCGGCTCTCATTTTCATTAGTTTTATTAAAGTTTTATGTCATTGCACGGTGGTAACAGACTGAATAAGGTTATTGTAATGAGAGTATTTGCACTGAGAGCTCAAAAATACTTTTCACTTGATTCCTATGAATGTTGGGATACTTCCCTGAGTGGCGTGTGCGAGGCGAGCATCGGAGCACTCGGCACACTGCATTTCCGGTTGGGGGCTGCACTTCCCCGAATTCTGAGGGGTTCGTACAATGGGCTCAAGCGCCTGGCAGAACGACTGACGTCGGTCGAGTTTCGCCTATTGTATGCAGGGTGAAACGACCTGCCAGACATCCGAGTGTCACCACAGTTTATGTGTTTACCGTTACGGTGCGTCCAGAACGAAGACTCCTGGCACCGACTGACTGCATTGTCCTCTTGATTCTGAGAATACATGTAGACCGTGCCCTGCTGGGTGCGACTGTCTGGCGCTGGGTGGCCGGTGTTTTCGTAGCCGGTCAAACGGCAAGTTCAGTGCCCTCAGCTGAATAGCAGACGTATGATTGGTCAACGTAAACTGAAGCTAGTTGACGTCATAAAGCCATGCTCGAAATTAGAGGGAACAGTCGCTATTGGGGCATATGATGTTCTGAGAAAGTGTGGGGGAATTTTGGAATCAGCACTGAATGCTGACTCGCGGTTTCGAGGAGAGTAGGGAGCTGAGCAATGTTGGCTTCGCTGTTGCACCGCATCACAGACGGATTCGGGATCTGATCTTCGTCGGAGTCAGACGGTCTTGTGACTTAGTCACACATTTTTTCGGCATAACTTGGAATTCTCGGACAGCCTTCGAGGCCAGGGGTTGAAACAGAGTCGCTGCAAACCAGAAGTCGGCACCTACATCATCAGAACGCTGCCTACCGACGACCTGCTACATATTTGAAGATTGTTAAAGTATTTTGCGGCTCCAGCATTGTACGACCTAACAATTTTACACTCCTCAACAGCACGCACACTCGCTTTGCTACAAGTCCACCTTGCTTGTTTCTCCATGTGATCCCATTTGTGCTCTCACTACTCATCGCGATACTGCAATAGGGAGAGTAGTATTTGATTCATTAGGACCTCCAGTCATTATCGTCAATCTATTGCGTCACAGTGAGTAGGAGCCCCTTGTTCTCGAGCCAACTCTTATACTCAGTTCAGTGCACTCTATCCTTTAACCTACTGTTTGTGTCGATAATCATGTGCCTTTATGTTGTGATGTATAATAAATCTCATTGTAATATTTAATCCGCATATCATTTTGTAGATATATGCAGAATCCCATTTCCTGTTATTTATTATGATAAGATCCTCTGTTTTATCTGAGTAGACTACGAGTTTTATTAAATTATTGTGAGAGTGCACTCTTTATTTTACCAACTAGCAGGGTCCACCATCATTTCATTCCGTAACTGTTGTGCGCATGACTAATTAGGTGGTAGACAAGGAGGGGGTCGGGTGCATGTCTCGTTCTCATGCAAAATTCGTCAGAATTAAAGAGGTACAAACTCTTCTCCACCCTAACATGTCGCACGTTTTCCCCCTTCTCCAATAATATTCCGTTTCAATTTGACGTCGTTCTGACCAGTGGTGTTATTTATACAGCATTTTGAAAGTTTAGCTTTAATTATAATCACCCCGTATATTGGAAGGTAGTAGACAGTTAATGAGCTATAGAAAGAGCGAATGAGCCAATGGTAGTGAGACAGGAAGACAGGGACACAGTGGCAGAGGAACATAGTTAACAATGAGCGGAAAGTGCCAGGAAAAGGATAAAGGAGTAGTGCTGGGTAGGGGAGGGGGGGGGGAGGGGGATGTAGTAAACAGAAAGTGGAGTGACAATGACAATGAGGAAGAGGAAGTGCCAAGTAGTGGGAAGTGACTGCAGCTGTGGGAAGGATCGAATGATAGAGTAGCTGTAAGACAGAGCAAGAGAGGAGACTGCTGTCGTAGGAGAGAACGGAGGGGACTGTGGCTACACACAGGCGACAATGACAGAGAGACACAAAGAGGTAATGACAGTGAGTAGGGCTGGATGCGTGAGGACGACTTAGGGTAGATGGAAAAGAGCGACTTACAGTGATGGACTAGTCGGTGTGAACGAGCTATAGTTAGGGGATCTTGTGAGAATCTGAGGCGAGTTGCATGATTAAAAAAGTGCGAATATGTTCGCGGGCCAAAATATGAGGAAAATTTTTTAAATGTGCCGAGGAAAGTGGAATGAGGCAGCTGGTACCCCAGTCACAAATAGACAGAATCATATTCACAATTTTTGTGATCCGATAGGAGCATTTTTCCCCTGATAATTTATGTCTAAAATGTAAAATCTTTTACAACCTGTGTTATCAAAAAACTTCGTTATATTTTAGAACACAAGTGTAATACTTGCCCAGTATCGTCTGGGCTCAGGACAGAAACTAGCTGAATCGTGCCGCTATATTTTACTTCGCTTTGGTCATGTCTGGAGCAACTGACTCGAGTTTGCTATCGATTTACTATTTGTTCAGTAAGCATCTTTGGTCGAAGTCGGCCTAGAAGGAAGTGCTGGCGGTGTGGTGTGTCTCTGGGCGGGATGACAGCTGGTGTGATACAGTGGAGTTGCCCGTTAGAGCCGAGTTGTTTGTGTCATCGGGTTCCCATGTGAGAGCTGAGTTGGGCTATTTGAGCCAAGTCGGTCTGCGAAAGCCACATCCGTCCGACACAGGTGATGTAAGGGGCGTGTCGGTCGTTTGGTGGGGCCTGCCTTCGTCGCGTCCGCCAGCTAGAGCGAGCCTCCGACTGTGGAAAGGGGCAACTTGGTGGCCGTCTGATCTTTGGTTAGTGACACCACAATTCGTCGGTTTGTATGGACTGCCGCTTCACGTTGCTCGCAGCCTGGTTCGTCTGCTTCAATGTGGACCGATCTGCGGGATACGCCATCCAACTGTCTGTTTAAAAATTACCATATCAGGGCACCTCTTGCATCCATGTAGCGTCGACACCTTACACAAGATGAGTATTAAGTGTGGATTCGTTTGACTACAATAGTATGAAAAGAGTAATCTTGTAGTCATATTTCTCAAGACTGTGGCCTTAAGATTTAAATTGCAAATTTCACCTCAACTTTTGCGTAGCTGGCCCTTTGCTATTATTCTTATTGAAACAGTGTTATATTTCTTTTAAAATGTTTCCTTAAGATTTAAACTGGTGTATTCATTTGTTTGCTTTTAAGTAAAATTTTAACTTATTAGTAAACTGTTATTTGCACGAAATAAAAACCAATTCATTTGTGGGCCTTCGCGTTTTCCTTAACTCGCGATTGTCCGGTTAATTAGTAATGATACAGTTAAATCATTTCTGAGAACTTGTGGCCGGTTGCAGTATTTCCTACAGACTAATATTTACAATGTCCTAAGAAGGGCCACAAGAGAGAAGTACCCTACCAGAATAACTCAGCGACATGACGTGCAGTAGATATAATGGAGACACAAAATCTGAGGAAGAGTTTCAAAGCAGGGTATGCAAAGCAGTACCGAGTAGTGCTCTTGCGGTACGGTCAGCTGTCAGAATAAATGAGAACAGTGTGCTATTACAAGTAGATACAGTTTCTTTCAAAGCTGTAATCAGTTGTGTAGGTCTTGAAATTATCGGAACACCAAAGAAAAATTTAAAGATATGTTAATGAGCCACAGTGATCAACCAATTAAAATAAAGGAACACTACAGTAAATTCTCAGTATTACCGCCTGGTAGGACAATCAACACTGCTCCTGACAGAATCTCCAATGGCTGCCGATATCATGGGATTTGGGAAACTTGAGTTTACAGTCCAGGATTCAGTAAATCAAATGCGCATAACGGATGACAAAGTGGAATGTGCAAAGCACCGTACCAGATGTAGTTTTTTTGTGGTGCCCCAGGAAGAATCAGAAGTTACCAGATACATATCACCTGGAAGCCTAACACAATACCAAAGTTTTGCCAGACTGTATCCATCCCTAACGCATTGTGTGAGAAGGTCAAACGAGAATTGGATATGTTAGAAACCTGTTATGATCACTAAATGGGACACACGTTTAGCCATAATGGAAAAGCCGAATGTGATGCTACGACTGTGCAGTGACTTCAGATCAGCCATGAATGCACAGTCTGTAAATGGCTGAAGATGTAAAGGCAAAACTAGGCTGACGATGGTACTACTCACGAATTCATTTGACAGCCAACTGCCACAGGATGTCGGGAGCGAGAAAGCGATTGTCATTAGCACACCATTTGACACCTGCAAATATAAAAGAATGTCTTTTGGTATAAATTCTGCTACAGCTTTGTACCGAAGACACCTACAGCAGCAAGTTACATAGATAATAAAGTAGTCTCAGGTAGTACAATGGAAAAAAACCACTGCCAACTTAGAGAAGTTGTTTAAAACGCTACTAAAAGTCGGATTCTGTGATAACAAGGACAAATATTCCTTCATTCACAAAGAAATAGAATACCCCAGACACATATTGTTAGGAGATGGTATGCGTCTTACCACCAAAGACTTGCAAGCCAACGCAAAGTCGCAAAACCCACTAATGTAAAACAGTTGCAATCAGTCTTAGGTCAAACTGGTTATTCTAGAGGGTCCATTCCGGCTGAGATCGTACACATGTTGCTCAGAAAAGGCCAAACGCGTAACTGGAAGAAGTACTGTCAAATGCCTTGTGATACACTGCATTGTACTCCACTGGATTCCGAAGTCTTAGACATGTATGACCCTGAGACAAGGTTAATAGCTACAGCAGATGCTTCATGGAACGCAGATGGCGGTACCCGCTTTAAGTGTGTGCATCAGCTCTGGCCGCCACATGATAAACCTCTAAAAAGCTTCTTTCTTTTCATGTGGGTCAAGAGGCGAGCACTGGGAGGGGGGGTAGAAAGAGGCACAGAATCGCCGCCGTCAACCAGCGACGGAGCCCTGCCACAACCTAAACCTGTGGGGCAGAGCCCACCAGTAACGGTGCTGAGGTCAGCGTGGCGGTGGATCTCGTCTGCACACAGTAGAACCAGGAGTAGAAGGTGCTCTGCCTCTCTCTATTTTTCTCTCGAGGAGGGATTATGTGGCCGTGAGTGACGACCCCTTTAAGTTAGACTTCCATCAAACAAGGCGAGCTACGCAGTACGGCGGACTCGCCAGGCGGAAAGGGTCTGCAAGCAAACTGTAGCGGAACTACCTTTCGCTTCGTGCATCACGTGGAACAAGTTGGTTCAAATGGCTCTGAGCACTATGGGACTTAACTTCTGAGGTCATCAGTCCCCTAGAACTTAGAACTACTTAAACCGAACTAACCTAAGGACATTCCACACATCCCTGCCCGAGGCAGGATTCGAACCTGCGACCGTAGCGGTCGCACGGTTACAAACTGTAGCACCTAGAACCGCTCGGCCACACCGTCTGGCGTGGAACAAGTACTGCCGAGCTTAGTATGACTACGCACCAGGATATAAGTTGTGAACTGCCGCTTAACCAGCTGCGTACTCCAGAATGCGTTTGAGATTGCGCTGCTGCGAGAGTTCCAGCGAGAGGTCATCTGAGTTGCAGTTCCAGTTGGCGCCGCCGCTACCGCTTTATTTCATCGAAGTCACGTGTCTGAAGGAGGATCCGCCATTCTTCGAGAAAGTACGACACCGGCACAGCGCTGCATGCACCGCATGGTAAAGTGTAGTGCACAGCACTTGGAGGTAGCTTCAGAGCAGGACTGTCATAGGCTGGAAATATTTTACGACGATCTCTTGAAGTGAATATTGGTGTGACACTGACTAAATGAGCGGTTTGGAGATAGAATTACTGTCGTTTTAGTAGTTGTGCTTCTACGTTTGCATGCCTGATGCTCGCTTGGGAGTGGCTTCCCTGTTTTCACTGATTTACCTGGCACAACGGTTTTTAGTTTGCAAACATGCGCGTTGGTTGGTTGATTTGGAGGTCATAGATCCCATCGGATTAGGGAAGGATGGGGAAGGAAATTGGCCGTGCCCTTTCGAAGAAACTATCCCGGTATTTGCCTGAAGCGATTTTGGGGAAATCACAGAAGACCTAAATCAGGAAGGACGGACACGGATTTGAACCGTGGTCCTTCCAAATGCGAGTCAATGTTCTAACCACTGCATCACCTCGCTCGATCATTCACGTTGGTCATAACATGTAAGTATAAAAACAGTATCACAAACCAAAAAGATGTCCCACAAACGTCGGCCCTGCTGTATCTAATGTTAGGCACGGCATGACTCGGTTATTGTTCCATGTGGTTGCTGACGTGCAGCACGGTTATTTTCATACTGACGACCTCTGCTGTAGACTGCTCGAATTGCTAGCAGTCTCACTGCGATTAGCGTGTAGGCTGCCCCGCTCAACTTGCGTTGCTAGAGGGAATCGGCAGGGGGTTGCGATCACGCAACTCGCAAACACAACGCTGGAGATATTTGGAGTGGCCTAATCCAGCCGGCCCATTTTGCATAGACAGCAAGGCAAATGGTTGATTCGGTACAGATATCCTCGTTGATGCACCATGATTCTGTGTGATCAGAGTTTTATTCTACTGAATTCTATCCTTCATTAACATTTCATTCTGTTGTCTCGCTAAACTGGTAGTGGTCGACATTAATTCTTCATATTTTATTTTACATAAAAAATGTCCATTTATTGAATTTAGTATTTTATTAAAATCGGGACCATTTGATAACAGTTTTAAGACAAATAAACACAAATGGCCACAATTCAGTTCTTTAATATTCTGTAGTCTTTCAGCATTGTAATGGAAGTCATGTTTATCCAAATAGCATGAGCCGTGCCGGCTTCGGCTTATGCGTTGGTTTAAACCTTGACTGTTACTCTGCTGCGTTTGGTTTCCCGCGGTTATTGCCGTTTTGCCGTGGTTCTTCCTCTTTCTACTTGTGGCAGCAGCGGTGGGTATCGATATTCGCGCCTTGTACTATCTTTGGTCTGGTGCTTATAGTTTCCGGCTAGCTGGTGTGCGACAGTCGGTCGGTTGGTGTGGATCAGCCAGGCAATCTCCTCGCGTCGCCTTTTCTCCAAAGGCTTCTTTAATTTTCCTGTAGGCGGTATCTACCTTTCCCCTAGTGAAATAAGCTTTTAAATCCTTAGACAGACAATGCCGTGTTGGCCTCAATTCAGACTGTTGGCGAAACGCCGTGATGTCATTAGGAATATAGGAAGCGAGAAGCGGTACTCGAGAAAAATGTTAATGAAAATTCCCAAATCCGTTCGTTGAAACAGGCAGATTGCAGTGATTGCTTATTTGCTGTTCTTCTTGGTGGTCGGTTTGTTGCAAAAAAAAGTGGGACTTAACATCGGAGGTCATCAGTCCCCTAGACTTAGAACTACTTACATCCAACTAACCTAAGAACAGCACATACATCCATGCCCGAGGCAGGATTCGAACCTGCGACCGTAGCAACAGCGCTGTTCCAGACTGAAGCGCCTAGAACCGCTCGGCAACAACTGCTGGCAACAACTGCTGAGCGAAAGTAGAAAACATTGTGCTATTACTGAATGCTAAAATGCTTCGCATAAAACTGCTTACGTCTTTTACCACCAGTTTCCGAAAGATAAGGGAACTGCACAGCAAATGGGTGACCTGCTATAAAGGAACCGAAATGTGAATAATTCAAGGATTTGTTGAGATGATTTCCAATCCAAAGATTATGAACGGAAATCAGAGAATGAGTTATGGGGTTTCCTTTGAAAGGATAATAAAAGGGAGACTTTTTACCATTACAAAAAGTTCCAAACTGGCGTGGAGATGAATTCGAAGTTGTTGCAAGCACCAGCAAGGACAACATACTGGAAACTGTCAAACATTCATCCTGTTTAGAAATATGTTTCTGCGTATTATCGCTTTTGTAATTATTCACGAATTGCTTGTTTATAACGATGCAATTTTATTTTTAGACCAACGATAATGCTGTTCTAAAATGTTGTGTAGTAATAAGTAACATGGGCAAGAGATCGTCAGGCAGTAGTAGCCGACCGAGACAGACGCAGCAACAGGGAAGTAACCGCATTTGACATTTACAAGTTCCTAAACAGGAACGAATTTTATTATATCATTTGTGTGCTTTAATAATCCAGTTCCTTGTGTTTCTGCGTGTAAATTTAATATCTAATACCGACAGTTGTCACGTTTTCGTCTGCGCCGGAAAGTAAACCGATTTGTGACATATTAAAAGTTCCTAATCAGGGGTAAATTATTTAGTTTCACCTGAGTGCTTCGGTAGGTAGGTTTTTGAATACCTGCGTATTACTTGACACAGTTCGTGCGTTTTCGTCAGGGTCTACAGTAGAGTTGCGCAGCACGTGCCGATAGTCCGTTTATCTGCACAGTTTAGTTTCCCACGGCATTTAGTACGGACAGGGACTGCGATTATTGTGTGCGGATGCGAGCTGAGTTGATGACACTTCGCTCTCAGCTTCAGGCTCTGATGGCTTCGGTTACACAGCTTGAGGCTGCAGTGGATGGGCACCACTGTTGTGGGCCGGCCGTGGGGATCCAACGGACGTCCAGCACGTCACAGTCCTCCGATCGGTCGTCACCGGTGGCCAACCCAGTTACTGCTGACACTGGCATGTTGACACTGGCGTTTTCGTCAGGGTCTACAGTAGAGTTGCGCAGCACGTGCCGATAGTCCGTTTATCTGCACAGTTTAGTTTCCCACGGCATTTAGTACGGACAGGGACTGCGATTGTTGTGTGCGGATGCGAGCTGAGTTGATGACACTTCGCTCTCAGCTTCAGGCTCTGATGGCTTCGGTTACACAGCTTGAGGCTGCAGTGGATGGGCACCACTGTTGTGGGCCGGCCGTGGGGATCCAACGGACGTCCAGCACGTCACAGTCCTCCGATCGGTCGTCACCGGTGGCCAACCCAGTTACTGCTGACACTGGCATGTTGACACTGGCGTTTTCGTCAGGGTCTACAGTAGAGTTGCGCAGCACGTGCCGATAGTCCGTTTATCTGCACAGTTTAGTTTCCCACGGCATTTAGTACGGACAGGGACTGCGATTGTTGTGTGCGGATGCGAGCTGAGTTGATGACACTTCGCTCTCAGCTTCAGGCTCTGATGGCTTCGGTTACACAGCTTGAGGCTGCAGTGGATGGGCACCACTGTTGTGGGCCGGCCGTGGGGATCCAACGGACGTCCAGCACGTCACAGTCCTCCGATCGGTCGTCACCAGTGGCCAACCCAGTTACTGCTGACACTGGCATGTTGACACTGGCGTTTTCGTCAGGGTCTACAGTAGAGTTGCGCAGCACGTGCCGATAGTCCGTTTATCTGCACAGTTTAGTTTCCCACGGCATTTAGTACGGACAGGGACTGCGATTGTTGTGTGCGGATGCGAGCTGAGTTGATGACACTTCGCTCTCAGCTTCAGGCTCTGATGGCTTCGGTTACACAGCTTGAGGCTGCAGTGGATGGGCACCACTGTTGTGGGCCGGCCGTGGGGATCCAACGGACGTCCAGCACGTCACAGTCCTCCGATCGGTCGTCACCGGTGGCCAACCCAGTTACTGCTGACACTGGCATGTTGACACTGGCGTTTTCGTCAGGGTCTACAGTAGAGTTGCGCAGCACGTGCCGATAGTCCGTTTATCTGCACAGTTTAGTTTCCCACGGCATTTAGTACGGACAGGGACTGCGATTGTTGTGTGCGGATGCGAGCTGAGTTGATGACACTTCGCTCTCAGCTTCAGGCTCTGATGGCTTCGGTTACACAGCTTGAGGCTGCAGTGGATGGGCACCACTGTTGTGGGCCGGCCGTGGGGATCCAACGGACGTCCAGCACGTCACAGTCCTCCGATCGGTCGTCACCGGTGGCCAACCCAGTTACTGCTGACACTGGCATGTTGACACTGGCGTTTTCGTCAGGGTCTACAGTAGAGTTGCGCAGCACGTGCCGATAGTCCGTTTATCTGCACAGTTTGGTTTCCCACGGCATTTAGTACGGACAGGGACTGCGATTGTTGTGTGCGGATGCGAGCTGAGTTGATGACACTTCGCTCTCAGCTTCAGGCTCTGATGGCTTCGGTTACACAGCTTGAGGCTGCAGTGGATGGGCACCACTGTTGTGGGCCGGCCGTGGGGATCCAACGGACGTCCAGCACGTCACAGTCCTCCGATCGGTCGTCACCGGTGGCCAACCCAGTTACTGCTGACACTGGCATGTTGACACTGGCGTTTTCGTCAGGGTCTACAGTAGAGTTGCGCAGCACGTGCCGATAGTCCGTTTATCTGCACAGTTTAGTTTCCCACGGCATTTAGTACGGACAGGGACTGCGATTGTTGTGTGCGGATGCGAGCTGAGTTGATGACACTTCGCTCTCAGCTTCAGGCTCTGATGGCTTCGGTTACACAGCTTGAGGCTGCAGTGGATGGGCACCACTGTTGTGGGCCGGCCGTGGGGATCCAACGGACGTCCAGCACGTCACAGTCCTCCGATCGGTCGTCACCGGTGGCCAACCCAGTTACTGCTGACACTGGCATGTTGACACTGGCGTTTTCGTCAGGGTCTACATTAGAGTTGCGCAGCACGTGCCGATAGTCCGTTTATCTGCACAGTTTAGTTTCCCACGGCATTTAGTACGGACAGGGACTGCGATTATTGTGTGCGGATGCGAGCTGAGTTGATGACACTTCGCTCTCAGCTTCAGGCTCTGATGGCTTCGGTTACACAGCTTGAGGCTGCAGTGGATGGGCACCACTGTTGTGGGCCGGCCGTGGGGATCCAACGGACGTCCAGCACGTCACAGTCCTCCGATCGGTCGTCACCGGTGGCCAACCCAGTTACTGCTGACACTGGGGCTGACCCCTCACCTGTGGTTGAGTGGGAGGTCGGCAAAAGACTTCCCAGGCAGCCACACGTAAGGCCTCCCTGGTTTATCTGACAAACAGGTTCCAGGTGCTGTCTGTGGCCGACACTGTTGCTGAGCCAGATGCTGTCGCCTGTCCTGCTTCAGAGGAAAGCACTCAGCCTGTAAGATCCGGGCAGTCGCAGAGGGTGGGATTATTGGTAGCTGGAAGCTCTAACGTTAGGCGCGTTATGGGGCCCCGTAGGGACTTGGCTGACAAGGAGGGTAAGAAATCCAATATGCATTCCGTGTGCATACCAGGTGGAGTCATTCTAGATGTGGAAAGGGTCCTCCCGGATGCCATGAAGAGCTCATAGTGCAGCCAACTGCAGGTGGTGGCCCACGTCGGTACCAATGATGCGTGTCACTTTGGATCAGAAGAGATTCTCTCTGGTTTCGAGCGGCTAAGAGAAGTGGTAAAGGCTGCCAGTCTTGCTTGCAAGATAAGAGCAGAGCTGACCATTTGCAGCATAGTCGACAGGACCGATTGCGGACTTCTGGTACAGAGTCTAGTGGAGGGTCTGAATCAGGGGCTCGGACGGTTTTGCAACCGTGTAGGTTGCAGATTCCTCGACTTGCGCCAAAGGGTGGTTAGGTTTCGGGTTCCGCTGAATAAGTCAGGTGTCCACTATACGCAGGAGGCAGCTACACGGGTAGCAGGGGCTGTGTGGCGTGGACTGGGCGGTTTTTTGGGTTAGAGGGCCTTGGGAAAACACAAGAAGGGCTTCAGTCACAAAGGGAGCAGGCTGAACACAGGAAAAACGTAGATACAGGAACCATTGGTATAACAGTTGTATATTGTCGTAGCTGTGTTGGAAAGTACCGGAGCTCCAAGCGCTAATAGAAAGCACTGACGGTCAAATCGTTATAGGCCGGATATAAGCTCAGCCGAAATTTTTGCGAACAACCTAACGGTGTTGCGAAAGGAGAGGCTAAACACGGTTGGCGGTGGCGTGTTTGTTGCTGTCAGAAGTAGTTTAACTTGTCGCGAAATTGAAGTAGATACTTCCTGTGAGTTAGTATGGGCAGAGGTCACTGTTGGGAAACTGAATATTATAATAATTGGATCCTTTTGCCGACATCCCAATTCAGATGATACGGTTGCTGAAAGGTTCGAAGAAAACTTGAGCCTGATTTCAAACACGTACCCGACTCATTCGATAATAGCTGGTGGTGACTTTAATTTACCCTCGATATGTTGGCGAAAATACATTTTTAATTCCGGAGGTACGCATAAAATATCATCCGAAATTGTGCTAAACACGTTCTCTGAAAATTACTTCCAGCAGTTAGTTCATGAGCCCACGCGAATAGTAAACGGTTGTGAAAACGCACTTGACCTCTTAGCAACAAATAATCCTGAGTTAATAACGAGCATCAAAACCGATTCATGGATTAGTGAACATAGGGTTGTCGTAGCGAGATTGAATACTGTAATCCCTAAATCATCGGAAAACAAGCGAAAAATATACCTATTCAAAAAAGCAGATAAAAATTCACTTGATGCCTTCCTGAGAGACAATCTCCATGTGGTGTCACCGCCAGACACCACACTTGCTAGGTGGTAGCCTTTAAATCGGCCGCGGTCCATTAGTATATGTCGGACCCGCGTGTCGCCACCGTCAGTGATAGCAGACCGAGCGCCACCACACGGCAGGTCTAGAGAGACGTACTAGCACTCGCCCTAGTTGTACAGCCGACGTTCATAGCAATGGTTCACTGACAAATACGCTCTCATTTGCCGAGACGATAGTTAGCATAGCCTTCAACTACATTTGCTACGACCTAGCAAGGCGCCGTATTCAAATGATAATTAATATTATGAAGCATGTACCGTAACGAGAGATGTTCTACAATTGTGGATTAAAGTTAAGTATTACATCATCTACGTACTTTTTTTACAATTCTCAAGATATTGTCCTGTTCCAGACTTCACGACAGTCAGCGTGTAATTAAACGCGTGCATTTCGGCCTCCTCTAGAAAAACAGTGTTGGCTCTTCTGCCAACACTACAAATTTGGCGACGAGTTAAATCGCGTTTGTACCAATTGATCTTGCCTTAAATCACTTGTGTCATGGCTTCGCCACAATCTCCAGATGTACTGTCCGAATTTTATCGCTTGCAGAATCAGCAGACGCAGGCCTTATTGGATGCCCTTGGACAGCTCGTCCAGGGTCAACGTGCAATGCAACACGATGCGGCAGCCGCCGCTCCACCGCTACCGCAGCCACAAAACGCAGTTGCACCACCTTTTCGTCAGTGCGATGCGGCACTGGAAAGCTGGACGGAGTGGTCACGCCAATTTGGATTCCATCTCGCCGCGTACAGAATTCAAGGTAATGAGCGGCAGCCCTTTTTGTTAGCATCCATCGGGGTGCACACGTACCGTGTGATAGTGAAATTATTTCCCCGACGCAACGTAGCAACTCTGTCCTACGTAGAAATTTTGTTGGCATTAGATGCATATTTCAAGGAATCTGTCAATGTAGTTGCAAAAAGGTATACGTTCTTTCGTACAAAACGTACGGCCGGTCAAACTAATCGGGAGTGGGTTGCCACTTTGCAAGGCCTTACAAGGGATTGTGCTTTTGAGAGTGAATGTGGACTCCCTTATTCAGATACAACGGTGCGTGATGCAATTGCACAGAACGTTTCTGATGTTCGTATAAGGGAACAGATTTTGAAACTAGTCAATCCCTCCCTTCAACAAGTGATAGACATATTGGATCGGCAAGACACACTTGACTTTGCTCAGGAATCATTTGAAACTTCGCCAGCTGTGTGTCACGTTAACCGGCCCGCCGGGCGAGCTGCACGGAACAGTAAACAGCCCTCGCGCCCATCCACGCAGTCATGTGTGCTGCGTAAGCACACAAATGCAGTGCTAAAATCATGCCCGCAGTGTGCAACCAGACATTCGCGTGAGAATTGCCCGTCACGCCAAGCTATTTGCTTTTTCTGTAATAAACAAGGACATGTTCAGAGTGTTTGCCAGAAAAGGCTCAGATCGGACACTAAAAACCATTCCAGGCCCTTTGCTTCGCGCCGGAATCGAACCAAGAATGCTCAGGCTCGTGAACCTTCGCCCATGGATATTCATGTAGTTCAATCCACTCCGCCCAGTGCCACTCTCTCTAACAGTGACTGTGTTCGTCCCACAAACAGTGTGCGTCGACGTCGACGGAAATCACGTCAATTAGCAAGTGATTCTGTACCAGTGTCTGTTCACGTTGCACGAGACAGTCGCTCTTGTCGTCAGCAGGACAATAAACTTTTTGTAGACTTGGACATTAATGGCAACGTGGTCCCATTCCAGCTCGATACCAGAGCTGCAGTTTCATTGATCAATAAAGACACGTACAAACAAATGGGCACACCTCCGTTGCGTGCCGCAAATGTTAAGTTAAATAGTTATTCCGGTCAGAATATCCCTGTGTTAGGACAGTGCACCTTTCTTGCAACATACAAGAGACAAACAAAACTTGTGTCATTTTACGTTCTTCGTTCTTCTTCTGCAGTGAACTTGTTTGGTTTAGGTTTATTTCAGTTGTTTAACTTGTCTATAGTAAATCAGGTCCTATCAGTGAACCAGACTGTGCCTTCAGCCAGTGTTTCTAGTCTATGTGCAGAATTTGCAGACTTTTGGCACCGGGCCTCGGTTGCGCTACGAACTATAAAGCACATTTGGAACTGAAAGTAAACGCGCAACCGAAATTTTTCAGAGCGCGCAATGTTCCCCACGCATTGCGTGATGAGGTCGCAAGAACATTAAATGATTTGGAATCACAAGGTGTGATTGAACATGTGCAGGCTTCTCTCTGGGCCACACCCTTAGTAATTGTGCCAAAACCTTCCGGAAAATTGAGACTTTGTGTGGACTTCAAAGCTACAGTGAATCCACAACTAGTGATTGCAACTTTTCCTTTACCCCGCCCGGAAGATCTTTTTGACAAACTGTGCCTGGGTAAATATTTTTAGAAGTTGGACCTAGCAGATGCGTACTTGCAAATACCAGTGGACGAAGAATCCCAGCGCGTTTTGGTGGTTAACACGCAACTTGGTTTGTATCGATTCAAAAGACTACCATTCGGGTGTGCATCCGCCCCTGCATTGTTTCAGCAATATCTACAAACTGTTTGTGCGTCGGTCCCTACTGCAGCAAACTATCTGGACGATATTGTGATCTCCGGAAAGACGGAAGAAGAACATTTAGCCAATCTCCGGACATTATTTCAGGTCTTGCGCCAAAATGGTCTTCGCTTGCGGAAGGACAAATGTGTGTTTTTTGCTCGTGATTTACCATATCTGGGACATGTAATCAATGCCCAAGGTATACATCCTAGTCCAGAGCACCTCCGTGCCATACAAGACTTGCCTTCGCCGCTGAATTAGAAGCAGCTACAGAGTGTGCTGGGTAAAATAAATTACTACCATCGCTATGTGCGCAATGCCTCTTCCATATCAGCTCCGCTTCATCGCTTACGCCGTAAAGGTGTTCCGTTCGTCTGTTGAAATCGGCGTTGCTTTCAAATATTTGCCTTACGCCATTCGAACCCCAGAAACCCCTTTTGTTGATGGTAGATGCATCAGATTTAGGGATCGGTGCTGTGCTTGCGCACAAAGATGGCTCGCATGATCGCCCTATTGCCTTTGCGTCCAAATTGCTCTCGTCTGCACAAAGAAATTATTCACAGATAGAGAAAGAAGCCTTGGCTCTCGTATTTGGTGTTACTAAGTTTCACGATTTCTTGTATGGTCGTCACTTTACCATCATCACAGACCACAAACCTTTGACATCGCTTTTTCATCCGAACAAGCCTGTACCTCCACGTACAGCGCAGAAATTCATTCGCTGGTCTATTTTCCTCTCGCAGTACCGCTACGATATCTTGTATCGGTCCACTGTTAAGCACGGAAACGCCGATGCGTCGTCCCGTTTGCCTGTTGCTGAGGATAGAGCATTCGATTCTTCCGAACTTGCTTGCATGTTCATTGATTCGGAAACCGATGACGTGGTCGAATCGTTTCCGATTGATTTTCGTCGTGTAGCTACAGCCACAGCTGCTGACCCTGTCCTTGCTACCGTTTTGCGTTTTGTTGCTACGCAATGGCCCTTGTCAAAGTCACGGATCGAGGATCCGTTGGTTCGCCGATTTTTTGCTCACAAGGAGAGACTTGTTGTTCGACGTGGTGTTTTGCTGTTGCGTTCTGATAATGATCAGTCCCGGGTCGTGGTACCACGTTCGTTACAGTCCTCTGTCTTACGGCTTCTCCACCAAGAACATTGGGGTATAGTGCGCACGAAACAACTTGCTCGTCAGCACTGTACTTGGTTCGGAATCGATGCTGCGATTGCGAATATGTGCTCTTCTTGCATGGCGTGTGCCGAACAACAATCCGCACCGCCGCGGAAATTCTTTGCGTGGCCGAAAGCCACTTCCCCTTGGCAACGCTTGCACATCGATTTTGCTGGTCCATTCTGGAATGCTCGATGGTTGGTTGTGGTCGATTCCTTCAGTAATTTTCCTTTTGTTGTCCGGATGTCTGCCACGACATCATCTGCCACCATCCAAGCGTTATCCGCTATCTTTTGCATTGAAGGTCTTCCACAGACTATTGTTTCCGACAATGGCCCACAATTCATGTCCGCAGAATTTCAGTCATTCTGCAAGGCCAATGGTATTCAACATCTGACTTCCGCGCCATTTTCGCCTCAGTCAAACGGTGCCTCTGAACGATTGGTCCGGACTTTCAAGTCCCAGATGTTGAAGTTTAAAGAGTCGCATTCTCGGGAGGACGCGTTATTGCTCTTTTTGTCCTCGTATCGCTCTCAGCCCTGAGATGGTCGCTCGCCGGCTGAGTTGCTCCACGATCGTCCTCATCGAACCTTGATGTCTTTGCTGCATCCGCCGCATCAGGTTCCTGTGCAGCGGCAGCCACCTGCTTATGCTCCAGGCGACGTTGTACACTATCGCAACTATCGAGGTTCACGGCGTTGGCTCGCTGGGCGCATTCTTCGCCGCCTCGGCCGCGCTATGTATCTGGTTTTGGGGGCCTCTGGTGAGGTGCGTCGGCATCTCAATCAGCTGCGCCTCTGTCGTCGCCTGGGTTCCGCCGCTCCCCGTCTGCTTTCAGCGACGGTGCCGTCCGGTCAGCGCCCTGGGGACCCATCTACTGGCTCGCCTCATCCCCAGGTGTTACCGACGCTGCCTTCCATTTTGCCCCATGGCGACGCGCCGCCACCGCCGCCGCCGCCGCCGCCGCCGCCGCCGCCGCCTGTTCTCCCGCCGGCGACGCCCGCAGTGGACGCTTCGCTGCAGCCGCCAAGTGCCTCCCTGGGTCACGCGCCGCCGATCGCTTCCCGTGACCAGCTGTCCTCCGACATGGAACTCTTGCCCGCTCCGGACCAGATGTCGTTTTCGCCCGTCGGGTACCCCGACGCAATGGAGGTCGACCCATCGGCCCCTCCTGTCTCTCTACGGGTGCATAAACCGCATGTTGACGTGCACCCTGGATTAGGTTTTCAGGCGTTTCCTAGCTCCCCTCGGACCGAATGGCCGGGTGCGGGTGGCACAGCCTCGCCTGTTGTTAGGCTCCCCACCTCGTCGCATACGTCAACATGGGGTCCTCCCCACGGCGGGCGGAAGCCTTATAACACAACCGCACGCCGATTTGCGGGGGAGGAATATGGTGTCACCGCCAGACACCACACTTGCTATGTGGTAGCCTTTAAATCGGCCGCGGTCCTTTAGTATATGTCGTACCCGCGTGTCGCCACTGTCAGTGATAGCAGACCGAGCGCCACCACACGGCAGGTCTAGAGAGACGTACTAGCACTCGCCCCAGTTGTACGGACGACGTTCATAGCAATGGTTCACTGACAAATACGCTCTCATTTGCCGAGACGATAGTTAGCACAGCCTTCAACTACATTTGCTACGACCTAGCAAGGCGCCGTATTCAATTGATAATTAATATTATGAAGCATGTACCGTAACGAGAGATGTTCTACAATTGTGGATTAAAGTTAAGTATTACATCATCTACGTACTTTATATACACTCCTGGAAATGGAAAAAAGAACACATTGACACATGTGTGTCAGACCCACCATACTTGCTCCGGACACTGCGAAAGGGCTGTACAAGCAATGATCACACTCACGGCACAGCGGACACACCAGGAACTGCGGTGTTGGCCGTCGAATGGCGCTAGCTGCGCAGCATTTGTGCACCGCCGCCGTCGGTGTCAGCCAGTTTGCCGTGGCATACGAAGCTCCATCGCAGTCTTTAACACTGGTAGCATGCCGCGACAGCGTGGACGTGAACCGTATGTGCAGTTGACGGATTTTGAGCGAGGGAGTATAGTGGGCATGCAGGAGGCCGGGTGGACGTACCGCCGAATTCCTCAACACGTGGGGCGTGAGGTCTCCACAGTACATCGATGTTGTCGCCAGTGGTCGGCGGAAGGTGCACGTGCCCGTCGACCTGGGACCGGACCGCAGCGACGCACGGATGCACGCCAAGACCGTAGGATCCTACGCAGTGCCGTAGGGGACCGCACCGCCACTTCCCAGCAAATTAGGGACACTGTTGCTCCTGGGGTATCGGCGAGGACCATTCGCAACCGTCTCCATGAAGCTGGGCTACGGTCCCGCACACCGTTAGGCCGTCTTCCGCTCACGCCCCAACATCGTGCAGCCCGCCTCCAGTGGTGTCGCGACAGGCGTGAATGGAGGGACGAATGGAGACGTGTCGTCTTCCGCGATGAGAGTCGCTTCTGCCTTGGTGCCAATGATGGTCGTATGCGTGTTTGGCGCCGTGCAGGTGAGCGCCACAATCAGGACTGCATACGACCGACGCACACAGGGCCAACACCCGGCATCATGGTGTGGGGAGCGATCTCCTACACTGGCCGTACACCACTGGTGATCGTCGAGGGGACACTGAATAGTGCTCGGTACATCCAAACCGTCATCGAACCCATCGTTCTACCATTCCTAGACCGGCAAGGGAACTTGCTGTTTCAACAGGACAATGCACGTCCGCATGTATCCCGTGCCACCCAACGTGCTCTAGAAGGTGTAAGTCAACTACCCTGGCCAGCAAGATCTCCGGATCTGTCCCCCATTGAGCATGTTTGGGACTGGATGAAGCGTCGTCTCACGCGGTCTGCACGACCAGCACGAACGCTGGTCCAACTGAGGCGCCAGGTGGAAATGGCATGGCAAGCCGTTCCACAGGACTACATCCAGCATCTCTACGATCGTCTCCATGGGAGAATAGCAGCCTGCATTGCTGCGAAAGGTGGATATACACTGTACTAGTGCCGACATTGTGCATGCTCTGTTGCCTTTGTCTATGTGCCTGTGGTTCTGTCAGTGTGATCATGTGATGTATCTGACCCCAGGAATGTGTCAATAAAGTTTCCCCTTCCTGGGACAATGAATTCACGGTGTTCTTATTTCAATTTCCAGGAGTGTACAATTCTCAAGATATTGTCCTGTTCCAGACCGCACGACAGTCAGCGTGTAATTAAACGCGTGCATTTCGGCCTCCTCTAGAAAAACAGTGTTGGCTCTTCTGCCAGCACTACACTCCATTCATTCCAAATTAATAATATAAGTGTAGATCAGATGTGGCTTAAATTCAAAGCAATAGTATCGGTAGCAATTGAGAGATTTATACCAAATAAATTAACAAACGACGGAGCTGATCCTCCTTGGTACACAAAACGGGTTAGAACACTGATGCAGAAACAACGAAACAAAAGTGTCAAATTTAAACAGATGCAAAATCCCCAAGATTGGCGATCTTTTACAGAACCTCGAAATTTAGCGCGGACTTCAATGCGAGATGCCTACAACATTTTCCACAACGAAAATTTGTCTCGAAACTTGGCAGAAAATCCAAAGAGATTCTGGTCGTATGTGAAGTATGTTATCGGCAAGAAACAATCAATGCCTTCGCTGCCCGATAGCAATGGAGATACTATCGAAGACAGTGCTGCCAAAGCAGAGTTACTAATCACAGCCTTCCGAAATGCCTTCACAAAAGAATACGAAGTAAATATTCCAGAATTCGAATCGAGAACAGCTGCCAACATGAGTAACGTAGAAGTAAATATCCTCGGAGTAGTGAAGCAACTTAAATAACTTAACATAGACATAGACAAATGTAATATATTGCGAATACATAGAAAGAAGGATCCTTTATTGTATGATTATATGATAGCGGAACAAACACTGGTAGCAGTTACTTCTGTAAAATATCTGGGAGTATGCGTACGGAACGATTTGAAGTGGAATGATCATATAAAACTAATTGTTGGTAAGGCGGGTACCAGGTTGAGATTCATTGGGAGAGTGCTTAGAAAATGTAGTCCATCAACAAAGGAGGTGGCTTACAAAACACTCGTTCGACCTATACTTGAGTGTTGCTCATCAGTGTGGGATCCGTACCAGGTCGGGTTGACGGAGGAGATAGAGAAGATCCAAAGAAGAGCGGCGCGTTTCGTCACTGGGTTATTTGGTAACCGTGATAGCGTTACGGAGATGTTTAATAAACTCAAGTGGCAGACTCTGCAAGAGAGGCGCTCTGCATCGCGGTGTAGCTTGCTCGCCAGGTTTCGAGAGGGTGCGTTTCTGGATGAGGTATCGAATATATTGCTTCCCCCTACTTATACTTCCCGAGGAGATCACGAATGTAAAATTAGAGAGATTAGAGCGCGCACGGAGGCTTTCAGACAGTCGTTCTTCCCGCGAACCATACGCGACTGGAACAGGAAAGGGAGGTAATGACAGTGGCACGTAAAGTGCCCTCCGCCACACACCGTTGGGTGGCTTGCGGAGTATCAATGTAGATGTAGATGTAATAGAAGCAAGTCTTCTGGTCCAAACTGTATACTAATTATGTTCCTTTCAGAGTATGCTGATGCAATAGCTCCATACTTAACAATCATATACAACCATTCGCTCGACGAAAGATCCGTACTCAAAAGACTGGAAAGTTGCACAGGTCATACCAATATTCAAGAAAGGTAGTAGGAGTAATCCACTAAGTTACAGGCCCATATCGTTAACGTCGATATGCAGTAGGATTTTAGAACATATATTGTGTTCGAACATTATGAATTACCTCGAAGAAAACGTCTATTGACACACAGTCAACATGGGTTTAGAAAACATCGTTCTTGTGAAACACAACTATCTCTTTATTCACATGAAGTGTTGAGCGCTATTGACAAGGGATTTCAGATCGATTCCGCATATCTGGATTTCCGGAAGGCTTTTGACACTGTACCACGCAAGCGGCTCGTAGTGAAATTACGTGCTTATGGAATATCGTCTCAGTTATGTGACTGGGTTTGTGATTTCCTGTCAGAGAGGTCACAGTTCGTATAATTGACGGAAAGTCATCGAGTAAAACAGAAGTGATTTCTGGCGTTCCCGAAGGTAGTGTTATAGGCCCTTTGCTGTTCCTTATCTATATAAACGATTTTGGAGACAATCTGAGCAGCCGTCTTCGGTTGTCTGCAGATGACGCTGTCGTTTATCGACTAATAAAGTCATCAGAAGATCAAAACAAACTGCAAAACGATTTAGAATGGTACTAAAAGTGGCAGTTGACCCTAAATAACGAAAAGTGTGAGGTCATCCACATGAGTGCTAACAGGAACTCGTTAAACTTCGGTTACACAATAAATCAGTCTAATCTAAAAGCCATAAATTCAACTAAATACCTAGGTATTACAATTACGAATAACTTAAATTGGGAGGAACACACAAAAAATGTTGTGGGGAAGGCTAACCAAAGACTGCGTTTTATTGGCAGGACACTTAGAAAATGTAACAGACCAACTAAGGAGACTGCCTACACTAAGATTGTCAGTCCTCTTTTAGAATACTGCTGCGCGGTGTGGGATCCTTACCAGATAGGACTGACAGAGTACATCGAAAAAGTTCAAAGAAATGCAGCAGCTTTTGTATTATCGGGAAATATGGGAGAGAGTGTCACATAAATGATACAGGATTTGGGCTGGACATCATTAAAAGAAAGGCGGTTTTCGTTGCGACGGAATATTCTCACGAAATTCCAGTCACCAACTTTCTCCTCCGAATGCAAAAATATTTTGTTGACACCGACCTACACAGGGAGGAACGATCACCACGATAAAATAAGGGAAGTCAGAGCTCGTGCGGAAAGATACAGGTGTTCATTCTTTCCGTGCGCTATACGAGATTGGAATAATAGAGAATTGTGAAGGTGGTTCGATGAACCCTCTGCCAGGAACTTGAATGTGATTTGCAGAGTATCCATGTACATGTAGATAGATAGATGTGAAAAGAGAAGCGTATGCTGTCTTAAAGGACATCTTGAGAAACAGTATGAGCAGAATTTAAAAGGTTTTTATAGCTATACCGGCATCCTAGTGTACAGCATGTAACAGCAATTAAATTTTCCGCTTTTTTAGCTTTCTGAATAATTTCTTTTATCTCATCATACATTTCTTCAATCTTATCATCATCATCATCTCCGGAGGTAGTTGAGATAGAAACTTGTACTACGGTAGTAAGTGTGGGCTTCGTGTCTATTTTGGCTACGGTCAAGCGTTAACTATGTTGTTCACAGTAGCTTACCTGCATTCCTATTTTCTTATTCACTATTAAACCCACTTCAGTAAAATATACTTACCTAATCTGAAAACTGAAATCAAGACTGTATAATACGTTCACAATGAAACATAAAGATAAGTCGTTCTAGACAATACCTTTAAATTCATCACCTTAACGCAGGTGGTATCTAAATTACAAGGTACTGTTGCAAAACATCAAGAAAACCTACTCAAAAGTTAATTCTCGTTATGTTGCAATTAAAAAAACTACAATTATTCTTTCTCTTTTTAGAAACTTAGCACTTATTTCATGGCTTTTTCCATGTTACATAAATATAGCTTACCACTTACTGAAAGTCATGTAATCAAAAATATTGGAAATAAGTATGTCTGAAGATTTAGGTCGGCGTTTTTAGTGCGGTTTCCCCAATACGCGCCCAAACTGGTGAACAAACCAAAATATCTGCCCGGACCAAGGACAAAATGTTTCCAGACTCCCTGAGTCATTAAACGCTCAAACGTTTTGCGTAGAATAGCCAGTTTATGTTAACTTCAAAGTTGTGTGAACGAAGGAATCTGCGTGTAATCTCGTGAAGTAACCACCCACAATTTCAGCCGAATCCTAGTTGTCAAGTGCTGTTATACGGTAACTTTCAGAATTCAGGAGATCAGTGAAGAGTAAATTAAAAAAAAAAAAAGGAGTTTCAGCCTCTCCTTTTCTGCACAGAAACTTTCAAATCGTAAAAACTCCTATGTCACGAGTAATATATATAACGTCAATGATTAATTAACAGATGTTAATGAAAAATTCAAAGACTATATTTATTAAACGTAAAAAGGAAACCTCTGTAGCAAAAGCTACGTTAATTTTTTTTTTAAAGAAATAAGTGAGTTCGGAAAGAAATGTAAACTCTCTTCTTATGATTCTCTTCTGTTTTGACATTCGATGTACTAAGAGGTAAGTTGCCGAAATTCCTATATTTTGTATTTTTTTACGGAATAATAAGAGTATCATTCATAAATATCGGTGTCTGCAGTTACTGTAGTGAATCTTTTAGTATTACCATACTGAATTTCTTTAACGATTTTATATTTTTCAGGTAGATGTATCACGAAATTGTGCTCACGTTATTTGAAGGCAGAACGAACGATTGCTTATCGCGTTGTGCCGTTTGTGTGTTATTCTCCACAGGTCGGACCTGAAGATCTATTTTTACGAAGTCCTATCGAATATTTACTTTTTACATGGAATACACAGTAGTGTTTTACGGTCAACAAGCCTTCAAACAGCGATTGTCGATGGTGTTCAGTAACAACCAGGGTCTAATACATGGAAAGAATGTAACGGCGATGGCCTAACGGCTAAAAAAATAGTAATGGTTCAGTATGCTAAAAGGTTTAATTATATCTACGTGGATGTACGTAAGGTTACTAACCACATCATGGCATCGCATTTGTATTGTGTCTATCCCATGGGAAACTCATAATCATGCGCAGAATATTTTTTATTAATTTGAATATTTCTCTCAATTTTACCTCCAACTAAGGAAAGGAACGTTGCAGCGGACGCTAGTCTTCTATTTTCCTTACTTAAGTCGAACATAGCGTTGATTAAATTTCCTTCATAGGTTAACTGAAACTGTTTTCCATAGCCCAGCGAATTACTGCACCTAACACATCACACGTAACTTAATACGCTGCACAGAGCCAGAAACAAAGACTCTTCATATTAAAATATATATCCGGTATAGACAATCGTGACTGGAAAGTCTGCGCTGAGAGTTCTCTACCAACTTGTAGATTGCGACATCTGTCTGATATCGACATGTGATCCGTGTTGATTGCTAGTACGGGAGGCGCTACGGTCGATACCCGCGATGTCTATGCACACGATGGTACCAAATTAACTTGCGTAGCGTTGAGTACCGCAGTTCGGGCTTGTGGCGTGAGGCTATCGCTTGCCTTCGGAGGGTAAGCAGCAGTTTTAGAGTTTACGGCAAAACGAGCGCGTGGCGTATTTTTTTTACGGGAGTTCCATTTCGGCCGCCTGCTCCAAATCTTTTTATTTGATCCTGATTCGGCGACTTGCGTGTAGATAACGAAATGGAGACGAAGGCTACAGCTACGAAGGTGGTTGCCAGTGTTCCGCGAGCGGAGTGTCCTGGGTCTGTATGTCTTTGCTGTCTGACTGCGCAGTTCTCGGTAAGTACCGAACTTTCTTTGCTGATACGCCGCACAGCGCAGCTGTTGGAGTATATTGCCTGTTTATCGGCAGGTAGCGGAAAAGCTATTGCGGGAGGTCAGTACATGCTGTGTTTAGCGAACTTCGGGCCTCTTTAATTCCTTAGAAACTTAAACTTCGGAAAGAGGTGAAAGTTGCTTCAGCATACTGTTTGAATAAATATTAATTCTGGATATTTGACGGTTTGTGCAACAGCTGCTTAGGGAGATTTAGCTTCGTAGTTGCGCTCTGTAGTCAAATGTCACGGAATTTTCATTGCATAGAATTCTCACTGGAAAGATTAACCACAATTGGCAACGGTGTTGGAAGACTGGCGCAGTGGGTGTCCAGTACTTCAAAGTAACTAACGGTGCGCAACACTGTGAGCCGGTCACATATTCTACGAATAGCAATTACGTGCCGACTAGCACTTGTCAGTTTATGGCGGCGCCTTCCCCACCCCCGTACGTTGATACAGTATCCGATTCCACTATAATTAAAATATGTAGGGGAAGTGCCGTTCTAATCTGAAACCTACGCTTGCATGTTTTGCAGATATTAAAGTGGGGTCCCTCCAAACCCACACTTAGTAGGTGACCATTCAATAAGATCGGTCATCTCTGCTTTGGATATTACGTAAGGGTTTCGCTGAATATGCAATTTTCGCCTGACTTGTTAAACGTATGTGACTTTCAAAGAACCCCCATGGATGAAGGGTCTTCAGTAAAACCATAACTTTAACTGGTTTCGATGTTACAGACAGGACTGCGAGAGAATTCTGAAACAGTGGTCTATTAAGCTCATGAGGTTAGGAACTGAGGAAAAGTAAGGTCAGTAGCTATTCAAAAGCACACCCTCGTTACAAAACGTGTAAGTATTCACTTACGTTGTACCAAAATCCGTAGCATTTATCGTTTCACCAGCTGTCGACAGCCCTTAAAAATGTTATTTTGTCGAAAAAGTCTGTAGTTAATGGAATAACACGAGATAATTTAGCATAATAATCGTAAGGCAAGTTAAATCCAATAGTGCTTAGAGCCATTTGAATCATTTCATAAGGCAAAATTCTCCCCTTTTTGTGGTATCATTTGCCGAAATTTCGTATCGGTATCTCAAACTGTTTATGAAATATGGGGAATGTTGTACATATTTCACTCTGGCTTTATCGCTGGCGCGGCGCGATACCAGAAGAGTCTGCTGCATCAGATAAATTTTCTCGAGATTGGTGACAGACCTCCACCCAAGCCTAAAAGAGAATAATTGAATGCGATAGCTAAATTTCATATGCAGTAACATTATGTAATATTCACTAAACGCAAAATCATAGCAACCTATAATTTTCATTGAAAACTTCTCTAATTTCACGCAGCGTCTTAATTCCATGTAAATGACAATAACTATGACCGTTAACGGAACGATGTGCGTATCATCATAGAGATATAAAACTGAAAGTAAAAAATTTTGGCCGAATGTTTTCTGTAAAGTCGTTCAAGAAAGATCGCAGGATGTGTCTGGATTCCCTCATGGCAGCTGACCAATCGAAAACGGGCGGACAACGTTGGTCTAGCCCTCCGAACAAACGAGTTAACACGCCCAGCGCTTTGGACGAAAATTGATAGCCGCCCGTCGGCTACCGTATCCAAATATGTTTGTAAATGTATTACATCGGACATATTCAGGCATTTCTTCTTACAAGTTTTTCACTTTTATTCATATTTGTACCCAATTAAACTCTTTCTGCATGTAGTTTTTCAACTCAGCGTTAGCTATGTTCCACAGAATACGCTGTTCGGATATCAACTCCATAAACTGCTCATCTGAGACAGAAGCGGACAGCCGGCATTTCTGGTGAATGTTTCAGTAGATAGGAATAATTATCTACCCTGTTCCTGCCCGTGAGCGCGAAACAAATACTGCATCTGTATCCTTAGTAGCTGTTAGGCTTTCCCTACTGTTCGAGCTAAGCAAATCGCCGCGGCAAACTTAGAGATGGACAAATCTTCTCAGGGGTCGGATCAGAACTGATGAAGTATTTTTATCTGGTTTGATCCTAGTTCTAAAGAACTAGGAGTAATACCTGTTACGTCCCTATTAATCGTGAGATATGTTTTAAACATCGTCTGCTGTGCAAGTTTCAAATATTGCAACAATACAAAATATTTATCAAGTGATTGTTATATTTTGATATTTTAATTTCAAAAATACAGTACAAAATAACTGAAATTAGTGTCTTCCGCTGTCATTTAGTCAGTATTACCATACGTATATCCAAAAAGGAATTTATAAATAAAACGTGACCCTCTTCAGTCGGTCTCTCTTGTAAGTGGATATTTATCCTCCTTTTGAAAATATTCGTTAACGGGGCACTGATATTGCTGTGATGCACAACACTTTTTTAGAACAGATTGATTCACCGTTGGTTACTACAATTTTCTTCTCACCATTTTAAGGGATCGCTGTTTCTAGGCAAATACCCTCGGCTAAATATTTGTCAAAGTCGAAAATTGTCGCACTTCGCGCGAGGTGACTTGCTTGAAGCTGACAAATAGTTCTACCAAACTTCTTCCAGGTTCCTCAGGCATTACAGTGGTAAAAGCTTCAGAAATCAACCAGGTCTTAAATTTCTGCAATATAGCAATCCTGAAAAATTTTGTGCTGAAAATTATTGTCGTTTGAATCCGGTTCCAGTAACGTTGCCTGACCAATTAATTTCCAGAGATAACCCAAACAGACTCGGATAACACTTTAAGGAAACTATAAACCAGTGACACGCTTTCTTGATGACATTCTTTATTTTTGCCTTTAAGAGATTTCAAATGTCTTTCCATTAACCTTGGGAAAGATCTCATTTTTGAATGTGACCATGTTCTCTGAGGACACCTCTTTGCCTCACCGAAAACTTTCATAATCAGTGAAGCTTGCTGCATGATCTCCCAGTATGTATTTTCTAAGATATTTGAAAGATTTTTGATGGAAAATAGCGATGCAAAAAATACAGGATCTTTATTTAAAGTAAATCTTTGCAACATTTCATAAATAGTTACATTTGTTTGACACCTTGTTTCAGTCGTTCATTTCTAAAATTTTCTTGTATTTCAGCAGGTTTGCTTAAAGCAAAGTCTCCCTCTTTAAAAAAATATCATTCTTTTGACTTCAATGATTTTCTGTATGGACTCGAGTTATTAGTGACGAAGAATGTGCAAAGCATGGGATATGTGGAAGTTAGAGAAACATGGAAGTTAATTTCATATGACTCATTATGTTATTATGGAGGTGATTTTAAAATCGACATTACATTTGGCAATAAGACTTCCCAGTTTTCTGCAGTGTCTTTCAAACTGTGAGCACGGTAAAAGGTACGACTTTAGTTTACTCTTTTCATCTATAAAGTTGGTAGTGAGAACATAGAAACTGTTATTTACACTCGTCCACGCATCAGAGGCAAGGTAGACTCCCTCTGCGGTTGCTAAATCATTTTTATGCCAACGAAATACTCAGGATACAAACTGAGAACTAGTTTGACAACGGTTTTCGACTTGGTAAATTAAAATTTGGGCAAAGCATATGCAATTTAAGGAAATTGTTTCTATAGAGAGAGGATGGTATTCAACTGCCGAGAATTCTTCCGGGTTGTATGGCCATGGTCCATGGAACTCTTCTATCCCTGACGTTTCGTCCAAAGCTACGTTGGACATCTTCAGAGGTGCTCCTGGTTGTGCTGATTCTTGCCGACTGAGATCAAGGGCCTCAGCAAATAAGATTCTTGGCTACATCGTATTTAGTGGCTCAGATGTTGTTCACTATTAGACGTAATGGAACACTTTGCTTGTGGATTGTGGGAAGGCGGTACACAACCATGCGGCCTCAAGCTTTTGATGATCACTTGAGGCAAGGCGCAATTCAGTAGCGCAGAAGTTTACAGTTGCACACGTCCTGTAGGCTCATAATCAGCTCTATAGGGAGTTACTGAGCACGCCATACACACTAACAGGGGACAAAACGGTTGCAATACATTTATTAGCCTTTAGTACCTCATCAGCATTGTCATGTATTCGGCAGTGCAGGCCTTTCTGCAGAGATTAAGTTGCTGTGTTGAGGAGCAGCTTTCAAAACAGCACAGCAGGTTTCCTTTCTTATTCCTTCTGCAGCATCTGATGGAAGACGTCGTACAGCTTCCTCAGAACCACTCAGAAAACTTACTAAAGGTGTTGCTCTAGGTATATTTGCAAAACTGAGTCCTCTGTTTAATACAGGTGCTGGAGCAAAGACCAATTCTTTCCCCGTGCAACAGACAACGAAACGTCGTGCAATTCCCTATAGTGGCGGCTGTCAACTTTAGACATGGGCCGAAATCGTATGCTCTCGCATACTGATTCGTGTTTGCAAGCGTAAAGTTACCACCACCCGTCGCAGACTGCGAGCTTGCCTGAAACACTCGCAACGAACTCCCGCTTTCCCAGATCTAGATAGCTGCCAAAATAGCTCGCCCACCTACACACACTGTGCAGGAGAAACGGGCATTCCACGTTGCAGGTTAACAGACCACCGTCTGTTGAAACCAAGAAGCAGGAAGAGAACAGAGACACCGGCTAAATGTTCAGCTTCTATTCCTTTCGTGGGCAACATTTCGTTCAAGTAGCAGGAATCCTCAGAAAATTTCAGGTGGAAATCATTTTCCGTCCACTATCAATGATCTCAGACCTTTTCCGATCAGTGGAGGACGAATTATTGCGAAACGACGGAATTTACAAAATAAGTTTCCACAGTAACATGGCTTACACAAGACCGACCATACGCAATGTGAAAGAAAGCTGCACTAAATAAACGTTGCACTCGCCTTTTGCTACCAAGCAAGTCAGAAACTTATTTGAGACTTATATTATTAAAGAATCTGTTGAAATACGCCTGGCGGAAAGTCCGATGAAACTCTATAGAGGCTACCAGTTGGACAGTGCGTGGAATCCCATCATCCTCACGATGTCTTCTAATCGAAGACGACAGAGTGCGGTAACGGCCGCGGCGACCGCTAACACAGAGAACAACTGAGCTCCGCCGTTTCACCAGCGAAGGCGCTGCCCCTGGTTGGCGTCTGTCTGACCTTAATTTTGATGCACGCGCGTAACACTTGTAGCGTACCGTATATTGCGGAGTAGATCAGCTCAGTTTTAGATGGCTCACCTGAAGACTGGCAGCTGCCCAGTAGAAATATCGTGCGATGAATTAAATGACGACCGGCTGCAAGACAGAAATTTGGTCGGACATTCAATTTGCCGTGTAGTTTTCCGATGGAAAATTGCGATTATCTTCTTTTGTAGCTGTTCGTCGTGACAAAATAGATCAAAAGATGTGACCATTGTGCAGTAGCTTACAGGTTTTTCAGTGATCGGTCAAGGGAATTCTTCTGAAAACAATACATACCATGCAGAAAACTAGAAAAGCTTTTAATATTCTGAAGCTCTAAATTCTATAGAAAAGAGATACTGAAATTTCGAAAGGATTGTTGTTTCGAAGCATCAAGTTTGTCGTCCCTGCCGCATGGTAGCACAGGGAGTGAGTGTGCGCTCTCCGCTATGGCTGTAAGCGTGCTAGCAATTAGTCCCTCACAATGAACACGTTTGACGGAAACGGTGGTTCATCTGAAGGTGAGACACAAAGGGAAAGTGTGTTCGGCGGTAATTCGGACGTCTAGTGTTTTACTTGGCAAATTAACACACTGTTACAGTTCGTTACATTCATTCCATGTTACATAAGACTTGTGAAATGTTTGTGAAGGTCAAAAATAAGCACCTACAAGTTAGATTCAACTTATTTCGTATGTAACCAAAACTGGATATAATTTAAGTGAATACATATTTAAACTAAGAATTTTAGTGAACGTGCGAGGACGATAGCTGTGACTTCGAAACGAATTACGCACGTAGAGTGCATCGAATTATAAGCAATACCTGATTTAAAATCTGTGCACTGTTTGAAAATACGAGCTTTTGAGGTTTTCTCCGGTTAGCAGAAAAAACACGCAATTTTCTGTTGTGACTTGGCAAGACAGCCAAGCCACTATGAGATAGCCGAAAGGCACGCGTTTAAGCTCACGCAGGATGGCGTGAGGTCTGGAAAATGACAAGGTCTTTACAGTAGCAAAAATAGTACGTAGCTTCTGGAATACTTAACTTTAATCCATAATTGGTGAACATCGGTCTGACGGTACATGCATCACAAGATAAATAGCAGTTGATAATGGCGCCTTGCTAGGTCGTAGCAAATGACGTAGCTGAAGGCTATGCTAACTATCGTCTCGGCAAATGAGAGCATATTTTGTCAGTGAACCATCGCTAGCAAAGTCGGCTGTACAACTGGGGCGAGTGCTAGGAAGTCTCTCTAGACCTGCCGTGTGGCGGCGCTCGGTCTGCAATCACTGATAGTGGCGACACGCGGGTCCGACGTATACTAACGGACCGCGGCCGATTTAGAGACTACCACCTAGCAAGTGTGGTGTCTGGCGGTGACACCACATTTTCCATATCGCATAGAGCTGACAATTTAATTACTCTACTGCTAAAATAATCTTCTGCTGCTAATGGTCAGAGTGGAGGTTGCAAAAGGATGCTAGTACGTCAAATTCCTACACATCTATGGTGCCATCAAAGAAAAAATATATCTGGATCGTAATGCTGCGTAATACTTAAGGGCGTCTTCTACCTCATAATTTTGTGACCAGTTGTGTGACCGAATGATCAGTGGCTTTGGTGGCCAATGTTTATGAAATCCTCAAACTGTTGGCCACGAAATGTGTAAAACGGCTAACTGGTGTGGCGAGACCTGCGTGGCGTACATCTCACATGGATGTGTTTAACTCCTTTATTCAAATAACTTTCCAACTAGAAGAAAATACATCAAAAGTGCAAAATCTTTAATCTTAAGACTTCATTACGTTAAATCTTTCATTGCCAGTATATTTCCAGATGGATTCGCATAGCAGGAAGTTATGTGTATGTAAAAGCAGTCGGCGTGGAAGCATTACACTCACAGGTCCAGGAGCAGGTGACGATCTCTTTCGCCGTTGGTTTGCAGTCTTCCATGACTTAACAGGCAGTCGTTCAAAGCGCTGAAGCAGCTACGGTACATTTGCAACTGGAGCGGAAGGCGGTTGTGGCAGCTGCCAAGCGGAGAGTAGACGGGCAAAACCGTTTTTTTAATGGGATTCGCCCAGGAACGCTACTGAAATTAACTTGTTCCTAATAATCCACCACTCACTAAAACGAGTGAAAAATTAGGTCATTGTACCTGTACTCCATTACGGAGTCGATTTCATCTCCTGTAAGAACGAAAACCGCTACAAAATTACGAATATTTTTAATAAAAACTAAAAACAATGTAAATTCCAAGACAGAATTTATTTACGTTCTGAATTTAGACAAAGTTGTAGTTTTTATAAACACGGCATTGTCTCGTTAGGCAATCGCTGCAGAGCCTCGGTCATGAATTCGAAACCTCTACATATGCCTGAGTATGGCTTCTTGGAGCTGCCAGGTGGTATCAGGCTACTGCTCCCACATATCATCCTCATCCACCATGACGGTAAGTAGTTGAGTCGTCTTTAAATTTCCTTGTATTTAACTGTCGCCTGTTCGAAAACATATATTGCGGGCCCAGGGGTTAGAATAGGCCTGAAGTATTCCTGCTTGTCGTAAGAGGCGACTAAAAGGAGTCCCACACGTTTCGGCCTTTGTGATGGTCCCCTGTAGGGTTTGACCGCCACTTACCAAAATTTTCCCAAAGAGCGAGCCAATTGGGGAGGGCGCCTTACATGGTGCATTGTGTCCATTGTGCATTGAGATCTTTAGCCCACTTTCTCGTCCCATTTCAGTCCCGCTCATTCTCCATCTCTTGGGCTAGGACACCTTCCTGGGTGCGTTTTCCACCATGTACTATGCAGTTTAGATTTCTGCGTAGACAATGAGTATGGACTACTTTACAACTGATATCCACTATGGTAGCCAGTCCTTTGTGGTGGGGCTGCCATGTACCCTGTTGGTTTTAGCCCCCTGACCACACGGGGATCACTCTGCTGATGCTTGCACTATTAATTACCCACATATGCCAAGGGGTAGATACATATCCCCCTGGGGAATCAGGACTAAAGGCAATGACCATCCTGCCAGGTGGCCTTTGCTGTGGCTGGGTGGTGCCTGTCAGGAGGGCCCGTGGTCAGTGTGGGTGGCATCAGGGTGGATGACACGCAATGAAGTATAGTACATCGTCTCTTGCTGGTGGTGAAACACCAGCAGTCTGTGTGTTCATGGGCTCAATTCAGTGCACAGAAGTAAAACCCCAAATCGTTCCCCTCCCTGGTCATGCCATGGGAGGAAAGTGAGGCTAAGGATGGCAGCAGCTATTATTCTCCCCGGTCCTTGCACGTTAGAGAGCTGATTGGGAATCTTTCAGGACGATAAAGCCTCAGTTCTTCGTTGAGAATTAGAAGACAAGTTTGGGGAGGTGGAGGGCTTGTCCAAAATGCGATGTGAGTCAGTCTTGATCAAAACAGCTTCCTCTGCCCAGTCACGTGTTACTCACTTCTGACACTGGGATGTTCCTGCAACCATTACGCCCCATAAGAGCTTAAATATGGTCCAGGTATCGTATTTCAAAGAGACCTTCTTTTGCAGTCAGACGATGGGCTGTGCCCCAATTTAGAGCGGCGAGGTGTACATTTTGTTTGGCATGTCCATCAGGTTCCGAGGGATAATAAAGTTGCCACCAGTGCCTTCATCTTGGCCTTAGAGGGTGATGCATTACCGAGAAATCAGGGTGGTGGTCTGCCACTGTGATGTAGATCCCTATACACCTCCCTGATGTGGTGTTTTAAATACTGGAAGTTCGGCCATATGTCTTCCTGCTGTGCTTTGTGTCACATGTCGAGATAGCAGATGCCCACCACATTCCAATACTTCATGTGCCACGCCTCCCATCTGTGTCAAATGTGGAGAGAACCATTCGCCTTGCTCGCCTGACTGCAGGGTTCTCCAGAAACGAAGGAAAATCAAGGAGTAAAAGATCCTGGACCCACTGACCTACACTGAGGCTAAGAGGAAATTAGAATGCTCACATCCTCTACATAGGACACCGTCTTATGCTGCCACTACAATAGTTTCATCCATCAGCTCCACCAACCAGTCAACTCTGAGCCAGGAGACCACTCCTTGCCCCTTGCATGGTGGGAGCACTTCCCTCCCTGATGCTTCTGCACCACCTATTTCAGGAGCAACATCTGCCACCCCAACCACTGGGGACATCTGTCCCACTTCTAAGACAGAGAAGTGTAAAACTTTTACAGCTGCTCTCGCTAGGAAGTGGTCCTTCAGACAACTCCCTTCCCAGGTTTCTGCTAGTGTGAAAATGACATCTGCTAGTGGCAGAAGAGCCCAAAAGCAGCTGGTTGTAAGGCTTCACACTCATCCTCAGTCCTGGAGACTGAACCAGTGAAGTCCTCCCTGGCAGGGAAACCCAAAGAGCAGTTAGAGAAATCCAAAAAGGTCACCAAGACGAAGGGAATTGTGGTGGCACCCACACCACCACTACCTCCAGGCTCTGCATCTGTGGATGAGGAAGAAATTCTGGTGTCTGGTGAGGACATGGATCTCACCAGACCCTCAGACAAAATGGATATAGACTGTTCAGGCAAAACGTCAGTGGCAACAGGTGACCCTGAGTTGTAAACTGCATCATTGATTGTTTCATGCCTTTCCAATCACACGATGTCATCCTCCAGTGGAATTTCGGCGGTGTTTTCCACCACCTGGCTGAGCTTCGGCAACTGTTAAGCTTTACACCTGCTTTCTGCATTGCCCTCCAGGAAACCTGGTTCCCAGCAATGCGACCCCTGCTCTCAGCAGCTATAAGGGATACAACTGGAACTGTAACGACCGTAATAGTGTGATGTGGAGTTTGCGTTTGTCCTCAACTCAGTCTGTGGTAAAACTGTGCCCCTTTAAATTCACTCTTGAAGCTGTAGCTGTCAGAATGACGATGCAGGAAATAACTGTCTGCAAAGCATATCTTCCTCTAGATGGTGCAGTACCCCTGAATGTATTAGCTGCACTGATTGATCAACTCCCTACTTCTGGGAGTTTTTAATGCCCATAACCTCTTGTGGGGTGGTACCATGCCTACTGACCGAGACAGAGATCTCGAAACTTTACTGTCCCAGTTCGACCACTGCCTCTTAAGTACTGGGGCCACCACACATTTCAGTGTGGCTTGTGGTAGTTACTCGGCCATTGATTTACCAATTTCCAGCCCAGGACTTCTCCCATCTATCCACTGGAGAGCACATGACGACCTGTGTGGTAGTGACAACTTCCCCAACTTCTTGTCACTGACCTGGCGTCAGGCCCACAGCCGCCTGCCCAGATATGCCTTTAAACAAGGTGGACTGGGGAAATTTCACCTCTTCTGCCACCGTTAAATCTCCCCCACGTGGTAATCTGGATGTGATGGTTGAGTAGGTGACAACAATCCTTTGTGGCAGAAAAAACGATCCCTCGCCCTTTAGGGTTCCCCCGGCGAAAGACAATCCCTTGGTGGTTGCTGGAAGTCGCTGAAGCAACTAAGGAGCGTCGGCGAGCTCTACAGCGGCATAAGCGGCACCCTTGCTGGAGCACCTCATAGCCTTTAAACAGCTCCGTGCTCGCGTTCGTCAGCTTACCAAACAATGGAAGCAGGAGTGTTGGGAGAGATATGTATCGCCCATTGGGTGCCATACGTCATCTTCCCAAGTCTGGGAAGTTTTCAGGTGCCAGACCCCAAAGGGTGTTCCCCGTTTTAACATAAATGGCATGTTATCTACCAATGCGAATGCCGAGCACTTTGCTGAGCACTTTGCCGAGCACTTTGCCGAGCACTTTGCCGAGCACTTTGCCGAGCACTTTGCCGAGCACTTTGCCGAGCACTTTGGCGAGCACTTTGCCGAGCACTTTGGCGAGCACTTTGGCGAGCACTTTGGCGATCACTTTGGCGAGCACTTTGGCGAGCACTTTGCCGAGCACTTTGGCGAGCACCTGCATTGGAGAATCACTCCCCCCCCCTCGCCTTTTGCACTCTCAAACGGTGGCTGGGAGGGGAAGTCCTCTCATTTACTAAACGCCACAGTGAATCTTATAACGCCCCATTTACAGAGTGGGGGCTCCTCAGTGCCCTTGCGCATTTCCCCAACACGGAGCCTGGGCCCGATTGAATCCACAGCCAGATGATGAAACATTTCTCATCTGACTTCGACGGACATCTCCTCGTGATATAAAACTGGATGTCGTGCGATGGTGTCTTTCCATCGCAATGGCGGGAGAACACTATAATTCCGGTTTTCAAACATGGTAATAATCCCGCTTGATGTTGATAGCTATCGGCCCATCAGCCTCACAAACTTTCTTTGTAAGCTGCTGGAACATATGGTGTGTTCATTGGTGCGTTGGGTCCTAGAGTCTCGTGGCTTACTGGCTCCATGTCAGGGTGGCTTCCGCCAGGGTCGCTCTAAAACTGATAATATTGTGTCCCTGAAATGTGCCATCTGTACATTCTTTTCCAGACGCCAACACCTGGTTGCCACCTTGTTTGATTTATGAAAAGTGTGGCGCCACCTGGTGACAATATATCCTTGCTATGTTATACTAGTGGGGTCTCAGAGACCCAGCCCCGATTTTTATCCACAATTTCCTGTCGCTTCGTACTTTCATGTCCAATTTGGTGTCTCACATAGTTCCCCCCATATCCAGGAGAATGGGGTCCTGCAGGGCTCTGTATTGTATCTCTATTTTTAGTGGCCATTAATGGTATATGAGCTGCTGTAGAACTCTCTCTCACCTTCTCTGTATGCAGTCGACTTCAGCATTTCATACTGCTCCATCAGTACTGGTGTTGCTGAGCAGCTCCTACAGGGAGCCATCCACAAGGCGCAGTCATGGGCTCTAGCTTACTGTTTCCAGTTTTCGGCCACACAGTCGTGTGATACGCACATCTGTCGGCATTGTACCGTTCATCCGGAACCAGAACTTTACTTTAATGACGATCCACTCACTGTAGTGGAGACATATCGATTCTTAGGGCTGGATTTCAACGGCCGATTGACTTGGCTTCCTCACCTCCGTCAGCTTAAGCGGAAGTGCTGGCAGAACCTCAGTGCCATCTGCTGCCTGAGCAACACCAACTGGAGTGCAGATCGCTCTACGCTACAGCAGCTCTACAGAGCCCCTGTTCAATCCTGCCTTGACTACGGTATCTGGTTTATGGTTCAGCAGCACACTCAGTGTTGCGGTTACTCGATCCAGTCCTCCACTGCGGAATTTGCTTGGTGACAGGAGCTTTTAGGAAGAGTCCGGTGACCAGCGTCATGGTGGAGGCGGGAGTCCCTCCACTGCAGGTTAGTCAGACACAGTTGCTCTCTGGTTTAGTTACACACTTACATAGTTCTCCTACACATCCGAAATACTATCTCCTTTTTGCACCCACGGTGGTTCATCTCCCGCATCGGCGGCCCAGGTCAGGACTTAAAATTGCAGTTCATGTCTGATTCCTTCTCTCTGAACTGGAGGCCTTGTCTTTACTGCCTATACGTGTTCATTCACGAACACCTCCGTGCTGTACACCTAAGCTGCAGCTTCACCTGGACATTTCACATGGTCCTAAGGACTCGATTAACTCTGTGACTCTCTGCTGTTACTTCCTCTCAATTCTAGACATGTACAGGGCCATGAAGTGGTTTACACTGATGGCTCGATGGCTGATGGTCACACTGGCTTTGCCTATGTTCATGGATGACATACAGAACAGCGCTCCTTGCCAGAAGGCTGCAGTGTTTTCACTGCAGAGCTGGCGGCCATATCTCGTGCTCTTGAGCACATCTGCTCATGCCCAGGCAAGTCTTTCCTCCTGTGTACTGACTGCTTGAGCAGCCTACAAGCTATTGACCAGTGCTACTCTTGTCATACTTTGGTAGCGACCATCCGTGTATATGCCCTGAAATGGCCCAGTCGTTCAGTGGTGCTTGTCTGGACCCCAGGTCACATCGGAATCCCAGGCAATGAACTTGACGACAGGCTAGGCAGAAACCGCTTATGGAGATCGGCATCTCTGAACCTTACCTGTGTTCTGACTTATGCCACCAGGTTTTGCAGCTTGGGGAGATGGAATGGCATAACCTCAGTATGCACATGAAGCTACTTACCATTTGGGAAACTACAAATGTGTGGAAGACCACCTTTCGCACCTCTTGCAGGGACTCTGTGGTTCTTTTGGCTGTGCATTGGCCATATGTGACTGACGCATGGTTACGTCCTCCGTTGCGAGGACCTATCTCGGTGTCGCTGTGGCTCACGAATGACTGTTGTCCATCTGTTGCTGGACTGCCCACTTTCAGCTGCTCTGCGGTGGACTTCCAACCTTCCCAGCACGCTGCCTTCATTGATGGGTGACGATGCCTCAACAGTGTCTTTACTTTTACATTTTGTTTGTGAGGGTGAGTGTTATCATTTGCACTAAGTTTTAGCACATGTCCTTTGTCCCTGCTGTTTACTCAGATTTTGCTAAACAAGTTTTTCTTGTTAGAAAACATACCTTACATCAAAGTCATCAGTTTTCAGTCTGGTTGTTAGTTCAAGCTGGGGTAGATCTAAGCCTTTTATGGTTTCCATGTTCAGATCTTTTTTGAATACATATGTTTGCATCCACGTGTGAACTTCATAGAATGTCTTTTTTGTAAAACGTTTTTCCTGCTTTGGTTTTCGAAACTGAGCCAAATGGCCCTGGAAATTTCTAACTATTTTGATGTGTTCTTTAGATACTTTGGAGAACTCATAAAAATTGTCATTCAGCATAGTGGTTAGAGACGTTTTGCTATTGGCATTACACAACTCTCACAAGATCCAAAGGAACTTCATTTTTCTACTTTCTTTTCTCAATTAGAACAGTCTGTCACAGGTTAAGTATGAGTGTCCATAGGTGATGTACTTGTGGTGATCTTAGTCAAAGAAATCATTACAGACCAAGTATATCCACAGGAACAATACCATTTTGATTTTTGTCTTGGCTGCAGCCGTTGTCAGACCACACTATTAACTTTTCCTGGGTAATTTCATTTATAATCTGTCTAAACACACAGCTTGCTATTTTGTTGCCTCCCTTGCCACTCATGCCCTCATGCCAAAGAAACACACAACCTTTAGTACCTGCCATATGTAATCCCAAATTGTAACAAAGAAGTTGATGTTAATTATACATTTGGCAATGTGACCATGTTGGCAAAGAAAACCTGCTGTAAATCTATGGATACTGTGCATGTATCAGTTGTTGGAGTGGTGCATGTATGATGAAATTCTAGTAACGTATGATGTACAGCTATATTGGATGAGTCATTCAACATTCTACTTTTAAGAAAATAACATGTTAGTTATCTTCCCTTGGGGGGTGAAATCTGTTTGGGAAAGTGTTCTTTCAATATGTTTTTGCATTACAAATGTCTAATTTTTGTGTTTGGATAAAGCCTAACAAAAGCCACATACATTCTGATGTAATTTAAATCTTGGCTTAAAAAATAGAAGAGAGCTTTTAGCCCTTGAGAAATTGCTTTCATCCTTAGGGAAACTTTTGATGTGTTAAACAATGTGTTTTACATCAGCAGCTGTGTATTTCCTATATTTCCGCTATGTTCAATGTAGATAACATCAATCTTTTCGCTTTTACTGAGGTTCCCACTCTTCACCTGATAATTTTGTGTATTTCCAAGAAGGTTTTTTGCAAACTTGAAAATGTCACTTAGTCATCATGAACTGTACAAAAAACACTAGCATGTCTGTGACTCTTCTCGGGTTCTTCGTAAGAACCATGATGCCTTCCTCTAACACTGCATACACTCAAGTTTCCCATCAAATAAGAGTTTTGATTAATATTATCACCTAGTTTGTAGAACTGATTGAATATGTTTGTGTTCCAATGCAATGTGTCTACATTGATAGCAGCACTGGCGTGAAACCTAAAACAAACATGGGAGTTACAGGCATTAAATAATTTGTGACTGCCATGTATAACCTGTTTGCTACTCTACACAGTTAGGTCTACTATAGTACAGGACCCAAGTCAAATATAACCTAACATGGTCTGCATAATCTAAACGTAGGTTAGCTTAAAATGCCACAAAAAAATTACAATCAAGATCTTAAAAAAGCCTTAGTCTTAAGGCATTGAAATTATCATATACACTTACCTCATTAGGTGGAGGTTGTTTTTGAGGTGCAGTAACTTTCTTATTGTTCTCCTATGGTTTTTCCTTGGCTCTTAGCTTCTTACTTATTTGGGAAACACTACCTTCACCCTTTTCCTGACTTTGTTTCATCCATCACACAAGCCACAATAGTAAACACAACAGGCAGGAATAATCAATGAAACTTGAACACAATCTAACCTCAAATTGAAAACGAGAGCACAGGTACCTAGCCTGTATTTTGTTTCAGAACAGGTGGCACTTAGAACCTGGCACATTCTGGTGGCAATGTTTTAAACTGCTTCCACACTGATTACTAGATAGCCCAATTTTTACTGACAGTTAGGCACATAGCCCATATTTTGACAATAAAACGAAATATTTTATTTTTGGCACTTACATTGGGTTTTATAATTAGCTGAAAATTCTCCTTGCAAGCTGTCACTGCATTTCACATTAGTATGAATAGGTCATTCTATAATTACAATGAGAGAATGAAACAGTTTACCTCCATGTTTTTTTTTTTCTCAGTGTGAAACAAGTTCCATGCATTTCTGTTATGTGTTGAATCTGTAAATCTGTAAATCAGTAGACAGTAGCAGTACTCTTTCCTGTTTCTGTCAAATGCAGATAACAAATGATTAGCTACATGAAGTAACTGGTTTCAGAAAATTGGTGAGTTTGTCTTGACGATACTCTTTTCATTACTAATGTATCATTTCAACGCTATTGACACACCAACCATGAAGCCACAGGGTGTGGCTATAAAAAGTCTGGATGAAGAGCAGACAAGGCTGATGGGATGTGCATTCATGACAGCACAGATCATGTCAGTTAAAATGGGGAAATACTATGTGAAATCGTGAGGTGTGTGTCTTAGCAGTACTACAGGAATTACTGGGTACTGGGATATGTAAGGACAATGGCAGGTAAGGCATTACAGAACTATCAGCAGTGTATGTGTATGCAGTGGAGCTGTGGACAATTACCAGTGTATATGCCAGGACTCTATGAATATTATCTGGCCTTCTGGGCATATTAATATTATATATCATGTTGTGGGAATAAATTGCCCATAAATAGCTATTCAATGAGTGAGTGTTCAACAAAAACACAGACAATTCTACATACCACTATACCACCACTGTTGAGATTCAGATATACAGGTTGTCAGAAACAGATGTTCAGTGTTCTAAGAAATGAAGTGTTCCACAGCATGGACTTACCCACTTCTCCAGAGGCAATAGTGCTAGTCAACAGTGGATTATTCTGGCTGAGCTGTGCTATCATTTTTGGGTGTCAGAGCATCCTGTCATGCATGCATCAGTGGGATTCCTCAATGTGAGGTGAACTCACCACAGGATGTGCTGTTTGTGGCAGTTGGGTCATCTTGTGGCACCTCGATGCTGCTCAAAGCCAGCAGGTGCTGGTCTGCAAGTGGGGCACACAAGATATTCTCAAATTACTCCTGAACAGTATATCTAAGAATGAGCTAAAAAAAGTTCAGGGAAGCTATTGCAAATGCATGTATAAGAATGTTGACAGGACAAAGGGGAAGAGTGAGAGGCAATATACTAGTAATGATGTGCTCTGAAAGGACAGCAATAGTGCCACTGATCAGGAAGACACACATGGTGTGACCCGTTACGTGATGTGTGGTGTCTGTAAATGAAACCATATTCATTAATTTAGTTCAATATAAATGCATTTATCACTACCAATAATAAGTGATGACTGTGTTTTTTCCAAGTAGCTTAACAGCTAGACAAACATATAATATGTCAGCCTCAGTTGCAAATAGAAACCAATCTTTACCTAGGTTTCAGCCAAAATAATTTAGTCTTCAGAAGCTGTTGACACCGTAGCACCCAGTCATAAATCTACATTACTTAGCTGAAGATAAGCAGCAGGCCACACTATGGGGACAAGGTTGGTAGGCTGAGATAGCTGCGCCAGAACTAATCGCAGTGAGCAGCTATGTACCGAGCACAACTGATGGTCATGCACATGTGCACGTGGAAATATAGATGCATAACAGTAGTTACCTTTACATTAGGAAATGGATTAATATAACCATTAAAACAGTTAATGGTGTAATATGTAACTGAACTTACTTTTGAGGAGAACAAGAACCCTATAAATGGATTCGGAGCCCATAAGGAAGACTAGCTATTACTTGGCAAAATTATTCCTCAATTTTGGGTACATTACTACTCAGCTAAGGAAAGTGGAGTCAGACATCGGTGACTGCAAAGGAAACATAACATCAGGGCCAGTGAAACAAAGGTTGAAAACTTTTGAAAAAGTTCTTATTTCTCAATTGTAGTTGGTCATTAAGTAGATTTTCTTTACCAAGCAACAGGTGTTCAAAAGAGTTGCAACTCCTCAAGGATGTCAAGCCTAGTGCCTTTAACCTCAAAATTTAATAACTGTGTTATTTGGTGGATTGGGAGCATGGGCCAATCGAATTGAGGTACTTGGCAAAACTCGAGCCACATGTGCCATCACCACTTTTCATGGGTATATGTTTATTATATCTAGCTGAGAGGGCTCTCCCTGTCTGGCCAATGTAATAACTAATGCAATCACTACACGGGATATTGTACATCCCAGAATGAGATAATGTCATCAGTAATCTAACTACCGTTATGGCTTGATAACAATGAGGATGTTAAAATTTCAGGTTTACTCTAGCATCCAGTGTCAAACCAGCACGTAACATCTACAGCTTTGCAAAATGCGCTGCACTGCACTGCGTGTTGCACTATCCAATTTTTATCCATTTGGATTAGCTAGTCACATTGTGATAACATTTTTCAATGTGTGTGGCAACGTAAATTAATGTGGAATGAGCCCTTGCCTTCAGTTTCACTCCTCGTGACACACACTATACAGCGAAATTTGTGTGACCGACAGCATTTCCGTTGATCATAGTGATGGCAGAAGGGGCACGTGTCAGCATTCAGAAGTCAGTATGATACCTGGAGGATTATTTAAAGAATGATCATTTGATTCTGTTTCATGTAACAGAGACCTATATGAATATTACTGGAAATAAATCAAAACAGGAAAAATAGCTACACAGTTATTTCTCCATTACACAACACAATCTGTGATGTATGAGCAAAAGAAAATGGTTAGTTTTATTGAATTACTAAGCTATGTGTGTTACTCATGACACTCAAGAGACAAGACCACCTACCTATGAAGTGAAGTGGACGTGATATCGACATAAAAACCAGGGGAGTATTTTTGAGAAGATTTTAGGAAGTTTGTCTTGCCACAATTGTAGCAAGAAGAGTGATTCTTATACCATTTTAGAGAGGTACTTGGATGTGTAATCGCAATAAATAAATATTTTTGACCACCATAGGTGGTAATTGTCACCTTCAATGAATACCAACTGTGATGTAACCTATTACTTTGGTCAAGTTACACATTTCACAATGACTATAGTACTAATGAAGGATGGTGGCTGCCATAGCCATTTTTTTAGTTCAAATAAAGAATTTAAACTTCCATGAGCTTTAAGAGTTTTCTCTGTTGCATGAAATCTCTTGTGCAGATGAATGCAGCATTTCTGCAGGGTGGAACAATAGCTGCTTTCATGCTTCACTGTACCTGCTGATTTGAGTGGTTTATTCCATGCCATCTCATTCTGGTTCAGTGATACGCCTTGCCCTTAGATCTCTGAGCATTGTGACAACTGCCATTGAATCAGAAGAACAAAGATGTTCAGCTGTCGTTAAGATTCTGTATACAAACTGCTAATCTGTGGATTGCCTTCAGTTGTCAAGGAGAGTTTCTCTTCTAAATGAAGAGTAAGTATTTGAGTATTCTTTGAGAAATTTTCTGGGTTTTTCGGTAGAAAATTTAGACTTCAGACAACATTTCAGTTATCACTGCGAAAGAAGTTGCAAAGGTTGTGGAACAGGAAACAGACTGGAGTGGAAGATGTAATGAGAATGAAATGGAAATGAACAGTATATGTGGAAAGGAGTTTGATTAAAATAGTTGGGAGTCTGCACAGCAGCAAACAAAAGGAGGAATTATTGTGATGGCACAAAGCCCTGCGCTGATAAAATTTTGAGCACCCAGGAAGGAGGGTGTGGCTAATGACACACTACAAACTCAAATGCTCGGCAGAGAGGGGATGAGTTTCACCAGCAGCCAGTTCAGAAGTGCTTTTGAACAGAGCCTGATTGAAAGAAATAAGAAATTTTGAGTTAATGTAACACACTTCATCTGTAAAAGTAAAAAACCCAAATGAGAAACCAAATTGTTTAAACATGAAATGAAAAAGAACAGAAGCAAAGAACCAACTATTTTGGTATTTTAGAATCCCTACTGATCAGTGAATGACTGAGCATGTAATGCACCCAATTATGTATGAGAATCAACATTACTAACCAGGATCCTGAAAGCCAGAACTTCACTTCAGTTGCAGGTTGGCTATCTAAAGACCTACAGGGGCACACACATTTTTAATGGCAACATTTCACATAATTATTTAACAATACCCACACTGTATTAATCCAGTATTTTGCAAAAAGAGCACTTCATGACTAGCAAAGAACTTCACCCATAACTTAAAGCCATCATGGTTTTTCTCAAGAATACCCCTCGCAATATAATAGGTAAAATGTTTCACTTACTACATTTTTGCTGTTCATGCAGTGAAATTGCACATCAAACACATACAATGTAACACTTCTTTCCTTGCTTGCAGATGGGTACATGCAGCCAGGAGAATCAGTGGCATATTGGGTGGGATATTTTTCAGCTGGATTTTTTGTAGAGGTGAGGCAGGAAGAAAATTTGTTGGTATGGCAGTGGCAACAGGATGGAGTAGGAGACACACAGGAATGAGGTGGAAGTGGGTAGTGTAGCATCTGGCTGGTGCCTTAAAAACTAGCCTTATGCCACACAACAGAGGGCTGTCTGTTGCTGTCATGTCAAGAGACCTGAAACCCAAACTCAGTACAGCTCATCTTGAATGTGACAGCCACTTGATAGTTCCCATCCAATTATTATTTTGGTACAGCTGTTGAGTATAACCTCTACCTATAGTAATTCACAGGGACTATCTATTTCAACTTAACTACAAAAAAATTTCAGTAGAATCTATCTCTGTCTTAAGCCAGCATTCTGTTCCTATAGGTCGATTCTTGTCATTTCTTTGCCCTGTAACCTTTGAGGCTGGAGCCCTTATTGATCTTTCATGAAACTAACCTAAAAACTCGACCAGTCCATGCCACATAGCTCCTGCTACCCATGTAGCTGCCTCCTGTGTGTAGTGGACACCTCACCTATTTAGCAGAACCTGAAACCCCCACCACACTGTGGCACAAGTCGAGGAATCTGCATCCTACAGTCACAGAACCATCTGAGCCTCTGATTCAGACCCTCCACTCAGTTCTGTACCAAAGGTCTGCAGTCTGTCCCGTTGATGATGCCGCAGATGGTGAGCTCTGCCTTCATCTTGCTAGTGAGACTGGCAGTCTTCACCAGCTCAGGTAGCTGCTGGAAACCAGAGAAAATATGTTCCGATCCATAGTGACACATGTCATTAGTGCCGACATGAGCCATGACCTGCAGTTGGCTGCACCCTGCAGTTGGCTGCACCCTGCAGTTGGCTGCACCCTGCAGTTGGCTGCACCCTGCAGTTGGCTGCACCCTGCAGTTGGCTGCACCCTGTACCCTTCAGGGCATCTGGAAGGACCCTTTCCACATCTTGGATGACTCCCCGCAGTATGCACATGGAGTCCTCATTGGCGTTCTTCCTGTCCTTTGCTGCCATATCCCTAAGGGGCTCCATCACCTGCCTAACATTGGAGCTCCCAATGACAAATAATCCCACTGTCTGTACTTGTCTCGACCTCTCAGGAAGACCAGCCACTGCCTCAACAGGCGACGCCACCCTTGCTGGCTCAGAAGTACTTCCAGCAGAGGGCAGTACCTCTAATCTGTTACGGAAGCATGAGTGTACAGCCTTGCAGCCAGCACAAACTTTCGCCTTCCACAAAGGGATTCGTGACCCCACCTAGGTTCACTAATCACCGTCAGGCAAGTGTTGACCAGCAGGGATGTCCAAATCGGAGGGCATCAGAGATCCCAGGTGATGCTACAGGTTTCAGAGAAGCCAAACTGCTAGCCTTTGTTGTTCCAATGCCACCATGGCCCAGTGCAATAGCCTGGAGACTGTCAACCATGGCCAACACAGCTTCCAGCTGTTTATGCACAGTGGCCAATTCCCCCTGATATCGTACACTACAGCCCCAGTCCCTATCCATCCCAAACAACTTTTTCCTCTCTTATCTCACAAGCCATTCAAAACAGACAGATGACTGATGACTACACAAATTTAAACTATATGGGTACTAAAACACCATGCTACAACTCTCAAATACAATAATACACCCTGTGAATTAAACTATGCAAGTACCTAAAAACATGCAAAGAAATTAAGAATTAAACTATGAAGCAAATAAGTGAGCTAAGAGTGTATGACTTGCTGCTGGCTGCTGCTTATCCAACGGTGGTAGAGATATACGCTGTATGTCATCGACACTGTTAAATAACAATGAAATACTCTTATCCTCATTGCCAATTGTTAAGATGGCGAACAAATTGTCACCAATGTGAATGACTGGTGGCCAATGATAAATAAAAATATACAAATCTCTTCTTTGCGTATACAGCAGGTTTGTCTGTGAAGTAGGTACGGAGCTGGACCCATGGTCTGGGTGTACGATGACTAAAATAGAAGTCGTTGGTAAAAAAATAATGTATTGTACTTAATTGGTGGTACAGGAGTCTTCATAGTCAGGAGGAATATGATTACAATCAGAGCTATAGAGGCATCACATAGGCCATACTTCAACCAGCCACATTGTTAGAGGTTGCTTCCTATCAGCTGAAGGCTCCTACTTGACGTCCTAAGCAAGAGTGGCTGAGCACATGCTAGAGACTTGCTGCAAGCCATGGAGCAGTGCTAGTCATGACTGTCAGGTCCAGCAATATTAGTACAGACAGTGGTCGATAATTGCAACCCCCTAACAAGTGTGTTATCGAACGTTCATACCACAATTTACACATTATGAAAAGAGTAACAGAAAACATGTCAAATATAAATGTACAGATATTGTTAAATAACGTTATTTCCATTATGTATGTGGTCACTTACATCAAGGGACAACATGCACCTTCAGCACTGGACACCTATTGCAGCAGCTTTGGGTGAGAAACTACTTGCTCGGCTGTGGAAACAGGAATTCTGTGGTTCACTACAGTGTCTTGCAAATGATTGGGCTTCCGAAAGAGAGTTATTTCAACAACTTACTTACGTTGTGTGACACAGAAGAGGAACCTTCAAAATTACTGTGACTGTCCCTTTTATACTGAATGAAGGTGGTCGTTTAGTGTAGCTCATGAGTGTGGTGATGAAGGAAATAATTTGTAAAGTAGTGTAGTATGTTATTTATAAAAATGTGATGTAGCAAAGACATCTATTTTGAATTTTAAAGTAATTCAAACAGAGTTTGAGGAGAAGTACAGAAGATCAGGTCCAGAAGATAATACATCATTAGACTAAATAGTTACACAACAAGACACCTGACTGCAGTGTCAGGAGACAAGACATGAAAGGCAAGCTGTGTCAACAGAGGAGTGAGACAGGTGTCAGTGACTTGCACAACAGAGTAAGCAAGCACAAAATATGAGATTAGGTGGCCACAGCATAATTTGATAGGCTGCCCAACCACCTGTCACAGCCAAGCACACAAGAAGTGACTGGACCAAAGGTGGTGTACGGATAAGGTGCTTGTTCTTTTGGTCACACATCCAAAAGAACAGGCACCACACCTTTATAAATATACATGCATGACTGAATATTGGCATTCAGTCCAAATGCATTACAATGTCTGATATCACACAAGATTACAGTAGACTTGCAAGCAAAGAATAAGATACTGGGCACACCACTCTGTAGGGTCCAATGTGTGGAGATTTGGGTTCAATAGGAAACACTCTGATAGCTGGAATACAGAAAAAATTTCATCAGCCCAAGATGTTTCACTCCAAAGTCATTGCTTGGCTATATCCAGCAATGTCTTCTCATTTACATGTAAATAATCTTGCAGCATGAGAAAGCCAATGCAGTGAGGAGTAGGACTGAAACCATTGTGTACACATTGTGGAAGTAAATAAAGGGATCTAATCAGTGAAGTGTAGAATAAATTTTGATTGGTTGTGGATGGAAAAATTCAGGTTTAGTAGATAAATTTTGCACCTACACTGCTTTGCATTATTGTGTTTCCAGTCAGGAACCACTCATTTAAAGCAACACATTTGTAAGAAAACCCGCACTGACACAACTCTATCAGGGATACTGGAAGTATTGAGCAATATAACATGGAAGTGTTGCAATGTGTGCCAAAGACAAGTCCTAATAATGCTGTTTCTGGTGAAGGTAGCAAGGAACTAGGCCAATGATTAACACATTTAGGTGCATATTATAAAGAATTCAGTAGTTCAGATGCCATACTACATGCCATCTCTCATGAACTTTGTTTCATTTACACACTAAATTCCCCTCTTTTTGTCCCATGTTGTGCTGAAATCACAGAAAATTTGTTTAAAGACTCATGTTAGCAAGTAATAGCAAACAAAATGATCATAAACACTAAAAATCAGATAATGTGACTCACATTTGGAGCATTTGCTGCAATTACCATAGTCAGGGATATGGCGAAGCAAGTGGAGGATGCCTGGTTTTTCTTTTGCTGCTTCAGCTGGGTTTCCTGTTTGCTGATGTTATTTACTATGGAGCAGCATGCTCTGCATAGCATTCTGGCTCTATTTTCACATCCAGCACTTGTATTATTCTGCCCAGCCTCTGATATAGCCGGATTTTGGTGGCGCTCATACGGGCCATCAGGGGTGACCCTGTCATGCCAACTGCTCCCCTGCACACAAAACAGGTGCTTTCTGTGGTAGTCTGACATCCTTGTAACCAAAAGTACAAGCAAATACATATCTGTGGTAAGTATTTGTCAATATTCATTTATATTACATTGGACTACAATACTGCATACCGTAAAAGGAGTACTGGTAACAATTATTACCAGCAGTTTGAAGCACTACAAAATATGATAGAATGACCTATCCCACATGATTTGTGACTGACAATCATTACTTTAGACATTCACTCTAGCTCCTCCTCAATCTCTATTTTAACAAACTTTAGTATGCTGCTGAACTAGCTCACGCACTTGCTCACAGCTCAGGTAGGCACCCCTTCCTGGACCTGGCCAGTACCAGGTGTGTGTGTGTGTGTGTGTGTGTGTGTGTGTGTGTGTGTGTGTGTGTGTGTGTGTGTGTGTGTGTGTGTGTGGTCACCTGTCACACATCAGATGTGTGATGTGTGGGCTGTCTGTCAGGAGTGCACAGAGAGGAAGAAGACACAGGGGAACTTCAAATGCCAAAGTGGAGGAATGGAAGGAGAAAGGAAACAAAGAAAGGAAGAGAAAGGGAATGAAAGACAGTTCTTACTTTGGTGACAGACAATGCAAAACATTCCAATAACACCCTAGACATATTCCCCAAGGGAGGGGAAAAATAACAGCAACAGGATAGACATGCAGCACAGAAGGGAAAAGATGGTGCAAAGCCTGGGTCCCTATGGCAGCCAAGCACAAACCCATTAAGAGTGGTGAGCCCCCTAAGGGAACTGGCAATAATAAATTATAATATAACAGGTAAGTGCGTTGCAATGTGTTACTGAATTATAGTCCTTGTAACACCATTTCTGGTTAAGATTTCAAAGAATTACACTGATGACTAATATATCTAGAAGTACATTATATAGGAATCAGTATTTTTGATGTCGTGCTGCATGCTGTCTTGTGAATTGGGTTTCCTATACAACTAAATTTCTGGATGTTTTTAAGATGGCAGTAAATATTATGAATATCAGAGGTAAGAACCACTGTTTCAAGCACTTCATAGGGCATGCTTCATAATTTTCTTAGTGTCTCCAAACAGGGTGCCAAAACAGTAAACACTTCAAAAAATTCACAAAAGAGTGCTCTATCAGAATAGTAGTTCTGAAGCCCCTGTCATAACAAAATAAAATATAAAACAGGAGAGATGGCATCAGAGGTTGTTCTCTACCACCAGAACACAGAAAGTTCATTACAATACCAATAAACAGCTCTACAATAGAATGATCACACCATACACACCATATTCTCCCCTTGCTTCCCCCCTTAACAATGTTGCAATAAGATCCAAGAAAATTGTTTCAAGGCTCTTCCTGTAGGCAAGTATCATCAAACAAAATGATCATATACACTAAAAATCAGATAATGACTCACTTGTGGAGTGTGTGCTGTTATCTACTACATAGGGAAGTAAGTCTGCATCACAATGGAGCATTTGCAGTAAAAAAATTTCTAAACATTTTCATCTTATTTTCTAGCTTGTCAGTGTGGTTATTCATGCGGCAGCAGTCTTCTCAAAGTACTCAATCATACTCGCTTTGTGTATCCAGTACGTCCCCTGTAACTCTTGCCAGCTTCTCATAAAGCTTGATTTTGCTTCTTTTTGTCAGCGCTGTCAGGGGTGATGCAGTCAATCCAGCTTCTCGCCTACACACAGATTAAAAGAAATTCAGTCCCCTAGGAGGCTCATCACTCTTCAGTGAATTCATGCTTAGCTACCATGGAACCTCAGCCATTGCACCACCTTTTCACATCTGTGCTGCATGTCTACCATTCTGCTTTTTTCTTCCACCTCCATTTGCAACATGTCAAGGTACTAAAACTTCAGCACACATTCACAAAAATATCCTTGACATCAGAGTAGTGCCTCTAAAGTCTCCTCTTCCTTCATTCTCCATCTGGTATTGTTCTCTACTTTCTCGTTTGAGATTCCTCTTCATCTCTGAACACTTGGGCCAGCCTTCGAGAATGCACAAAGTGTAATGTACTGGACATGGTCAGTTCATTGCTACAGTTAATCCATTTATTATTCAGGTAGGTGTTGATGTAATTGCCAGCACTGTGCAATCCTGCTCTCATTCCTTTAATGGAACTTGGCTTTTGAAGACAGTGTTCTCCTCAAACCAAACAACTGCTTGCAGCTTTGCTTCTCCACAGCTATCCTGTTACTGTTAAGGCCCATCAAATGCTGAATTCATGTGGTGTTAGGTACACCAGGCTGCTTGATGGTCTGAATGAGAAATCCAAATGTACCTTTCTAATCTGGGTGTCACTGCAGTCCATTGGGTAACCAAACAGGTTGACGTAACCTCGGTGCCTACACGCTCACGCTCAGGTCTGATAGAGTAGTGCTTCTGTCAAAGATCAGAGCAAGTTATGAAGTCATCACAGGCCAGTAATATATTCCAAGTCTGACAAGCTGTTACTACTGTCAGTGTAACAGCATTGTCAATGAAACACAACCAAATATTACTTGAGGTAGGGCTGTTCATGAGGGCGATTGCCTGCCTTCTCCTCCCTCCTGCATCACAGTGGTGACCATGCAGCCTCATTCCGAGATGAGAAACCCATCCAACAGATCTGGGTGAAGGAAAAACTGCCTTATGCTATAGCTCACCAGTTATTGGCTAGTTAAAAGCACTGTGTTTTACCATTGGCACTTATAGTACAGTTCTTGCTACATTTTGTTCCACAAAGGACGTGACCGTGCAGACATGTGACCTCAAATTCAGCACCACAGTCATAAAGTGGCCCCAAGTCTTGGTAATGTCCCCTTCTCCAGCTGTGCAACAGGCCACCAAACCTTCACCACCAGCGGTGAAATCATGTGTTACACAACCAGCAGGATGCTAGGATAGACGGAATACTCCTGTGAAGACTTTCTACTTCCTTCAAGCCAGCAAACATCTGAGCTTTAATCTCTCAAATGCAAAGGCTCCAAGAAATCAAACAAAGGCAAACAATCTTCTACTTCACTGACTTACAGATCCTTTACAACAGTGTCGCCGCACAGTACTCTCACCCATCCAACCTCCGTTTTGCCAGTGAACACTGCTAACCATTTTTCTGTCATGGAATCTGCAGGCTGACTCTGTGAGAATGCCATCACACCTGTAGCTCACATGGCACAGGACCCTACAGCCTCTGCAGCTGCCAAGTGCCAGCCTTCAAAGACTCGCTGCTACAGGACACACAGGTGACAACCCTTCATTTTCTCCCTCCTCCCATTTCCCTGTCACGACTTCACTCCAGTGGAATGTTTGTGCCATTAGATCCAACAGAGAGTTATGGTTGCTCTTGGAATCTGTGTCCTCTTGTTCACTGCCTACAGGGAACAAAATTGTCATCACAACTGTTTTGACCTCTTGCTTTACTTTCCACTCCCCTTGGCCTTCCCCCTGAGGATGACATTCGATCTAAGAAGAGTAACAGTGCTCATCTGGGATGATGTTCATAGTTAAACTGTCTGAACACCAGGCTGCAACCTCTTTCAATCTTTATTGCTTCACCTTCTCTGTTTCTGTTGTCTACATTCCTCCATTGGGTGTTACCAGTGCAGACGTCCTCCAGCTCACTGGGCAACTCCCTCACTCCTTTCTTCTGCTTGGTGACTTCAATGTGCACCATCCCCTTTTGGTCTCACAGTACTTGTGAGATGCTCACTAGGTTGACCTTCTCAGTCATCTAAATTTCATTTGCTGTAACACAGGAATACCCTTATTCCTTTGAAACACCACACACACCTATTCCCATCTGGACTTCTTGTTCTGCACTGCCAAGCTTGCCTGTTGTCTTGAGTGGTCAGTTCTGCAACACATGCTAAAGTGCCCATTTCCTGTGTGCTACTAGTTGGCTAACTCCCATCCTGCCTACATGTAAACGTAACTGGCAGTCTGCTAAGGCTGACCCCTCCCTGGTAAGCTTTGATGAGCATCATTTCTCCAGTTGTGATCAGCGGGTAGAATCCCCCCTGGGGGTCCGGGGGTTAGAATAGGCATGAGGTCTTCCTGCCTGTCGTAAGAGGCGACTAAAAGGAGTCCATCCCCCTCAAGGGGGTAGTTAGCGCCTGCGTCCAGAGACGGACGGTCCCACGACCTATATTTGTGGTCTTTTTGGTTTATCACTTCTCGTTTCTTCCTTCTTTGGTTGGTTCCTTTCTTTGTTCTTCTCCATCTCACTGTCTTCCTTACTCTTTCCCTTGCCTTCTTTCCCTTGCCTTCTTTCCCTTGCCTTCTTTCCCTTGCCTTCTTTCCCTTGCCTCCTTTCCCTTGCCTCCTTTCCCTTGCCTCCTTTCCCTTGCCTCCTTTCCCTTGCCTCCTTTCCCTTGCCTCCTTTCCCTTGCCTCCTTTCCCTTGCCTCCTTTCCCTTGCCTCCTTTCCCTTGCCTCCTTTCCCTTGCCTCCTTTCCCTTGCCTCCTTTCCCTTGCCTCCTTTCCCTTGCCTCCTTTCCCTTGTCTCCTTTCCCTTGCCTCCTTCTTCTTGCCTTCTCTGGTCTCCGCTTCGGTGTTTGAGTCAGTCTGTCCTCTCTCTCTTCCTTTTCCTCTTCTTCCTTCCTCCCTGTGCACGCCTGAAGGACGACCCACACGTTCGCACGTGTAGCCGGTGACGGGGTAACGCGTAATTCCTCGCCCTGGGTAGACAAGTAAGGCACGCACGTACCCCCTGGTAAAGGCCAGGCCCAGGGAGGGGTGATTGCCTGAGCTGATACCTTCTGACCATGCCAATTGGTCCCTCCGTCTGTTTCTCGGGAGGTGTGACCTGAGGTGTAAACATTCACCTAAGGCGGGAGTGCCCTCTGAGAGGGTCCCCATAAGGAAGGAGCGCGCCATCGGAGACGCTGGCAATCATGGGGGATTCCTCCGCAATGGATTTCTGTTCTTCTCTCTCGACTTCTGCCCACAAACGGAAACATGACCAGCCCCCAGTGACAAAAGTACTACCGCCTACCCCACAGTTCCTCGTCATTTCTCGATCTGTGGACGGAAAGGATTTTTCCTCTGTCAACCCTTTCGTTATCCAGAAGAGCGTAGTTGCCATAGCCGGTACTGTTAAGTCTTATACAAGGTTGCGTAATGGTACCTTGTTATTAGAAACTGAGCGCCTTTCAGGCACAGAAACTGCTTCGAGCCACACTCCTGTACACGTTCCCTGTCCAGGTGGAGGCTCACCGAACTTTGAATTCGTCTCGTGGTGTGGTCTATACTAGATCCCTCGACAGATTGACTGACGAGGAGATTCAGTCTTTCCTCGCTGAGCAGGGCGTGACGGCTGTCCATAGGGTCATGAAAAAGGTCAACAATGACCTTGTACCAACCCGGACACTTTTCTTGACCTTTGATAACGTTAAGCTGCCATCGCACATGAAAGCGGGCTACGAGGTTATTTCTGTTCGCCCCTATGTCCCGACACCTATGCGCTGCTACCAGTGTCAGCGTTTCAATCACACTCGACAGTCTTGTTCCAATGCGGCTAAAAGTGTCACTTGTGGCAGGGATGCCCATGAGGGTGACTGTCCACCTCCGTCTCCTCGTTGTGTGAACTGTCAGGGTGACCATGCAGCATCCTCCCGCGACTGTCCCATCTATAAGGAAGAACGCTGTATCCAAGAAATTCGGGACAAAGAGAAAGTGTCCACCTCGGCTAGCCAATCCTAGTAGGAAGCCCACGCTGCTCCCAGAGGGGAAATACCGTACTGTCCTCGCCTCTCCTCGGACTACCAGGGAGGTGGCAACCCAGGCATGCGATCTGACCTTCAGCACCACGGTTGTCCGTTCGGCCAGTGCTAAGATAGCGCGGTCGACGTCTCCTCTTCGTCCCATCACCCCACAGACACCAGCCCCTTCATCAGCTTCTGCTAAGACGAACACCCAGAAGTCAGATGCACGGGCCTTCAAGAAGGAACCGTCCCGTGCAGACTTCCTACGTACCTCGACCTCCCAGCCTTCGACCGGTACTTCCACCAAACGACCTTCCAAGAAGGCTCATAGGAAGCACAGTTCTCCTTCTCCGCTACGGCACATTTCTTCTCCTGCGCCACCCAGCGGTTGCCGCCCCAGGCCGTCATCCGTTTCGCCTGGCCGCACCGCTGGTAGCCGAACATCTGGCCATTCACCGGCGGAGGAAGCTCCCCCTCCCGGCCATCTTACCAAGATGGCTGATAAACCTATAGAACCAAAGGACGATGACTGTCCGCCTACTGATAGCGGCGGCAGTGCTCGCTCGAAGCCAGGCCCTCAGCGGCCTTCGAGGTGACCCCTTCTTTCATCTTCCTTTTCTTCTTACGATGGCACTTATTCACTGGAATATTCGCAGCATTCGCTCCAACCGAGAGGACTTGAAGTTGCTGCTCCGCTTGCACCGTCCGCTCGTCGTAGCCCTCCAGGAAACGAAGCTACCCCCATGCGATCAAATTGCCTTGGCACACTACACCTCTGTGCGTTTTGACCTACCCCCTGTGGTAGGTATCCCAGCTCTTGGAGGGGTTATGTTGCTGGTCCGGGATGATATTTACTACGATCCCATCACGTTGCACACCGGCCTGCAGGCAGTTGCCATCCGAATTACTCTCCCCACTTTTACATTTTCCATTTGTACCGTTTACACTCCATCGTCGTCTGCCGTTACCAGGGCAGACATGATGCAAATTATTGCTCAGCTACCTGCACCATTTTTGTTAACTGGAGACTCCAATGCCCACCATCCCCTTTGGGGCTCTCCAGCATCCTGCCCGAGGGGATCCCTGTTAGCAGACCTTTTCAACCAGCTCAGTCTTGTCTGCCTCAATACTGGCGACCCTACTTTGCTTTCGGACACATCTCACACCTATTCCCATTTAGACCCCTCTATATGTACTACCCAACTTGCACGCCGGTTTGAGGGGTATGCACTTTCTGATACATATTCGAGCGACCACTTCCAGTGTGTTATCCATCTCCTGCAGCATACCCCCTCTCCGTGCTCATCTAGTTGGACCATCTCCAAAGCAGACTGGGGGCTCTTCTCTTCCAGGGCGACCTTTCAGGATCAAACCTTCACAAGCTGCGATCGTCAGGTCGCACACCTCATGGAAGTTATTCTCACTGCTGCTGAATATTCCATCCCTCACCCTACTTCTTCTCCACGTCGCGTACCGGTCCCCTGGTGGACCGCAGCATGTAGAGACGCTTTACGTGCTCGTCGACGTGCTTTACACACCTTTAAACGCCACCCTACGGTTGCGAATTGTATCAATTATAAACGATTACGTGCACAGTGTCGTCGTATTATTAAAGAAAGCAAGAAAGCCAGCTGGGCTGCTTTCAAAAGCACCTTCAACAGTTTTACTCCTTCTGTTGTCTGGGGTAGCCTGCGCCAGCTATCTGGCACTAAGGTCCAGTCACCAGTTTCTGGCTTGACGGTAGCGAATGACGTCCTTGTGGCCCCTGAGGATGTCTCCAATGCCTTCGGCCGCTTTTTCGCAGAGGTTTCGAGCTCCGCTCGTTACCACCCTGCCTTCCTCCCCCGCAAACAGGCAGAGGAGGCTAGGCCACCTAACTTCCGCTCCTCGAATCGTGAAAGTTATAATGCCCCATTCACCATGCGGGAACTCGAAAACGCACTTGGCCGATCACGGTCCTCCGCTCCAGGGCCTGATTCTATTCATATTCAGATGCTGAAGAACCTTTCTCCTGCGGGTAAAGGTTTTCTTCTTCGTACTTACAATCGCATCTGGATTGAGGGACATGTTCCCGCATGCTGGCGCGAGTCTATTGTTGTCCCGATCCCTAAGCCGGGGAAGGACAAGCACTTGCCTTCCAGTTATCGACCCATCTCGCTTACCAGCTGTGTCTGTAAAGTGATGGAGCGAATGGTTAACTCTCGTTTGGTTTGGCTGCTCGAGTCTCGACGCCTACTTACCAATGTACAATGTGGATTTCGTAGGCGCCGCTCTGCTGCTGACCATTTGGTTACCTTGTCGACCTTCATTATGAATTTCTTGCGGAAGTGCCCGACTGCGGTTGTGTTCTTTGATTTGGAGAAGGCTTACGACACCTGTTGGAGGGCGGGCATTCTCCGCACCATGCATACATGGGGCCTTCGCGGTCGTCTCCCTCTTTTTATTCGTTCCTTTTTAATGGATCGACAGTTCAGGGTACGTGTGGTTTCTGTCCTGTCAGGCACCTTTCGCCAGGAGAATGGGGTGCCACAGGGCTCAGTTTTGAGCGTCGCTCTCTTCGCCATAGCGATCAATCCAATAATGGATTGCCTCCCAGCTGATGTATCAGGCTCCCTTTTCGTGGACGATTTTACCATCTATTGCAGCGCGCAGCGTACATGTTTCCTGGAGCGCTGTCTTCAGCGTTCTCTTGACCGTCTTTACTCCTGGAGTGTCGCCAATGGGATCCGTTTTTCTGCCGAGAAGACGGTCTGTATTAACTTCTGGCGCTACAAAGAGTTTCTCCCACCGTCCTTACGACTCGGTCCCGTTGCTCTCCCATTCGTGGAGACAACAAAATATTTAGGTCTTACATTTGACAGGAAACTTAGCTGGTCTCCACATGTGTCATATTTGGCTGCCCGTTGTACCCGTTCTAAAATGTCTTCCGTGTTCTCAGTGGTATGTCGTGGGGAGCGGATCGAACCGTCCTACTTCGCCTATATCGGTCGATCGTCCGCTCCAAGCTGGATTATGGGAGCTTCGTATACTCCTCTGCACGGTCGTCCATCTTACGCCGCCTCAGCTCCATCCACCATTGGGGTTTACGTCTTGCGATCGGAGCGTTCTATACTAGTCCCGTCGAGAGTCTTCATGCTGAAGCAGGTGAATTGCCACTCACCTACCGGCGCGATATACTGCTTTGTCGGTATGCCTGTCGGCTACTGTCAATGCCCGACCACCCGTCTTATCGTTCCTTTTTTGACGACTCGCTCGACCGTCAATACGGGTTGTATGTCTCTGTCCTGCTACCCCCTGGAGTTCGCTTTCGTCGCCTCCTTCAACACCTTAATTTTTCACTCCCTGCAACCTTTCGAGTGGGCGAGAGCCACACGCCACCTTGGCTCCAGGCTCAGGTTCGCGTTCACCTTGACCTCAGCTCGCTCCCAAAGGAGGTTACCCCCGGTTCGGTCTACCACTCCCGTTTTGTCGAACTTCGTTCGAAGTTCATTAATATGACCTTTATTTATACAGATGGCTCAAAGACCAATGACGGGGTTGGGTGTTCCTTTATTGTCGGGGTACAAAGTTTCAAATACTGGCTCCATGGCCATTGTTCGGTCTTCACAGCTGAGCTCTTTGCCCTCTACCAGGCTGTTCTTTACATCTGCCGCCACCGAAATTCTGCTTATGTCATCTGCTCCGATTTCCTGAGCGCCATCCAGAGCCTCAGTGATCCGTATCCGGTTCACCCTTTCGTGCACCGGATCCAATGCTCTCTTCAGCAGCTGGTGGACGTCGGTTCTCCGGTTAGCTTTATGTGGGTTCCTGGCCATGTCGGTCTCCCTGGGAACGAAGCTGCAGATGCCGCGGCCAAGGCTGCGGTCCTCCAGCCTCGGACAGCTTCTTGTTGTGTCCCTTCGTCAGATTGTAGCAGGGTAATTTGTCGGCGCATTTTATCGCTGTGGCATGCCGATTGGGCTGCACTTACGGACAACAAGCTTCGGGCCTTGAAACCTCTTCCCGCGGCTTGGACGTCCTCCTCCCGCCCTTCTCGGCGGGAGGAGGTCGTTTTGGCCCGGTTACGAATTGGACACTGCCGGTTCAGCCACCACCATCTGCTGACGGCTGCGCCGGCGCCGTTCTGCCCATGTGGGCAATTGCTGACGGTCCGCCACATTTTAACGTCCTGTCCGGATTTTAACACACTGCGTCTTGATCTTGGCCTGCCATGTAGTCTAGATGCCATTTTAGCGGATGACCCAAGAGCAGCTGCTCGCGTTCTTCGTTTTATCAACTTGACAAACCTCTCTAAGGACATTTGATTATGCTGTTTTTTTAATCCTGTGCCTGTCAGTCTGTCTTTTATCGTGTTTTCCCTTTTAGTTGCTGTTTTTAACTTGTGCCTCGCGGTGCATTCCTAACGCAGTCTGGGCGCTAATGACCATTGAAGTTGTGCGCCCTAAAACCACAAAAAAAACTCTCTCACACACACACACACACACACACACACACACACACACACACACACACACGGCTACAAATGGGTTGTTTCACAGAGCCATTTCTCTGTCCCTGTTCATGCTACCTCTACACACACACACATTTTCCATTGTGTTGATGTAAGCAGTTACTCACAGCCAGTCAATTACATTAATGTCCCATGTTAAACAGCTGCTGTTGAATCATGCAACCATACACACAAGTGAATGTACTTCCTATAGCATGAATTCTCCTCCACAATATAGTATTAAAGTAAAGGCATCACCACTTTCATCAAAATGTGGGCATACTGCCTGCTACTGAGGAATCATTCCTGCTCCTCTCTCATAAATCCAAACTCTCCAGGAAACTGACAATTGGATAGTACAACTTTCACCACTTGTTTTTAGTGATATCGCTACCTCAGTTCAAGTAAGCTACCTTTGGGCCATCGCAGAACACCTTATCTGTGAAAAGTAAATTTTCCCATGCTGCATTGTGATGGAGCTCTCCAGCTAACAGCCATTGTAATATTTCCATCACTGAGTTCCTGTTTCACAGTGGATCTCTGTGCATGCAGTAGTACACATTTCTTCAGCCTTCAGCAAACTGTGTTATCAGAACTGGGATGCTGGTCACTCACTGCAACTGCTTCATGTTTAGTAAAGATAGTTGTTGGCTCTTACACACAAGCTCTGTGTAGTCCTGCTTTGTGCTCACTCTTTCTGCTTGAGCCATGAATTCTGCTGATAGTGCCTCTTTAACATGATTATTTAAATATCTCTTTACAGTATTCAGTGGCATGCCATATCTCTTACATGCCTCTCTAATAAAAAAATTTCTTCTTCAAACAGAGTGTTAACTGTCTTGAACTGGATGCTCCCAGTGAGCCATTGCAACTGACTGCTCGCGATGTTTTTTCTGCTTGTCGCTCTCATGCTGATGCCTGAGGAGGAAGTAAATTTGTTGCCATCAAAAGAAGTGACAGGGGTGACAGAATAATTATTCTAAGGCTGGCCCTAAACCTATGTTTCTTCAGACTGTGGCGGCCTCTTAGGATGAGAGGGATGCTTTTCCGGGGGTCGTAGGTTAGAATCCCACCTATTGCACAGCTGATGTTAGCTTGAGTTTATTCCCATCTGTGCACCCCCCTGCGGGTTCGGGGATCAGAATAGGCCCGCGGTATTCCTGCCTGTCGTAAGAGGCGACTAAAAGGAGTCTCAAATGTTTCGGCCTTCTGTGATGGTCCCCTCTCGGGTTTGACCTCCATCTTTCTAAATCATTCCGAAGAGCGAGCCAATTGGGGAAGGGCGCCTTACATGGTGCACTGTATCCGTCGTGCGATTAGACCTTTAGCCGGCTTTCTCGTCGTTGCAATGGCGTCCCGCCCGTTTTCGATCTCTTGGGCGAGGATACGTCCCTGGGTGCGATTACCACACTGCACTCTGCAGTGTTTCTTTTAACTGCGACGACGACCTTGGACATTTTTGCACCTAAGATCCAGCACGGTAGCCAGTCTGTTGTGGTGGGGCCGCCATGTACCCTCTTGGTTGTAGCCCCCTGACATCACAGGGATCGCTCTACTGATGCCTGCGCCGTTAACTCCCCACGTATGCCAAGGAGTAGATGCCTATCCTACTGGGGTATCGGGACTCCCGGCAACGGCCATCCTGCCAGGTGGCCTTTGCTGTGGCTGGGTGGCGCCCGTGGGGAGGGCCCTTGGTCGGAGTAGGTGGCATCAGGGCGGATGACCCGCAATGAAGCGTGGTACATCGTCTTTCGCTGGCGGCCAGCCGCCAGCAGTCTCTAAGCGTTCTCGGGCTCAATTTAATGCTCAGAAGTACGATCCGAAAACGTTTCCCTCCCTGGCCACGCCGTGGGAAGAGCGTAAGTCTCAGGATGGAGGTAACAGTTATTCACCCCGATTCTTAGTTTGCACGAGAGCTGATGGGGAGTCTTTTCTCTCCACAAAGCCTCAGTTGTTCGTCGAGCATTTAGAGGACAAGTTTGGGGAGGTGGAGGGCTTGTCTAAAATGCGCTCTGGGTCAGTACTGATACAAACGGCATCCTCCGCCCAGTCACGCAGGTTACTTGCTTGTGACAAGTTGGGGGATGTTAACGTTACTATTACACCACATAAGAGTTTAAATATGGTCCAGGGTGTTATTTTCCATAGGGACCTCCTTTTGCAGTCTGATGACGAGCTGCGCGCTAACTTAGAACGTAGAGGTGTCCATTTCGTCCGGCGCGTCCATCGGGGTCCGAGGGACAATCAGGTTGCTACCGGTGCCTTCATCTTGGCCTTCGAGGGTGATACGTTACCGGAAAAGGTCAAGGTGATGGTCTAACGATGTGACGTCAAGCCCTATATCCCTCCCCCGATGCGGTGCTTCAAGTGCTGGAAGTTCGGCCATATGTCTTCCCGCTGCACTTCCAGCCTCACATGTCGAGATTGCGGACGCCCATCTCATCCCGATACTCCATGTGCCCCGCCTCCCATCTGCGTCAACTGCGGGGAGCACCATTCACCTTGCTCGCCAGACTGCAGAGTGTTCCAGAAAGAGCGCAAAATCATGGAATATAAGACCTTGGACCAGCTGACCTATACTGAGGCCAAAAGGAAATTTGACAGACTCCATCCCGTGAGAATGACATCTTCTTATGCAGCTGCTACAACAACTGTGCTAGCCCCATCAGTTTCGCAACTTCCAGCCAGCTCGATCAGCAGTAAGACTCCTCCTGCCCCCTTGCCCGTGGGGGGCTCTACCCAACCGGTTGCTCCTGCACCACCTACCTCAGGAGCAACCTCCTCCCACCCGTCGGGGACGTCCGTCCCCGCTTCTCAGCTGGAGAAGCGTCTAACTTCTTCGGCTACTCTTGCCCGTAAGAGTTCCCTTGGGACCCTCCCTTCCCATGGTTCCACCAGCGGGAAGGATGACGGCCGCCAGTGGCATAAGTCCTCACCAGCGGCCGGGCGTAGGGCTTCACGATCCTCCTCTGTCCCGGAGACTGAATCAGTGAAGCCTTCCCAGCCGGTGAAACCCAAGGTTCAGCGAGGGAAGTCCAAGAGAAAGACCTCTAAGGCCAAAGAACTTGCGGTGGCACCAACCCCACCGCACCTTTCGCGCTCTGCGTCTGCGGATGAAGTCGAGATTCTGGCGTCCGCTGAGGACCTTGATCTCGCTGGTCCCTCAGACGCCATGGATGCCTCTCGTACGGGTACTTAATCGGTGGCAGTGGGTGAACAAGCAGCGTAAATTGCCTTCCCAGTCCTTTCACGCCTTTCTCAGCCATGGACAATATCATCCTCCAGTGGAACTGCCGCGGTTTTTTCCACCATCTAACTGAGCTCCAACAACTTATCAGCCTTCGCCCTTTCTTCTGCATTGCTCTTCAGGAAACTTGGTTTCCAGCAATGTGAACCCCCGCCCTCCGTGGCTATCGGGGTTATTATAAGAACCGGACAGCATATGAAAGGGTGTTGGGTGGCGTCTGCCTCTATGTCCTTCACACTCTGCACAGCGAGTCTGTCCCTCTCCAAACACCTTTAGAGGCTGTCGCTGTTCGGGTGTGGACGCCACAGGCTGTTACCGTCAGCAGTCTTTACCTTCCGCCGGATGGTGATGTCTCGCAACATGTCCTGGCTGCGCTGACAGCCCAATTGCCACCACCTTTCTTGCTATTGGGCGACTTCAACGCCCATAACCCTCTGTGGGGTGGGTCAATGGCAACAAGTCGAGGCGCCATCGTTGAGCATTTATTGTCGCAGCTCGATCTCTCGATTTTAAATGATGGTGCCTTCACACACTTCAGTGTGGCGCATGGCACATACTCCGCCATTGACCTTTCAATCTGTAGCCCTAGCCTCTTATCGTCTGTCCAATGGAGTGTGCATGACGATCTGTGTGGTAGTGACCGCTTTCCGATCTTTCTGTCACTACCACAGCGTCACTCTTCTGGGCGCCCTAGCAGATGGGCTATGAACAAGGCTGACTGGGACTTGTTCTCCTCCACTGCCGCTCTTGAGCCTCTCTCTAATGACGACATTGATGCGGTGGGTCAATAGGTCACCACCGGCATCGTTACTGCCGATGAATCTGCCATTCTCCGCTCCTCTGGGTCCCCTCGGCGGCCGACTGTGCCTTGGTGGTCGCCTGAGATCGCTGCAGCGATTACAGATCGCCGGCGGGCGCTACAGCGTCACAAGCGACATCCCTGCATTGAACACCTGATCACCTTCAAACGGCTGCGTGCGCGGGCCCGCCGCCTTATCCGCCAAAGCAAGCAGGAGTGCTGGGAGCGGTACGTGTCCACCATTGGCCTCCATGTCACTCCATCGCAGGTCTGGGCCAAGATTCGACGCGTCTACGGCTATCGGCCACCTGTCAGCGTCCCTGCGCTCTCACTGAATGGAGCAGTTTGTACTGACTCCGACGTCATTGCAAACCACTTAGCAGAGCATTTTGCTATGAGTTCCGCTTCTGCGAATTACCCTAAGGCCTTCCGCTCCATTAAAGAGCGGATGGAACGTCAGAGCCTTTCGTTTCGCACCAACCAACCAGAATCGTACAATGTTCCATTCAGTGAGTGGGAATTCCACAGTGCCCTTGCCGGTTGTCCTGATACCGCTCCCGGACCAGATAGCATCCACTGCCAGATGCTGAAACACCTCTCAGTGGACTGCCAGGGGCGGCTCCTCGACCTTTACAACCGTATTTGGGTCGAGGGTGAGTTTCCGTCGCAGTGGCGGGCAAGTATCGTTATCCCCATTCTGAAACCAGGCAAGAACCCTTTGGCGGTGGACAGCTACCGCCCCATTAGCCTCACCAACGTTCTTTGCAAGCTTCTCGAACGGATGGTGAGCCGGCGCTTGACTTGGGTACTGGAGTCTCGGGGCCTTCTGGCTCCATCTCAGGGTGGGTTCCGTAAAGGCCGCTCCGCCGCCGACAATCTGGTGAGCCTGGAGTCGGCCATCCGTACTGCCTTTTCCCGCCGTCAGCACCTGGTCGCTGTCTTTTTCGACATGCGGAAGGCGTACGATACGACATGGCGTGATCACATCCTTTCTACGCTTCATGGATGGGGTCTTCGGGGCCCTCTGCCGATCTTTATCAGAAATTTTCTGTCGTATCGTACCTTCCGCGTGCAAGTCGCAGCCTCATATAGTTCCACCCACGTCCAGGAGAACGGTGTGCCACAGGGTTCTGCTTTAAGTGTCTGCCTGTTTTTAATAGCCATTAACGGGCTCGCTGCGGCCGTGGGAAATTCTGTCTCTGCTTTCCTGTATGCTGACGACTTCTGCCTTTATTACAGCTCTACTGGCATTGCAGCTGTTGAACGTCAGCTACAGGGTGCTATCCGCAAGGCGCAGTCTTGGGCTGTAGCTCATGGGTTCCAGTTTTCGGCAGCCAAGACCTGCGTAATGCATTTCTGCCGGCGACGCACTGTCCACCTGGAGCCGCGGCTTTATCTTGCCGGCGAACTTCTTTCAGTGGTGGAATCACACACGTTTTTGGGGGTGGTTTTCGATGCCCGGTTGACTTGGCTGCCTCATATCCGGCAGCTTAAACAGGCGTGTTGGCGGCATCTAAACGCTCTGAGATGCTTGAGCCACACCCGCTGGGGCGACGACCGATTTACCCTGTTGCGGCTCTACCAGGCGTTAATCCAATCCCGTTTGGATTATGGGAGCCTGGCGTATGGCTCAGCATCCCCCTCTGCATTGCGGGTGCAGGACCCAATAGTACACAGCGGGATCCGACTTGCCACTGGTGCCTTCCGCACCAGCCCTGTGGACAGCATCCTTGTTGAGGCAGGTGTCCCTCCACTGCGGGTACGACGCCAACAATTACTGGCTACTTATGCTGCCCATGTTTTTAGTTTGCCCGGGCATCCAAATTACCGTGTCCTGTTCCTGCAGTCGGTCGTCCATCTGCCGGACCGTCGGTCCCGGTCGGGTTGTCCGATCGCCGTACGCGTCAAGGAGCTTCTCTGCGGGCTTGAGTTTTTCCCTGTTCCACCTCCTTTCCAGGCGCCTCTGCGTACACCCACGTGGCGTGTTCCTCGCCCTTGCCTTCGGCTCGACTTGGCACGGGGCTCGAAGGACTCGGTCCCTCCAGAGGCCTTCCGCCGCCGCTTTTATTCCATCCTTGCCACGTATCAAGGCTCTGGAATTGTTTACACCGACGGTTCGATGGTTGCTGGTCGTGTCGGGTATGCGCTAACTCTAGGGGACCATTCCGAACAACGGTCCTTGGCAGCTGGCTGCAGCGTTTACACTGCTGAGCTAGTCGCCATCTTTCGAGCCCTAGCGTATATCCGCTCCTGCTCAGGTGAGTCCTTCGTGATCTGTAGCGATTTCCTGAGCGGTTTACGAGCTCTCGACCAGTGTTTTCCTCGTTCTCGTCTGGTGATGGCTATCCATGAGTCCCTGCATACTCTTGCGCGTTGCGGCCGCTCTGTGGTCTTTGTGTGGACCCCCGGTCACGTCGGTATCCTGGGCAATGAACATGTTGACCGCCTGGCGAAAGAGGCCACGTGTAAACCATCTCTGGATGTTGGCCTCCCAGAGACTGATTTGCGGGCAGTCCTCCGCCGAAAAGTTTTTGCGCTTTGGGACGCTGAATGGCGCGATCGGATCACACCCAATAAACTCCGTGCCATTAAGGAGACGACGACTGTGTGGCGGTCATCCATGCGCGCCAACCGCAGGGACTCAGTCGTCCTTTGTCGGCTCCGCATTGGCCACTCCCGGCTAACACACAGTTATTTCCTGCGCCGGGAGGACCCTCCTGTCTGTCGCTGCGGGGCGGCTTTGACAGTGGTCCACATTCTATTGGCCTGCCCCCTTTTAGCTGTGGCAGGCAGACATTTGCGCTGCCTGATACGCTCCCTGCCGTTTTATCTGATGACCCTGTTATGGCCGCCTTAGTTTTACGTTTTATTAGGGCAGGGAGTTTTTATTCTTTAATCTGAGTGTTTCTGTTTTATTTTATTGTTTTGTGTTGATTCTGGCCTTTCGCCTACGGTTTTAAACTAAGTTTTTAATGTGTTTTCGGTGGTTAGCTTTTCCATTTTTATTGTTCCTATGGTCAGCCAACCACCGTCACACTCAGTGTGATTTTATTTCGTTTTGTCTGGTCCTTGTCTATGTTTCTTTTGTTCTGTGTTGTCTGTCTCCTATTCCGTTGAACATTTTTTATTCTCTGTGGGTATTTTTAGTATTTTGGAAAAAGGGACCGATGACCTCTGCAGTTTGGTCCCTTTGATCCTTAAACCAACCAACCCATCTGTGCAAGTCGGTGTTTGTCCCAAAATAAAAATTTGTGACCTTGTTCCTAAGAAACTTAATTGAATTTGAACAAATACATAATTGTAGTGTGCAGTTGCTGATTGCCAGTGGCTATAGCAGATGTCAGAGTATGATGCTTCAAAAGGCACACAAATAAAGGGAAAAAGTTTGTAGGGTGGCCTCCTGTTGCAGATGGAACTAAGTAGGAAAGACAGAGGTTGTTAGTTTGAATTTGGTCCAGGGATGAACCATTTTGATATGCATGTGTCCTGTAGTGTTGGCAGAAGCGCCAACACTGTGTTGCTAGAGGAGGCCGAAATGCTGACGCTGACTGGCGTGAGGTCTGGAACAGGACAATATCTTGAGAATTGCAAATAAAGTACGTAGATGATGTAATACTTAACTTTAATCTACAATTGTAGAACATCTCTCTTGATGATACATGCTTCACATAATAAATATCAATTGAATACGGTGCCTTGCTAGGTCGTAGCAAATGACGTAGCTGAAGGCTATGCTAACTATCGTCTCGGCAAATGAGAGCGTAGTTGTCAGTGAACCTTTCCTAGCAAAGTCGGCTGTACAACTGGGGCGAGTGCCAGGACATCTCTCTAGACCTGCCGTGTGGTGGCGCTCGGTCTGCAATCCTGACAGTGGCGACACGCGAGTCCAACGTATTCTAACGGACCGCGGCCGATTTAAAGGCTACCACCTAGCAAGTGTGGTGTCTGGCAGTGACACCACATGTCCTATGTTGAATTCTGAAGCAAAAGGAAGAATGGAAATAGCTACAGCAGATACTTACGTAATGTGTGTCAGGCTGTTGTTAGTGTGTCCTGAATAGCATCCATTTATTGAGTCCAGAGATAAAGTTTAAGGATAGACTTCCGATGTTCCAAAGATTCATCCATCACACAGGTGGATATGTTCCCAAGACTCAGGCATCTTCCATTCCCATAGTTGTCCTTAAGGTGAATTTGTATATCTTTAACAATACATGTTACTGTTAGTTAATAGTTGTCATGTGGATGCAGGATACCTAGAAATTCACAAATACGCCACATTCATGACATGCATTGGTGGAATGTCAAATCATCTGAATGCTGCAGATGCTGCAGATGTTGCTGAATGTTGCACAGTTTACACTGGAGGAGCGGCCATGTAGTCAAAGAATTTCCTTAAACACTTTCACCATTAACAGCATAACAAGAGAGAAACCAACATTGGACCAATATGCCATTCCTGACATACAAGATACAAATACCTTCAACAATACCTCAGTTACAGACATCCATTCACAATCAGCGCCATAAGAATATCACAGTTAAGCAGGCATCAATGGTTTGAGTGGGACCCAGGGCATGGGTAATGACAACCAAAGGTGTACTCATTTATTTATCTATGTTTGTTCTGTTCTTTACCGTAGCTGGAGTCTCACTGGTGTTCAAAGGCTTTCCGTGAAATCTTCCACTCCTGTGTGTCCCCAACTATCATTGCTATGATGGTCTATCACAAGACTGCAGCTCGGCTCACCATCATCTTCATTTTCTCCTTTTCATTGTTTCCTTTATGGAGCATGTAGTCTGTTGTTAATGTGCTTCTAAATAACTGCAGGTGCATCCACATATGCAATGTGCTAGGTCTCCTGTTAAAGACAAACTGCATGTGATGAAAACCTGAATAATACCGTAAACCCCATTTTACTTGTTTTCCTTTACTTATGAAGAACTTCAACATTTATTGCCACAGAAATGTTGGTGAAACTGCACTTCACAATGTCTACATTGTAGTGGATCATACACAAGCACAGTAATGGAAAGTGAAGTTAGTTTCGTGCATGTGACAGATCAGATCTGTTGGAATATGATCAAGCATTTTGTTGCAACACTTCACTTAACTACACCAGCAACTGGATGGTACTGTGAATCCTTAGTTTTACTGTTTTTATTTTTTACCATGATGTTTGGTTTGTGTTCAACAAGCTGTATCAAACTCAGGTACTGAGTTACGTGCATTTACTGATGTAGATGTAGAATTGGCTTTAAGATGTTAACATCTTAGTTAAAATGCATCTGGAAGCTTTTAATTGTTGGCAATCTTTTTTCTAGTGGTTCATAATAAATGTTATAGATTACAGTTAACATTCTCTGACAAGTAGGTGAAACAGTAATGTTGCATATCTAATTTAATAATGTTGCCCATTCATTAGAGCTTTAATGGCTGCATGTAGGTGCACAAGTACATAATTATTTGCTCACCCTTTGTTAATGTATTCCATCATGAATGTATTAGGAAACTTCAACCACTGCTTTAACTACTTGCGGATTGTAAGTATTATGTATGGTTGTACTAATTCGTAACATTTCTAACGATGAATTGGTAATGGTTTCATGTTCCATTCCGTGTTTTGAAAAGAGCTCTTCAAATGTTGCTTTTGGGATACAGCAAATAACACATCACAAGACGTAATTTTCTTAAAGAACTGGTAGCTGAAGTCATGAAAGTTATCTGAAAGCATGAAGCCCATATGCAAAAAAGACAGCAATTTAATTTCTCTCAAACTAGATTCCATAATTTGCATAAACGTTGTCCTAAATATTTCTCTCTCTTGCTAGTGAATCTGCACAAACAATTAAAAACTGGAAACCTGTATGATTGAACTCTGCACCTTCAGGTTACCATGCAATGCTTCTATCATTACACCATGAGGAATGGATATGAGAATACTCCATGTGCCCATAGAAGATAATTTTGTAGTCTTAACATTTGCTCCAAAACATGCAAAGATGTATTTTCAAGTTGCAAAATATGAATGAGTAGCTGCAGAATATAAAAAACATGTATGACACACACAGTGGTTAAGATTACTACAAGCCACACCACAAGTTGGGAAACTGGGCCAAATTTCTAGTAGCTTACTGTCGAGTTGACATTTTCACACACAAACGTTTTATTGGTATCTTATTTTGAAACTGGCATTACGGCAATAAACACCCTTTTAAACCCACCATTAATGGCAGTCAAGTAATTTATAGCAATACAACAGTTTTAAAAAAATTTAAAGAACATTAGCAAACAGGCTACTAAAGTAAATACAGGACTTTGTTAATAATGTACGGTGAGGTAGTAAAGCTACCAACACCGCCATTAAAAAAAACAAAAAAGTCAAAGGTCTCAGCACACACATACGATTACTGGCAATAAAAGAATGGAGGAGTTTAAAAAAGTTATTAAACAAGTGTCCCTGAATATCATTAGAACATTACAGATATGACGGACGTGTAAGGTGGCCACAAATCACCCACTCAGGGATGCTCAGGCTAGGCAGAATACTGAACAATTTAAATACGCACATAAACACAATTGCCACCCTCAGGCTGGTCACTGCACTGATATTTAGCCAGCAAAAACTTGTAATAAGATGGCTTAACTTGCTGACAGAATTAGAGCTAACCTTGTGCAAGAAAACATTACACCACACTGTCCTGAATCAGCGACCACATGATCAACCAACAAGAAGCATGAATGTACTCATAACACACGACAAAATAGGGAAACAATTAAACTGCCAAAACTACACCTTCCATTGTGCAGTAACGAGAGGAGGAGGAAAGATCACTGTCTTCAATTACACTGGTGCCAGGGACAGGAAACCCGGTCGCCGGAGGCCACAAGGCAGAAGAGACACTGGTTGCACACACTTATTACTTAATGATTAAACCTTCCACTAACTTAACTTGCAATTATGCTGTAACAGGCAGTACATGACCTCCGATGGCAAGGATCCACACATCGGACCTCGCACGCATTACCAGTGTACCCAACACGCCACGGTCACGCGACAACACGCTCTGTCACTGGAGTTCACGTCTTCTCTGCAACATTGATGGGTAGTGACCGCTCCTTCATGTTAGATGTCTTCTTTTTAAACTGCAATGTTGAAATGGAGGACTTAAAGAAGCTTGTTAATGTTCCACCAAGGTGAAATGATCAGCAACTACTCTTGGGGCGATTCTGTATACAACCAACCCGCGGGGAGCTCTTCCATCAACTCCACCCGCTCGTTACACACAACCGACATACATCACGTGGTGACTCAGTACAACCGACCACCTCTGGTCCCCGCTGGTGAGCCACACTGCCCTCCTGTGTACACCAGATTCCCTGAGAGCACAACTTCCATGCTACCACACAGTTACCACTGGTCAAAGATCTCACTTCCTCCATTGCAGTTTCCCGGAAGCAAAATGCAGACGTTGATAGCAGAGGGAAAAAGAAAACCAAGCAGCCACTTAATGACAGACAACATATCACACAAACATGTCAGGGGAAGAAAAGCAAAACCAATGCAATTTAAACACAAGGTGTAGCATGAGTTGATACACGGCCCAGTGTATGTAAAATAGGTCTTCCATTCTTAGGTGACTGAATGGTAGACAGTGAGCCATTACACACACACTCTTAGCCCTTCATAGCGTCTGTGCAGCATATTTATTGGCATTCAGGTGCGGTCACTGATTTGAACTTTGACTGTCAAGTCCATAATTTCTGCAGTTAAGTAAGCAATCAATACCACATGGGCATAAGTGAATACTGAGCTAGTGTCAGATTTCTCACATTTACAGAACTGATGACCCTCTACATTTCTCTGACATCACTCCCTGGTCCAGTTTGTATGGCACTATTGCCAAGTCTTCTTATTTTATCTGCCTTTTGTCTACTGAGGCACAATATTTTATATGCTGTCCAGTGTGCACTAGCCCCTACCTCTGCTACTCAATGCCTCAATCCATCACAATCCTTCAAAAACAGATTTAAGAATATTATGAAAAGGACAGCTGCTACTCAACGTAAAGCATAGATGCTGAGTCACAGACACACAACAGAAAAACTCTCGAAGTGAGCTTACAGTCAACAAGGCCTTAGCTGGAAATATGTTACATACTCTCACACTCCTGCAAATGCGACTTGCACACATGTGACCAGTCTGTGGCAGCTGAAGCCACACTGTGAGCAGCTGCTCATGATGTTACAGAGAACCAAGTGGGGGTAAGGAGGCTGGAACAGGGAGAGGGACAGGACACAATAGGGTTCAAGGCAATAATAAAGAGGGCAATGTTCAGGACAGTACCCTGATTCACACTGTCTTCCTGGTGAATGTATTCCAACAAGTCAGAACCCCCGCATACCTTGGAAACTCCGCATTTTAAAAATTCCTGAAGGAAATGGGTATGTGGCCTCGGAATGCCCACATGTAGACAGTATGGAGGATACCAGTACTTCAACAGGTATCATAGGCTTTCTTCAAATTTAAGAAACGCTGCCAGTGTCTGAGATCCCCCAGGGGGTCCACAACTCTTTTGTGGATACGTGCGTAGCGAGCACGGGACCCCGAGCTAATGTGGCCCTCCTTCCTTCCCGGGCTGCATACCTTACTTTTCCGCATCCTTCCCTATCCCCCATCTTGCCCCCCCCCCCCCCCCCAGGGGGTCCACAACTCTTTTGTGGTTCCGTGCATGGCGAGCACAGGGCCCCGAGCCATTGCAGCCTTCTTTCTCTCTAGGGCTGCATTTCCTTTCACTTCCCCTCCTTTCCCCTCCATGCTCCTTTCCCCTCGCCCTCTCCTCTCCCTCTATTGGTGTCCTTGCTTATGTTGGCCCCCACTATCCTCCTGGTTCTGTTGGTTTTACACTCTGGCTTTGTTGCATAATCATCTCCTCCTTTTGGCATTCCTTGGTCCCCTTCTGGAGTTTGACCTCCATTATAAAATTTCTCCTCTGTAGTGTGAGCCATTTGGGGAAGAGCACCTTACCTAGTGTCTCCGACGTGCGCCCTCCTAATACATTCCACCTTTTCTTTTACGTCGTTGTCTGGTGCATAGCCAGCACGGTAGCCAGCCCGTGTGGTGGGGTCGCTATGTACCCTTTTGGTTGAGCCCCCTGAACATACAGGGATCACACTTCTGATACCTGATCTGTGACCTCCTCATGCATGCCTTGGAGTGGTTGCTCGTCATCCTGGAGCATCGGAACTCCCGGCAATGGCCGCCGTGCCAGACGGGCCTTGCTGTGGCTGGGTGGCGCCCGTGAGGAGAGCCCCTGATCAGAGTGGGTGGTAACGCTATGCAGATAAAACGCATACGGGTCCAAAACTCTGGCCGTTCTTCTGTGGCCGTCTCTCTGCGTGGAACTGATTCCTCAGGTGCTGCTTCTCTTGCCCCTTCGGCCTTCCCTTCCATGGCTACTCCCTGGGAAGAGGTTCAGGCCCGTTGTCTAGGGGCAAAACCTTTCCCCCGTTATCTAGTTTGCACCAGGACTGATGGAGATACTTTCACCAGTGTCAAACCTTTATTCTTTGTGGAACACATTGAAGACAAGTTTGGCGAAGTGGACTCCCTGAGCAAGATGCGGTCGGGTTCGTTGCTGATAAAAACTGCTTCAGCTGCCCAATCTGCGGCCCTTCGTACCTGTACCCATCTTGGCACAATTCCTGTGTCCATTACCCCTCACCAGTCTCTAAATATGGTATAAGGTGTGATTTTTCACAGGGACCTCATCCTTCAAACTGATGAGGAACTTCGGGACAATCTCGAACGGCGGGGTCTTCACTTTGTTCGGCGTGTTCAGAAGGGTCCTAAAGATAATCGTATTGATACTGGTGCCTTTATCCTGGCCTTTGAAGGGGACACCCTCCCTGAGAAAGTTAAGATTATGGTCTATCGCTGTGATGTGAAGCCGTACATCCCACCTCCTATGAGATGTTTTAAGTGCTTGCGTTTTGGCCACATGTCTTCTCGCTGTTCCCAGGCCCCTCTCTGAGGTGACTGTGGACGTCCACTTCATGAGGGGAGTCCCTGTGTTCCCCCTTCTGTATGTGTAAATTGTCGTGGTAGTCATTCTCCACGTTCACCAGATTGCCCAGTATATAAGAAAGAAAAAAAGATACAGGAGTATAAGTCCCTCGATCGTTTAACCTACACAGAGACCCGTAAGAAATATGCACGACTGCACCCTGTGTCCATGACATCTAGTTACGCCTTGGTTACATCTTCACCCCTTCCTCCCTCTTCCTTACCCCCATCCCGGACCCCTCTCCGCCCCCCCCCCCCTCCCCTGCGGCTCCCACACCTTCTCCTGTGGGCGCTGCTCCCCCTCCCCAGCTGGAGAAGTGTCCCACTCCTTCAGCGTCTGCCAGTCAAGGGCGCCTCTCCCGGGATGCCCCTTCCCGGCACCTTCCAGGTCAAAGGTCTGCTGCAGCGCGGCGACCGCGAGAGCCGCGGTCTGTCGGCCCCCAGGTCACCCGGTCTCTTTCTGTTCCTGATCTTCCTGCAGCTGGCTCCTTTATGACACACAGCCCTCCTCGATCTCAGCCTGAAAAGAAGAAGAAACATAAGTCCCGGGACAAAGAGCCTCTGGTGTCACCGGAGGTCCCTTCCCCGACTTCACAACCGGATTCTGACCTGTCGTTCATGGATGTCGCCCCCTCCTTGGCGGTGACGGGTGGGGACCCGGCGGTATGACTGGATTTAGCGTGTTCAGCCCTCGTTTAAACCATCGTTCTGTGGTTCTACAATGGAATTGTAATGGATACTATCGTCACCTTCCGGAATTGAAATCCCTTCTTTCGTCCTACTCTGCAGCTTGTGTGGTTCTCTAGGAATCTCATTTTACTGATGCTCACTCACCGACCCTCCGTGGGTTCCGTGTTTTCTGTTGAAATCCCTTCTTTCGTCCTACTCTGCAGCTTGTGTGGTTCTCCAGGAATCTCATTTTACTGATGCTCACTCACCGACCCTCCGTGGGTTCCGTGTTTTCTGTCGAAATCGGGTCGTACGCTTACGGGCTTCTGGTGGCGTTTGTACGTTGGTCCATACAGACATTGCTAGCACGTGGATTCCCCTCCAAACTACATTGGAAGCGGTTGCTGTTAGGGTCCACTTAGACTCTGCAGTCACAGTTTGCAATCTTTATCTCCCTCCTGACAGGAATCTTAAACCTGCTGCCTTAACCACCCTTCTTCAGCAACTTCCTCCTCCCTTCCTCCTCCTTGGGGATTTTAATGCTCATCATCGTTTGTGGGGCAGTGCCTTTCCATCTAGACGAGGTCTTCTTATAGACCAATTTATTGCAGACCACGACCTGTGCCTTCTTAATGATGGCTCCCCTACTCATTTCAGTGCCAGTCATGGTACCTTTCCTGCCATTGATCTTTCTCTTTCTTCTCCCTCTCTCCTCCCTTCATTACACTGGTCGCCACACGACGACCTTTGTGATAGTGACCATTTCCCGTTGATTATCACGCTCCCTTCCCACTCCCCGATGGACAGGTTACCTCGTTGGTCTTTCCACCGCGCCGATTGGCCTCTATACACTGCACAGGTCGAGTTTTCTCCCTCTTTGTCGGGTTGTATTGATGACGTCATACGTGACATGTCTGACGCGATTGTTCGCGCTGCTAGCCTTGCTGTCCCGCCCCATTTCGTCGCGGGCAAGTCCCGTGGTGGAGTACGGCCATTGCCATTGCCATCCGTGATCGCCGTCGAGCTTTGCAACACTTTAAGAGGCACCCATCCGTAGCCAGCCTTACTACCTTTAAACGCCTCCGTGCTAAAGCCCGTTATTTAATCAAACAGGGTAAGCGGATATGTTGGGAACGATTCGTTTCTTCCCTTGGTTCTACTGTCCCTCTGTCACGGGTATGGGCTACACTTCGTTGTCTCCAAGGTTGCCATCGGCAGTCCACCCTCCCAGGCCTTCACCTCCCAGATGGCATTTGTACGGACCCATTAGTTCTTGCAGAACATCTTGCGACCCATTTTGCAGTGGCGTCAGCGTCAGCCTCCTATCCAGCTGCTTTCCTTCATCAAAAACAGCTGGCTGAAGCTTCCACCTTATGTTTCACCCCTTGTGAGTCAGAATCTTACAACGAACCTTTTACTGAATGGGAATTTCTTTCTGCTCTATCTTCTTCTCATGATACGGCCCCTGGCCCAGATTCCATTCATAACCAACTGCTTCAACATCTCAGTGCTCCACAACGGCAACATCTTCTTCGGGTGTTTAACCATATCTGGCTCCAGGGTGACTTCCCTTCTCAGTGGAGGGATAGCATTGTGGTTCCTGTTCTTAAGCATGGTAAGAACCCCCTATCTGTTGACAGCTATCGGCCAATTAGTTTGACCAATGTTGTTTGTAAGTTACTTGAACAGATGGTAGCCCGTCGGCTCAATTGGGTCCTCGAATCTTGGGATCTATTGTCGCCTTACCAGTGTGGCTTTCAAGAGGGACGGTCTTCAATCGATCATTTACTTCGCTTGGAATCCGCAGTTCGGCAGGCTTTTTCCCAGCGCCGCCATCTGGTTGCAGTGTTTTTTGATTTTCGCAAGGCCTATGACACGGCCTGGCGCCATCACATCTTACTTACCCTTCATCAGTGGGGTCTTCGGGGCCCACTCCCGATTTTTATCCGCCAGTTGCTGATCCATCGGTCATTCAGAGTTCGAGTTGGTACTGCTTTTAGTTCTCCACAGACCCAGGAGACAGGCATCCCACAGGGTTCTGTCTTGAGTGTCCTTCTTTTCCTCATTGCTATCGATGGACTTGTGGCCTCTGTCGGTCCCTTGGTCGCCCCTGCCCTGTATGTGGATGATTTCTGCATTTGGGTTAGTTCCTCCTCGATGGCATCTGCAGAGCGGTAGCTCCAGGTAGCTATACGGCGTGCCTCTGCATGGACCCTCTCACACCGGTTTAAATTCTCTCCTTCAAAATCGCGAGTGGTCCACTTCTGTCGCTGTACTACGATCCACCCTGATCCAGAGCTCTATCTCGCTGCACAACGATTGCCTGTGGTCCCACAGTTTCGTTTCCTGGGTCTTCTTTTCGACAACAAGCTCACTTGGCTGCCCCATCTCAGACTCCTGAAGGTAGGATGTTTCCATAAACTCGATGTCCTTTGCTTCCTTGCCCACCCCTCTTGGGGTGCGCACTGTTCCCTCCTCCTCCATCTTTATCGTGCTCTAGTTCTGTCTCGCTTGGACTATGGTTGTCAAGTTTATGGTTCAGCTGCTCCTTCCACACTGCACATGCTGGATCCAGTCCACCATCGTGGTATCCGTTTGGCCACCGGTGCCTTCCCTACTAGCCCTGTTGATAGTCTTCTGGTTGAAGCTGGGATCCCCCCCCCCCCCTTTCTGTTCGGCGGTCCCAGCTTCTGGTGTCTTATGCACTCACTATCCGTTCCTCTCCCACTCATCCTTCCTATTCTATCCTGTTCCCAGACCATGGACGTCGCCCACCCGACTCCCGCCCTCGGGCGTGTTTACCGGTTGGGCTGCGCCTTGCGTCTCTTTGCCGTGATTTTCAGCTTCCTTCTTTGTCCTGTCTTCCTCGCTCCCTCCCCTCCACCCTTCCTTGGTTAGTTCCTTGGCCTCGACTTCGGATGGATCTCCGCTGCTGTCCGAAAGATTCCATCCCCCCGGTGATGTTCCCTTACTTTTTCCGCCAAATTTTATGGGAGTTTCGGGATGCTGTTGTTTTTTACACTGATGGCTCTAAATCTGCTGATCGTGTTGGGTATGCCTTCACGTCCTCTGTTGGAATGGAAAGTCATCTGAGGCCACCTACATGTGGGGTGTTTACTGCGGAATTGATGGCAATTTCCCAGGCCCTTACCTTTATTATAAAGTCCCAACACAACCGCGTTTTGTTATGCACGGACTCGATGAGTGGCCTTCTTGCTATTGACCGGTGTTTTTCGCGCCATCCCTTGGTCTCTGCCATCCATGACCATCTCGCTGATATTCACCGTGCTGCTTGTTCTATTGACTTCCTTTGGGTCCCTGGCCATGTGGGTATCCCGGGTAATGAGCTCGCTGATCGTTTGGCTGGGGGAGCAGTTACTTACCCCCCGTTTCCTGTAGCCCCTCCTGCAGCGGATTTACGGCTTCACATCAAATCCCACTTCGCACAGTCATGGGCCAATTCTTGGGAGGCTACTCCCCTGTCTAATAACCTTCGTGCAATTAAGGTGACACCAGGCCCGTGGCGTTCTTCCTTTCGCATCTCCCAAAAGGACTCGACCACACTGTGTCGTCTCCACATTGGCCATACTCGGTTGACCCATGGTTTTCTTTTGCGTGATGAGCCACCCCCACTATGTGGTTGTGGAGCCTTCCAGTCAGTGGCCCACATTTTGGTTGAATGCCCCCTTCTTTTGGCTCTGCGTGCTAAGTACAGACTCCCCCACACTTTACCTTTGATGTTGGCTGACGATTCCCGGATGGTCTCTCTGGCTCTCGGTTTCCTCCGGGAAAGTGGTTTTTTATTCTCAGTTTTAAGGTTTTTAATCTCTCTCTGGTGTTGGGGCAGGGCGGTGAGTGTTTGGGTGTCTCCCACTGTAAGCAGTGTTCAGAGATTCCTGATTCACCTCCCTGACCGAATTCCTCTTTTCTTCCCCTTTTACTCTGTTTTTACCCTTTTTTTTTAAGGCTTGGTTAGTCTTTCTATTCCCATACGTACTTTCTACATTATAGCAGTTGTACCTTTTAAGTCACATGTGGTCTTGCCTATGCTGCTTCAGCATAGTGTTGGGTTCATTCTCTTGCTGACTTCCCTCATTTTGTTTTATACCAATGACAACATGCCTGCCTTTTTACGTTTTTTCCCTTTTTCCGTTTTATTGTTCTAACTTTACTGAGTTGTCCCATTAGCGGAATGGCACATATTTGAAACAAGGGACTGACGACCTTGCTGTTTGGTCCCTTAAATATCAACCAACCAACCAACCGATCTTGCCCCCCCCCCCCCCCCCAACACCACCGCCTCTTTCCTTAACTTCCTCCCCCGCTGGGAGTATGTTTTATGCCTTCGTCTGCAAACGGGCGCTCAAAGTTTTAACACATTCTTCGCTTACTGTGCTTGCAAGTCTTCAGCCTTCCTATGTCCTTCTCTTTTCCTTACTTCTTCTCTTTACCCTTTCCTCTGCTGCGGCGTTTGAGACCTCTCTTCTTTCCTTTACCTTTCTTTGTTTTTTCCTTTCTCTTTCTTCCTCCCTTTGCGTGTCTGAAGGCTGACCCACGCAATTTCATGCGTAGCCGGTGACGGGGTAACGCGTAATTCACGCCCCGGGTAGACAGGTAGGACACGTAAGTACCACCTGTTAATGGCCATGCCCAGGGAGGGGTGATTACCTGAGCTGATACCTTCCGAAAGTGGTGATGGGTCCCTCCGTCCGTTTGTCGGGAGGTGTGACCTGAGGTGTGAACAATCACCTAAGGCGGGAGTGCCCTCAGAGAGGGCCCCCACAAGGGAGGAGCGCGCCATCGGAAATGCCGATAATCATGGGGGATGCTTCCACAATGGTTTCCTCCTCTTCTACTACGTCTGCTCACAAGCGTAAGTTCAATGAGTCTCAGCCACAGACAGTTCTTCCATCATTGCCACAGTTCCTTGTTGTTTCTCGGTCTGACGAAGGTCACGACTTCTCCACGGTCAACCCTTTCATTATTCAGAAAGGTGTCGACGCAATTGCAGGTCCTGTAAAGTCTTGTTCCCGATTACGGAACGGCACCCTGTTGTTAGAAACAGTCAGTGCCCTCCAGGCACAAAAATTGCTGCGTACTTCACTGCTACACTCCTTCCCTGTCCAGGTGGAAGCGCACCGCACTTTAAATTCCTCAATTGGGGTCGTTTATACACGCTCCCTCGACAGATTGTCTGACGAGGAAATTCAACACTACCTGTCTGACCAGGGCATAACGGCTGTTCATAGTCATGTAAAGGGTTGACATGAACATCTTTCCAATGCGTACTGTCTTCTTGACATTTGACAGAGTTCAACTCCCATCGACCATAAAAGTGGGCTATGAGATAATTTCCGTTTGCCCTTACATCCCAAACCCTACGCGTTGCTATCGGTGTCAGCAGTTCAATCATACCAGCCATTTCTGTTCCAATCCGGCCAAATGTGTTACGTGTGGCAAGGATGCCCATTAGGGTCCTTGTCCACCTCCATCCCCTCGTTGCACCAACTGTATGGGTGACCACGCTGCTTCCTCTAGAGATTGCCCCATTTTTAAAGACGAAAAGCTCATTTAGGAAATTAGAGTGAAAGAAAAAGCGTCGACCTTTGCTGCTCGAAAATTATTCGCTAGTCGAAAGCCCACTGTGCCTCAGACAGGTAAATACAGCACTGTCCTTGCCTCTCCTCGGCCAACAAAGGAGGTGGCCACGCAGACTCGTGATCTCGCCTTTAGTGCCACGGTTGTCAGATCAGCCAGCGCAAAGATCACCCGTTCGACGTCCCCACTTTCGCCTGCTCACTCTATGGCTCACCCTTCATTTGGTTCTGCTAAATCTCGAGCCCAAAAATCAGACGCCCAGACTTCCAAAGAAAGAGCCTACTCGTGAAGATTTTTTTACGTACCTCAACTTCACAACCATCAGTTCCTCCTTCATCTAAACATGCTGTTTCCAAGAAGGCTAGTAAGAAACCCAGTTCCTCTCCTCCGCCACGGCGTGTCTCATCTACAACACCACCTGGACGTAACCACCCTCGGCTGTCTTGTGTCGCCGAGGCGCACTGCTGGCGGCCGATCGCTGGTGGCAGGAGCTGCTCCTGAACAACCTATGGATCAGGATCTTCTGCCCATGGCTGAATTCCCTTCCACGCTGTCGGTCGCAAGCTCTGAGCAGTCGTTGAGTTGACGGCAACCTTGGTCACGTTCTTCCATTTTCTGTCCACCCTATGTCCATTATCCACTGGAATATCCACGGTATTCGAGCCAATCGGGATGAATTGTCGATCCTCTGACGATCCTACTCGCCGGTCATCTTCTGTCGTCAGGAAACAAAGCTGCGTCCCCATGCCCGCTTTGTTCTCCCTCATTTTCAGTCCATCCGAAATGATCTTCCCTCTGTTGAAGGCACTCCAGCCCATGGAGGACTCATGATTGTTCTCCATGAAACTCTCCATTATCACCCAATCCCCTATAAACACTTCCTTCCAAGCTGTCGCTGTCAGTCTTTCCCTTTCTGGATACACCTTATCTCTTTGTACTGTATACATTCCATCGTCCACACCAATGGTACGAGCTGATCTCCTTCATCTTCTTGGTCAGCTTCCACCCCCCTATTTGCTGCTTGGGGACTTCAATGCCCACCACCCGCTTTGGGGATCTCCACATCCTTGTCCGCGTGGCTCACTATTGCTAGACCTCTTCCACCAAGCGGATCTTGTTTGCCTGAACACTGGGGACCCTACATTTTTGTCTGACTCCACGACAAATTTCTCTCATTTGGATCTTTCGGTCGGTACTGTTCCGCTAGCTCGACGGTTCGAATGGTTCGCCCTTGCTGATACACACTCGAGTGACCACTTTCCATGTGTCCTTCGATTGCAGCCACAACTGCCATATATGCGCCCGAGACGCTGGAAGTTTGCCCAAGCCGATTGGACACTTTTTTCGTCTCTAACGACATTCGATGACCGTCACTTTCCTAGTGTCGACGATGAGGTCACAGCTGCGGAACGCTCAATACCCCACACCTCCGAATTGCCCCGGCGCCCCCCAGTTCCTTGGTGGAACGAGGCATGCCGTGACGCAATACGTGAGCGGCGACGTGCTCTTCGCGTTTTCAGACACCATCCTACTTTGGCCAACTGTATCCGCTATAAGCTGTTCCGTGCGCGGTGTCGTCACGTCATCCGCGATACCAAGAAGGCAAGCTGGGACTTCTTTATTAGCTCATTTAACACCTTCACTCCCTCCTCGGAAGTTTGGAGTCGAATTCGACAGTTATCAGGCGCGCCTAGTTTCTCCCCGGTCTCTGGGCTCACTGTCGCACATGATACAGTAGTGGACCCCGTCGCAATTTCTAACTCAGTGGGTCAACACTTTGCTGAGATTTCGAGCTCTTCAAATTACCCACCAGCATTTCTCCCGAAGAAACGTGCAGCAGAAGTGCGACCTCTTGCTTTCTCCTCACAAAGACGCGAAAGCTACAATACTGTTTTCTCCATGCGGGAACTCAAACATGCAGTCTCTTCTTCTCGCTCCTCTGACCCAGGACCGGATGGTATCCACATCCAAATGTTGCTGCATTTATCATACCATAGTCTGCGTTACCTCCTTCGCCTTTATAATCGAATTTGGACCGACAGTACTTTTCCCAGCCGATGGCGGGAAGCTATCGTCGTTCCTGTTCCGAAACCTGGAAAGGACAAACATCTCCCCTCTAGCTATCGCCCCATTTCTCTCACGAGTAGTGTATGTAAGGTTTTGGAGCGTATGGTGAATTGCCGTTCAGCTTGGTGGCTGGAGTACCGCAGTCTTTTAACACCTGCTCAATGCGGTTTCCGAAAGTATCGTTCTGCAGTTGACCATCTTGTTGCTCTCTCCACTTATATCATGAACAATTTTCTCCGGAAACGCCAAACAGTAGCAATATTTTTTGATCTGGAGAGAGCATACGATACCTGTTGGAGGACAGGCATCCTCCGCACACTGTTCTCTGGGGGCTTTCGAGGTCGGCTGCCCCTTTTTCTTCGCGAATTTATGGCAGAGCGCACATTTAGAGTGCGGGTGAACACTACTCTCTCCCGTACTTTCTCCCAAGAAACGGGGTACCCCAGGGCTCCGTGCTAAGTGTTGTACTGTTTGCCGTTGCCATAAATCCAATTATGGATTGTCTCCTTCCTGATGTCTCGGCCTCCCTCTTTGTGGACGATTTTGCGATCTACTACAGCTCTCAACGGACCAGCCTTCTTGAACGACGTCTTCAAGGATGTCTCGATAGCCTCCACTCTTGGAGCATCGAAATCGGCTTCCGTTTTCTCCCAGTAAGACCGTTTGTGTTAATTTTTGGCGACGTTTCTTCCACCCTCCTTACATCTAGGACCTGTCAAACTTCCGTTTTCGGGCGCTAAAGACCATGGCAGTTTTGCGCCATAAAACTAAAAAAAAGCCACCAAAGAAAGACATGACCAGTACAGCTTGCAGTGCTAAACTTACACCTTCAAGAATGATTCTCGTATTAGTGACAATCTCACAGCATATCAGGACTATTTTTCTGTGGCTTTCACTAGGAAGCTGTTTCACTTGCCCAGCATTACAATGTACCTTCTGTGTTGCAATCAGGTTCTAACATTCATGGCTACCCAAGCTCATTTCTCTCCTTGTGCATGGACCATCCAAAATAAGTGGGATGTCTGTCCATGTGCGGATGGCAGATGGGGCAAGGGAATTCCCTGCTGTACTCCCTGTAGGGAGGTGAGGCAGGAAGACACATTAGTCTCCACATGTGTGAACACATTTATCCTATGTGCTTCAGTTGTTTCCACTATGCTATTTACTCCCAACATCTTCATTTCAGGGATAAGCTCTCATGTATCACAGTGTATGGTAGAAATCTTATTTCTGCTGTCTGGATTCTTCATAACCTCCATGCCCATTATTCAAAAGACAGCTCCATAAAGAACTGTAAACACTGAAATTTTTCCAAGAAACTGCTCAGATATGCAAGTCAAAGTATGGAAAACAATAAAATCATCTCCAGTACACAATCTCATTAGGAGGAAAATGCTGCATCAGAAAAAAGTAGCTGCCCATTTGTGAGGGCTAATCTTCAACTACAGTCACGATTTTCATGTGGTTTTCATTAATAAATGCATGGATTAATCAGCAAGGTTGGTTTGTATACCCTATTACTGCAATGACAGTGTAGTGTCTTGGCAAGACAGCCAAGCCACTCGGAGGTAGCCGAAAGGCACGCGTTTAGCTCACGCAGACTGGCGTGAGGTCTGGAGCAGTTAAGGGAATTAATAGTAGCAAATAAAGTACGTAGTTGCTGTAATACTTAACTTTAATCCATAATTGGTGTACATTGCTCTTGATGGTACATTAATAACAATCTCAATATAAACTGGTAATGGCGCCTTCTAGGTCGTAGCAGATGACGTGGCTGAAGGCTATGCTAACTATCGTCTCGGCAAATGAGAGCGTTTTTGTCACTGTACCATTCCTAGCAACGTTGGCTGTACAACTGGGGCGAGTGCTAGTAAGTCTCTCTAGACCTGCCGTGTGGCGGCGCTCGGTCTGCAATCACTGACAGTGGCGACACGCGGGTCCGGCGTATACTAATGGACCGCGGCCGATTTAAAGGCTACCACCTAGCAAGTGTGGTGTCTGGCGGTGACACCACAGCCAGATGGGTCATTCTGCCATAAATAGCTAGTATTAGCTGTGATAGCTCTTACAAATGTAGAAATGTAGTTTCAAATTTAAAGAAATGTTACTTCTTCTGAATGCAGTAGTTAACACACAGACATCAGTTCTCTTCAAGAAAAAGTCATCGGTGGACATATATGTCAAAGTATATACCTAGCAAATAATGTAATAAAGATAAATAACATGTTCACTGGATTTGCCACCCACAAAAAAGCAAAAGATTCAAAGCTCCTTCTAGAAAACATACTGTACTCACTCCTGTAGCAACAAAGCAAAAACAAACATTTCTAGTACCAACTGTCAGCCTCTGGGTTCAAATAGTATGTGACCACAATAACAGATCACAGTGCCACACAGAAATTGGTCATCCCTGTAGTTGAAGGTAATCTTAAACAAACATGTTGGCAGGGTCCTTATGTCTGGTCACAGGAGGGTTAAGGGATCCTTTGAAAATGATAGTGTCAAATAACTCATATGGCAGTGTGGAATTAATCAGCTATGGCCAGTTATGAACTATATTCACACCCCAATATTTCATTTCATTTACTACCCTAATAGTAATGTTTCGGAGTCCCCCAACTATAGGAATCTCCCGTTTCTGTGTGTTACTGCGATATGTTATTGAGTTTGCATAAAATTTGAAGACATAGGCTGGCATTTGGTGCTAGAAATGTTTTTGATTTGTTGGTACAGGAGTGACAGTATGTTTTGTGGAAGCAGCTTCTCATCTTTTGCTCCTATCTTGTACATAAATTATCAGTTTTAAAACCCAAATCATCCTTAATTTTTCTACTCACTTCATCAGTCATTGGATATAGCCTCCTCTCCCCCTCAAGACTTACCCTCAAGTTACAGGCATCCCTGTTTCTAGCACATGTGTCCTGGGTTCCACTTCACACCTCTCATTAGACTGTCACCTCAGTGTTCCTCCACAATTCGATAGGACATATTTTTCTCACCCCATCTACCACCCCTTCCATAGGCTACATACTCCATCCATTTCCACTTCCTTCCCAAAATGTCTCCGTCTCCAGTCTGTTCCCTGACCATTTGTGCGTTTCCTTTTCTCTCCCAGTGATTCCCAGTATGCTTATCTCCACTGCTATGTAAGCAAACTTTGTATTTTTTAAGTCAGTATCTACCTGTCACAAATCGGAGCTCTCAATATGCAGAAAGTATGTTGTAATGTGTGTATTCTAATTCATCTGAGTATGGTAGAATGACTGTCACAAATCACATTAATAAAAACTATCAACACACTATTTAAATTATCTGGGCACCCTCATTTAGTGGGGAACTGACCACTGGACTTCAATGAGAGGTGGATCTGCCACTATAGGAGGTGCCGGGTAGTATTGTTTCTTAAGCAGAGAAGCATTAATTGCTGAATGCACCAGTCGGTGAGCTCAGTACACTGAGCATGGACTTGTTTTTGGATTCCACCTGAGTAATTAATGCACACAGGCATTTCAGTGCTTCTAAACTTAACCAAATCATCCATCAGTGATGAGACAGTGAAGTGAAAACATGAACAAATAATCAATGCTAAATGAAGTCCAGGAAGCCCTAATATGCTGAGGGACAGATGCTTCTAGCATTGTGATAGGAAATAGTATAAATCAGTTAGCAATTAGCTGCTGTGGTCACACTTCATTTTGAAATCAAGTGTAGTCTTAAAAAGATAGGCTGATAAAGTATTTGTGGACATTAATCACTAGTTCTTAGCCAATTATTTGTCACTAAGCTTTGAAAAAACACACTACATGCAGTTCAGAACTTGTAGGGGTGTCATACGAGTATATACCTAACATATGATAAGCAGATAGAAGTAGTGGACAGTGTTAAATTCTTTGAATTACAGTTTGATAATGAATTAAACTTGCAGAAGCACACCAAAGAACTGCTGAAGTGTCCAAACAAATCTCTATTTGCAATGCGAATTCTGTCAGACATAGGGGTATAAAAATGAAAAGCTAGCATACTATGCTTAATTTCGCTTCATATGGGATTATTTTTTGGGGTGATTCATCAACCCAAGCTAAAGTTTTCTAGGCACAAAAACATGAAGTAAGAGTTATATGTGGTGTGAACATATTGCAGAGGCCTGTTAGGGAACTAGGGATACTATCTACTGCTTCCCAATATAATTATTCCTTAAGGAAATGTGTCATTAAAAATCACTTTTTCAAACTACCAGCTCAGTTCTTTGGATCAGTACTAAAAATAAGAATAATTTTCACAAGGATTTAAAGTCACTTACTCTTCTACAAAAAGGTGTGCATTATTCAGGAGAAACCATTTTCAGTAACGTGCCATGAGCCATAAAGAGCTTAACGGTCAATGAAATTCACTTTCACAGAAGCCTAAAGGATATGTTGGTGGCCAGTTCCTTCTACTCCATTGATGAATTTCTCAGTGGAACCAACTGATGTTTTGTGTGTGTAATATATGGAGTACAATCTAACTTCTGCACCATTTCAGTGCAGTAGTGTATTCATTGTAAAAAAGTATTGTAGTAGTTCTACTATGTTCATTACCTTTTAAATTCAGTACATTAATGTGGTCATAGTAAATGAGTACATGAGTGCATCATCTTGCAATGGTGTTGATTATTTTTTTAAATCATTCCACTTGTGACTTGAGGAAGGTACATTAGCTTATTTGTTTTAGTTGTAAGTATTTGACATCTATTATTATTTTTCTGACATGTTCTACATCCTGGAGGACCACCTCACTATAGATCAACTGGAATTAAAGTAGATCTAATCTAATCAAAGAGCTGCTAGGGGCCCCCTAAGGAAATGTCTATGCACAGGGAGTTACAAAAACTGGTTAGGATGACTGAGCAGCTCCTGAAAAACCACATATTTCTGTTCAACATAAAGCCACATTGAGTGTAGCATAAAAATCTATGATCACTGGAGAATGCCACAGAGTACAGCATGATTTGTCACTCCACATCCCTTGTTTCAACTCATCCAGTCCGATGGAAGGATATTGGTTTGATGAATGCCAGGTGAACATTACCTGCCACCATCCCTAGTGCCAACAATGAAGTGCAGAGGAGCCAGTGTTACAATATGCAATTCCTCCTCCTTAACTTTTTCTCCCCTTATTGAACTTCAGGATATGATAAATTCAGATGGGTAAGTATGTATTTGATAGTATTGTTTACTATACACAACAGGTGAACAGTTCAGACAATTATCACTTTAATAAGCTTGAGATTGTGGACTGTCATGAAGAATCATTGAGAGGCAATGGTTTATGAATGATGACACCCCTGAAGGCTTTCCTGCCCTGCATTCCAACCTGGAGGGAATCTAACCCCTTTGGAATGAGATAGGAAGGTGACTTCACTCCAAACCACGTGTCCAACATCTCTCCCTTCTCTGGTATCAGCTGTCAAGGAAGAATGGGCTTGCATCCCTCCACAGAGATTTGGACATGTCACTTGAAATCATCTGGGGACACTTTAAGTGCTCAAAGGAGAACAGACCATCTTAATGTCCACTAATTGATGTCCAGATACATGGTGTATACAGGGTGTTACAAAAAGGTATGGCCAAACTTTCAGGAAACATTCCTCACACACAAAGAAAGAAAATATGTTATGTGGACATGTGTCCGGAAACACTTACTTTCCATGTTATAGCTCATTTTATTACTTCTCTTCAATCACATTAATCATGGAATGGAAACGCAGCAACAGAACGTACCAGCGTGACTTCAAAAACTTTGTTACAGGAAACATTCAAAATGTCCTCCGTTAGCGAGGATACATGCATCCACCCTCCATCACATGGAATCCCTGATGCACTGATGCAGCCCTGGAGAATGGCGTATTGTATCACAGCCGTCCACAATACGATCACGAAGAGTCTCTACATTTGGTACCGGGGTTGTGTAGACGAGAGTTTTCAAAGGCCCCCATAAATGAAAGTCAAGAGGGTTGAGGTCAGGAGAGTGTGGAGGCCATGGAATTGGTTTGCCTCTACCAATCAATTGGTCACCGAATCTGTTGTTGACAAGCGTATGAACACTTTGACTGAAATGTGCAGGAGCTCCATCGTGCATGAACCACATGTTGTGTCATACTTGGAAAGGCACATGTTCTAGCAGCACAGGTAGAGTATCCCTTATGAAATCATGATAACGTGCTCCATTGTGCGTAGGTGGAAGAACATAGGGCCAAATCAAGACACCACCAACAATGCCTGCCCAAACGTTCACAGAAAATCTGTGTTGATGACGTGATTACAAAATTGCGTGCAGATTCTCATCAACCCACACATGTTGATTGTGAAAATTTACAATTTGATCACATTGGAATGAAGCCTCATCTGTAAAGAGAACATTTGCACTGAAATGAGGATTGACACATTGTTGGATGAACCATTCGCAGAAGTGTACCTGTGGAGGCCAATCAGCTGCTGATAGTGCCTGCGCACGCTGTACATGGTATGGAAACAACTGGTTCTCCCGTAGCACTCTCCATACAGCGACGTGGTCAACATTACCTTGTACAGCAGCAACTTCTCTGACGCTGACATTAGGGTTATCGTCAACTGCACGAAGTATTGCCTCGACCATTGCAAGTGTCCTCGTCGTTCTAGGTCTTCCCCAGTCGCAAGTCATAGGCTGGAATGTTCCGTGCTCCCTAAGATGCTGATAAACTGCTTCGAACGTCTTCCTGTCAGGACACCTTCATTCTGGAAATTTGTCTTGATACAAACGTACCATGCCACGGCTGTTGCCCTGTGCTAATCCATACATCAAATGGGCATCTGCCAAACCCGCATTTGTAAACATTGCACTGACTGCAAAACCACGTTCGTGATGAACACTAACCTGTTGATGCTATGTACTGATGTGCTTGATGATAGTACTGTAGAGCAATGAGTCACGTGTCAACACAAGCACCGAAGTCAACATTAACTTCCTTCAATTGGGCCAACTGTCGGTGAATCGAGGAAGTACTGTACATGCTGACGAAACTAAAATGAGCTCTAACATGGAAATTAAGCATTTACGGACACATGTCCACCTAACATCTTTTCTTTATTTGTGTGTGAGGAATGTTTCCTGAAAGTTTGACCGTACCTTTTTGTAACACCCTGTAGAGGAAGAACTCGAAGCTCCCACAGTGGGCTCATACCTATACCAAGTGGCTTAGCTGCAGGTACGTCCTCAGCCCCAGTACTGGGTCCAGCCTCTGGTGTCTGTAGCCACTGTGGTTCCGCACTGCCTACACTACTTTAGTGACATGCTCCTAAATTAAGGCAGCCGTTACTGGTAAATATACATATTTCACCATTCACAATACTGTACTGAGGCTAGCTTTATCCTCAGAAGCCATAATTACGAAAGATACCCACATTCATGGCATATGGGGGAAAAATACTGTAGACAAGGTTGACTAAGACACACCTTCAACAGACTGTGCTTGTATTTGCCACTCCAGAAGAGCGATGCACATACCAATGCCTTCTTAACAATGAATGCAAATTTCCAGAAAGGGTTATTTATGTTATGACGACAAATGAATTGTCGCCAATGTGAATGACTTGTGGCCAATGCTAAATAGAAACGTACAGATCCCTTCATTGTATATTCAGCAGGTTTGTTGGTGAAGCAGATAAGGAGCTGGTTGTATGACCTGGGTCTACGACGACTAAAATAAACAGAAGTCGTTGGTGAAAGAGAAGTACAATACACTAACTGGTGGTACAGGAGTTTTCATAGTAATGAGGAATATAATTAGAAAGCTGGGCCATAATACAACCAAGCGCCTTGTTACAGGTTTCTTCCTGTCAGTTGAAGGCAATACCACTTTCCTACTCGCCGTCCCAAGCAAGAGTGGCAGAGCACACACTAGAGACTTAGTGCAAGCCGGGGAGTGGCGCTAGTCTTGACTCGGGGAGGTCCAGCTATACTAGTGCGGACCGTGATTGATAACTGCAACCCCTAACAAGTGTGGTATCAAATGTTGATACCACATTCCTCCCCCACAAATCCGTGAATGGCTGCTGAATATGGTTTACAACTGCCGGGTGGAGAAGGCTTTGATGGTAGAAGATGATGTCGTTGACGACACGCGAACAACAAATGGAAAACTGCTAAAAGAATCAACAAGAATTAACCATCGTGCATCCCAAAAAGGCCCAGCAGAATATAAATGTGATTCCATGGCAAGGTCGCCTTAGGCCAAGAGAATTTTCTTCGGTGGTGCAGATTGGTTTTGTGCACATACAGAATGAGAACAACAAATCATGGTTATGTCAGCATCAATTCCAAACCAGGTACAGTGTTAGCAAGCTGTTATTCCTGTATGGCACCCCAATGACCTTGGTGAAAAAGTTGTAGCACAGCTGACTGCAAAGAATGTGGAGCAACAATACGAGACTGATTGTTCTCTGTGTGGAGTAAGATGACACCACATTGGACAAAAAGGTGTTGACTGTGCACAAGAAATGATGAACCAATGGATCGCAATGGCCTTTGTCTTAAAATCTGATGGTGGTGTTTTGTGTTCTGTCACTACATCATGGTACTGGGTCGTTAGCTGTTGCTTTGGCTATACAATGAGTCAACAGGGAAAACTTTCCACATCATTATTTTGCACATCAATGAACATACAAGCCTGCTCAAAAGTCCAACAGTGTGTCTCCAGATATTGCCAGTTGGGATAACGCATCGAAGGGTGTAAGACATGTGCCAGGTAGCAATGCAGATTTAAGCTGCTGAAAGGCACGTTCGCACTGAGGCGACCCAATGAAGGGAACATTCTTCTGACGTAGTCAATGTTATGGTACTGCAAGAGATGATGCATTACGCAAAAGCTTGTGATGATAATTGAGCTTTCCAAGGATGGATTGTAATTCTTTAACTGTCTTGAGTGCCGGTAGCTATAATATTGGTCTTAAATGATCCAGACTTCAATGGATGCCTTAAGAGGTTATTACGTGTCCCAAGTAGGATTATTGTTCAGAAAAAATTACAGTTGTCCCTATTAAATCCATTCTCACGTAGCACTTCAAATAACTGTCTCAAATTATGCAAATGCTCATGTTGAGTATAACCAAAAAGTACAATGTCATTTAGGTAATTACACTCTGAAGGAATTGATGCACAGTGCTGTCTGTAAGTACTGCTGAAATAGTGCTGGACAGAGGCACATCTGAAGGGAAGTCCCTTAAATTTGTAGAGACCTAAATAGGTATTCATGATGAGATACTTCTGGGATGCTTCATCCACAGGAATTTGAAGATATGCATCTTGCAAATCTAACTTAGAAAAGTATTTACCTGGACACAATTCGTCAAACAACTATTCTGGATGTGGCAAAGGAAATGTTACAACAAGAAGTTGAGGATTGACGGTGGCTTTGAAACCCACAGAGTCGCAATTTACCTGAGGGTTTCATTAAGATAATCATCGGTGAAGCCTAAAGTGATGCTGTCACTGGTTCAATCACTCCTTGATCCTCAAGTTGATGCAATGTGTTAGCAACTTCGTCATGAAGCTCGTGAAGCTCTGTGAGAGCATTGAAAAATTTATGCTGTGCATTGTGCTGCTATTCAATAGGTGCCTGTAAATTTTTCGTGCAGCCTAAACTTTGTGAAAAAATGTCAGCAAACTCTTGACATTGCTCAGAAACACTGTCTGTTGGAACACTTTTAGTGATGGCTAGTACGTCATCGTGCACAGGTAAAGAGAATACACCAAATATATAAAGACCAAAAATATTCACAGATGAGGGTGAACACAGTAAATCAAATAAAATGAAACCACTTCAGTTTGTCCACGGTATGTCGATGGCGAACCACAGTCCTGATACCAGAATGCTTTGACCACTGTTACAGTAGCTACCTACATTTCCGTTATGCAATGGAGGTGAATCACGCATTTTGTAAGTTTTATGATTCATTATTGAAACACACTTCAGCGTCCAACTGAAAATGAATTATTTGAGGCTGAATGTTCAAATCGCCAAAAAGTTTGTTCTGCTGCCAGCAAAAAATGTCTGACAAGCTATGTTCACTGGCAAATGTGGACAGGCAGATCGGGTGTGGCAGGATGTCTTCTGTCGGCGTGCGCTAGCCTTACATGCAAAATTGTCACAATCGGGCAAAGGCACAAGTACTGGAGGTGAAATAACATCATTTATTTGCATTGCTTGTGGCTCATTGTGATAGGAATTCTTATATCGCGAACCATTTGGGTGGAAGCAACTTTCTCCGGAAACATGACACGGAGTGTCAGATTTTTGTTTTTCGAGGCCCACTGCCTGGACATGTCCCTTCTTATTGCCAAAATGGCACATGGCCTTGCATGATTAGGCAGTTCTGGCGTGAGTGCTTTGAATTACATTGCGGGCATGAGCACAAAGCAGGTGGCTGCTGTCAGTGCATAACACGTGTCTGTTTTCCAGAAGTGAATTGGGCGGGAGTGGGCTGAGCCACTACAGCGGCATGTGTGTGTGATGTGCATGCAGCTGGCTTTCTAACCTGACAGTGGGAGGTGATTCGAAAGCATTTGGAGCAAAGTCCAAAGTGTCCTGTTTGCGAAATGTCCAACAATTGTTCTACAGTGAGGTCGGATAATTTAAGAATTTGCTCTCTAATCCGTATGTCTGACACATTCTTCACTAAAGCATCCCATACCCTTATATCAGAATATGATATTCCACTAGAACATGAAACTTCAGTCATGAGTAAGATCTTGCAAAGTGGCCACCCACTCACAGTAATTCTGCTGAGGGGCATGTGTTGTGGCTAAACAGTACACATTTTTCTGCACAATATTATTTTCCTTGTAATAAATGGTTAATGCCTGAACAAGTTATTCAAAACTGTGTTGATCTGGAAAACTTCCTGGTATGAGTTTGAGGAGGATTCTGTACAATGCCACTCCTACACAAGATAAGAGCATGCAGCTTTGTTGTACCTTCCATGTCGTATGCAGCAAGGTGGTGTGAAAACTGCGTGTGTCACTCCTGCCATCTTCCCATGCTAGCATCGAATGCTCAACAGTGGGACAGTGGCCCGCTGTACGATCAACTCGTGTGCAACTGGTATGTGTGGCACAGTGTGTTCTTGTCCCTGGACGAGCTGTCCCAAGGCTTGCAGTAGTGCACTGGACTGCTGATTCTGTAATTGTAACAAGTCGGCCAGTACATTTGCTCCTCCAAATGTGCCATCACAAATCTGACAATCATAAATTGAAAGAGTGAATGACATTTTTTTCCTACATCTGTCTCATAATGTGTAGAGAACGGGTTGCTCAGATTATCACCGAGATCATTTATTAAATCAGGAACTGTAGAGGGCCTATGACACAACCTTGCAGCCCCCCCAGGGGGTCCACAACTCTTTTGTGGATACGTGCGTAGCGAGCACGGGACGCTGAGCTAATGTGGCCCTCTTTCCTTTCCAGGCTGCATACCTTCCTTTTCCGCATCCTTCCCTATCCTCCATCTTTGCCCGCCCCCCGCCCTCCCCCTCACCTCTGGCTCTTTCCTTCCCTTTCTCCCCTACTGGGAGTATGGTTTGTGCCTACGTCTGGAGACGGACGCTTAGATATGTAACAGATTCTTCGCCTTCCCTGCTTGCATATCTTCATCCTTCCTTTGTCCTTCTCCTTTCCTTAACTCTTCTCTTTAACCTTTTCTCCGCTGTGGCGTTTGAGACCTCTCTTCTTTCCTTTCCCTTTCCTTGTTTTTCCCTTTCCCTTTCTTCCTCCCTGTGCGTGTCTGAAGGCCGACCCACACATTTTCATGTGTAGCCAGTGACGGGGTAACGCGTAATTCCCCGCCCCAGGTAGACAGGTAGGACACGTACGTACCCCCTGGTAACGGCCAGGCCCAGGGAGGGGTGATTACCCGAACTGATACCTTCAGATAGTGCCGATTGGTCCTCTGTCCATTTCTCAGGAGGTGTGACCTGAGGTGTGAACAATCACCTAAGGCGGGAGTGCCCTCAGAGAGGGCCCCAACAAGGGAGGAGCGCGCCATTGGAGACGCCAGTAATCATGGGGATTCTTCCGCAATGGTTTCCTCATCTTCCACTATGTCTGCTCACAAGCATAAGTTCACTGAGTCTCAGCCACAGACAGTTCTTCCATCGTTGCACAGTTCCTTGATGTGACAAAGGTCACGACTTCTCCACGGTCAACCCTTTCATTATTCAGAAAGGTGTCGACGCAATTGCAGGTCCTGTAATATCTTGTTCCCGATTACGGAATGGCACCCTGTTGTTAGAAACAGTCAGTGCCCTCCAGGCACAAAAATTGCTGCGTACTTCGCTGCTACACACCTTCCCTGTCCAGGTGGAAGTGCACCGCACTTTAAATTCCTCACGTGGAGTTGTTTATACACGCTCCCTCGACGGATTGTCTGACGAGGAAATTTACCTGTCTGACCAGGGCGTAACGGCTGTTCAGAGTTACGAAAAGGGTTGACACGAACATCGTTCCAACCTGTACTGTCTTCCTGACATTTGACAGAGTTCAACTCCCATCGAAAATAAAAGCGGGCTATGAGAATTTCCGTTTGCCCCTACGTCCCGAACCCTACGCATTGCTATCGGTGCCAGTGGTTCAATCATACCAGCCAGTCCTGTTTCAATCTGGTCAAATGTGTTACGTGTGGCAAGGATGCCCATAAGGGTACTTGTCCACCTCCATCCCCTCGTTGCACCGACTCTATGGGTGACCACGCTGCTTCCTCTAGAGATGGCCCCATTTTTATAGACGAAAAGCTTATTCAGGAAATCAGAGTGGAGGAAAAGGTGTCGACCTTTGCTGCTCGAAAATTATTCGCCAGTCGAAAGCCCACTGTGCCTCTGACAGGTAAATACAGCACTGTCCTTGCCTCTCCCCAGCCAACAAAGGAAGCAGCCACGAAGGCTTGTGATCTCACCTTTAGTGCCACGGTCGTCAGATCGGCCAGCGCAAAGATAGCCCGATCAACCTCCCCACTTTAGCCTGCTCACTCTATGGCTCCCCCTTCATCGGGTTCTGCTAAATCTCGATCCCAAAAGTCAGACACCCGGACTTCCAAAAAAGAGCATACTCGTAAAAGATTTTTTACGTACCCAAACTTCACAACCATCAGTTCCTCCTTCCTCTAAACATCATGTTTCCAAGAAGGCTAATAAGTAACCCAGTTCTCTCCTTCTCCGCCAAGGCGAGTCCCATCTACAGCACCACCTGCCGGTAACCGCACTCGGACGTCTTCTGTGTCGCCGAGGTGCACTGCTAGCGGCCGATCAACCAGCCGATCGCTGGTGGCAGGAGCTGCTCCTGAACAACCTATGGATCAGGATCTTCTGCCCATGGCTGAATTCCGTTCCACGCTGTCGGTCACATTCTTCCATTTTCTGTCCACCCTATGTCCATTATCCATTGGAATATCCGCGGCATTCGAGCCAATCGGGATGAATTGTCGATCCTTTTACGATCCTACTCGCCGGTCATCTTCTGTCTTCAGGAAACAAAGCTGCGTCCCCACGACCGCTTTGTCTTCCATCATTTTCAGTCAGTCCAGTTTGTTCTCCCCTCTGTTGAAGGCACTCCAGCCCATGGAGGACTCATGATTGTTCTCCATGATTCTCTCCATTATCACCCAATCCCCTTAAACACTTCCTTCCAAGCTGTCGCCGTCCGTCTTTCTCTTTCCGGATACACGTTCTCTCTTTGTACTGTATACATTCCATCTTCCACACCAATGGCACGAGCTGATCTCCTTCATCTTCTTGGTCAGCTTCCACCCCCCTATTTGCTGGTTGGGGACTTCAATGCCCACCACCCGCTTTGGGGATCTCCACATCTTTGTCCGCGTGGCTCACTATTGCTAGACGCCTTCCACCAAGCGGATCTTGTTTGCCTGAACACTGGGGACCCTACATTTTTGTCTGCCTCCACGACAAATTTCTCTCATTTGCATCTTTCGGTCGGTACTGTTCCGCTAGCTCGACGCTTCGAATGGTTCGCCCTTGCTGATACACACTCGAGTGACCACTTTCCAAGTGTCCTTAGACTGCAGCCTCAACTGCCATACATGCGCCCGCGACGCTGGAAGTTTGCCCAAGCCGATTGGACACTTTTTTCGTCTCTAGCGACATTCGATGACCGTCACTTTCCTAGCGTCGACGATGAGGACACTCATATTACAGACGTTATTCTTACAACTGCGGAACGTTCAGTACCTCGCACCTCCGAATTGCCCCGGCGCCCCCCAGTTCCTTGGTGGAACGAGGCATGCCGTGATGCAATACGTGAGCGGCGACGTGCTCTTCGCGTTTTCAGACACCATCCTACTGTGGCCAACCGTATCCGCTATAAGTAGTTCCGTGCGCGGTGTCGTCGCGTCATCCGCGATAGCAAGAAGGCAAGCTGGGACTTCTTTATTAGCTCATTTAACACCTTCACTCCCTCCTCGGAAGTTTGGAGTCGGATTTGACGGTTATCAGGTGCGCCTTGTTTCTCCCCGGTCTCTGGGCTCACTGTCGCACATGATACAGTAGTGGACCCCGTCGCAATTTCTAACTCATTGGGTCAACACTTTGCTGAGATTTCGAGCTCTTCAAATTACCCACCAGCATTTCTCCCGAAGAAACGTGCAGCAGAAGTGCGACCTCTTGATTTCTCCTCTTAAAATCGCGAAAGCTACAATACTGTTTTCTCCATATGGGAACTCAAACATGCACTCTCTTCTTCTCGCTCCTCCGCCCCAGGACAGGATGGTATCCACATTCAAATGTTGCTGCATTTATCATACCATAGTCTGCGTTACCTGCTTCGCCTTTATAATCGAATTTGGAGCGACAGTACTTTTCCCAGCCGATGGCGGGACGCTATCGTCGTTCCTGTTCCGAAACCTGGAAAGGACAAACATCTCCCCTCTAGCTATCGCTCCATTTCTCTCATGAGTAATGTATGCAAGGTTTTGGAGCGTATGGTGAATTGCCGTTTAGATTGGTGGCTGGAATCCTGCAGTCCTTTAACACCTGCTCAATGCGGTTTCCGAAAGCATCGTTCTGCAGTTGACCATCTTGTTGCTCTCTCCACTTGTATCATGAACAATTTTCTCCGGAAACGCCAAACAGTAGCAATATTTTTTGATCTGGAGAGAGCATACGATACCTGTTGGAGGACAGGCATCCTCCACACACTGTTCTCTTGGGGCTTTCGAGGTCGGCTGCCCTTTTTTCTTCGCGAATTTATGGCAGAGCGCACATTTAGAGTGCGGGTGAACACTACTCTCTCTCTCGTACTTCCTCGCAAGAAAACGGGGTACCCCCAGGGCTCCATGCTAAGTGTTGTACTGTTTGGCATTGCCATAAATCCAATTATTAATTGTCTCCTTCCTGATGTCTCGGGTTCCCTCTTTGTAGACGATTTTGCGATCTACTACAGCTCTCAACGGACCAGCTTTCTTGAACGACGTCTTCAAGGATGTCTCGATCCCCTCCACTCTTCCGTTTTGTTCCCAGTAAGATCGTATGTGTTAATTTTTGGCAACGTAAGGAGTTTCTTCCACCCTCCTTACATCTAGGACCTGTCAACCTTCCGTTTTCGGACGTCGCTAAATTCTAGGGTCTTATGTTTGACAGAAAACTGTGCTGGTCCTCCCAAGTTTCCTATCTTTCGGTTCGCTGTCTGCGATCCCTCAACACCCTCCGTGTCCTGAATGGTACCTCCTGGGGAGCGGACCGAGTGGTCCTCCGCCTCTATCGCGCCTTAGTGCGCTCGAAATTGGACTATGGAAGCATAGTCTACTCCTCTGCTCAGCCGTCTATTCTTCGTCGTCTCGACTCTATCCACCACCGTGGATTACGTTTAGTGTCTGGAGCTTTTTACACCAGCCCTGTGGAAATCCTTTATGCTGAGACTGCTGAACCTCCGCTGTGCAATCGGCGAGCAGTCCTTCTGAGTCGTTATGCTAGCCATCTGTCTTCCATGCCTGCTAATCCAGCCCATGACATTTTTTTCGACGCCTCCTTTGATGAAGGGTATGCAGGCCGCCCTTCCTCCCTACTACGACCGGGAGTCCGCTTCCGTCAACTGCTCCATTCTCTTTCCTTCCGCTTTCCTAAAACCTTGACAACTTGGGGTACAGCACTGCCTTTGTTCCGTCCCCGGATCTGCCTGCTCCGTGACTTTTGTCAATTTCCCAAGGATGGTACCCCTTCACTTGTTTATCGTCGGGCATTTTCTGCTCTGTGCACAAATGAAGGAAGCTACATGTATTTACACTGATGGCTCAAAAACATAGTTAGGTGTAGGGAGTGCCTATATTGTTGACTTCCCGACCAGTGTTCGGTTTATTCTGCGGAGCTTTACGCTGTTCTCCAGGCTGTCCACTACATCCGTCGCCATCAGCGGATACAGTATGTTATCTGTTCAGATTCTCTCAGCTCTCTCCTCAGTCTCCAAGCTCTCTACCTTGTCCACTCTCTGGTCCATCGGATTTAGGATTGCCTCCACTTGCTCAACTTGGGGGGCGCCTCGTTGGCGTTTCTCTAGATCCTAGGACACGTTGGTATCTGTGGAAATGAGGCGGCCGATATAGCGGCCAAGGCTGCAGTCTCTCTTCTTCAGCCAGCTATTTGCACGATTCCCTTCGCCGATCTACGGAGTGTTTTATGTCGTCGTGTTGTTCTTTTATGGCATGCACATTGGTCGACACTTCCCCATAATAAATTGCGGGACGTGAAAGCTCTTCCCTGTGCTTGGACCTCTTCCTCCAGAACGCGTCGTCGGGAGGAGGTAATTTGAACTAGACTCCGGATAGAGCACTGTCTTTTTAGCCATCGACATCTTTTAAGCGGCGATCCTCCCCCACTCTGTCCCCACTGCTCTCAGCTGTGGATTGTAAGACACCTTTTAAATGAGTGCCCCTATTTTACTCCGTTACGCACCCGTCTACAGCTGTCGCCTGAAATATCGTCCATTCTAGCAGATGACCCGCACTCGGCCGATCGCGTTCTCGAGTTTATTAGTGCCAGTGATACGACGTCAGTCATTTGAAGCTCTTTTTGGGGACAACCAACCTCTTTCTGTAGTGGTTTTTTAAGCTTTCCTTCTGCTTTTAGTTTCTCCAATATTTTGTGTTTCGTTCCTATTGCTGCTGGTTTCAATTTTCGTTATTAACCTTTTCATAAGTCACAGACCGGGCGCTAATGACCATAGCAGTTTTGCGCCGTAAAACCAAAACAAAGGAAAAAAAACAGAAAAAAAGAAAAAAGAAAAAAACCTTGCAGAACGCCAGATATGACTTCTATTCTACTCTATGATTTACCATCTATCACTACAAACGGTGACCCCTCTGAGAGGAAATCACGAATCCATACTCCATATGCACGCAATTTGATTAATAGTAACGTGTGAGGAATGGTATCAAAGGCCTGCTGGATTTCTAGGAATATGGAATCGATCTGACATCCCTTGTCGGCAGCATTCGTAACTTCGTGGGATAAAGGGCTAGCTGTGTTGCACAAGCAAGTAGGAGCCAATTATTATTTTGGTACAGTCACTGAGTATAAGCTCTACCCATAGTAATTCGCAGGAACAATCTATTTCAACTTCACTACAAAAATATTCCTGCAGAATTTATCTCCGTCTTTAGCTAGCATTCTGTTCCTATAACGATTTCAGCTTGTCTTTCTATCAGCACGTGAAGCTCTGGTACTCCTCCAACACAAATACAATAATTTAAAACTACAATACCAACTGTTGCTTGGTCAATTCTTGCCATTTTTTTGCCCTGTACCCTTTGAGACTGGAGCCCTTTTAATCTTTCACGAGACTGTCTAACCTAAAAACCCACCCAGTTCGTGCCACACAGTCCCTGCTGCCCGTGTAGCTGCCTCCTGTGTGTAGTGGACACCTAACCTATTTAGCAGAACCTGAAACCCCACCACCCTGTGGCACAAATCAAGGAATCTGAATCCTGCATGGTCACAGAACCATCTGAGCCTCTGATTCAGACCTTCCACTCGGCTCTGTAGCAAAGGTCTGCAGTTGGTCGTGTTGATGATGTTGCAATTGGTGAGCTCTGCATTCATCTCACTAGCAAGACTGGCAGTCACCAACTCACCCCCCCAGGGGGTCCACAACTCTTTTGTGGATATGTGCGTAGCGAGCATGGGACCCCGAGCTAATGTGGCCCTCCTTCCTTTCCGGGCTGCATACCCACCCTTTCCGCATCCTTCCCCGTCCCCCATCTTCGCCACCCCCCTCACCACTGGCTCTTTCCTTCCCTTTCTCCCCCTCTGGGAGTATGGTTTGTGCCTACGTCTGGAGACGGACGCTCGTAAATGTACCGCATTCTTCGCCTTCCAAGCTTGTATGTCTTCATTCTTCCTATGTCCTTCTCTTTTCCTTCCCTCTTCTCTTTGAACTTTTCTCCGCTGCGGCGTTTGACCCCTCTTCTTTCCTTTCCCTTTCACTTTTTTCCTCCCTGTGCGTGTCTGAAGGCCGACCCACGCACTTCCATGCGTAGCCGGTGACGGGGTAACGCATAATTCCCCGCCCCGGGTAGACAGGTAGGACACGTACGTACCCCCTGGTAACGGCCAGGCCCAGGGAGGGGTGATTACCCGAGCTGATACCCTCCGAAAGTGCCGATTGGTCCCTCCGTCCGTTTGTCGGGAGGTGTGACCTGAGGTGTGAACAATCACCTAAGGCGGGAGTGCCCTCAGAGAGGGCCCCCACAAGGGAGGAGCGCGCCATCGGAGACGCCGGTAATCATGGGGGATTCTTCCGCAATGGTTTCCTCACCTTCCACTGTGTCTGCTCACAAGCGTAAGTTCACCGAGTCTCAGCCACAGACAGTTCTTCCATCGTTGCCACAGTTCCTTGATGTTTCTCGGTCTGACGAAGGTCACGACTTCTCCACGGTCAACCCTTTCATTATTCAGAAAGGTGTCGACGCAATTGCAGGTCCTGTAAAATCTTGTTCCCGATTACGGAATGGCACCCTGTTGTTAGAAACAGTCAGTGCCCTCCAGGCACAAAAATTGCTGCGTACCTCACTACTACACACCTTCCCTGTCCGGGTGGAACCGCACCGTACTTTAAATTCCTCGCGTGGAGTCGTTTATACACGCTCCCTCGATGGATTGTCTGACGAAGAAATTCAGCACTACCTGTCTGACCAGGGCGAACGGCTGTTCATAGGGTTATGAAAAGGGTTGACACGAACATCATTCCAACCCGCACTGTCTTCTTGGCATTTGACAAAGTTCAACTCCCATCGAAAATCAAAGCAGGCTATGAGATAATTTCCGTTCTCCCTTACGTCCCAGACCCTATGCGTTGCTATCGGTGTCAGCGGTTCAATCACACCAGCCAGTCCTGTTCCAATCCGGCCAAATGTGTTACGTGTGGCAAGGATTCCCATGAGGGTGCTTGTCCACCTCCATCCCCTCGCTGCATCAACTGTATGGGTGACCACGCTGCTTCCTCTCGAGAGTGCCCCGTTTTTAAAGACGAAAAGCTCATCCAGGAAATTAGAGTGAAGGAAAAGGTGTCGACCTTTGCTGCTCGAAAATTATTCGCCAGTCGACAGCCCACCGTGCCTCAGAAAGGAACATACAGCACTGTCCTTGCTTCTCCTCGGCCAACGAAGGAGGCGGCCACGCAGACTTGCAACCTCACCTTCAGTGCCACGGTCGTCAGATCGGCCAGCGCAAAGATCGCCCGTTCAACCTCACCACTTTAGCCTGCCCACTCTCTGGCTCACCCTTCGTCGAGTTCTGCTAAATCTCGAGCCCAAAAGTCAGACACCAAGACTTCGAAAAAAGAGCATACTCGTGAAGAGTTTTTATGTACCGCAACTTCCCAACCATCGGTTCCTCCTTCATCTAAACATCATCCTTCCAAGAAGGCTACAAAGAAACCCAGTTCCTCTCCTTCTCCGCCAAGGCGTGTCCCATCTACAGCACCACCTGGCGGAAATCGCCCTCGGCCATCTTCTGTGTCCCCGAGGCGCACTGCTGGCAGCCGATCAACCGGCCGATCGCTGGTGGCAGGAGCTGCTGCTGACCAACCTATGGATCAGGATCTTCTGCCTTCGGCTGAATGCCATTCCATGCTGTCGGTCGCAAGCTCTGAGCAGTCGTTGAGTTGACAGCGACCTTGGTCACATTCTTCCATTTTCTGTTCCTCCTATGTCCATTATACAATGGAATATCCGCGGTATTCGAGCCAATCGGGATGAATTGTCGATTCTCTCACGATCCTACTCGGTGGTAATCTTCTGTCTTCAGGAAACAAAGCTGCGTCCCCATGACCACTTTGTTCTCCCTCATTTTCAGTCCATCCGAAATGATCTCCCCTCTGTTGAATGCACTCCAGCACATGGAGGACTCATGATTCCTCTCCATGAAACTCTCCATTATCACCCAATCCATTTAAACACTTCCTTCCAAGCTGTCACCTTCCGTCTTTCCCTTTCCGGATACACCTTATCTCTTTGTACTGTATACATTCCATCGTCCACACCAATGGTACGAGCTGATCTCCTTCATCTTCTTGGTCAGCTTCCACCCCCCTATTTGCTGGTTGGGGACTTCAATGCCCACCACCCGCTTTGGGGATCTCCATATCCTTGTCCACGTGGCTCACTATTGCTAGACGTCTTCCACCAAGCAGATCTAGTTTGCTCAACACTGGGGTCCCTACATTTTTGTCGGCCTCCACGACAAATTTATCTCACTGTTCCACTAGCTCGGCGCTTCGAATGGTTCGCCCTTGCTGATACACACTCGAGTGACCACTTTCCATGTGTCCTTAGACTGCAGCCTCAACAGCCCTACATGCACCTGCGACGCTGGACGTTTGCCCAAGCCGATTGGACACTTTTTTCGTCTCTAACGACATTCGACGACAGTCACTTTCCCAGCGTCGACGATGAGGTCACTCATATTACCGACGTTATTCTTACAGCTGCGGAACATTCACTACCACGCACCTCCGAATTGCCCTGGCGCCCCCCAGTTCCTTGCTGGAACGAGGCATGCCGTGATGCAATACGTGAGCGGCGATGTGCTCTCCGCGTTTTCCACCACCATCCTACTTTGGCCAACTGTATCCGCTATAAGCAGTTCCGAGCGCGATGCCGTCGTGTCATCCGCGAAGCAAGAAGGCAAGCTGGAAATTCTTTATTAGCTCATTTAACACCTTCACTCCCTCCTCACAAAGTCGCGAAAGCTACAATACTGTTTTCTCCATATGGGAACTCCAACATGCACTCTTTTCTTCTCGCTCCTCCGCCCCAGGACAGGATGGTATCCACGTCCAAATGTTGCTGCATTTGCCAAACCATAGTCTGCGTTACCTCCTTTGCCTTTATAATCGAATTTGGACCGACAGTACTTTTCCCAGACGATGGCGGGACGCTATCGTCGTTCCTGTTCCGAAAGCTGGAAAGGACAAACATCTCCCCTCTAGCTATCGCCCCATTTCTCTCACGAGTAGTGTCTGTAAGGTTTTGGAGTGTATGGTGGATTACCGTTTAGCGTGGTGGCTGGAATCCCGCAGTCTTTTAACACTTGCCCAATGCGGATTCCGAAAGCATCGTTCTGCAGTTGACCATCTTGTTGCTCTCTCCACTTATATTATGAACAATTTTCTCCGGAAACGCCAAACAGTAGCAATATTTTTTGATCTGGAGAGAGCATACGATACCTGTTGGAGGACAGGCATGCTCCACATACTGTTCTCTTGGGGCTTTCGAGGTCGGCTGCCCCTTTTCTTCGCGAATTTATGGCAGAGCGCACATTTAGGGTGCGGGTGAACACTACTCTCTCCCGTAGTTTCTCCCAAGAAAACGGGGTACCCCAGGGCTCCGTGCTGACTGTTGTACTGTTTGCCATAGCCATAAATCCAATTATGGATTGTCTCCTTCCTGATGTCTCGGCCTCCCTCTTTGTGGTCGATTTCGCGATCTACTACAGCTCTCAACGGACCAGCCTTTTTGAACGACGTCTTCTAGGATGTCTCGATCGCCTCCACTCTTGGAGCATCGAAACTGGCTTCCGTTTTTCTCCCAGTAAGACCGTATGTGTTAATTTTTGGCGACGAAAGGAGTTTCTTCCGCCCTCCTTACATCTAGGTCCTGTCAACCTTCCGTTTTCAAACGTCGCTAAATTCTAGGGTCTTATGTTTGACAGATAACTGTGCTGGTCCTCCCACGTTTCCTATCTTTCGGTTCGCTGTCTGCGATCCCTTAACACCCTCCGTGTCCTGGATGGTACCTCCTGGGGAGCGGACCGAGTGGTCCTTCTCCGCCTCTATCGCGCCTTAGTGCGCTCGAAATTGGACTATGGAAGCATAGTCTACTCCTCTGCTCGGCCGTCTATTCTTTGGCGTCTCGACTCTATCCACCACCGTGGATTACGTTTAGTGTCTGGAGCTTTTTACACCAGCCCTGTGGAAATCCTTTATGCTGAGACTGCTGAACCTCCGCTGTGCAATCGGCGAGCAGTCCTTCTGAGTCGTTATGCTAGCCATCTGTCTTCCATGCCTGCTAATCCAGCCCATGACATTTTTTTCGACGCCTCCTTTGATGTAGGGTATGCAGGCCGCCCCTCTTCCCTATTACCACTGGGAGTCTGCTTCCGTCAACTGCTCCATTCTCTTTCCTTCCGCTTTCCTAAAACCTTGACAACTTGGGGTACAGCACCACCTTGGCTCCATCCCCGGATCTGCCTGCTCCGTGACCTTTGTCGATTTCCTAAGGATGGTACCCCTTCACTTGTGTATAGTTGGGCATTTGCTGCTCTATGTGCACAAATGACGGACGCCACATTTATTTACACCGACGGCTCGAAAACATCGTTAGGTGTAGGGAGTGCCTATATTGTTGGCGAAACCCCGAATCACTTTCGGCTTCCTGACCAGTGTTCGGTTTATACTGCGGAGCTTTACGCTGTTCTCCAGGCTGTCCACTACATCCGCCGCCATCAGCGGATACAGTACGTTATCTGCTCAGATTCTCTCAGCTCTCTCCTAAGTCTTCAAGCTCTTTACCCTGTGCACCCTCTGGTCCACCGGATTCAGGACTGTCTGCGCTTGCTCCACCTGGGGGCGTCTCAGTGGCGTTCCTCTGGCTCCCGGGACACGTTGGTATCTGTGGAAATGAGGCGGCCGATATTGCAGCCAAAGCTGCAGTCTCTCTTCTTCGGCCAGCTATTCAATCGATTCCCTTCGCCGATCTACGGAGCGTTTTATGTCGTCATGTTGTTCATTTATGGCACACGCATTGGTCGACACTTACCCCTTAGTAAATTGCGGGATGTGAAAGCTCTTCCTTGTGCTTGGACCTCTTCCCCCCGAACGCGTCGTCGGGAGGAGGTAGTTTTGACTAGACTTCGGATAGGGCACTGTCTTTTTAGCCATCGACATCTTTTAAGCAGCGATCCTCCCCTACTCTGTCCCCACTGCTCTCAGCTGTGGACGGTAAGACACCTTTTAATTGAGTGCCCCTATTTTAATCTGTTACGCTCCCGTCTCCAGCTATCGCCTGATATATCGTCGATTTTAGCAGATGACACGCGCTCATCCGACCGCGTTCTCAAGTTTATTAGTGCCAGTGAAATGACGTCAGTCATTTGAAGCTTTTTTTTTGGGACAACCAACCCCTTTCTGTAGTGGATTTTTAAGCCTTCCTTCTGCTTTTAGTTTCTCCAATTTTATGACTTTCGTTCCCATTGCTGCTGGTTTTCAGTTTCGGTTTTTTACTGTTTCCTGAGTCACGGACCGGGCGCTAATGACCATAGCAGTTTTTGCGCCCTAAAACAAAAAAAAAAAAAAAAACAAAAAATTCACCAACTCAGATAGCCGCTGGAAAGTAGAGAAAATCTCTTCCGATCCATAGCGACCAATTGTCATTGTCGCAGACATGAGCCACCACCTGCAGTTGGCTACACCCTGTACCCTTCATGGCACCTGGAAGGACCCTTTCCACATCTTGAATGACTCCCCACAGTATGTACACAGAGTGCACATTTGCTTTCTTCTCATCCTTAGATGCCATATCCCTAGGGGGCTCCATCGCCTGCCTAAAATTGGAGCTCCCAATGACAAGCAATCCCACTGTCTGTACTTGTCTCGACCTCTCAGGAAGACCAGCCACTGCCGCTACAGGTGAGGCCACTCTTGCTGGCTCAGAAGTACTTTCAGCAATGGGCTGTACCTCTAACCTGTTACGGAGGCATAAGGGTACAGCCTTGCAGCCAGCACAAACTTTTGCCTTCGGCCCAGGGATTCGTGATCCTATCATGGTTCGACAATCACCGTCAGGCAAGTGATGACAGGCAGGGACATCCGAATGGGAGGGCACAGTGGCATCAGAGATCCCAGGTGATGCTACAGGTTTCAGAGAAGCCAAAGTGCTCACCTCAGTTGTTCAAATGCCACCATGGCCCAGGGCAACAGCCTGGAGACAGTCAACCATGGCCAACACAGCTTCCAGCTGTTTATGGACTGTAGCCAATTCCCCCTAAATCCGTACACAACAGGTCCAGTCCGTATACATCCCTAACAACTTTTTCCTCTTACCTCACAAGCTGTTCAAAACAGACAAATGAATTATGACTACATGAATTTAAACTATATGGGTACTAAAACGCAATGCTACAACTCTTTACTGGCAGAAGTAAAGCTGTGAGTACCGGCCGTGAGTCGTGCTTCGGTAGCTCAGTTGGTAGAGCACTTGCCCGCGAAAGGCAAAGGTCCCAAGTTCGAGTCTCGGTCGGGCACACAGTTTTAATCTGCCAGGAAGTTTCATATCAGTGCACACTCCACTGCAGAGTGAAAATCTCATTCTGGGAACTCTTAAATACATTAATACACCCAAAATTTGTGAATTAAACTATGCAAGTACCTTAAAAACATGCAAATAAATTAAGAATTAAACTATGAAACAAATAAGTGAGCCAAGAGTAAATGACTTGCTGCTGGCTGCTACTTATCGAACGGTGGTAGGTAGAGATATATACTGTATGTCGTCGACACAGTTAAATAACAATGAAATACTTTTACCCTCATTGCCAATTGTTAAGATGACGGTGATCAACAAACAGTCGCCAATGTGAATGACTGGTGGCCAATGCTAAATAGAAATAGACAAATCTCTTCTTTGCATATATAGCAGGTTTGTCAGTGAAGTACATAAGGAGCTGGCTTCATGGTCTGGGTCTAGGACAGCTAAAATAAATAGAAGTCATTGGGAAAAATAATATATTGTACTTAATTGGTGGTACAGGAGTCTTCATGGTCAGGAGGAATATAATTAAAAACAGAGAGCTATAGAGGCATCATATAGGCCATACTTTACCAAAGTGTCTTGTTAGAGGTTGCTGGTACTTGACATCCTAAGCAAGAGTGGCCGAGCACATGCTAGTGACATGTTGGAAGCCATGGAGCAGCACTAGTCTAGACTGTCAGGTCCAGCGATATTAGTACGGACCGCAGTCGACAATTGCAACCCCCTAACACATATGTTATCGAATGTTCACACCACAATTTACACATTACGAAAAGAGTAACAGAAAATATGTCAAACATAAATGTACACATTGTTAAATAGTGGTATTTCCATTTTGTACGTGGTCACTTACATCAGGGGACAACATGCACCTTCAGCACTGGACAGCTATTGCAGCAGCTTTGGGTGAGAACCTACATGCTTGGCTGTGGAAACAGGAATTCTGTGGCTCACTACAGTGTCCTGCAAATGATTGGGATTCCAAAGGAGAGTTATTTCAACAACTTATTTATGTTGTGTGACACAGAAGATGCACCTTCAAAATTAATGTGACTGTCCCTTTTATACTGAATGAAGGTGGTCATATAGTGTAGCTCATGAGTGTGATGAAGGAAATAAATAATTCATATAGTAGTATAGTATGTTATTTATAAAAAATGTGATGTAGCAAAGACATCTATTTTGAATTTTAAAGTAATTCAGAGTTTGAGGAGAAGTATGGAAGATAAGGTCCAGAAGATAATACATCATTAAATTAAATAGTTACACCACAGGACACCTGACTGCAGTGTCAGGAGACAAATGACATGAAAGGCAAACTGTGTTGACAGAGGAGTGAGACAGGTATCAGTGTCCTGCACAACAGAGTAAGCAAGCACAAAATGAGAGATTAGGTGACCACAGCCTAACTTGATAGGCTGCCCAACCACCCGTCACAGCCAAGCACACAGTATGTGACTGGACCCTAGATAGTGTACAGATATAGTGCTCGTTCTTTTGGCCACACATCCAAAACAATAGACACCACATCTTTATAAATATACATGCTTGATGGAATATTGGCATTCAGTCCAAATGCACTACAATGTCTGATATCCCACAAGATTATAGTAGACCTGCAAGCAAAGAATAAGATACTGGGCACACTACTCTGCAGGGTCCAGTGTGTGGAGATTTGGGTTCAATAGGAAACACTCTGACAGCTGGAATACAGAAAAAATTTCTTCAATCAGCCCTAGATGATGTTTCACTCCAAAGACATTGCTTGGCTACATCCAGCAATGCCTTCTCATTTACATGTAAATAATCTTGCAGCATGAGAAAGCCAATGCAGTGAGGAGTAGGACTGAAACCATTGTGTACACACTGAGGAAGTAAATAGGGGGATCTAATCAGTGAAGTGAAGTGTAGAATAAATTTTGATTGGTTGTGGATGGAAACATCAAGTCTAGTAGATAAATTTTGCACCTACACTGCTTTGCATTATTGTGTTTCCAGTCAGGAACCAGTCATTTAAAGCAACACATTTGTAAGAAAACCCATGCTAACAGAACTGTTTCAGGGATACTGGAAGTACTGAACAATACTATAACATGGAAGTGTGTTGCAATGTGTGCCAATGATATGAGTTCTGATAATGCTGTTTCTGGTGAAGGCAGCAAAGAACTAGGCCAATGATTAACACATTTATGTGCCCAATATAAAGAATTCAGTAACTCAGATGCCATACTACATGCCCTCTCCCATGAGCTTCTTCATTTACACACTAAATTTCCACCTTTTTGTCCCATGTTGTGCTGAAATCGCAGAAAATTTGTTTAAAGACTCATGTTAGCACGTAATAGCAAACAAAATGCTCATAAACACTAAAAATCAGATAATGTAACTCACATTTGGAGCACTTGCTGCAATTACCATAGTCAGTGATCTGGCGAAGCACGTGGAGGATGACTGGTTTTTTGTTTCTGCTTCAGCTGGGTTTCCTGTTTGCTGATGTTATTTACTATGGAGCAGTATGCTCTGCATAGCATTCTGGCTCTATCTATTTTCACATCCAGCATTTGTATTATTCTGCTCAGCCTCTGATATAGCCAGATTTTGGTGGTGCTCATACGGGCCGTCAGGGGTGACAGTGTCATGCCAACTGCTCCCCTGCACACAAAAGTTACTTTCTGTGGTAGGCTGACATCCTTGTAACCAAAAGTACAACCAAATACATATCTGTGGTAAGTATTTGTCAATATAAATTTATATTACACTGGACTACAATACTGCATACCCTAAAAGGAGTACTGGTAACAATTATTACCAGCAGTTTCAAGCAGTACAAAATATGATACAATGGCCTATCCCACATGATTTGTGACTGACAATCATTACTTTTGACATTGACTCTAGCTCCTCCTCAATCTCTTTTAACACACTTTAGTATGCTGAAATAGCTCACACACTTGCTCGCAGCTCAGGCAGTCACCCCTTCCTGGACCTGGCCTGTACCGGGGGGGTTGTGTGAATGCTACCTGTCAACCCAGGGACTCAAGGCATTATGCGTAACCCAGTCACCTGTCATACATCAGATGTGTGGGCAGTCTGTCAGGAGTGAACAGAGAGGAAGAAGAAACGGGGGAACCTCAAACGCCAAAGTGGAGGAATGGAAGGAGAAAGGAAACAAAGAAAGTAAGAAAAAGGGAATGAAAGACAGTTCTTACTTCAGCGACAGACAATGCAAAACATTCCTATAACACCCTAGACATTTTCTCCAAGGGAGGGGGAAAAGAACAGCAACAGGAGATATGCAGTGCAGAAGGGAAAAGATGCTGCAAAGGCTGGGTCCCTGTGGTAGCCTAGCACAAACCCACTAAAGAGTGGTGAGCCCACTGAGGGAACTGGCAATAATAAATTATGCTATAACAGGCAAGTGTGTTGCAATGTGTTACTGAATTATATTCCTCATAATGCCATTTCTGGTGAAGATCTCAAAGAATTATGCCAATGACAAATATATCTAGTAGTATGTTATATAGGAATCGGTATTTTTGATGTCATGCTGCTTGCTCTCTCTTGTGAATTGGGCTTCCTATACAACTAAATTTCTGGATGTTTTTAAGATGGCAGTAAATATTATGAATATCAGAGGTAAGAACCACTGTTTCAAACACTTCATAGGGCATGCTTCATAATTTTCTTAGTGTCTCCAAACAGGGTGCCAAAATAGTAAAAACTCCCAAAAATATCACAAAAGAGTGCTCCATCAGAATAGTAGTTTTGAAGCCCCTGCCATAACGAAATAAAATATAAAACAGGAGAGACAGCATCAGAGGTTTTTTCTTTGCCACCAGAACATGAAAAGTTCATTAGAACACCTATAAACAGCTCTGTGCTAGAATCATCACACCATACACACCATATCCTCCACTCCCTTCCCCATGTTGCACTGAGATCCAAGAAAATTTTGTTTATAGGCTCTTCCTGTAGGCAAGTAACATCAAACAAAATGATCATATACACTAAAAATCAGATAATGTGACTCACTTGTGGAGTGTGTGTTGTTACCTGCTACATAGGGAAGTAAATCGGCATCACAATGGAACATTTGCAGTAATATTTTTTCCAAACATTTTTATTTCATTTTCTCGCTTGTGGATGCAGTTAAGTATTTGCAAAGTGCTCCACATGTCTGATTTGTATATCCAGTACGTCCCCTGTAATTCTTGCCAGCTTCTCATAAAGCTTGATTTTGCTTATTTTTGTCAGTGGTGTCAGGGGTGATGCAGTCAATCCTGCTTCTTGCCTACATGCAAATTCTGAGAAATTCCATCCTCTAGGGGGCTCATAACTCTTCAGTGAGTTCATGCTTAGCTACCATGGGACCCCTGCCATTGCACCACCTTTTCACTTCTGTGCTACATGTCTACCCTCCTGCTACTTTTCCCTGCATTTGCAACATGTCAAGGTACTAAAACTTCAGAACACGTTCACAAAAATATCCTAGACATCAGAGTAGTGCCTCTATGGTTCCCTCTTTCTTTCTTCATTCTCCATCTGCTATTGTTCTCTACATTGGCATTTGTGATTCCTCTTTTTCCTCTTCATCTCTGAATGCTTGGGCCAGCCTTCAAAAATGCACAAAGTGTAACGTACTGGACGTGGTCAGTCAATTCCTACAGTTAATACATTTATTATTCAGGTAGGTGTTGATGTAATTGCCAGGATTGTGCAATCCTGCTCTCATTCCTTTAATGGAATTTGGCTTTTGAAGACAGTGTGCTGCTCAACCCAATCAACTGCTTGCAGCTTTGCTTCTCCACAGCTATCCTGTTTTTGTTAAGGCCCATCAAATGCTGAATTCATGTGGTGTTAGGTACACCAGGCTGCTTGATGGTCTGAATGAGAAATCCAAATGAACCTTTCTAATCAGGGTGTCTCTGCAGTCCATTGGGTAACTAAACAGGATGACACAACCTCAGTGCCTACACGCTCACTCTCAGGTCTGATAGAGTAATGCTGCTGTCAAAGATCAGAGCAAGTTAGGAAGTCATCACAGGCCAATCATACATTCCAGGCCTGACAAGCTGTTACTACTGTCAGTGTAACAACATTGTCAAAGAAACACAACCAAATATTACTTGAGGTAGGGCTGTTTGAGGACAATTTTCTGCCTTCTCCTCCCTCCTGCATCAATTACAGTGGTGACCATGCAGCCTCATCCTGAGATGAGAGCCCTCCAGCAGATGTGGGTGAAGGAAAAACAGCCTTATGCTATAGCCTACCAGTTACTGGCTAGTTAAAAGCACCGTGTTTCACCATCTGGCACTTATGGTATAGTTCTTGCTTCACTTTGAGGCCACATGTCTGCATGGTCACGTCCTTCGTGGAGCAAATTCAGCACCAGTCATAAAATGAACCTGAGTCACGGTAGTGTCTCCTTCTCCAGCTGTGCAATAAGCCAACAAATCTTCACAACCAGTGGTGAAATCACGTGTTACACAACCATCAGGATGATAGGATAGACAGAATACTCCTGTGAAGACTTTCTACTTCCTTCAAGCCAGCAAACATCTGAGCATTAATCTCCCAAATGCAAAGGCTCCAAGAAATCAAACAAAGGCAAACAATCTTACCCTTCACTGACTTGCAGATCCTTTCCAACAGTGTTGCCGCACAATACTCTCACCCGCCCAACCTCCATTTTGCCAGTGCACACTGCTAACCATTTTTCTGCCATGGAATGTGCAGACTGACTCTGTGAGAATGCCAACACACCAGTAGCTCACATGGCACAGGACCCTACAGCCTCTGCAGCTGCTGAGCAACAGCCTTTGAAGACCCACTGCTACAGGACACAGAGGTGACAACCCTTCATTTTCTCCCTCCTACCATTTCCCTGTCATGACTTCACTCCAGTGGAATGTTTGTGGCATTAGATCCAACAAAGAGTTATTGCTGCTCTTGGAATCACAGTGTCCTCCCTTTCTGTCTCCAGGGAACAAAATTGTCCTCGCAACTGTTTTGACCTCTTGCTTTCCTTTCCAGTCCTCTTTGACCTACCCCCATGAGGATGGCATTCGATCTCACAGGAGTAACAGTGGTCGTCTGGGGTGACTTTCACAGGTAAATTATCTCACTGAACACCAGGCTGCAACCTCTTGCAGTCTCTATTGCTTCACCTTTTCTGTTTCTGTTGTCTACATCCCTCCATTGGGTGTTACCAGTGCAGACATCCTCCAGCTCACTGGGCAACTGCCTGACACCTTTTTGCTGCTTGGTAACTTTAATCTGCACCATTCCCTTTTGGTCTCTCAGTACTTGTGAGATGCCCTCTAGGCTGACCTTCTCAGTCATCTGTTTCATTTGCCGTAATACAGGAGTACCCACATTCCTTTGAAACACCACACACACCTATTCCCAGCTATACCTCTTGTTCTGCACTGCCAAGCTTGCCTGTTTTCTGAAGTGGTCTGTTCTGCAACACATACTCAAGTGCCCATTTCCTGTGTGCTACTAGTCTGATAACCCCTACCCTGCCTACATGTAAACATAACTGGCAGTTTGCTAAGGCCAACCCCTCCCTGGTGAGCTTTGATGAGCATCATTTCCTCAGTTGTGACCAACAAGTAGAATACCTTGCAATGTTATCCTTCACGCTGACAGATGTTCCATTCCTTGCAGTTATTCTTCACTGCACCATGTCCCAGTCCCTTGGTGAATTGAGGTGTGTCATGATGCTATTAGCATGCAGAAACATTGTCTCGGCATTTTTACCAACATCCTGTGACAGCAAACTGCATTTACTATAAACAGTTGTGTGTGCAGTTCCGTCGTATTCTTTGTGAGAGCAACAAGCTAGCTGGATTTAATTTACTAATTCTTATAACAGTTTCACCCCCTCTTCTATCATGTGGGTCAAACTCTGGTGGCTCTCTGGGACCGAGGTTCATTCTCCAATTTCTGGCCTTACTGTAGCAGATGTCATAGTGGACCCTATAGCTATCTTGAACACCTTGGGCTGTTACTATGTGGAGATTTCAAACTCCAACCTCTATCACTCTGCCTTCCACCATTGGAAATGAGTAGAGATGGCTTGGATAATACCCCCCTCTCCTCAGAATTGTGAGTGCTACAACGGAAGTGGATCATGCTCTCACTACATCCCAGGACCATATGATAATCACATTCAGATGTTGCACAACCTTTCACTTCTGGGAAAGAACTTTCTCCTTCATATGTACAAACACCTCGGGGTAGAGAATACATTTTGCGGATGCTGTCCAGAATCTGTCACACCCATACCTAAGCTGGTAAGAAGAAGCACTTCCCTTCTAGCTGTGGCCTCCTCTCTCTTGCTAGCTGTGTTTGCAAGGTGATGGAATGTATGATTCATTCCTGGTTGGTATGGTAGCTCGACTCCCACAATTTACTAATCACTGCACAGTGTGTATTTAAAGCGCGCCATTCTGCTGTTGAGCATTTTGTCACTTTAAGCCATATCATGAATTATTTTCTGGAGAAAGCCTATGACACCTGCTGGAAAACTGTTACCCTCTGTACTCCTCACACATGAGGCTTCTGTGGCTGCATGACTTGTCTTCCAAGAATTTTTAAAAGGGCGTTTTAAAGGGAGGTATGGGTTCTGCCTTGTCGGATATGTTTCTTCAGGAGCACAGTGTGCCTCAGGGTTCCATCCCGAGCATTGTAATTTCACTACCTTTTTACTTCCTGTCTCCCACTGGGCCTCTATGGCTCCCATTACATTGATGATTCTGTGATCTATTGTAGTTCTCCATGGATTTTTTCATAGAGCACTGTCTTCAGTGTTGTCTGCATTTTCATTCATGGAGTCTCGACAATGGCTTTTACTTTTCCAGTGACAAAACCATTTGTATGAATTGCTTTCTTTGACTATCTTCAAATCTTGGGCCTGTTGCTCTTCCATTAATTTTAAATACAAAAATTCCTGGGGCTCATGCTCAATAGGAAACTTTTCTGGTTTTCCTATGTGTCCTACCTGACTGGCAGCTGTAAGTGGTCCCTCAATGTCATGTGTGTCTCAGTGTTAATTACTGCAGAGTATGTTGGACCACCCACTTAGATGGTACAATAGTGAATTGTATTGAGACAGCCTGTTTGGTCACAGGTGCCTTTTACACTAGCCCAGTTGAGTCTGTAGACAGTAGCTGCTGAAATACTGCTGTCATACCGCTGTGATTTCCTCTTCAGCAAATACATATGCCATGTGTGTGCCATGCCTGGCCACCCATACTATGCCTCCTCCCTCAATAGCCAGTACGGGGGGAGAGTGTCCCTCTTCTGTCAACTCCTGGAATATAATTTCTTTTATTGCTCTAGCAGGTTAACTTCATGCTACCTGTCAGTTTCCCAATGGATGTGTGGCCTTCACCACCTTGGCTTTGTGCAGTGGCCTCTGTTCATCTTGGACTCCATTTGTATCTGAATGACATCACTTCAGACTGTCTCTATTGCTGCAAATTTATCAACCTTCCAAAATCTTAACATGGTTGTGAAGCAGCAATGATTTAAATCTGAAGAAGTGGGAAAAATCAGCCAACAAGTTGCAAATGTTTTTAACTATTAACCATGGTTTCGTCATTCGTAAAAAAATATCTTCAGAAGCAGTGGCGTTATTACATCCCATGTTGGCACAATAAATTAGGTGAATCTGAGCAGCTCATATTGTAAACAAAATAGATAAAACAAGAATTATTCTAAGCCAAGGCTTTAGATGGTGATGGAGTATGTATGTTGTGCATCAGAGACTATTCGTTAGTAAATGCCCACAGGTAGAGGTTCATGTCAATATAAAACTGTTCTAGGCATAACAGGATAAAATATTTGCATAAGTTACATGTACCTTAAGCCAGAGACAAAGGACAACTGCATGGTCAAGTGATATAATAAGGCCATCATGTAAAAATAGTAAAACCATGGTCAAAGGCTAATAAATTGTTATTTGTTATTTGCAACTTGCTGACAGATTTTTTTAACCTCTTTCTCAATGTTCCCATAGAAATTTGTGCATGGATGGCTCTGACTGTGGTGTCTGGTGTCTTCTCCATTGGCACTGATGACTTCCAGTATTAGCTGTTTGAGCACTGCTCAGTATTTACAACAGAGCTATTCATCATGTATCAGGCCACATAGTACATCTGGTGACCCAGGTTTTTCAGTTGTATCATATGCTCTGATTCTATGCCCTTCAGAGCCTCTGTGCCCTAAATTGTCCATCTGTTAGTGCAAAGGGTCCAAGATACCTTTCACTTGCTCAGCCTTGATGGAGCCACTGCGATGAATTGAACCTCTCTTAGTGGCTTGGCCAACTTGGTCTTGCACTTGCTCTTCCTCTTCCCTTAAAGAAATGTATGGGAATGTACCAACTGAGGTACAGAATTAGCCCTTTGCCAGCCACAAATTACACCATATTTCTCTGTAAGGAAGTCCAATAATCATGAGCAATCTTGGCCTCATCCCAATTGTAAGATGGCTTACCATGTACTTAAGAACATCAGTCAGAGTAAGCACTGGTGTATCAGCAGAATAAAGCCATTGCAATTGACTTAAAGCAAGTCAGTACTGCTCTATACTGCAGAAATAATTGTCCTGCCACAGCAGCCTCCACCACTTGATTCCACAATGCTCTCCTTTGATTCCCATGGCACCACCAGTGCAGCTCAAAATGTACCACCTGTTCTCATAACAGATATTCTGTTAAAATACTGCTGCAATTTGCAAACATAGTAAATTTGTGCCCTACACCATTAAAAACTGCAGGCAGATATTTGCATAACTCAGATGATGGACAGACACAGGACAGAAGGCATTTTTCCCCAAACACTACCCCACTAATATTACTAAAAGGCTAACAAACTTCATGACATGCAGTACCAGTTTCATCTGGCTTATCTGACAGCTTCATAAGTCAACAGAATTCGGTCAGTAATTACAAGAAATACTGAAGATGAAACTGCTGTTAGGATTTAATCAGTAAGAGGAATGATCTTGCATCAGACGTTAAACACAGGACGAAAACTATTATTAAGAAACTGTGCGCATTTCTTCAACCAGGGGAGATCATGATACACAAAAACAGACTATATTCATCCAGTGTTTCATAATGAGAGCACTGCTTACAACAAATATTGATTATAAATTCAAACCTTCACTAAATTCTTAATGGCATACATTTAAAACATTTGCAAAGCACCAGAAATTAAAGAAACTTCACTGTGTAGAACATATCCAAATGATCTGAAGTTCAGTCATCGGAAGCAATAATAGCAATTAGAAACCCAGTAGCAAGTCTCCCACTATTTGTATTAGGCCTTCTGTAACCTTCTCAAGGTTTGCTTGAGCTCTAATAAATCCAGGCCTATGGAAACTGAATTATCAATGTGAGATTTTAACACTCTTCCCTTCCCTTTGAATTCTATCACATTGGTTTGAAATTAAAACCATTAAAGCAACAAATGTATTATATTTCTGCTTTGGGTCCTATAGCCTTTCCACTATGCGTTGTTGTTATTGCATGCTGTTGAAACTTTAAGAACATAGAAACAACTGTAATGTGAGATGATGGAATCTACAATGTCAGGTAATTAACTATAACATATGGAATACTATGACAGCAATAAGCAATTATTTATAGAAAACTTAAGTTCAATGTCTGCAGTGTTACTGAATTTCATGCGCAGCTACACAAGAATGAATTACTACTCTTGTGCTTCTCAAACTCCTTGTAGGAGAGCTTACGTAACAAATTTGTGAGCTTTGTACAGTAAATTTATATTTCTTTGTATATGACAAAATGTATGGATTCTGATGTGATAGTAATTTCCTCGACAGTAAAGTGAATGGAGTAACCTTATTGGATCTCCTGTTATGTTTCGATGTTACATTCTGTTTTCTGCAGTTGTGGCTTTCACTCAGTACTGGTATTGTGAAGATGGTAAATGACTGAAACCAGTCATAATAAAAAAAAAGAAAGTAACCTCTCATCACTCTCACCTGTCTGGGGAAGGCATTACTAGCTCAAGAAGCCATAGTTTCCTCAAATATATATATTTCTGTTGACATGTTCACTGTCTTAATATGATACGTTCACACTGTTAGTTTTATGACATGTGTTGAACAGTTTGTAAAATTGGATTTCATGTTAGACAACTACAAGTTATTGGAATGTAAACTAAGCAGTTGCCACAATTGGAACTTGTGTGCTTGGAGAGTGTTTTCTTATCCAGAGATACTCATCAAAATATTTCTGTTCCACTAATTTATTGAAATTTGCATTCCTAACTGTCATTTGAATTGGCTCCCTTTGAAAGGAAGCATAAGTATTTCACATTGCCATTACTGGAACTGTTATTTAGTGGTCATTCTTGCAAGCATTGTAAAATGTCTGTTGCAGATGTTTGTACCACTCAGAGCTTGATGACTTTCAGTTAGATGATGAAATGTTGTATTTTGTACTTGCAATATAGACAAACCAATATTTGGGGATTTACACACTACACAAGATTGTAAACTGCTCATGTACAAAATGTATTCTACTTGTCATGTAACACACAGCTAGTATTTATGTTGCATGATCTCTAATTTGAAGATACTTAAAACGCTATTCCTCACTTTTCTGAAACTCTTATCCAGCTAGATGTAAGACAAGCTTTAAGGATGTATGTTATACTGTCAGTTACAGATCCATAAATAACTGATTGACCTGTTTATTGCCTTTGGTGTATCTTCGTATCGTGTGCAGATCACAACAAATCATACTAGTAACATCATCATAGGAAATAAAGTTCCAGTTACCTGTTTTAACTTCTGACAATGTCATTCTGAAGTGAAAGGACACAATCTTCCTAAGTTATGTTGTTTACAGACCTTCACATACTTACATGCCCTTCAGTTGGTATTACATAAAAAGTGTACTGTTATGCATATATGGTTTCATATGTGGACTGATAATTTGTGTGCCACATCTTGTGGGACATAATGTATATTGTTCACATATTTTTAAACAATGGCCAATAATGCAAATTGAAATTTGGGTTGTCATTACGTTTTTGACTTCTCTAGATGGTAAATAAAGTTAGATATTGCTCTCTGTGGTATGCTCTTTTCTTAGGTGCTTAATAAGTGTGGTAGTCAAAATGAGCCAATAACATGATAAATCAGTGATAAATGTACAGCCCACAACAATGTTTTGTTTTATGGAGTATTTGAAGACTGTGTACTCACATGTAACTGATAATCACTTAGTAAGCAGTAGATAAAATTGTTAACTAAGATGGTGTAGAATGGCTTAAAGAGCTTGTAAAGTCATCATTTACACTTTATTTAGGGAAACCTTCCTCTGTAAGTATTATGGAGACAAGAGTAACTTTTGAAAAATATTGTTTACTATGTTGTATAACATATGTATGTAATAAGTCAACATATTTTGTCTTGGTTGATATCAGTCATTCTCCAAACATGCATGAACTACAATCATGGCAAAACATTTCACTATGAAATTTTGCTGCAAAGTCTCTCAGCTTTGTGCTAAGTGTGCAGTGTGTTCCTGGTGTATGATGCTTTTCTGTGGGTACACACTGAATATGTAATTTAAACAAAGATTATAACATTTCAGTGGAACAATTTCAATTTAGTTAAGAGGAATATTATCTTCTGTATTCTGACCAGATGGAACACCGTGCATAGTTATTTTAACTATTATTAAAATGAGGAAAAAACTTTCATGTCAAGTAGTTGTTATTTTTAGCAAAGGAGTAATCTGCTTGTAGCAGGTAAACACACAGCTTTCAGTGTCTTAGGGGATAGAACATGTAACAAGTCTCTGTAAAGTGTCTACATATTTTAAAAAATACTCCTGTTGAATAACAATGCTGTTACTTCATTTTTCTTATGCACGAAGAAGAAAAATGCTGTTACACTCAACATACCATGTAACAAAAATCTAATACTTGGACTCTAACCTTAGTGCAAGAATCTTCCTTCTCTGTGTGTCAAATAGTATTACATGATCTTTCAAAAGATAATCACATGTCTCTCTGCTCTGACACTGCTTCTGCTTACTTGCCGACATCTGTTTTTCTTTCCTATCGGCCTCTCGGCCAACTCTTGATTTTTTTCGACCCTGAAGGTATTAGGTTGCGAGGCCTGAGGGTGTCATTCATTTTCTTTCTTTAACCCTACATTCCATGGTGGAGGAGTATGTGCATAGACACAGTAGTGTCACTCCTAGGGGTGAAAACCTGAGACAAAATATGGTCCTCCAAACCGAGGGTTATGTGACAATGCTGGTAATCTATCCATGCAAGAAACTTAGTGCTCACAAGCTTCAGAATTAGCCCAGAGTATGAAGGCTGATGGAGCAAAGAGATGAAGAGAACAAATAGACTATAATGGGTGTGTAGACAGCAGTGTTATTACCATCATTCACCCATGACCTCATTTGGGAACAATGTGACCTGCAGTTGGGGACATTTCTCTGCTGGAAAATGAAGTAGATGAGATGTGTAAACCTCATAAAATTGGAACTGTTCCAGCTTTTGGCATAATTACCACCAAAAGAAATAATTGGGAATAATGGAAATGTGTAGCCCCATATTGGTGCCATTACTACAGGGACAATCCTGGAGAGAAGCACAGCTCTTAAACACTGCACTGAGGCATGTGAACAAATATGACAGAGGAGGCTGGTGTTATGAAATTCAGGTGATGTTATGTACTGGTTGGATATTCCTGAGGGACAGAACAAAAGTAATGTTGTTGGTGCCAAATGTGAAGAGAAGACTGAAGTGAAAGTGATGTAACATTGTGGGGGACCTTTGCTGAAATTGAGGCATCAGTGTATGTCATCCCAAAACACACTTCAGTACACAGCCCATCCAACAACTCTGGAACCCTGTATCATCTGTCATCCCAGACCTCATGGATGTCTGGACTAATGGTCGTTTGTATTCTGGTGAAAACTATGAGGAGAAATATGACGGTTACTGAAGAAGATTGTTCCAGACCTTTAACAAGAAGATGACATTATGTCCAGTCGGCTTGACAAGATGGCTGAAGAATCTTCACCTGCAGTCTTCCGCTACCTGTAGGTCAAAATGGTTTCAACACTTCTGTGGAGCTGTGACGAAGAGGCACTACCTGCCAACTGCCACAACATTTCTTCCTGTCATGCACTTCCCTCACGTTTGCTGAAATGTCCAGCATAAGAGCCAAGAAACCAAGGTATGAAGAGTAGAAGACGACTGCCTATGACAACATGCTGTGGATTCTGACATACTTCTACATGCATCGCTCATAACACATCGTTGTATGTCAAATAATATTCAGCTGAATGCAGCCTTGGTTACTAGTGGACTACTACTTCCATTTGCCATGGAAGCTGATAGCTTAGAATGAATACTGTGTGAGATGCCAATCATAGTGGAAGTCACATCCCGGTGTTTCACTGGCCAATCAGCGACATGTGGTATAACTGTGAGTGTTCTACAAAAAGTTCAAAGAAAAGATGAACAGCCACCCATAGTTAACAAAGTTTGCCTGACTGCGGATTTATATCAGGATAATTCTTGAGGGAGATGGGATAACCAGAAGAGTGCAACGAGTTGTGTGCCACAAGAAACTAACATCAGTCTTCAATGATCTGTGTAGACTTGGCAATGAACTACATTCACAAAAAGACTATCCAGAGTTTGTGACATGAGGTAATAGGGTATAAAGAAACATGTTACCGTGAGGAGTAAATTGTGTCCTGATCACTTCATTAGTCTGTCTTCAGTGTAATATCTGCCACAGTTATCACTGGTGTGATGTATGTGCTATGACATCCATTGTGACCAGGAGGGGGACAAAAATGTATCTCAAACACAGGCAGTATTACTGGGAAAAAATAAATCTGCAGTTAGTTTCATTTGAGATATTCCTAACAAGCTATTTATGTTCCTTTCCTGCAGCTTTGCTATATTTTTCTCATTGATAGCATTTAACCATAGAACATTGTGTATGTAAATATTTTTTACTTGAGAATTATTCTCTGGCTCTGTTTTCCAACAATACTGCAGCACAGAAGCTGTGGAAGCACCAATTGACACAGGTGATGAAATGACCATTAGAATAATTGCAGGTATTAGTGTCAACAACTCAAGTAACATAACTTTTCTTGTATGTAATATGCGTATTGAAGTGAATGTACCAGGTAAATGAGGTTAGATGGCATCTGTAAAATATGGTAAAAAAAGCTACATATATTCTACAGATATGACAGAGTACCATGGTTTTTGAATTAAATATACCAAAAGAAATGACAATGAATATGTAGATAAATGGCCAATATAGTGACACAATGCACCAGTTTATTGCTCAGATAATTTCAGTGCTGATAAATACATGAAATACAGATGTATTTTGTAGTGAAAAAACCACACCAAGCTGTTAAATGTTGTTTTATTACTCTGCAGCTAGCCTGGTGTGGTTATTTCACATCAAAATGAGTTTTATGCTAGCTATGCTGCACGATTTTTTTCATATATATACATTCTGATGTTATGTATACCATTGTCATATTTGTGGATCAAGTGATTGCCTCAACAGATGATAGTGTGAGTGGAGTAATGATGATTCTTTAATACAATACTTTTTGAAACATAACTATTTGAATGTAGAGCTTCTTTGTAATACCTCCTTACAACATGAAAATTATGAGAGCACTATAAACATTGAAAAGTCCAGTTATCCACTCTGTTTTTATTTCCAAAATTATGTCCTGGATTTTGAACCTTACCTGCTGTAATAGATGTATTGGTTGTGGCACTACAGTTAAAGCTTTAAGGCTGCCTAATTGTACAAGAACTGAAGAGGAGTTGTAATTGTGTGTTCATACATAAGTTACATTGAAGTGTACTGAGTACTCTCCCAAAAAACGTCAAGAAAGCCAATTTGGCAGTTGTATCTGTTCCCTAAGGATGTTTTACTGTTACCTGTTGATACACACTGAAGGTAATGTGAATGAATTTCCTCCTTGCCATCTGAGGCAAAACACACATGCTGTTTGCTCTCACTGTTGTCCAGTGTGCAGGGTGTTCCACAATTCTTATTTCAGGCTTTTACAGGTTGTAGAGGAGACTGTACATTTGTTGACATTGCCTCCTTACCAAAACTTCATCTACTAAGCTTGCTCTCCAAGTCTGTGATAGGAACTATGAAATACCCTGTATTTGTTAGTTACCACAATGATGGCAACTGGTTTGCATAGATTATGCATAATTGTATGTGTAGTAATTGCACATAATTCCACAAGCTACATCGTAGCAAATGTTTTAGAACTAGATATTCAAGACACTGTACTACTGACGCGCAATAAAGTTGACATCTAATTCCTTTGTTTCTTACTGTGTTGTCAATTTGTTTCTATGCAAGTTTGTTGTTTGTTTAAAAGATAACTTCGATGCTGATGTAATCACCCAAGTTTGGGAATGAAATTATATGGCAGTGCATAAAATATACATCACTATGCAGTATGTTACGTCCCATAGTGCTCAGAGCCATTTGCACCATTTGAACAAGTATTTTGCTGTTGTGTGATGCTCATAGAATTGTCTGATCATGTAGAAATGTTACCAAAATAAGTAAAAACTATACCATGGTTACCCATATGAATTAAACCAATGACTTTATTGTTTATGAATGTGAATGAAACAGTTGCCTTTTTCATATTAGTATTAGCACTCAGATAATGTTTATGAAAGAAGTAATGTATTATGCAGATATTGATTTGCAAGAGACTCTCATGAGGAACAAAAAGTTTATATAATCACACCTAGTAATATCTTTAAACAAAGTTATTTTGGATGCAAATGTATTACTGCAGTGATATTACCTGTTTGTGTACTGTTTCTGAAAATTCTGTGCATTATATGGTTTTACAAATGTACCACTTAATCATAATTGTCTAAAGAATCAATCTTCAAAAAGAGCAGCGGGCTAATTACTCCATCAATTAGTTCATGTGTTCAGTAACTGACTTCATGCGTATAATAGAAAATGTTCAGGAAAGGTTTGAAGTTGTGCATCAAATTTGTTGGCAGTTGGTAAGTGCTCTCATTCACCAACACTGGATGGATAAAGTCCATGTATACACATGCAATCCATGCTGATTCGACAAGCACACAGTTCCTTCAGTTCCTAACAGCACTATGTCTTGTTTTGTTGAACTTTCACTATTTCACACATCTTATTATCCAGTCTCTTTACAGATAAAGTACTCATACCTCCCTAGAATAAGAAACAAAAATGTGGCTATAGCAAATGCGGAAAACTGACAATAGTTCCTGCCCCCCACAAAAGTGGCGATAGTGGAGGACATAGAGGCTCCCTCAGTTGCTGCAACTTTACTCACTTCTTCCTCTCACTTCTTCCTCTCTCTACCACTGCTACTGTTGCCTCTCTTCCACTGTCACTCTGCTACTCTCTTTCAGGGCAAAAATGGAATATCCTCTTCCTTACTTCACTTCCATGCAGTTATACCCAATGGACTGAATGTGGCTAAAAGTTTACTTCTCCATCATCGCCAATCACTACTTGATATATCTTGGTAATATAGTACCATGGGTAGGATCACTGTTTTGTATAGCTGAGTCTTGAATGGTCTTGAGACACCTGGACCAAAGCAGTTGAGTTAGGCTGTAGGAGGAGTGGTTTCCTGTATTGATCATGGAATATGTCTCTGATATGAAGAGTTCTGCATGAGATATGCTCCCAGATGTTTACATTCGAAGACACTTCCAGAACTGATCTTCCACCCACAGTGACTGTTTCGCCAGTATTTTGACCTTATTGATGGGTGTCAACAAGGTAATCCATCTTGGCATCATTTATGAGTAGGCAAAATTTGCTGGCAGCAATCTCTGTTGCCTGGCCGTTGGCTCAAATTCCTCTTCAGAGCTGCTGAATAATCAGTAATCTCACCACAGTTATTAAACACTCTTCCCTTCTACTGAGAACCCATCAAAGTTTTCTTCAAGATTCTAATGTATGGTCTTCTTAAGGGCAAAACTGAGCAGTGTAATGGACAAACCATTTCCTTGCTTGAGAACCATCAGCTTCAAAGTAACTTGGTGGTGTGAAGATGGGAAGCTGAAAACCATGGATTTCATCAGCCTGGTAAAGATGGGCTAGAGTTGGTGTCAGAGCCATCCCTAATTTCTCATCCACCACGGAACCCTTTTCACCGGTCAGTTAAGACTTCCTGAAATTAACATACAAAATGGGTAGATCTGTGTCCTCTGATTTTCTGTGAACCAGTAGAGTGCCAACATGTGATATATTGTTGACTGCCCTGGCTGCTTTGAAATCTGTGTATTATTGTTGAGTGGCTCTGCTTAGCCTAAGATAACCCATCCTGTCCAACTGCATCTCAGTTTCCCACTCTTCCCCTTATGACCTGGTTAGATACAGTGTTCCCCATACTGTTGGTATTTCTTCTTTGGTCTTGATAATTGGTACCAGCTGGTGTAGTCTCCTCCAAGATTTTCACCTCCTGTCTGGAACATCTTGGCTTGTATTGTCTTGTCTTCACCTAGGTGTTTCTTCTTAAGCTATTTGATATGTTTTGATCACGTCCAGTGTTGGTGGGGGCCACTGTAGGTCAGCTGTGGTTAGACTGGAAACAGAAAAATACTTCGGTTTAATCACAGTTGCAGATGGCTGAAGTACTCCTTCTCTCGCCTGGCAATTTGCCATTTATAGTGATTTTATAATCTGACAAATTTCTTAGTAGTCTGTCACCCTTTAATAAAATGCTGCACCATTAGGAACAATTCCATGCTCTTCTTTGCTCTGCAGTCCGCTTCCCTCTCAGCAATGATGTCCATGACACACTTCCTCCTTGTTGTTCTCAGAGTTGCTTGGATAGCTCTTTGAACCTCTTCAAATCATTCTTAATCCTGCACAAGATCTGTCTCCAGCAGCCACTTCCTCATGGCCTTTTGTCTCTGTTCAGGAGGATTTGAGAGTTCCTTCCCAAACTAGATCTTGCCAACTGGGGCTCTTCATGGTTACTTCAGCTCTGTCTGTCACTGAGCTCCATATGTCACTTAACATTTCTTCACGTGTTTTGAAAGCACCTTAGGATTTATGTAATGAAGAGGAACTTTCATGATTGTACTTAAAAAAATTGTTCATATTGAAAAAATAATTTTCATACCCATTACAGGTGTTGCACAAATGTTCTAGTTTTCAAATCAATGTTCACAGTGAAAATGTTTAATGGAAGAAAATTAGATTCTTTGTTACTGCATCCATATCTGGTCTAAGAGATTGGCATAACTAAACATGCACAGGCTATTCAAGAATTCAATGCCCAAACTGAAGATGGATGGAGACACACACATTCCATAAAGCAACCATTCATCGGATATGCATACTATTGGAGTGCTGATTATTAATTATAAAAATGAAGACCATTATCCTCCATACAGAGCAGGTATTGACTTAGCAGTGGGCCCTGTGGTCACTAGCAAATGTGTGGTGTGCTCTAAGTTTGTGAGGCTGCTGCAAGAATTCTTGCAGTGGATTACACATGAGGCAGTAGGGATAGAACTGATCCCAGCTTTCACCTACCTCAGAGAATAGTCCAGTCACATGGGATCTGGGATATTGCAGGCCACTTGACAGGTCTTCCCCATACCACCTGCTGATTGCTCATAGTACTGGTTATCACTGCTCTAATTGGTTCTGCAAAGTGTGCTGGGGCCACACCATCTTGATTGCCAGGTTGACTAGAGCTAACAGGAGGCGAGCTGCTGTTGACTTCGTACACAACCTTGTGATGTGACACATGCAGATATTAAGGTTCCAAAAATAGATGAGTTGGTCGACAGTTCATGTTTAGGTGACATATTCCAGCTCGCACTGGACTGCACACTGGGTCATGTAGCAGCTCGCAACTTCAGCTGTTGGCAGGAGGTATAACTAACATCCTCAATTAAGGGGCAGATTTCATTCTTGGCCAATAAAGTTCTCCTGGGTTTGAGGCTGCATTGTCATCTATAAAATTCTGACATTTTGGTGACTGTTGCAAGGTGCCTTCCTCAGGGTGTATTGCTGTCTGCCGAATGAGCACTAGTTTGGTTACTATGGACAAGTGCTGTCATATGATGTGAGGGTGAGGAGGAAGGGTATTAGTTCATTTTATTGATCTTTGCATTGCATGTTGTCATTGGAAGAAATAGGCGTTCTCCATTAGAGTTTCCTTTACAGGTTGCCATTGGTGGAAATCGGCTAATAGGAAACATCGGCGACTACAGCGTAGCATTGTTTACTAACTGCTTAGTATCGACTAGGCCACATCAGCGCTCTGTGTACCCTCCACTGCTATGGCCTACTGTGCATCTGTTGCTTTGTGAGAGCTGTCCTTCTGCAAGCTGTCACTGCTGGCAGCCAATGCGCTGGAAGTCAGTACCCATCTTCTCTATTTATATTGTCGGGTCACTTGGCTATTTCTAAAGCATCTCTAATCTTCCTCCTCAAACTTGACAGCTGTTTTGACAGTATGCAGGCCTCTCAAATTTTGATCTCCATCCTGAACTGTTCCTGATGTTGTGCCACTGCTGATTTGTTGTATTGTTTGAGGCAGATATATCTCTCGTGCTCAGTTAACCTTGTGCTCATTGGATGCCCAGTCTCACCTACATACACCAGTCCACATTCACACCCGGTTTCATAATCTCCACTGGCATGGAACTTGTCAATTGTATCTTTCATCAAGCCCAGCTATGAAAAAACAGCTTAATACCATCCTGGTGGAGAATTTTGCTCAGGGGTTGACTGTGACAATGGCCACGGAAGCCTACATTTAGATTACATTCTTGTCTCCTGATGAATTCTCTGGTATCAGCTATTTAAATCACTGAAGTCACATGAGTGATGAGGTTCAGTTACCTATCATTGTTCCCTGTATTTTAATCATAAATGTACGCAGTAGTCTGTAAGGAAAGCTGCTGCTAAATACAGCATCGTCAGGCCATAGGTACATAGTGCTAACTGAGTAAACCGAGGAAGTGTTGCTTGTTACATAACAAAAAGTCAAAGAATTCCTGCTCACTCTGGCTACTGTTGCATGTCATTAGCTTCAAATCACCATTTATGTTCTTGTATGACAAATGTTGTAACAACTTATAAATTGGCCCAGCTGCACCGAAAGCTGTGGATTAAACATTGTTTGCTCATTCTTCACTATTTTCACGTTACCCCTCCCCCAATGCAGATTTGTGCCTGGTACACTGGTGCTACAGTTAGCCATTAATGTACAGTCATCATTGTTTGAAGTTGCTCTGAGCATTTCACAGCTACACAAAAGGGACAGCTGACTAAATATTGCTTCTGGTTAGGTGAGAAAGTCAAAAGAGATTTAAGTTGTAAATGTAGTAAAATGTTGTAAGGTTTGGCAATGAGGGAAGAAACACAGGTAGTGGAATAGGGGTTTCTCACCTGTAGCTTTCAGTATTTGGTTAGAAAGGATAGCAGATAAATAAAGAGGGTTGGCTAAACTATGGTTTACTATAGAGGACTGTAAAACTATGAAGTAAACACAGTAAATAAGAAAACATAGTGAATCAGCAGGTGGGATGGTTTAATCAAAGTATCATAGTGTGGAGAAACTGAATATGGCTACAAAAAGGGTGTCCCATAAAGAATGCAACTTTTGAAATGCCTACTGTCCCTGTTTTATCTGTACTTTTCACAATTTCCATATGGCTTCTTTTAGTTAGCAATATAGCATTTCACAGCATAACAGAATGTTCCACAGTGTAAACATATTAAACATGTGGTATATCTTGTGTAGAGACTGACTGCAAATTCAGTGGAATGACTGCTCAATGTAGTGTATTGAGCAGGTTAACTTTGATGAGAGAGATGGCTAAATTTGAGGAAACCAGCTAATTTGTAAACAAAAATCCTTGAGGTATTGTCATATTAGTCACTCAGTGGTCAACATCACTTTGGTGAGGGACAATGTTGTGAATCCCGTGAATTCTTGTCAGCAATGTTCAAAATTATTGGGCGTTTGCAGGATTGGTATGCAATTCTGAAAGGTTATCTGCATCTTATGAGCTGCAAAATACAAATTACAAAAGAACTGAAATCAAATAATTGCCAAAAGTACCGACCATTTGGTCATTAGGTGTTTGTGAAAGTGAATGGACAACACCTTCATCATGAAAATATTGTTCACAGATGACTTGCTTTTTCCATTCAATGATTCTGTGAGGAACCAAAACTAGAAAATGTGGGGCAAAGAAAACCCTACAGTAATTAAGGGAAAACCATTAAATCTACAACCAGTGAAACTGTGGTGTGGCATTTGGGTTGAGGGAGTTACTGGGCCATATGTTCATCAAGATAGCACCAGAAATTTGTAATATTATTTTAGCATTTGCTATCTCTGATTACTGAGAGTTTATAGTCCAAACTGCCTCATATGACTACTACATCAGATACATTTTAATACGATGATGCAACCCGTCACTCATCAATGGACATGTTAAAAGACAAATTTCCTGGCTGGGAGATGTCTTGCCATGTTGGCTTGAACAGGGCACCTACGTCTTCGGGTACAGCCCCATGTGGTTTCTTTCTTTGGGTGAATTTGAAATCCCATGTTTACCCCAAGAAAGCACAGTCAGCTTCCAGAGCTGAAGACGAAGGTTCAGCTTGTAGTTCCAGAGCACAAGGTGCACATTTGGCTAAAGGTTAGGGTAACTTTCATTGAAGTGGTAGTGTGCTGGCTGTTCTGGCTGGTATGTGAGTAACGGTACATATTGTACATAGCTATGGGTAACACAGGCTGCAATAGGATTTAAATTACTTAATTTCACCAATTTCACTTGATTCAAAAACTGGTTTTTGTTGGACATGCTTTTCATACATAGCTACATACATGGTGCTTCAAAATTACACCAACAAACTTAGGAGGAGATGATGATTGAGGGTCAGAATGGTTAATAGGAACCTGTATTCAGTACTGTTATCATATGGTGCTACAGAAATTTGAAGCTACAGGCTATGGTGAGAGTATATGTATGTATATACAGGGTGAGTCCCTGATGTCAGAAAGGAATGATGGATAAATGTATCAGTTTGGGGTAAGGGATCCTTGTTTATGAACGATAGTCGAAAGTTAGAAGTGAAAACCATTCTGATACATCAGACGGCAACAATAATACTGCTGCCAGTATTCCATTAAGACTGTAGTGTATACAAGCAAAAACATTAGTTCTAAAATGGTTGCCTGAGGAGGTATGAGCACGTAATTTTCAGTTACAGAGATATTTCGAAATAACAGATAAAGTGCTGTATATCCAGGCACATGCATACACATGCAGAGTTGGGCAGTTGTTGACCCTTACAAGGCTGCACAGGGTTTACAATTCTCCTTCATAGATAAGCTGCTTAATAAGTAGCTTAGCATTTTGGATCCAGTTCTCATGGACCCCAACTTCTGAAAGTCATTCTGCAGCTCATGTCCATACTGCCTGCTTGGTCTTGCAATGGAACACATCCATCAGTATTTCCCATAAAGCACATCTTTGGCCTGGCAAGTGTCTAACCTCCTAAGAGTGTGTGCTGGCAGCCTTACTTCCCATGTCTTCATTTTCTGTGTGGCATTCAGTTGTTAAATCAGGTTGTACTGTTCTCACTTTTTTCAATATCTCTGGGCGTTTTATTCAGAGATTGCCCCCAAAGCTGTTCATTGTATTTCCCTGTTCAAAGATCTAACAGTTCTCTTCATCGGTTTCTTGCAGAGCTTCAGATTCTTGTCACACATTACACATATCACTGGATTATAGGCATATAGTCTGATATTAATTGGCAGACTTTGATAAATTTGTGGGTGAAATGAGTTTCAGATGCATCAAAATACATTAATTTATGCTTAAGCTTGTTAAGTTTGACAAGGTTCTTCAAAAATTCCAGCTCTAAGTTTAATGTCCCTAGTTCCATAACAGCCCTCTCCACATTAACCACAGTCTAATATAATGGTTTCTTAGCTAAATATCTTACTGTTCCTACAAATGCTTCCTCTCACTCCACTACATCGGCAGTGATGCCTGCATATCACAGTAATGGTATTCTCCCATTTAACTTTACCTTTTCGCCTTTTGATTTCCTAAATGACTTTCTCTGCAACAAAACTTAAGCAAATAACACCATCTGTCACACTTGTGGTGCTGAATTCCTTTGAAATATTCTCTTATATTTTAAATCAGATTTTCTCTGCTGTACAACTATTTCTCCTACCATTCTGATACCACTGTAGCTGAAATAAAATTAGGAACATCTGTTCCACTGAGTCTGATAAGAACACTATTTTAACTGAAAGTTACTTCAGTAAAGCTTCCTGCGCTTCTTAAAGGCACACCAACATCATTTAAAAAGGATTAGTCAGAAGATTTGTGTTCTGCTTTCAAATTCCATTATTACAGCTCTCCACTGGGATGCTCTGCAAAGAGTGGCAGTGTGGCTGAGTCGTCCAGTTGCCTCTCTGTGGTTCTGTGTGACAACATACATATCTGACACACAGGGAGAGTTACTCCTTGCTTGGCAGCTGAGACATGGCCGATACCTCCAGTGCTTTGGCAGCAGTAACCCAAAGCAGCAGTGCTGAAGCGGGTGCACTGTGTCCTAGGACTTGGTGGTTCCTGCACAAGCACGGTGTCTCATGTCTCAAGGCAGGCTGTTCTGACAAGAGGGGTAACAGTGGACCCAGTACAGCATTCTGAATGATACCCAAAATATCAAATGTCATAGCTACATGGTGATAGTTCTGAAATTTTACCACTACAATATTTCAGTACCAAAGGGGTTAGTTACTTAGACGATCAGCCAGAACGTTATGACTACTTCCGTAAGAGCTGGTATGATAACTTTTGGCACAGACAATAATGGTGACGTGTTGTGGCATGAAAGATGGAAGCCATTGAGGCCTTGGTAGGTAGCTGGAGGGAGAGGGCACCACATTGGGTGTTGCAGAAGGAGAGGGCAGCAGCACATAAATTGGAACTTGACACTATGTGCCTCGAACCACTCCATCACACTAGTGGCCTGGTGACAGGGCACTTCATCTTGTTGAAAAATTCCAGTGCTGTGGGAAAATACTATCATTATGAAGGGCATAAACATGGTCTGCAACTAGTATACAATACTACTTGGCCATGTGAATGTTCTCCAGAGCATAATGTAGCAGGTGCTGGCTTGTGTCTGTTATCTAGTGCAGGTGTCAAGGACATGTTCCCATAGAACACGCTGGACTCCCATGCTTCCATCAGAATGATACAGGTGGTGTAGTTACTCATCAGACCATCCAATGCTCTGATACTGCACCAACCTCTAGTGCCGATGGTCACATGCCAATTTGTCGCAGTTGCCAATGCTGTGGTAACACTTGGCAATGTATGGTTCATCGGCTGTGGAGGCCCATCATTAGGAGCGTTCCATACGCATGGTCTCTCACACTTGTACTCTTCCCAAAACTACAATCTGATAGTTCAGCCACAATTCACTGCCTGTCATGTTTCGGCAGTCTGCCCAGCCTATGATGACATATACAATATGTGATAAAAAGTATGTGCACACCTGTGTTGGTAATGCTGTAATTCAGTATGGTGTTGGCCCGCCCTCAGCCTTGATGACAGCTTCCTCTCACGTGCATATGTCCAATCAGGTTCTGGAAGGTTTCTTGTGGAATGGCTGACCATTCTTCTCGGAGTGCTGCACTGAGGAGAGGTATCGATGTCTGTCTGGTGAGGCCTGGCAGGAAGTCAGCATTCCAAAACATCCCTAAGGTGTTCTATAGGATTCAGGTTGGGAATCTGTGCAGGCTCATCCATTACAGAGATTGTACTGTCGTGTAACCACTTAGCCACAGGCTGTGAGTTATGAACAGGTGCTCAATCGTGTTGAAAGATGCAATTGGCATCCCTGAATTGCTCGTAAATAGTGGGAAGCATGAAGGTGCTTCAAACATCAATGTACGCCTGTGCTGTGATAGTGCCACACAAAACAACAAGGGGTGCAAGCCCTCTCCCTGACAAAGATGACTACACCATAACACCACCACCACCACCTCCGAATTTTACTGTTGGCACTACACATACTGGCAGATGATGATCATTGGGCATTCGCCATACCCACACCCTGCCATCGGATCGCCACTTTGTGTACAGTGATTCAGCACTCCACACTGTTTCCACACTGTTCAATCATCCAATGTTTATGCTCCTTACACCAAGCAAGGCATTTGCTGGCATGATGTGTGACATATGAGTAGCTGCTCAACCATGAAATCAGTTTTCTCACCTCCTGCCTAACTGCCATAGTACTTGGAGTGGATCCTAATGCAGTTTGGAATTCCTGTGTGATGGTCTGTATAGATGTCTACCTATTACACATTACGACCCTCTTCCACTGTTGGAGGTATCTGTCAATCAACAGATGAGGTCGGCCTGTAAGCTTTCATGCTGCACGTGTTCCTTCATGTTTCCACTTCACTATCACATCAGAAACAGTGACATAGGTATGTTGAGGAGTGTGGGAATTTCGCGTGCAGACGTATGACCCAAGTGACAACCAATCACCTGACCATGTTCGATGTCCATGAGTTCCACAGAGTGCCCCATTCCGCTCTCTTGTTATGTCTAATGGCTACTGATGTCGCTGATTTGGAGTACCTGGCAATAGGTGGCAAGACAATGGACCTAATATGAAAACTGTATGTTTTGGGTATGTCCTGATACTTTTCATCAATAGTGTATGTAATGGGGGGACGGGGGTTTGGTTGCCCAACCCCACAATACCTGGGTATGGTTTCACCTTGGTTTCTCCACAGGTTGAAGACACTGCTGTATCCATTGCACAATGAAAAAGTAGTGCAGTTTCCGAAATGCCCATGCCTAGCCTGCGCACCATCACAATTTGCTCTCAGTCACTCAGTTCACACACCTTCCCATTCTACACTTGGACAGCATGATCACTGATACTACATGCACTGAGCATCTGTGTGCCTAGCAGTCATTCCTCACCAGATGATGTTGCTATCATCTGGACATGTTTATATGGGTAGTAGACTGGTGGTAAATGTTCTGGCTAATCATTGTATATGCTCGCAGGCTGAACTTGGTTGTGGCACATTTGCTAAATGCTTCTGCAGTTGCTGGTGTGAAAAGGCTTCCTTCTGCTAAGGTGCAGCTGTGGCAACTATCTTCACATATCGCCTGGCTAGCTTGCTTCATGACACACACTGGCTGTGTTCCTGTAAGGCATAATACATGCCAACCTGTTGGTGGTTTGGCTGTAAAGTACTTTGTACTTCATGCATTTCTGACTGAATATGGTCTGTGAGCTTCATCAGTAATGAAACAAGCAAGTTGCTTCCTAGTACAGCTCAGCTTTCTACATAAAACATGGGCATCCAAAATCATCGTGAGAATGTGACAATGTTTTTTCCACCTGAGTTACTTCATCTCAAAAGGGTTGTTGCCCATTAGTTGGTGGTCACTGTGAGTGACACATTCTTGTTTATAATTATCAAAATTACAGATGGATTTTATCTCCTATCATCTACCTAACCTTGTTCCTGGATACAGTAATTTTGTGTGGTCATCAAAATTAATTTCACAGAAAAAGATCTACAGGTTGTGAATGAGAAAGAGACTAAGAATACATTTAAGTTCACTTGTTTCAACTTTTTGAAATTAGATCTTTAGCTAGTCCTATTTTTCACTTCTGTACTATAAGGCCAACTTGAAAATAAACACACAACATAACACAGAAAATCAATGGTCTTTGGACTGCACATGGCTATGTAGGGCATAGTTCATGACAACAATGGGAATGTGAACATTGTGAAGCAAGTAACACACAACGTTGTCTGTATGCTTCTCTTGCTGTGACAAGTGCTGTCATTTGTGTTTTTTCATAGTAGGAAAAGCATCATAGTCTCTTTTGTACAGCATCTGTGTTAGTGTAGACATCAGAATATGTATACAAAGCTGAGAAATGGCTGACATAGGTCCTACATTACTTAATTTTGCAGTTTATACTCCAAAAAGATAATTTTCAGACACATTTGAGGTCATGCTGTGTGCCTGTGGTTCCTGCAGTTAGTGCTCTTTCATGAACGATTGAAACTGGAGAGTGTTCAGCTGGCTGAGCAACAATAGTACATATATCCATAACTGGTACAAAGATTCTTGTGTTGTGAACAATAATGGGTCTATCATACTTCCTTGGGATGCAACGAAACTTAATTCCATACAAGTCACCAGTTCTACTTCCAAAGAACATTTTGTCAATTCATACATCCTAAGAAGTTTCAAACAAGAAACAAAGCTGATCTAATAACCTTGTATTTTGTTCTGTTTGTCATCGTGTGGAAGTGTACCAAAAGCCTTCTTGAAGGCAAGGGGCATTACATCAACGTGGATGCCAGTGTCTTGTACCATCTGGATCTCCCATGAACAGAATGAGTTGAATTTCTTAACTTCTGTGATACTTTCTCTTTTCCCATTTTTCACTGTGTTGTTACTTATGAGGTCACCTGCCACCAAGGAGGTTGTGTAACATGTGCAAAAACATATTCCACAATTCTAAAAAAGACTAATGCCAGATTTGTCTTTCCACTAAATGATGTTGATACTGGATGACAAAAGCTGCACATGATCTATCCTTTCATTTTGTGCTCCAATGTTCTAAAAATAAAATTAGCCATCTGAGCTCCTGTCCTCAGAGATGATATAAGTCTTTGGGTTACGTATGGAATTGTCACAGAGAAAAGTTGATGGGAGGTGTAACAGAATGGCAGAAAGAAGGTACCATGTTCAGAGATACCTGTGACTAAACCATGAAGAAATTCTCTGATTTGTATGTCAACATGGGCTGTGTATCATGTCTAAAGGAGATGGTGTTCCACTCTCAGGCACTTAAGACAATATAAGAAGGGATCATAAATTTTTTTACCTGAAAGGTACCAGAGATGGGTGTCATGCTTTTCCTATGACAATGTGTTCCATAATAAACAAAAACTACTGCTGTCAGTGAATGCCAGTCTGTCTTAACCTGTTTCCATGCGAACTGCACGAAACATAAGATTGGAGTAGGGCATACCTCACAAAAGGATAGCGGTCACAGTTGCACATATTGTTGCACATTATGAGTAGGACAAATGACAATGCAACTGGAAGTTTTTGTATTATGCTACATGCCTCCACTGAGCTCCATCACATTTCAGCCTTTTACTACTTTGAAAAAAGTAAAACATTGCACCAGAGCCCAAATGAAGTGTTCAATCTACAGTGTTCAATCTACAGTGTGCAGAGAGTGTAATTCAGACTGAAGGTGACACATAACTGGAATGAGTATGCTCGAGTCATGATACAAAATCAACATGAACCAGGCCATGTATTTCAGTATTCTTTCATTCACATTTTCGTCTCATCTTCGAAGCTGATGACAGCAGTTTTCACAGGGCTGATGACATAACTTACCTGACAGATGAACACTCGGGCACCCTGTCATAGATAGAATATCCTACCAAATCACTATACCACTCAGGGAACTATGGCGGCTTCATTGCCAGGATGCATCCAGACTGCAGACATGTATTGCTGTCATTCATGTCTAGACCTTCCTGGACAGCATTTTTCATACTATCATTTGCTGCTTCTTTCAAAGTCTGTAGAATAATTTTATTGTACCCGTCAACCATTGTAAACGGAGGTAAGTCCATAAGAGCACAAAAAGCTTGGTGCACTTCTGTACCCTTTGCCTATACACCTCACAGCATAAGCAGGTTTAATATTTGCATTATACACTCTGTTTAGTTACATCACAGGCATAACCTCACTCAAATCACAAAAATTACAAACAAATCTAAATTTTGATGCACATCCTCTTCTAGCACATATCTCCTCACCTACCTTCACGAAACGAGATGAAAACTTCACGTTTAACAGATCTGTCTGTGTGCCATGGGGACATTGTGCTGTGTGCAGCCACTTTTAAATTCATCTAATTTTGCTACATTCTGTGGTCCATTTTTCTGGGAGTAAACTTTTCTTGCTTAGAAAATTAAAGAATGTTTTAATTTTTGTCGTCCAAAAATTAATTTTTTGACAGTTACTCACATAAGGATCCCCTTCTTGTACTATAGTTAATAGATGTAATGATGGAGGGAATAAAAACAGTTTAAGTCAAAATGGTATGAAAACATATTCACAAAAAAAAAAAAAAAAAAAAAAATATGTGGTGTAGCATGACAGAAATGCCGAATTTTAAAGAAATAACAAATTCGGTGAAGTGTGGAAGATATCACATTTGACAAAATAGTTACAGCACAAGACACTAGACTGCAGTTTTAGAAGACACATGATGTGAAAAGTGAAACGTGGTTGATACCAGTGAGACCGGTGTGAGTCCTGTGCAAGCAAACACAAAAAGTGAGATTACGTGCCCACAGCCTAACTTGATAAGCTGCCCATACCACCTGAAATGGCCAGCATAGAAGATAAAATTGAACACTAGGTAAAGTACAAATATAGTGTGTTCATTTGTTCATTGTTCTGAAAGAACAGATATTATACCTATACAAAAACATCTGATGGCTTATTGGCCTTTCACTGCAGTTAGACTGCCAGATATCCCACAGGAATACAGTAAATCTGCAAGCAAAAAACAGTAACATACTGGGTACACTACGCTGTAGTGTCAAGCATATGAAGATTTGGGTCAGATAGGAAACATGCTCAGATGGAGAGCAGTTAGTCACCAACCTTGCAAAATGAGAAATCTGTTGCAGTCCCAGTACAGCACAGATTTTCATCTTTCACAACTGCATTGTTTCAATGCCCTATTCCAGCAAAAAACTAGAAATTTATTCCATCAGCCCTAAATAATGTTTTGCTTCAAACATATTAAACATGTCTAGTGCTTGGCCACATCAAGCACTGTCATCTCATTTGTGTGCAAATAGTGCTGCACGTAAGAAGGCCAATGGAGTGAGGTGTTAGACTGAAAACCATGTGTACCCATTGCCCATTGCAATCAAGCTCCAGCAAGATCTCAGGGACATATTTATAAATGGTGGTTCCTCACTATGGACATAATGCAGCAACAGTGCAAAACTACTCCAAAATATCCCCTCAGTGGTGAAAGGAACACAACTACCTTTATGGCTTGATAACAATGAAGATGTTAAAAATTCAGGTTTACTCTAGCATCCAGCATCTTGTGAACAGTGTCGAACCAGCATGTAATGTCTACAGCTTTACAAAATATAATGCACTGCCTGTCACAACATCAAATTTTTATCCATTTGGATTAACTAGTCCCATTGTGATCACATTAAAGATATTTTTCAATGTGTATGGCAACATAAATGAATGTGGAATGAGACCTTGCCTTCAGATTTTCACTCCTCTTGGTAGACACTGTACAGTGAAATTTGTATGACAGGCAGCATTTGCGTTGATCAGTCATTGCAGGAGAGACACCTGTCAGCATAGAAAAGTCAGTATGAGATCTGGAGGATCATCAAAGAATGATAATTTGATTTTGTTTCATGTACCAGAGACCTATCTGAATATTACTGGAAATAAATCAAAACAGAAAAAATAGCTACAGTTATTTCTCCATTACAATATGTGATACATGAGCTGAAGAACATGGTTGGTTTTATTGAATTACTAAGCTATATGTGCTAAACTCATGACACCCAGAAACAAGAAGACCTACCTATGAAGAGCATGTGATATCGATATAAAAACCAGGAAATTACTTAGAGAAGATTTTAGGAAGTTCAGCTGGCTGCAATTGTAGCAAGAACAGTGATTTTATATCATTTTAGAAAGGTACTTGAATGTGTAATCACAATAAATAAATATTTTTGACCACCATAAGTGGTGGTTGAACCTTCAATGGATACCAGCTGTGATGTAACCTATTATTTGGTAAAGTTACACATTTCACAATGTCTGTAGTACCGATGAAGGATGGTGGCTGCCAGTCATTTTTTTAGTTGAATAAAGGATTTAAACTTCCATAAGCTTAGTTTTTTCTCTTGTGCATAAAATCTCTTCTGCATAAAATCTCTGGTGCAGGTGACTGCAGCATTTCTGCAGGGCGGGACAACAATACCTGCTTTCACACTTCACTGTACCTGCTGATTTGAGTGGTTTATTCCATGCCATCTCATTCTGGTTCAGTGATATGCCTTGCCCTTAGATCTCTGAGCACTGTGACAACTGCCATTGAATCAGGAGAACAAAGATGAAGTTGAGCTGTCGCCACGATTCTGCATATCTGTGTATTGGCTTCAGCTATCAAGGTAAGTTTCAGTTTTAAATGAAAAGTATCTGAGTATTCTTTGAGAAATGTTTGGAAGATGTGATGAGAATGAAGTGGAGATGAATAGGATATGTGGAAAGGAGTTTTTTTGATTAAAATAGTTTGGAGTGTGCACAGCAGCACACAAAAGGAGGAATTATTGTGATGGCTCAAAGCTCTGGGCTGATAAAATTTGTGAGCACCCAGGAAGGAGAGTGTGGCTAATGGCACACTACAAACTCAAACGCTCAGCAGAGAGAGGATGAGTTTCACCAGTAGCAAGTGTCAGAAGTGCTCTTGAAGAGGGCCTGATTGAAAGAAATAAGAAATTTTGAGTTAATATAACAAACACTTCATCTGTGAAAGTAAAAAACCCAAATGAGAGAGTAAATTGTTTAAACATGAAATGAAAAAACAGAACCAAATTTTTCAATATTTATAATCTCTACTGATCAGTGAATGACTGAGTGTCTAATGCACTCAATTATGTATGAGAATCAACATTACTAACCAGGATCCTGAAAGCCAGAACTTCACTCCAGTTGCCTGTACATGCAGAGTCACTCACTCACTCACTCACTCACTGCAAGTGTATACCCACAATGTATTAATCCAGTATTTCGCAAAAAGAGCACTTAATGACTAGCAAAAGCCTTCACCCGTAACTTAGTGATCATGGCTTTTTCTCCAAAATACCCCACAGAAAATAATAGGAAAAATGTTTTAATCACTACATTTTTGCTGTTCATGCAGTGAGATTGCCACATCAAACACATACAATGTAACACTCCTTTCCCTGCTTACAGATGGGTACATGCAACCAGGAGAATCAGTGGCAGAATGGGTGGGATATTTTTCAGCTGGGTTTTTCAGTAGCAACAAAAAAGAAATACACATTTCTGGCACCAGATAACAGCCTCTGTGTTCAAATAGTATGCAAACTCAACAACACATTACAGACAACACACAAATTGAACATTCCAACAATTGTGGGCCTTGGAAGCAAGCATGTTGGCAGCACCCTTATCTCACTGTTAACAGAAAGGTTAAGGGTGCCTCTGAAAATTTTAGTACCAAATACTTTTTATGGTAGTGCTGAATTTATCAGCCGTGGCCAGTTATAAAGTAGATTCACACCCCAATATTTCATTTCAGTTACTGCCCTAATAGGTTGCACATAAATGTTCAGTTCTGAAATTCAGATCATCCTCAATTTTTTTCTACTCACATCATCAGTTACTGAAGCCCCAATGTTGGACAAAGCCTCCCCCCAGACTTCTACTGGTATTATGGTCTCACGCTGCAGGCATATCCACTTTGCACATCTCATCAGACTATCATTTCAGTTTTTCTCATTTTCACATCTATAGGATGTAATTCTCTCACCCCATCTGCCACCCATTCCCCTGACTGCATGCCACACACACCTCTACTTCCTTCCCACTATGTCTCCAACTCAGGTCTGTTCCTTGACCATTTTCTGTTTCCCCCTCTCTCCCAGTAATTTTCAGCATGCATCTCTATTGCTATCTACACAAGCTTTCAATTTTTATTAGTCGGTATCTACTTGCGCCAGATCAAAGCTCTCAATAGTCAAGAAACTAATTGTAATAAAATACATTGCAATTTCTTGATTCTAATTAGTGGTTAAATGGGTTACAGAAATCACATAAATAAGAATGATCAATACACCATCTGATCAAAGTACCCAAACAGCATTATGTAATGCAGAATTTACCACTAGACTTACCAAGAGGTGGACCTAATATTACAGAAGGTGGCAGGTGGTACTTACATATCAGCAGTAATGGCAGAATGGGTCACACAGGAGATATCAGCATGTGTAACATGCACTTGTCTTTACATATCTCCTGAATAATTAACACAGGAAGGCATTTCAAACCTCCTAAATATGCCCAAGTCAGCTGTCAGTGATGTGACATGAAGTGGAAATTTGAAGGAACAACCAAGGCTAAATGAAATCCGGGCAGGCCTAATGTGGTGAGGGACAGAGACCATTGAGCATTTTGGAGGGTGTTGGTGAAAAAAAGCATGCAAAAGCTGATGTAGTAACTCTTCAGTTATGAAGTGCTAGCAGTGTCCCAGTCTGTACACAGGAAGTTCTGAAAACAGGGGGCGGGGCAACACAGGGGTGCCAAAACCCTGGGTCCCAAGGTTCAAGGGGGCCTGAGTCTTTCAAGGGTTGGGACCGCCCCCCCCCCTCCCCCCCCCCCCCCAGGAAGCTAACTTGGTAATTATATTCTAATAAATAGAAGAACATTGTCCCAGCACCAGCACAAATAATCTTCCTTCCACTTCAGTTCTTCAGGTATGAATCATACACCCCAGTTGCATACAATTCTATTCCATGTTAAATCTACACAGCACTATTCCTTCTTTATAATTCAATTTGGAAGATAACAATTCAACTCACCAAGTGGCAGCAGAATGCATGTGCATGCATTGTTGTAATTAGGTTAATTATTGTGTGCGTGCGTGCGTGCATTTCTGTCACCAGTTGGTGAATAGATTTTTTTCTTTCCAATTCATTTTGTCAAAGTTTTTTTATTGTTATACCATGAATTTCTTCTTTAGATATTGTGCACTAGAACCACACTGTGATACAATGAAAATAGCATTTACAATAACATTGGAAGATAGCACAATCAAAGCATTCCCCAACAATTGCATGCGATGGCAGCTGTGAAGCATCATTACAATTTGGTAGGTTTGCCAACAACTTTCAGAAGAATACTTTGCACGTTGATCCACATGGAAAAACGAGTATGCAGAATATATTTTTCATTCAAGATTAAACATCTAATGAAAATTTAGATTTGTGAAAATTTTCATGGAAGAATCATGAAAGTGAAAAAATGAAATGACATCATGTTACTTGATGTGATATTACTTCTCGCTCAAAAAGGCTTGGCATTCAGAGCTTCAGCTCTTAAAATTGCAGATGCACATACCGGAAGTCTCCTGTGAATATTAGAACTCCTGTGTCTACCATAATGTTGCTTATGTATTTGGGTCAGACCAGCAAGCGTCTGGAAAGTGTTTACATGTGCATTAGCTATCATGTGATGATCTCAATGAACTTATTTCTAGTTGTCATGTCAATGGTGCCATATTGGAACAGAGAGAAATTAAGATGTATTACTCAATTATTGTTGCTACACTTTGATGCAAATGATACTGAACAAATAACATTCGCCCTGCATTATACTTACTATAAGGAGACTAACAAATATGAAAGAAATGACTGGTTTTTGGAATTTGTAGATTGCAATCAGAAAACAAGAATTGCTATTCCACACATAATTTTATCAATATTTGATCAACACTTTTGAAACATTCAACTCCTATTAGTGAATGCCACAGACACGGTTATTGCGGTGTCGATAGCTACAATGCCCTGGTATAGTTGCAAATTCTTAAGTTGGCACTACGACAGACACCAATGGCAGTGCCCTATAGCTGGTGCTGTGGAGCTCTGAGTGTCGCTCCAGATTCAGCCATTTCATCAAGAGCAGACAGCCTGGAAACACTGTTTCAACTTCAGAGGGTGTTGGCTTCCTATTGAGACTTCGTACTACTTACAACAGGAATACGGTTTCACACCCACGTGCTCATCATTGCAAAGTTATGTAACCATTTATTAACTTATTTTTGCATATAGTAAACATAAACAATTGTACACAAAGTACTGAATTGATTTACCTCTCCTGCTCCTACTCGCTTTCGCCATTCGGCCAACCTTTCAGTTTTCAGGAGCAGACCCACATGCCGCCTTCCAGGTGGGATACAAAAGCTGGGTCCCATCCTCGTCGCCAGCTCTTGTATCCTGCCTGGAAGGTGGTGTGTGGGTCTGCTCCTGAAAACTGGAGGGTTGGCAGAATGATGAAAGCGAGTAGGAGCAGGAGAGGTGAAACACTTCAGTACTGCGTGTAAAATTATAGACGTTTACTATAGGAAAAAACAAGTTTATAAATGGTTACATAACTTCGCAATGATGAGCATGTAGGTGTGAAACCATATTCCTGTTGTAAGTAGGACAAAGTCTCATTAGCAAGCCAACACCCTCTGAAATTGAAGCAATGTTTCCAGGCCATCTGCTCTTAATGAAATGACTGAATCTGGAGCGATGCTCGTAAAGCTCCACAATGCTGGCTAGAGGGTGCTGTCATGGTCGTTGCCTGTTGTAGTGCCAACATAAGAATTTGCACCTACGCCGTGGCATTGTAGCTATCGATACCACAGTTATGATGAAATGAGTAATATTAGAGGTCCATTTGAAGTAATTCTGAAATTTTCTTCAGAGAAAACCTCTTGTGGAATTTCCTCTGTGTGCTTTTCTTAACCTTATGTGGCTGAAAGTTGACATGAATCAGACAATATATTCCGTGTCTGAAACTCATTGGACTGCTTAGGTTCACTCTGCAATACCAACTCCAGCTCGCCTGAATATGTTGTCATTGCTGTTTAAACTGCCAGTAAGTTAAACTTGTCTGCTGCAACGCATCCCATGGTATGGGGTGTTAAGCAATATGAGAGATCATTCAGGTGTTCAATCATTCAGGTGTTCAATCATTCAGGTGTTCAATCATTCAGGTGTTCAATCATTCAGGTGTTCAATCATGCCATCTATTTAGCTAAAGTTGTTGGCATCAACTGGCTAGAGAAGCAAATTACTAAAAGCTCAGAATGTTACCATTAATTTTGAGGTTAGACATACAGATCTTAAGTGGCTTGAAATATCCTTAGATCAGGGGGAAAGGTGCCACAGTTTTCACAAAGTTGTCACCAGTGCAATCCTACCAATACTGAATTTCATTAGGCATGTACTAAGAAAAGGAAATCATTTCTTGGCGAAACCAAAAACAGATTTACTCAAGATTAAAACATTTTTGTCATTGACAGTCATACTTCAACCCAATATGAAAAAGTGAAAATTTTAAATGAACATTTCCTGAAATAGAGGCTCATATAGTGCCATTGTCGATACTACAGACAAGTAGGTCATAATATGCTACCCATTGCACAAATAATGGTGGTTTCCATGAGAGTGCACTGATACCTGTTTACTGAAATATGTGGGCACATTGGGGAATGAACAGAGACTGTACACTTCATAACACACCAAGAATTTTCTCATTTTACAAATCAGTGTAATATAAAGCCTTTTATATCAAAGTGAAAGTAAATTAAACTAATATAAATCATAAAATTAAATGGATCATACACACATTTTACAATAATATGTTGAGTAGCATTTGAAGCTGAGCTTGTAAGTTTGAGAGTTGTACCGCTTCCTCCCTTGCATGTAGCTCATGGTTAAGCTATCATCCAGTTCCCCAGCTGTGCTGTCTTGGGCTCTTGAAAACTGTTTTCATCACTACTTTTCAAACCGATTTATTCAACATACATAATTAGCAGTGATCTTAGCAACGGCTCATCACGCAGTTATTCTACGTTTCTTTAGGTGGAATTATTATTATTTAATACAATGATAATTGTAAATATATTTATAAATGATGTTCAAATTTGTGGATAGTAGAATCTACTCTAATTCTTACAGAAACTTTGTGGGTACCAGAAATACAAAGCTAGAAAATGTGCTTCGAAAAAATATTATCTTCTCGAGGCAGCAAACATAACTTTGTGTCATGTTCTGTAATTAGGAATCCTGTCTTTCCTTACTTTCATTGAAAATTACGTATTTCAACACTTCAAACAAAGTAAACAATTTCACAGAAGATACTATCAGTAATTCTTTGTTTCTATGGGAAGAAATACAGTTGAAGCAAAAGCATCTAAAATCGGGGTGATGAACACTTCATTTTGCACAGAAAATGAAGCATTAGCAGACACTGTATTATTGATAAGTAACGTTTGCATTCCTGTCATCTATCCAGTGGGGAGATTATAAACTTCAATGTTCACATGTTCTGCAATATGGGATAACATTGTATGTAATGTGCAATCAAGTTAGTACTGGTAATAGTGGCTTGCATGTACATACTTGTATACTACCTCGTTCATGAATCAACATACTGCACCACCAACAACTGTGAATTTGCTCTGATTCTGCCGCAGTATCTTGTGCAACAAATAGTACTATAGGATAAGCCAGCAAAAAATGCTCTTGTTGGAGCACATAAGATAAATTTCTGGCAGAAGAATGGGGAACCAGCTGTCTCAGTCTACATTCTGTCTCCCTCACCACAAATTCTGGCCTTCAGAATACTGTGTGTTAAAACAGTAGAAATGGAACAAATAGTACCATAGGATAAACCAGCAAGAAATGCTCGTGTTGGAGCACATAAAAGATGAATGTATTCCTCTTTGAAATACTGCCAGAAGAATGGGGAACCAGCTGCCTCAGTCTGTATTCTGCCTCCCTCACCATGAATTCTGGCCTTCAGTTTCTGTTTACCCATTTTTTGTTACTGTAAAATACCACTTCAGGCCTATTTCTATACGTATGAAATTTCCATTGTGTAGCGATAGTGCTCACAAAGTTTCATTAGTGGAAAAATGCTGACTAAACAAGTAATTTGGTGACTTGAGATATCTTTGATGACCATAGAACCCTTGCCATGTGTCCACAGCATCAAACAAAACTACAGTTAAGCATCAGACTGCTAATTCAAGCATATTCTGCAGCACAAGTATGACTTCTTTGAAACTCTGCATCTTAGTAACATATAACATTATCAATAGAAGTTTTGGTGTTCCCTGAGAATATCATGTTAAGAACATACATTAAAATTTTCAGTTCTTTTCCATGAAAAGAAATGGCAAAAGTGGCCATCCATACAATTCATTCTTTTCGTACACAAAAGTTGTGGTTTTTGGGATCTTCTGGCTCTCATGCAAACCTTCTTTAAAATAACAATGAAATTTGGTTACTATAACAATGAAAAAAATAAATTTTTGACAATCTAACTTGTTCTCCCATTATTGCACTTAGAAAACGCTAAATACAGGAGGATAAGCATATATTTGACAGTGTCTCTGAAAGCTTCCTCTGCTGTAGAGTATACACAGTAATGTCTGTCTGAATTAGCTCAACAATGCCATCTGTCATGAAGCATTATTGTGATGCAATGGTTTATGGACAGTGATATTCCTGAAGTGTGCTTGCCTGCCCATGTTCCAGCCTGATATCAATGAATCATCTTTGGGTTTGGAGTGAAGTTCCCTTCATAACTCATCCCTGTGTCCGCCATCTCCAACTTCTGCAGTATTGGCCATTGGGGAAGAATGGGCGTATCTCCTGAGAGATTGACATTTCACTTAGTGTGTCCCCAGAACAGTTCAAGCCATTATAAAGGAGAAGGGTGAAGATGCCCCATCTTAATGACCACAAATACTTCCCAGGTACATTTGATTCACTATTGTGTAGAGTAGGGACACAAACCTCTAACTTTGGGCTCTTATTGTTACAGACCTGGTAAGTTTGCAGCTGGAGACCTGGTACTTGGGCCAGCCTCCGGTTCAGTGTCACATTGATGACTGTTACCTCAGTACCTACAGCTTTACACACACACAGAGGAAAACTTCTTTTAATAACCCCATCTACTTCTTTAGTGACATGCTCCTCTAATTAAAACTGCAATGTGTGGCATATACCCATATTTTAACGTACATAGAGCTGTACTGAACCTACAGCTGTTTTCAAAAGGCATTAGTAAGAAAAAAATCTTTGTAAAAAGAAACAAAGCATTACATATTGTCCTCTGGGACACACATTTAATGGGCAGAGCTCATACAGACAATCCAGAGGGGGGATGCACATACCTATGCTGTAGAAGTGTGATGTAGCAAAGACATCAGTTTTGGATTTTAATAATTGTAACAGTGTTTCAGAAGAACTAGAGAACATAGGGTAAAGAAGATAATACATCATTTGACTAAATAGTTGCACAAGACATCTGACTACAGTGTTAGGAGACAAACTACATGAAAGGGGAGCTGTGGTTGACAGAGGAGTGAGGCAGGTGTTGGAGTCGTGCTCAACCAAATAAGTGCACACAGAATGTGAGATCATGTGACCACAGCCTAAACGGACAACCTGCCACACCACCGGTAATAGCCGAGCATAGAAGGTATTGTCTGTTCTTTCGGTCACACATCCAAAAGTACAGAAGCCACACCTTTATAAATTTAGGTGCCTAATGACATACTGGCCTTTCAGTCCAGATGCACTAAGATGTCTGATACCCCACAAGAATACAGAAGATCTGCAAGCAAAGAACAACATACTGGATGCACTACTTTGTAGTGTCTATCATATGGAGATTTGGGTCAGATAAGTAGTATGCTCAGACAGCCAGAGCAGTTAAAGTGACCATTCATATAAAATGAGGAATCTCTGTAAAATTCCCAGTACAGAAGAAATTTTTGCCTGTTATTATTGAGATGTCTCAGCACCTTACGGTATTCCAGTAGAAGTCAGAAATTTTTCACCAGCCCCAGACAATGTTTCAGTCCAAACATGTTAAATGTATCTGTAGTGCTTCACTACATCCAGCACTGTAGTCCTATTTTTTTTTTTTTTTTTTTTTTGAAAATAATCCTACAGCATGAGAGAACCAGTGCAGTGAGGAGTAAAACTGGCATCAATGCGTACACACTGTATCTTTCCCTATTTAAATCTTCAAACAGTGAAATATGGAATACATTTAGATCGGTTGTGGATTGAAAACAGGAAGTCACTTATGTACATCTACTGCTTTGCATTATTGTTTTTCCAGTTCGGAACTACTCAGTTAGAGCAGCACATTTGTAACAAAGACCCACATTGACACAGCTCCTTCAGGGATAAGGAAAGTTAAGGGGGACTCCCATATATTTAAATTAGGAAAGCTGGTATGGGAGTGGAGGAGGTGAGAGGAGTGGAGATGGGCCTGGAGACTCCAGGTCACAGGTTGTGAAGCTACCAACAGGTCTGGCATCTTGTGCTCAACAGCTTGTTGTCATTGAGTAGTCAACTGCATGCTGGGCAGGTGCAGGATTGAGAGCAACTGTGGTTTATGAAATTGCATGGTCCATCTGGGTGCCAGTCAGGTGGCAAAATACTATTTAGGTAGAGAGAGGAAGGATTACAGGAGCAATATTCATTTAAAGGCATTACAATGAGGTTCCAAATCACTAGCCATGAATGTGGTTGACCTATTCTAGTCCCCGATAATGTAGGAAATTGCCCTCCTTTAGAATCTCAGCTTTGTTCAGTGACAGTTGTATACTTCAGTATATTTATCTCAAGATGACAATTTGAATATGTGCCATGATTACAGAATAAAGCGTGTGTGGTCTAAACATCACTACTTATCATAGTGTGCCAATTGGTAATGTTTGCTTACATTAATTGTGAGCAATTTTCAAATGTCAATTTGGCTCTTAAAAATGTCTCCTTTATCTCTGGTCACATTTTCCTCACAATCTACCACAGTAAACACTTAAAATGCAACTGCAATTTTTGTACTGAATGTTTTCTGGCTATGATGAGACTGCCAATTATACGTTATGAATTATGTACTACATAATTAACATCCAGTGTTAAGTCATAGTATAAAATTTGAAACTGCTTCACTGAAATACTTTAGCATAATGATCCAAGTGAATAATCACAAAATATTTGAATTCTAATTAAACTCAATGATCTGAATTCACTAGAGCTGCCAGCTGCCGTGTACAGCCACTGTTATAGAGCAGGACAAAGGTGCCCAGGAAATGCAAGTCAACACAATTTGAATGCAGACCTTTGAAGGTTGGCGTAAGAATACTTTCAGTGACAGAAATACAGTATAGTTTGCAGGAATGAACAACCCTCAACTATGGCCTGGTGCTAAGGTCCGAGGGATCATGGAAGGGCAAAGGAATAATAGACCATTATAAAATTACAGATTGTCAGAATTATACATGGATCTGCTACCTCCTGACTGTGATAATGTCTCCATTGGTTTCAGGTTTACTGATAGGCAACAGATCCCCAATAGTTAAGAGATGGTTTTTCATAGTTCCATGTGGCAGACATCACAGATCATACACCATGCAGTGTAGCAGAGTTGTGGCAGCTTAGAACTGTGAATTCATATGTGGGTCAGTTTCTTTTGTGTTGGCAGTGTGATTCTAAGACAAAGCAGTGAAGGTCACATAACTGCAAATTCCGATGAAAGCACGGTTACCTTCTTGCAACTAATGTAGTAACTGCATACCTACAAAACTAGAGGACTCTGGTGTCAACCTTACATTATTATTTCATGAGATTTGTCTATTAATGGGTGGAATAACCTGTCCCAGGGTATTGCATCTTAGAAGACTTAATCAGAGTTCATATACTTGATTGAACATGCTAGTAGCTGCCCTGGAGGTAAGGTCAAGGACTTCTAACATGTTGAGTTTGTGCTCATGGATATTTAAGAGGCAGGGATATGCAACTCTGTTAGGTTGCTCTTACTGATGCAGGCAATTTGTTCAAGGTACATTGTTGGCTATGATTTAGATAGTTACTTTCTCTCAATGTGAACCTATGTATTTTGTGTTGATTAGCACATGGTTGGTTAGCCCCCATACTACAGTCAAGAACTACTGCAGCTCAAGTGACTACAACAGGCTGCAAATGTGATTTAAGTAGAGCCCTGTGGGCATCCAAATAGCTGTTGATGGCATTCATCTGTAAAAAGGCATTGCAGCCACTGGCATCAGTGTACCAGCCTCACTGCATTTTAGCTATACACATAGTACAAGTGAGACTGGTGTGTTTCATAGTGAGTGAATACGCAGAAGCCACTTAATACTGTGGATAGTGTTAAGGTGCTATGGTGCTATGCAGACAAAGAAGTTAGTGTACGTGTCTTGGAGTGGACTAATGTGACAGTGGTATCAATGATATAGGCATCTTAATACAAAAATACTAAGACAGCTTAACATTTATTCATAGTGACACTGCAGAGAGGAACAGTGAGTGTGAGGGAACAGAACACTGGTATGGGAGTTCCAACACCTCCAAATTTTATATCCAGCAACTAAAGGAAACACATGCCAATGTGGATACGCAGGTTATCCAGCAATCTATCATGAACAAGTGTGAAACTCAGTAGTGATAACGTAACATTAGGCAGTCCTTATGTGTAGTTAAAATCATTTCAAGTAACTAAACATGTACACAAAATCCAGCTACAATGTAAATGTGGATCCTGACATGTGCAAAAGGGAAGTCTTAAATCAATTGGAGGGGAAACAAAATGTCAAAACTGGGGGCTTTAAAATCTGTAAGAGCCCAGTTGGAATGATCTATAAACAATGCACCAGTACTCCATTTCTTAAACAATCTAGCATCTAATCAGGAAGCTGCTAGAGCAGTTTCTGTGGACAACCTTCAAGCTTGTTTGTATTTTGGCCCATTGTCTCCCTGTGATCATGACTAATATAGATGGAAGGTGATATGACAGCAGCAACACAATATGACAATGTCCAATGAACGGGAAAGCGCAAATAACAAATGCTTGTGGAGTAGTGTCATCAGCAGGGCATAGTGGGCTGGGCAGCCTGAGGGCTAGGGGTCTCTGTGGCACTCATAACTAACAAAATAAGAAAAATTAAAATGGATACAAAAACTGGAGAAATAGATAAAAACATACCTCAGCATGTCCACAAATGTCCATAGTTTGTTGAGGGGTTACACCAGTGGTCAGGCATTAATCGTCTGAATGGAAACTAAATTCACTTTGGTCCACTCAACCTGTGTCAATAGCTAACAGGATGGGGCTCTACTTCCAGCACTGCATTACCTCAAGTGAAAGAAGTACTTCATTCACTCCATGGAGGCAGTACTGAACAAGAGGCTACTTATACGGTTGTCAGTGAATTAACAATTTGTAAAACAAATTTTGTGTGTGTGTGTGTGTGTGTGTGTGTGTGTGTGTGTGTGTGTGTGTGTGTGTGTGTGTGTGCATGCGCGCCTCTCTGTCTGCTATAGCAGATGTCAAAGAATGATGCTTCAAAAGATACATAAATACAGGGAAAAAGTTTGTATGGCAACTTACTGTTGCAGATGGAACTAAGTAGGAAAGACAAAGGTTGTTAGTTTGAATTTGGTCCGGGGATGAACCATTTTAATATGCATGTGCCGTATGTTGAATTCTGAAGCAAAAGGAAGAATGGAAATAGCTACAGCAGACACTTACGTAATGTGTGTCAGGCTGTCGTTGGTTTGTCCTGAATAGCATCCATTTATTGAATCCAGAGATCAAATTTAAGGATAGACTTCTGATGCTCCAAATATTCATCCATCATACAAATTGATGTGTTCCCAAGACTAAGGCATCTTCCATTCCCATAGTCGTCCTTCAGGTGAATTTGTATAGCTTTAACAATATGTGTTACTGTTACTTAATAGATATGTGTTACTGTTACTTAATAGTTGTCATGTGAATGCAGGCTACCCAGAAATTCACAAATACGCCACATACATGACATGCATTGATGGAATGTCTAGTTATCTGCATGCTGCACACGTTGCTGAATGTTGCACAGCTTACACTGGAGGAGAGGCCATGTAGTCAAAGAATTCCCTTAAACACTTTCACCATTAACAGCATAAAAAGAGAGAAACCAGCATTAGACCAATATGCCATTTCTGACACAAAAGATACAAACACCTTCAAAAATACCTGTTACAGTCATCCATTCACAATCAGCACCATAAGAATATCACAGTTAAGCAGGCATCAATGGTTTGAGTTGGATCCAGGGCATGGCTGATGACAACCAAAGGTTGTTTATTTATTTACTTATGTTTATTTGTTGTGTCCATTACTAGTAATTGGTGTCTCACTGGTGTTCAAAGGCTTCCCGTGACATCTTCCACTCCTGTGTGTACCCCCAACTCATTGCTATGATGGTCTATCACAAGACTGCAGCTCACCCCATCGTCATCTTCCTCATTTTCCCCTTCTCATTGTTTCCTGTATGGAGCATGTAGTCTGTTGTTAATATGCTTGTAAATAACTGCAGGTGCATCCACACAATATGCAGTGTGCTAGGTGTCCTGTTCAAGACAAACCACGTGTGATAAAAATATGAATAATATCGTAAACCCCGTTTTACTTATTTTCATTTATTTATGAAGAACTCCAACATTTTTTGCCACAGAAATGTTTGTGAAACTGTACTTCACTATGTCTACATTGTAGTGGATCATACACAAGCACATTAATGGAAAGTGAAGTTAGTTCGGTGCATGTGACAGATGAGATCTGTTGGGATATGATCAAGTATTTTGTTGCAATACTTTGATTACATATGTTAGCAACTGAATGGTACTGTGAATCCTCAGTTTACTGTTTTTATTATTTACCATGATGTTTGGTTTATGTTCAATAAACTATATCAAACTCATGTACTGAGTTATGTGCGTTTACTGATATAGCTGTAGAATGGGCTTTAAGATATGAACATTTGAGTTAAAATGCATCTGAAAGCTTTTAATTGTTGGCATTCTTTTTTTCTAGTGGTTCATAATAAATGTAATAGATTAAAGTCAACATTCTCTGACAAGTAGGTGAAACAGTAATGATGCATAACTAATTTGATAATGTTGCCCATTCGTTAGAGCCTTAATGGCTGCATGTAAGTACACAAGTACATCATTATTTGTCCACACTTTGATAAAGTATTCCATCATGAATGTATTGGGATATGTTAACCACTGCTTTAAATATTTAAGGATGGTAAGTACACTACTGGCCATTAAAATGACTACACCACGAAGATGACGTGCTACAGATGCGAAATTTAACCGACAGGAAGCTGCTGCTGCAATATGCAAATGATTAGCTTTTCAGAGTATTCACACAAGGTTGGCACCAGTGGTAACACCTACAACATGCTGACATAAGGAAAGCTTCCACAAACATCAGTTGACCAGTGATGCCTGGTTAAATGTTGTTGTGATGCCTAGTGTAAGGAGGAGAAATGCGTACCATCACGTTTCCGACTTTGATAAACGTCGGATTGTAGCCTATCATGATTGCAGTTTATCGTATTGCGACATTGCCGCTCACGTTGGTCAAGATCCAATGACTGTTAGTGGAATATGGAATCGGTGGGTTCAGGAGGGTAATATGGAATGCCGTGCTGGATCCGAATGGCCTCGTATCACTAGCAGTTGAAATGACAGGAATCAAGACGTGGCTGCATGATCCATTACAGTCATGTGGATAAGATGCCAGAGTCAACTGATGGGGATGTTTGCAAGACAACAACCACCTGCACAAACAGTTAGTCCATGCTGCTGCAAACATAGTCTATCAGCTTGGAGACCATGGCTGTTGTTACCCTTGATGATGCATCACAGACAGGAGCACCTGCAATGGTTTGCTCAACGATGAACCTGGGTGCACAAATGGCAAAGAATCATTTTTTCGAATGAATCCAGGCTCTGTTTACAGTATCATGATGGTTGCATCAATGTTTGGCGACATTGCGGTGAATGCACATTGGAAGCATGTATACGTCATCACCACACTGGCGTATCACCCAGCATAACGGTATGGGGTGCCACTGGTTACATCTTGGTCATCTTTTCTCGCATTGACAGCACTTCGAACAGTGGACGTTACATTTCAGATGTGGCTCTACCCTTCCTTTGATCCCTGCGTAACCCTACATTTCAGAAGGATAATGCACGACCGCATGTTGCAGGTCCTGTATGGGCCTTTCTGGATACAGGATATATTTGATTTCTGCCCTGCTCAGCACATTCTCCAGACCTCTCACCAATTGAAAACGTCTGGTGAATGGTGGACGAGCAACTGGCTCGTCACAATATGCCAGTCACTACTCTTCATGAACTGGGTACTGTGTTGAAGGTGCATGGGCAGCTGTACCTGTACACACCATGCAAGCTCTGTTTGACTCAATGCCCAGGTGTATCTAGGCCGTTATTACGGCCAGAGGTGGTTGTTCTAGGTACTGATTTCTCAGGATCTATGCACCCAAATTGCGTGAAAATGTAATCACATGACAGTTCTAGTATAATATATTTGTCCAATGAATACCTGTTTATCATCTGCATTTCTTCTTGGTGTAGCAATTTTAATCACCAGTAGTGCATTATGTATGGTTTTGCTAATTCGTAACATTTCTTATGATGAATTGGTAATGGTTTCATGTTCCATTCTGTATTCTGAAATTGTACTTTCGTAATACAGCAAATAACCCATCACAAGACATAACTTTCATGACTTCAGCTACTGGCTCTTTAAGAAAATTATCTGAAAGCATGAAGCCCATATGCAAAAAATGCAGCAATTTAATTTCTCTCTCACTAGATTCGATAATTTGCATAAACATTGTCCTAAATATCTCTCTCTCTCTCTCTCTCTCTCTCTCTCTCTCTCTCTCTCTCTCTCTCTCTTTCTAGTGAATCTGTCAAAGCAGACTGAAAAAAATGTGAGAGCTCATTTTGTTTCATGAAGGCAGAGAACCAGCAGAGACAGTGATTCCAAGAGCAGCCATAAGTCCTCTTCATTGGATCGAAGGCCACAGAAATTCCATTGGAAGAGTGTCATGATTAGGAAAGGGAAGGAGGGAAACAGTGTCATCCCAGTGCCTATCCATTGCCTGCCTTCGAAGGCTTACTGCTACAGGGTGCAGAGGCTGAAGGATCCTACGCTATAATACCTACAGTGGTGTCAGTAGTCTCCTTCTGTACCTCCTGAGTCCAGAGCAGAAAAAAGATTGGTGGTGCATACCTGCAACAAGGTGGTTAGCCAGCCAAGGGTATCAAGTGGGCATGCCATTGAAGAGGATCTCTGAGTTAGTGAATGAGCAGATCTGCCTTTGTTAGATTTCTTGGAGCCTTTCTGGTTGGCAGAGGAAGTCTCAGATGATTTGTTAGCTGGAGGGACATTCGAAGTCCTCGCAGGAGTATTTGTTACATCCTTTCTGGACCGTCAGCTGTGAAGTAGGTGATTTTGTCCCATGAGGCAAAGGTTTCAGGCTTGTTACACAGGAGGAGAAGGAGGAGGAGGAGGAGGAGGAGGAGGAGGTGGCAGGGATGCTACAACAACACTGGGCGTTTTTACAACTGCAATGCTAAATTTGACCTTACATGACTACCTGGACACGTCCTTCATGGAGTGAGATGCAGCAAGAACAGTACTGTAAGGACTATATGGTGGAACACAGGATTTCCAACTAGCCAACAATTTGTGAGTGACCTTGTAAGGCACTTTTTCCTTCATTCACATCTCCTGGATGGCACTCTCATCAACATACGTGAGAATTTTGGGAGGAGGTGGAATAATCACCATTGCAATTGACACAGAAGGGAGAAGGTGGACAGCTTACACAGTTGGCAGGACATGCAAGTGTGGTTGTAATGATCACACTGGTAGCAATGCATTGGGTTTAGAATGAATTGTCTGACTGTGGAAACTTCAGGGTACCCTGCTTTGATATTTGACAGAACCACCACTCTATGAAAAGTGAGAAAGTGTGTGTAGTCACCAAGGATGCGTCTACCTTTCCATTATGCAATGGACTGCAATAACATGTAAAGCACAACTACTACTAAGACAAGGAGGCCTCTCAAAGACGTGCACTTGGTAGTTATTTTGCAATAGGAAAGTAATTTCAAAAGACTAACTCATTCTCCTCCCTACAATCATGGCCTGACAAAAAGTACTAGGATGCATGTTGGCAATTTTGAGTACCTGTGTTTGTGATATTTGCTCAAAATATGTGGAAAACTCAATTCACTACTGTTATAAATAAAATTCCTTAAACATGACAATTACCACTTACTGTTGTCCAAAATATTTAATTGTCATGTTAAGTGAGTATCGACTATGATGTAACCTATCACTTTAGTAAAATTGTATCTCTCATGATGTCTATGGTACCAATGAACAATGGCCGCCACAAGAACGTTATTTTTTAGTTTAAATGGTTGGTTTAAACTTCTATACGCTTTAGGAACTTCCTCTCTTGTATGTGAAATCAGGTGCTGATTGATGAAGCATTTCTGCAGGGTGGGATAACGATAGTTGCTTTATCATTCTTCATAGTATCTGATGATTTGAGTGGTTTATTCCATAATGATGATCTACCCTGTCAAGTCTTGCCACTTTTTATTCCACACTGTCTGGGGTGGAGATTTTCTCTGCTCAGGGACTGGGTGTTGTGTTGTCCTAATCATTATTATTTCATCCCCATCGATGTGCAAGTCGCCGAAGTGGTGTCAAATCGAATGATTTGCACCTGGCGAATGGTCCACCCGATGGGAGGCACTAGTCACATGACATTTATTTAGCAGTGTGCCTTCCCCCTAAATCTGTGAGCAAGTGATAAGTGCCATAACATCAGGAGAACAAAGATGGTCAGCTGTCATTAATATTCTGTGTACTAACCACTGACAAACAACACAGCATTAATAATTAAGGAGAGATGCTTGTTGGAAATTGAGAGCCAGTATGTGAATGTTCTTTGAATTCTCTGCTAAATGATCCAAAACATTTCTCAGACTTGAGATAGCATTTCATTTGTCAGTGCAAAAGAAGTTACAAAACTGGTGGCATTTGGGAACAGACTGGTATAGAATATGTAATGATAATGAAATAAGATGAATAGGGTATATAGAAGCAGTTTATTTGATTAAGTACATCAGTAGTGTGAAGGGCAGCACACAAAAGGAGGAAGTATTGTAATGTCTCAAGGCTCTGAGCTTACAAAATTTGTGAGCAACCTGGAAGGATGCCAGGAAGGAGTGTGGGGTTAATTACATCTTACAAAATCAAACCTATGCTACTTTCGAAACTTGCCCTCACTGTGCCACCACCAGGTATGCTCCACCACCTTTTGTCTTGTCAGTCATAGGTGGTGTACCTTCCTCATCCATAGGGTCTGATTGGCAGTAAAAATAATTTTGATTTAATATAACAAATAATTAATGTGACACTGGACAACTTTCAGTATTTCTACACTGCACAGCCTTCATAGGTCACTGCACAGTGATTCACCAACCAATCCAAGTTCCAGACTCGACAGCAATGCTCTGCTTCACAGCGCTGTGACTTTGTCTTCATATTACTTGTTTTATCTTGTCTCTGTCTTGTGCCACTTGATTCCTTTGTTCTGGTGTCTTTCTGCCTGCACCATTCCACCACACAATTCCTCCTTAATGATATCCTGGCCCGATTCCTGTATTTTTCTCCCAGGTCTGTACCTCCTGGATGGCACTGCCATCTCCACCATGGAGATGACAGTTGTACTAGATTCCAATGTTGTTGTTGCACTCAGATGAAAAGTTGTGACTGTAACAGCAGCCAAAGAAAGACAAGACCAGTGCAGCTTGCAGTGCTCAACTTACACCTTTGAGAATGATTCTCATATTAATGACAATCTCAGAGTGTATCAGGACTATTCTTATGTGGCTGTCACTAGGAAGCTGTTTCACTTGCCCAACACCACCATGTACCTTCTGTGTTGCAATGAGGTTCTAACATTCATGGCTACCCGAGCTCATTTTTCTCCTTGTGCATGTCCCATCCACAACAGGTGGGATGTATGACCATGAGTGTGGATGGCAGATGGGGCTAGGGAGTTCCCTGCTGTACTCCCTGTAGGGAGGTGAGGTAGGAAGACAGATTAGTCTGGGAAGAAACTGTAGTGAAAGGCTTAATGGGACATATTTTACGAGCAAAGTGGCTGGCACTAGAGATGAATCAAGAAGTGATACTGAATGTACATGATCTTGGGATACTTACTATTAGCCATTCTCTCCACATGTGTAAACACATTTATCCTATGTGCTTCAGTTGTTTCCACTATACTATTTACTCACAACATCTTCATTTCAGGGATAATCAGCTCTCATGTATCACAAAGTATATAGTAGAAATCTTATTTCTGCTGAATGGACTGTTCATAACTTCCATGCCCATTGTTCAAATGACAGCTCCATAAAGGACTGTAAACACTGAAATTATTCCAAGAAACTGCTGAGACATCAAAGTCAAAGTACAGGAGACAATAAAATCATGTCCAGTACACCACCTCATGAGGAGGAGGAAAAATACTGCATCAGAAAACTGTAGTTCAAGATTAGCCCTCACAAATGGATGGATACTGTCAGGATTTTCATGTGGTTTTCATTAATAAATGCGCTGCCAGACATGTCCTCCAGCCATAGATACCTAGTATTAAATGTGATAGCTCTTACAAATGTGGAAACATAGTTTTGAATGTAAAGAAATGATCAACATGTTAATTTTTCTGAATGTACTAGTTAAGACACAGACATCTTCAAGAATAATTTATCAGTGAACTTGTATGTCAGGAAGTATATACCTAGCAAATAATGTAATAAAGATAAATAACATATTCACTGGATTTGCCACCCACAAAAAAGCAAAAGATTGGAAGCTCCTTCTAGAAAACGTACTGTACTCTGTCCTGTAGCAACAAAACAAAAACAAACATTTCTAGTACTAACTGTGAGCCTCTGGGTTCAAATAGTATGTGACCACAATGACAGATCACAGTGCCACACAGAAATGGGACATTCCTGTAGTTGAAGGTACTCTGAAACAAACATGTTGGCAGGGTCCTTACGTCTGGTCACAGGAGGGTTAAGGGATCCTCTGAAAATGATACTGTCAAATCATATGGCAGTGCGGAATTCATCAGATATGGCCAGTGATAAACTATATTCACACCCCAATATTTCATTTCATTTAATACCCTAATAGTAATGTTTTGGAGTCCCCTACTATAGAAATCTTCTATTTCTATGTGGTACTGTGATCTGTTATTGAGTTTGCATAAAATTTGAAAACATAGGCTGGCATTTGATGCTAGAAATGTTTATTTGTTGGTACAGGAGTCAGTGACAGTATGTTTTGTTGAAGCAGCTTCTGATCTTTTGCTCCTATCTTGCACATAAATGATCAGTTTTAAAAACCAAATCATCCTCAATTTCTTCTACTCACATCATCAGTTGCTGAATAAAGATTTCAAGATTTCTACCCCCCCCCCCTCCCCCCCTCCTCCTCCACAAGACTTACCCTCAAGTTACAGGCATCCCAATTTCCAGCACAACATGTGTCCTGGGGTCCACTTCACACCTCTCATTAGACTGTCACCTCAGCGTTCCTCCGCACTTCTACAGGACATATTTTTCTCACCCCATCTGCCACCCATTCCACAGGCTGCATACCCCACCCATCTCCACTTCCTTCCCAAAATGTCTTCATCTCCAGTCTGTTCCCTGAGCATTTGTATGTTTCCTTTTCTCTCCCAATAAGTCCCAGCATGCTTACCTCCACTGCTATGTGAGCAAAGTTTGCATATTGAGAGCTCTGATCTGTGACAGGTATATACTGACTTTAAAAGTACAAATACTTTATTACAATTAAGTATGTTGTAATTTGTGTATTCTAATTTCAAGTATGGTAGAATGACTAAGGGACACAGAAATCACACAAATAAAAACTATCAACACACTATTCAGTCAAAGTATCTGGGCACCCTCATGCAGTGGAGAACTGACCAATGGATTTAAATGAGGTGGATCTGCCACTATAGGAAGTGGTAGGTCGTTCCGTTTTGTAAGCCGAAAAGCAGTAATTGCTGAATGTGCCACTCAGCAAGCTCAGTACACTGAGCATGGACTTCTCTTTGGATTCCACCTGAGTAATTAACACACACAGGGATTTCAGCACTTTTAAACTTCCCCAAGTCATCCATCAGTGATGTGACAGTGAAGTGAAAACATGAACAAATAATCAATGCTAAATGAAGTCCAGGAAGGCGTAATATGCTGATGGACAGATGCTTCTAGCATTGCGATTTGATTTTTACTATTTCCTATCACAATTAGCTGCTGTGGTCACACTTCAGTTTGAAATAAAGTGTACTCATAGAAAGATTGGCTAAGAACCAGTGATTAATGTCTGAAAATAGTTTATTAGCCTATTATTTGTCACTAAACTTCGAAAAAACACACCACATGCAGTTCAGAATTTGTAAGGGGTGTCACACGAGTATATGCCTAACATATGACGACATGCAGATAGAAGTAGTGGACATTGTTAATTTCTTGGGATTACAGCTTGACAATAAATTAAACTGGGAGAAGCACACCACAGAACTGCAGAAATGTCCAAACAAATTTCTATTTGCAATGAGAATTCTGTCAAATGTGGGGGATATAAAAATGAAAAAGCTGGCATACTATGCTTACTGTCACTTCATTGTAAGATGATGTATTCATGTACTCATTTACTAAGATCACATTAATGCACTAAATTTGAAAGGTAATGGTGTTCATTATTTTTTAAAATCATTCCACTTGTGACCTTAGGAAGGTACGTTAGCTCATTTGTTTTAGATGTAAATATTTGACATGTATTATTGTTTTTCTGACACGTATTATTGTTTTTCTGACATGTTCTACATCCTGGAGGACCACCTCACTACAGATCAACTGGAATGAAAGTAGATCTAATCCAATCAAAGAGCTGCTAGGGGCCCCCTAAGGAAATGTCTGTGCACAGGGAGTTACAAAAACTGGTTATGATGACTGGGCAGCTCCTGAAAAACCACATTTCTGTTCAACATAAAGCCACATGACCACTGGATAGTGCCACAGAGTACAGCGTGATTTGTCACTCCACATCCCTTGTTTCGACTTGTTCAGTCCGATGGAAGGATATGGGTTTGATGAATGCTAGGTGAACATTACCTGCCACCATCCCTAGTGCCAACAATGAAGTGCAGAGGAGCCAGTGTTACATATGCAATTTCTCCTCCTTGACTTTTTCTCCCCTTATTGCACTTCAGGATATGATAAATTCAGATGGGTAAGTATGTATTTGATAGTATTGTTTACTATACACAACAGGAGAACAGTTCAGACAACGATCACTTTAATAAGCTCGAGAATGTTGCCTGTCATGAAGCAGGATTGAGAGGCAATGGTTTATGAATGACACCCCTGAAGTGAGCTTTCCTGCCCTGCATTCCAACCTGGAGGGAATGTATCCCCTTTGGAATGAGATAGAAAGGTGACTTCACTCCAAACCACATGTCAACATCTCTCCCTTCTCTGGTATCATCTGTTAAGGAAGAATGGGCTTGCATCCCTCCAGAGATTTGGACATGTCACTTAGTGCCCCCAGAGAAATTAGTCCTCAAAGGAGAACAGACCATCTTAATTTCCACTAATAGGTGTCCAGATATATGGTGTATAGGGCCGGAATTCGAGGCTCCCATAGTGGGCTCTTACTATTACTCACCAGGTCACTTAGCTGCAGGTACGTCCCCAGCCCCAGTACTGGGTCCAGCCTCTGGTGTCTGTAGCCACTGTGGTTCCGCACTGCCTATACTGCTTTAGTGACAGGCTCTTACATTACAGCTGCAGTTATAGTAAATATCTATATTTTACCATGCACAATGCTGTACTGAGGTTTTAACTAGTCTTGGAAGCCATAATTACAAAAGAAACCCACATTCATGGCGTATGGAAAGAAAAGAAAAAAAAAAAATACTTTAGACAATGAACTGTGAACTGGGACACACCTTCCACACACTGGAGTGGTACATACAAACACAAAGGAGTGACACTCATACCAATGCCTTCTTAACAATGATGCCATTTTCCAGAGAGGGTTATTTATGTTATGATAAATGAATCATCACCAATGTGAATGACTGGTGGCCAATGCTAAATAGAAACATACAGATCCCTTCATTGTATATTCAGCAGGTTTGTCGGTGAAGTAGACAAGGAGCTGGTTGTATGATCTGGCTCTACAATGGCTAAGATAAACAGAAGTAATTGGTAAAAGAGAAGTAAAATATATTAAATGGTGGTAAAGGAGTCTTCATAGTCATGAGGAATATAATTAGAGAGCTAGAGACGCATCACATGGGCCACACTACAACCAAGCGCCTTGTTAGAGGTTGCTTCCTATCAGCTGAAGGCTATACTACTTTCCTACTCAGCGTTCCAAGCAAGAGTGGCTGAGCGCACGCTAGAGACATGCTACAAGCCGGGGAGTGGCACTAGTCTTGACTCGGGGGTCCAGCTATACTAGTGCGTACAGTGGTCAATAACTGCAACCCCTAACAAGTGTACTGAATGTTCATACCACATTCTTCTCCCGCAAATCTCAAACGGCTGTTGAATATGGCTTACAACTGCTGGGTGGAGAACCCCATGCTGACATAGATGAGGTGGGGAACTGGACTGCAGGCGAGGCATGCCCACCCACATCCTTTGCCATATTCACTGTGGGGAGACGGGAAGCGCCTGGCAACCTACTCCAGGGTGCTAGTCAACATGAGGTGACGTTGCCAGTCCATTGCCCTGACCCAATGGAGGCTACCCTTCGGTTCCTCCCATAGTTGCAGAAGCAATAAGGACTGGAAACTCGGAAGCGCAGACTGTGCACAGTGAGCTTCCAATGATGATACCGTCCCCCACCACAGAACAATCACAGTTGAAGGCACCTGGTCCATATGATCATCCGGTCACCACAGCGATGCTGGCACTGCAGGTGACTCCAGCGTGAAACGTGGCATCCGTGTTGGCGTGTTGTCATTTGGCAAAGGCAAAGCTATTTTTACTGGCACTCAGGGGCGAGAAGAGGAAGGAAGAGGTCCCCACGGGGGCCACCCTGTCGGCGCTGACACTGGAAACATAGGGCAAGCAGCAAAGACCCCACGACGAAAGAGGCGCATCTGATTCTGATGCCTGTACACCTCACCAGACGAACGTGAGATGACAAACATAGCATGGCCAAGATGGCGAAGAATGCTCCCTTTCAACCTTTGGCGATTGCCGTGGAAATGACAAAAATGGACAATATCATCTGGCCAGAATATGTGGGTCTGCCGTGGAAAAGAAACGCAGTGCAGAGGATGCAACAAATTCATCAGAGTTCTGTGAGGATGACCATGCAACAACTCCACCGGCGAAGCACTGTCGCGAGGATGAGATCGGTATGAAGATAAAAACAACAAAATAGCATCCTCGCGAGAATGAGTGTCGTGCAGTTCAGACATTTGCGGCTTAAATGTCCGAACGAATGTTTCAGCAGCTCCGTTTGATTGAGGAGAGAACGGTGCTGAGGTTAAATGCTGAATACCTTTAGATTCACAAAAGGTTTCGAACTCTGTAGACACAAATTGAGCGCCATTGTCAGTGACAATGACTTGCGGCAATCCTATGCGAAATATAGTAGACAAGGCTTTGATTGTAGCAGACGATGTTGTTGATGACATGTGAACAACAAATGGAAAACTGCTAAAAAGAATCAACAAGAGTTAGCCATCGCGCATCCCAAAAACGACCAGCGAAATATAAATGTGATTGCATGGAAAAGTCGCCTTAGGCCAAGAGAGAATTTTCTTCGGTGGTGCGGATTGGTTTTCTGCACATACAGAACAAGAACAACAAATCCTGGTTACGTCAGCATCAATTCCAAACCAGGTACAGTGACGGCAAGCTATTTGTTTTGCCTGTGCGGTACCCCAACGACCTTGGCGAAGAAGTCGTAGCACAGCTGTCTGCAAAGAACGTGGAACAGCAACACGAGATTGATCGTTCTCTGTGCGGAGTAAGATGACACTACGTTGGACAAAAATCAGTTGGCTGTGCACAAAAAATGATGAACCAACGGATCGCAATGGTCTTTGTGTTTTATGTTATGGCACTACGTCAATCAGATTTTTAGACGTAGTACTGGGTCGTTCGCTGTTCCTTTGGGTATACAATGAAAGTCAACAGGAAAACTTTCCACATTATTTTGCACATCGATGAACATACAAGCCTACTTGGAGGAGTCTAACAGCGTGTCTCCAGCTACTGGCAGTTGGGAGAACGTCAGCGTCACCGTGCTGGGCAGTAGGCTGTTACAAGATGTCGTAATGGTACTGCGACAAAAATAGTAACAAACGAATAAATTTATGAGCCGTACGTGGAGGCACGGGATTTAACGGGTGAAACAGACATCAAAGGATTATGTTCGATGAGAACTGTAAACTTGCAACCACATAAAAAGTCGTGGAATTTCGTAAATCCAAAAGTCAAAGGGAGAGCTTCCTTCCCGATCTGTGAGTAGTTACGCTGCACAGAGGAGAGTAGCTACGATGCATATGCGATCGGGCGATCGCGCAAACCAAATTTGTGGTAAACAGCAGCTCCAATCCCCAAATCTGAAGTGTCAACCATGGGGACAAGAGGTTTTGTAGGATCGAAGGGTGTAAGACATGTACTAGATAACAACGCAGATATAAACTGCTGAAAGGCACGTTCGGATTCAGGCGACCAAATGAAGGGAACATTCTTTTGACGGAGTCGATGTTATGGTACTGCAAGAGATTATGCATTAGGCAAAAGCTTGTGATAATAATTGAGCTTTCTGAGGATGAATTGTAATTCTTCAACTGTCTTGGGTGCCGGTAGCTATGATATTGCTCTTAAATGATCTGAACTTGAATGGATACCTTGAGAGGTTATCATGTGTCCTAAGTAGGGTAACTGTTCAGAAAAAAAATTATACTTCTCCCTATTAAGTCCATTCTCACGTAGCACTTCAAATAACTGTCTCAAATTATGCAAATGCTCGTGCTATGTATAACCGAAAACTACGATGTCATCTAGGTAATCACACACTGAAGGAATCGATGCACAGTGTGTCTGTAAGTACTGCTGAAATAATGCTGGACAGAGGCACATCTGAAAGGCAGTCTGTTAAATTTGTAGAGACCTAAATTGGTATTCATGATATTCTTAAGGGATTCTTCGTCCACAGGAATTTGAAGATATGCATCTTGCAAATCTAACTTCGACAGATTGTGTCCAGGGAAATATTTTTCTAACCAGTCTTCTGGATATAGCGAACGAAATGTTGCAACAAGAAGTTGAGGATTCACAGTAGCTTTAAAATCCACACACAGTCGCAGTTTACCTGATGGTTTCATTAAGATAACCATCAGTGAAACCTAGAGTGATGCTGTCACTGGTTCAATTTCTTCTTGATTCTCAAGTTGATGCAATGTGTTAACAACTTCGTCGCGAAGCACGTGAGGCACTGTGAGAGTGCAGAAAAATTTCGGCTGTGCATTGTCCTGCTGTTCAATAGGTGCCTGTAAATTTATCGTGCAGCCTAAACCTAGTGGAAAAAATGTCAGCAAACTCTTGACATTGCCCAGAAACACTGTCTGTTGGAACACTTTTAGTGATGGCTACTATATCATCGTGCACAGTTAAGGAGAATACATCGAATAAATAAAGACCAAAAATTATTACAGGTCAGGGTGAACACAGTAAATGAAAAGAAACCACATGAGTTTGTCCACAGTATGTTGCTGGCAGACTACAGTCCTGATACCAGGATACTTTGACCACTATAGGTAGCTAACATAATAGACCTATTTTCGTTACGCGGTGGAAGTGAATCAAGCAATTTGTAAGTTTGACGATTCATTCGTGAACCACACTCCAGTGTCCAACTGAAAAGGAATTGTATGATTCTGAATGTTCAAGTCGCCAAAACGTTTGATCTGCCATCAGCAGAAAATGTCAGTCTGAGAAGCCACGTTCACTGGTAAATGTGAACGGGCAGATCGGGTGTGGCGGGATGTCTTTCGTCGGCGTGCACTAGCCTTACAAGCAAAATTGTCACAATTGTCACAATCTGGCAAAGGCACAGGTACTGGAGGGGAAATGACAGCATTTGTTTCCATTGCTTGTGGCTCATTGTGATAGGAAGTCTTATATTGGGAACTGTTCGGGCGGAAGCTACTTTGTCCAGAAACGTGATACTGAGTGTCAGTTTTTTGTCATTTGAGGCACACTCCCTGGACATGTCCCTTGTTGCAAAAATAGCACACGGCCATGCACGATTAGGCAGTTCTGGCGTGAGTGCTTTGAATTACATTGCGGGCATGAGCGCAAAGCAGGCGGCTGCTGCCGGCGCATAACACGTGTCTGTTTCCCAGAGGTGAATTTGTCAGGAGTGCGCCGAGCCGCTACAGCGGCATGTGTGTGTGTGTGTGTGTGTGTGTGTGTGTGTGTAGCTGGCTTTCTAACCTAACAGACAGTGGGAGGTGATTCAAAAGAATTGTCAGCAAAGTCCAAAGTGTCCTGTCTGTGGAATGTCCAACAATTGTTCTAAAGTGGGGTTGGGTAATTTAAGAATTCGCTATCTAATGCGTGTGTGCGACACATTCTGCACAAAAGCATCACGTACCCTTATATCAAATATGATATTCCACGAGAACATGAAAATTCAGTCGTGAGAGAGGCCTTGAAAAGTGGCTACCCACTCACGGTAATTCGGATGAGGGGCACGTGTTGCCGCTAAGCGGTATGCACTTTTCTGCACAATATTAATATTTTCCTTGTAACAATAGGTTAATGCCCGAACAAGTTCTTCAAAACTGTGCTGATCTGGAAAACTTCTCGGTATGAGTTTGAGGAGGATTCTGTACAATGCAACTCCTACACGAGATTAGAGCATGCAGCTTTGTTGTACATTCGATGTCATATGCAGCAAGGTGGTGTGAAAACTGCGCGCATCAGTCCTGCCGTCTTTCCATGCTGGCGTCGAATGCTCGAAACAGTGGGACTGTGGCCCGCTGTACGGTCGGCTCGTGTGCAGCCAGTATGTGTGGCACAGTGTGTTGTCACTGGACGAGCTGTCCCAAGGCTTGGAGTAGTGCACTGGACTGCCGATTCTGTAATCGTAACACGTCTGCCAGTACTCTTTGTTCCTCCAAATCTGCCATCACAAATCAGATAATCACAAATTGAAGAGTGAAAGATATTTTTTCCTACTTCTGTCACAATGCGGAGAGGCCAGGCCGCTCAGATTATCACCTAGATCATCTATGTAAATCAGGAACAGCAGTGGGCCTATGACCCTACCTTGCGGAATGCCAGATAGCACTTCTGTTCTACTCGATGATTTACCATCTATCACCATGAACTGTGAACCCTCTGAGAGGAAATCATGAATCCAGTCACACAACTGAGACGATACTCCATATGCACGCAATTTGATTAATAATCACTTGTGAGGAACGGTATCAAAAGCCTGATGGAAACCTAGGAATATGGAATCGACCTGAGATCCCTTGTCGACAGCACTCGTAATTTCATGAGAATAAAGAGCTAGCTGTGTTGCACAAGAATATTTTCTGTGTAATTCAATGGGTTACTCCTATTTCCTTTCTTGAATATTGGTGTGACCTATCATACTTTCCAGTCTTCATGAACCGACCTTTCATCAAGTGAGCGGCTGTATATGATTTCTAAGAAAGGCGCTATTTTGTCTGCATACTCTGAAAGGAACCTGATTGGTATAACATTTGGACCAGAAGACTTGCCCATCTTAAGTTATTTGTTTTGCAACACCTACTTTTACGTCACTCATGCTAACAGCTGTTCTGGTTTTGAATTCTGGAATATTTACTTCATCTTCTTTCGTGACGGAATTACGAAAAACTGTATTTAGTAACTCCGCTTTAGTGGCACCATCATCGGTAAAATTTTCATCGCTATCGCGCAGTGATGGTATTGACTGTTTCTTGCCACTGGTGTACTTTACATACGACCAGAATCTCTTTGGGTTTTCTACCATGTTTTGAGACAGTGTTTCGTTGTGGAAACTATTAAAAGCATCTCGCATTCCGAGCTTCCGTGAAACTAAGCCAGTCTTGGGATTTTGCGTTCTTCTGAATTTGACATGCTTTCTTCGTTGCTTCTGCAACAATGTTCCGACGTATTTTGTGTACCATGGTGGATCAGTCCCGTCTCTTATTAACTTACGCGATATGAATATAGCGACTGCTGTCGATACTGTAACTTTGAATTTGAGCTATATCTGGTCTACACTAACATAACTAGCTTGGAGGCAATGTGGACACTCTCTTAGCAGATAAAAATTCGCTAGATGCCTTCCTGTTTTAAAAAGATACATTTTGCATTTATTTTTAGTGGCTTTGGTTGTTAGGATTTGAGCACGCTACGATGACTTTGAGTTCGCTAATCCCTGTATCCATCATGATGCTCTCTATTAGATCAGGATTATTTGTGGCTAAGAGGTCAAGTGTCTTTTCGCAACCATTTACAATTCATGTGGCCTCATGAACTAGTTGCTAAAAGTAATTCTCAGAGAAAGCATTTAGTACAATTTCGGAAGATGTTTTGTGTCCACCACCGGCTTTGAACATGTATTTTCGCCAACAAATCGAGGGTAGATTGAAGTATCCACCAATTACAACTGTGTGAGTGGGGTACTAATTTGTAATGAGATTAAAGTTTTCTTTGAACCGTTCAGCTATTATATCATCTGAGTTGGGCGGTCAGTAGGAGGAGCCAATTATTATTTTAGTACGGCTGTTCAGTAGAACCTCTACCCATAGTGATTCGCAGGAACTATCTATTTCAACTTCACTACAAGGTAAACTACTAAAACAAACAAACAAACACACACACACACACACACACACACACACACACACACACCTACTTTATTTAATCCATCCTTTCTGGACACGGTTTGCGCCTCTGTAAAAATTTTCAGCAGAATTTATCTCCGTCTTTAGCCAGCATTCTGTTCCTATAACGATTTCAGCTTCAGTGCTTTCTATCATCACTTGAAGCTCTGGTACTTTCCCAACACAGCTACGACAATTTAAAACGATAATACCGACTGTTGCTTGGTCGATTCTTGTCATTTTTTTGCCCTGTATACCGTTTGAGAGAGGAGTTCTGTCTGATCTTTCCCGAAATTGTCTAACCTAAAAAACTGCCCAGTCCACGCCACACAGCCCCTGTTACCCGTGTAGCCGTCTCCTGTGTGTAGTGGACACCTGACCTATTTAGCGAAACCCCAAACCCCACCACCCTATGGGGCAAGTCGAGGAATCTGCAGCCCACACGGTCGCAGAACCGTCTCAGCCTCTGATTCAGACCCTCCACTCGGCTCTGTACCAAAGGTCCGCAATAGGTCCTGTTGATGCTGCAGATTGTGAGCTCTGCCTTCATCCCGCTAGCGAGACTGGCAGTCTTCACCAACTCAGATAGCCGCCGGAAACCAGAGAAAAACTCTCCCAATCCATAGCGACACACGTCATTAGTGCCGACATGAGCCACCACCTGCAGTTGGCTGCACCCTGTACCCTTCATGGCATCCGGAAGGACGCTTTCCAAATCTTGGAGGACTCCCTGCGGTATGCACACGGAGTGCACATTGGCTTTCTTTCCGTCCTTAGCTGCCATATCCCTAAAGGGCTCCATCACCCGCCTAACACTGAAGCTCCCAATGACAAGCAATCCTACCCTCTGCGCTTGTCCGGACCTCTCAGGAAGACCAGCCACTGCCGCAACAAGCGAGGCTGCCCTCGCTGGTTCAAAAGTACTTTCAGCAGTGGGCAGTACCTCAAACCTGTTGCGGAGGCGTAAGGGTACAGCCTTGCGGCCAGCACAAACTTTTGCCTTACGCCCAGGTATTCGCGACGCCGCCACGGTTCCCCAGTCACCGTCAGGCAAGTGTCGACTGGCAGGGATGTCCGAATCCGAGGGCGCAGTGGAATCAGAGGTCCCAGGCGGTGTTACAGGTTCCACAGGCGCCAAAGCGCTCGCCTCGGGTGTCCCAATGCCAAAGGGCAACAGCCTGCAAGCTGTCAACCACGGCCAACACAGCTTCCAGCTGTTTACGGAGAGTGGGCAATTCCCCCTGGATCCGTACACAACAGGCGCAGTCCCTATCCATCCCTAACAACTTTTTCCTCTCTTATATCACAAGCGGTTCAAAAAAGACAGATGACTGACAACTACGCGAATTCACACTATATGGGTACTAAAACGCGATGCTACAACTCCGATACTATGATACGCTCGAAATTTGTGAATTCAACTATGCAAGTACCCAAAAACTCGCGAAGAAATTAAGAATTAAACTATGAAACAAATTAGTGAGCTAAGAGTATACGACTTGCTGCTGGCTGCTGCTTATCCAACAGTGGTAGGTAGAGAGAGACACTGTATGTCGTCGACACTGTTAAATAACAATGAAATACTTTTACCCTTGTTGCCAATTATTATGACGACGACGAACAAATAGTCACCAATGTGAATGACTGGTGGTCAATGCTAAATAGAAACATAGAAATCTCTTCTTTCCATATACAGCAGGTTTGTCAGTGAACTCGGTGAGGAGATGGATACATGGTCTGGGTCTACAACGACTAAAATAAATAGAAGTCGTTGGTAAAAAATAATATATTGTACTTAACTGGTGGTACAGGAGTCTTCAGTCAGGAGGAATATAATTACTAACACGGAGCTGTAGAGGCATCACATAGGCCATACTTTAACCAAGCGCCTTGTTAGAGGTTGCTTCCTATCAGCTGAAGGCTCCGACTAGATGTCCCGAGCAAGAGTGGCCGAGTGCACACTAGATACTTATTGCAAGTCATGGAGCGGTGCTAGTCTCGACTCGCTGGTTCAGCGATATTAGTACGGACCGCGGTCGATAACTGCAACCCCCTAACAAGTGTGGTATCGAACGTCCATACCACAATTTACATAATATGAAAAGAGTAACAGAAAACATGTCAAACATAAATGTACAGATATTGTTAAACAGTGTTATTTCCATTTTGTACGTGGTCACTTTCATCAGGGGACAACATGCACCTTCAGCCCTGGACAGCTATTGCGGCAGCTTCGGGTGAGAACCTACATGCTCTGCTGTGGAAACAGGATTTCTGTGGGTCACTACACTGTCCTACAAATGCATGGGCTTCCCAAAGGAGAGTTACTTCAACAGGTTATGTTGTGCGACACAGGAGAGGAACCTAAAAAATTGCTGTGACTGTCCCTTTTATACTAAATAGAGGTGGTCGTTTAGTGTAGCTCATGAGTTTCATCCCTCGCACCCTCACATTGACGATTTAACACGAAATTATGTCGCTATTCAACAATAAAGGATCCATGCCGCCTTCTCCCCGAGCGAAAACGCGCCTACGGTCAACGTATGGAACACCTGCTGGGAGTCACGAAGCTTTTTTCTGATGCACCACTGCCAGACGCCCGCTAAACCTGTTGGCAGAACAGGTAACAGGATTGTGTAAAGGGCCAAGGGTCAGTTTCTGCTTCTAATTGTCATTTGGTTGTAAAGGTTATTAAATTACAATAAAGTGGCACATAGCCAAATATTTACCGAATGCAACTCTTTCACGGCTGAAAGCCTGCAACAAGAAATCTTAACAAGATAAAAATTCAATTATGGTAGCAATAAAATAATTCAAAAAACAACATACGCTAGGTGCAATACAAATGGCTTAGGGCTACAATGAAATTCCAAAATTTTAGAATATGCTATTATAGACCTTTAAAGGCAAAAGGCCAACAAGAAATCTTAAAAATCCAAACACTCAGTTAAGATAGCAATAAAATAATTTAAAGAAGCAACATATGCAAGGTGCAATACCAATAGATGAGGGCCACAATTAAACTTCCAAAATTTTTAAAATATATTACCATAATCGTTAAAGGCAGAAGGCCGCAGTGTTTGAGCTTGAAAGATAAAATTTGGCAAAATTAATTTTTAAATTTAAGAAAACAAAACAAATAACCATAAGCCTAAAATTTAAAATAGCTGACAACAGATAACTAAACACCGGTGGCACTCGGAAAGCCTCGAGAGAGGTTGGTCTGCCCTCGTTCACTTAGGTGAGGCAGGTGGCGATCCCAACTATACTTGATCTGTCGGAACCCAACCAGGGGACAGCCACGGACGGACGGACCGACACAACGACTTGTTTCCCATCAATAAGTGCCTGAGAACTCAAACTGGTAATGTTACAAATGTGATAATCCACATTGGAATATGCATTAGCTGTCAAAATTACACACCATGTTGGACAGCGACAACAGGTGAGGAAAGGACGCTGCCTGAAATTACGTTAGTGGCCAGGGCAGGTAACCGGAACACTAATGGCCACAAGACAGGAAATTCCACTGGTGCACTCAAATCGTAGCCGACCAAAATAGTTAATTGCACCGCATGGCGGCTAAATCTCAGCAGCAGAACCACTCGGTGTTGCTCACTGGAAAACCTCCCCAACAGCAAACCACCACAACATCAATAGACTTGGCTTGGGTAGGTGAAACCACTACTCAACTTTGACGTCCTGGGTCGGTGAACCACGAAGCTCATAGCGATCGGACAGCTCCACACACGCTCCGACACTGGACAGTGGCTGCCAACGGTCCCAGCCGACTGGACCGCGCACAGATAACTTCCCTCGTCTGCAACAACCGACCGACTCACTCCAGATCCCCATGCTGGAAACAATACGCACCAAACCAAAGATGGTACTCGGTGCAAATTTCGATACACATCACTGCTGCCACACGTAGAAGGAAGAAGCACCACAACATAACCACGACAAGGGCGGGAAACCTAACTCAGAGCCGGCCGCAGTGGTCTCGCGGTTCTAGGCGCTCAGTCCGGAACCGCGCAACTGCTACGGTCGCAGGTTCGAATCCTGCCTCGGGCATGGATGTGTGTGATGTCCTTGGGTTAGTTAGGTTTAAGTAGTTCTGAGTTCTAAGGGACTGATGACCACAGATGTTAAGTCCCATAGTGCTCAGAACTCAGACAGACAGCGAAGTTCACGAAAACGCATAGTTAGGGGAGAGCATGTCTCACCTCACATTGACGATTTAGCACAGAAATTTCATTGCTATTCAATACTAAAGGATGCATGCCAACTTATCCCCAAGGGAGTAACGGGGCTACGGTCGATGTATGGATCTTCTCCTGGAAGTCAGGTATCTTTTTTGCGATGAAACACTGGCAGTTTACTGTACCCCTCGGACCCCCACACTGACGAATTAACACATAAATTGTTGAACTATTAAATGCAAGAGATCCATGCCGACTTTTCCCCAGGCATTTAACGCTGCTACAGTCAAGGTATCGACCTTGTCATGGTAGTCAAGTACTACTTTCCGGATGCACAACTTCGTTTTCTGTGTCACTGGCAACCTCACATTGACGAATTATCACAGAATTCGGGTCGCTATTAAATACTGAACTATCCAAGCCGACTTCTCCGTAAGCGAGTAACAAGTCTACGGTCAGCGTATGGATCTTCTCCTGGGTGTCAAGCATAATTTTTCCGATGCACAACTGCCAGTTTACTGTGTCCCTCGCACCCTGACACTGACGATTTAACACAGAAATTGCGTCTCTATTAACCCTTTGAGTGCTGCACCGGCAAATGCGGCTGGCCGTGTCAGGCCTGCTCTTGGGGCCCCCTAATCTGTGTACCTGTGCTGGCAGCCACTTCCGCGTACTATTGTGTGTCCCTGAGCTCTCCACTTGGCCGTCCTCACCCTGGCCTGTGCGGTCATGACAGTCTCACAGTTAGTGTGATCGCCGACGTTACAGATAAACGCAGGATATCTGGATACTTATTCCATAGCTTAGAATCTGTAGATGAATTGATCGATACACCTAATGTACACTGAAATTGCTTACGCTGGTGACATGTGACTCCTCATCAAAGGCTTTCTTTTATTTGCAATTAGTTCTTGAGAATCGTCATAAGGTCTCAGTACATATCTGTGTTTTATCTGGATACTGATTCTTAATTATCAGATTTTTGTACGTAACTTATGATATAAGCACTGTAGAATCTGTAACGACCAAATGTTGACATTCTTCTGTACTAGCGCAATAATTCGCCGGCAAACAATCTCAGAGGGAGCGTCTGGATGCCAAGATACACTTTTGAAGCTAATCACTATATTTTGAGAGCATTAACCCAATAAATTATACCCAAGGAAACTAAACTTCAAAATCAAAGATTCAATTCTGAATTCTTTTTACATGGGACGCAATTGTTGTTGTACAGTATAAATAAACAATGATTTATAACTTTTGTTTTAGAATTAGATAAGAAAATACTCAAGTTTCTAAACTACCTAATTAAATGTCACCTTTAATTCCTAAAGCCCTTTCTTGCTTCAGAAGCAGACCGGTGTGTGCATCTGACCAACGTGTGCCGAGACGCCCTTTCCAAGTGTAGGCCTAGAATTTTTTCACAAATTAAGTGTCCTGGAAAAGATAGAATAGCAATCTGTTACTGAATATTAGTAGAAAATTGTAGCCTAGGTTGCCATTAGAGATGTTTATTTAAGGAGCTACTAGTTTCGGGCAAAGCCCATTTTCAAACAACCATGTCAAAAAGGATTGTAACAAACACATTATAGCTGTTAATAAAACCACAGAATATCGATATCTATCCATCTTCTATGGTTTTATTAACTGCTGTAATGAGGGTGTCATGGTCTTTGTTTTACATGGTGGTTTGAAAATTGGATTCGCTCGAAGCCAACCGCCGCTTAAATAAATGTTTTACCACAACCAAGGCTACCATTTTGTAGTAATAATAATGCTAGAATTTTTTGTTTAATTAATGATATTAGCACTAAGTTTAAGGTTTTACTTCTACCAAGAAGTTATGGAAGAATCCATAAATTTGTTCTAAGTTTTTATTTTTGCACCTTCTGTATGAACATTTGAAGCATGCAGTCTGTTTGTCAGCACAGACTGGATGTTTCACATGTCCGTACATAAGCTGTTTGTCAGCGAAGTATTTCATCTGGAGAGGCTCTTCAAGCTCAGATGATTCGCAGATTTTTTTTTTCCACTGTTATATTTCCCATCCTTCTTTCTTATCTGGGCTGTAGACCGGCAATGGCGAACTTAAAAATTAAAAAATAAAAATAATTAAAAATATTTTTTAAATTTCTGTAAGTAATTTTTTTTCGGAAGTAAGGGCTTCATTTAATCTTCCAGCTGTAGCAACTTGGCTGAAAGTTCTTCTTTGTATGGTATGTTTCAAAACATGGGTCAACCCACAAAGGTGCATTGCATTCATATTTCGTTTCTCGACACACATTCTGTTTCGAGCAGACTGCACATCTACGACATAGTCCGCGTTTCTTGGACTGGTCGCTTGGAATGACATGTGGAAAGTGCCTCCCAGTAAAGCGAAGAGGATTCTCGTCATCAGAGCGTCTTCCTTTCCTATCTCTTCTCCGTTCTGTAGCAAATTTTTCCACAAGTTCTCGTACCGGACATAAATGAAAATATGTTGACGATATTTTGCTCTCTGTCACCGATCTGTAAAGAGTGTAAGCATTCAAAACACAAAGGTCCACAACATGGTATAAAAGTTTTTTTTTTTTCATTTAACAGATTTGCCCACACAAGAAACAGAGCTTAATAGTATATTTCCCCAAATTATGAACTTCAGTTTCTGTTGTGCCTATGCATACAGTGAAATCAAAGACGTATCCGCCGGCCGGGGTGGCCAAGCGGTTCTAAGCGCTACAGTCTGGAACCGCGCGACCGCTACGGTAGCAGGTTCGAATCCTACCTCAGGCATGGATGTGTGTGATGTCCTTAGGTTAGTTAGGTTCAAGTAATTCTTAGTTCTAGGGGACTTACGACCTCAGAAGTTGAGTCCCATAGTGCTCAGAGCCATTTGAACAAAGACGTATCCAGTTTTACATTCGCACAACACGAATGTTTTCATTCCAAATCTACTTCGTTTCGAAGGAATGTATTGTTTAAAAGATAAGCGACCTTTGAACAATAATAGGCTTTCATCAACATAGAGTTTTCTGTTTAGATTAAATGCTCTGCAGAGCGCCACACTAACTGTTTAAAATTAGGAAAATAATTGACACAAACTGCCATCTCCACGATTGGCCGAGTTGTCACTAAAATCCAACATTCTCAAAAGTAGCATAAAACGGTCGTAGGACATAACTTAACCAAAAACTGGAGTGCTCAGAAGTACATCTCTGGACCAAAATTCCTTTATTCTCAACTTTTTAACACGAGCCATGAGAATCCAAATACCAATGAAGCTATGCATTTCCTCAAACCCTTAATCTTTCCAGGTGGATAGTCGAGAACGAACTGATTCCGACGTATTTGCCATGGTGAAAGTGAAAAATCAGTTCGTTTCAAGTGCTGTAAATTTAAATAGATCTCCTGATAGCAATAGCATGAAGAAAAACACAACGCTTGAATCAGGCGCTAGTTGGCAATTATGTACTGAAGATGTCATCAAATGCATGAAGTGCTGGACTGAAATCACGTTTTTTGCCATAATTTCTCATTCTCACTATGGCGTGGCCTTTTCCAGAATACGAAGAAGAACTATCCTGTCGAGCTCTACTAGGTGAAGTACTTGGAGGTGTATTACTAAGAGATTCTTCTGATGAATGTTAATCGTCACTACATTCAATGAACATGCGACACTCGCTGTCACTCCCACTCCTTGTTAGTATCTCTAGTACCTCTTCGTCAGTGCAACGACGCCGATGTGCCATTTGTCTATGGAACTCAAAAGTGACAGCACTCTAAAAATGCTGATGAAACAGCAGATAGCTAAACGACACCACACAAGAAGAATGCAGAAGATCACACGAACCAGCTAGCTCGAATGTCGAACAGCAACTGCGATATCCGCAGCATAGTGTTTGCCAGATAGCAGGGACAGCAGCACAGGACAATAAATATGGTACATCCTTCCCAGGGAGTCCACGGGACAAATAAATTGCTACGGGCTGGCAAGCACCCCTGAACGGCTATTGACGTCCGCAGGCCCACAGGCAGTGGAACCGGCTGCGGTATAAGCCGTCATTAGGACTCAAGTACCGGCCAGGCTGCGCGGCAAATGCCGTCTGCAGGGCCCGCAGGAAAGCCTACGTCAGTGGCAAACAAAGTGCGCAGGCCCCGCGGCAAGGTGGAGCGCAGCGGCATATCACGTCTGCAATACCCAAAGGGTTAAATACAAGAGATGCATGCCGACTACTCACCAATCGATCTCCTCCTGGGAATCAAGTAGCTTTTTTCCGATGCACCAGTTCTAGTTTACTGTATCTCTCGCACCCTCACATTGACGATTTGGCTCTGAGCACTATGGGAGGTCATCAGTCCCCTAGAACTTAGAACTACTTAAACCTAACTAACCTAAGGACATCACACTCATCCATGCCCGAGGCAGGATTCGAACCTGCGACCGTAGCGGTCGCTAGGTTCCGGACTGAAGCGCCTAGAACCGCTTGGCCACCGTGGCCGGCCATTGACGATTTAACATAGATATTCCGTCGCTATTAAAGACTAAAGGATCCATGCCGACTTTCCCCCGAGCGATTAACATGCCTATGGTCAACGTATGGAACTTCTCGTTGGATTCATGTAGTTTTTTTTCTGAAGCACCACTGCTATTTTACTGTTACCCTCGCACCATAACATTCACGATTTAACACACAAATTGGGTCGCTATTCAGTAATAAAGGATGGAATCCGACTGCTCCCCGAGTGAGTAACACACCTATGTTGTACATATGGAACTTTTACTGGGAGCCATGTAGCTTTTTCACATGCATCACTGCCAATTTACTATAACCTTCGCAAACTTACAATGACTAATAGTGGCGCAATTTCTGTGTTAAATCAATACTAAAGGATCGATTCCGTCTTCTCCCTGAGCGAGTTATGCGCCTACGGCCAATGTAGGTAACACCTCCTGGGAGGTATGTGGCTTTTACACACCTGGAAATGGAAAAAAGAACACATTGACACCGGTGCGTCAGGCCCACCATACTTGCTCCGGACACTGCGAGAGGGCTGTACAAGCAATGATCACACGCACGGCACAGCGGACACGCCAGGAACCGCGGTGTTGGCCGTCGAATGGCGCTAGCTGCGCAGCATTTGTGCACCGCCGCCGTCAGTGTCAGCCAGTTTGCCGTGGCATACGGAGCTCCATCGCAGTCTTTAACACTGGTAGCATGCCGCGACAGCATGGACGTGAACCGTATGTGCAGTTGACGGACTTTGAGCGAGGGCGTATAGTGGGCATGCGGGAGGCCGGGTGGACGTACCGCCGAATTGCTCAACACGTGGGGCGTGAGGTCTCCACAGTACATCGATGTTGTCGCCAGTGGTCGGCGGAAGGTGCACGTGCCCGTCGACCTGGGACTGGACCGCAGCGACGCACGGATGCACGCCAAGACCGTAGGATCCTACGCAGTGCCGTAGGGGACCGCACCGCCACTTCCCAGCAAATTAGGGACACTGTTGCTCCTGGGGTATCGGCGAGGACCATTCGCAACCGTCTCCATGAAGCTGGGCTACGGTCCCGCACACCGTTAGGCCGTCTTCCGCTCACGCCCCAACATCGTGCAGCCCGCCTCCAGTGGTGTCGCGACAGGCGTGAATGGAGGGACGAATGGAGACGTGTCGTCTTCAGCGATGAGAGTCGCTTCTGCCTTGGTGCCAATGATGGTCGTATGCGTGTTTGGCGCCGTGCAGGTGAGCGCCACAATCAGGACTGCATACGACCGAGGCACACAGGGCCAACACCCGGCATCATGGTGTGGGGAGCGATCTCCTACACTGGCCGTACACCACTGGTGATCGTCGAGGGGACACTGAATAGTGCACGGTACATCCAAACCGTCATCGAACCCATCGTTCTACCATTCCTAGACCGGCAAGGGAACTTGCTGTTCCAACAGGACAATGCACGTCCGCATGTATCCCGTGCCACTCAACGTGCTCTAGAAGGTGTAAGTCAACTACCCTGGCCAGCAAGATATCCGGATCTGTCCCCCATTGAGCAGGTTTGGGACTGGATGAAGCGTCGCCTCACGCGGTCTGCACGTCCAGCACGAACGCTGGTCCAGCTGAGGCGCCAGGTGGAAATGGCATGGCAAGCCGTTCCACAGGACTACATCCAGCATCTCTACGATCGTCTCCATGGGAGAATAGCAGCCTGCATTGCTGCGAAAGGTGGATATACACTGTACTAGTGCCGACATTGTGCATGCTCTGTTGCCTGTGTCTATGTGCCTGTGGTTCTGTCACAGTGCTCATGTGATGTATCTGACCCCAAGAACGTGTCAATAAAGTTTCCCCTTCCTGGGACAATGAATTCACGGTGTTCTTATTTCAATTTCCAGGAGTGTATTCAGATGCACCACTGCCAGTTTACTGTAACCCTCGCATCCTCATATTGGCGATATAACACAGAAATTGCGTCGCTATTAAATACGAAAGGGTCCATGCCGACTTCTCCCCGAGCGGTTAACGCGCTTACGATCAATGTACGGATCTTCTGCTGGTAGTCATGTAGCTTTTTTCCGATGCACCACTGCCGTCCTCAAAAGCGGTGGTGTTGTCGTACTAGGTACAGATTCTGCAGGTCATAAAGCCAGATGACAAGCAACGATGATATGGCTCTGCATGGGAAATGCTTAATCGAGCTGACTGGAATCCTGCTTTCTTGTTAAGTGTAATATATTCTGATCATACCACACTCCATGTGTCTATAAGTGTAAATAAACACAGCGTTAGCATTTGAGAGTCACAGTCTCCACACAGCGTCAGGGAAAAGTGCGAGGTAGGCCCTAAAGGAAAGTTTTGTCTGGCCTTATAAGTGATAAGGTAACTGGACCGTTCTCCTTGCTGAGATGTCTGACACAGAAATGACGTACCTGGTCATGTTGGAGATACTTGCTTTTCCCCAGCTTGAGGAGGCACAACCAAAATTTTTTCAACGAGTTGATACTCAACCTCACTGGTTGATGGATAATCGGACAGCTCTGAATGTAACATTTTCAAGACGCTGGATTGGACGAGAGGGATCTTTGAATGTAATCTACGTTCTTGTGACATCACACTATTAATATTTTTTTCTCTCTGGGACTACGCGAAGGACAGTGTGTCTGCCACTGCTGTGAGGAGCCTTCAAGACCTCCGACGGACCTACAAGACCTCCGTAGCCGGGCTGTGGTAGTCACTGGTACCAGCCCTCTGCACACGTTGCAGCAGATTTGGCTGGGTATTGAATACAGACTACTTTGCGTCACCACGGGAGCTCACTTGGAAGTTTTCTGATCTGATCTTGTAACTTAATTTACATGTTAACGAAAGTTTTCAAAATAATCTTTTAGAAGGAAATAAATTTATTTCACTTAATTTTGTATTGGAATGCAAACTGAATATATGGAATTTCTGCGTAGACTGCATCTAAATTAATTTCTGTAATTTTTATTCTGTCTTCATTTGTTACCGTTTATCAGGTATTCGATTGTATCGTCACACTGCGTATTAGAAAGCACAGTTATCATACTCCGTAAATGCACGGAAAAGCTGAATCAGCAACAAATGACAAACTGACTTTAGCGGTGCAGCTAATATTTTGCTTCACACAGCCACATAAACATCGGTATGTAGTACTATGACATTATTAAAATTACAATTAAACGAAGCGATTTACGTGTCTGTGTGTTAAACAAGAGAATTTATGTTTACTCAATTCTGAACCACTTTCCATAATTACGTATTATAAAACAAACGTGGACAAAGAGTGTGTTTCAATCACAAAATGAATATAACAACATAGTTCTCAGCACCCAAACAGGACTACTGGGTCGATCACCGGAATGTCCTGCAGGAAAATGGAATGAATAACTCGGCTGAACATGTGAGAACACCCCGTTTCCACCTGATAATTGACCGTGTGTTGCCATAACTAACTGTTTCTGTTATAGTCAGGCGACATTGTCAGAGCGGATTTAAGTGGTCGCAGGTTCACAGTAATCGTTGGGAATGCAATGTCTCGAATTGACTTATTTCTTGGCCATGGAACGTTAATTATCATTCTCCAGTTATCACTTTGGATTACAACCCATCGCGAAAACAATCGACCTAACGCATAGTTGTACTTTAAACATACAAGAAGATAAAACCTAAGAGAATGCCAAAACAGAAACGTATCAACGAAAAGTTGAGCGGAAGCTAGTATAATTGAAGCACTGAGTGGCTCATACCACACAGGCAGTACAAATATTAAGCACGGTAATGACAAACTAATACAAATCTGTTGCAAAAGAAAAACAATAAAACGGTGCCACATGAGCCGTGCGTGGCTCATGTTCCCGCCATCATGTATTTTACAGCCTCTTTTTAACGTACTTCCACCTCACTACGTTAATTTAAATTACTACTGTCTCTGAGCTGCTGTCTTGCCTGACTGCGAGCAGCCCTCTCGTAGTATCTTTGCTCGACAGCTGTTAATTCCTGGTTGTTGCTGTCGTAAGCCAGTTCGGGTCGCGAGTTCTGGCTGCCAGTCAGTTGGAATGCGTCTGGATCTCAGTCTGGACCTGCCAGCTGGGGAGTTGCGATGCGGTACCAGTGCAGTCGGGTTGGAGCTGTGAGGCCTGCGTGGACATGGCTCGTCCAACCATAGCCACCATGCATCACTTGAGCCGGGCCACGGTCTTGGTGGATCGTCGGTAGGTTGTCGTACCGGACGACGCGTTTTGGCTCACCGATCGTTCATGAGTTAGCTGTGCGTGTGCGTCGACTCCTGGTTTGTCTTCGTGCGTACTTAGTTACTGTTGGGTATCATTCAGGTCTTCGTGCAAGTGTTTGTCAGGTTGTGTGTGTAGTTGGTGTTATTTCCACTGCCGACTATTTTAGATGTTGTCCGCATTCTGAGGGTAGTCGGTCGGTTGGTGCGGATCAGGGAGGATATCTCCATGCGGTGCGGTCGGTTGGGTCCGCTGGCAGTCCCTGCACAGTTTCGGAGTTTGACATACCACGAAGGTCGTAGCTATCGGGCTCCACACAAAGTTGAGTGGTGTGTTAAGTATCCAAGCCACGTCCATTCATGTTGTGTTGTTCGTTTCAGTGGTTCGCTGTTGGGGAGCTCTTCCTGTGAGCAACACCAAGTGTTTGTAGTGGTGAAATCGAGCCGCCGTGCGGTGAAATTAACTATATTGGTTCACTACAATTCTAGTGCACCAACGGAATTTTGTCTTGTGGCCGTTAGTGTTCCGGTTACTTGCCCAGGCCACTAACGTAATTTCAGGCAGTGTCCTTTCCTCACCTGTTGTTGCTATCCAACACGGTGTGTGGTTTTGACAGCTTACTACATGTAACTCTTCAGGCTTCCCCGGCGATCTAGTGACATCTTGAGTTGTCGGGTGTTCTGCCGGATATCAGCGTCGTCCTTGCACGATACTTCGGTCACGTAGCTCGTAACCTTCATCAGGTGCGACCTGAGACTGCTCCTCGAGTGGACCTGGTCCAGTATTTATGCCTATGGCCTTCCCCCTCCACCAACGGCTGCAGGCGCTTCCTCTGTGGTCCGTGCCCATTCCCTGCGACCTGCTGGAGCGCTGCTGCTCCGTTTTCCGTCCGCTGCGGTTCTAGGTGTTCCCTCTGCGGTCCGCGCCCACCAGTCCCACTTCTGGGTGTTCCATCTTCGGTCTGGTGCGCCTGGCAGTCCGTCAGGGGCTCGTTTTCCATCTCCATGTCTCTGGTTCTTCTGTTTGTGTAGTGTTGCAGCTGGCCCCGTTGCTCCTTTAACAATTCCAGAGCCGGATCCCAGGCTCTGCTTAGCTGGTACCCTGTGTCACGGTTCATAAGATCGTCAGCCATTTTAATTTCTATCGATTCTCTTATAACACTGTCCCAAAATCTGGGTGTTTGTGCTAGAATCTTGATATTCTCATACTTCATGGCATGATCTAGTTCTAGACAGGGTTCAGCAATGGCTGACTTAGTCACCTGTCTTAATCTAGTGTGCCTCTGATGTTCTTTGCACCTGATCTCCACAGTTCTTGTAGTCCGGCCAATGTAGGATATGCCACATTGACAAGGTATATTGTAAATCCCTGGTTTTCGTAATCCCAGGTCGTCTTTGACACTCCCCAGCAGTCCCCAGATCTTGTTGGATGGACAGAAAACACACTTGATATTGTGTTTAAGGAGGATCCTACTGATTCTGGCAGAAATAGAGCCAGCATAGGGCAGATATGCCACCTTCTTTGCTTCATCTTGGTCTTATTCAGGAACCTGTGGTATAGTGGCTGGTTGGAGTGCCCTCTCAATTTGTCTGTCCGTGTATCCATTCTTGGAGAAAACTGTTTTGAGATGTTCTATCTCTATAGGTAGAATCTCTTGGTCTGACACGGCCCATGCTCTGTGGACCAAAGTCTTCAGAACCCCATTCTTCTGTGCAGGGTGGTGACAGCTGCTGGCCTGCAGATATAAATCAGTGTGTGTTGGTTTTCGGTACACACTGTGGCCAATTGATCCATCTGCTTTCCTCTGGACTAGTACATCCGCTGGCGATTCTTCTCTAGTTCCATGGTGAGCTCGATATTAGGGTGGCATGAGTTAAGATGTTCGAGAAACTCATTGAGCCTGTCCATCCCATGTGGCCAGATCACGAAGGTGTCATCCAAATACCTAAAGAAGCATGTGGGTTTAAATGTGGCTGTCTTCAATGCCCTCTCCTCAAAACTCTCCATAAACATGTTGGCAACCACAGGGGACAGTGGGCTGCCCATGGCTGCACCTTCAGTTTGCTCGTAATATTGGTTTCTGTACAGGAAATACGTGGATGTCAGTGTATGACTGAACAGGTCCAACAGAGCACCGTCAAATTTCTCTGCAATCAGTTCTAGTGAGTCCTCCAGTGGGACCCTGGTGAACAGCGATACCACATCAAAACTAACCATGATGTCCGAATCTGTGATGTGCAGTTGCTTGAGGCGTTGCAGGAAATCTTCTGAGTTGCGGATGTGGTGAATAAATTTCCCCACATATGGAGACAGGAGACCTTTCAAGTGCCTGGCTGTTGTATACGTAGGTGCCCCAATATTACTGACAATTGGACGTAGGGGCACGCCCTCCTTGTGTATTTTAGGCAGACCATACAGTCTAGGTGGCACTGGCGCTTTTTCCCATAGTTGTCTTATGATCTTATCGGGCATCCCTGTTTCCTTCAAGAGAGCACTAGTCTTCTTGTCCAACTTGTCCGTGGGGTCACACTCCAGAATTCTGTATGCAGGGTCCTCCAGAAGTTTGCGTACTTTCTCATCATAATCCACCCGCTGCAAGATAACAGTGGAGTTCCCTTTGTCTGCTGGCAGTACCACAATGCTGTTGTCTTCCCGGAGTTTCTTGAGTGCAAGCCACTCCTCGGTTGTGATGTTCGATTACGGCGGCCTGGCCTTGGTGAGCGCCCTGCAGGTCTCTCGGCGGACTTCCTCTGCCACATTAGGTGTAAGTGTGGCTGCAACTTGCTCTACTGCACTGACGAAACCTGAAATGGGTACGTTTCTAGGGGTCGTAGCAAAGTTGAGACCCTTGCTGAGTACCTTTGACGAATCTGAGTGGCATACAGTTTGATGATACAACCTTACAGTGCGTGTCTCTTCCATCTGCTGTGCTTTCTTAATCATGCGGTCAAACTTTGCAGATTGGCAAGATGAGGCATTCCTTCTAGCACACTCAGCTAAAGACCAGGAGGCACGGTCTTTAGCTGAGTGTGCTAGAAGGAATGCCTCATCTTGCCAATCTGCAAAGTTTGACCACATGAGTAAGAAAGCACAGCAGATGGAAGAGACACGCACTGTGACGAATCTGAGTGGCATACAGTTTGATGATACAACCTTAAAGGTACTCAGCAAGGGTCTCAACTTTGCTACGACCCCTAGAAACGTACCCATTTCAGGTTTCGTCAGTGCAGTAGAGCAAGTTGCAGCCACACTTACACCTAATGAGGCAGAGGAAGTCCGCCGAGAGACCTGCAGAGCGCTCACCAAGGCCAGGCCGCCGTAATCGAACATCACAACCGAGGAGCGGCTTGCACTCAAGAAACTCCGGGAAGACAACAGCATTGTGGTACTGCCAGCAGACAAAGGGAACTCCACTGTTATCTTGCAGCGGGTGGATTATGATGAGAAAGTACGCAAACTTCTGGAGGACCCTGCATACAGAATTCTGGAGTGTGACCCCACGGACAAGTTGGACAAGAAGACTAGTGCTCTCTTGAAGGAAACAGGGATGCCCGATAAGATCATAAGACAACTATGGGAAAAAGCGCCAGTGCCACCTAGACTGTATGGTCTGCCTAAAATACACAAGGAGGGCGTGCCCCTACGTCCAATTGTCAGTAATATTGGGGCACCTACGTATACAACAGCCAGGCACTTGAAAGGTCTCCTGTCTCCATATGTGGGGAAATTTATTCACCACATCCGCAACTCAGAAGATTTCCTGCAACGCCTCAAGCAACTGCACATCACAGATTCGGACATCATGGTTAGTTTTGATGTGGTATCGCTGTTCACCAGGGTCCCACTGGAGGACTCACTAGAACTGATTGCAGAGAAATTTGACGGTGCTCTGTTGGACCTGTTCAGTCATACATTGACATCCACGTATTTCCTGTACAGAAACCAATATTACGAGCAAACTGAAGGTGCAGCCATGGGCAGCCCACTGTCCCCTGTGGTTGCCAACATGTTTATGGAGAGTTTTGAGGAGAGGGCATTGAAGACAGCCACATTTAAACCCACATGCTTCTTTAGGTATTTGGATGACACCTTCGTGATCTGGCCACATGGGATGGACAGGCTCAATGAGTTTCTCGAACATCTTAACTCATGCCACCCTAATATCGAGCTCACCATGGAACTAGAGAAGAATCGCCAGCTGCCATTTCTGGATGTACTAGTCCAGAGGAAAGCAGATGGATCAATTGGCCACAGTGTGTACCGAAAACCAACACACACTGATTTATATCTGCAGGCCAGCAGCTGTCACCACCCTGCACAGAAGAATGGGGTTCTGAAGACTTTGGTCCACAGAGCATGGGCCGTGTCAGACCAAGAGATTCTACCTATAGAGATAGAACATCTCAAAACAGTTTTCTCCAAGAATGGATACACGGACAGACAAATTGAGAGGGCACTCCAACCAGCCACTATACCACAGGTTCCTGAATAAGACCAAGATGAAGCAAAGAAGGTGGCATATCTGCCCTATGCTGGCTCTATTTCTGCCAGAATCAGTAGGATCCTCCGTAAACACAATATCAAGTGTGTTTTCTGTCCATCCAACAAGATCTGGGGACTGCTGGGGAGTGTCAAAGACGACCTGGGATTACGAAAACCAGGGATTTACAATATACCTTGTCAATGTGGCATGTCCTACATTGGCCAGACTACAAGAACTGTGGAGATCAGGTGCAAAGAACATCAGAGGCACACTAGATTAAGACAGGTGACTAAGTCAGCCATTGCTGAACCCTGTCTAGAACTAGATCATGCCATGAAGTATGAGGATATCAAGATTCTAGCACAAACACCCAGATTTTGGGACAGTGTTATAAGAGAATCGATAGAAATTAAAATGGCTGACGATCTTATGAACCGTGACACAGGGTACCAGCTAAGCAGAGCCTGGGATCCGGCTCTGGAATTGTTAAAGGAGCAACGGGGCCAGCTGCAACACTACACAAACAGAAGAACCAGAGACATGGAGATGGAAAACGAGCCCCTGACGGACTGCCAGGCGCACCAGACCGAAGATGGAACACCCAGAAGTGGGACTGGTGGGCGCGGACCGCAGAGGGAACACCTAGAACCGCAGCGGACGGAAAACGAAGCAGCAGCGGTCCAGCAGGTCGCAGGGAATGGGCACGGACCACAGAGGAAGCGCCTGCAGCCGTTGGTGGAGGGGGAAGGCCATAGGCATAAATACTGGACCAGGTCCACTCGAGGAGCAGTCTCAGGTAGCACCTGATGAAGGTTACGAGCTACGTGACCGAAATATCGTGCAAGGACGACGCTGATATCCGGCAGAACACCCGACAACCCAAGATGTCAGCTTACTACATATTTCATTGTGGATAATCACGTCCGTAACAGTTTGGTCTTTGGCTGCCCCAAAAGTACTGCCGACAACCTTGGGTTTGGGGACCGTAACAAAACGCGGGAAGCCTCAAGGCAAAAGTGGATAGAACCACACACACACACACATATTTGTCTGCAGAAAAGGTAAAACCCGTCTTCGCAGTCCATGCCTCTAATCGCTTTATCGTTAGCTGCAACTGCCGACTAGCAGTGACAAGACCGGAGGAAGAACAGAAAACAACAAAATCGTCCACAAACAAGGAGCAGTGGGCAGGACTCCGGATAGTGGACGTGATACTGTTAATGGCGGCGGCAAAGAGGGTGACACTTAAAACGCTTCCCTGAGGAACACCATTCTCCTGCACGTACAAATCAGATACCACATTACCAACCCGATATCGAAAGAGGCGGCGGGAAAGAAAGGACCGAATGAAGATGGGGAGATGGACACGAAGGCCCAGCTGATGGAGTTGATTGAGGATAAGGCGGCGCCAAGTAGTGTCATACACCTTATTAATGTCAAAAAATACACCTAGACAATGCTGGTTACGTAGGAAGGCCTCAAGCAGGGTCAAGTTGTCTATAGTTGAACGACATCTCCGAAAGCCACACAGAGTGGCTAAGGAGCTGCCTGGTCTCGAGCAGCCAAACCAGGCGACGGTTGACCATGCGTTCCAACGTCTTCCCGACACAGCTCGTCAAAGCAATACTCCGATAACTACTGGGATGCGTTCGGTCCTTTCCCGGTTTGAGGAGGGGAATCAAAATCGCCTCCCTCCACGAGTCAGGGAAGGTGCCGGATAACCGTATCATATTAAAACAATTCAGGAGAACTTTCTTGGATGGCAGCAGCAAGTGCTGCAGCAGGCTGTACCGGATTTGATCATGACTGGGCGCAGTATCACGAACCACAGACAGCGACGAATCCAGTTCCCACATTGTGAGGGGGCAGTTGTAGGGATCAGAATTCGGAGACTGGAAGTCCAAGTGTCCCCTCTCGATGACTGTGCGGTAGCAGCAGAAATCTGGATCACAGTTAATAGTGGTGGTAGATTCCGCAAAATGCATGGCCAGTGTCTGGGCAATGTCTCTCGGAGCCGTGAGGAGACATCCCTGATGCAGCAATGCCGTGACAGGTAGTTGGCTGCGTTTCCCGGAAATCCTCCTGATGGCTTCCCATGCTTTCGTAGAACTAGTGGAGTGGGAGATGGAGCTCGAGAACAATTGCCATGACCTTCGTTTGCTCTCTTTAATCACTTGCCGCGCCTTGGCCATTGCCACCCAAAAGGCCACAAGATTGTCAGCTGAGGGACGGCACTTGAAGCGGCACAGAGCTGCACGGCGGGCTCGGATGGCTGAGCGGCACTCAGTGGTCCACCAAGGGACAGGACGCCTCTCGAGATGACCTGAGGACCGTGGGATCGACAATTCAGCAGCATCGGAGATCACAGCTGTAACATGGTCGACCCATTCGTGGACGCTAGCACGATGTTCCAAAACAGTCAGATGGGTGAAAAGTGTCCAGTCAGCTCTGCAGAGGTGCCACCTGGGCGGCACTGGTATTGCCACAGCCTCATCCAGGAGGCGAATCCAAAGGGGAAAGTGGTCACTAGAATGGAGGTCAGCAGCAACCTCCCACAGAGCAGAATCCATGAGGGCTGGAGAGCAAAAGGAAAGGTCAATAGCTGACAACGACCCAGAAGCAGAACAGAAATGAGTGGGAGTACCAGAGGGGGGATGCACAGTTCTTCGGACGTCATGAGGCTTTCCAGAACGCGACCCCTGGGGCAAGTAGTCGTAGAGCCCCATAAGACATTATGAGCATTGAAGTCCCCCAGAAGGAGAAATGGGCGGGGGAGTTGGCTAATAAGGTCTGTGAGAGCCTCAGTCTATTGCAGCCTGAGGCGGTAAGTAAACGGAACAGATTGTGAGCCTCTGCCCCGCAAGAAGGTCAACTGCAACTGCTTGAAAGTCCGTAACGAGAGGGAGCTCAGATGAGTGATGCATGTCACAGACAAAAACCGGAACACCACCCTTTGCCCTTTCCCCCCATCAGATCATATTTTCGATATTCGGTATAGCCCCATAAAGAAGGAGCATCAGTGACCCGAAAATGTATCTCTTGGAGACATAAACACAAGGGGCACTCTCGGACAAGGAGTTATAATTCGGCCACATGCGTCCTGAACCCATTCAGGTTCCACTGTAACACGGGAGCTAGTGATCAGGCTGGCTGAACTTTCACCCTGCCTCTGTGCTTTGTAGGAGAGCCTGTACTGGCCGGAGATTTATTCCTGGGGCGAGGAAATCGCTCCCGGTCGACATCAATGTCCATCAGCTCCGATGACGACCCAAGGGAGATGTCAGACAGTACTATGGCCTCGTCATTGGACTGACCCTGACTAATCATCTCAGGTGGCAAAACCTTCACCTTCGGCGTCTTTGTCTTGGGGGGCTTAGAATGCAGAACCTTGTTAACAGTTGGAGCTTTACTCGCCAGGGCAGAAGGCGCCATATGGGGAGGAGCAAGAAGTACCCCAATGTCAGCAACCACAGCCTTGTGCTGCTGCGGTTGTTTTGCACCGTTGGACAAGTGCACTGGCAAACGCAGGTATTAGTGCTGACCCTAGCAACCTCCGTTTGTGTAGCAACAATGGCCAAGAAGCGAAAGATGTTGTAAACACAGGAGGCTGCATGGCCTTAAAGAGCTTCTTGCCCTCACCATAGGGGATGCGCTTAGATGTTTTGATCTCCTGTATCTTCCTGTCTGGAGCCGGGTCTGCCCCATCTATCTCGAGGAACGGGTGACTCCCAGGCGATGAACAATCGGCTCCTTTATGGGCAGGCTGACCACATTTACCACATCCCATTGCACCCCAGCGTAGTATGCCCAAAGCACTGACATTTAAAACAGCGCATTGGGTTGGGGAAATATGGACGTACCGGCAAATGTAAGAAACCCGCTTTAACATGCTCTGGGAGTCTCGGGCAACTGAACATGAGAATAAACGAGTCGGATTTGACTAGGTCCCCATCGACTCGTTTCATAATATGCTGCACGTCAACAATGCCTTCGTCAGCCCACTCAGACTTCAGCTCGTGACATGTAGGGACTTGATGGATATCCCCAAAGACGACACCCTTACTATAGTTCAAAGTGGAGAGTACGCTGTGGAGACAGAGCTCCACTCCAGGACAGGTTGCTTTCCGAATAGAAGCAACTTGACGGGAACTAGAAGTCTCAACTAACAGAGTCCCATTGCGCAGTCACTTCACAGATTTCAGTTTTCCTACAATTCCCTCAAGACCCTTGTGGATGTAAAAGGGAGAAACCCTCTCAAAGCTACCCTCCTTCCGTTTGCCAATCAAAAACACATTCTGGTTATCAGCATGTGCTCTGTTACGACAGTTTCATAAATCTCTAGTAACACCAGGCGCTGGAGGACTCACAGCACGAAGTCGCTTTTTCGATGGGGTGTGTTTTCCTACCAGTGGCCCACCCAATCCACTGGTAGGGGGAAACGTAGAGGTCGAAGGGTCCATTGCGGTCCCACGAGCAGCTAGGGAACTAAAGGTCCGCTCAGACAGAGCCCCGCGTGCCTGAGTAAGCCTTATACAACTGGGGTGCGGCAGGTGCCCCAGAGGTTGCCCGCTTGCGACTGTTCCACCCCAACAGCCATACATCTTATAGGCGCGCAGCACGCCTTAAGATCGAGGGTTTTTTTATAGAGGTTGACCTTCCTCGCAATCCAAGCGGTCAAGCCAAGATTACCATTCCCCGCAGCACACAAGATTCCACCACCGCGCCATACGGTGGTCGCTGAAGCATGTCCGGGGGTTACGGTGGCTGGAGACTGGCGGCGCTGACCAGTCCCCAGCTCAGGACCCCGGGGTCGCCAAGCTCGTACTCAGCAAATGAATGCTGAGCCCCTGGGGGCTGGAATTAATACAGGATCCCCATGCCATTAAAGCAGACGTTCAGAAATTAAAACCACACGTAAAATGCAAAAACAAATTAAAGCTTCTGACACTAAAAATTACGACCAGGTAAAAGCACTGATTGAAAAATTTGATGAATTGGCCAGTCGTATTGACGTTATCGAAAATAACAATGACACATCACACGATACGTCAACAGTTTCGTTGACCTTTCATCAACAATAACAGTGGTTGAAACGGCCGTTTTATTTACCCAGGGATAACGATTTTACAATGTGATGCAGCTCCGTAGCCAGAAAACTTTCACATTACCAACTTTTGTTATGTTGTTAGCTGTATTATTCGTGTGCCTGTGTGCATGTGTGTTGATGTGTTGTCTTTGTTGGTAATGTCTGCAGCGATGTGAAGACTCGCGTCGCTGTCTTCAGATGTGTATTTCTTAATGGACAGTATTTTGTACGAATGTTAGTACTTGGCTATTTTAACATGTATTAGATATTTTCACTGGAGTAAGATTTCTGGTTACGTTCTGCATGTTTCAGTAAGTCTAACGTATGTATTGATATGCCCGCTAAACCCGCTGGGCAGAACAGGTGATTGTGGAAAAGGGCTAAATAAGGTGTCGGTCAGTTTCACTTCAAAATTGTAATTTATTGTAATTTAATAACACCTTTAAACCAAAACGGCACATTTTAATCGTTCTTGCCGTCCTTTTACCTCCCCTGAATTGCGTCTGAGGGACACCATTCTTCCTTTTAGCGACACTGTAACGTTCCTGGGCCTCACTTTTGATTCCAAGTTGTCGTGGTTGCTGATGTGTCGACAGAAGTGCCGACACAGTGTTATTTTGAGGGGGCCGATAGGCACGCTATCTAACGCAGACGGGCGTGAATTCTGGAACAGGATAACTATTGAATGGTAGCAAGAAAAGTACGTAGCTGCTTTATACTTAACTTTATTCGTTGATGAATACAGCGTTCTTCTGGAGACATTTATACTATAACTCTCGAAGTAGGTAAGGCTAATGGCGCCTTGCTAGGTCGTAGCCATGGACTTAGCAGAAGGCTATTCTAACTGTCTCTCGGCAAATGAGAGGAAGGCTTCGTCCGTATTGTCGCTAGCAATGTCGTCGTACAACTGGGGCGAGTGCTCGTCCGTATCACGAGACCTGCCTTGTGGTGGCGCTAGGTCTGCGATCACACAGTGGCGACACGCGGGTCCGACATGTACTAAATGAACCGCGGCCGATTTAAGCTACCACCTAGCAAGTGTGGTGTCTGGCGGTGACACCACATTCCTCCCCCGCAAATCGGCGAACAGTCGTGTGATAAGGCTTCTGCCCGCCGTGGGGAGGACCCCATGTTGACGTATGCGATGAGGTGGGGAGCCTAACAACAGGCGAGGCTGTGCCACCCGCACCCGGCCATTCGGTCCGAGGGGAGCTAGGAAACGCCTGAAAACCTAGTCCAGGGTGCACGTCAACATGCGGTGTATGCGCCCGTAAAGAGACAGGAGGGCCGAAGGGTCGACCTCCATTGCATCTGGGTAGCCGACGCGCGATGACGTCATGTGGTCCGGAGCGGGCAAGAGGTCCATGGCGGAGGACGGCTGGTCACGGGAAGCGATCGTCGGCGCGTGACCCAGGGAAGCGCTTGGCGGCTGCAGCGAAGCGTCGAATGCGGGCGGCGCCGGCGGGAGAACAGGCGGCGGCGGCGGCGGCGGCGGCGGCGGCGGCTGCTGCGGTGGCGCGTCGCCATGGGGCAAAATGGAAGGCATCGTCGGTAACACCTGGGGATGAGGCGAGCCAGTAGATGGGTCCCCAGGGCGCTGACCGGACGGCACCGTCGCTGAAAGCAGACGGGGAGCGGCAGAACCCGTGCGACGACAGAGGCGCAGCTGATTGAGATGCCGACGCACCTCACCAGTGGCCCCCAAAACCAAATACATCGCGCGGCCGAGGCAGCGAAGAATGCGCCCTGCGAGCCAACGCCGTGAACCTCGATAGTTGCGATAAAATACAACGTCGCCTGGAGCAAAAGCAGGAGTCTGCCGCTGCACAGGAACCTGATGCGGCGGATGCAGCAAAGACATCAAGGTCCGATGAGGACGACCGTGGAGCAACTCAGCCGGCGAGCGACCATCTCGGGGCTGAGAGCGATACGATGACAAAAAGAGCAACAACGCGTCCTCCCGAGAATGCGACTCTTTCAATTTCAACATCTGTGACTTGAAAGTCCGGACCAATCGTTCAGCGGCACCGTTTGACTGAGGCGAAAATGGCGCGGATGTCAGATGTTGAATACCATTGGCCTGGCAGAATGACTGAAAGTCTGCGGACATGAATTGTGGGCCATTGTCGGAAACAATAGTCTGCGGAAGACCTTCAATGCAAAAGATAGCAGACAACGCTTGGATGGTGGCAGAGGACGTCGTGGAAGACATCCGGACAACAAAAGAAAAATTACTGAAGGCATCTACCAGAACCAACCATCGAGCATTCCAGAATGGACCAGCAAAATCAATGTGCAAGCGTTGCCAAGGGGAAGTGGCTTTTGGCCATGCAAAGACTTTCCGCGGCGGTGCGGATTGTTGTTCGGCACACGCCATGCAAGAAGAACACATATTCGTAATCGCAGCATCGATTCCGAACCAAGTACAGTGCTGACGAGCAAGTTGTTTCGTTCTCACTATACCCCAATGTCCTTGGTGAAGAAGCCGTAAAACAGAGGACTGTAACGAACGTGGGACCACGACTCTGGACTGATCATTATCAGAACGCAACAACAAAACACCACGTCGAACAAAAAGTCTCTCCTTGTGAGCAAAAAATCGGCGAACCAACAGATCCTCGATCCGCGACTTTGACAAAGGCCATTGCGTAGCAACAAAACGCAAAACAGTAGCAAGGACAGAGTCAGCAGCTGTGGCGGTAGCTACACGACGAAAATCAATCGGAAACGATTCGACCACTTCATCCGTTGCCAAATCAATGAACATGCAAGCAAGTTTGGAAGAATCGAATGCTTGATCCTCAGCAACAGGCAAACGGGACAACGCATCAGCGTTGCCGTGCTGAGCAGTGGACCGATACAAGATATCGTAGCGGTACTGCGAGAGGAAAATAGACCAGCGAATGAATTTCTGCGCTGTACGCGGAGGTACAGGCTTGTTCGGATGAAAAAGCGATGTCAAAGGTTTGTGGTCTGTGATGATGGTAAAGTGACGACCATACAAGAAATCATGGAACTTAGTAACACCAAACACGAGAGCCAAAGCTTCTTTCTCTATCTGTGAGTAATTTCTTCGCGCAGACGAGAGCAATTTGGACGCAAAGGCAATAGGGCGATCATGCGAGCCAACTTTGTGCGCAAGCACAGCACCGATCCCGAAATCCGATGCATCTACCATCAACAAAAGGGGTTTCTGGGGATCGAAAGGCGTGAGGCAAGTTTTAGAAAGTAACGCCGATTTCAAGTGGCGAAAGGCGCGTTCGCATTCCGTCGTCCCGAGAAACGGAACACCTGTACGGCGTAAGCGATGAAGCGGAGCTGAAATGGAAGAGGCATTGCGCACATTCACTTACACCTTGTGATGCTATATCCTTTAACGGTCGTGCAACCGCATCACGCAATGCGTGGGGAACATTGCGCGCTCGGAAAAAGTTCGGTTGCGCGTTGAGTTTCAGTTCCAAATGTGCTTCATAGTTTTTAGCGCAACCTAAGCCCGGTGCAAAAATGTCTGCAAATTCGTCACATAACCTAGAAACACTGTCTGAAGGCACAGTTTGATTCACTGATAGGACCTGATTTACAATAGACATGTTAAACAACTGAAATAAATCTAAACCAAACAAGTTCACTGCTGTAGAAGAACGAAGAACGTAAAATGACACAAGTTTTGTTTGTCCCTTGTATGTGGCAAGAAGGCTGCACTGTCCTAACACAGGGATGAGCTGTCCTGAATAGCTTTTTAGCGTAACATTTGTGGCACGCAACGGAGGTGCGCCCAGTTGTTTGTACGTGTCGTGATTGAGCAATGAAACTGCAGCTCCGGTATCGAGCGGGAATGGTATGACCTTTCCATTAAAGTCCAAATCTACAAAAAGTTTATTGTCCTGCTGACGACAAGAGCGACTGTTTTGGGCAATGTGAACAGACACTGGTACAGAATCACTTGCTAATTGACGTGATTTCCGGCGACGTCGACACACAGTTTTTGTGGGACGAACACAGTCACTGTTAGAGAAAGTGGCACTGGACGAAGCAGAATTAACTACATGAATATCCATGGGCGAAGGTCCACAAGCTTGAGTGTCCGTGGTTCGATTCCGGCGCGAGGCAAAGGGCCTGGAATGATTGTGATTGTCTGATCTGAGCTTTTTCTGGCAAACACTTTGAACATGTCCTTTCCTATTGCAGAAAAAGCAAATAGCTTGGCGTGATGGGCAATGTTCACGCGAATGTCTAGTAGCACACCGCGGGCATGATTTCACTGCATTTGTGGGCTGGTGCGGCACACCTGGTTTAGAGCGCGGCGGCAGCTGCGTTTGTTTGCGCGAGGGCAGTTGACCGGGCCGCGCAGCTCGCCCGGCAGGCCGGTTAATGTTACACACTGCTGGCGAAGTTTCAAAAGATTCCTGAGCACAGTCAAGTGTGTCTTGTCTATGTAATATGTCTATCACTTGTTGAAGGGAGGGATTAACTAGTTTCAAAATGTGCTCCCGTATGCGAACATCAGAAACGTTCTGTGCAATTGCATCACGTACCATTGTATCTGAATAAGAAAGGCCACAGTCACAGTCAAAGGCACAGTCCCTAGTAAGTCCTTGCAATGTTGCTACCCACTCCCTATTAGTTTGACCGGCCGTACGTTTTGTACGAAAAAACGTATACCGTTTTGCAACCACATTAACTGTTACTTTGAAATAGGCATCTAAAGCAGACAAAATTTCCTCATAGGACAGAGTTGCTACGTCGCGTCGGGGAAACAATTTCACTATCACACGGTAGGTGGACACACCGACACACGAAAGCAAAAACGGCTGCCGCTCATTACCTTGAATTCTGTAGGCGGCTAGATGGAAGCCGAACTGTCGGGACCATTCTGTCCACGATTCGTGCGCCGCATCAAAACTGCGAAACGGCGGTGCAACAGCATGTTGTGGCTGCGGTAGCGGTGAAGCGGCGGCTGCCGCATCGGTGTGAATGGCACGTTGAACCTGGACGAGCTGTCCAAGGGCATCCAATAACGCCTGCGTCTGCTGATTCTGCAAGCGATAAAATTCGGACAGTACATCTGGAGATTGTGGCGAAGCCATGACACAAATAAATCAGAGCAAAGCAATGAGTAAGAACACGATCCTTTAAGCCTCGTCGCCAGATGATGTGTCGACAGAAGTGCCGACACAGTGTTATTTTGAGGGGGCCGATAGGCACGCTATCTAACGCAGACGGGCGTGAATTCTGGAACAGGATAACTATTGAATGGTAGCAAGAAAAGTACGTAGCTGCTTTATACTTAACTTTATTCGTTGATGAATACAGCGTTCTTCTGGAGACATTTATACTATAACTCTCAAAGTAGGTAAGGCTAATGGCGCCTTGCTAGGTCGTAGCCATGGACTTAGCAGAAGGTTATTCTAACTGTCTCTCGGCAAATGAGAGGAAGGCTTCGTCCGTATTGTCGCTAGCAATGTCGTCGTACAACTGGGGCGAGTGCTCGTCCGTATCACGAGACCTGCCTTGTGGTGGCGCTAGGTCTGCGATCACACAGTGGCGACACGCGGGTCCGACATGTACTAAATGAACCGCGGCCGATTTAAGCTACCACCTAGCAAGTGTGGTGTCTGGCGGTGACACCACAGTTGCCGCACCTTAAAGACCAAAATATTCAGTGCCTTCAGGGCCCACACCTTGAAGTGTTTGAGCCATCGGTCCTGGGGAGCAGATCGGGCGCGTCTGCTGCAGTTTTGTAGAGCTTTCGTCCAATCGCATCTTGACTATGGATGCACCATGTATGGGTCAGCGAGGCCTTCGTATCTGAAGATTCTTGACGCAGTACACCATGAGGATATAAGGCTGGCCACTGGTGCCTTCCATACCAGTCCAATCCCCAGCCTGTGTGCTGAGACAGGGGAATCGCCGCTCGCCATCTGGCGGAAACTCGTCATAGTGCGACGGGTGTGTCAATTCCTTGCCTGTCCTACCTCCCCTGCGTACCCTACCATTGTCCGACCGCCTATAGAACGTCTCTTTCTCCAGTCGTCCCAAGGCAATGAGACCATTTGGGATTCGTGCCAAGCATTTGCTTGAGTCCCTTGGAGTGGAGCGTGTGGCACCCCAACTCCAGGGTTTAACCCGCCTGCCTCCCTGGTTGCTCCAGTGGCCCAGCGTCCTTTTAGTCTTGTCAGAGTACCTGAGGAGCTGCACTACTGCGTTTTTTACCTCCTTATTTTACGATATTTTAAACCAGCATCCCGACAATGTACCAGTATTTACGGATGGCTCTAAACAGGTGGACTCTGTTGGTTGTGCTGTTGTTTCCCCTGATCGAGTCGTCAAGTTACGGCTTCCTGCGGCGTTTACCATCTTTGATGCCGAATTGTTTGCGATCTTGCGGGCATTGGAGCAGATGAGATGTATTCTCAGTCTTAAGTTTATCATTTGTTCCGACTCTGAGTGCCCTTCAGACCATGCAACACTTGTACCCAGCGGATACGGTCGTCCAGAACATCCATGATGCCCTACTCCACCTGCCACGGCAGGGGAAGGTGGTTTCCTTCTGCTGGGTGCCGGGGCACGTGGGTATTAGGGGAAACGAACTGGCGGATGTGGCTGCCAAAGATGCACGTTTCCTCCCTCACATTGTTGAATGTGCCGTCCCCCTCCATGCTGTTACCTACCTTTTGCGTTTTCGTGTTATGCGTCAATGGAAGAGGAGTGGCTGGCAGTCGGTGAAAATAAGCTGCGTCTGGTCAAGGCCACAACACGGCCATGGCGGAGGTCCTATCAGTCCTGAAGGCGGGATGAGGTTCTCCTCACTTGCGTCCGCATCGGGCACAGTCCCTTAACGCATGGTTTTTTACTCCGGCGCGAGAACCCCCCAATCTGCAGTGCTTGTGGCGTCCAGACTACTGTCCGCCACATTTTACTTGACTGTCTTTTATTCTCTGACCAGAGGGCGGTGGTTTCCTTGCCACCGGATTTGCCCTCTATTTTGCAAGACGGCGCAACGACTGTGGTTAAGGTCTTACGGTTTTGTGTCCTGTCCAATTTGTTGCCTCGGATTTTAGGGAGAGGATTTTAATGTGCTGCTGGGTGACTGGCTTACCCAGGGTTTAGGTAAGAGGTCCGCCAGTCACGTTTACCTACTTGTTTCGCTTCGATTTCTGTTCTCTTTTCCTTGTGTTTCCTTTCCTTTTTTAGTGCGTTTCTTCTCCTCTTGTTATGCCTCTGTATGTGAGGATTTGGATCTGCGTTAGGTCTGTGTCTTTTAGCCATTCTCCTTGTTTGCTGTCCATCTTCGTCCCTTCACCGCATGTGTTCCCAAAGTCTGAATATTAGTGTGTGTTTTTGTTTTTAGAGCGGAGATTTCACTACGCAATTCAGTGTTCAACTGTTTGATACTATTGATTTCGTCTGATACTGTAGCAATATTGGTGTCCACGTATGTTTTTGCTTTCGTAAACAATTACTACACATAAACAGGAAGATATGTGTAAGTTGTTTCCATGACTTGTTTCTTTATTAAGTTCCGTTCCTGTATGAATTTATGGCAACGCGTTTCGCTGTTTTGTAGGTGGTGATTAAAACGTTCGTCAATTTGGCTGCTCTGTTGTTCAAATTTCTTGTCGATTTTCGTATCCAGAGTGCGTGAACGTTCTGCTGACATTAATTTAAACTCGTCGAGTAACTGTGTTGCGTTTTCTGAACATTGTTTAGCGACTGCACTGATTTCATCTCGAAGTATTTTTGTTGTGGCCGCATGTGTATTGCATATCTCTTCACTGCTATTCCTGGCGCAGGCCTTAATCTCCTCACGTAATTGTTTTTTAGTTTCATTAAATTGCTCAGCAACGGCTGTAATCTGTTCAGTAAGTTCAATAGAGGTGTTAAGTTTTTCATTGATTTGTATGGAGTTTTCATTGATTTGTATGGAGTTTTCATTGATTTGTTTGGAGTTTTCATTGATTTGTTTGGAGTTTTCATTGATTTGTTTGGAGTTTTCATTGATTTGTTTGGAGTTTTCATTGATTTGTTTGGAGTTTTCATTGATTTGTTTGGAGTTTTCATTGATTTGTTTGGAGTTTTCATTGATTTGTTTGGAGTTTTCATTGATTTGTTTGGAGTTTTCATTGATTTGTTTGGAGTTTTCATTGATTTGTTTGGAGTTTTCATTGATTTGTTTGGAGTTTTCATTGATTTGTTTGGAGTTTTCATTGATTTGTTTGGAGTTTTCATTGATTTGTTTGGAGTTTTCATTGATTTGTTTGGAGTTTTCATTGATTCGTTTGGAGTTTTGATTGATTCGTTTGGAGTTTTGATTGATTCGTTTGGAGTTTTGATTGATTCGTTTGGAGTTTTGATTGATTCGTTTGGAGTTTTCATTGATTCGTTTGGAGCTTTCATTGATTCGTTTGGAGTTTTCATTGATTTGTTTGGAGTTTTCATTGATTTGTTTGGAGTTTTCATTGATTTGTTTGGAGTTTTCATTGATTAGTTTGGAGTTTTGATTGATTAGTTTGGAGTTTTGATTGATTAGTTTGGAGTTTTGATTGATTAGTTTGGAGTTTTGATTGATTTGTTTGGAGTTTTGATTGATTTGTTTGGAGTTTTGATTGATTTGTTTGGAGTCTTCATTGATTTGTTTGGAGTCTTCATTGATTTGTTTGATCGACCTGTCGTGCTTTTCATTTGACTGTTTAAAATTGTTGTCGTGCTTTTCATTAAGTTGTAGCAATAATGCCACAACTTTATCCATGCCAAAATTAGCGACTCCTCTCTGTGTTGTGTGATGGTGTATCTACATTTGTGACGTTTTTTGTAACCATTTGGTTCAAAATGGTTCAAATGGCTCTGAGCAATATGGGACTTGACATCTATGGTCATCAGTCCCCTAGAACTTAGAACTACTTAATGCTAACTAACCTAAGGTCATCACACAACACGCAGTCATCACGAGGCAGAGAAAATCCCTGACACCGCCGGGAATCGAACCCGGGAACCCGGGCGCGGGAAGCGAGAACGCTAACCATTTGGTCATGGCCTGTTTCATGAAAAGGATCGCTAATTAGATGTGCACTGTTGGTCACTACATCGGAATCAAATAAATCTAACATTTTTAGTACAGTGTTCATCCTTGTTAGAAACATTTATCTGTTCACTGTGTAAATTTTACAAATCAGGTGTGTCAAACTGGGCAGCGTTCATTGTAGCGGAACGTGCCACGTCATCAATTGTCGTAAATTTACTGTGGACATAATTGAATTTGTTTGCTCATCACTTAAATTAGAATCATTACTGGTGGTCGGCACGCACTGATTATCTGTAATTGTAGGATTATCATTAAGACACCGAGTGTCGCTAGTATTACCAGTCAAATTACTCAAGTCGGCTTTTTTACTCATTACTCATTGCGCATAGCGATGTACTGTTAGCAGTTTTTCGCGGCATTTTCACAAGTCAAAGGTAGGCACAAAACAAACAAAGGCAAAGCAAAATGGAACAAATACAATAACAACAAAGAGCAATAAATTGCCGATGATCTGTGAAAGAAGGAGTGACAAATTAGTAAATGCGTTGCGCCAAATGCCAACTACATTTAACATTAGGTAAATAAGATCAGATATATAACGGACTACTTCTCAGAAATTTACACAAAAAAGAAAGAATAAGAAGAAAATGATCCTGGCCGGCTGTCGACAAGTGTAACCTACCAACAGTTTACTTCCGTAACCTCGCAATAATAATATGACAAACTTCTCAATAAAATTGTGGCTCACATATAACCTTTCAATAATGAACTGACTGGTAAATTTTGGACGTCAGCAGTGCTGCGTCATGGCCCTGAAAGATCATTCTGAACAAACTGAAAATTCTTACCTCAATGAAGTCGCCAGATAACGCAAACATATCTGCTCCTATAAGAAATTTTTCTGGCACAGCCCAGTGCAATGCTGGACAATAGATTTGTCATGTATTAAAAGAAACAACTGATTTTTCTTTACGATAATAGGGATGACCATGGATAGGAGAAATTAGTAAAACCTTTAAATTCAGATGAATGATTGTCAAAAGTTATCTTAATAATAATCTTTCTTATAAAGACTTTAAAAAAAAATTACATGGGACTTGATATAACAATAGTACAAAATCAGTTGTTACAAATTACATATGCGCACGGCTATAAATAGTAATTTTTGGTTTTACCTAATACTACATAGCTCAGGCACCGCCATCGCTCTCTACGACCGGCCCCCGCAACTCCACACAAGTGTTATATGTGAGCCATACGCTCGACAACTGCTCTCTGTGAGCGATCTCACCCAACCGCCCGACTGCGAGTTACCACCATTACTGCCCACTGCTCCTGCTGCAACCGACACTGCTCTCTGGTCTGCGATTCTATTGTAGCTTACATATCGCAGGCAGCGCGTGAGCAATCCATCGAAATTACATCTGCTCGAGTGCGCTAGCAATAAATTCTTACATGTTTCTTTCTTTTTTTTTTTCTTTGTGACGATATATTTAAATGAAATTATCAATCCCCCACCTACACAGGGCGAGACAGACTCTCATTATTGGTTTCGTAAACGCTGGTATGATATAGCATTGCATTGGTAAAAGGGGACCTGTCATAGTGTACAAAACAGCTACGTTCTCTTGAATTGTAGTTTGTTGTTGTCGAAAGTAAAATGATAGCTGATTTACAAACGTCAGAAAAAACGCAGTCATGCACGTGAAATAACATTAGAGAATACAATCTTTCATGCCGCTGGCTCAGACACTGAACGCAAGGGACGCTCTCAGGTCGTGTAATTTGTTCAACAAGCTGGAAGAAATTGCTTAATATAGATTTTTTTTTTCTTTTTGGAGTTAAAATTCTCGCTTTTTCTTTACTTTACTTCCAAATAACAAGGACATTCTGTGGTAATTGACTCTTTTGATACGAGACCTACCAAAGATTTTTTCCTGATCTCACACAGGATGTGCTAATCATTTGTGATCGGTGGTGGTACACTTCCCTGGACGTCACAAAATGAGATGGAGTGCAGTCGAACGGTAAAACTATTTCGGTTTTGCTCATGAAGAAAAAAGAAAAAAAAACTTTGCCTGTTTTCGTGGAAGGACATTTATTATCGTTGTAAATGTGTTTTCCTTTTCTTAATACATACTGGATAGTAGATGCGTTGATGTCAAATGAAAGTCTTTTCCATCACAGAACGAGAGGCCTATTGGAGGCGTTGGGGGCCTTTCTGGTGTGCATCAGGTCGCCACACTCAGGTGCACTCCCTAACCACTAGGGGCACCTGTGTCGCTACAATTCAGATGAACAAGTTGCACCTGAGGCGACCGTTCTTTTACCTCCTGTTTAGTTGACTATACACACCACTGTGTTGGCTTTTGAGCATCGCCTTTAAGTGGCGACCTGATGGTGGAAAGCCGAATGTGTACAGCGGTCTATCCATGCTGCGAGGTGGTAGCAGAGCAAAATGGTTTAAATGGCTGTGAGCACTGCCGTACTTAACTTCTGAGATCATCAGTCCCCTAGAACTTATAACTACTTAAACCTAACTAACCTAAGGACAGCACACAAATCCATGCCCGAGGCAGAATTCGAACCTGCGACCGTAGCGGTCGCGCGGTTCCAGACTGTAGCGCCTAGAAGCGCTCGGCCACCCCGGCCGGCCGGCTAGGCAGAGCAGCTCACTGTTTCAAGAAGCCTGTGTCCCCACCGTAGATGGATGGATGGAGGGAGGAAGAGGGCCTTGATTTTCGGCAGTTTGTGAACGCCTGTCGAGGAGAACGCATGTTAAACTACCGCCCCATTTGCAGTCTTTTAGGACGGCGATATTCCCCAGACCATGTGCCGCATTATAACCGGTTCATTAGGAATGCTGGTTTTTTCACAATTTCGAAGTATAATTAAAACTGACACATTTTTTTCCATCAGTTGTGGTATCATGTACTGACGTTGTTACCTGGGTTGTAGGTGGTTTTTGAGCAGCCGTCGATAGCGAACTCCGACGGCAAACAACGATAGATACTTTAAAAAGTGCATTACATGTCAGCATAAACTCCTCTCTGCCCAACACAAGCACCTCATCAGTTGAACATTATTCTTTTTGGCAGGAACAAAGATAGTACATCCCTGCCTTTTTCCTGCCAGCTTGTGGGTGTAGGGTTCAGTCTGAGTGTGTCTGTCGCTAGTTTCAAATGGCATTGCGAATTTTTTCCCCAGCATCATAGCACCAGTTGTATGGCATCGTCAGTTTTATTGCGCTTTTACGCAGTCGTTGAGTAGCGCCATGCATATACTTGTGTAATTAGGCCCGAATTTGACACACAGACCCATCATAATTACGTAATTATCACAGTTTTCCTACCAAAATAAATAAACTTCACTAACCTCTCACGCAAGTGGACAGATTCCAAGTTTTAGGAGGATGCAATTGGTCTTTCCATCCAGTAGAATGATGGTTTGTGTCCTGGAAAGGGCACCGCCGTTTTTAGTTTCCCATCAATTCCAAGCCCCTCTGGTGGTATAATTGTGTTGGGGGTGCGATTGGGCTTTGAATCCAGGAGCACCAGGGCTCGAGTCCCAGAAAGGCCACCGTCAATTTTAATTTCCCGCCAATTCGCGGCTGGAGTGTTGAGTGGGATGTCAGCACAGCCCTGGGACAGACAAATTCCCGCCAAAATCAAAATTTCCATCAAAATTCGAAATTCCCGCCAAAATTGAAAATTTCCGGCTATAGTGTAGGTTATGGGAGAAAGGAGAGGGGGAGGGGGCTGGGGCACACGTGCAGGCTCAGATAAATGCGTGACACCATCTCGGGTGGGGATGGGGATGGGGATGGGGATGGGCATGGCCGGGGAAGGGGTATGGTGGAGGTGGGAGGGGGCCGTATTAATCAATTTAATTAAATTTCGTCTGAATTTGTACCAAAATTGTGCTTCTAACACCACTAGCCTACTACTTTTGATTCAGGTCGAACGTGGAAACATGAACGTACTGAGATGGAAATCTTTGGACAAGGTACTCTCATTGGTCAACGTTATTGTGCCACTTCACTGTATGTACACATTCCCCATTGGCGTCTTTTCATTGATGCATTTTTTAGGGATGACAATGCGGTACCGTAATGAACTGCGCAAGTGGATTAGCTCCTAGATCGACATCGACCACAGCCTCCCAGGGTGGAAATTTTGACTGAGGTAGCATCGGTAGTGAAAAGCTACGTTGTGTTATTGGGCAAAATATTTACTTCAGAGTTTTTTGTATTGGTTTCACAAGTTCACAATTCAAACATTATGTATTCCTTCGAGTAACTCTTCATGAGCAGAAGTAAAACTTCACCTGCAAGAGTTATAAACCTCTTCTCTACATCTCTGTGCCCTCATATTGCTTTTAAGGAAATACTTCAGGCTCCTACCTTCCAAACTTTACAGAAGGTTCGCAGGAGAGCTTCTGTAAAGTTTGGAAAGTAGGAGACGTGATACTGGCAGAAGTAAAGCTGTGAGGACGGGGCGAGAGTCATGATTAGGTAGCTCAGTTGGTAGAGCACTTGTCCGAGAAAGGCAAAGGTCCCGAGTTCGAGTCTCGGTCCGGCACACAGTTTTAATCTGCCAAGAAGTTTCATATCAGCGCACACTCCGCTGCATAGTGAAAATCTCATTGTGGAATTTAATATATGTTTGTAAAAACATGGACTTACTGAAGAAAATAAAATCTAATGATTCACTGAAGTGGTCCAATGAGGCCATAAAATAAAATAAATAAATATGTACATGAGCTTCTTCTACCAACCATCAAGATCATTTAGCTGTAAAACTCTGAATTTTTGTACAATCAAATCTAAAATAACACAAACTTTGCTTACCCTGTGTAACAGACAGCTGTTAACCATTTGTTTGAAACATTTGATACTAGCAGATGGAGTACAAAAAGAGTCATATTGTTCTAAATACACTCCTGGAAATGGAAAAAAGAACACATTGACACCGGTGTGTCAGACCCACCATACTTGCTCCGGACACTGCGAGAGGGCTGTACAAGCAATGATCACACGCACGGCACAGCGGACACACCAGGAACCGCGGTGTTGGCCGTCGAATGGCGCTAGCTGCGCAGCATTTGTGCACCGCCGCCGTCAGTGTCAGCCAGTTTGCCGTGGCATACGGAGCTCCATCGCAGTCTTTAACACTGGTAGCATGCCGCGACAGCGTGGACGTGAACCGTATGTGCAGTTGACGGACTTTGAGCGAGGGCGTATAGTGGGCATGCGGGAGGCCGGGTGGACGTACCGCCGAATTGCTCAACACGTGGGGCGTGAGGTCTCCACAGTACATCGATGTTGTCGCCAGTGGTCGGCGGAAGGTGCACGTGCCCGTCGACCTGGGACCGGACCGCAGCGACGCACGGATGCACGCCAAGACCGTAGGATCCTACGCAGTGCCGTAGGTGAACGCACCGCCACTTCCCAGCAAATCAGGGACACTGTTGCTCCTGGGGTATCGGCGAAGACCATTCGCAACCGTCTCCATGACGCTGGGCTACGGTCCCGCACACCGTTAGGCCGTCTTCCGCTCACGCCCCAACATCGTGCAGCCCGCCTCCAGTGGTGTCGCGACAGGCGTGAATGGAGGGACGAATGGAGACGTGTCGTCTTCAGCGATGAGAGTCGCTTCTGCCTTGGTGCCAATGATGGTCGTATGCGTGTTTGGCGCCGTGCAGGTGAGCGCCACAATCAGGACTGCATACGACCGAGGCACACAGGGCCAACACCCGGCATCATGGTGTGGGGAGCGATCTCCTACACTGGCCGTACACCACTGGTGATCGTCGAGGGGACACTGAATAGTGCACGGTACATCCAAGCCGTCATCGAACCCATCGTTCTACCATTCCTAGACCGGCAAGGGAACTTGCTGTTCCAACAGGACAATGCACGTCCGCATGTATCCCGTGCCACCCAACGTGCTCTAGAAGGTGTAAGTCAACTACCCTGGCCAGCAAGATCTCCGGATCTGTCCCCCATTGAGCATGTTTGGGACTGGATGAAGCGTCATCTCACGCGGTCTGCACGTCCAGCACGAACGCTGGTCCAACTGAGGCGCCAGGTGGAAATGGCATGGCAAGCCGTTCCACAGGACTACATCCAGCATCTCTACGATCGTCTCCATGGGAGAATAGCAGCCTGCATTGCTGCGAAAGGTGGATATACACTGTACCAGTGCCGACATTGTGCATGCTCTGTTGCCTGTGTCTATGTGCCTGCGGTTCTGTCGGTGTGATCATGTGATGTATCTGCCCCCAGGAATGTGTCAATAAAGTTTCCCCTTCCTGGGACAATGAATTCACTGTGTTCTTATTTCAATTTCCAGGAGTGTAGAAGGGCCTGCGTTCTCTAACGTTCTTCATACTCATGTATTCATCATCGAAGTGCGAACGCGGGGATTCCGTGAGCTGGGGTACGTACTTCGTAACATCCTTTGACATGGTGTGGCGTTTCCTGGCGTTTTTTTATTTTTTTATTTTTTTTCCCGTGAATACACTTGAAAAAATTGCTTAATATTTTTCTGTGCTATGTGAAAAAAATGGTGATTTTCACTCGACGCACTTGACAAGAAAAAATGTCAAAGGCAATAGTCACCATTTATTACCTGTGTAGATAGTGATTAAAGAAGACAAAATATACTGTGTTAATTTTCATTTGTCTGATAATGCAGAAGACATTGTACCTTTTCGAGTAGTACCGGTGGCCCAGCAAGGCGGACTCTTCCTGCGTTCCATATTAAGAGTTCTGTAGTAAGTGACACAACTGTTAATTTATCTAAACCGTTTTCAGAATACAAAATGTAATTTGTTACTATTAAAACCATCCTTTATTTATGGATGATTTGTGTCCTTGCCTGTATTTATTAAAAGTTTATTCAGTTACGACCTTACCTTGTTGCTGTCGTCCCCATTGCAGTCGGTACAACTATCTTTGGTAATTACGGCTCTTCTACCCCAGAGAACGTATTTAGTGTATGGTTTTCTGTAAGCAGTAAAATACCTCAGTCATAATTTTGATTTTCTGATGCAAACCTTACCATACTGAGCCACCAGTGTTGAGTACGTTGCCGGCCGGGATGGCCGAGCGGTTCTAGGCGCTACAGTCTGGAACTGCGCGACCGCTACGGTCGCAGGTTCGAATTCTGCCTCGGGCATGGATGTGTGTAATGTCCTTAGGTTAGGTTTAAGTAGTTCTAAGTTCTAGGGGACTGATGACCTCAGAAGTTAAATCCCATAGTGCTCAGAGTTATTTTAACCATTTGAGCACGTTATTTTTTCACATAGATGCCATTACAGAGAAACTAAACTAAAAACTGAACCCCGCCCGAACAGACCACGAAGGCCCGACGCTACCGAACGGCCGCCGTGTCATCCTCATCCCATAGGCGTCACTGGATGCGGATGTGGAGGGACGTGTGGTCAGCACACCGCTCTCCCGGCCGTATGTCAGTTTACGAAACCGGAGGCGCTACTTCTCAAACAAGCAGCAGCTCCTCAGCTTGCCTCACAAGGGCTGAGTGCACTCCGCTGGCCAACAGTGCTCGGCAGACCGGATGGCCATCCAAAAAAGTGCTAGCCCAGCTGACAGCGCTTAGCTGTGGTGATCTGACGGGAACCGGTGTTACCACTGCAGCAAGGCAGTTGGCATTACACAGAAATCTGCAACTAAATATACCTCAAACAGTTAAAATTAACAAAACAGTGTCCTACTAATAAATACACACACATTCGAACCCTAAGGTTTCAACCCCTCAGACTAAAAGAGATCATATTCGTATACAGCTTTTGCTTTGGTGTTAAATAACGTATCTGTACGATAACGTAAGTTCAATAAAAGGAAATAATGGTAATCTATTTTTAGCACACAGAAGTATTAGAATGTTAACAGAGATTTATTACACCTGAGTTTAAAAGACTGTAAGAATATCTGTGAAAAAACATAATTAACCATTATCTGTTTAAAAAACAATTTCATACAATACGTTACAATTACACTTCACAGATCGTTCATCACTCATTCACCTTTAAACACAATTTCCTCCCTGTTGCAGTGTAATCGTGTATATAAATTTTGTGAATGTGTATAAACTCGACTGAGGGCTCTATTATTTTACATAAAGTGTATTTTGTAGTAAATATGATTAAACTTCATTTCATTCGTATTCTTCCACGTTAATGGCGGATTTACTTCAATAATGAACATAACTGAACGAGCATCGGAAAACTTTTTAACTTTCTAGATGATTGCAGTTTACTAATTAACGTAAAGGGAAAGCGTGTGTCGCAAACGAGAAATTAATATCGCCAACGCTACGTCAGGGAGAACTTCCTAATTGCACCATTTTTAACTGAATTAACTTTTTTGTGGTGAAATTACGATGACGTACTCATTATCAACGACGTGCAGGTATTTGGAATGTCACTATGAGAGTAATCATGTAATGGATAAGATGCTATCGCGCTCTGCGTTTCGGTCTAACGATCGTGGGGAATGTGGAACGACGGCTGGCCTTGTGGAGAAGTCCACAATAGCTCGCAAATGAACAAAACATCTGCCGTTGTAAAGGAACCTCTTCAGAAGTTACAGGCGTAATATGAAGATGGGGCGGTGCACGTGTTGCGGACTTAAGGTAAGTAAGTGTGCTTAGAGACGTCGAGTGTCATCTGTCACCGTAAGTGCAGTAATCAAATCGTAGCTGAGAGACCTGAGTTTCTCTCGGCGTATACAGCGGTCAGATAGCTGACGGTGATGCAGTGGGGCCGGTCGGAGTGGTCGAGCGGTTCTAGGCGCTACAGTCTGGAACCACGCGAGCGCTACGGTCGCAGGTTCGAATCCTGCCTCGGACATGGATGTGTGTGGTGTCCTTAGAACTACGTAAACCTAACTAACCTAAGTTCTAGGCGACTGATGACCTCAGCAGTTAAGTCTCATAGTGCTCAGAGCCATTTGATGCAGGCGGGTACGTCGTCGACACTAGGCCATACTTCGATAGGAGAGCACCCTGGGACGTTCAAGGCGTAGCTGCAGCAAGTAAGCTCTGAGCAAGCGAATTCAAAATCTAGATTTTCATAGGAAAACTACGAATAGGTAACATCCACGCACACCGGAAACAATAGCGCCGTCACAGACCTAAGACGAGCCACATCAGAAGTTAATCGTTAGTAAAATTCATAATCAACGGGTGGGGTGGAATTAACTCAGTTCCTCTGTTTTTTGACGAGGAAGAGAGCAGGATTCTATGCGGAATTCAAACAAACATCACTATCTTTCTTTATAATTTATTTTCAGCGGCTTCCTTAAAAACACTATCTCAACAGCTGGAAGAGCCTGTCAGTATCTCCTTTGTTATATTCCATAGGATGTCTTGGCATCGATCATCCGATAGAATATAAACTGACAGGAAAAGAATCTCAACGCCAAAAAGTAATAAATGTAGACAAATGAAATTTCGGGAATACATTTTTCTAGGTATACTTCGGTGATTGGCATTGCAGGATCAGAGATTAATGTAAAAGCGAGGTAATCCATCGCAATTGTCGATGACTGAAGACATAAGGTCATGTTACAGCATTCTACAGAAGTCGGTACATACATAGCGACTGACAAGGTCGCACATACGATTTGAGTTCACCCTTCAGTTTCAGTAAGGCCAGAAGATTGTGTAATGAGTCCCCGAAACCGGTTGCAATATAATAAATAACATCAAAACGAGGCTGCACGTGTTTCACGTTATCACAATTCAAGTGTACACCACTCGAGGATCTGCCTTATTGTCTTGATCTCCCACCATAAAATTTTCAAGTCTTCCGTTCCTTAAAAAAGCCTTGATGGATCGACGATTCCTATCGGAAGAATATGGGCAGCAAGCAGTTACGGACTTCTTTGCGCAGCAGGACAAAGTGTTTTGCCAAACGGGTATTCTCAACCTGGTGCATCGGTGGGATGCCTGCCTCATTACCCAGAGCGATTTTGCCTGATTTGCATACAGATTCTGTACTTTATGTTGTCCTTCCAGAAAATTTTTGGTCGCTCCCTTATAATATGTAAACGGCATACATGGCAAACAAAGCACTGGTAAACAAATAATAAGTGAAATAATGCGAAACAGAGGGGTGATTAATTTTGCTTCTGAATTTCAAATAACGCAGCCACACGATAGTATTTCCAATCAAAAATCACATCACACATATGGTGCTAACATATAAATTCAGAATACATGAAAGGCATCAGAGGAAACGTCACTTTAATCATTGCACATTTATTTTCATGACGTGAGAAACAAAACCTTATCATCGTATAAAATCAAACATATTCAGTTCCTCCATTCTGCTGAAACAGACACTTCGTGTTGCTGAAATACTTGGTTTAAATCTACTACACAATACAATGGCGGATGTACAAAGTATTACATCATCAACACGTTGATCGAACTCTGAAAACAAACCTGAACAGGACTGTAATTTCAATCAACGTACCCCACGGACATGGAAATACTTGAGTATCAGTTTGGCAGTCTTTTGAGTACAGTAATAGAAGACATTCTTGCAAATGAGAAATGGTGTTAGTGAATGATGGATGTGTGTAGGGGTACTGGAAGCTTTGACGTAGAGGTTGCAACACAGTAACCCGACAGTATGAGCACGTGCAGCTTATCAGTATTTTTTACACTTTGAGGAAAAAACTATTATTGGAAAGAAATTCATGGGAGTATCAAACCGACAGATAACACATGCAGTTAAAATGAAGCGCTAAAGAAACTGGAATAAGCATGCGTATTCAAATACAGACACGCAGAATCCGGCGCTGCGGTCGGCAACGCCCATATAAGACAGTACGTGTCTGGCGCAGTTTAGATCGCTTACTACTGCAACAATGGCAGGTTACCAAGATTTAATTGAGTTTGAACCTGATGTTATACTCGATGGGACACAGCATCTCCGAGGTGCCGATGAAGTTGGGATTTTCCCGTACGAGCATTTCACGAGTATATCGTTAATATCAGGGATCCAGTAAAACATCAAATCTCCGACATCACTGCGGCCGGAAAAATATCCTGCAAGAACGGGAACGACGTTGACTGGAGAGAATCGTCCAACGTGACACAAGTGCAAACCTTCGGCAAACTGTTGCATATTTCAGTGCGAATCATTCAACTAAACCATTCAACGGAACATCACTGATATGGGCTTTCGGAGCCGAAGGCACACTCGTGTACCCTTGATGACTGGAAGACACAAAACTTTACGCCTCGTCTGGGCCTGTCAGCACCGACATTAGACTGTTGATGACTAGAAACATGTTGCCTGGTCGGACGAGTCTTGTTCCAAATTGTGTCGAGTGGATGGATTTGTACTGGAATGGAGACAACCGCATGTATCTATGAACCCTGCATCTCAGCAAGCTCTGTAATGGTGTGGGGCTTGTGCAGTTGTCGTGGTATGGGACCCCTGATAGGTCTAGATACGACTGACAGGTGACCTGTATGTAAGCATCCTGTCTGATCACATGCATCCATTAATGCCCTTTGTGCATTCCGACGGACTTGGGCAATTCCAGCAGGACAATGCGACATCCCACAGGTATAGAATTGCTTTACAGTGTGGCTCCAGGAACACTCTGCTGAGTTTAAACACTTCCGCTGGCCACCAAACTCCCAAGACATGAACATTGTTGAGCAAATGTGGAATGCCTTGTAGTGTCCTGTTCAGAAGAGATCTCCTTCCCCTCGCACCCTTACAGATTCATGGTGTCAATTGCCTCCAGCACTACTTCAGACATTAGTCGTGTCCATGCAGGTCGTGTTGTGACACTTCTGCATGCTCACGGGGGCCCTACACGATATTAGGCAGGTGTACCAGTTTCTTTGTCTCTTCAGTATAGCTACCTGTAGTGCAATGACTGTATAAAGAGCGGTGACGAGGTCCAGCTCTAGGGCCTGCTTCTAGCGGGGGTGGAAGTTTGTTACTCGTTTTGTCCGCTCACCCACCACATCCCAAATGTAAATCGTTGCCACTTTCTTTTTTAGCGCCCACGAACATGAACAATTTTCATAACGATAACATTAAAATGTGTAACATGTTTTGAAGTAAAGGTAATAATAAATAATGATTAAATTAAAATATCAAATGTGCCTTATGGTGATTAAAAACTTTTGTATCTGCATAGGGCATGACAAAGCCGTGAAACCGTGACTGGTTACATTTGTGCCTACATACTAGCAAATATCGGCACAACTTCAAATCCAAGGAGCAAAGTGCCATGTGAAGGCACAAAACCTGAGTGTTAGTCAGTTTACAGGGGGCAGAGAGCCCAGACACTGCTTAGGGTTCAAATGGTTCTGAGCACTACGGGACTGAACATCTGAGGTCATCAGTCCCCTAGAACTTAAAACCTAACTAACCTAAGGACATCACACACATCCATGCCCGAGGCAGGATTCGAACGTGCGACTGTAGCGGTCGCAGACTGAAGCGCCTTGAACCGCTCGGCCACACCGTCCGGCTTACTGCTTAGGCAGAAAGAAATAAACAGAACAGTCAGCACAAGCGAACGAACAACTAAGTACAAGGAAAAAGAAAGGCGCGAGACAAAGGACCGTCTGAAGTAGTTGATGGCTCCCTGCTATCGCTGTTGACATATAAACATCTGACTTAGTGGTTCTGCACATAAAATGCTTCGTGCGCGCTATCTGTCACAACTTGCTGCACGACTCTGGATGCAGAAGATCGGGCGTGGTTATTGCGGCATATTGATGTCTGTTGCTGGGGATACTAAATCCATCCCCTCCACCCTCCCACCCTCCCCGGCCCCCTCTCATGTGAAAAGGACAGGGATGGCCAAATTTGACCACGTTTGTGAAGCGACCTATGTCACAAAACCAGGAGAGGGGCTCGAGATTGCCTGACAGTCGATCGACAGCCGAAGTAGGCAAAGCCGACGCTTATGACGCCTCTGGAGTGGCGTAACATTCCGAAGGCTGGCATAACGGCTATTCAGCGGGTGTGAACTACACGAGCCAGTGGAGAAAGAAAGACGTTGGTTCCAAATTCATGGGCACTACAGCGACGACAGTCACAGGATCGGTCTCCGACAGCGCCGTAAATCATAGGCGAAAGTAGGATGTCAGAGGTATTAGTGGGGATGACACTATGTGAGCACACTACCACAACTGGGATTCCGTACTACGAATATGCCGCAGTCAGCCCCGTCGCCTGTATCGCGGACAGTTGGGGGCATTGCGCGACTGAATGGAATAATGTGTCAGTTGCTCCCGACATCCATTACAAATACTGACCTTTGTGGCCCCACATCACTCAGAAGAGACCCCTGCTGCCATCTGAAAGACCAGGCCCAAACAGCAGCCCTGTGATGAAAGCGTGACTTGCCGCAATTGTATGGTCACGTGAATCCGACCAATAAAATCCAAAAGACCACGCAACTGTTGCCCATGAAAACGTTCTGCCGGACTGCCCGTGTAACTGCAATCACCCAGGACGTGACAAGAAAACCTGGCAATGCATCGGTGCAGGTGAAGGTAGCTAGGGACATCTTCATTTTGCTCTTGATGACTGGCATGAAGTCCTGCACCCCAACCGGCCGGTGTGGCCGAGCGGTTCTAGGCGCTACAGTCTGGAACCGCAGGTTCGAATCCTGCCTCGGGCATGGATGTGTGTGGTGTCCTTAGGTTAGTTAGGTTTAAGTAGTTCTAGGTTCTAGGGGACTGATGACCTCAGCAGTTAAGTCCCATAGTGCTCAGTCATTTGAACCATTTGAACCTGCACCCCAGCGTTAGAAGTCGGGTGGAACGGGCGGTAGAATTATGTTTGAAGGTTTGTGCACTTGCAGCAGCATCCAAGTCCTGAGTCACAAATTGCCGACCATTATCTGATACGGCGCTCCATGATGAGCCCTCAAGAGCAAGTAATAGCAGTCGACATCTTGGAAATATACGGGAAACTGGGCAACGTATCCGTTATCAGCCACCACATGCTTCCCAAAAAGGAGTCTACAAAGTCGATGTGCACCCTGTACCAAGGGTGTTTCAAGATCGACCAAGAGGAAAACTGATGCGGCATTGCGGCCTGGTTCTGTATGCAGGCCACACAAACTCGCCCAAAACATTCAGTACCGTGGTGGATTGCCAGCCAGTAAATGGGACGCCATGACAAAGTCTTCATATGGGAGATACCTCAATGCAACCCATGCAGCGGCTGGAGTATGCGAGGACGCAATGCGGTAGGGACGACGACTCGACATCTTTGTTCCTCTGTGGTTAGCACGACGAACACTTGGTCCACGCTAAGGCCATCACGTAGGGGGAAAACATGAAGATACGCGAACTCTATTCCCAAAGGAGCAGGCGTAAATGGTGGGCTGCTGCGTGCTATGTGGGTTATGATGTGACAGTACCGCACCTGTCACATACTAGGACGCTTCGACAGTCACAGTTAACGGTTCACGCAGTGTAAAAGATGCCAAACAGGGAGAAGAGCAGCAACACTACTCAAGGGGCTGAAAATCCCGTTGGCAGTTCATCGATAATATTATTTCGACGACTGTTATCGAAACAGGTTAACAGGATGCCAAATGTGTGTGAACTGTGATGTGAACTTAACATAATAAAAGATCTTGCCAAGAAAGAACCGTTTTTCCTTCCTTTCTTCAGCACAGGCGGGTTTTCGATGGCTTTGGCGTACTCGAACATAGCCTGCTGTTACTCCAGCTGCCCTTCTGGCTAAAATACTTCTCATTACATTACTTTTCTACATATGTAGTTTCAAGATGTATCTCACTAATGTACAATGTTTACCGGAAACGAAAGATTACAACGTACATCTTGTTAAGTTGAAACTACTGTTGCTAGCATGTACTATAGTTTTATTTCTCATATGGTGCTGTCTTTGATTGGATCCGTGAATATTTTGCCTGCCTACATCTGTCAGTGTGTTACTAGCTATTGTTGTGAACTTTGCTTCTTCACGAAAACTATTGTGCACAGATATTATTATATAAAATAATTCATTACTATGGTGGGCTCAAAAGGCCAAATTACTCTTATTATGGTAAAACTTTCCAGCCATTAATGCCAGTAAGTGATATACTGTTTAACTTCATATTTACCTGTAAACTGTGTGATCTCTATTAATTTGATTTATTTGATTTACATTTATGCTTGATAAAAATTATTTGGTCGTACCTACTAACGATGCGAACTGTGGAAAATAAAGGACAGCTGAAGGTTCACCATGAATTGTAACAATTACTTGGCGGCTGCATATCCCCACCTACAAACATACATAAATTTGTTGCCTAACCGCGCAAAAAAGGTGGTTCTTGGCTTTCAACGTGGTAAATCATAATTAATGAGATGTACTCATGCAATATGTTTCTTCAAAAATGTATGGCTCCCAAACTCCTATCACCATTTATTAATGTCAACAGTAAGTTAAGAAGAAAAATTACATCGAAAGTGAAGCAGCACAGTGAGGGGAAGTGGCTTAAAGAAGACCGTAAGTGGAAACATACTTTACTAAATTATCTTAACCAACAATCATACTTAGCAAACAGTGAGTTAACAGGAGTGGTAAATCATACTTTCTTCACTGGCGTTATAGGTACTATTGATATGTTTGTCAAGATTCAAAATGATAAAATAGTTTGCAGACAATTCTAAGGAAATTGATAATCTTTGAAACACCTAATAGTGGAAGCCTACCCTACTTCAAATTTTAAGTTTTTTGACAAAACGATTAATCTAACCAGTATCGATTTTAGAGATCATGAAACCTCACTCCTGTGTAAAGGGCACGACTGGACAGCGAAACTGGGTTGCAAACAAGTCACCAGTGGTTTGCCGGCTATCAACGTCAGCAGCGAAATCGGAACCGCTACTTCTCCTCTAGGTAGGGCATCAGTTGTTATCAGGTTACTGAAGTGACTCATACCCAGTCTTTTCACCACGGAAAATTCCCGTGACACACACTCTATCCTCTCTAGGGCTGCGAGAAAGGCAAACCTCTCAATGACTGAAGCAGAAAATTCTCACTAATGAGATATATCGTTTCAAGTCGTTGAACGTCTTTCCAAGTTATGCGTGTAACTAAATAAAGTACACCTAATTTGTGTGTGAACAAATAATGACACGTCCAGCAGCGACATTTTGTTTTTCGTTTGCATCTTCGAGATCCTTGTTAAATTACTAATACGCTATATTGTTTGATACGCCAGTGATTAACAGTAATCTGCTGCTAGATTCTCTGTAGTGCTCATCTTTGTCATGCAGAATAATCGCCTTGGGGGACACATGAACGTAGATCGTCAGTGAGATAAATGCATTCTATACAGTTCCTCACAAAGAAATAATTCAAATTCCTTGACAGAAGTTGAGAATTACTTTTGCCTCTTAATCGTTTTTCAAATACGCTTAACCTTTTCTGCTATGTGAATGGGTGCAGCAGAACCTTGAAAAAATGCAGTCTGTGCATGGGAAATATGCTTGTCACTGAAGGGACATTACTTCTCACGAGGTTCAAGGAATAATTTTTGGTGGTAGACTCATTGGGACATATTAAGTGCTTTCATTTGTCGGATATCCAGGTTTTAGACAGTTTATTCTAATGAGAATTCTTCTCTGCGTTTACTTTCTATACAATAATTTTTCGCAAAAACATCTCCACCACATATGTTTCACTAGTGCTGCACTTGTCATTCTAAGTATAAGCTTCAGCAGCATCTCACCTAAAGATGATGGCCGGGCGAACCGTCGAAATACTGCGTCAACCTGAACTGTAAATGCAGCTGCAAACCTATAACACAATCATAAGTTATTCTTCTTGGATTTTACTTTTAGTTATTTTGCTGAGAGTTACAGAAAAGACTTAAAATATTTTAAACATAATTTCTTCTGTTACGTAGGCATTGAGAGAGGATGAGTCACTCCCTTACTATTTTCCATATTCAAAGACACTCTTAAATGTTGATTTTACGCTCAAGACACCATTTTTTCGAGACAACAGTAATGTTTCAACATGAGCAAGCATTGATGGGAGCATGTTTGTTGTTGATGCATGTGGGATCTTTATGGTGGCTCTCCTTCGAATAATATTTTTATGGAGTTGAGAACCAGCAGGCAGTTTAGTCATTTCACAGCGTATCTGGCACGGAACGTTTGGGCCTTGTTAGCCATGCAGTTATTAGGCAAAGAAATATCTCTAAACACCTACTGGGAACAGAACGCTGGTCCCAAGGATTGCTCACACAGGTGTGCAGACAATGCTTTAAGCGGAAGAGGCGGAAGAGACGGAAGAGACGGAAAAACTGCCCACCTTGACCTACCTGTTAGGCGCCACTAGACACGGACAGGGAGCGAGAGAAATCTAGGCCGCCCGATAAAGGGGTTTTCGCAGTGTCGAAGCCCTTAGTGAAAAGGGAAGGCAGGCACAAAAATTCGCGAGTTCCATGTTCTTAGTTTAATCGAGGCCACTGATCGGACACGCTATAATGTTTGGTGTGTCCTGATATCGTTCTCCGTGATAAATGTGTTGCTCACTTTAGAGCCAAATGGAACTCAAAACAAACTGCCTAAAGTGGCCATGGGAAATAAAGAAAGCACATCTTCTCCACTCTGTACGGAAATTTGCTAGTCAGGGATTGACTGCTTCTCCAGAAAAGATAACTATGTTCTTTGATTGGGATTAACCAAGGGGTAGAGCAGACGAGTCAGATGGGAGACATGGAGCTCATGGGATCATGTGGTAGGCACGAAATCCTTATGGGGTCAGTTTAGTGAGAGGTTTGGAGGAATTTACCGAGGATTCATGGAAAGTCTGAATGAGAGGACGTACTTTCTCCTCTTCTGTCTCAGTCTGGAGTGGTCTTCCGATTTACACTCCAGTCCGGAGGGGATTCTCTTTTTCACTCTGGAGTGGGATGGTTCACTTGTCCTACGCATGACTTCGCACTAGCATTGGTCTCGACTGGGGATCCCGTGGTGAGGACGTAGCTGTATCGACAGATTAGACCTCAGTCATCTGGGACAACTCTTATTTGTAACATGTCTCCTGACTTGACGTTTGATCTCCTTGTGCGCGCTGCTGTGGGTCAAACTGGTCCATGGTATTACCGGCGAACGGGAGTGTCACACGCTGGAATCTGCCTTTTGTTTCTCCCTCTAATAAATTCCACAGTGCCCAAAGCCTTCAGTACCCACGATAATGCTTACTACCGTGCTGTACTTGGTAGCGCAAGAATCACTGGACAGTTGGTTAAAAGAAAAGTAACAGTAAGCCATATTACAGTTGTTTTTGTTGTTGTTGTCTTCAGTCCTGAGGCTGGTTTCATGCAGCTCTCCATGCTACTATATCCTCTGCAAGCTTCTTCATCTCCCAGTACGTACTGCAGCCTACATCCTTCTCAATCTGCTTAGTGTATTCGTCTCTTGGTCTCCCTCTACGATTTTTACCCTCCACGCTGCCCCCCAATACTAAATTGGTGATCCCTTGATGCCTCAGAATATGCCCTACCAACCGATCCCTTCTTCTAGTCAAGTTGTGCCACAAACTCCTCTTCTCCCCAATTCTATTCAACACCTCCTCATTAGTTATGCGATCTACCCATCTAATCTTCAGCATTCTTCTGTAGCACCACATTTCGAAAGCATCTATTCTCTTTTTGTCCAAACTATTTATCGTCCATGTTTCACTTCCATACATGGCTACACTCCATACGAATACTTTCAGAAATGACTTCCTGACACTTACATCAATACTGGATGTTAACAAATTTCTCTTCTTCAGAAACCCTTTCCTTGCCATTGCCAGCCTACATTTTATATCCTCTCTACTTCGACCATCATCAGTTATTTTGCTCCCCAAATAGCAAAACTCCTTTACTATTTTAAGTGCCTCATTTCCTAATCTAATTCCCTCAGCACCACCCGACTTAATTAGACTACATTCCATTATCCTTGTTTTGCTTTTGTTGATGTTCATCTTATATCCTCCTTTCAAGACACTGTCCATTCCATTCAACTGCTCTTCCAAGTCCATTGCTGTCTCTGACAGAATTACAATGTCATCGGCGAACCTCAAAGTTTTTATTTCTTCTCCATGAATTTTAATACCTACTCCGAATTTTTCTTTTGTTTCCTTTACTGCTTGCTCAATATACAGATTGAACAACATCGGGGAGAGGCTACAACCCTGTCTCACTCCCTTCTCAGCCACTGCTTCCCTTTCATGTCTCTCGACTCTTATAACTGCCATCTGGTTTCTGTACAAATTTTAAATAGCCTTTCGCTCCCTGTATTTTACCCCTGCCACCTTTAGAATTTGAAAGAGAGTATTCCAGTCAACATTGTCAAAAGCTTTCTCTAAGTCTACAAATGCTAGAAACGTAGGTTTGCCTTTCCTTAATCTTTCTTCTAAGAAAAGTCGTAAGGTCAGTATTGCCTCACGTGTTCCAGTGTTTTTACGGAATCCAAACTGATCTTCCCCGAGGTAGGCTTCTACTAGTTTTTCCATTCGTCTGTAAAGAATTCGTGTTAGTATTTTGCAGCTGTGACTTATTAAGCTGATAGTTCGGTAATTTTCACATCTGTCAACGCCTGCTTTCTTTGGGATTGGAATTATTATATTCTTCTTGAAGTCTGAGGGTATTTCGCCTGTTTCATACATCTTGCTCACCAGATGGTAGAGTTTTGTCAGGACTGGCTCTCCCACGGCCGTCAGTAGTTCCAATGGAATATTGTCTACTCTGGGGGCCTTGTTTCGACTCAGGTCTTTCAGTGCTCTGTCAACTCTTCACGCAGTATCGTATCTCCCATTTCATCTTCATCTACATCCTCTTCCATTTCCATAATATTGTCCTCAAGTACATCGCCCTTGTATAGACCCTCTATATACTCCTTCCACCTTTCTGCTTTCCCTTCTTTGCTTAGAACTGGGTTTCCATCTGAGCTCTTGATATTCATACAAGTCGTTCTCTTATCTCCAAAGGTCTCTTTAATTTTCCTGTAGGCGGTATCTATCTTACCCCTAGTGAGATAGGCCTCTACATCCTTACATTTGTCCTCTAAGCATACCTGCTTAGCCATTTTGCACTTCCTGTCGATCTAATTTTTGAGACGTTTGTATTCCTTTTTGCCTGTTTCACTTACTGCATTTTTATATTTTCTCCTTTCATCAGTTAAATTCAATATTTCTTCTGTTACCCAAGGATTTCTACTAGCCCTCGTCTTTTCACCTACTTGATCCTCTGCTGCCTTTACTACTTCATCCCTCAAAGCTACCCATTCTTCTTCTACTGTATTTATTTCCCCCATTCCTGTCAATTGCTCCCTTATGCTCTCCCTGAATCTCTGTACAACCTCTGGTTCTTTTAGTTTATCCAGGTCCCATCTCCTTAAATTCCCACCTTTTTGCAGTTTCTTCAGTTTTAATCTACAGGTCATAACCAATAGATTGTGGTCAGAGTCCACATCTGCCCCTGGAAATGTCTTACAATTTAAAACCTGGTTCCTAAATCTCTGTTTTACCATTATATAATCTATCTGATACCTTTTAGTATCTCCAGGGTTCTTCCATGTATACAACCTTCTTTCATGATTCTTAAACCAAGTGTTAGTTATGATTATGTTGTGCTCTGTGCAAAATTCTACCAGGCGGCTTCCTCTTTCATTTCTGTCCCCCAATCCATATTCACCTACTATGTTTCCTTCTCTCCCTTTTCCTACACTCGAATTCCAGTCACCCATGACTATTAAATTTTCGTCTCCCTTCACAATCTGAATAATTTCTTTTATTTCATCATACATTTCTTCAATTTCTTCGTCATCTGCAGAGCTAGTTGGCATATAAACTTGTACTACTGTAGTAGGTGTGGGCGTCGTATCTATCTTGGCCACAATAATGCCTTCACTATGTTGTTTGTAGTAGCTTACCCGCATTCCTATTTTCCTATTCATTATTAAACCTACTCCTGCATTACCCCTATTTGACTTTGTGTTTATAACCCTGTAGTCACCTGACCAGAAGTCTTGTTCCTCCTGCCACCGAACTTCACTAATTCCCACTATATCTACTTCGACCTATCCATTTCCCTTTTTAAATTTTCTAACCTACCTGCCCGATTAAGGGATCTGACATTCCACGCTCCGATCCGTAGAACGCTAAAGTAAATTACATCGAAACACAAATTACAAAAGAAAAACCTCGAACTGGTTACTATCGTCTTACTATTAACCTGATGGGTCAAACAATTGTATAAGCACGTGGTACTGGTCTCACAAAGTACACCCTACGTGGGTTGAACATAAAGAAAAGTTGGTATATTGAAAAATATTGTCAAGACGAGACGTTATAATCTCACGCACATTCGCATTTAAGATTGATGATCTTAGTTAGTTATGGATCATCCACACGTGGCTCCACTTTACTCACAAAGTAGTGGCAAAGCAACTACTGTAAGATATTCTGAACTTCACACTCGAATTACACTGCATTGCAATTTAAGATAACATTAGATAATTTAGATCTAAACTTGAAATAAAAGTGATTAAATTTTCAGTTAGGCTTAACTTAAGAAATCCATTGTCCTACTGACTTAGCAGAGACGCGCTTAGCTGGAGATCTTACCACTTCAGGCGCCCGCCGCGGACAGACTGCCGTGGGCCCCTACCAAGGGTGCTTCCAGATACAAAACGGAAGTTACCAGAGAGGCAGCTTCCTATACCAATATGACAAGGGAGAGACAGGAGCATACTAAGGATAGAAACCTCTTTGCTTTTAGAAAGCGTAGCTACCTGTTCTGACGTTGGTATTACTGTTCGCTAGCAGACAGGCTTGTCTACTACCATCAAGCATGCAACTAGAAATAGATTTGCTCATTCATACTTTCACACAGAAGGGAAGGGGGATGACAGTATCTTATCATATACAGTATATAAAAGAAAGCGGATGTAGGTTCCGTATAAGACTGTGTGATATGAATTACATATAAACTGTGTTTTAAAGTGTAGTAGTGTGACAGATCGTTCTTGATTATGTGTAAAAGTAACACGTTCCACTGCTCAGATAGTGAGAAACACCACAGTAAATTTAGAAGTGGAATGTATGCCGTAAATGACAACAGTTTAAAAAAAATTAACATGAAAGGAATCCAACAGAGACCTTTCAGTACGTCGTTCATAATCCAGCTTTAAGTACAGTTGAACAGTTTTTATTGCACTGTCTCAAACTTTTACGACTGGTCAGATCCGGAAGTTTTTATAACGGAACGGCCTCCTCAGGGTGTCGAGTAGCATGGAAAAAAGATAAAGAAGCAGTAATACCTATTTTTATGTATTATGGAGTTAAAACATGTAAAAACATCGATAAAATGGAATATATCAAAACTCTATACATTATTCGTAAACATTAAAATTTTGCACATGGGTAGGAGCAAAGGAAAAATCATTTAATTATCCAAAAATCGGTTCTCTAGTCAAAATGGCTCTGAGCACTATGGGACTTAACATCTATGGTCATCAGCCCGGTCTCTAGTCACAAGCATTCATACAGTTTACGAATTTTCTTACACGAAATACGAAAAAATCAAAATTGGTTGATTTCTCAAGTATTGCAAAGCTTACTTTGTTTGAGAGAATCAAAATCATACGTGAAATATTTGATACGTCATCCTCGAAAATTGTAACTTCAATCTGGACTCCCCCCCAGTACCTCTCAGTACTTTACATTATTATTTCAATTTTTTTCATGTTATCGTTTATTTCAGGTTTATTTATGAACATTGAAACGATAAACCATAATTAATAAGGAATAGTGAATATTACAACAAGAATAGCTCTTTTAATACATCTTGCAATGTTGTGATATTTCAGTATCCCACATCATTTATTGGGACCACTGAATAAATTACTTTATCTTCTGTGACTGACTTATTATTAGCATTTCTTTTTTCTCTTTTAGAGTTGTTGTTACCTTACATATGTGGTTTTCATTATTCAGTTGTTTACTCTTGTTTTTTGTGAGTTATGGAAACTAGAATTGCGATAAATATCAGCTAATAGTCACTGTACGAAGTCAAATTTAAAAATTGACGTATTTACGTTTCAGGTTTCACTGAGAGATGGACAAGACGGGTCAGCTCCAGAAGCTACTGTGCGAACACTGTTGGCCAGCAAGCCACTGCTGTTCGTATACAAGCTGTCTGGCATGACACCGTTTACTGTGGATGCGCGGACAGCAACTCTGAAGAGATCTGTCGCAGATACTATTATCGCCAGCATCGGTGGTGCAGTGCAGGTGGCGTCTGCCTTTGCTGCACTGTATTTCTGTACACGAATAATGCCAGAATTTGCTGGTATACAAATTGTTTTGGCTTTAAGCGTCATGCAGTGTTCATTATTGTCTGTGGTTTCTATAGTTTCAGATCAGTTTTATAATACAAGAAAATACGAAAGATTGCTCAGGCTGCTTTCAATAAGTGACAAAATTTTGTTGTTCCACAAAACGCCGCGTCCTGTGTCAGGTCATTGGTTTGTGCACATACTGCTCTTCGTACTGCTTTGCGTTTGTTCAGTGCAGTACGTTTTGGTGTTTAGATTAAAATCTAGTTACGACTTAGTACTGTGTGGCGTTTGTGTTATGAACAGTTTCGTGACAATTATGTTGACAAAATCGAAATTTGTCAATCTGCAACTGCTGATAAGGCAAAGACTTTTGGCCTTTAATGTTTGTTTACTTCAGATGCTGACAAATGGGTTCCGTAAGTTTTGTAGGAAGAGAATTACAGACAGAAACTTAATATTCCAGGAAATACCCCCCAGTCTTTTTCAGCACTCGCACCACCACCACCACCAGCCAGCCTGTGTGCGCTCGCTCAGGTTGCTGTACGAGGCCTTGTGCGAGATGTCAGAAACAGTCGCGTCTGCTCACGAGTGGTTCCTCGTGACTTCCTTAGTGACTGTGACCGTAAACACGGTGCAGGCGATTTACTTCATCGCTAGTGGGGCGAACATGTTTGGCGTACCGGGCGCCACGATCCGTCGGCGCAAGTGGTTCTCGGCGCTGGTCCAGGTGGCTGCCCTGTCGCTGACGCTGCTGCCGGCTCACTGTGTGGCGGCAGAAGCGGAGCGCACGCAGACGCTATGCTCGCAGCTGCTGGTTGAGGGGCGGCGCGTGGGCGGCGCCGCCCACCGCGAGCTGCGGCTGCTGGCGCGGCAGGTGTCCTCTCGACGCCCTGTGGCCAACCTGCTGGGCGCGATCACGCTGCACCTGCGGCTCGTCGCGGCTTACGTCTCCGCCGTGACCACCTACTCCACGCTGCTGCTCACATTCTTACCTTCAGGTAAGGTCTCTGAAATTTTCTCGGCGTGTCTGATGAGTGGTATGCTTCCCAGTGATTAGCCGAGAATTTGTTTTCATTTTCTTCGCAGTTTGCAGAAAACGGGCTCAACAGCTTCTCTGAACATCTACAAACTTACCATTAGTCACTATTTCATTTACACTACTGGCCATTAAAATTTCAACACCAAGAACAACTGGAGATGATAAACGGGTATTCATTGGACAAATATATTATACTAGAACTGACATGTCACTACATTTTCACGCAATTTGGGTGCATAGGTCCTGAGAAATCAGTACCCAGCACAACCAACTCTGGCCGCAATAACGGCCTTGATACGCCTGAGCATTGAGTCAAGCAGAGCTTGGATGACGTGTACAGGTACAGCTGCCCATGCAGCTTCAACACGATACCACAGCTCATCAAGAGTAGTGACTGGCGTATTGTGGCGAACCAGTTGCTCGGCCACCATTGATCAGACGTTTTCAATTGGTGAGAGATCTGGAGAATGTGCTGGCCAGGGCAGCAGTCGAACATTTTGTGTATCGCGAAAGGCCCGTACAGGACCTGCAACGTGAGGTCGTGCATTATCCTGCTGAAATGTACGCTTTCGCAGGGATCGAATGAAGGGTAGAGCCACGGGTCGTAACACATCTGAAATGTAACGTCACTGTTCAAAGTGCCGTCAATGTGAACAAGAGGTGACCGAGACGTGTAACCAATGGTACTCCATACCATCACGCCGGGTGATACACCAGTATGGCGATTGCGAGTACAAACTTCCAATGTGCGTTCACCTCGATGTCACCAAACACGGTAGCGACCATCATGATGCTGTAAACAGAACCTGGATTCATCCGAAAAAATGAGGTTTTGCCATTCGCTCACCCAGGCTCGTCATTGAGTACACAATCGCAAGCGCTCCTTTCTGTGATGCAGCGTCAAGGGTAACCGCAGCCATGGTCTCCGAGCTGATAGTCCATGCTACTGCAAACGTCGTCGAACTGTTCGTGCAGATGGTTGTTGTGTTGCAAACGTCCCCATCTGTTGACTCTGGGATCGAGACGTGGCTGCACGATCCGTTACAGCCATGCGGATAAGATGCCTGTCATCTCGACTGCTAGTGATAAGAGGTCGTTGGGATCCAGCACCGCGTTCCGTATTACCCTCATGAACCCACCGATTCCATATTCTGCTAACAGTCATTGGATCTCGACCAACGCGAGCAGCAGTGTCGCGATAAGATAAACCGCAATCGCGATAGGCTACAATCCGTCCTTTATCAAAGTCGGAAACGTGGTGGTACGCATTTATCCTCCTTACACGAGACATCACAACGACGTTTCACCAGGCAATGCCGGTCAACTGCTGTTTGTGTATGAGAAATCGGTTGGAAACGTTCCTCATGTCAGGACGTTGTAGGTGTCGCCACCGGCGCCAACCTTGTGTGAATGTTCTTAAAAGCTAATCATGTGCATATCACGCCATCTTCTTCCTGTCTTTTAAATTTCGCGTCTGTAGCACATCATTCTCGTGGTGTAGCAATTTTAATGGCTGTAGTGTACATGCTCATGCGGCAATGCTGTTGCTGGCTTCAGTATGAACACTATCTGAATGAGACTTACTCTGGTTTCTTGTAAAATTGCTCCAGCTCCTCAGTTGGATAGTACCCTCTGCACTGACCAATGATCTAAACAAAGTTTTGGAACTTACAAGCAAACATTGTATTAGGAAAGTGATACATTGAAGTACGAAATTTCTTCTCATAGTGACAAGGTGAGGTTATGCCCAGTCTTTCCACTCAACATATAATTAAAGGTACATATACGAGAGTCACTCTAAAAGAAATGCACACTACTTTTGTAAAAATACAGTTTTCATTCTGCATGTGTGAAAGTTCTACACTGTGTAGATACATCCTTTCCGCTTGTTTTCAAATTTAGTTCAACCTGTTCCCGGAAGTGGTGTCGTCACAGCATATCTTCAAGGTGGCTGGTACACTTGACGTTCGTCAGAAGCAACGTGCTGTCATAGAATTCCTGTGCTGTGGAAACGATACAGTGGCAAACATCCACAAGAGGTTGAAAAAGGTGTGTGGCAATGGCGGCTGTCGATCGCTGTACAGTTAGTCGGTGGGCAAGCGGGTTACGTGATGAAAGCGGGCACGGCAATATTGAGGATGGTCCTCGCAGCGGCAGGCCTCGTACTGCGCACACTGCAGACAATGTGCAGAGAGTTAACGAATTGGTGACTGCTGACAGACGCATCACAGTGAAAGAATTGTCACGCTACGTTGGGATAGGGGAAGGAAGTGTTTGCAGAATACTGAAAGTTTTGGCGTTAAAAAAGGTTTGTGCCAGATGGGTTCCCAGGATTTTGAAAGTGGCTCACAAAGAAACAAGAAAAACGATATGCAGAGAAATTTTGGAACGGTACGAGAATGGTGGAGATGAATTTCTTGGAAGAATTGTGACAGGTGATGAAACATGGCTCCATCATTTTTCACCAGAGACGAAGAGGCAATAAATGGAGTGGCATCATGCAAACTAACCCAAGAAAAAAAATTCAAAACCCCACCTTTTGCAGGAAAAGTTATGGCTACGGTGTGTTTCGATTCCGATGGACTCTTGCTTGTTGACATTATGCCAAGTAGAATCAAGCTCGACTGAGTCGTGTTCGATCACATCAGAAAAAGCAGGACGTTTTGCTGTTGCACGACAATGCGCCGGCCGGTGTGGCCGTGCGGTTAAAGGCGCTTCAGTCTGGAACCGCGTGACCGCTACGGTCGCAGGTTCGAATCCTGCCTCGGACATGGATGTGTGTGATGTCCTTAGGTTAGTTAGGTTTAATTAGTTCTAAGTTCTAGGCGACTGATGACCTCAGAAGTTAAGTCGCATAGTGCTCAGAGCCATTTGAACCACGACAATGCAAGGCCACATGTCAGTCAAAAAACCATGGAGGCGATCACAAAACTCGGATGGACAACACTGAAACACCCGCCTTACAGTCCTGACCTGGCACCACGTGACTATCATCTCTTTGGGAAACTGAAAGACTCTATTCGTGGAACAAGGTTTGAAGATGATGACTCCCTTGTGCACGCCGCCAAACAGTGGCTCCAACAGGTGCTCCAGAATTTTACTGTGCGGATATACAGCCGCTGGTTCCAAGATGGTGTAAGGCAGTTGAGAGAGATGGAAATTATGTGGAGAAATGAAAATATTGTTCCTAAAGGATGTATCTACACACTGTAAAACTTTTAAACATGTAGAATAAATGATTGATTAAAAAAAATAGTGTGCATTTCTTTTGGAGTGACCCTCGTAAAAACAAAATACTGGAAGCGTGTTGTGTAAGTGCTAGGTAGAGGAGACTTTTTTTGGATTCGAAAGGAAAAGTATATTGTCTGTTGGATCTTTCCCACTCGTCGCTTACAGGGTGCCTGCGTTCTCGGAATGTTATACAACAATTCAAACAAATAACATTAGTAGTCTTACTTCTATAAAACAGATAGCCATTAACTCCAAAGCTGAGTAAATTTCTGAGGCAAGTGACGTGCAAACAGTGAGCTTCTTCGCTGTAGACAAATTCCAAATAAGCGCTTGGCACGGATCACTACTGTCCGCATAGGGAGCCGATCTGAGCGGCCGAGGCTGGCAGGAGCGGCGCTGATATTCACGTCTTGCAGAGGTCGCTGCTATCGCGGCGCCGTCCTTGTCAGCGGGCTATTGGCTGACGTTACCTCACTGCCTCCTCTGGTCTTACGTTTTTCCTCTTCGTTCCGGCGCTTGTGGTTATGCCAGAACATTGTAGTCATCAAAATGTGGCAATCATGGTATAAATCAACAATAACAGTCCTGACCGACTTTGCCTGAGTGGTTAAGTAATATAAATTGTTTTATAAAAGGTTAGATAATACGACGAACAAGAGAAATAAATCTATGGGTCATGTGTCGGTGGCAGCAAAACATTTTTTTGCTACCTCCGTTAAATTTTCAGCTGTTGTGCTGTGACTTACAAGTAATAAAGCGAATGTAATGATTCCCCATCAAAGTACTTGCTTTCGCTATTCCACGCAGTGGATATGTAAACCAGCATTGAGCCTGCCTCGGTGCAGACTGAGGTGACAACACGCGCATTCGCGGCTGTTTTAAAGTCCAGATACAAAGTCTATGGGTTCTGTTTAGTGCCTGTTGCCTAGAGGAAAAAGTCAACTAACAAAAGTGGAACTTCTTTCTGTGACCAACCCAACTTCATCTTGTTATAGCAGCTTCTGAAGAAAGCAACCTGTCATTTTACGCCCTACCGAATTTTTAACGCAAACCTCATCTTACAGGTGAGCACTGTGCATGAAAGGAGGCTCTTTCCCACGGATGTCTGCGTTTTAACAGAAATTTCCGTGTTTGAAATAACTGGTAAGATATTAATGTCAACAGGTATTGTGCCAAAAATATCTGCAAATCCCGTACACCTGGGGAACATAATTGTCTCATCGTCTTTCCTTGGTCGCCATGCAAATAACAACTAAACATAACTAATTTTATGTTTATTGATAACTTTTTAAACTGGTTGTTAGCAAAATCCACTTTTTTGGCTTGATATTATCGTTTATCCTGTGCAAGTCTCTTCATATCTATGTAAATAGGGCAAAATTCATCCAGTTGAAACTGTTAACTATAGAGGAGCCTTGGCTCCCTCTATAACTTTTAGACCTCATACTTCATTACCCAATTATCTTCTCCTTAATGCATCAGGATGTGGGCTATCAACCTACCCTTCCTTTTAGTCCAACTGTGCAGGAAAGTTCATTTCTCCCGAGTTCGACGCAGTTTCTATTCATTATTTATCCGGTCAACCCATCTAATCTTCAGCATTCGTCTTTAACGTCTCTTTTCATTTCTATTTTCTTTTTATTGTTTAACTCCCGTGTAAAAAGCTACACTATTGTCAAATAAAAATCTTCCTTGCACTTCAGTTTACATTCTTTGCCAACAACTATTTTTTCTTTCTTCTGTAACAGTCTGTGCTGTGTTTCCCAGAAGGGATGACGAAATGTTCTCACAATGGATGTATGGGTCGTTACAATCCCAAAGTCTTTCTGTCTTTGTTAATATTCGATCGGTGATGCTGTTCCAGTCACTGGCAGGCACTTAAGGCTTCCCAGAAAGGTAAATACAATCGCGTGAGAGTGCATATACAACCAAATCGTCCAAGTTTTCGGGGCAAACAAATACCACATTTTCCTTCCTGTTTCTATCCAAACAGCTGTATTTATTCATTTCCACTTTAACTGCGATATATTTCAAAACCACGTTTCATCTTGAGGCACAATGCACAGGAGTCGATGAACAGTACAGATTCCCTCATTATATTCTTAAAGACGGAATCTTCTGGCTTCGAAATCTGTTCGAATTATAGTGGAAATATGTAGTTCTGTTTGGGTATTTCGGTAGAGCAATAGAAATGAATAAGTAGAAATTTAGTTTTCGACGTGAAAGTGTTAGCATCTGACGTTCCCACCTCTTCCATTACAACAGAAGCTACAAGATAAACATCGTTCAAGATCATAAGACTACCCCCGCCGCCTAACAGACCATCCCATGAGTAAACATCTATGCCACGGACTCTGGATATTGATATCGATGAATTCCGCCAATTAATGCAGTCAGTGCCATTTTCCTTACCTCCCAAAGAAAATGATAGTGCATGCAAGTGCTAATGATGTTGTTCCCATATATGGTGCGAGAATCTCTGGAGTTCGCAAATAATATTAGGAAAACGTTAGCAATTTCGAAAATTTGAGACAGTCCTGGAAGCGTGTTCAGATTTTGTAATGCGTTATAGCAACTGATCTAGATAAAGCAGGAGGTCCAAAATTGAATACCAGTCTACTCCAGTTCCTAAGACAGGTGAATAATAATGCAGTGTACGAAATGATTTCAATGATATATTTCATTTAATATTTTGCTTTTGAATTCGGCTGCGCAATCTGATTCCACTAGTATTACATTGGTTTACCATGGATCAGCATCTGTAATTGATGCGGTTTATATCTATAAAATCGTGATGTAAGGGAAAATAGACATCTTCTTGAACTTCTTTTAATCTTTGACTAGCTTAATGTTTCGTGTAACCTCAGGAGTATCGATGTACAGTACGACTGAAAGCAAGGTTCAAGATGTGATTCTTTTCCCGTCTAACAGGTCCTCTTCTAGTCACGTTACTTCAGTATAAGAATACAATGTAATAATGAAAGACATATTTGAAGCGATAAAGGTAAGGTGAATGCAAAAAACCACACGTGATGCTTGCAATAGTGCAAAGAATCAGCGACAGAAGGGATAAAGGACGGAAAAGGATGAGATGGGCGTCCAACAGTGCAGGTAACTCACAACTGCATCTCTACTCTGCAAGTCACATTACAGTTCGCTGCGGAGGCTATCACCGGTACGACGATAATTTCCCCCCCCCCCCCCCCCCCCCCCGCTCTGTGTTCACTTCGTGTATGGTGCGTGGGAAAAACGACTATCGGTAAACTTCTCCGACATTCTCGCCGCGGTCTTTTCACAAGTGATTTGTGGTCCCCCCCCCCACCCCCACCCCCCCACAACCCCTCTCCACCGATGGATGCAGCCATACCTCAACGTGCAACCTTAACGGAGGGGTGGCTGTGCATATATCAGACTAACCTATCATTCCTGAATAAAGATAGCAGCCTTTTCAGTAGTTGCTGGGGACATTCTCGACGTTTTATTGAAGCCGTCCTGCAACGCTAGCTGGATTACCAGTGCAGCAGGGCCATGTTAAACTGCCGCCTTTATTTCTCCCCAGAGTACGCAGCTCTACAGTATGGTTAAATGACGATGGAGCCCTATTGGGTAAAATATTACGGAGATAACATAATCCCACATTCGGATCTCCGGGTGGGGACTACTCAGGAGGATGTCATCATTAAGAAAAACAAAACTGGCATCCTACAGATCGGTACCTTGAATGTTGGTGCCATTAATCTGATAGGTAAGTTAGAGGATTTAGAAGAGGAAAGGGATAGGATGAAGTTAATTATAGTGGGAATCAGTGAATTGTTGTGGCAGCGAGAACAGGACACCTGCTCAAGTGGATGCAAGTAAAATGAAATATGGGTAACGTTGGAGTAGTTCCGGTACTGAATAAGAAATTAAGAATGTGGGTAAGCTTTTAAGCACAGCATAGTGTACGCATTATCGTAGCCAAGACTGACATAAATCCAACACCCAACACAGCAGCACAAGTTTTTATGCCAACTAGCCTAGCAGATGATGAACAAATTGAAAAAATACAAGAGAGACACCTGTATTAATTATCAAGAGCTAAGATGGCCAACCAACACTAAGCAAAGATCGGAAGCTGAAACGTGGAAGGAATATACAGAAGGGCTAGATAAATGAAATGAACTTAATGTTACAGAAGCAAACGAGAAAATGAATGAGAGTGATACAGTATATATATAATAAGGCATGAGGAATTTTGACAGAGCACTCAAAGACGTAAATTAAAAAGGCTCCTGGACTAGACGGAATTCCCTCCCACTCATTGAAGACAAACTACTCCATCTGGTGTATGACATATGAGACAGACGAAATACCCTCAGATTTCAACAAGACTGTAGTAATTTTAAATCCAAGGTAGGTAGGCACTGGCTTGCGTATATATTATCGAATTATCAGTTGCAAAATATTGTCACTGTTTATTTATAGCACATTGGAAAAATTAGTAGAAGTTCACTTCCTAGAAGATCGGTTTGGGTTCTGGAGAAATTTTGAAGCATGTTAAGCAGTAATGCCCTTAAAATATGTCTTACAAGAAAGATTAATGAAAGAAAAGTTACCAATGTTTATAGCTTTTGTAGGTTTAGAGAAAGTTTGGACAGTGCTGATTAGAGTACATTCTTTGAAATTCTGAAGAGGGTAGGTGTTAAATTCAGGGAGCGAAAAGTTATGTACGACTTGTACAGAAACCAGACTGCAGTTACGCACTGACGATATCTCTTATGACAGTTCCCTGACGTACACTAGAAAATACCTTCCTTCTGTCTCATTCCTTTTACGAGATCAAATCGACATATGTGGTTTCGAACTGAAGAAAATAGGGTAAAAGGGTAAAATGATATCACATGCGAGAAAACGAAATGTAATTATGGAGAGCTGAAAAGTAAGTGTTAAATTTAAAATATACTGTTAACACTATTATTTGCAGAAAAATGAGCAGGAAGCCAGGAGAGACATATATTAAGTCTTTGTACCTGACAATAACATCTTAGGAGTCTCAAAGCACGCTAAGAGATAGGAGCAGTTGTGAAGAAGCAAGTGACGGGAAATGCAGCCAGTCTGACTTACTGGAAAATTATATGAGCTGAAAAGCGTCAGGAGCAGTCGATTATATGCCTTCTATGTTTAAAAACCGTGAGACTTGAAGATACTTGATTTCATAGATATTGACACTAAATCAGATATCGAACAACTAAATTTTGTAGAAAAATAATATTATCACATTACCGAAGAAGGAACGAGTGATGGAATATCGCTCTATCCACCTTACGTCTTACCATTGTACGACGTTGATCACCAGAATAAAAAACTAAAAGTGCTAGATTAATATGGAGTTTAGCATTCAAAAATTTAAAGGTACTAGATAAGCAATTTTGAACTTCTGCTTATTAATGGAGAAAATAGTACAGAAGAATTAAGAGTCTTCCATGGTCTTTGGAAACACACGGTAATCTATTGTCAACGTAGTTTACAATAATCTAGTGGTACTCCGAAACTAATGGAGATAATACACAGATGGAAATGAAAATCAGTAGCTTATACAAAAACCTAAGGAAAGTAATAAAAGTAACATAGTACGTATTGAAAGTAATTTAGTACATCTAGGTAGTTCCAGCATTGTGTTGTTCAGTTTGTAGTTGAATGTCAGTAAGTAACGTGTAAGTAATGCCAAATCATAAGTGAAAGTGTAGGAGAATAGTCGCCGATACTAAGTTTCACAGGTGACATAGTTCGTAATACAGTCTGGAACCGCGAGACCGCTACGGTCGCAGGTTCGAATCCTGCCTCGGGCATGGATGTGTGTGATTTCCTTAGGTTAGTTAGGTTTAAGTAGTTCTAAGTTCTAGGGGACTAATGACCTCAGCAGTTGAGTCCCATAGTGCTCAGAGACATTTGAACCATTTTTTTTTTTTAGAAAGGTAACGAAGATTTTATCCAAAAGGTGCTGACTGTTATATACTGCATACAAGGGATTGTTGAAAAAGTAAGCTGGCTCTCAAAGATGGTGAGTTGGCCAAGACCTTTATGGCAGAAATGATCAGAAACGTCACTAAACGTTCCACGTCGAAATAGCATCGGCATTATTCTGGAAATATCTGCCTCGCAATGGTTGAGAAAAAACATTCTCTTGGGTAACTTCCGGTGACGCTTCGTCTTGATGGCATCCCGCAACACGTCAGGAGATTTTTTTTAGTATGCTCCTGCGACCGTTTGTATAATCTGCTAACACCACACCATGGCAGTCTCAAAAAGTACTCACAAGGGAACCTCCCCATCGCACCCCCCTCAGATTTAGTTATAAGTTGGCACAGTGGATAGGTCTTGAAAAACTCAACACAGATCAATCGAGAAAACAGGAAGAAGTTGTGTGGAACTGTGAAAAAAATAAGCAAAATGTACAAACTGAGTAGTCCATGCGCAAGATAGGCAACATCAAGGACAGTGCGAGCTTAGGAGCGCCGTGGTCCCGTGGTTAGCGTGAGCAGCTGCGGAACGAGAGGTGCTTGGTTCAAGTCTTCCCTCGGGTGAAAAGTTTACTTCCTTTATCTTCGCCAAGTTATAATCTTCCGTTCGTTCATTGACGTCTCTGTTCACTGTAATAAGTTTAGTGTCTGTGTTTTGCGACTGCACCGCAAAACAGTGCGATTAGTAGACGAAAGGACGTGCCTCTCCAATGGGAACGGAAAAGATTTGATCGCAAAGTCATAGGTCAACCGATTCTTCCACAGGAAAACACATCTGATACATTCTATACGACACTGGTGACGGCATGTGCGTCACATGACAGAAATATGTTGTTTAGGTGTAGCGTCCCCATACTACGACGCAGTTACCTCGCATCGGACGGACGGACAGATAATAACTGCCTGAAAATAAAAAATTAAACTTTTCACTCGAGGGAAGACTTGAACCAAAGACCTCTCGTTCCGCAGCTGCTCACGCTAACCGCGGGACCACGGCGCTCCTGAGCTCGAACTATCCATGGTGTTGCCTGTCTTGCGCATGGACTACTCAGTTTGTATATTTTGCTTATTTTTTTCATACTTCCACACAACTCCTTCCTGTTTTCTCGATTGATGTGTGTTCAGTTTTTCAAGGCCTATCCACTGTGCCAACTTGTAACTAAATCTGAGGGTGGTGCGATGGGGAGGTTCCCTTGTCAGCATCACGTTGCCTGCTGGCAGTTGGCTCATCCCCTATTTTAATTGTTGAATCCAGATGTTTCCACTGGTTGCTTTGCTCCTCTGACATGGGGTCATAGTGGTACACTTGGGCTAATGAAGTCATTTGGTTTGCCCTGACACAGTTGCGAAACTTTCCCTGTTGTGTGGGAGTCATGGAAGCCAGCTGACTGTGACGGCTGTCGTGATCAAAATATCGTGTAAGATGTTGAGCTCTGATCCATGACTTATTTACATTTGCCCCACTATCGACTTGATTATGACACGTCGATATCCGGGTAACAGAGCCTCTGCTTCTACTGCGATTCCCAGTGGTTCAAAGGCACATGGCCTTCCTCTTCGTTCACCGTCATTCAGATCTGTTTGACAACACTGCAAGCGTCCGCGCCACCGAACCTCTGTACCATTATGGTGGTGGATTGCTGCCGTATCCTCCCATAGACTCAATATGAACTGTCTCAGCGATGCTCATATTGAAGTGTAGGAAACGAATTACCGCATAATTCTGCACTTTATCACAGGCCTTCGCCGTCTTGTTTTAGCTCTTCTACGGTACTGTCGCCGTGGGGTTCGGCGTGTGCCAGTGTGTGCCAAGACTGCAGTCACGTGCATGTAAACAAACAGATAATTGGTTACGTCCTTTTCTTCCGAAAAGGTAGCTAAACCTTTGTGGCTACCCGTAGTACCTAACACAGACGAAAGATCGAGAAAGAGCAAAGGTGGATGTGGTAAAGAATACGGCTGTAAATTTATCGAAACTGGAGAAGAACAAAGACGACGTAAGGGTTCTTCTATTTCTAAGATTGCACAAGACAGCAGATACTAAGAAAGTCGATAGATGCTGTTTAGTACTGTCTGTGAAAGGTTTCTGCGCCAAAATTACCTTACAGTTATCCCATACCGGTGTAAAACTAATACATAAACTTCTGAAGCTGTACGTCTAAACCATTGCAATGTATGTAACTCGAAGGCAGTTAACGTCAGTGTTAGAGAATAAAAAACTGTAAACATTTGAAATGTGGTGTTACAGAGGAAATTTATTAAATATGAAATACAGCTGCAATGTAAAGAAAAAATAGAGTGTGGGAGTAAATGCAAGAGTTTCAGACACGTTAGACAGTGGAAGTAAATGTTAGAATAGCAGACACGTTAATGGCCAAATGTTAATCTATCCAGAGATAGTTAATTTTTCTCTGCAATGGTAAGTAGGTAAAGTTCAAGGTAAAAAGAGACGGATGACGTTCGGATTAAAAAAAATACTTAGAAACTTAAAGGAAACAGAAATCGATAAACGAGAAGCTAGGTAGTGGACACGGATATTGGGAACGGCTTAGAAACATGTCTTAATTCTGGAGTCTTACACATAAAGGCTCGAGGCGAATTAGCTCACAAACAGGCAGCACTACGTTATTTTTTACGTTGCGTGTTTCGGCAAAAAGTCACCTGTCAGTACTGTTATGGTCTCAAACAAATATTCAGATGAAACGTCGTGGCGAATTAAAACTGTGTACCAGACGGAAAATCGAACTCCGGATCTGCGTCTTTTGCAGGCGAGTGCTCAACCAAGTGAGCAACGTCCGAACGGCTTGTGAATCGACCTCACAGCTTTAATCCCGCCAATACCTCGTCTCCTTCCTTGCAGACTCCACAGAGGTTCTCCTGCAAAACTTGCGGGTTAAGCAGTCCTGGAAGAAAGGATATTGCGGAGACAAAGCTTAACCACAGCTTAGGTAATACATACAGAGAGGTAAAGGTCCCGAGTTTGAGTACCGGTCTTGCACACAGTGTTAATCTGCCAGGATGTTTCATATCAGCGCACAATCCGTTGCGGAGTAAAAAATTACTCCTTTAAATACATACTTTTCAAGAAATGTGGTGTTATACGTGTCTTATTTACAGTATTTGCTTGATGCGTAAGGTTCAATCATGACAAAATCGTTCAGATTCAACCACGTATCTTATTAAAAGACTGAATTAAGTTTTCAAAAATTTCACTCTATTTCCTTTTGATCTCATCACGTGTGGCTCTACAAAATGGATTTATGCTTTCCTTTAACGGAATTAGCAATGTTTAAACAGTAGACGCTTTCGCCTTACAGGATGGGTTCCCTGTCCGTATCTACACATAGAAAGCTAAAGGCGTACTTCGCTGGAGGCCTTGAACGTCCCGCGGTGACCGACGCGACCTACCTACCTATCGATCGTATAATATTGACTTTCCTGGAGGCGTTTCCGGACAGGCAGAACCTACAGCCATGTCGACAGATGGTGCACCTACAGAATAACTCAATTTTGCAGGAAGTATCCCTGCAGAATACCTGTGATACGATTCCATGCGATGTTCCCATAAATGGTCTCACTGGTGTCAGTCAAAACTGGTAATGCAACCTATCTGTAAACTTCCCGTTTAGACACAACTTAAGCTTGGCTTCTAGTTCAGCAGAAATATTCCGGGCCATTTTTCCCTCTAGTTTTTATTTACTTTAATGTCGGTCCTGTAGGATGAGTTCGAAAGTATCCTTACGTTGTATAGCTTTATCTGTGATGAAAAGGTCACTTTGGAGTATCAGCAATGTTATTAAGTAATTAGTGTTGTGTGGCACCAAGGCCTGGTGCAAGTCTTTCATCTGGACGTCACTTTGGCGACTTGAGTGTCCTTAAATCCAGCGGCACCCTGTTTTCCCCGGATGGTCACCCAAGCAAGCACTAGCCGGGCCCAACATAGCTTAACCCGTGTGAGCGGTCGGTAACCGATGTTACCAACGTGACAAAGACGTTGGCTAACAATATTACGAAAAGGATAGACTGCCATCCACAGTAAATATGACGAGTTGCACGCAGTCATGACATAAATTCTGTTGAGTTTGGAAGGCCCGCGCGTCACTCAACATGCCATCTTTACGGTGAGTAGCAATCTATGCCTTTCATATTATTGTCAACTTTATCTGTGTCACATATGAAGGTTCAATAGGAACAGAAAAACGTTGCTCATTTATGTTCCATTAACGTATTCCTTTCTCGTTTTCTCAGTCCAAGTATCTGTAAACTTCCATAGGGATTGTCGAAAACAGGAAATCTGTATAGCCGTCTCCCTTTTCAATAATAGATTTCACACCGTCTGATGAAATCTAATTAATGCTTTGTTTCATAGTCATTACATTAACATAGACTGAATTAGTGTCATGGACTGTTAATGACGATTTAGGTGAAAATGTGTCCGATCTAATGACAGCTCCTCTGTACATTACAGAGGGCAGTATTATAAGTTAAAGGGGTTTTTATCTCGTGTATGTTTTCTTTCCGGTGAAGTAGAACAACTGGAAGATTGTTCCGCTTTTAGGTAATAGTAATGGGAAACAGCGATCTGTCAGTTAAGCAAAATTAGTGTAAAGCAGTCTCTATTGCACAACCATTTATTAAAAATATGACCTGTTTCGGCCTCTAGTAGTAGACCGAAACCGGTCATATTTTTAATAAATGAGTAAGCGATCGAGGCTGTTTTGACTAATTTTATTCTACTTTTGATAAACTGACTTCCTCTGCACATGCTCCGTAAAGTATTTGGTGAGTTCCTTTTTTATTATCTTGCCTGCTGCTTTAACTATTTCTATACAGACATTTTTTTCTCCTGGAGCCTTTCACGTCCCAAATACACTCCTGGAAATTGAAATAAGAACACCGTGAATTCATTGTCCCAGGAAGGGGAAACTTTATTGACACATTCCTGGGGTCAGATACATCACATGATCACACTGACAGAACCACAGGCACATAGACACAGGCAACAGAGCATGCACAATGTCGGCACTAGTACAGTGTATATCCACCTTTCGCAGCAATGCAGGCTGCTATTCTCCCATGGAGACGATCGTAGAGATGCTGGATGTAGTCCTGTGGAACGGCTTGCCATGCCATTTCCACCTGGCGCCTCAGTTGGACCAGCGTTCGTGCTGGACGTGCAGACCGCGTGAGACGACGCTTCATCCAGTCCCAAACATGCTCAATGGAGGACAGATCCGGATATCTTGCTGGCCAGGGTAGTTGACTTTCACCTTCTAGAGCACGTTGGGTGTCACGGGATACATGCGGACGTGCATTGTCCTGTTGGAACAGCAAGTTCCCTTGCCGGTCTAGGAATGGTAGAACGATGGGTTCGATGACGGTTTGGATGTACCGTGCACTATTCAGTGTCCCCTCGACGATCACCAGTGGTGTACGGCCAGTGTAGGAGATCGCTCCCCACACCATGATGCTGGGTGTTGGCCCTGTGTGCCTCGGTCGTATGCAGTCCTGATTGTGGCGCTCACCTGCACGGCGCCAAACACGCATACGACCATCATTGGCACCAAGGCAGAAGCGACTCTCATCGCTGAAGACGACACGTCTCCATTCGTCCCTCCATTCACGCCTGTCGCGACACCACTGGAGGCGGGCTGCACGATGTTGGGGCGTGAGCGGAAGACGGCCTAACGGTGTGCGGGACCGTAGCCCAGCTTCATGGAGACGGTTGCGAATGGTCCTCGCCGATACCCCAGGAGCAACAGTGTCACTAATTTGCTGGGAAGTGGCGGTGCGGTCCCCTACGGCACTGCGTAGGATCCTACGGTCTTGGCGTGCATCCGTGCGTCGCTGCGGTCCGGTCCCAGGTCGACGGGCACGTGCACCTTCCGCCGACCACTGGCGACAACATCGATGTACTGTGGAGACCTCACGCCCCACGTGTTGAGCAATTCGGCGGTACGTCCACCCGGCCTACCGCATGCCCACTATACGCCCTCGCTCAAAGTCCGTCAACTGCACATACGGTTCACGTCCACGCTGTCGCGGCATGCTACCAGTGTTAAAGACTGCGATGGAGCTCCGTATGCCACGGCAAACTGGCTGACACTGACGGCGGCGGTGCACAAATGCTGCGCAGCTAGCGCCATTCGACGGCCAACACCGCGGTTCCTGGTCTGTCCGCTGTGCCGTGCGTGTGATCATTGCTTGTACAGCCCTCTCGCAGTGTCCGGAGCAAGAATGGTGGGTCTGACACACCGGTGTCAATGTGTTCTTTTTTCCATTTCCAGGAGTGTAGCTTCAATATATATTTTTATTTACTGGCATTACTTTCTCAATTTCCTAGATTTCATTACTAATTATCTCCGTTCGTGCCTGATGCTTTGAACTATGTAAACACTTACCGAAAGCTTGGAAGGTCGGGCAGTGTTCTGTGTGTTGTTAATTAATGTGGCACCTGCCGTCTTGGCTTTTAGGACGTAATGTCTACCCAAGATAAGTTTCCGATTTTTTCATATTTATATTGTTTTCAGTTGTTTTTCTTACCAAATTTTTATCATCACTTCTCACATACTCTTGAGTGTTACCGAAGTTTTTTTCTTTAATTCGTCTATTAGTGTTTGCTTGAGTCTCACGCCTTCTATTCACTACTGGACTTAGTGCATTGAAGGTATTCTTTTCCTCTTCATACTTGCTACGTCTTTTGCTGCGTAATTACCTTTGCCACTTTGGTCTAGATGCTTGCTTCTTTGCTTTATTTTATGCTGCATTAGTAAAGCACCTTCAATCAGTCATTATCTGTGTGGAAACAGCAGGATGGTGATGTAATGTTGGCAATGATATGAAGCTAGCAAGGCATCTAAGAAGGTATGACATGCAAATAATTATAAAAACATACCGGGCGTGATTGCATGCGATGATCAGCTGTCTATGTGCGGTCGTGTTGCGTGTATACAGGGTGTTTCACAGTGCCTATTATCGGCTTCTAGAGTTGGTGAGGGGGACATAGAAATGTACAGTTCTTACAAGCAGCCACTGCCCGCAAATATACAGTTTGGATATAAAATAAATTTGGAGTTCGGATCACTCTGAAATTTCTCACTTCACGATATTCACACTAACGGGGAAGAGGGCGCCTGTCAGTCCCTGTTATAGTTATGAATCCACGTACTACTTTCGTACGACTACAACAATGACTGCGAGAAACTAGGAGGGGCTCCACGGAGGCGCTGTGGTCTCGACTCTGAAACGGACGTCCTTTGTCCTGCAGAAGACAGTTATTTATTTATCGTATGGCAATACGTACGCAAATATTACAAAACTACTACAAGTGAACATACAAGCACAGCTCTCCAGCGCAAAATAACACAAATGACAAATATGGTTCAAATGGCTCTGAGCACTATGCGACTTAACTTCTGAGGTCATCAGTAGCCTAGAACTTAGAACTAATTAAACCTAACTATCCTAAAGACATCACACACACCCATGCCCGAGGCAGGATACGAATCTGCAATCATAGCGGTAGCTCGGCTCCAGACTGTAGCGCCTAGAACCACACGGCCACTCCGGCCGGCCACAAATGACAACAGCTGAGTATATAATTATGGATATCAATGTCTTTTATGAATTTTATAACGTTACCCGTCGCTATCAGGCATGTGTGAGTCGCGTCGATACAACATGGGCAACTGCCTGTCGTTCCACACCACAGACACACAATGGTGATAAAGATTTGCCCCACCTGGAGAGAATTTCTGACATGGTGCATAGCCCATTATGATGCCGTTGAAGGTAGTCCAAAGTGCCTAAGGCTCGTTGAATCCAGGGGTTTCTTCTGGATGCAAGACAGCTTCAGGCATTGTGGAGAACAACTTCGTTGCCAGCAGTAGAAGACAACCTGACCAAAAGTATTCGAAACAGTGCCCACTCCGGAGGCTCCTGTATTGTAGAGCATACAGGTGAGAGTACATTGCCTCCGCTGTGAGCATGCTGTGAAGCACGAGATTTAAAAGTTATCTGACATCGAACTCATTTTATATCCAAAAAGTACGTTTCTGCACATAGATTCCTTAGGAGAACTGTATATAGGGAGTACTCTCTACAACCCGTAGACACCTACAAAAGCAATTTTGAAACACCTTTCTGGGTCTTGCCCACTCGTCTTGAATAGGGTGCCTGAGGGCTGCTGCGTTCTCGGAATATTATACAACCATTCAAGCAAATAACACTAATAGTTTTATTTGTATAAAGCAGGTATGACAATACTTAACTTGAATGTACAAAATGTTGTCACAAGCAATCGGCGACATGCAATTCAATTCAGTCCTTAGCTACACTACTGGCCATTAAAATTGCTACACCACGAAAATGACGTGCTGCAGACGCCAAATTTAACAGACGGGAAGAAGATGCTGTGATAAGCAAATGATAAGCTTTTCAGAGCATTCACACAAGGTGGGCGCCGGTGGCGACACCTACAAAGTGCTGACATGAGGAAAGTTGCCAACCGATTTCTCAGACACAAACAGCAGTTGACCGGCGTTGCCTAGTGAAACGATGCCTCGTGTAAGGAGCAGAAATGCGTACTATCACGTTTCCGACTTTGATAAAGTTTGGATTGTAGCCTATCGCGATTGCTGTTTATTGTATCGCGACATTGCTGCTCGCGTTGGTCGAGATCCAATGACTGTTAGCGGAATATGGAATCGGTGCTGGACCCCAATGGCATCACATCAGTAGCAGTCGAGATGACAGGCATATTACCCGCATGGCTGTAACGGATCGTGCAGCCACGTCTCGATCCCTGAGTCAACAGATGGGGACGTGTGCAAGACAACAACAATCTGCACGAACAGTTCGACGACGTTTGTAGCAGCACGGACTATCAGCTCGGATACCATAGCTGCAGTTACCCTTGACGCTGCATCACAGACAGGAGCGCCAGCGATGGTGTACTCAACGACGAACCTGGGTGCAGAAATGGCAAAACGTCATTTTTTTCGGATGAATCCAGGTTCTGTTTACCGCATCATGATGGTCGCATCCGTGTTTGGCGGTGAACGCACATTGGAAGGGTGTATTCGTCATTGCCATACTGGCGTATCACCCGGACTGCTGCTATGGGGTGCCTTTGGTTACACGTCTCGCTCACCTCTTATTCGCAGTGATGGCACTTTGAACAGTGGACGTCACATTTCAGATGTGTTATGACCCGTGGCCCTACCCTTCATTCGATCCCTGCGAAACCCTACATTTCAGCAGGATAATGCACGACCGCATGTTGCAGGTCACGTACGGGACTTTCTGGATGCAAAAAATGTTCGACTGCTGTCCTGGCCAGTGCATTCTCCAGACCTCTCACCATTTGAAATACGTCTGGTCAATGGTGGCCGAGCAACTGGGTCATCACAATACGCCAGTTACTACTCTTGATGAACTGTGGCATCGTGTTGAAGCTGCATGGGCAGCTGTACCTATGTACGCCATCCAAGCTCTGTTTGACTCAATGCCCAGGCGTATGAAGGCCGTTATTACGGCCAGAGGTGGTTGTTCTGGGTACTGATTTCTCAGGATCTATGCACCCAAATTGCATTAAAATGGAATCACATGTTAGTTCTAGTATAATATATTTGTCCAATGAATACACGTTTATCATCTGCATTTCTTCTTGGTGTAGCAATTTTAATGGCAAGTAGTGTATATGCAATATTCCTCCAAGTTGACACACAGTTTGTGGATCACTAATGACTGATCTCGTAGCACACTCTGCTACGACGTGTAATGCCGTCCACTAATCCCCGCCCGAGGTTGACAGGAGCGGCGCTTACATTCACTTCGGCTAGATGCCGCTCCTATCGTGGTGGTGTCCTCGTCTGCGCGCTACTGGCCGATGTCGCCTCACCGCCTCACTGCCTTCTCTGGTCTTGCGTTCTTCTTCTTCGTTCCAGCGCTTGTGGTTACACCATAACATTCCTCCCCTCCCCCACCCCCCAAAAGAGACGGACCATTGTCATGGTATAGGGAATGCGACGACGGTGGGGGAGACAGGGGTGTGGGCTCAGCATTGGGCCAGAAGTTGTGGCTGCAGTGGTAGTCAAGCTTCCGGTCGTATCCCGCCATCCGGGTTGAGCTCTGTCGGAAACGTCCCGCTAAAAACAAGCAGGAGGGCATGAGTCCATTTCCTGCTGCCATAAACCGATGACGACGGCGACTGCTGCGGTGTGCGGGCGCGTCCAGCTCCATCAGTAGGACGAGAAGAGGCGGAGGCTCCGTCTCCACGGGGTCGTCTCACCCTGTCGTGATGACACCCTCTGGCGGCTGTTGTGGCTGCGCTGTCCTCTGTGCTGAGGCCTTCTCCACCAGATGTCACGGCGCCTAGAGTATCAGCAACCAAACTGACAGCCTGCAGCCGCGGGTTGCCCGCTTCGCAGGCACACCGAAGCACTACACAACCGACAGGCAATATTGATGAACGACAACAACAACAACAACAACAACAACAACAACAACAACACAGCATGACACCAGCGGCCACCAGGGACCACTACCGGCCCACATGAACATAAGAAAGAGGTCGCTGCAGACCCCAGAACTGTTTTCACACGTCAAACCACGTTATGGAAAATAATTCCGAGGTACTCATCCGCCGAAGCGCTATAAAGGCCGGCCCTCGGCCGCACATCGGGCCGGCATGGTAGCTCAGCGTGTTTGGTCAGAGGGTTAGCTGCCCTCTGTAATAAAAAACTGAGTTAATCGATCAACGATGAACTGAAACAGCTGTCTTACGACGTCCGCCCCGAGCAGATTCAATGAACAAAATAAATAAATAAATCACCAAGTGTTAGTGTTTATGTCGTCCAACGTGAACGGCTTCTTGTTTATTGTTTTTTGTAACTACTTTCTTTGCCCGCCATTTTTTGTATTGTCTGTGTCACCTATATCATATTATTGTACCCCATAAGGCTGAAGAGCAGCGTATTAAGCTGCTGCCAGCCCGCCTGTATCAGGTGATGAAAATTACAATAAAGGAAAAAAAAAACCGCACATCGGCAGTTCACCCACCGCCAGCAGACGTGGATACCTGCCGCCCCGGCAGCCCGGTTTGGATCTTCTCGCTGATCTCTGGATTAGGCTTGATATATCGGAGAAGTCTCTGGCGGAGACTAGTAGGAAATTATTTCCGTTGTTTTCTATATTATTCTTCTATGTAGTAATGATTCGAAGACGGATCACTGTTTTGTGTTGGTGTTATGCTTGGAGAATTTGTTTTGTTTAATTGAACAGTCCAATTAATTGTTTTCGGACTGTGATCGTTAGTTTCTACTGCTTACGCAGACATATCACTCTGGACCCGTGATTCTTGGGAAAGAGAGACTGAAAGATGATCGTGTACATGACAGACGCGAAGTTGATTTTGATGTCGGAGCTGCAAGACATAAGGACCTGGAAAACGATACATGCAAGCGTCTAGTCAGCGGACGATCTCGCCTCGCGCCCACCATCTGCTGCAGCTAAAAACCCTGTAAAAGAAAATATCATGCGGTGCGAAGCGATACTTACGGCCTTTCTTCGGCGCTAGATGTTGAGGAGGGTGGAGCAGGTGGAGCAGCGTCCGATGGCGGAGGCCGTGAAGCAATTCCGCCGGCGATGGTCCATCTCGTAGGTGCGAACGGTATGAGGCAAGGAATAGTTGCAGTGCTTGATCCGTGGTGTGTGTGGAGCGACGTTTGGCCATCTGCTGCCTGAATGTTCTTTCGAAACGTTCCGGTTCGACGTTTGACTGTGGATGGAATGGTGAACTGGTTAGATACTGGATGCCATTGTGTTCACAGAATGTTTCAAATTCATTTGATACGAACTGAATTCCGTTGTCTGACACTGTTGCTTCAGGTAAGCAACCTAGGGAAAAAATCGATGACAACAACTAAATTGTCCTACGTTACGTAGTCGAGTTCATTGGCACAGCAAAAGGAAAGGATCTCTTAGAGTCAAATCAATGAGTGTTCCAAAAAGGTCCCGCAAAGTCTATATGCTTACGTTACCATGGTGATTGCGAATTAGGTCAAGCAGAGACTTTTTGTGGCGAGACGGATTGATTCTCCGCACATGCGTGACACTGCGACGTCATCTACCTCTACATCCATACTCCGCAAGCCACCTGACGGTGTGTGGCGGAGGGTACCTTGAGTACCTCTATTGGTTCTCCCTTCTATTCCAGTAACGTACTGTTCGGGGAAAGAAGTATTGTCGGTATGCCTCTGTGTGTGCTCTAATCTCTCTGATTTTATCCTCATGGTCTCTTCGTAGGAGGGAGCAATATACTGCTTGACTCCTCTGTGAAGGTATGTTCTCTAAACTTCACCAAAAGCCCGTACCGAGCTACTGAGCGTCTCTCTTGCAGTGTCTTCCCCTGGAGTTTATCTATCATCTCCGTAACGCTTTCGCGATTACTAAATGATCCTGCAACGAAGCGCGCTGCTCTCCGTTGGATCTTCTCTCTCTCTTCTATCAACCCTACCTGGTACGGATCCCACACTGCTGAGCAGTATTCAAGCAGTGTGCGAACAAGCGTAGTGTAACCTACTTCCTTTGTTCTCGGATTGCATTTCCTTAGGATTCTTCCAATGAATCTCAGTCTGGCGTCTGCTTTACCGACAATAAACTTTATATGATCATTCCATTTTAAATCACTCCTAATGCGTATTCATCTGTTCTACTTGGACGTCCATACCCTGTCAAGTACAGTGTCGACCCGTTAACTGCTTCGTACGAACAATCCCGTAGTGTCCTTGGTGAAGTAACTGCAACATATCTTTGTGCGAAGCTTTAGGAATCAATACACGTTGCTGTCCACTGTCATTCTGAACAAGAATCACACCTTTCTGCACAGCGAGGCTATGCCGACGTGCAAAGTACCGGCTCACTACAGAGTTCTTTATGCTATTCAGTAAGTGAGGCCAAGACGTGTCGATATAATTGAGCAAAATGTTCAAATCTGGATGAGCTTCCGTGGCCTGTGCAATTCTCTTATAGTTCAGCGTAAAAGACTGAAACAGTTCAGCGTAAAAGACTGAAATAGTTCAGAATCTGGAGCATCGATGTGACAACAAGATGCAGCAGAAGCGTCAAAGTCTGTATCAGGGCCAATCGAAAGACGTGAAAACCCTTCCGCATTACCATGTTGAGCTGTCGGACGATACACAATCTCGTACTTGTATTGAGACAACACCACAGCCCATCGTTGTAATTTTTGGGCAGTTAGAACCGGTTTCGTCGGATGAAACAAGGATTGCAAAGGCTTGTGATCCGTTACTAAGTAGAATTTTCTGCCATATATATATATAGTGGTGAAATTTGTTGACACGAGACACAATAGCCAAAGCCTCTTTTTCAATTTGTGAATAGTTACACTGAGCTTCGGACAACACTTTCGATGCGAAAGCGATAGGTCTGTCTTCATTACCCATTTTGTGCGAAAGCACTGCACCCATTCCGTAAAAGGAAGCGTCAACTTGCAATACAACTGTCTGGATCAAAGGATCAAAGTGAACTAAGCATCAGTCAATGAGCAATGCATTTTTAAGTTTTTGAAAAGCTACTTCGCACTCATCTGTCCAAACAAAGTGGACATTCTTGCGACGCAAGGAATGCACTGTAGCTGCGATTTGTTCAGCATTCGATATGAACCGAATATAATAGTTCATTTTCCCTATGACTGGCTGCAGTTTTGAAATATTGCGAGGAACTGGCAAGTCTCGTATGACTAACAAATGCGACTGCAGAGGGTGGACACCTTTACTGTTTGTGACATGACCAAGGTACTGCAACTCAGGTTTTAAAAAATCGCACTTATCCAGTCTACACTTTAGTCCTGCTTCAGACAACACACGAAGCAAAGCACGTAAATTTGCAATATGTTCCTCATGCGTACGACTGCTACGACAATATCGTCCAAATAGTATGAACAGTTTGGCTCTTGTGCAGTCAGCTATTCCAAATACCGTTGGAAAATGGTGGGTGCGAAAGCATTGCCAAAAGGCAAACGGAAATATTTAATGTCCATATGAGTAACAACTACACACTCTTTTTTATATTCTCATCGAGAGGTATTTGAAGATATGCGTCGCGAAATTCAATTTTTGAAAAGTAGCGTCCAGCGGCTAATTTGTCCAAGAGATTTGTCTTGCAGTTCTATAAGTTCAGCAGCGCCTTTGCCCCGTAGTGCTATGGGAACACTTCTGGCCCGGTAAAATTTCCGCAGAACATTGTCTTTCAGGGTAAGACGTGCAAAAAAATTTTTAGGTTTGCCGAAACCTTCGGAAAAGATTTGAGGGAATTCTTTGAGCAAGCTTGCATCACTGTCTTTTGCATTTAATGCAGTCACTGACGACACATTTTCCTGAATATTAATGTAAAACAAGAGCAAATATGTTCTCATACTCGCGTGATTGTAGCACTGTTAAGCTCACTGTTCGCGTATGTGAGCGATACATAGCAAGCAAAGTACATGTTCCGAGAACAGTTCATATGTGAGACGATTGAGCAATGTGACAGAGGCACCCGTGTCCAACTGAAATTACACACGTTTCCCACAAGCTAGTGAATGAAGAAAAAGTTTGTTTGGCTGTCGTATCACTGAAGAAACTGCACGCTTGCTAGGGTTGCTAATGCGTGTTGCAGAGTTGGAATACACTGCATTAATGACATGGGCCTTGTGACTAGATATGTTTGAGTGGGCTGAACTCTTATGGTTGTTCTGTTGCTAACATACGGATTGCACATGTCCTTTCCTATCACAAGCGTAACACTGTGGTCGTCGGGAGGGACAGTCTTGGCGTTTGTGCCGTGAGTAACAGCTAGGGCAAGACTTAATTCTGTTCGCCTGTGTAGCCGCCTGTTTAGCAAACTCAACCCGACAAATAGCTGCCTGCTCAAATGTATGAGTATGAGCCGGCGAGGTACTGGAATCGTATTGATACAGTATTTTACTTGTTTTTAAAAATTTATTCGTCAACTACATGATACATGTTTGACCCACCACCTAATATATTAGTGGGTCCTAGTTTATACTTATGTCACAAACACTATAGCTTAAATTATTATTTTGTTACTTTATATTTCCACTATGGGCATTACTAATTCTATTGGTATCTTATTCTATATGTTCCTTTTATTGCTATGTTACTTAGAGTTACATCACTGCTGGTATTTTCTTTTATGTGCTACTTTATCTACTGAACTAGTCTACACTACCTGCAGCGTTACAGGTGTGCCAGCGTGTTACATACCTACGTTATCGGCCGTGCCCATTGAGCTAATCCCAGTGGGCATGCCCTGGCACCGGGCTGGCCCAAAATTTGAATCGCTGCAGTTCTAACCTAGTGGGATTATCCTATCCTGTCCTACATCTAACCTAATTCTAATTCCTACTGTCATTTGCAGTGAGTGTCTTGATTGGTTAGACTGTGTACCCTCCGCCTAGTCCTAGACGTGGCGGATCCCAGCCATGAAGCGGTTGGCCAAGTCCACGCTTAAACGTAACAGGACAGGCGCACGGAGTCTAAATCGGGTTTTATTTGTTGTTGATTGTTCCTTAGAAACACTTGTAAAACTTTGCTCGATATTTCGTTGGCAAGTTTATTTAGGATTTGAAAATGGTCCTCTTGCCTGAGCATGTGGTACGTATCGTGATTTGGTAGTTGCTGTCTTAGCTGTTCTGCTACGTCGTCGAAGAGGGGCTACACCAACGTGTGACTGAAGGGGCCGTACAGGGAACCCCAGACCATGTGGTGTGTGAGTGCCCGCTTCCCAAACCGGCATAGGTACGCCAGATAGGGTCCATGTCCAGTAAGAAAGTGCAGCAGTCACCTTGATGACTATAGGTACTTGAGCTGTAAACGCTCCTTGACGGTACAGGTCGAAGAACACACCAGCTGCTGCCCAACATCGTTATTCCACTGTTCCTGCCATAACTACTCCCCTCTGTGTTTAATTTCAGATTTTTCCCCTACATGAATCCCCATTATTTCAATTATTTTGTCCTTTTTCTCCTTTATGACCCAGTACCATGCCGCCTGTTCTGTAATTGTAATAGCGCTCCCCCCCATAGTTGTCCTATATGCCCCTACAGAACGCAGGAGCATATTTCGCTGCACTCTTCTTACAGCCGTGGCGGCCATGACCGTCGTGAGCCTGTGTGCCCAGTCTCCTGACCTGTAACCTACGATTGATGTTTGAATACTGTTGTGGCACAATTTTATTAAGTCCTTTCCCAATCAAGTTGTTAAATGTTTACATCAAATATTGACACTGTAACGCAAAGATGCCTGCATAGTTCCACCTCTCATCGACGACTACACTTAGATATCGGGCTTCGCGGCGCCGAAGAACTGGTGAGACATGTATTCTTACTGTTGGGTTCCTTACGAGTTAACCCTTAAGTAGTAAATACGCGGACTCGCTAGGTGATATTGTCATTTTTGTCGTTCGGCACCACATAGTCAAGATGAATATAGCCCTCCCGAATTTTGGCTCTAAGTCTTCACGGCTACGACCTCCAGCCAGCAGGAGGAGGTCGTCTGCGTAGGCTATGACCTCTAGTTATTCAAAACGGGTTCCATATTTCTCTAAAGACTGGCCCCCGGGCAGAGCCCTGTGGACACCCCTTTTTTTATCTTTTTGCTGATTTTCCCACTAGGGGACGATAGCCAGACCTCCATTTCCTCACAGTATCTCCTAAGACAGCCATATAGCGGCCCTGGACACTCCTCCTTCCGCAAGCAGAAGAAGAGCGAGGGCCACCACAGTTTTGTCAAAGGCGTCACTAATACCCACCATGACATCGACAATGTACTTGTGCGAGTGTGAGTCACAGACCTCCGTGGCCAAGGCGATGGCGTCAGACGACGATCTCAGCGACCACTGCCTGTCACTCATCCCACACAACAGGCGGTGTGCTGCCAATCTGTCTGCCAGCAACCTCTCAAAAAGTTTCCCTAGCAGGTTCAGTAAACAGATAGGCCTGTATGACTTTGCTTCTTTTGGGTCTTTATCTGGACCTTTCTTGATTATTGCTACATTCGCCTTTTTCCATATCGAGCGGAATTTTCTGAGCAGTAGGCACTCATTGTATAACTTAGTGAGAGGCGCCACCAGCTGGGGGTCCAGGAATTGCACCACCTCCACTGTGATGCCGTCTAGGCCAGGAGCTTTGCCCTTCTCAAGAGCCTTTATTTGGGCACCGACCTCTTCAGAGAAGGGATAAACCATGCTATTATTTCCATAGTACTGTTGGTCTTCTTTTCTGAGTCGTCATTGTACTTCTGAATCATCTTCTCTGTCGTCAGGGAACAGGAGGAGGACCTCGGCAGTTCCTGCCAAGTTTGTCATCTGGCCCCTATCCCTGATGGTAGACAATACCATTGATGATCTGGTCTGTAGCCAATTGGCTTTGGACATATTTTTCCCAACTTCTCAACCTAACTGCCCTTAGCTCCTGCTGAAACTGTTCTTTTGCCTCCTTGCATGTATGCAACCAACGTTGCTTTTCTTCCCAGACGACACTTCACTGGTAATACCTCCTCGCCCTCCTTAAAGACTGGCGCATCTGTCACAGTTCGGTTGACCATAGTGACGGGGAACCCACAATGGCTGTCCTCCTGGTTGGTACAGCTGCCTTCACCACCCTGATGACTGTTTTCAGCAGCTTCGTATTTCACCAGATTCTCGTCACCTTCCAGCAATGTCGGTATGTCACACTCCCTCGCCACGCGATCCCAATTAGTCCTGTTGTAGTTGAACTGTATTTCCTACTCCATGTCCCAGTGGCACTCCCTACCCCCCAGTGAGAATGTTACTAGATTGTGGTCGTTAGTAGTGATTTGATCCCAGACCGTCCAAACTGTTACCTTGGTTACGAGATTAGACGTCACCAAGGTAACGTCAGTATTTGTGCCCTCACCCCCACCACCTGTGAATCTTTCATTATGAATCTTTCTGTCTACATCTTAGTGAACTTTTGTATAAAGTCCCTTAATCTGCTGGCTCTCAGTGCATTCCTCAACCTTTTGCTCGGGGACTTAGACTTCCTGTGTACAGGTATAGCCTCAGCTGTAATCAGTTCTAGCTATGAGCCTTTGCTCTAGCATCCTGTAGGTATGGCAGTTTCTACCTGTAATTTTGCAGCTTTTCTTGCCTCTCCGTGTGCAGGGGATATATATCCCAGATCTGCAGCAGTTCTTACTTGTATTGTCTTCAGCCCCACACTTGGAGCAAGCCGGCTTCCGTTCGCAGTGTTTGTGAATGTGGTCCAAGTTGCCACAGTTGTGGCACCGGGAAAGTACTAAGTAGTCCCTCACGTTGATTGCATGAAAGCCCGTGTATATTCTGCCCATAGTCGTGTACCTGCGCCACACATTCCCCAAGACCTCGACAACATTATGTACGACATTATTTTTAAATCGCAAATTAAACTCGTTTTTAAATGTTTCTAGATTCATATCCTCAAAGTTTTGTTGACTTATTGTCTCATAAATATCACTGTCTTTTAATGTAACAGGTACATCATTGAGAATTACCAATGGGTTCCACTTTTTGGGCAGTTCACATTCTATTGCTTTATTTAATTTTGTATGATTAAGGATTTTATTTCGGTGTTCCTCCACGGCGACATCCGCTATTACTAAATCTTTTGCCGCCGTTACTATGTTTATTTTAATTCTGTCTTTAGCAAGCTTCACAGTTGTTGTGAAAGTCTCCTGCACCTTTTTTAAGTCTTGATCGGGTACGTGTCTCAGGAAGACCGGCGTGTCAGGTCTTTTTGACACTTTGGCAATTGTTTCCATGGACTGTGCGGCTGGTTCCGGCGGAGGTTCGAGTCCTCCCTCGGGCATGGGTGTGCGTGATTTCCTTAGGTTAGTTAGGTTTAATTAGTTCTAAGTTCTAGGCGACTGATGACCTCAGAAGTTAAGTCGCATAGTGCTCAGAGCCATTTGAACCATCAGTCCCTAAGCTTACACACTACTTAACCTAAATTATCCTAAGGACAATCACACACACCCATGCCCGAAGGAGGACTCGAACCTCCGCCGGGACCATCCGCACATCAAAATTTTGTTCCCTGAGTTTGGCATCAGGTACATTATACACGATCACATCGCGCAACATAACATCTGAATATAAAGCACCGCAAGCGCATTTGAATTTGCATTTCCTTGTCATACCTTGAAAATCTGTTACTCACTCGCGATAAGTTTGTTCTTACCGTTTTTTGCAGTTAAAGAATTTATACCTAGCATTCATTTGTTGGTCATAATAGTTAGGAATTCGCACACATTTGAACATTTTTGAACAATGTTATCTCTTCACTAACTAAGGGAACAACCTGCTGAGGTCATCGGTTCTAGACTTACACACTAGTTAAACTAACTTAACCTAACTTATACTAAGAACACCACACACATACACCCATGCCCGAGAGAGGACTCGAACCTCCAGCGGTAGAGGCCACGCAATCCGTGACATAGCGTCTCAAACCTCGTGGTCACACGGCGCGGCGATAACATTGTCATCCGCAAGTTCGCTCGGAGTGGCGTTAGGAAAGAGTTTCTGAATTAATCTTGTGATGTCGTCAGTCATACGACCACACCGCCGCCTGAGAGATCGATCCGCCGGGTGCGATTCTCTCGATAAACGGAACAGAAGAACGGCTGTGCTAGCCAGAGAGTACACAGCCAGTCGCAGTACTTACGCTCGCCGCGAGGCGCCGCTAGGCCACTTCATGTGCAGCAGGAGAGTAGTGCAGTTGTGCCAGTCTACAGTTCGTAGCCGCGCTCAGCGGTCAGCCAGCGCCGATGTTAGTCATCGTCTGCAGCTCAGTCATTGCTGCCATCAAGTCTCTGTAGCTCCGTTCCAAGTTAGTCTTCAAATTGACCGGATACGACATTCAAGATTACGAAATATTAATTCGTCACTGCAAGATCTGTGACGTAAATTATGTCATTCTACAGACGCTTTGTCTAGTCGCGTCTTCTATACTTGTGAACCACCTGATCATGGACTACAACAAAGTTAAGTAATAAATACTTTATTTTGTACTCCAGCTAATTAATTGTGTTTTCCTGTTGTAGCTACTAAGCAGTCTTGGCATAGTAAAACCCACGTTTCCACCTCGTTGTCTAAGTCATATTTACCACCTCATGTTGATGGACTCGATTATGGTGGAAGATCGAGAGCCATCAAGTTTCAACACTGCAGTTCCTACCGTGGATAATAGGGTCGAAGTTTCACAGTACCTGCGACGTTGTGAGGTGGTATATGGGCCTCATACTGGGCCAACCACTCGAAAAATTCTTATTCGTGTTCACAAAACTACCGAATAGGTGGTATAGTAGCTATAGTATGTGGTGCTTGCTCTGCCGGGCACGCAGCGTTGGCCAGTAGCTGCTGCACCGTGGTGAGCAGTGCAGATATTTGCTGCGCCTGAAACTGAAACATCTTCATTTGTGAGGAATCTAACGCTGACGTCAGCGGCGCCTGAGCAGGGTGCGGGGCAAGTGGGGAGGGGCGGGGGGTGCATGTTGGAAGACACAAATGCTACAAAAATATGTACAAAGAGATTTTCTGCAACGCCTATCTGAAAACACGAATTAACTAAAACGACAAGAAACTGTTAAAGGAATGAAGCCCCTCAACAAAAAAGAGAAAGAATTAAGGCGAGAGAAAAGAACACAAAGTCTGTGGCCGTAAGGCACCGGGTTTGTCTGTAACACTTTGTCGACAGTTGTTGGGTCTTGCCCACTCGTCTCCTATAGGGTGCCTAAGGGATGCTGAGTTATCTGAATGCTATACGACAATTCAAGGAAATAACATTAATAGTTTTATTTCTATAAAGCTGATCTGACAATACTTAACCTGAATAAACAAAACGTTGTCGCAAGCGATGGGCGACATGCAATATAATTCAGAGTCCAAGGCTATAGACAATATTCCTGCAAGATGACAAGCGGTTTGTGGATCACTAATGACTGATCTCGTAGCACCCTCTGTTAGGCCGTGTTAATACTGTCCCCTAATCCCCACCCGAGGCTGACAGGAGCGGCGCTGATATTCACTTCGGCTAGATGCCGCTCCTATCGTGGTGACGTCCTGACCAGCGCGCTATGGGCCGACCTCGCCTCACCACTTTCTCTGGTCTGGCGTTCTTCATTCTGGCGCTTGTGGTTACGCCAGAATACGCCTTATACATTCTAAATGTTTCATAGTTACGCACATAGAATTCAGTTTATTTTAGAAAATATAGGTAGGTCACCGTGGTCTGTCAGCACGGTAGCTAAACCTGTTCGATCAGAGGGCTGCGTGCTCCCTGCAAAAAAAAAAAAAAAAAAAAAAAAAAAAAACTGAGTCAAGGAATCAACGATCCACTTCAACGGATGTCTTGTGACGTCCGCCCAGACAAAACACAGCTAGCTATATTGAACAAAATGGAAAAAAAATTGATCTAGGGGTGGCACGGTAGCTCTGCGTGTTCGGTCAGAGGGTTACGTGCCCTCTGTAATAATAATAATAATAATAAAAAAAGCTGAGTTACTCGATCAACAATGAACTTCAATGGATGTCATAAGACGTCAGCCCTGAGCAGATGCTACGAAAAAAAAAAAAAAATGCCGGCACGGTAGCTCAGCGTGTTCGGTCAGAGGGTTAGCTGCCCTCTGTAATAAAAAAACTGAGTTAACCGATGAACAACGAACTGAAACGGATGTCTTACGATGTCCGCCCCGAGCAGATGCAACGAACAAAAGCGAACAAAATGAGATTTAAAAAAAAGGGTAGCGCCTTTCATCCATAACCAAAAAAACGTCTTCGGTCCTGGGTTCGAATCCCACCGTTGCTTAAATTTTGATTGATAATCGGCACTGGTGGCCGAAGACTTCCGGCATAAAAAGTCACCCTCGTTCTGCCAAAGGCCTTGTCAAAGAGGGTAGAGGAGCGTACAGATGTTCAGGGAACTCTCTTGTCTCAGGGAAGAAGAATCAGCAATGATCAACCGCATGAGGATGCAGATGGCAATGGAAACAACTGCATTAAAGACACGTAACGTGTATCAACAGTACATGTGGCCTGTAATTGAAGTGTCATTATGATGGGCAGAAGATTCCAGAATAGTCCCCCATTCAGATATCCGGGAGGAGACTGCCAAGGGGGATGTTACCATTAGAAAGAGATTGAATGATCAACGGAAGGATATCGTTCTACGATTTGGGGCGTGGAATGTCAGAAGCTTGCACGTAGTAGGGAAACTGCATTTCCCTTTTCAGATTTTCTAAAGGCTCAATCTAGATATAGTAGGGGTCAGTGAACTGGAAATAAGACAAGGATTTCTGGTCAGATGAGTATCGGGTAATATCAACAGCAGCAGAAAATGGTATAACGGGAGCAGGATTCGTTATGAGTAGGAAGCTAGGGCAGAGAGTGTGAACTGTTCAGCGACAGGGTTCCTTATCAGAATCGACAGCAATCCGTCACTCACAACGATAGTTCAGGTATACATGACGACTTCGCAAGCTGGAGATGAAGACATGGAGAAAGTATATGAGGATATTGAAATGGTAATGCAGTATGTAAAGGGGAATTAAAATCTAATAGGCATGGGGGACTGGAATGCAGTTGTACGGGAAGGAGTAGAAGAAAAGGTACGGGAGAATATGGGCTATGTACAAGGAATGAGAGAGGAGAAAGACTAATTGGGTTCTGCAACAAGTTTTAGCTAGCAATTGCGAATACATTGTTAAAGGATCACAAAAGGAGGTGGTACACTTGGAAAAGGCCGGTTGATATGGGAAGATTTCACTTAGATTACATCATGATCAGACAGAGATTCCGAAATCAAATACTGGATTGTAAGGTTTTCCCAGGAGCAGGTATAGACTCAAATCACAATACAGTAGTGATGAAGAGTAGGCTGAAATCTGACATTAGTCAGGAAGAATCGATACGCAAAGAACAGGGGTACAGAAGTATTAAGGAATGGCGAGATACGGTTGAAATTCTCTAAGGCTATACGTGTAGCAATAAGGAATAATCCAGTAGGCAGTACAGTTGAAAAGGAATGGACGTCTGTAAAAAGGGCCATCACAGAAGTTGGGAAGGAAAACGTAGGTAGAAAGAAGGTAACTCTGAAGAAACCATGGGTAACAGAAGAAATACTTAAATTGATCAATGAAAGGAGAAGGTACAAAAATGTTCCGGGGAACTCAGGAATACAGAAATAGAGGTCGCTAAGGAATGAAATAAACAGGAAGTGCAGGGAAGCTAAGACGAAACGACTGTAGGAAAAATAAAGGTATCGAAAAAGAAATGAATGTTGGAACGACAGACTCGAATTCCACTGTTAAATGCAGAGGATAGAGCAGATTGGCGGAAAGAATACAGTGAAAGCCTCGATGAGGCGGAAGATTTGTCTCATGTGATAGAAAAAGTAACAGGAGTCGATTTAGAAGAGATAGGGGATCCAGTTATAGAATCAGAATTTAGAAGAGGTTTTGGGGGATTTAAGATCAAATAAGCCAGAAGGTATAGATAACATTCCATCAGAATTTCTAAAATTATTTGGGGATGTGGCAACAAAACGACTATTCACGTTTACGAGTAGAATGTATGAATCTGGCGACATACCATCTGCCTTTCGGAAAAGCTTCATCCACACAATTCCGAAGACGGCAAGAGCTGACAAACGTGAGAATTATCGCACAATCAGCTTAACAACTCATGCATCCGAGTTGTTTATAAGAATCATATGCAGGAGAAAAGCAAAGCACATTGATCGTCATCTAGTGCGTCCTCAGTTTGGCTTTAGGAAAGGTAAAGGCACGAGAGAGGCAATTCTGACGTTACGGTTAATAATGGAAGCAAGACTAAAGAAAAATAAAGACACGCTCATAGGATTTGTCGATCGGGAAAAAGCGTTAGACAGTGTAAAATGTGCAATATGTTCGAAATTCTGAGAAAAATATGGGTAAGCTATAGGGAGAGACGGTAATATACAACATGTACAAGACCCAAGCGGGAGTAATAAGAGTGGACGACCGAGAACGAAGTGCTCGTATTAAGAAGAGTGTAAGACAAGGCTGTAGCCTTTCACTCCCACTCTTCAACCTGTACATCGAGGAAGCAATGATGGAAATAAAAGAGAGGTTCATGAGCGGAATTAAAATTCAGAGTGAAAGGATATCAATGATACAATTCGCTGATGACATTGCTATCCTGAGTGAAAGTGTTACATGATCTGTTGAACGGAATGTACAGTCTAATGAGTACAGAGTATGGACTGAGAGTAAATCGAAGAAAGATGAAGGTAATGAGAAGTAGCAGAAATGAGAACAGAGAGAAAATTAACGTTGGGACTGATTGTCACGAAGCAGATTAAGTTAAGGAATTCTGCTACCTAGTCAGTAAAACAGTAATGACAGATGGAGCAAGGAGGACATCAAAAGCAGAATAGTAATGGCGAAAATGGTATTCCTGGCCAAGAGAAGTTTACTAACATCAATTATCGGCCTTAATTTGAGGAAGAGAATGTACATCTGGAGTATAGCATTGTATGGTAGTGAAACATGGACTGTGGGAACCGGAACAGAAGAGAATCGAAGCATTTGAGATATGGTGCTACGGACGAGTATTGAATATCAGATGGACTGATAAGGTAAGGAACGAGGAGTTTCTGCACAGAACTGGAGAGGAAAGCAACATATGGGAAACACGGAAAAGAGAAGGGACGGGATGGTAGGACATCTGTCAGTTCCATGGTACTATAGGGAGCTGTAGAGGTCAAATAATTGAGGACGTAGGTTGCAAGTGCTACTCTGAGATGAAAAGGTTAGAACAGAAGAGGAGTTCGTGGTGAGCTGCATCAAACCAGTCAAAAGACTGATGACAAAAGAAAAACAGAGAGCAAAAGAGGAAAAAATAGAAATATTTGTCATCGGAAACCATATCCAGTAACCTAATGCAACAACCCTACAGAGTACTGAAAAAGTAGCATGCGAGGTAAGCCACCCGACCAGAACTTGCACCATCCTCACTGAACAGTTGAAACGTGTGATTGACGAATCATTAGCTGAACTTAGTAAAATAAGAGCCCCTTGTAATGTACACAGGAGGAAAGAAATCAGAGAATGCCTGCTGCAGTCGAAGATATGCAGACTTCAAATATGCTGCGAAGCCAGATCCAACGAAGTGCATACCCAGGATCTAAGAATACAGTGGTGGTGGGGGAAGCGAGGGGGGAGAGGCAATTCGTGTTTCGTTGAAGGAAATTGGTGGAGGCACCGAAGCACAGTTTCTTACAAAATAAAACTCAGAAGTATTGAAAACTGTGCTCATTAATCACCAAACGTACTAAAAATACCGCTTTACAGTATCGATGTCTACCACCCAAAACATGCTTAACTCAAAGATCATAAGTTTTCTACCATTTCGAACTGCATGCCTCTTTTACTAGCGCCAGCGATCGTGTCCTTTGGTAGGTGATACATGTGCCACGAGAGCGCAGCGCCTGCAGCACACGTGACCACTGCAAGGGCCATCATCGCGCAGCTGGGAAAGTGGATGGATGGTGAAAATGTCAGTTTCTAGAGAGACAAAAACAAGGCTTGTCTGTGAGGAGAAAAGTCCAAGGTTCCCCATGGAGTAGGTGTGCAGCAATACGGAATGGACAAACAGCCAGTGCAGGAGGCTGTTGTGTCGGCAGCAACGTGTGGCAGTGGCTGCTGTCTTCTCCCGCTTGGTACGGTTTTGGAGTTAATGTTGATTTACTTATGGCCTTGGATTCAAATTGAGGCAGTGTTACGTAAGAGTGTGTGAAGGTCATTAAGTACTGCCAGTTGCAACTGACTGCGCTATAATAATTTGTTAGCATTCTGTAATGGCTGGTTTTGATTACTCACAAGTCATGTGACTGTAAGTGCTCCATCAGTAAACAAGCCTGCGAAGTCATTTAATTGGCACAGTCGCAAACCGAGCATATACTAAGACTTAAATTGTTTCAATTACAGCTGTGGTTCTGTTCTGTAGACAGTAACTTCGAAGTGTGTTACGACTTTGTTTCGTTATCGAACCTGTGCTTTACTGAAAATGATTATATTGTCTTACCTGATTGATTTATCAAATCTGCAATTGGACTATTGATCATTTAGACAAGTGTGGGTGGTTCGATATTGTTATTAGCAGTTGATGTATTGGTGATTGGGGGTGATCACTAGCTAGAGAGGAAGGATAGTGGCTGTATTACAGAGATAAGTGGAGTATTTTCTAGAATAAGGACTTTATAGTGTCACAGTTACTAAGGGCTGAGGGGCCCCAAACTGCTGCTTGTTATGCTGGGTACGGTTGCCCCTTATTGGATCAGATTATTTATTCCCCATTGGATATTGCTATATTAAAGAGGATATTTTGTGCTATCTTTTGGCCCCTGCTAAGGTTTATTCGGGCTACAAAGAATTACTTGTTTTGCCAGAGTGATTTATGTTTTGTATAATTAAATACCGCATGTTAAACAAATTTTTATTAAAATTGAGCATATGGCACCTAAATTCCACATTCTGGTAGTGGAGCAAGGTTGTGCCCTGTGCAGGTGAGCGCATACTCTAATAGACTCAAGTTTGAAACAGCACACAGGAAAGCAAGACACAATCTCTAATTTAGTCATGGCAATCAGGAACGTGTTGCATGCCACTTGGCTTCTAAAGAATGATATATGTATGAAGTGTCAGTGCATGGACAGGTTCCAGCTGGCATCAGTGGTGGAGCTAGCCCAGCAGCTGTGGCAGGTAATGAATGAGCCACTGCAAGGACATAAATAGTGCTATCAGTTTTGTTAGTTCGTGCCCTTTGGATTCGAATTACTTGCGTAGCTCTTGCCGTGTGCATCCCCTTTGAGGTGATTATAAGCTATAAGAACAGGATCAGTGATTTGTTAGCAATTGTGGAGGGCGAGAACAGTTCAATGAGCTAGAGGAGAGATTGCCCTGATAGAAGTTATAAATACGGATTTAGTGTCTGTGTACAAGGAAGTCACACTGACATAAACAAGGCATGGGACGATGATCTGAGGCAAGGTACAAGAGGGGAACTGTCAGTACGGATAGTTGTAGGGTGGAAGACGCAGTCTGCTGCCAGGATACCCCTCCCTCCGCTCCCCCTCCCCTCCCCCTCCATCTCACTCTCCCTCACTCACACACACACACACACACACACACACAGCAGCAGCAATAGTAAAGACTTCTCTATTGATTCGGTACGTGATGCTGTGAAATGTCTTCATAATGTGTTGTGCCTAATGGAACAATGTAGTATTTAAAGTATGGGATATAAAGATATTACTGTTAACATATTTGCACACTAAGGGTAGTTTGGCGAACAGGATAGCTAAGGCCATAGTGGAATGGGATTCGTTGATGGGATTTCATCGGCAGTTATGGAAAAGAGTGATACCAGTACGTACAACAACGAAGTTACTAAGTCACACTAAGAAAGCGAACAAGCAACAGCCCGCCGCTGTGGCCGAGCGGTTCTAGGTGCATCAGTCCGGAACCGCGCTGCTGCTGCGGACGCAGGTTCGAATCCTGCGTCGGGCATGGATGTGTGTGATGTCCTTAGGTTAGTTAGGTTTAAGTAGTTCTATGTCTAATTGGCTGATGACGTCAGATGTTAAGTCCCATAGTGCTTAGAGCCATTTGAACCAACAAGCAATAAATAAACAGTTTGGCGAATATGTTAACAGGGTTCGCGCCACTGTGCGAGCATTTCGTAGCGAAGCCACAGAGACTGAGGCAGTAGCTAATATTATAGAAAGAATTAAACAAGATGATAGGGTGTGAGTGATGGTTGTATGACCACTTTGTACCTTTAGCTTGAGACAGTGCTCTTACCCTGATCTACATACCAAAATACCTTAATTTGGTGAACAACTAGTCATTGTAGCAGGTAACATATATTCAAGACACTAAAGTACTAATTTTTATGTGTGTTTCCTTCGTGGTATGAAGGGGTATTTCAGGAAAGATTGCCTACAGGGAGGGAAACTGAATAGTAGAAATAGTTGATGCTGTCCCAGGGATGCAGTCAAGTGGATCAATTCTGTCACTGCCCCAGGTGGATAAAGGCTAGATTTGTGCAGCAGCGAATAGTACACTATGAAATTAATAATGAGCTGGTGTGTAGGCCATTAGACGGCTAGTAGGCACTGGTAGTTCAGTCACACTCGCAAGTAAGGAGTGGTTTGAAACTCACCAAAAGGAGTGTGGTTGGGTGAGCTTAAATTGAGATGACACGCTGTATGTACCTGCCAATTCCAGTGCATTGCAAGTAATAGAAGTTACTTTCATTAAGTTGAAGGTACATGAGTTTATTTGAAAGGATAAATTAAATGTAGCAGAGGGAGGGGCTCTGCAGTCGGATGTTATCAGGACAACTGGCTTGATTCCGAATTGGGCTGACAAACACTTGACCTTCCAGTTTACTAAGAACAGGGCATTCTCCTTTTGTCTTCACTGCGCTATACCTGTTGCGGCAGTACAGCAAAATGCTCATGTGGACGATGTTGTTCAGTTAGACTATTTATTGTTGAAACACAGGGAGTAAATGCAGCAACTGTGTAGTGAATTTAGCGATGTGTTGACGAATCGATTGGGGGACGACTGACTTAACTGAATGCGGGACTGGGTTGGTAGATGTGGTGTGAGTCAGACGGCGACCACATCGCCTGTAGCCCACACATAGGAAAGAACTTACAGGCTTAGCACAGGATACAATGTAATGAAGTATCTCCCTATCCTGCTACTATTTTTCTTGAGCCTAAAGCATCTGGAAAATATAGATTACAGAGAAGTTAATAAGAAGCTCATTCTTCTTCCTGTTCCATTCCCTGACTTACATACTTGTTTTGGATGACTTGCTGACGCCGAAGGTTTTACCACAGTGGACTGAAACCATGAGGAATTGAAGCATGTTCTGGAATTTGCTATGGACTCGAATTGTTATTAGTTCAAACAGGTGCCATTAGGGCTATCAGAGGGTGCGGTAGTGTTGTCTTGGGTTTTGGATGTACGAGTTCTGATTTTAGATTTAAATTTATTTACCATTATATGTATTATGTATTATATAAGATGCATATCGACAGAAGCAAAACGAGGATAATGTAACGTAGTCGAATTAAATCGGGTGATACTGCGGGTATTAGATAAGGAAATAGGAGGCTTACAGTAGTAAATGAGTTTTGCTATTTGGGGAGCAAAATAACTGATGATGGTCGAAGTAGAAAGCATATAAAATTATGAATGGCAAGGAAAGTGTTTATGAAGAAGAGAAATTTGTTAACATCAAGTATAGATTTAAGTGTCAGGAAGTCGTTTCTGAAAGTATTTGTATGGAGTGTAGCCATGTATGGAAGTGAAACGTGGACGATAAATAGCTTAGACAAGAAGAGAATAGAAGCTTTCGAAATGTGGTGCTACAGAAGAATGCTGAAGATTAGACGGGTAGATCACATAACTAATGAGGAGGTATTGAATAGAATTGGAGAGAAGAGAAATTTGTGGCACATCTTGAGTAGGAGAAGGGATCGGTTGGTGGGGCATATCATGGGGCATCAAGGGATAACCAATTTAGTATTGGAGGGCAGCTTGGAGGGTAAAAATCGTAGAGGGAGACTAAGAGATGAATACACTAAACAGATTCAGAAGGATGTAGGCTGCAGTAGGTACTGGAAGATGAAGCTTGCACAGGATAGAGTAGCATGTAGAGCTGCATCAAACCAGTCTCAGGACTGAAGACCACAACAACAACAACCATTATGTGAACGATGTAGACAATAGCAAGGATTATCAGGAACATATGGGACCTCTCAGGCTGGTGTTTGAGGCCTTAGGAAGGAGGTGATCATGGTCAAATGAGAGAAGGTGCGGATTGGATTCGCAGACATGTTCTTCCTGTGACATATAGTTACAAGGTGAAGTTTACCAAAACTATTAGAGATTGCCACCCTGTACCATCAAGCTAGGTTTGTTCGTACATGAATTTCTTTAGATACTTCCTGCCTCATTTCTTTAGAAAATCTGTACCTCATTTTGTTCAGTTAGCCAACATATTGAACAAGTTACACGAGCAAGTCTGTACGTTTCGGTGAGGTGAGTCCCAATAGTCTGATAAATTGCTAATTGGAATCTAGTACAGCCAGTATGGGCCACTACCAGTAGACTCCCTTCAAGCCCTAGAAAGCAAACAAACAAATGCCTCAAGGGGTGGCGTGGCAGCAGTTCTGCTTCAGCAATACTCAGAAAGAAGATGGCGAGTATCATATGATTCTACAGGACTGACAGCATTAGAAAAGAAATATGTATGAACTGAAAGCACTAATGATTTTTATGTTTTTTGGGAGGATCAGAGTATTTACTCATCGCAGGAAATTAAACAGGAACTAGAAAATGGAGAAGAGATATGGCCGTTTTCGGTAAGAAAGGAACTTCTGTGTTGTAAGCCTAGTGGTATTATTAGGCCTACGAATGTGGTACTTGGAAGCAAGTAAATCACACGATGGAAAAAATATGTATAGATTTTGTGAGTCCAGTCTTGAGGTAGTGAAAAGGAAACAAACATGCCTTCATAACCGTGGAAGCCTTTACAAGGTTCTCTTGGTTGTTGGCTTCGAGGCTGCCGAACGTACACTCTGCTATTTAACTGTTAAGCAACGTTTTTGTATATTTAGTCCTTTCCAGCTATTTGGAATTGAATGCTGTGGCATTCCCAAAAACTGAGTATTAGGGAAGTTTCTGTTTATGTTAGGAATTAACTATTCCACCTATACACTTTATTAAACAAATACTTCATTTCCGGAGAGAGTGTACTGTAACCTTAAAGCTGCCCTGATTGCTAATTGTCATTCCGACCACCTTAGGTAGGACGAAACCTTGGAATGGCTCATGTACGCCCTTAATACCACTAGGCATGACACACATAAAAGTACTTCTATGGCATTGATGTTTACCTTGAAGACTGATTTTCCATTAGCTAACTTGTGGTCTTTATAATATGTATTACCAGGCAAGATATCCCCAGAGAAGATAAGGGAGAGATGGCGAAGGGCGGGGAATAATATCCTGGTGGCGTACAAACAGGGGGCTCATGGGAACAACAAAGGGAGAAACACAAATCTGTATAAGGTAGGGATCGAGTATGTCTCTTGAACTTTAATAAGCTGAGTAGAGCGGACACCAGGCAGATGGCTAAGCTACTGCCACATTTCGAGGATCTCATCAAGAGTTGCTGTTTATTACACCTGTAGTGGTTTGGTTGAAGATCTACCTATTGCTAAGGAAGGCACAGTACACATCTCTTAACTCAGACCAGCTTATAAACAATAATTGTTACTGCATATGTGCGGCTTGGTTGTCTCCACTTGTATGTTTCTTATTGTATTACAATTTGATGTCTTCTATCTGCTGGTCGGGGAGGAGTCATGAGTTTCAGGACGAGGGGGGAGGGAAGGGGAGCGGGAGATAGTACTATGCTGAATGGCAAAGCTCTTTTCCTAATGCCAGCAAAGAGTTGCTAGAAGAATAGATGGAAGATCGCAGGTCATTTGACCTAGACATGGACAAAGCAACTCTGCGAGGAGCCAAGCGCAAGAGGCCTCATGGTGCTGGTGTAGAACGATTCCAGATGGACAATGGATGGCATGGACGACTGTTCTGTGGACGTCAACCTGAGGGAGCGGATACTGTCTTCTCCAGTCACTTGCAGAACACTGTAGTGAATAAGAATGACAGCAGACTAAAAGTACTGTATCAAGATAACATTAACTCTGAAAGTACTCTGAATAATCTTGGCTCAAGTTGAGGCACGGTGCTATGTGCGACTGTGTGACGATGCGTAAAGTACTGCCAATTGTAATTCACTGTGCTTCGGAAATCTGGCAGGTTCACGGTGTTATGTGGCAGCAGACGTCTATGCACATGACATACAGTTCCCGTAAATTATGGGCATGTAGTTTTTGGGCGCAGAGTTCCATGCCGATAGTGTCCCAGATGCTTTCCATTGGATTCAGACCAAATGAATTTAGCGGCAAAGACGTCAATATCAGTTCATTCACGCCCCGCAAACCACTGCAGCACTCTTCTGGCCTTGTGACATGGACAGTCATACTACTGGAAGATGTCATCCCCTTTGGGGAAGACATACAGCGCGAAAGGATTGAGGTGGTCTGTAAAAATGTGCACGTAGACCACAGCTGCCATGGTGCCTGCGTATGTGGTGTAGAGCAAGTTTCGAGTAGCCGTCCGACTGGATGATGGCGTGTCTCGACACGACCATCGACTTTATGTATCAAGAAATGTGATTCAGTTCACAAGATTATATGTTTCCGTTGATCCAAGGACCAACCTCGATTGTCCCAAGCCCAAGCAGTCACAATTGACAGTGTCGTGGAGTTAACACAGAAACGTGTAGAGGTCGTTTGCTGCGAAAGTCCACATTGAACACTGCAAGCTCAACAGTGTGCTCCAATACACAGAAGGGGCAAGCTTCCGACCTCCACATTTGTGATGATATGAGGACGTATCGCCTACACAGTGTCCACAGGTGCTCACGACAATAGCAGGCGAACAGCTGACTCACTTCGTCATTTCCTAGGCGCTCCTTTTGAAGATCTAGGCTTTGTGAAAGGTCGAAGTCGCTCACGTCAGTGGATTTCTCGATTTGCCAGAAAGCTTCCTAGAGTTATTCGTAACACTCTCTTTGTGAGTTCTCAACGTATTCGGTTTTCTTCATATTCGTTTTTTTATATGTTTTGTGTACACAAGCTGTGATTGTCTTCTTGTCTTTGCAGTTTGTCTTGAGACAGCAGCAGCTGTCTATGCAGCTAGCTGTCGTGGCCGTCTAGTATGGATGTTACACTGAATTTTTCGGCGTGGCTTCATGTTGTGCGACTGCCACGATTTCTCGTAAAATATGCAGGCAGCCGTCCTAAAACAGTGCTTCAGACGTGGGATCTCAGCTGTTTCTTGTAGCTGAGCTGTCGGAAAGATACTTGGTAAGTGCAGAGCCAAACGCAGTACGCTGTTCGGCACTTTTCGTAGTGCCTGTATGTGCATTTCGGTAGCTTGACTTCACACGGCGGTAATATATTCCAGTGCAAGGCAGTGCCCTGACGTTGTGCTATTAAACTGCGACAGTAGAATGGAAGATGGAGTCGGCAACGAGTATAAAATGCTGAGCAGACCGAAGGCGATGTTCCTGAGTCTCGGATGTGCTGGCGCCATTAGACGAAGGTCTAACATGACGCGAAGATACCGCACCGTGTTACTCCGTGGAACAGGTCTGCCAGCAACGTTGATGAATGGCAGCGCTGCAGGGATAGCGCGGCGAGTAACTACCGAGAATTGCGTCTTCCACTGCCGAATTTAAGGCGCCACTTGGCGACCCAGGTTTGCAGGTTGTCATAGGCAAGGTGCAGTTACGTTCGACGGTGTTGACATTTATGCTGAGGCTAAAGATCACTGTATCATCTGCGCACAGCGCGAGCTGGACAAAATCGGCCATAGGTGCGTCACCGTTGTAGTCTGGAGACCGACTCCCGAGCACACCAACACTGATACGACGAGCTGTAGACAGTCGTGGTTCAGTTAACACATGGAAAGTCCTGCCATCGAGACAGGAGTTCATAATGCGGACATGTGGTAGCGATACCTCACGCTCAAGTGACTTACGCAAGAGGCTATCGTGCCACCCGCTGTTGAACAGTCTAGACGCACCAAGGGGCACCATCCCCAAGTACTCGCGGCGCTCCATACCGTCAAACATCTTCTGCATTAATTGCAGACACTGATGCTCGCTTGAATGACTCTTTCGATAGAGGAAATGCTCCTCGGGTAGTTTCGATGTGGAGTGACATGTTGCCATAGCATGTCGAGGAGGGTGAATGTCCTATCGATAATGAGATCACTGGAGCACAAGCTTGGATTAGGGTAGGATGCGGAAGGAAATTGGCTGTGCCCTTTTCAAAGGAGTCATCGCGGCATTTGCCTGAAGGGCAATTACGGAGAACCTAAACCAGGATGGCCACACGTGCGTTTAAACTGTCGTCCTCCCGAATGAGAGTGCAGTGTGTGTTGCCTGTCGAGATACATCTCCTTGAAAGCTTTCGATACGGGTAGTAATACGCTTATGGGTAGTCGCAGATCTTTGCCAATATTCCGTATGGCCACTATCTCTGCACGTTTCTCGTTGGATATTCTGAACAGCTCATGTCTCTCATATCTCATACTCTTCATCCCTCGACACAAGGTAAGGTGGGAGCCACCCAGCCAACTATGCGATATGCAGTACATCCACTGGATCGTCTGTAGGCGTGAAATTTTTGGTAAAGGCGTCAGCCAAGCACTTCCTTCAGAGCACTCAGGGGATACCTCCGCTTCGCTCCGAGATCGTCATTAAGCAGAAGGAGTAAGCGAATACTCTGGCTGTCTCTCCAGACAGAATCATCAAAAAGCTTGAATATAGGCACGTTATTTGGCCCATTCTCAGTTTCAGTGTGTTTCTGTCACCATGGTGACGTTCTGCCGCCGTTGACTGAGCAGCCGTTTAGTGGCAGCATTCCTTGTAAGTTGCCACTCTCATTATATTCTGCTCCTATCAGTTATGAATGTAGGTATAAATGGTGATATCAAAAATGAGGGTAAAAATACAGTTTTCTTTCTGCATGTGTGAAAGTTTTGCAGTGTGTAGATACATCTTTTCCGCTTGTTTTCAAGCTTAGTTCAACCTGTTCCCGTGAGTGGCGTCGTCACAGCATGTCTTCAATATGGCTGCTACACTTCACGTTCGTCAGAAGCAACGTGCTATCGTAGAATTCCTGTGCTGTGAAAACGAGACGGTGGGAGACATCGCCAAGATGTTGAAAAAGGTGTATGGAGAAGCTGCTGTCTATCGCAGTAGAGTTAGTGGGTGGGCAAGCAGGTTACTCGATGAAAGCGGGCACGGCAATATTGAGGATTGTCCTTGCAGTGGCAGGCCTCGTACTGCACACACTCCAGACAACGTGCAGAGAGTTAACGAATTGGTGATTGCTGACAGACGCATCACAGTGAACGAATTGTCACGCTACGTTGGGGTAGGGGAAGGAAGTGTTTGCAGAATACTGAAAGTGTTGACGTTAAAAAAGGTTTGTGCCAGGAAGGTTCCCAGGATGTTGACAGTGGCTCACAAAGAAACAAGAAAAACGGTACGCAGCGAACTTTTGGAACAGTAAGAGAATGATGAAGATGAATTTCTTGGAAGAATTGTGACAGGTGATGAAACATGGCGCCATCATTTTTCACCAGAGACGAAGGGGCAATCAAAGGAGTGGGATCATGCAAGTTCACCCAAGAAAAAAATTCAAAACCACACCTTCTGCTGGGAAAGTTATGGCTACGATGTTTCTCGATTCCGAAAGGCTCTTTCTTGTGGACATCATGCCAAGTGGAACCACCATAAATTCTGATGCATATGTGACGACACTGAAGATACTTCAAGCTCGACTGAATCGTGTTCGACCACATCGGCAAAAGCAGGATGTTTTGCTGTTGCACGACAATGCACGGCCACATGTCAGTCAAAAAACCATGTAAGAGATCACAAAACTCGGATGGACAACAGTGAAACACCCGCCTTACAGTCCTGACCTGGCTCCATGTGACTATCATCTCTTTGGGAAATTGAAATACTCTCTTCGTGGAACAAGGTTTGAAGATGACGACTCGCTTGTGCATGCTACCAAACAGTGATTCCAACAGGTTGGTCCAGAATTTTACCGTGCGGGTATACAGGCGTTGGTTCCAAGATGGCGTACGGCAGTTAGGAGCGATGGAAATTATGTGGAGAAATGAAAATATTGTTCCTGAAAGATGTATCTACACACTGCAAAACTTTCAAACATCTACAATAAAAGATGGATTTTTTAAAAAAATAGTGTGCATTTCTTTGGAGTGACCCTCGTACCTTGAAATGGGTGGTGTGGGTACTGTTGCTTCTATAGCAGCAGCTGGTTCTCAACTCACGGAATTGAAATAGAGCTGTACCGACTCTTGGTTACCGTGGGTGGAGAGATCTTGAAAAACTTTTCAGTGATTTTCGCACTGTAGTGGTCCCATCTGAGGCCTTTCATTCATATTCCACATCAGGCCAGCATCGACGCACCAGCATCGACGTCAGATATTACTAGGAGATTTTCTAAAGATAACATGTTACACGTTGAGGTATAAATTTCGTGTGGCATTCCTTTAATGATGGCGACATCAATTACATTGAGTTGTCTTCTGTTACTGGGGATTGTGGTGGGATCGTATGCCCAAGTCATTCTGTGTCATGCAACAGACATCCTTCACTGGTATTTGTCAGTAGTGAGTGCCATGCGACGTGCTTGGTGTCTGCCATGAAATTTCAGCAAGACTCCGAAATCATTGGCATCGACAGGTCGAGACGGTGGTCCACATGCTGCGATGTACGCAAAATGATGTCAGTGGCCTCCAGCGTTGGCAGCAGTGGGAGCTTAACTGGGTAGTGATGAATACTGTTTGGCACGTGTGCTTCTGTACCACCACCTGCCGTTGACCTATCCATGTGGGAACAGGAACAGTTTGGTACACGAACATGTACTATAGTCTTCAGATGTGTTTCACACACCAGAGAAATGTCAATAACTTCGTCTCGGACAAATCAACCAAGTTCAAAAGCTTGAGTGCAGATGCCATTAACGTTCCACACGGTCATTGTCATTCCATTAACCCTGCCAATACCAACGCATTTTCAATAACGTGCCTCACAAACTACGAAGGTGGACGTACTTATGCTTTGTGACCATCACAAAAAATTAAAAAGTCCGTTATTGTTGCTCATTTTTATTAACAACATGCTTCTTAAAGGGATGGTGATGACATTGCCTGTGAAAAATCACATATACTACTATGACTTAAGTTTTATGGTTAAGTTAAACTGAAAAATTTAAAACAATTATGCATTCTGGTAGAAGCCTTCGTTAAAAGCAATACATACTTTTTTCAAAATTTTAAAATATAAAGTACACAACTAGCTCACAATATTTTCAAAAGGTGGGCCTAAAACACCCCTTCTCGTTGGTGTAGGTAGGGATAATGCTTTCACAGTGCGGGAGTTTCCCAAGTTGTCTGGAGCAGCTGTTACAGCGCCAATGCTCATCAGTTTCCTCGGTTGCCTCGGTGGCAGTGCTCGTGGGTGGGTGAACTGCAGTAGGGTGGTACCTATGGTCTTCATCTTTATTTCGGCAGCGCTCGGCTTCATCGATGGGGTGTCGAAAGCAAGTTGCCCTTCCTCGCCACAGTGTGTGCATTTCGGCATCGAACGAGGTGGCAAAGAGCAATCACGTCTTACAGGTCTGTGCACACTTATCTTTCATCGAACAGTACTCTGAACGTGACTCATGTCCTAGCAACCGTAGGATTGCGCTAGGCTTCCTTTAGCTCTTACATTTGCTCCTCGAACGGTGAGATTGACGAGGCAAGTCAGTCAGAAAAGCTTTCTGTTTTCTGGATTGACAGTTGCTATAACCAGGCGTAGTGGAAAATCCTCCTGTTGCCTTCGTCGATCTGAGCTGTATGAAGATTCCTCAACAGAGAAGCCTAGAACTTGACTCTTTTTTATTTTATTTTTTTAAATTTATTTGTTGTTCCGTGGGATCAAATTAAGAAGTCCCCATGGTCATGGAACGAGTCAATACATGAAACTATAACACGATAATAGAAACAGATAAAATGAAATACAAGAAATATATTCAGGCGACAAGTCGTAAGTTTAAATAAAGAAAATCAACAATGTAACACTGGAATTTGCTTAATTTTTCAGCTCTTCCAGGAGCTCCTCGACAGAATAGAAGGAGTGAGCCATGAGGTAACTCAGCAGTAGCCCAAACAATTTTAAGTCTAAGCTGAAAAGATTTTTGAGTTCATGTGGTAGCTTATTGAAAATGGATGCAGCAGAATACTGCACTCCTTTCTGCACAAGAGTCAAGGAAGTGCATTCCACATTCCGATTTGATTTCTGCCTAGTATTAACTGAGTAAAAGCTGCTAACTCTTGGGAATAAGCTAATATTGCTAATAACAAACGACATTAAATAAAATATATACTGTGAGGGCAATGTCAGAATTTACAGACTATTGAATAGGGGTCGACAAGAGGTTCTCGAACTTACACCACATATAGCTCGAACAGCCCTTTTTTGAGCCAAAAATACCCTTTTTGAATCAGAATAATTACCCCAAAAAATATCATACGACATAAACGTATGAAAATATGCGAAATAGACTACTTTTCGTGTTGAACTGTCACTTATTTAAGATACTGTTCTAATGGTAAATAAAGCAGCATTTATTTTCTGAACAAGATCCTGAACATGGGCTTCCATAACAGCTTACTATCTATCCGAACGCCTAGGAACTTGAACTGTTTCGTCTCGCTTGTAATATGCCCATTCTGTCTGATCAAAATAGCGGTTCCTGTTGAATTGTGAGTTAGAAACTGTAAAAACTGAGTCTTACTGTGGTTTAGCATCAAATTATTTTCCACAAGCCACGAACTTATCAATATTACACACAAGATCCTTACGTGATCGAAGTCCATTTTGAACGACATATCGTGGGGTACCACCTTGATAACATGTAAGGTACGGACGTGTGAGTATAGTAAGGTAGCTTTCTTTCCAATGACGGTTGTGCCAGTCGCCAGAAATCATCAGTACGCATTAATATCCTATAAACGTCTCCGACAGGCATTTGCTAATTCGACACAGCTGCTGTGCAGCTTCGGAGTTGTTGCCAAAGCTACGTGTAGTTGTCTTTAGTCTGAGGTAATAGAAGTGGAGGCGGAGACTCAGATTTTGGTTCTGCACGTTTTGAGCCTACTGGACGATTTGACAGCTGTTTCTGCTGGGGGAGTGGGTAACACGTGTACTAGTCGAAGAGTTCTTCTGACCAACTGTCTTCTTCGCCCTCCTCGTATGCTGGTTCTGATAGGCGTCCACTTGCTGCAAATGACACGAGAAACAAAGGAAATCTAAGTGGTTGTCTGCCATCCGAATCCGGGAGTGGAACTACCAAGGCGATTTTGCCAAGACAGTAATCCATTCCAGCTCCGTTGTCAGACCTGGCTTCGTCGCAATTGGGGCCGTGGGCCGGGCAAGCCTCACCGGCCAGCAATCGCAGTCGACCGATTCAGCGCTCGTACTAGCTTCTGCTCGTTTCCGTATCGCTAACTCGAATGGATGATACTCCACTCTTTTTTTTTCTTCTCTTTTCAGTTCCTCACGAAATGGCCGGCTTGAAACAGATAAAACCGTTCTTAAACCAAAGATTAGACAAATGTAAAAGATCTTTTGAAATATATGAAAAAAGCGTCATTTACTGTCGTCCGTATTTAAACACATTCATGAAAAATACTTATGGTTTTTAAAATATTTTGATGACTTTTAGTACAGTTAAAAAATAATCGCTGACGATGACATTAACAATGCAATGGTTTAATGGCGAGGCTGGTGATGAATGAAATGATTATGGCCATGATGGAGCTGAAATAATGATTACCGATGTGGGGCCCTGTAAAATTCAGTGAGGTGGAAGATGGGAGACGATCTGTGAGGTCCGACGGAAGAGGATGGATAAGGCATGACGGCGCAAGGATCCAGGGGCATAGTGGAGTACCTGAATTCGTGATTATTGGGCGGGATATTGGGTGCTGGGTCTCAGTTCTGCCGTTAATGTTTTGGATCCGAAGATGCTCTAGGAAGGGAAGGAGGTGTGGGGAAATCGATGAGGAGGTACAGAATACGAGTTGGGCAAGGTAGGCAGATATGAAAGGTGAGGCGGAATGCGTGTTTCCCAGGATTTCAAGAGACGTGTAGTAATTAAGGGTAGCAGAGATCCAGTCGACGTTGACATACACTAGGTTGGGGCAGATGAGGGATTTATAGAAGAGTATAATGGTAGACCGATGTAAGCCGCCAAGTACTGCCTGTTATTAGTTTAATTCGGTTTCGGGCTTTGTGTTGGATAGTAAGGAGAGGACCATTTCATGTTAGTTTTTTGGTCGAGAGTTAGTCTAAATGCTTTACGTGTTATCCAGAGGATTGGATTGGTTGTGGAAGGAGAGAAGAAAATCTGGGCCATTGAAACGCCAAGTGGCGAGACGAAAGATGGTGGCTTTCCTCTAGTGTGGATTTAATTCTAGTTTCCATGCATTCAGCTACTCGACCAGGAGATTAAAGTGAAACTGGAGAAAGGCATGTGCGAGTTGGAGGCTGTGGTAAGTAGTTTGGTGGACAGTGTCGTCAACATATTGTAGACGGTAGGTGTGGGAGGGGGGCAGATATTTGGAATGTCTGCACTGTAAAGAATGTAAATAAGGGGGGACAGAACAGATAGAGGTGCTTCTTCAGTGTGGTGAAATATGTCGGAGCACGTCTAGTTGATGGGACATACACATGTAGGACGCTGCTTGAAGGAAGGCTGCTTGCTATAAGGTGGACGTAATCAGCTGAGAGTGCATAGACTTGGTGTGGCATTTGGACAGGTCTTCAAACAACAAGTCAACGGCTCTTTGGGCATCAAGGGACACAAATGTGGCGGATTTTCGTTTATTTAGTTGATGGAAGATAAGGTGGATAAAGTAAAGAAGTTGGTCGTCGATGAAATACTTCGGAAGAGAGCCACACCGGGTGCTGGGGAGCCGCGCGGGATTAGCCGAGCGGTCTGAAGCGCTGCAGTCATGGACTGTGCGGCTGGTCCCCGCGGAGGTTCGAGTCCTCCCTCGGGTATGGTTGTGTGTGTTTGTCCTTAGGATAATGTAGCTTAAGTAGTCCGTAAGCTTAGGGACTGATGACCCTAGCAGTTAAGTCCCATAAGATTTCACACACATTTGAACATTGTTTGAACATTTGGTGTTTGTGGTGGGTAAGAGGGTTGCAAGGTGCTGATGGATTCACTGTGTAAGGATGGTTTCAAGAATTTCGCTAGAAACTTTGATGAGTCTGATGAGTCGTTAGAATGAGGCCTGTGGGAATGGTTCATCAGATTTCAGAGGGATGTTTTCCACATCTCTGGGTAATAACTTTTGTAGAGCCTGATACCCTAAAGGAAGGCAAAGTTTACGTGGAAGGCTCTGAGACATTACTTGAAGTGGCGACAAGTAGCACTATCTGGAGCATTGCTTCCCTTTTTACAGAGTGTTTCATGATGTCTTTGTCTGTTATTCGCATTTTTAGTCATTTTTACGGCTTTTTGTGTAGAAACTTGACGTTTGGTTGGAGAGGTGAGATATCTTCTCTACCGGTCAAAAGTTTTCGTTCAGGCATGAAAAAAGCTATGTAATTTATTTCAAAGAACAAACACATCACACGAACAAAATAGACCAAAAAAATAAATATTCTATACAGTATATATCGTCAAGTACAGTATAATATGGTGTTGATTTTAGTCTCAAAAAGTATCCACCCTTTAACCTCATGTCACGGATGCCAGGAGTATGTGCAGCTATTCTGAGGTTTTGTAGTGTTTTTCCAGGTATTTCATTCCAAGACGTCTATAAGTCATTCCATATATCTTCAACATTAAATGACCTCAATTTCTGACATCGCTCTGAAGTTCATCCGGTAACAGTTCAATGAGATTTAAGTCAGATGGCTGACTTGGTCAAATCAAATTTTTCAGTTACCTACGTTTCTCTTCTGATATACCTCCACACAATTTGCAGAACAAACCAACGACCAACAAATTTCTTGCCAGATGGAATTGCATTGTTGATCAGTATCCTGCGATATACTTTCTTCTCTAATGCTCTATTAATTCTCACTAGATCAACAGTTTTATCCCCCGCGAAACGTCGTCACACCGTGATCGATCCTCCACCATTCTTCACCGTTGGCATCGCACGCTGACTCTTCATACGTTCTCCACGGTGTCCACCATCAAACATTCGACGATAGCTCCCAAATGCTTCAGACTTAGATTCATCCGATAATAACACCGTAGACCATAGGCGCACATTCCAGTTTTTATGTTATTGTGCAAATTTCAACCTTTTCACCTTATTTTGTCTACATAATATAGGCTTTTTTGCGCTGTCTGCCCCTTTAAACCTTGTTCATGAAGACAGCGCTGTGTTTTTGAGACAGAGGTAGGAGCTGAAACTTCCTGGCGGATTAAAAGTGTGTGCCGGACCGAGACTCGAACTCGGGACCTTTGCCTTTCGCGGGCAAGTTGATAGAGCACTTGCCCGCGAAAGGCAAAGGTCCCGATTTCGAGTCTCGGTTCAGCACACAGTTTTAATCTGCCAGGAAGTTTCATATCAGCGCACACTCCACTGCCGAGTGAAAATCTCATTCTGGAGGTAGGAGCTACTCGAATATTACTTACTTCCTCGCCAGTTTCGAGTGCAGTTAGAGACCTCTGACACTAAATCTGTACACATATGAGCTGATCTTCCCTGTATGGTGTTGCTTGAGGTCTTCCAGACCGCGAAACTCTTGCACTGGCACCTCTTTGTTTCAACCGCTGCAATGTATACACCCCTGTAAATTGGGGGCCAATTTTTGTTGCTCTTGTCCTACTGGAATAGCCTTCCTGATGAATATCTACAGTTATACCACGTTTTTTTATTCCAAGCTCCTGTTCCCTTCCATTAGGAGGTAATATGGTATGAACCTGACCGGGCTAGATGCACTTACTGAATTATAAGCTAACGCAAACCGATTGGTACACAGGCAGTTGAAGAAATAACGCCCATTCGAATGGAGCCGCCTTCGGTAAAGACACAGCAGTCGTGTTGTGCATACTCAGGAGCATCCCTGTATCTGTACAACTATTAATATACTCAACAGAGTAATTATACTTGTTTTATTACCAGAACGGGGATATGATACAATATTCAAAAAGGAAATCTCTGTTTAAAACACAAACCCATAGTTACGATAGGTGATCGAAAACCTGTGACCGGTTGTGCATGATTATACGTTCATACACTTATGAATCGATCGAATTATTAAAATCTGGATCATGCGGGATGGTGAACATATCTTCCAGGTAGAGTGGATATGGGGACGTTGTCAGTACGGGATCTGTTCATCCAATAATTATCGGGTGTCCAGACGGATCCCAACGACATTCCGCCACGATATTTCGGCCTATAGACGTCCAGCCATCTTCAATCGAGTAGACAATTACTGTAGACCCCTGGTGCATTCACGGTATTTATCCCGAATTTCGCACATGAGAAATGTGCTGGAGTCTTTCGTCACATTCGTCAGATGATGACATGGACGGGACAGCCGCGCTGTGTGTGCTGCTCTTGGTGGTGGAAGTGAGAGATGATCTAATCATTGAGTATCGGATGACTCTGTCGATTCCGCCGTGACTGGATAATTTTAATTATAGGATTCCAATTTTTATCCAGTTGAAAGCCGTTGTCACGGTTTATAAGTGAACCGTGCCCCGCCTGGTGTTTGTGCCGTTCACAGGTTGGTGTCGTGTGTTCGGATTGTGTGACCTCTCGTTTTCTTAGTCTGTTCACTGGCGCCACTACGTTTACTCGTTTTGTCTGTCCGTGAGTGGCAGCAGCGGCGTTTATCGATAGCGAGTACTGTGGTACTATCTCTGGATCAACCTCTAGTATTTCCGGGTCGTCGTGTGTCGAAGTTTAGTTGGGGGACGGAGCAGCAGGGAGGTCCGACAGCGCCAGTACTCGCCGAGGGAGCTGGCGATGTATGCCCTGCCCGATGAAAGGATGTGGTCGCGAGAGTGCACGGAAACGTCGAGGTCCGGATGCAGCGAGTTATATTCGAGTAATGCAATTCGGTTGTGGCCAGCCCGATTGTGGGGAGTGCTACACCTAAGCTTAAAATGACGACGGTTTCCGAGGAAAAGAGCTCTGTATCTAGGCGTCGTGTTTCTGTAGATATGTCGGAAGCAACTAGAACCATGGACGCGACTCAGGAAAAAATTGCTGTGGTTGAAGACTTCATGGGTGAATTGACAAGTGAACTACGGCAGAAGAAAACGTCGACAGCGATATCAGAAAAAATTAAAAATAAGATTTGGACCTTTGTCTTGACTCAGTCCAGGTTAGAAGGCCAAATCGAGGAGCTCAGGTTAGAAAACCAAAGGCTGAGGAATGAGCTTGCCACTGCCAATGCCCCTGATGCACAGGAGAGAATACAACGCCTGGAGACGGAACTGAAAAGTCTTAAGGAGGAGAATACACGATTGAGAGAGAGTAAGCCAGCCACATTGTCATTTGCCGCTGTTACGGCAGCTGTTTCAAAAAAGGTAAACACAACTGAAATGAAGATTGAAGAAGTTAGAGCCAAACAGACAAGTGTTCTCTTCTTCAAAGGCACAGCCAGTCAGGATTCTAAGACTGTCAGAGAGACAATAACGAAGACCATAAATCCGAAACTAGACAAAGTCAGATCGACGGCAAATACTGTCATAATGGAAACTGAGACGGCAAAAGACGAGCGCAAGGTTATTGAAAAGACAGCTGCACTGCAGAATATCAAATGTGAAGAGCCAAGGAAGCTGCGACCTCTCTTAGCAGTTTACCAGGTTCCAACGACACTGACAGACGAGGAATTTTTTGACGAACTTTATGAAATAAACCTCAGCGAGCATGTTTCCCCTGAGGAGTTTCATGCTGAGGTAGCTGTAAAGTTTAAGACGGGACCTGAAGGTAAACGTACAGTTAACAACATTATTGAAGTCACGCCGAGAATTCGTTGTCTTCTGCTGCAAAAGGATAGAGTTTACATCCAATTTGAAGCCCTAAGAGTTAGAGAATTTGTTGCTGTCCAGAAGTGCTTTAGGTGTTGGGGTCTGGGACATTCCACCAGGCACTGTGACAGAGAACAAGCATGTGCAAAATGTGGGAAGACAGGCCATAATAGGTCAGAATGTAAAGAGCAGACGGTAGTTGGGAGCATTCCATGCCATCACAGGAAGAGGGTATGTAAAAAAGCTGGGGGTCCAGACTGTCCAACCTTCAGACAACTTTACGAAAGGCAGATCCAACGTACAGACTACGACTTGAGTAATGTTAACTAAGCCTAACTCTCAAGTGTTTACGAACTACACCAACATTCAGCATACTCAGCGGAGATATAGGTCACCGTCCACGAGAGCCAGAGCATGGCGACTTGCAGTGGCATGGAGAAGACAAATGAGTATTTTAGCACAGGGAGAAGGAGATACAGCACCGGAATCACTCTTAGTGGCCATTCAAAACAAATACTTTCGCATGACCGACATGTTGGATGATGCTTGCATTCATGGAGCAATGGAGTATCATCTTGCGCGAGAAATTAAGCATGAGTTATTTCAATGGGCAATGCTCCATTCAGCCTCGTTATTTCGCATAGAGGATTTGGAGGCTCAACTTGTCGTCGAGAACAGTGATAATAACCCAGCATCAGCTTCTGACAACTTCTCAACTGCGGAACCCTCCCTGCATTCTTCGCAGCAGGCAACGAGTGAGAATGGGTACTTTGTTACTGACTGTCACGAGGGATCATCCACAGTGTCACCTGAATACGATGTGTCTAAATGTGAGTCTTACATCAAACCTGTTCGCTTTATTTATGGAGGTAGCACACATGATGGATCAAACTATGGGTTGGTGTCCAGAAGTAATGATTCAAATTCTCGTGGCCCTACAAACAAGAAAATAGAAAGAGACAAAGTACGCAAAGAAGGACGTCACATCGAAGATAAAGAGAAGAATACTGAAACTCCTCACTCTGTGGACTTAAAGAATGGTACAGATGAGGAACCAAGATCTGAGGAGCAGGAAGTACCTACCGTGCCATCCAAACATACTGTTGACTCAGTTGATTACTGTGACTTAGAGAATAACATTAGACTCAGCAGGTTAGAAAATAAGGACATATTTCAAACTGCACTACGTCTGGTGACGCGATTAACTCGCCCTGAGGGAAATACAATTTGTTACCCCACGACTGAACAGACAGATCGTATGATATTAAGGGTAGAAAACTTGCCAACTGATAAAAGGGAACTTTGTAAATTGCTGGCTATGGTATGCACGCGTCGTGGCGAGGGGCTAAACTTGCATAACGTATACAAAGACCTGGTTCTGGCCCATGGCAGAGTGTATTTCGACCCTAAGGAAACTACTCCTAGGTGTTTTGTATTCTCCAAATATTCATCGTGAAATTTATACAACTTAATTGTATAAGAAGTAGACTGGTTATGCCTGAACTGGGTAGATTGATTGATGACGTTGGAGCACAAATTTCCTGTCTTCAGGAGCCTTATATCCACGGCGGTAAGATTCCTGGATTACCAACGCATTGCACGACAATCACAGGAACAAATGATGCTAAGGCAGCAATTGTGATAACAAATAGGAAGATCAAAGTCACACGTATTGCACAACTGTGTTCTGAGCATGTTGTGACGATTGAGGCATTAATAAGGGGAGACGTTTGGATAATCTCCTCAATTTATGCCCAGTACTCCTTGGAAATTGAGCCCTTTCTTGACGATATTAGGAACATAGTAAATTTTTCCAGACGGAGAAAATTACTATTTTTGGCAGATATAAACGCAAAATCCACACTGTGGCATGCAGACAGGACAGATACAAGGGGGCTTCTAGTGAATGATCTTCTCAATGAGTGTCAGCTGGTAGTATTGAATAAGGAAGGACATGGGCCCACATATAGGGGCCATGCTGGTGGCACTAGTAATATAGATATATCGCTTGCGAATGAACTAGCTTATCCCCATGTCGCGACCTGGCGGATTTGCGATGGTGCATCACAAAGTGATCACAATATGATTATAATAGAGGTGGATAACTCTCATCGCTCAAATGCGCAGGCAGATTCATCATGTCACCCACGATTGCTGTTTGAGAAGGTCAACCTGGAGACCTTGTTTAATGTAATAGACAGTTTCAACATTAATGAAGTACAAGGGAGTGTGGATTTCAGAGCTCACTTCCTGGTACATGTGCTGCAAGAGGCGCAGGTCAGGGCCATTCCGTCTGTGAGTGGTGGAAGACAATCTGGTTTCCCCTGGTCCCGACAGCTAACAACACTAATGAAGAAAGCTCGAGATGCTAGACGATATTACCAACTAGCAAAGACATATAATGAGAGGCATATAAGGCTGCAACTGTATTTGGCTGCCAAAAATAGGTACAAGGATGAACTGCAGAAGACAAGACAGGTCCATTGGGACAAGTTTGTCAAGACAAATCTGTCTAAAGACATCTGGGGCGAGCCATACAGAGTGCAAACAGAACGGGTCAAATCACCTCTGATTATGTCAACACTGCGGCAGGCAGATGGACGCATGACGGATGGATGGCGGCGTACGGCAGAATTTCTCTTACATAGGCTGCTTCCTGACGATGATGTAATTGAAGATGAAGTTTACCATCGTGATCTTCGCAGGCAAATTGGTGAAGAATACGTCAACGACTTAGCTGTAATTCCGTTTGCGCAGGAAGAGGTTGCATTAGCAATTCAAAACTTGAAAAATAAGAAGGCCTCTGGCCCGGATGGTGAGCATGCTGAGACCGTCAAGGCTGCTGCCCCTCTCATTATTCCGTACCTGACAAACTTGTTTAACGACTGCCTACTGGAGGGTAGAGTTCCGGCCACCTGGAAGACGGCTAGTGTCATAATTATCAAAAAATCGGAGGATAAAGATCCGACAGATGCCAAAACATACAGGCCAATCTGCCTACTAAACATTTTAGGCAAATTGCAGGAGAGACTATTGTGTGATAGACTTCAGACTCACCGGCAGCTGAGGGGCCTATCACCCCATCAGTTTGACTTTCGCCCTAAGAAATCTATCGAAGACGCAATAAACAGGGCAATCGAAATTACCAAGAATACGGACTGCAGTTATGTTCTGGCAGTGTTCATAGACATCTCAGGCGCCTTTGACAATCTCTGGTGGCCTGCTCTGTTCGGAAGATTGCGGGACTTGGAAATTCCAACTGCATTGGACACAAACTTTCTTGATTACTGTAGACATAGGACGGTAGAATGGAGGGCAGGAAATTAGACAGTTGTCAAAAGAATATCTAAGGGTTGCCTTCAAGGCTCCATCTGTGGTCCTATTTTCTGGGACACTGTAATTGAACCACTGCTGGACATGATAGATAACGATAGCAGGGCTTCAGGAGTTGTTGCTTATGCTGACGACCTAATGGTGTTAGTATCAGCGAACTCTCGGAAACAACTAGAGACTGTGACTTCTGATTTGCTTCGTGACATTACTGATTGGTGTAAGAAAAACAAAATGACTGTGGCGGCGAGTAAGACTGTGTATATGCTCTTAAAGGGTCAGCTGCTACGTAACCCAATTATTAAACTGAATGACGTGTCATTGAAACGACATGAGGTAACGCGGTATTTAGGGCTTTATTTGGATGAGAAGCAGTCTTTCATACCACATGCAAAAACAATGACGGAAAAGGATTGAGTATTATGCATAAAGTGGCGAGACTGAACAGTGCCTCCTTTAGGCTGCCGCTGAACGTTTTGAGAGCGTATCACACTGCTCTATTTGAATCTATTACATGCTTTGCAGCTAGTGTCTGGGCACATCGGCTGCACCTAGGTACTCACGTAAACATAGTTAGGCGTGGCCAACGGAGTGTTCTGCTCCGATTGTCAGGGGCGTTCAATACCACTTCCATCGAAGCCTTGTGTGTTGTACTAGGTGTTTGCCCAATTGATCTTACCATCAGGCAACGTGCGGCAGCCTACTGGTTGAGGAGAGGGGAAGAAGGGAAGGTGAGAGATATTACAGGGCAAAATCTAAGGAACATGAAGGATTTAAGAGACTGGATGCTACAGACATGGCAGTCTGAATGGGAAGCGACAGACAAAGGACGGCGAGTGTACAACTTTTTTCCTGATGTACGTGAGAGATTAAGATTGCGACACTGTGATCCTACGCGCGGTATGGTCCATTTCCTGACGGGTCATGGACCATATCCTGCGCACTTACAACGAGTGGGATTAAGAGAGACAGATGTATGTGTGTGTGGTCAAGTCGGTACACCGGAACACGTCGTCCTACACTGTCACAGGCTTTCAAGGACACGACAACCAACTGTGAGTGAGGACTTATATAATCTAATAAGACAGCAGGATGAGTGGGTGAGACTGAATAATTTAAGCAATGAAATTGCAAATGTACTCCATGAACAGTTTAGGGAGGATCGTCCTTATGCACGGGTCAGACAGGGTGCACAGGTTAGGCAGCATCAATGGAGTGACACTGACACAGACTCAAATACACAATCAGACCCAGATGCAGTTGTGAATGAGGACATGGAATGAAGGTTCTGGCATCCCAAGAGTGACTGGCTCGAAGTCAATTCCGAGCCCTCGCACTTGGGTGTTAATGTATACAGATAGATGTGTATTGTTGAAATAGAATTGTATAAATATTATGTATTGTCTGAAATTGTTCTTGTTTTCGTAACTAATGTTAATGTGATGATTGGTAACAAATGTAAGGTACTCCTAAGATTATATATTAGTGCACATTTATCATGAACATGGTAGTATGGTTCTTGTTTGCATAGAGTAATGAACGTAGAGGTTCGAATGTACAGGAACCACATCCACTATGACAGGCTCGAGGATTTGTCGAGCCCTCATATGGGTGTGGCTTTCTGTGGAACCAGAGTTTGCAGTTCTTAGTTACATTGCTTTGGCCATCTGCCAAAGAAATAGATCCTAAGTTCATATGCACTCCTGGAAATTGAAATAAGAACACCGTGAATTCATTGTCCCAGGAAGGGGAAACTTTATTGACACATTCCTGGGGTCAGATACATCACATGATTACTGACAGAACCACAGGCACATAGACACAGGCAACAGAGCATGCACAATGTCGGCACTAGTACAGTGTATATCCACCTTTCGCAGCAATGCAGGCTGCTATTCTCCCATGGAGACGATCGTAGAGATGCTGGATGTAGTCCTGTGGAACGGCTTGCCATGCCATTTCCACCTGGCGCCTCAGTTGGACCAGCGTTCGTGCTGGACGTGCAGACCGCGTGAGACGACGCTTCATCCAGTCCCAAACATGCTCAATGGGGGACAGATCCGCAGATCTTGCTGGCCAGGGTAGTTGACTTACACCTTCTAGAGCACGTTGGGTGGCACGGGATACATGCGGACGTGCATTGTCCTGTTGGAACAGCAAGTTCCCTTGCCGGTCTAGGAATGGTAGAACGATGGGTTCGATGACGGTTTGGATGTACCGTGCCTTATTCAGTGTCCCCTCGACGATCACCAGTGGTGTACGGCCAGTGTAGGAGATCGCTCCCCACACCATGATGCCGGGAGTTGGCCCTGTGTGCCTCGGTCGTATGCAGTCCTGATTGTGGCGCTCACCTGCACGGCGCCAAACACGCATACGACCATCATTGGCACCAAGGCAGAAGCGACTCTCATCGCTGAAGACGACACGTCTCCATTCGTCCCTCCATTCACGCCTGTCGCGACACCACTGGAGGCGGGCTGCACGATGTTGGGCGTGAGCGGAAGACGGCCTAACGGTGTGCGGGACCGTAGCCCAGCTTCATGGAGACGGTTGCGAATGGTCCTCGCCGATACCCCAGGAGCAACAGTGTCCCTAATTTGCTGGGAAGTGGCGGTGCGGTCCCCTACGGCACTGCGTAGGATCCTACGGTCTTGGCGTGCATCCGTGCGTCGCTGCGGTCCGGTCCCAGGTCGACGGGCACGTGCACCTTCCGCCAACCACTGGCGACAACATCGATGTACTGTGGAGACCTCACGCCCCACGTGTTGAGCAATTCGGCGGTACGTCCACCCGGCCTCCCGCATGCCCACTATACGCCTCGCTCAAAGTCCGTCAACTGCACATACGGTTCACGTCCACGCTGTCGCGGCATGCTACCAGTGTTAAAGACTGCGATGGAGCTCCGTATGCCACGGCAAACTGGCTGACACTGACGGCGGCGGTGCACAAATGCTGCGCAGCTAGCGCCATTCGACGGCCAACACCGCGGTTCCTGGTGTGTCCGCTGTGCCGTGCGTGTGATCATTGCTTGTACAGCCCTCTCGCAGTGTCCGGAGCAAGTATGGTGGGTCTGACACTCCATTTCCAGGAGAGTATATCATATGTTAATTTCATTCTTCTTTGATTTTATGTATTTCTAAATCTTAAATTTTCTAAATTGTTTTAGAGTTTTTTCTGCATTAACAATATAAATAAAAGAAAGGGAATAACAAACAGAAGAAGGTTAGTGGCACACCGAGGAAGAAATCTGGTCCGCCTCCACGTGGCTAGGGACGGGCAACGGTGTGAGAACTTTTACGACCATCTAGAAGTTCTCACACCGGCTAAGAGACCGAGTGCCACTAACGCTACATATTGTAGAAGATATACAACCCACCATAGCTACTAGACGGTAGGTTCCTCTGTAAGTTAAATGGAAAAAAAAAATATGCAACGGTCACTTGTGTGTGTGTGTGTGTGTGTGTGTGTGTGTGTGTGCGTGTGTGTGTGCGTGTGTCCATCCGTCGAAGTGACTTCATGCCATCAAACTGTCAGTGGGCGGTTTTATACTCCGACGTTTCCCTTGCCTGACTTGATTTGCAACGACCGTGGTTGGTCTTTAAGTCGGTCGTCTAACTGGACGACGTGTATCTGGTCTTTCGACCGTTTCTGTGTTCTTAACGTCTGCCCCGATAGCTGAGTGGAAAGTTGGAGGTCTGCGTTCGGCAGGGCAGCAGTGCGCACCGCGCTCGGCCGTACACGCCGCTGCGCGCGCTGATTGTTTTGTTTACTTCCTCGTCACAGCGCTTCTCAGTCGAACAAGCTGTAATGGCCAACTCTTACAGGAAGAACACTCTTAAGTTCACCTTCTCAAACGAATACGCACGGCCCAAAGCACTGGCCGTCGAACGCTTCCTACGCGAAGACGTGAAGATCCCGCGTGACGATCTCATCGGCATACACCTATCGATCATTAGCAGCGTCGTTTATGTTAAGATGACTTCCGACGCTGCCTGCAACGAGATCATTCAAAGGACGCGACATGGACTAAAATTTCGCCACTCCGACGGAAACGTCGGGCCTGTGGATGTCGACCGTGCAGGACTTGGCCTTCGGACGATCCGTGTATTCGAACTGCCTTTCGAGGTGACTGAAGATGAAGTCATCGCGCGCTAAGCCCGTTCGGAAAAGTCCAGAGCCACGTAGCCGAGACATGGGCACAGTTTACGACGTATCCGGTGCTTAATGGTGTGAGACAAGTCCGAATCGATCGCAAACGGCACGTCCCATCGTACATTTCTATCGGCGGCTGCCGTGCGGTGGTCATTTACGACGGACAACCTCGAACATGTTCCGGTTGCGGCAAAGAAGGCCACGTCCGTAATGAATGCCTGCAACGCCGCATCACACAACTAAGGCCCGACGATACGAACACCGACAGAACCACGACCACCCTTCCAGTCACCTATGCGGCGACACTGCACGTCCAGCCCTCACAAGGCGCCGTTCATGAACGTCTCTCTGGTCCGTTACACCCGGAGGCGTCCCAGCACCTTGACACCGGCGATGCCGCCCGTGAACATGTCCAACAGCCGGACACACCCACGCTAGAAGATCACAAGGATACCAATGAGAGTGTTCTGGAGACTGAAGACCGCATCATAGCACCCACGGCTTTTGTACCGGATCGACGTGAATCTCTTCCTTCCTCAGACACCGAAACTCATTGCCGAAAGCAGAAGTCGCCCAAACGACGAAAAAAACGCCGCAAGACATCAGACCCGACCATTGAGCCCCCTCCGCAAGACGAAGAGATGGCACATCACTCCGACGGAGAACACGATAACACTTTCTCCTCTGCCACGGAGACGCGTCATCCACAAGACGGTGAACCGTCCGACAGAGATCGTGCGCAAGCCCCTCGCCCAGAAGCCACGGAACATAGCACGCCTGTTGTCACCGACGCCATTGAGCCGACTCGGCCAGCGCTGCCACCTCTCGCCGATGTCAAACCTGTCGGACACCTTTCATGGGCGGATGACACGGATTTCCCGCCTCCATCTGATGCGGAAATGAGATCTGTTTCTCCGTTAGACCAAAACTAAAATGGGGGAAGTTTCTACGGCGAATCCTGCGACTTCTATGGACTTCCAGCATCCACCACAACAATCTTCACCAGCTACGAACCTATCAACAGCACGGATCTCCCATCAGGCGTACCGAATTGCTACTATCAATACTAACAATATCGGCTCCCACGCTAAACTTCAACTGCTCCGTGACACGCTCAGAGCAGCGGACATCGACATCGCCCTGTTACAAGAACTGAGGACAGCGACTTGGACTGGGTGTTATGGATATGAGACGTCCGACGCCCCTGCAGCTATGGAACACACAGGCGCAGCCATCCTCCTCCGAGAAGAAATTGCAGTTTCCGATGTCGCATACCTCCCAACAGCGCGAGGGGTGGCCATAACAGTTGAAGGACTCAAAATCATAAATCTCTACGCCCCATCGAGCACTGACAAACGGAGGGATCGCTCCCAGTTTTACGCAGAAGATATCACGCCTTTATTCCTCGGTCGATACGATCATCTCATCGTAGGTGGAGATTTCAACTGTGTTCTCGAGCGCACAGACCAATACCCCCATTTCACCACATGTCCCGAACTTCGCTTCCTCGTCCGCCGCCTTCGTCTCCTCGACACTTGGCGAGTGGTACACGGCGACCGCCCGGGGTATACACACATCACGAGCCACTCCGCCAGCCGACTTGATAGAATATACATCTCTAACGCTCTAAAGTCAGTTCTCCTCGACGCGGAACGTTGGCCATCTGCCTTTTCGGATCATGACATCTATATCTGTACCATGAACCTACGTCGACAATCTATATGGCGCAGTGCAGGACCTGGGAAACTCAATGTCGCGCTACTGCGGGACCCTGAATGTCGACAACAGGTCACCGACAGGTGGCACACCTGTGTTCAACGCATTATGCGTTACGAGACCACACTGCAGTGGTGGTTGCTGTGCGCCAAACCGGCCTTCCGACGCACATTGACACACTATGGCAGAGCCAAAGCCAGGTGGAATCACCATACAACTGATTTCTACTATAGCGCTCTACGTGAACTCATGGATCATCCTCCATCCCCGGATCGCCTCAAAGAAGCTCAACGCATCAAGGCAAAGATTTTATCATTGACCAGATGCCGTCTAGAGGGAGCCATTGTACGAACCCGCAGCCAAGACAGGATTAATGGTGAAGAACCTTCTATGCATCATATTGTTCAAAATGTTCGTCGACGCCGACAGGCTTTAATGACAACTTTAGACTTACCTGATGGACGACGGCTGACTTCGCAAGCTACCATTGCGGATGCATTCACAACGCACTATAGACTTTTCTATCAAGAAGTACCTGCCGGTGCAGAGGCCATTGCTGAGGTTGCCCATGAGACACTTGGTACTCTAAACGCAGCAGCTGCAACCCTCCTCACTGCTGAAGTGACCACCGACGACGTCCAAGGTGCTGTGGCCAAGGGGTCTCTGAATCGATCTCACGGCCCGGATGGTTTACCTCTCGAATTTTACAGAACCTTCCAAGATTTGATGATGCCACGATGGAGGGACATGTACTGGGAACTTTTGTCCGGCGCGGCGAACCCGCCACCAATGTTCATGGAAGGCTTACTTGTACCAGTCCCGAAACCCGCAGGAGGAACACGACTCGACAGTTATCGGCCGATCACGTTACTCAATTCCGACTTCAAGATTTTCACACGCCTTCTAGCAGTGCGACTCAAACATGTCTCACGGGACATTGTTTCCCACGAACAAACATCCTTAGGCGGCGATCGTAATATACAGACGGCCCTCAGTGAATATCGAGATGTGATCGCTGTGGCAACACACTCGCGTCTGCCAGGCGCTTTAATCTCCATCGACTTCAAACAAGCGTTTGACCGCGTCAATCATGCATTCCTTGACGCAGTGATGGACCGAATGGCAATTCCCCCGACGTTCACGCAAGTGATTATGCGGCTCCTTCGTGGAGCAACGTCCAGACTTCTCGTCAACGGCAGACTTACAGAACCTATCCGGATTGAACGCTCAGTACGGCAGGGTTGCCCCTTGTCGACGGTACTTTATGCCATTGCGATGGAACCACTCATTTGCGGATTACGGCGACGTTTGACAGGTATTCCACTCCGGGATCATATGTTCCGCTGCCGAGCTTACGCGGACGACTTGGCCCTCGTCGTACGTTCAGCGGCTGACGTACAAGCTGCGTTACAGTGCAGGGGCAGGGAGCGCTATGAACGTGGCAAAATCATGCGCCATGAAGATCGGCCGCGGCCTTTCCGCAGACAGCGTAGTTCCATTTCAACTGGTGGACACCATTCGTTGTCTCGGATTGGTGTACACGCGAGACATTCGCCGCACCTCGGCGATCAATTTTCGGGCGCTGCTGCAACGTATCCGGGCCAACATACAAAATCACATACTACGCCCGCTGAATATGTGCCAGAGAGTCACCTTCGTCAGTACCCATCTGGCAGCTTGGATACCCCATATAGCGCAGATTCTGCCCATCACTGCGACAATGGCGGCCAGGTTACAGGCGGCATTCGGCTATTTCATTTGTTCTGGACACATCTTCAAAGTCCAGTATGAAGCTCTCACCTTAGCGAAGCGGGATGGTGGCCTCGATCTGGTTAATGTGAGAGCCAGGACAACGGCACTTTACACCAATACTATGCTCCGGTTATGGAAAAGCCAAAATGCTAGTTTTACTGGAATGTTGACCACCGAGCTCGCGGCTGTTTCGAGCCGCCCACCGACGTCTTTGGCACACATCCCACCTCCGATATCACATATCGGTCGTTTCTTTTTGGAGTACAGCTACATATGCACCGAGCTCCCCAGGACCAGGAAGACGACCACCCGCGACATCTACCGCCTTCTCCGAAAGTCTCCACCCCGCAACTCCGTCGAACCACGTCACCCCCAGGTTTCATGGCCTACAGTTTGGAAAACGATCCACCAACCATATCACACCACTGACACCACCTCTATGTGGTACCTTCTCGTCAACGGCAAGTATACTACAAGACAGAAACTGCATCGCATCGCACTGGTGGACTCACCCCTGTGCCTCAAGTGCAATGTCGAAGATACAGATTTACATCGTTTTGAGTGTGGGCCAGCAGCAGCTGTCTGGAGCCTCGTACAGAAGATTGTGGCTTTCTACCTCCGAGTACCACCACATCACGTTTCTCCCACTATGATGATATATCCCGACACGACCTACTTTCCATCGGCTAAGTGGCACGCCATCACATGGATCAGTGGCATGGCTGTCAACTACCTCTTCCGGGACGACATCGTCGATCCGGCGGACTTTTGGACACGCCTCCAAGTACATCACCACACCCTTCGCCGGCATCAACACTATCGGGCCACTTTCGCGAACTATTTACAGAGCATTTTCACCAACCCGCCTCAAAGCTGGAATCTCAACGAACCGTGCCAGCCAAGGCTGGACAATCCCACGTTCCCCTTCAATGGTCAATGATAGAATGCATTTTGTTCTGCTGGCGCGCCACGGTGGAGCATGGCGCGGAAAGTATCCCTATTTTATTTCAGTTCTCTTTTCTCCTCCTCTTCTAAGTTTTTTTTTCTCCTTACACATGTTTATCCTTTTCACACATAGCTCTCTATCTGCACCCTATTTGTTTTCTTTCTCTTGTGCTCCCAAAAAAAAAAAACAAAAAAAAAACAAAAAAAAAAAATGCTGCTGATGGTGAGAAGACTGTATACTCATTTATGTTAACAAAAAACATACAAATACAAAAAAGGCCGTTGCGGAAATATAGCTACCTTTTATGTTTTACGTTTTCACAGGATATTGTGTTATTTATGAAGAACGTCGTCTTTTTATTTTCATACCCAACAAGAGGTTTTTATTTGTTTTCTTAAAAAACAATTAGTAGAGCACTTATAAAATAAAAAAAAAAGTTGGTGGAGCACTTGCCCGCGAAAGGCAAAAAAAAAAAGGTTTCAGTTAGTCATTTATTTAAAAAAAAAAAAGTGGTCAGCGTAACGGATTGCCGTCCTACGGGCCCGGGTTCGATTCCCGTCTAGGTCGGGGATTTTCTCTACTCAGGGACTGGGTGTTGTGCTGTCTTATCATTACTTCATCGCCATCCGGCGCACAGGTCGCCCAATGTGGCGTCGAATGGAATAAGAGCTGCACCAATGTGGCGTTAACTATCGTGGTACTGGTTATCACATCTTAGGTGGATTTTCTGAGTGTGCTGGTCGGCTTTTAAGCTGTCCCTAGTTTGAGTTGCCATCCAGTTAAGTGAGCATAACTCTTGTCTGCCTGTCTCACCGCTTACGCAGCTGTAAGGACCTTTTCTCAGGTCGATCCTTGGAGCACTGTCTGTGCATCACCCCCTTCTTTATTTGGTCTGATTGTGTCAGTTGTTTAAAAATAATATTTTGTTTAAATTACTCCTATTTCTTGTGGCTTTCAGCCGACAAATAATTTGAATTCTTCTTAATAAGGCCTTCAGCCGTCAGTGTAGCTTGTGTTAATCATTTTTTTAAGAAAAATCGACTATTTAAGGAAATAATTTTTTAAAAACAAAGTGTGTGTTTTTACTGTGCAACCAACAGTAACTGATTAGGCCCCGTCCACACCTTTCCCTGCTTTCTTAAGTCCCACGTCTCAATAAGATTATCGGCAAGATCACTGAATCACAAAAACTGGGAACTGGAGCTAAAATTTTTCTGCTATGGTATTCCGTTGACTGTTCCATGGAAATACAGTGATCTACTACTGCCGATTTTAACGGTTGTCGAAGACTAGTGTATCTTTCGTGTTTTGTACAACGATCCTGGACAGTTCGTATCATCCGCCGTTTATAAAATTCCATTTGAGTGTGGTGCTGATATAAACGGAAGCTTTTTTCAGTTGTAAGTCGTCTTTATGGGATCCAACGAGGGCCAAGCTCTTCCTGGTGGACGGAAGATAACCTTTATGTTATTTTTCCTAAGCGATCTGCCTACTTTAGAGGACACAATTTCGGCATTTGGAAGGAAGGCAGTCGATTTATAGTCATCATTATCCTCGGGGCATTCCTTCTTGTTATTATAGCTGGGCATGACCCTCATTATTTGGCTTGAAATGCAACCATTCTCCTTAAAAACCCTAACACTGAGTGGAGGTTTTCATCGTCCACTACTACGTGCGCCCGATGTGTAAAGGTACTAACACCAGCGGTTTTTTGGGGGGGGGGGGGGGGGGAGGGGAGGGATGATGGCAGCTAGTCGCCTGGAGATATAGATCTGTGTGCTTGGGTTTTCTGTACACAGAATGTCCCAATGGACCATCATTCTCAGAGCGCAGTGGTACCTCTAGAAAGGGTAAACTCCTACCTTTCTCAACCTCCATAGCAAACTTGCTGTTCACGTGTAATAAGCGTAAGTGACAAAGGGATCTCTCCAATTCCTGTTTGCCATGAGTCCATACAACAGAAATATCATCTACATAAAACAGCAGACTCAAGCGCTTTCTTCTCAGAGTCCTCCATAAAATGATTAGCCACCACAAGGGAAAAAGGACTCTCCAGGGCGACGCCTTCTGCTTGTTCAAATAATTCGTCGTCAAAGAAGAAGTAGGTAGAGGAGAGAGTATGTTCAAAGAATGCCAATTAGATGTAACGAGTCCATTAAAAGCACATCATAGCTAATAAGTAAATCCGAGTTGCTAAGCTTAACCGTCATCAAGCAACTGACAAAATCCACAGAATTACATGTATGGTGACAACACTTACCCACATACGAGTTGAATAGAGAGGTCACACATTTTGCAGTAGAACAGGTCGAGCCACAAATTACTCATAATTAATCGTAGTGGGACACCATTCTTGGCAATCTTGGGAAGACCGTACAGTTTTGGTTGTACTGCATTGTGTGGTCTCAGCCTCTTGATAACGTGAATGGTAGAGAACTATCGTTCAGAAGAGCAGCTGGCCAGACGACACGAACTGTTCAGGAGCGTTGTACAGAGCACGGAAGATACAAACGCCTTCAACAACCGTTAATTTCAGCTGTAGCAGAATACTGTTTTCCTTTGGCACACTCGATGGAAGACAACAGGAGAAAAAATTTAGCTAAAGTTTCCAGTTTTTGGGATTCAGTAATCAAAGAATCGGTGGGTGGAGATACGACCTGCCGATGATCTTATAAACTACGACAACGGCTTTCAAGTGGATAAAAATTGAATCCTGTAATTAAAATTATCCAGTCAGAGCGAAATCGACGGGGTCGTTCGATTCTAAATGATTAGGTCATCCCTCACGTCCACCACCGAGGCCATGTCTTCTTCACCTGACGTATGCGACGAAAGACTCCAGCACATTCCGCGTGTGTGACATTCGGCATAAATACCGCGAATGCACCAGGGTCTTCAGTAATTGTCTACTCACATGAAGATGGCCAGATATTTCTGGAACGAAATAACGTGGCAGAATGTCGACGGGATCCGCCTCACACTCGAAAATTATTAGAAGGAGAAATACGCCGGGAAATTTTCAGAAGGTGCAGGGCATCTGTTCTTATGTAAGGTGGAAAATGTGGAGATGGGGCTATTTCTGGAGAGCCTATGGAGTGCTTCCCAAAACTTTGTAATCTATAAGTTTTTCGTTTAGTTTAGTGCATGTCATGTGCCAGTCCCGACGTCGTTGAGCTTTTAAGTAACAGAAAAAATATCTCTGGCTCAGCCATTGGCATGGAAGCGTGTCTCGGTCACTAGTATGAAGGGATTCTTTGCAGAGATGATAGGATTCTTCGAGCAGAGCAAGAGCACGTGAAGGGTAGGTGGAATGGCCATAGTAGAGACTTCAGACAGAGATTTAATTGGAAACTGCATTTAATATAGTGTGTTGTACTAAATCAGCCTCATGCTGTATATCAGCATGATTTTAGAGGTTGGGGTCGCGGCCTTCAGTTATTGTATGGATTTACGTAAGTTATTCATTCCAGTCTGCATGGGAATAATCCTGGATTTTTTGGGGTGGATGATTTGAAATGGGTCGGATCGAGTTTGGAATGCAGTAAGAGATCTGAAGGAGGACATATAGATGAGCACTCACAGCTGCATCTAGGCCTTATAAATGTCGTACACCTCAACAGTTTGGAGCAAGCAATGATGGCATCAGGGGCAGTACCTGCGTCAGATCAGGTGTGGGCACTGATTTGTTTATAAACTGATGTCACAACGGCAGGCGTGCGTGAGTACAGATTATGATTAATAGCGATTATGTACGTCTTAAAGATTCGGCCTAAGAAACGGATGGAATGGCTGCAGCCGACGTAGTTAGTGGCAATTGTTAATGTGAGTTTTAGCAGAAAAATAGTGCGAATGAGGTGCTCAGCAGGATCATTTGTGAGTGGCTGAGAGGGAGAAGAGAAATTCCGGAGATAGACGATGACTACTCCACAATGAGCAACAGGATTAAAATTATCACTTCGATGTAGAACGTCAGCAGACGTGTGCATGAAATGGTGGGGTGGGAAGAAGGTTTCATTGAAGAGGAAGACAGAGATTTTGTGTGATCTGAAGGTACGGGTAAGAAGATAGTTACTAGAGCAGAGGGAACTGAAATTTTGGAATAGGATGTTGTATGTCTGCTGCATCATTTTTAGTCACACAGGGTGTTGAGATTTTTATTTAAATGAGTGTTTCGAAGTGATCAAAAATTAATTGCACTAATGAGTGTGAATGTGTGGTGACTGTAGTGTTGCTTGGGGGCGAGGACAACAGGGTGGGTTCTTGCAGTTTTAGGTCAGCTGGTCGTTATACTGGAGGCATCGCTGACATGGATATGCTAGTACACTTGTTCCAGATGCTTCTACAGGATTTTTTTCAGCGGTCAATTAATGCTTCACTTTTTACTGCTTTTTTGTTGGTTTCATATGATTCTGAAAATTATTTTTACTGGGTAGCGAGGTGCATTATCATTTTGAATACATAATACTTTGCATACATTAATTCCAGGTGGCGAATTCAGTTTACTTTCAACTTCTTCGTCTGTGTATTCGACGTCAGCCATATTAACTATTGCTGTGAACGTTGGAGGTCAGCGTGTAGGCTATGGTTAATTTGTGAGGGTTGTTATGGATACATTTCCTCATAAAAAGAGGATAATTCTTAGTAGTGATGAATGGAGCCTCTCCTGAGGACGAGTTGTTGTGTTTCATATGCTGGCATGTATCGTTGGTTGTGATTGAGGAGTATCTCAGGGTTCATAGAATTGGGATCACATCAGTTTAATAAAAACCAAGAGGTTGGTACTGGGTTTTGAGGTTTTGAAGTGATTTCGATCTGCATATCGTTAATGTCTAACAAACTTACTGCTTTCGGTTCCACCCTGCCACTCACTTGTACTTGGTTTCGTAACGGATTTAGGATAGGGCCGTAGATGGAAGGTTGTGGGTTGACTGGGGTTGGGCAATGTACCTGCACGTGTAACTACTGGCGTTGTAGCTGGTGTGTTGCTGACAGCGTTGTGATTGCTTCTGGTGATGATCTACATCTACATCCATACTCCGCAAACCACCTGACGGTGTGTGGCGGAGGGTACCCTGAATACCTCTATCGGTTCTCCCTTCTATTCCAGTCTGGTATTGTTCGTGGAAAGAAGGCTTGTCGGTATGCTTCCGTGTGGGCTCTAATCTCTCTGATTTTATCCTCATGGTCTCTTCGCGAGATATACGTAGGAGGGAGCAATATACTGCTTGACTCTTCGGTGAAGATATGTTTTCGAAACTTTAACAAAAGCCCGTACCGAGCTACTGAGCGTCTCTCCTGCAGAGTCATCCACTGGAGTTTGTCTATCATCTCCGTAACGCTTTCGCGATTACTAAATGATCCTGTAACGAAGCGCGCTGCTCTCCGTTGGATCTTCTCTATCTCTTCTATCAACCCTATCTGGTACGGATCCCACACTGCTGAGCAGTATTCAAGCAGTGCGCGAACAAGCGTACTGTAACCTACTTCCTTTGTTTTCGGATTGTATTTCCTTAGGATTCTTCCAATGAATCTCAGTCTGGCATCTGCCTTACCGACGATCAACTACATATGATTATTCCATTTTAAATCACTCCTAATGCGTACTCCCAGATAATTTATGGAATTAACTGCTTCCAGTTGCTGACCTGCTATTTTGTAGCTAAATGATAAGGGATCTATCTTTCTATGTATTCGCAGCACATTACACTTGTCTTCATTGAGATTCAATTGCCATTCCCTTCGCCATGCGTCAATTCGCTGCAGATCCTCCTGCATTTCAGTACAATTTTCCATTGTTACAACCTCTCGATACACCACAGCATCATCTGCAAAAAGCCTCAGTGAACTTCCGATGTTATCCACAAGGTCATTTATGTATATTGTGAATAGCAACGGTCCCATGACACTCCCCTGCGGCAAACCTGAAATCACTCTTACTTCGGAAAACTTCTCTCCATTGAGAACGACATGCTGCGTTCTGTTATCTAGGAACTCCTCAATCCAATCACACAATTGGTCTGATAGTCCATATGCTCTTACTTTGTTCATTAAACGACTGTGGGGAACTGTATCGAACGCCTTGCGGAAGTCAAGAAACACGGCATCTACCTGTGAACCCGTGTCTATGGCCCTCTGAGTCTCGTGGACGAATAGCGCGAGCTGGGTTTCACACGACCTACTCTGAGGGAATCAGCATGGGTTTCGAAAAAGACGATTTCTAGTCTCCAGAAAAGTCATTATATTCGAACATAATACGTGTTCCAAAATTCTACAACTGATCGACGTTAGAGATATAGGTCTATAGTTCTGCACATCTGTTCGACGTCCCTTCTTGAAAACGGGGATGACGTGTGCCCTTTTCCAATCCTTTGGAACGCTACGCTCTTCTAGAGACCTACGGTACACCGCTGCAAGAAGGGGGGGGGGGGGGGCAGGTTCCTTCGCGTACTCTGTGTAAAAATCGAACTGGTGTCCCATCGGGTCCAGCGGCCTTTCCTCTTTTGAGCGATTTTAATTGTTTCTCTATCCCTCTGTCGTCTATTTCGATATCTACCAATTTGTCATCTGTGCGACAATCTAGAGAAGGAACTACAGTGCAGTCTTCCTCTGTGAAACAGCTTTGGAAAAAGACATTTAGTATTTCGGCCTTTAGTCCGTCATCCTCTGTTTCAGTACCATTTTGGTCACAGAGTGTCTGGACATTTTGTTTTGATCCACCTACCGCTTTGACATAAGATCAAAATTTCTTAGGATTTTCTGCCAAGTCAGTACATAGAACTTTACTTTCGAATTCACTGAACGCCTTTCGCATAGCCCTCCTCACATTACATTTCGCTTCGCGTAATTTTTGTTTGTCTGCAAGGCTTTAGCTATGTTTATGTTTGCTGTGAAGTTCCCTTTGCTGACTGCTGACGGTGCTACACCTGATGATGTTGCTGACAGTATTGCGGCTCATGCTACAACTACTGGCAGTGATGGTGCAGTTGCCGCTTGAGGGGTGGGGTTGGGTTATCTGTGGTGTCAGCTTACAGCTGATACAGTTGCACATGTTACATTTCGCTAACAGCAGCATCAGCACTTCCTTATCTTCGAAGTTCGCCATCCAGAAACACCAGAGCTGAACGAGTGTTGTTGCTTATCACGCCGGACCGTAGGGCCCGCCGCGGGGACAGCGTGTCTTGGATGAGTATAGTCTACAAGACTTCGCTCGCCTAGTCTACGTTGTACGTGCAGATGACCAGCACTCGCTCGCAGACAGAATCTGCTTTCATCACGAAGACCACGGTGAGCCATTTAATCTTCCAAGATATCTTCTGACGGCACCAGTAGCGCTGTGCACATCGATTCTGTGGTGTGAGTGCCAGACGGGCTAGAGATATGCGTGCCCATACTCCCACTGCTAATAACCAGTTCGTGTTGAGCCGTCTGGGCTCACAAATCATCTGTGTCGTGGTAACTGTACAATCTGCCACTGCTGCCCATACAATAAGACGATCCTGGTGGGCGTCTGTGCTACCTGGACGTCCAGACCTCGTCTGCAGGTGTTAGAACGCTCACGTGACCTCTGGTACCACTGTCGTTGCGCTATTGACCCAGTTCTTAAACTTGTGTAGCAATCCTCCGAAAGAACCACGAAAGGACCATCCCGCCACTCGGTAGGATGCAGTTTGGCCTCTTTCAAACACACCCAGTTGGCTGTAGGAAGCGCGAGTGCGTCTCCGTGGAACGGTTGCCTGTTTCCTTCACATACTTGCCTCACATACTTGCCTCACATACTTGCCTCACATACTTGCCTCACATACTTGCCTCACATACTTGCCTCACATACTTGCCTCACATACTTGCCTCACATACTTGCCTCACATACTTGCCTCACATACTTGCCTCACATACTTGCCTCACATACTTGCCTCACATACTTGCCCCACATACTTGCCTCACATACTTGCCTCACATACTTGCCTCACATACTTGCCTCACATACTTGCCTCACATACTTGCCTCACATACTTGCCTCACACGATTGCCTCACATACTTGCCTCACACGATTGCCTCACACGATTGCCTCACACGATTGCCTCACACGATTGCCTCACACGATTGCCTCACACGATTGCCTCACACGATTGCCTCACACGATTGCCTCACACGATTGCCTCACACGATTGCCTCACATGATTGCCGCACATTGGGCCTTCTGGATGTGAGAGGACACTAATAAAGGGTAACCATAGATAGCCTTCTGGTAGCTATAATATACTACTGGCCATTAAATTTGCTACACCACGAAGATGACGTGCTACAGGCGCGAAATTTAACCTGTATGGGCAGCTGTACCTGTACACGCCATCCAAACTCTGTTTGACTCAATGCCCAGGTGTATCAAGGCCGTTATTACGGCCGGAGGTGGTTGTTCTGGGTACTGATTTCTCAGGATCTATGCACCCAAACTGCGTAAAAATGTAATCACATGTTAGTTCTATTGTCCAATGAATATCCGTTTATCATCTACATTTCTTCTTGGTGTAGCAATTTTAATGGCCAGCAGTGTATTATTCTTTCTGTTGTCGGATATCTTTGAAATCATCATCAGTATATCTAAATCACCCCATTTGACATATACCTTCACTGTATCAAAATCGACATTGTCGTTCCAGGTGTACTAACTTTTTGTGGCACCCCAGGATGGTTACATGATCAACAACTGTCGTGAACTCTCACCACCGCACTCTCATCATGTGCAGCTGCAGTGGAATGGGGAACTGACAAGTGAGTGCAGCAGTACTATGCCTGATGCTACCTACTGGTGCAACCTGAGTGACACATTGGGTCCGTAAGATTCTTCTTCCAAGGGAATCTCCCCATCGCACCCCTATCGGATTTAGTGGTAAAATGACTCACTGGACAGCCCGTCAAAAACTATACACAGATCAAATACGAAGCCGCGCAAGATTAGCCGAGCGATCTAAGGCGCTGTAGTCATCGACTGTGCGGAGGTTCGAGTCCTCCCTCGGGCATGGGTGTGTGTGTGTTTGTCCTTAGGATAATCTAGGTTAAGTAGTGTGTAAGCTTAGGGACTGATGACCTTAGCAGTTAAGTCCCATAAGATTTCACACACATTTTTTCAAACACGAAAAACAAGAAGGTGTACTGAACTGTGAAAAAAGAAGCAAAACAGAAAGAGTGAACGGTCCAAGCAGAAAATGTGCAATATCGAGCGATTTGCCAGAACCACCGCGTCGTCGTTGTGTGTTCGTGGTGTTGAAATGCAGTGTGCGAAATCCGTGTTCAAACTTCCCTTGTGCCCCCTCTCTTTCTCCAAAATTTTATGAACTGTCCGTCCTGTCATTGACGTCTCTGTTCTTCAATAAGCTTGGCAATTCTCACACTGTACGTTGGTTATAGAATACGAGTCTTGTGATAAAAATATATTACATTGCAAGTAAACGTGATGAGTTGTGAGAGCAGGCGGCATGCTTCATAGACCACTTACAGAAATTAAAAGAAAAAAAATAAACTGGTGTGAACTATGAAACAATGAAGGAATTCCTGACTCAAAACTTCGAAAACGAAGCACAAGAGGCATAAATGTGGTACAGGTGTAGAACAAATGGGAGATAAGAACGTTTAGAGTTCGTTTCGTCACCCATCGCTGTTGCAAGCGGATGTTACACCGCAATACAGACAAACATTTGAATACAGCGAACAGACACGTCAATGACTGGACGGATAGTTCGTAATTTTCTGAATCTTCCTTGTGAAGAAGATAGTTTTAGAAATATCGAAACCTAGGTCAAGGGCTGATAAACCCAGTACGGCAACCGGTCGCCTAATTTTTTCAACCTCTTCAGATTTAAACAGTTGCTGATTCGCAGCCATGTTTAAGATTTTCAGTATTGAGAATATTTACTTCTAAAAATTAAATGACTTTTAAAAATAGTTTCATCTGATTTGATTACAGGTGATGAAGAATCATCCAAGACAAAAATGTAACGGATATCAGGCCGCCTCGGTGATGTGGACTGCAAGGAGACGATGAAGAAGTTCGACTTGAAGCTTGCTCAGAATAATCCTTCAGCGACAACTGGCAGAATTTTATATATATATATATATATATATATATATATATATATATATATATATATACTTCTGGAAATGGAAAAAAGAACACATTGATACCGGTGTGTCAGACCCACCATACTTGCTCCGGACACTGCGAGAGGGCTGTACAAGCAATGATCACACGCACGGCACAGCGGACACACCAGGAACCGCGGTGTTGGCCGTCGAATGGCGCTAGCTACGCAGCATTTGTCATTTGTGCACCGCCGCCGTCAGTGTCAGCCAGTTTGCCGTGGCATACGGAGCTCCATCGCAGTCTTTAACACTGGTAGCATGCCGCGACAGCGTGGACGTGAACCGTATGTGCAGTTGACGGACTTTGAGCGAGGGCGTATAGTGGGCATGCGGGAGGCCGGGTGGACGTACCGCCGAATTGCTCAACACGTGGGGCGTGAGGTCTCCACAGTACATCGATGTTGTAGCCAGTGGTCGGCGGAAGGTGCACGTGCCCGTCGACCTGGGACCGGACCGCAGCGACGCACGGATGCACGCCAAGACCGTAGGATCCTACGCAGTGCCGTAGGGGACCGCACCGCCACTTCCCAGCAAATTAGTGACACTGTTGCTCCTGGGGTATCGGCGAGGACCATTCGCAACCGTCTCCATGAAGCTGGGCTACGGTCCCGCACACCGTTAGGCCGTCTTCCGCTGACGCCCCAACATCGTGCAGCCCGCCTCCAGTGGTGTCGCGACAGGCGTGAATGGAGGGACGAATGGAGACGTGTCGTCTTCAGCGATCAGAGTCGCTTCTGCCTTGGTGCCAATGATGGTCGTATGCGTGTTTGGCGCCGTGCAGGTGAGCGCCACAATCAGGACTGCATACGACCGAGGCACACAGGGCCAACTCCCGGCATCATGGTGTGGGGAGCGATCTCCTACACTGGCCGTACACCACTGGTGATCGTCGAGGGGACACTGAATAGTGCACGGTACATCCAAACCGTCATCGAACCCATCGTTCTACCATTCATAGACCGGCAAGGGAAGTTGCTGTTCCAACAGGACAATGCACGTCCGCATGTATCCCGTGCCACCCAACGTGCTCTAGAAGGTGTAAGTCAACTACCCTGGCCAGCAAGATCTGCGGATCTGTCCCCCATTGAGCATGTTTGGGACCGGATGAAGCGTCGTCTCACGCGGTCTGCACGTCCAGCACGAACGCTGGTCCAACTGAGGCGCCAGGTGGAAATGGCATGGCAAGCCGTTCCACAGGACTACATCCAGCATCTCTACGATCGTCTCCATGGGAGAATAGCAGCCTGCATTGCTGCGAAAGGTGGATATACACTGTACTAGTGCCGACATTGTGCATGCTCTGTTGCCTGTGTCTATGTGCCTGTGGTTCTGTCAGTGTGATCATGTGATGTATCTGATCCCAGGAATGTGTCAATAAAGTTTCCCCTTCCTGGGACAATGAATTCACGGTGTTCTTATTTCAATTTCCAGGAGTGTATATATTTGAACACTGTGGTTCAGGGTGTCTGCAACTGCAGTAATTAAGTGGAAACAAGTTACAGCACCTGTTGCAAGCCTGTTTCTTGCATCACGACCGGTTTTAGCCGCCAGGCCATTTTCAAGTGGTTATGAGCTCAGTGTCTGGGAGGAACATCTGAGTCCGCATCTGTGAATCCTCCCCACCCTATCCCCTGCCCTAGTGGCTAAACCAGTTGTGGTGTTAAAACAACAAAATAGTAAAACTTCTTAGCAGATTAAAACTGTGTGCCAGACCGAGACTCTCAGGCAAGTGCCCTACCAATCGAGCTACCCAAGCACGATGACAACACTTTCTGACAGCTTTACTTCTGCCAGCATCTCGTCTTCTAACTTCCAGATTTCAAAGAAGCTGTCCTGTGAACTTTGCAGAAGTAGCACTCCTGGAAGAAAGGATATTGCGGAGACTTGGCTTACCCGAAGCCTGGGGGATGTTTCCAGCCTAGTTACTACGTCTCGTTTTGTTTCCAGCTTATAGTGTAGCTCTTCGAGGAAGCTCTAATCAATGATATGGTTATATAGGCTTATCGCGACATGCGACTGCCTTTCTCAGTCGATGGCAAGGCGGTCTAACGCTAAACTGCGTCAGTTCATCTTTTACTTCACACAAATACCCATGCAAATAATGTAGTTGCTCTAGTTCGTTACAGTCATCAAATATAAATGAAAAGTATGAATCCAAACCTTGTAACTGTGTACCGTACTCTTTACGGGTGTTGTATGCAGAAAATAGGTATTATCGGAACTATACGAGGTTCCTAAAAACAAATTCCACGCTATTCGTGTACGATGATTGTTTCGAATTATGTTAAAAAATTATTTTTCAGTTATAACAACAACACACACACATCTTAAGCTTCTGCGGCCACAAAGCTATCCCACAGAACCTGTTCATACTGAGAGATAAGAATTTAAATTGACAGAAATATTACAGATTGGTATCAGCAGTGGAGACTTTCAACAGCCGCAGCGGTAGTCTGGTAAGTCATCTTCAGCTACTGCGACGCTGTCACTTGCGTAGAAAAGAAACATCTAACTCTTTCTACTCCTCATTCCTTTTCTGTCTGACGATGAGGATATTGATCGTCAAAGTACTGAGAAACATGTGTGCATGCTTATTTCCTACTGTGGCGCCAAGATGCGTTTTCAAGCGTTAAAAGCTTCAAAAAACCAAATTGGAATACTTAACAAAATGTAAATTATTTTCTTTGTAAATTTATACTTTTACATGTATATAATTACACTGCCTGACAAAAAAAAGTTAAGCACCTAGCATACTTGTTGTGTGCGTGTACGAAGTTAAGTTGACTTCCCACCATCAATGGATATGTGAATGATTATACAGCATGGCGCATGAAATGTGTTACCAATTGTTTCTTTCACAATTTACGACGCACATTAGACATCCCGCCGGGATCTCTACAGCAGTACCAGCAGACCTTTGAAAAAAAAATGAGTTACGAAATGACGTGTAATTCACGATACTGCCTCCAGGAGACTAGTAAGCAGCAATGGCTGGCAATGGAAGACTGACGACACAGCAACGACCGGCAATTGTCTTACTTTTTCATTAAAACGAAAAGCCTTGCTCGGACTCAGAGGCGTTTTCGACAACAGTTTAACACACGAGGGGTCGCTTGCAAGAAGACCATCCACAGGTTGTACGATAAATTTGTACAGGAAGGAACAGTATTGGAAGCGAAGAGACCCTGGCCTAAGCCTGTTTGTTCGCCGGAGAATATTGAAGCGGTACGAGTTGCTGTACAGAGAAGTTCCTGGGAAATCGTGTAGAAAGGCAGCACTACAACTGGGAATATCCAGACGTTCCGTTCAACGCATTCTTAAAAGTGACCTCCATATGTACCCATACAAGATGACCTGTGCACAGAAGCTCACTGAAGAACACAAGCAGCAGAGACTGCTGTTTGCTCAGTGGGCGGAGGATAGGGAAGAAACCCTCAACAACGTTTGATTTCAGACGAGACGCATTTTCATTTAGACGGTGTGGTTAACAAACAAAATGTGCGCTTTTGGACCACTGAAAACCCACAAGTACTTCATGAACGACAACATTATGCTCCGAGGATTACAGCGTGGGCAGCAATATCCAGTCACGGACTTATTGGACCCTTTATCTTTGAAGAAACTTTGTACAGCGAGCGTTATTTGAGCATGCTTCGCAATAGCTTCATTCCACAGCTTCTTGCTACTGCCTTGCCCTTCAACACGCAGTGGTTCATGCAAGATGGAACAAGGCCACATACTGCAAACACTGTGTTGGAGTTTTTACACGAGTATTTCGATATGCGGATCATTTCACTCAGGTTTCCAGGTCGCTTCAATGACGGACAAAATTGGCCTCCCAATAGTCCAGACCTCAATTCATATGACTCCTTTCTTTGGGGGTATCTAAAGGAAAAAATTTTCCCGAAACGTCCACGTGATTTAATGGAGCTCAGAAGACTTATTCTTCAAGCTTGCAGTGAAATTACGGAAGACATGTGCCGTACGGTAATCACTAACTTCATTGTTCGTTTGAAGGAAGTCAGCACATGCTCAATATCTCCACCATTTCGTTTCCTGAGTTAGAACACATCTCCATGGATGGCTCTTGTCGTACAGCACGTATTGTTTCAGAGACACTGAGTACACGTTATAAGTGCACAAAACGTGTATTATATACTACGTACTGTATATACTAATATTTGGAGACGCTGCCGCCAAACCTGTTTACTTTTACATTCCGCTTAGTTGTCGTGGTTGAATACACGTTTTCTTAAAGCTTCTTTTTTGTAAGCGCTCTGCATTAGATGTATAGTTTCCTGCGTCATGCTATTGCTAGCTAGGTGAAATATTTTGTGGTGGCTATACTTAAAATGAATATATTTTTGAACGTATTGTTCGTCAAATATTTGAATGAATCGTCAACTGTAGGTGTGCCTGCACATGTTATAGCATCATAGCTGTAGCTGCGTTAGTTTATACTACAGACTTAAACTTCTTAAGAGAATGCATTTTACTGTTTGGCAGTTCTGTGATGTGAGAAGTGCTGAGTTCAGTTTGTAAACACCACTATTCTCACTGTTTGTTCTGCTTATGAGGGCCTATCAGTTAACAAAATAATGTATAATGGTTAGCAGAATGTAAGATAATAGCTAAATTCACTGTCTATAGACAATAATTTAACATAAATGATGCACAACATTCTTTAGTCACTGTATTCGCCATATCAATGTATTTTGTGTATGTCAACTTTGTATGTTAACTATGTTCACCAAGTTAGTAAATGATATACAAGGAGTTCATAAATACCATACATAGTAAGACAGTGTATATAACGGTCATTCCATATTACAACTATCTATCTACTATAAATAGTCTCCAAAAGTTTTATTGTGATTTGTACAAAAAATGAAGCCTATTTCATTCTGTGTGATCAATGACCAATAAACATTATTGATTCTTGACAGTCAATTATTTCAGTCCCACTTCTGACACATTGACAGTTTCAAATGTTCAAATGTGTGTCAATTCCTAGGGAACCAAACTGCTGAGATGATTGGTCCCTAGACTTACACACTACTTAAGCTAACTTAGGCTAAGAACAAAACACACACACACACACACACACACACACACACACACACACACACACACACACGGATTCATAAAATTTCAATTGAAACTGAAGAAGAGTATGGTGAAATACCACAACACAGTGAAATTTGCTAGCTTAGCTGCAGAAATTTCCTGAAAAGATTTTTTTGACTAGAGACTGCCAATAAACCAGCTTTTATAGGTCAAAAGAAGGCATCACTGCATTTAGAATGTCCAGAGTAGATTGCTGAATTTGGCTTCTGGTTGGATATTACAGGACATGAACATTTTGAACACTAGCCTGCAAGGTGAGGATCAATTAATCTGTGAACTGACTGAAAAATATAAATCACTGCACATCACAAGTTTTGTCATGACAAAGACAACTGACATCAAAAAATGCAGCACATTTCTCTGCTGTGTCTTTTGACCATGAAAAGAATTAAAAGAACTACATTCTTCTAATTAGTACAATAAAACATGAACTTACGTGATTTAGGGATCTTTCTTGAGACCACTTGCTACTTCTGTACATAACACTCCCACAATTTGCAAATGGAGTTATTACATGGATTTACAATGTAATTCTCCTCTCATATGCACGTTTTTTATGGCAAGAAGTTTAATACAATTTTATCATAACTTTGAACAGCAAGAGTTTCCTCGTCTTCATCGCGAGCCCGCAAAACTAATGTCAATGTTTGGTTCACCATACTTTTGTGAGAGATTTTTTTAATATTAAGAAAATTAATAAATCAGGATTAAGAGCAACCAGTGATGACAATTTATCTAACTGTTTACGTTTCTATGTATAATATTTGTACCAGACTGCAACCTCATTGTAAATTCGAAGTGTGATACATACACAAAGTGGATATTGTGTAATACTTTTAGAAACTGTATAATTTCTTTTCAGCAGTGCTAATGAATCCTGGTTCCTTATTTAATAATGCAAGCTAGGAAATAAATTTATGGCCTTACACATTAAGAAAGAATGCAGTGGGCACAGGTAGAGTGAAAGAGGGGGGGGGGGGGGAGGAGGGGGGGGTCATCCACTGCCCACGTTGTGGTTCACTTCACATGAGTAGTAGTTCTGCCTGCCCCTGCACCAGGCTATATGTAGTTTCTTGTTCCTTGTGACAATTTTAGTACTATTTTTGTGATTTTTTCCAGCTGTAAGTTTTCCTTTATTCATACAGGTAAGGTCGTGTAGCTACAGGTGTTGGGTGACAGTGGACATTTAAATTTTTAGAAAACCAACCAAAATGCATAGGCCAAACTGTTTTCATTGCTTGGCCTCTGGAGTAAAGACACATACATCTCAGTTGCAGTGTAGGCACTGAGCGATTTACTCGCTGATCAGTATTTTGTTGGCAGCAAAAAACTTTATACATGATCATTTCCAATGAATTTTGATGTGAGTGACTAATGTGCGTGTTTGACTGTTTGCCGATTACATATGTCAAATATCCAAAAATTTGAAGTCTGCAGTAGTATTTTGAACATTTCTTTAACAATTTAAGATGTGTGCCTAAAAATGTTGCATTATGGCAGTCGGGTACCACCGGACAATTCTTTACATCTGGAATACCCAATATTGTTCAAATGAACTACACCTGTTTTGTCGATTTGCTTTTTTATGGAAAGTTCTTTTGAAATGGTATTTCTGTTGTTACAAGATGACTTGATAAACGTCAGAATTTAAGGGGAGAAGGGATCTCAGAGGAAAATGCAAGATTGCAAGAAGAGGTAAGATGTGTGATGGAAGGCAATGTGAGACAAACAAGAGAGGATACGGCATCTCACGATGAGAACCTGCAAGACACGGATACTGCTTTCTTTGCGTGCCTGTTCATGTATGTGCAAAACATGGCATTTAGCAGTCGCTCACAACTCTCAGATGAGGATATGTTATGTGGGAGTCCACATGCAGTACAATGGTTGGCTGACAATAAAATCTGACCTTGTATTTTGAAAATGGCTTGTCTAAGAAACATCACAAATAGGACAATGACAATTCTTAAATATGCCATCTTGGACTCAATACACAATATTGAGCCACTTAGGGGGTCACATGTGACACATGATTGTGTGCCTGACTTTTACAAATGATAATAATATGCAGTTATTTTTTATGTGCCTGTAACTGTCAACAACATATGTCACAGGTCATATGGCCCAACTGCTCACAACCCCTCAGACTAGGGGATGTCTGCTCACAGTACATGTAATGGCAGAATTTGCAATACATGGGGTATGAACAGATAGAGCTTCAAAGGATGAGGACTACAGTTAAACATGTTTGCCAGAGGAAATGAGAGCACAAGACATTGGGCAATAGCACCCATCACAACTATTTGCAACCCTAGACAGAGAGACAGTGTGTCTGACGTGCCTGCAAGGTCACGTGAGAGGGCACATGTATTGAACATGGCGTGTGCATCATACAGCTGTGTCATTTACTCACAGTGGGCGGTAGTAGTGGACAGTGAATACCGGCTCCAGGCCCTTCTTCCCCACTGGGCACCCACCCAGTGCCCCGCGATCGATAGGCACCCTCTTGTTCCTGCCAGATCACCAAACAATAACTGATATTTAGTACTGAAAAACAAATTTATTTTGAAAAAATTAAATGAAAAACTGACTGACTACAATACCTACTGTCTTATTGGCTTTGCGCAGTGCATAGTTCTGAACAGAGCAAACAGTGACGTAAAATTAAAATGGCTTAAATAAACTGACTTGACAATCAGGAATTCCCCTGTATTTGTCTGTGGTGTTGTGACGTTTGTTTTGTTTGTAGTTGCCACTGAGAGTGCTCTGAGGTATTATTTGATTAAATTGTAATTTGCCTGTTTTGTTCCCTGTTAGCGACTTGTTTCGGTGCAAAAATAAATACTGAATTATTAATATAACTTGAGGGAATGGTCATTTTCTAGTGGTTCTGCAAAAAAGGAAACAAGCTGTACTTCAGAAGGAAGTAATTGAAAAGTTACCAAAATTAACAGCATATTTTATTACTACTGTTATTACTACGGGAGCAACTTTTGTAAGTAGCAATCAAATAATGATAATGGATCTTCCACATGAGGAGTCATGTTGATCACAAATTGTGGGAATTTCTGAATGTTCATGTTCTACACGAATTTCAGATTTCTACCAATTTAGGAAAAGAGATTCAGTCAGAAAGCAACCATTCCTATGACGAAAGTGCAATAACTTCGCTGAATTTACTAACACCGACAACTGTGTGAGTTGAACAACAGTTTTCCAATCCATAAGAAGTACCACATGATCCCACTGATTATTTTCATGAACATTTTACAGAAAGAAGTCATGAAAATTTGATTTGTAAGGGACCTGTATATTTTCAAAATAGAGGAACTGACATTTACAATGCGGTGGTAAGTTCCTATGGGACCAAACTGCTGAGGTCATTGGTCCCTAGGCTTACACACTACTTAGCATGATTCAAGTTAGACTAAGGACAACACACACACCTACGCTCAGGGGAAGACTCGAACTTCCGTCGGGGGAGCCGTGTGAACTATGGTATGGTGCGTCAGACCATGCAACTTTTTTTCTAATGCATCCAAAGCTATGAAGATGGTAATCAATCTCTAACTAAGTATTTCTACAAAGCATTATCTATTTGTAAACTAAACATTAATGAAAGCATTGAAAGAAAATAGTGGTTTTGTTTTTCATGCTGCTTATTTAACCCTTCTGATGAAAATCTATGCTCTCCAAGTAGATGTGATTATTGGAATTACTTTAATCACATAATTTTAACACAAAAGTAGCCCATCTCATAGGGAATCCATGATGACTTACCTGGCATGAAGCCCAACAGTTGGTACAATAGATATGGACTTATTATCTCAACATGTAAAAGAAGTGGATTACTGGAGAAATGTACTGAAACGGATTGCAGCTGTTGTAAAATTTTGGCATGGACAGGGCTTCCATTTCACTGTGACAATGAAATCCTAGGATCTCACAGCAATGGAAATTATTTGAAATGTGCTGAATTATTGAGTGAATTCGGTCCATTTCTTGCAGATCACTTACGTTTCCCAAGATTCCCAAATTTTTTTAACACTTCTTATTTATCAGTGAATATCTGTAATGAGGTTATTGATGTAATGGGAAAACTGGTCCTAAATAATTATAAATGAAGTTTAATTAGCAGACACTTTTTCCTTTAGCACTGACAATATGCCTGATATGTCATGTTGACCAGCTAACTTCTATAATTTCATACGTAGAAGACCATGTTTTGTTGAAAGGTTCCTGAAATTTTACCTATTAAAGACCATAAATCTGCGTATTTATCAGAAACCATTTTGAATTTTTAGAGAATCATTCTATTCCTGTAAAAGATTGCAGAGGACAAAGCTACAACAATGCTTCAAATATTTTGGGGAAGTATGAAGATCTAACAGCAATAATAAAGGAGAAATGTGAATTAGCCACCTTCATACCATGTATGGGACATTCACTAAACTTGGTAAGTGTCCAGGGTGCAGGTCATATAACAGGGGCAACAAAGGTTTTTGATATGGTTCAGAAAGTGCACTTCTTTCTGTGAGCTCTACCCACCTATGGAATACACTGATAGAACATTTAGGTTAAAATATAAATTGTTAAAAATCTTTCAAAAACTAGATGGTCAGCCTGAGCTCATGCAGTAAGTACCTTGGATGAAGGTCATAAACTCATTGGTATAATGAATTCTAGCTTTCCCATTTTTCTGGATGGACTAAGGCCTTTGTCTCTAATTTTTCTTACCTGTTTTGTATCTTCTGCAATGGCCATCAAAGTTTCTATAGTTGCAGTTTACACCTCTATAATGGAAAGAATAGACAAAACAAGTTGTTATCTTCAGAAAGAAACAGTAGAATTGCACATTACAACTAATTTGTTCACTTCACTTGATGATTTTATCATTAACCTCAGGGATAAATTTGATGGCTTCCAGTCATTCACCAAAGAAATAAACCCAGAATCTGATTAAAAGGACCTACCTCAAAGAACAAAATGTTGAGCTCATTCCAGAGTTTTTCTCGTGGCTGTGCACTGTCAGTCCAACTGAATGGAAAAGAGAAGTTCAAAGTAGAAACCTTTCTTCCCATAATTGATAATCACTGTTTTATATGAACGCTCAGGTTAAGTTCATATTAGAACATTAGCCACTGTTTTGGTTTAGTTTTTTGCTTGAAAACTGAATGCTGAAGAGCTAAGACAAAGTTGCAAACAATTTGCTGAAATTTATTATGAGGACATCAATGAGTAAGAGTTGGAAATGAAATGGCTGCATTTAACAGAATATTTGAAAATTATGCACAGTAAAAGTGGGGGAATTGATAGTATATAGGAAATATGTTATCTTAATTTTGTTTTCTTTCAAAAGCTATTTCCAAATGTTGGAATTGCATTGAGAATATTTTTAAGCATGATGGTAACACACTGCAGTGCAGAACACTCCTACTCCAAACTGAAAAAAATAAAAGAAAGAATTAACAGGTACAATGCTTCAAGAGAATTGACCAGTTAATCGCTGATGCCCACAGAAAGTGATACACTCAGACATACAGATTATGAAGATGTGATTAATGCTTTTACCCATCTCAAATCTAGATTTTTAAGCTCTAACCTGTGAATGCTAAAAGAGTTACTTTTGTGGATTATGTTATATAATCTATTCATTTAATGTAACTGTTGTTGTTGTTGTGGTCTTCAGTCATGAGACTGGTTTGATGCAGCTCTCCATGCTACTCTATCCTGTGCAAGCTTCTTCATCTCCCAGTACCTACTGCAACCTACATCCTTCTGAATCTGCTTAGTGTATTCATCTCTTGGTCTCCCTCTACGATTTTTACCCTCCACGCTGCCCTCCAATGCTAAATTTGTGATCCCTTAATGCCTCAAAACATGTCCTACCAACCGATCCCTTCTTCTAGTCAAGTTGTGCCACAAACTTCTCTTCTCCCCAATCCTATTCAATACCTCCTCATTAGTTACGTGATCTACCCACCCTATCTTCAGCATTCTTCTGTAGCACCACATTTTGAAAGCTTCTATTCTCTTCTTGTCCAAACTGGTTATCGTCCATGTTTCACTTCCATACGTGGCTACACTCCATACAAATACTTTCAGAAACGACTTCCTGACACTTAAATCTATATTCGATGTTAACAAATTTCTCTTCTTCAGAAACGATTTCCTTGCCATTGCCAGTCCACTTTTTATATCCTCTCTACTTCGACCATCATCAGTTATTTTACTCCCTAAATAGCAAAACTCCTTTACTACTTTAAGTGTCTCATTTCCTAATCTAATCCCCTCTGCATCACCCGATTTAATTTGACTACATTCCATTATCCTCGTTTTGCTTTTGTTGATGTTCATCTTATATCCTCCTTTCAAGACACTGTCCATTCCGTTCAACTGGTCTTACAAGTCCTTTGCTGTCTCTGACAGAATTACAATGTCATCGGCGAACCTCAAAGTTTTTATTTCTTCTCCATGGATTTTAATACCTACTCCAAATTTTTCTTTTGTTTCCTTTACTGCTTGCTCAATATACAGATTGAATAACATTGGGGAGAGGCTACAACCCTGTCTCACTCCTTTCCCAACCACTACTTCCATTTCATACCCCTCGACTCTTACAACTGCCATCTGGTTTCTGTACAAATTGTAAATAGCCTTTCGCTCCTTGTATTTTACCCCTGCCACCTTCAGAATTTGAACAAGAGTATTCCAGTTAACGTTGTCAAAAGCTTTCTCCAAGTCTACAAATGCTAGAAATGTAGGTTTGCCTTTTCCTAATCTTTCTTCTAAGATAAGTTGTAAGGTTAGTATTGCCTCACGTGTTCCAACATTTCTACGGAATCCAAACTGATCTTCCCCGAGGTCCGCTTCGACCAGTTTTTCCATTCGTCTGTAAAGAATTCGAGCTAGTATTTTGCAGCTGTGACTTATTAAACTGATAGTTTGGTAATTTTCACATCTGTCAACACCTGCTTTCTTTGGAATTGGAATTATTATATTCTTCTTGAAGTCTGTGGGTATTTCGCCTGTCTCATACATCTTGCTCACCTGATGGTAGAGTTTTGTCATGACTGGCTCTCCCAAGGCCACCAGTAGTTCTAATGGAATGTTGTCTACTCCCGGGGCCTTGTTTCGACTCAGGTCTTTCAGTGCTCGGTCAAACTCTTCACGCAGTATCTTATCTCCCATTTCATCTTCATCTACATCCTCTGCCATTTCCATAATATTGTCCTCAAGTACATCGCCCTTGTATAAACCCTCTATATACTCCTTCCACCTTTCTGCCTTCCCTTCTTTGCTTAGAACTGGGTTGCCATCTGAGCTCTTGATATTCATACAAGTGGTTCTCTTCTCTCCAAAGGTCTCTTTAATTTTCCTGTAGGCAGTATCTATCTTACCCCTAGTGAGACAAGCGTCTACATCCTTACATTTGTCCTCTATCCATCTCTGCTTAGCCATTTTGCACTTCCTGTCGATCTCATTTTTGAGACGTTTGTATTCCTTTTTGCCTGCTTCATTTACTGCATTTTTATATTTTCTCCTTTCATCAATTAAATTCAATATTTCTTCTGTTACCCAAGGATTTCTATTAGCCCTCGTCTTTTTACCTACTTGATCCTCTACTGCCTTCACTACTTCATCCCTCAGAGCTACCCATTCTTCTTCTACTGTATTTCTTTCCCCCATTCCTGTCAATTGTTCCCTTATGCTCTCCCTGAAACTCTGTACAACCTCTGGTTCTTTCAGTTTATCCAGGTCCCATCTCCTTAAATTCTCGCCTTTTTACAGTTTCTTCTGTTTCTATCTGCAGTTCATAACCAATCGATTGTGGTCAGAATCCACATCTGCCCCTGGAAATGTCTTACAATTTAAAACCTGGTTCATAAATCTCTGTCTTACCATTATACAATCTATCTGATACCTTTTAGTATCTCCAGGATTCTTCCAGGTATACAACCTTCTTTCATGATTCTTGAACCAAGTGTTAGCTATGATTAAGTTATGCTCTGTGCAAAATTCTACAAGGCGGCTTCCTCTTTCATTTCTTCCCCCCAATCCATATTCACCTACTATGTTTCCTTCTCTCCCTTTTCCTACTGACGAATTCCAGTCACCCATGACTATTAAATTTTCATCTCCCTTCACTACCTGAATAATTTCTTTTATCTCGTCATACATTTCATCAATTTCTTCATCATCTGCAGAGCTAGTTGGCATATAAACTTGTACTACTGTAGTAGGCATGGGCTTTGTGTCTATCTTGGCCACAATAATGCGTTCACTATGCTGTTTGTAGTAGCTAACCCGCACTCCTATTTTTTATTCATTATTAAACCTACTCCTGCATTACCCCTATTTGATTTTGTATTTATAACCCTGTAATCACCTGACCAAAAGTCTTGTTCCTCCTGCCACCGAACTTCACTAATTCCCACTATATCTAACTTTAACCTATCCATTTCCCTTTCTAAATTTTCTAACCTACCTGCCCTATTAAGGGATCTGACATTCCACGCTCCAATCCGTAGAATGCCAGTTTTCTTTCTCCTGATAAAGACGTCCTCTTGAGTAGTCCCCGCCCGGAGATCCGAATGGGGGACTATTTTACCTCCGGAATATTTTACCCAAGAGGACGCCATCATCATTTAATCATACAGCAAAGCTGCATGTCCTCGGAAAAAATTACGGCTGTAGTTTCCCCTTGCTTTCAGCCGTTTGCAGTACTAGCACAGCAAGGCTGTTTTGGTTAGTGTTACAAGGCCATATCAGTCAATCATCCAGACTGTTGCCCCTGCAACTACTGAAAAGGCTGCTGCCCCTCTTCAGGAACCACATGTTTGTCTGGCCTCTCAACAGATACCTCTCCATTGTGGTTGCACCTACGGTACGGCCATCTGTATCGCTGAGGCACGCAAGCCTCCCCACCAACGGCAAGGTCCATGGTTCATGGTTAATGGTAGTTCTGTTTATTCACATAACCTGTGAGATGAAAATGTGCCTCATCTGACATCCACAACTTGTTTAGAAATTCATTGTCATTGTCATTGTCATGTAACTGTAAAGAAATAAAAATATATTTAGAACCTCACTTATGCACTTTGTATATTCTAATAAAATAGTTCTCTGTCAAGGTCATAGGAACCCCATTATCCTAGTGTGCCCAGGGCCTCCAGTAGGTTAAAGATGACCCTGCCAGTCACACACCTGTTCAACCATTCAATACTGGTGTTGTGAAGATGACATTTGTTCACAGAGATTACTGAAATAGTGTGTAATCCCCATGCTGTGGTACAAATACTAATGACACAGGTGATACAGACCTACCCACAGATTACACATCTACTATGTACATTGACAGGTGTATTGCATGGGAGTTGTCGAACCTGTTCGAGTAACATTTTGAAGGAGATGCTATGATGTTGGAATGACAGATGCTGTGGTGTGATATTCACAATGGTGTCCCTGTCGTCCCATCACTTACACAATCTGACAGTGCTATCCCACAGCTGCCACTGCAAAACAACATGGTAATCAGTTCCAGACCCTAAGACCTATCACGACCCCCTCCCCCCTTATTCTCCACCAATTCTGACATACAAACATTCACTAACAATTCACACCAAGAACCACACAGAAGAAGGTGTGGCAAACTGTTACAGCTCTCGAATCTGGCAGTACTACAGAGCACAATGTGGCAAGAATTCATTAGCATATGTATACCAAATTCCATGAGGCATGTCATGTGTTATTCTCAATTCACTATTGGTATTTAAACACGTGGGCAAAGCAAGCAGCTGTCACTCTAGGCATACCTACTTTTAAGCCCAGCATCTATTTTCTTCATCACTTCCAATGTCACTATAAAATAACATTGCACAAAATGAAAAGGTTTGTTACAAGGTGGGATTTACTATGGACACCACAGTGGGAAAGAGCACTGGTGGTTGTGCCAAAAGTGAGGGATTATATTACTGCCAATTGCACTGATGCTGATACAGTGTTCAGTACAGACCAGAGTTGATTTGAGTATTATAGTGTTCGGTTTACTGTGAGTTCAGTGATTGGAGAGAAGGCAACTGAAGTCTGTATGCTATTGTCACATGTACTATTCAGGAATAGTGTGGCAAGTTTAGCAAATGTGTGTTCCAACCACTAGAATGGAACAAACCATCGAACATAGAATATGCTGCATTGATAGTGGGATGGTGACTACAATGCTTGTTTTGTCATGGATGTGAAAGGTATTGGATGTGGAAATAATGAGATCTGTCATTCTGTTGTTGGATTCATGGTCAGTCAAACCAACAAATTTTCTGACCAAAGTCTTTTGCAACAGGGCTATGCAGTTGTAGGCAATGATCGATTCACTAAAAGCTACAAAGTGCTGCCAACCTCTGGACATGTACTTCTTTTGCCAATATAAACTATTGGCACACCAAATGGGGGTATAAATGTGGCAACGAGAATTATACTATCAATCTGCATGACAAACTCTTCATTTTCAGAGTGCATTCTTTCATGCATTATCAGTTCTGAGCACCACAATATCAACTTGTACTTTGCCATGCAAGGAAATCATCTTGATATGTGGAACAGGACGTTCCTCTGTCATTCCGCAATGTGTTGGACATCAGCTTTGCTAGAGCTGACATCTGCGATGTTCCTCACTGTGAATCGAGTGGTGTAAGCAGCTGCTTTGCCTACAGCATAGCCTTCTTCCTCCACATTACAATGCAGTGGACTAATGTAGGTTGTATGGGGTTTGTATGATATATTTTTATTTGTTATGGTGTATAAGGTGAGTGTACCCGACATTTCATCTGTGTATAGTCTGATTTGGAATTCAGCTCATGATCCTGATGAGGATCATAGTATTAAGATTTGGACAAATGTGCAAGGAATGCTCATGACAATATCTGTACTGCGAGAAGAAAGAAATGTGTAGTAGAAACATTTTGTTTCTGTGCAATTTATGTCATGGAAACATAAAAGAACTACAAAGCCTATATTATTGGACCTATGGTATCATTACGTGTCTTGCTGTGCATTTAGTATAGGAGAAACACAATCATGCAATGAACACGCTCACCTCATGTTATTTGTGTTGACATTGATGTCAATTTCTCTTATCCCTTGTCAAACCATCAACATACCTCATATGTTCACATGAATTGTGAGTCATTGCCGAACACCATATTTGGCACATATTGTTTTCTTTGCATGCCTATTCACCTCTCGAAGTCTCACACAAATTCTCACCAGGAGGTCCCAGTGCTTCTCTTGTCACAAGCAGTGGTCTAAAACATGCAATGATAAGAGGACGTGTAGAACAGCAGAACCATGATAAGTGATTTAAATGGCGCAGAGGTGGCATCCTTTTAGGTCCAACAGCACTCACTTTTATTTGACAGGACACGTCAGTGTGAGGGATCACTCAGTTGGTGTGGAGCTGTCATAAAAAGTGGAAACATGTAACTGTGGGCTGCACTTGTGACATGCACGCCATAGCATCAGTTTCCACAGACTAGGACCCACCAGTGCCACAGACTGAAGTGGCCACATGAACACTGACACCAGCATGCTGAGTGGTAAAATGTACTGTTTTTAAAGAAGTACAACCTCAACTCGTCCAACAGTAATGACTGCATAGGCTTTCGGCATCGCCGTGGTGAAGCCAATCGGGCAGACTGTATCGGTGAGCACTGTAGCGGACAAATGTCAACTGTGAGGGTTTTGGGCAATATTGCTGCAACATACGATCTTCTTGCTTATGTGTTGAAGACAGTCTGAACAGCTACTGCTAAATGAGGGAGGTTTTACTGCTCAGGGTACTGTCTCTAATGCAGGCCATTCCACATGGCATATTTCAGCAGGACAACTCCCGACTGACAAAGACTTGCTGGCTCCTTGCTGTATGCAAAGAACGACTGGTACTACTGCTTCTCTGGCCTGTCTGTTCACCTGACACATTACCTATCAGACGTGTCTGGGACACGGTCGGTCGACAACTCATTTGTTCAGGACCGCTGCAGCCACAGGCGATGCTTTGTAGGCGTGCCTACAAACCGTATGGCACAGTATTCCCCAGCAGCACATTCATGTGCTCCAATTACATAGTACGATGTCTAGGGATTCTGACTGCAGCTTGAGGGTGGCACTTCTCTGCACTGAACTACCACAGTGACAGTGCATGTACAGCTCTGTAATGTTAATCATTTGTGTTAGGTCAAGTCTCTGATCAGTAATATTAATTTCACTGTGATCAAATGTCTCTGTCTCGGTGTTTCCCTTTTTCAAAGCAGTTGTGTATAACACAAAGTTCTGCAATGGATGTCACTTGCCATTTTATACCTGCACTTTACAATTTTCAGTTTTCCTCAGAAGAAACTGAGTAAAGATGGTTACTTGATGGTGTGTTCAAAAGCAGTACTTTTCAGTGGAGCTCTGAGAGCAGTTGGATGAATCCACACATGTTCTTGCAATGGTTGTAGCATTTTAAACAGCACATTCTGCCAGCAGGTACAAATCCAGTCCTCTTAATTGTGGATGGCCATGCTAGTCATTAAGAGCTGGCAGGAATATGCAGGTAGCCATCATGTTCGTATGCTGAACATGCCACTGCATAACATTCGTAAGTGACAGCCATTGGGCAGGATGTTTTTCAAGTCTTTTCGGACTGCACTTTGAACTACTAATTCAGCACTGATGAGACGACATGCTGCAGCTGGAGCCACGGTTCTGAATGTGCAGCCATTTACACTCCACCACATACAACTCTCTCCCCAGACCTAATTAACTGTACCAAATTAGCAGATGAGTGCATAATCATGGGCAATTTCAACAGCAGAGAGAGAGTGCACTAGGAGACTACAGCAGATATGAATGGCACAGAACTAGAACAACAGTCAGGAGATACTCCACTCGTCCAGCTGCAATGACACACAGCAATTGCCATGCCTCACCTCACTGTCTGCAGGCTGACCCAGTCCCTTTATTGTTATACTGTTTAATTACTTTTATCACTTGTTGCATGTGTCTACTGCAGTAGTGGTGCCTAACAGGAGTGATGGAGTGAATCTGCAAATGCAAAGACCAGCTCTGCTGGATTTGCAGTGATTTGCTACAATTTTTATGACAGTCATGTCACACTCATAACCAGAAGCAGTGGGTGCCACTGATAAGGCAGGAGCACACAACTGATGCCCAAACTTCTGCCCTCCAGGTCCACGATGATGAGTAGTTGTCAGACTGTTTGTGGGCACAGGAACTCTGGGAAATGCCTATTGAGGCAGGTTGGCATCAGTCTGACTGTGTGTCATCTGCAGGTAGAGATCATGTTTGTAGTAGCTGGCACAGGAAAGATATCTGGCACCAAACTTATCAGCTGATGGCCGTGATGCTCCAGCAATCTCTTCACACAAATTCAGATGTTTCTTTATGACCAATAACTCTCCTGCCTTGAGCACACTGTGAGAGGAAAACACAAAGGATGTTGCACAAACTGCATATGACTCTCCACCCCCTTTCCAAACCTCAAAATGTGCTACCCTGATTAAGCAATGTAAAGTCAGACAACTTTATGTCTTTGCTTGTCTATCACATTAAGAATCCTGGAAAAAGTACTATCATTTATATACCATCTCAAATACATCACAATCTGCCACAGTTGTGGCTATATAACTGGCAGTACCTTTATTGTTTACTGTATTTTAGGACATCGTCTCCCCACACCCAGCTGGAGAAGCAGCATTGTCCTCCAGCATCTACTAGTGACTGGGCTCATTGTACAGGGCACTCTCCAGACCAGCGACCCTCTCCAGACCAGCAAACTAACACCTGTCAGTGACAGGAAGGAAGGAAGGAAGGAAGGAAGGAAGGAAGGAAGGAAGGAAGAAAGATTAATGAATTCGTTGTCTTCGGAACAGTGAACACTAATGCGGAGTGGTTCAAGAAGACATGCACTTCCTGTCCGAGGGCTGGCAGTTCCTCTTCAGTTCCCACCCTGACAGGTTAAGTCCTTGGGGAGTTCAAATCCTCCAAAGTCATTGAAGAGAGAAAGAATAAAACAGGACTATGCTGCTCCAAGTAACCCCAGAGGTCAGATCCTCTCAAGCCATCAGACTCAGAACCTACATTCGTCAATGTCATTCCATAAACACACAAAAGATGGCATGAAACACTGCTATGTGATATCTTTGGTGTGAAGCACAAAGTTTTTATTCCATCAGCAGAGGAAGCTAAAACAATGGTAAGCATCATTAGTGATGGCTGTAACATGAATGGAGGGTGCTGTGCCAAAGAAGACTCCGGGGACAAAAGAAAAGATTGCAGTCATATTGGGTTTGTCTAAGGCAAAATATTCGAAATTCAAAGTGTTTTTTAGTGAGTAAGTTCTCTGCTGTCATTCATGATTTTCTTTTATTCACATTTTACATGACACATTTCGGGAAATGATTCCCTTTTCAAGTATGTTTCCTCTTTCTACTATGCCATTTTTACGTAATGTTTTTGATATAAGAGATGTTGACTAAGCTTCCTGATGGTCCTTCTGTGCAGAGTTCTACACATGTTCATACCACTTCCAGTGCACAGTATACATCAAGAAAAGTTTACATAAACTGATACAAACAACTTTGTAGTGTTTGTTTGTGTAAGTTATTCTCATTGTATACTGTGCACTGAAAGCCATGTGTGATGTTTAAGATCAGAACTCATAACAACAAAAGTAACAACACCAAAAATGACAACAACACTGGGGGAAGTTGTGTCAACAGTTAGGGTAATGGAGACAGGACTTAGCAGCACTCGTTTCATAAATCATGAAGGGGGAAGGGGATGGTGTTTATATTCCTGTTGTACTCGCAAACAGGGCTTATATGGAGGCATATAGACAATTTCTGTACCTTGCTCTAATTTTATCCTCATGGTCCTTATTCAAAATGTACCTTGTCAGCAGTAGGATCATTCTGCATTCTGCATTCAGCTTCAAATGCTGGTTCTCTAAATTTTCTCAACAGTGTTCCTCAAGATGAGGTTGTCTTCCCTTCAGGGATCCCCATTTAAGTTCCCAAATTATGTAATATGTGCATGTTGTTTGAACCTATAGGTAACAGATCTTGCAGCCTGCCTCTGAATTGCTTCAGTACTTTTCTTTTATCCAACCTGGTGCAGATCCCAGGCAGTCATTCACTTTACAATTATTTTTGTCGGTAAAGTGTTGCTCTTCTGCATGAAGCGGTGTTCTGGTTATCAGCAATATCACATGTGGTAAGTGTGAGGATGAGGCAACAAATAATGACAGTTGTGGTAACAATTGTGGAGAAAGAAATGTATGAATTGTGGGTAGGAGAAAGATTCCATGGAAATTAGGCGGGACCAGACGTGCTGAGGGCATGATTTGGCAATAAAACTGTGCATGTGACAGGAAGATAATACATTTAGTGTTAATCAGAAGTGTTAACAGTAGATTTTTAAAATTGAGTTTCAGTGGTGTAGAAATAAAGCAGAGAGTAAGTGGAGTTTTTGTGTTGTTAATGACAGCTGCATCAAATCAGTATTTGGACCGAAGACCACAACGAGAACAAGGTTTGAAAACTGTGGTTTGAGACACGATACTGGAACTGATTGACTAAGATTTCTCACTCCATCTAGATCACAGACTGAGATAGAATCATTTGATAGGGGTACAGGTGAGGTCGCAATGTCATGTTGTGATCATAAATCATGTCCTGAACTGTTTTCGTGACAACTCTCAGATGGATTAAAATTGTGTGCCAGATGGGGCTCAAATTCAGTAACTTTGCATTTCACAGTCAAGGGCTCTACAAATTGAGCTACCTAAATATGACTCTGATCTACCCTCACAGCTGGAAGCCCATAAGTATCTCCTCTCTTATGATCCAAATTTCACAGAAATTCTTCTGTATATGTTGTGGGACTACCACGCCTGGAAATGATCCCTCCAGCTATGGCTATCCATGTCTCCAAAAATATCCTTTCCTCCAGGAGCGCTAGTCCTAGAATGTAGCTTCAGTGATCTTGGGAAGGTACAAGATGAGGCTTTGGTGGAAGTGAAGCTCAAGAATCGTGCTCAGATAGATCAGTCGGTAGAGCTCTTCCCCACAAAATGTAAAGATGCCACGTCCTAGTCTAGCATCTGTCAGGTAAATTCTAGTTTCTAATCAGCACACACCCCATAGCAGAGTGGACATTCATTTTCCAATTCTGGATATATGTGGTAACATTGGTATCACAAAATATCAACCAGTTGTAGTCTGCCTGAATCTGAATAACTTTCAACCACAGGTGAGGGGAAGGCAGAGAAAGAAGCAGCACTAAAAGGATGCAACATAGACTTTAGAAGCAACACAAATGCTCTTTGTAGTATTGTTTCATTAAAGTGGACATGCAGGTTAACCATTGTGGTAGATAAAACCACATGACACAGAAATATAGGCAGCATTCTGTCCAAATATTTTACAACACAAAAATAGAAACAAAGGGTAAAGTGGATTTAATGTGGCATCGTCCACACACTTACTTAAGAACTCTTTACACATATTGCACTCTTATTGGTGGAAGTAACTAATTCCTTTGTCACACAGCACAACACTTCACAAATCCATCCAAATTTAAATGCCATCCTGGTAACCTCGCAGATGTCCCACACTTACCATTGGAAGGCATACCACCAGGTCAACACTCCAATGCACATGAAATGTGTTCCCAGTTGTGAATAATGGCAACCATCAGTTGTACAATGGAGTGCTGACAATCAAGATTTCTGCCAGACCAGAACTCTAACCCAGATTTCAACTTATCACACATGCTAGCCTGATCATTAGCCTACCCGCGTACGGCTCGTGGGCAGTTCCAAACTTCAACTCGCATTCTTAACTTAATTATGAATACTGCTGTACAGGCCAAACATTGTAATTTAATTTCACATTTTAGATGAAAGTAACATACCTGGTGCCAGCAGATACATGGGCTAACGTGGTGCCTATGCTGTTCAGAAGAACAATGCAATATTCCTTTGGACATGCATATCTGTACAAAGGAACATTGTATTGTACTTCTGAGCAACACAAGCACATCATTATCACACTTGAATGTTCAGATTGCCACCACTCACAGGTTGCAAAAGGACCAGGTTATTACAATTAATATACAGTTATCGCTAGTAGTTTTCTTCAGACTTTCATCAAGGCTGTCTAAGAATCTGCAACAATTACTGTAGTTGTGACACATAATATGGATGTAAGAAATATCCAAGTTTGTGTTGATCCAAACACAACATTTTCTGAATCAAAAGCAGGTGCTTTTTCTTTGACACCACATCTGTTAAAGTTCTTGCCAAGCCATTTCACAGACAACATAATACCTCTATGTAATGGACTGTAAACAAAAACATCAAGATGAACAGTTCAGTCTTTGTAGTGTCTTTCCATAGAACACACTTCAAGTTATTCTACTGAAGTTGTTAATGACATATTTGATGTACTGAATTACAGAATTCTCAAAGATAAAGGATTTCAAATCCAATGCACAGAGAAAAAAATCTACAATGCACTAGTCAATATATTGTCAATATTTATAGTAGTCTGCTGAATTGCTAAAGCTGAAGGCTGTTCAATGCCAGCATCAGGATAGGATAGGAAATGAGGCACCTGAAGCAGGGAGCAGGCAGAGTGATAGTATTTAGGATACCAGAGGTAAATATTATTCCTAGAGACCTTCAAATTCCAGCTGTACCCGGGGAAAAGTATCGCTTCAGAGATGTAAGTGACAACACCATCCACCTCCTAGATCCTGTTGTACAGTATCAATTCAAAAGATGGCCCGCCACCCCCCCCCCCCCCCCCCACTCCACCAAAAAAAAAAAAAAAAAAACACACACACACACAAAATGGTTGTTGCTGGTCTTAATTGAATGGGTAATGATGTTAAGCTTTCAGCTGAATGCAATTGTCACCAAACTTGGAGTGTATTAATGTAACGGCCAGAAACATGCCCCCCTACAGAAGGGCCCCCCTACAGAAGGATGGACCAGAAACATGCCCCCCTACAGAAGGGCCACCCTATAGAAGGGCCCCCCTACAGAAGGATGGGATCTAAACTCAGTTGGCCAGAGACACCAGGGAGGTACAGAGCCCCACCCCAGACTGGCCGACATGTGTGAAGTGTCAGTGGATTGGTGGGCATACCACAGACATGGAAAAATAGTGCACTGCCACAATCCCTTAAAAACAAATTACCAGGGCAAGTTCTCAGTCAAAGCATTGGGGAGACAACTCCATGTAGCTCGTCAACACCTTCAGATATGCTCCAACAAATCTATTTTCTCACTTGGAGTGCTACCCTCGAAGTTTGTACTTTACAGTGCTGCAAGTGGGATACAGTCATTCACTCCAACCCTATAGACGCAAACACTGATTTCTGTTTCGCTGCCAGTTGCATCCTTTGTTTTTTATAATGTTTACAATTACCCTTCAGTGTAACAGTAAGTCTGAATGTAAATTGGGTTATTCATACCCGAGAGTTTCTAGAGTTTTGTGCCACCAGTAGCCTTTGGAGACCCAAAATCTGCCCAACAGTGGCAGACCAACCATCAGAGGCACACTGATCAAAGCTATCAACCTATTATCCCTAGAAGTTTGTCTTTCTGCATTTGCTCCTAACCACGCAGGAAGTGCAGACAGACCTGTAACATCTGTAGTAATGGTACTTGAATTACATAACCATTGCGGCACCTCACCTCAACCTCTTGATACCAGCAATATTCTACTGTGTTTCTGTAAAGTAGTTAACATATTTCTGAGACAACATTCAGATTTGATTTAATTAATGTAGAGGTACTTTGATACATTGATATGTTTATATTGCAATGATATTATTCTTGTGTGAATTCTTTCTTTTGTCACTATGATTTTTGACATACTTGTAACTCTGATTTTTGGGCACGTAAGAGGTTATTAGACAGTCAAGTCTTGGTCGTCATGTTGAAAAGACGCAAATTGTAGTCAGTGTATGAAATGTGAACTTTTCTGAGTTACGTGATATTGCAACAAAAGTAATAAAAAAGAAGTGTAACTTAAATTCGGAGTGCCGATTACTTTTTTACATCACCACTGTGCTAACTTGCAAAAGTTTAATCTTCAAGAATGGTTTATGAAACACATCTATAAAACTTTTGAATATCGCAGAATAACACCTAGGCCTCTTTGCATCTGAGTTTGGAATCATCACCACCTAGATTTTCGACGATTGAGCCATGAATTCACAATGAGACCAACATGGGAAACACGAAAAGATGAGTGCCTAGTTTATCCATTATTTCATGAAATGACGTTATTGACTGTGCTCTAATGACACCTGCCACATAATGCAAGTTTGTTGTTGCCCAAAAATGCAATATTTAGCAGCGTGAGCAACACTACAATAATAATTAAATTTTACCTTTGTTGTGGTAGGGTTGTTAGACTGTCTTCTCTCTGTCATCACCAGCTGTGGTAGTTTCTTGTTGTAGCATCAGACAAAGTGTTGTACTTTCAAAAAGGATTCATTAAGTCAATAAAACTTTTCTTTGGTCATTTCAAAATACTTAAAAGTATGTAAATCAATTACTTGTTGACTTCCAAACTACATCAAGATAGCTTGTTTTTTGTGCTTGCATATGGGAACTGCATAATTTTTATATTAACTATACCATTTTATGCAAAGAACACGGTGGTGTCATTATGCTAATTCCACAAACTGGTAAGGTCAAACTATGATCCCATTTGATACTTCAATATTGCCAACATATCTCCTGTTCATTTACTATTTTGCTCGATCACTTGATCAAGTGACGCAGACAAATGCTTCAGACGATGGCTTTCATTACAACCTTAATTTAACCTTCCAGCCTTTTCAGATATGGTTACCACTGATTATGAGAATCATTCAGTTAATGCTGCCAGAGACACATCAGTATGGAAACATGATAAGGAAACAACTGAGGGCAAATTTTTAGTAAATGCACATCTACATGACATGGTTCAATCCAGAAACTTCCACACAATGTGAGCATATGAGAAGTTACCTTAGCTGATTATTTACATACGTAGACCTGTACTGTTTGCTGTGGCATTTTGATTTCATTGATGGACTGAGTGATCTCTATTTCGAAGTAAAAATTATAAGATTTGAGTTAGGTGAAACAAGACATCGCTCCCGCAGATTGCCATAACATTGGATGTATGATTATTACATTGGTTACATTAGTGGAGAAGAGAGGGTCAGCTTCACAAGACAAGTAGTTGGAATCAGGGTCTCCACAATAAGACTGAGAGATAACCAATCAGTGCTAAACTTTCCCGAGATAATTTGTCTCTCATTTTTCAAGCAGGTGAATCAGCTTACTTATGAATGCTGCATGAATGCAGGACTTATCGCTTCTCAAACACTGAGCATCTCAAGTGGAGAAAATATCCCGTCTGTCAGGCACCCCTCTTGCCAGACATCAGAAACATTTCCTATGCATGCTAACATTCAGTGTAAATTACAAGGAATTTATTTCTTGTATTTAATGAAAAGATATCAGATAACAAATTCTCTTCCCTTAGAAAAACAGCTGCCAGCTGACCCAACCTAATGCTTCTACAACCATATTTGATAATGCACTGCTACAAAGTTTTATTTTTCCGTGCCATGCGTGATCAGTTCACTGAACACAAGAACGCATCTGCAAACTTGCGACCAATGAGATCTGAACATATGCATACTTGACAGAATTGTCAGAACTGTAAGGGTCTCTCTCTTATGGAGGTGTCATGTATCTAAGGTGACTTTGTGAGCTTTATTTCTGCAAGCTACCAAAAGGCAATAATCCAGAATTATTGAGTGGTACAAAGTATGACAAAATGATCATTGTTCAGTTGCAAATAGCAGTGTGTCCTTCAGTGAAGTAATACCTAAGTTTTAGATTCATATAAGCAATCAAAATGAAGAGAGAAGCACTCAGATTATGCCATCAAGGATGAAGATCATATGGAGAATAAGGTTATTTCACCCTATTTCCAACATGGCAATCCGCCAAACAGCAAGGGTACAAGGTAGCAGAAATTTTAAATGTAGTTTAAGTTGAACAACTGTTCCAGGTATTAGTTATTAAGAACAAAATTTGGGAAAAGCACCTGTTCTAGTGAGTGAAATCTAGATTTTGCATCCAAAAGCTTCATTACCTGTGAGCTCTATGTACATGTCATCAATTAATCATCAGCATGAGAAATGTCAAAAGTAGGGAATTAAGAAAGTTTAATAGCCTTCAAGCAGGCATGCTAGGGTACTGAGTATCTCACAGCAGAATTTTGTAGGGTTGTAGTGAAATGCAGAGCTGTGAGACATAGGAGCTCTAGGTGTTTGTTTACTTGACCCTCCTTACCCCTTCCTTTCCTCTGCTCTCCTTCCTTGACTCAGGGCACTCAGTATCATGTTATTTCATAAGAAAAACATAGTGGGGCACTACCTTCACCATGCACCCGCTCATGCTACACATTTTTCTTTCTGACAGTTTTGAATGTGTGTGCTGTTTCTAGTTTGTCTAAGGAAAGGATTGAACTGTAAAAGTCCCTTCTCACAACAGTATGTGTTACAAGGATCAAATAAAAAGTTACTTCCATATTTTTATTTTTTTTATTTTTTTGTGATGTATGAGTTGTTTGCCAACAGTTAGTGCTTTTTGTCTCTTTGTTTCTAGGTCGAAAGATTCTATAAAGCCTGACAACATACCTACATACCTTCAAGAACTTGACAAACCTGAGAAACTTATAAAAAATCTTACTGAGTTAGTTGAAAGCGAAGGTGATCTGAGTGATGAAGAAGTTCATTTTAGCAACCAAGACCATGAAACAATTTCTGAACTTCTTTCTTCTTCACTCTCACTTTCATCTTCCTGTTCACAGTTTCGTGCCAAAAGATGAACTATCAAAATTCAGTAAAAATACCAGCCTCCAAAAAAAATACAGCTAAGCAAAAAAAAGTTATAAAAATTTCACCCGGTCTCACAAGCTATTGAGAACTTATAATATATTGACAACCTTGGAACAAGCTACAGATGTACAAGAGACTGTCAAGTTACTGATAGACGGCAAATTATGACACTATTCAGTGTTTCATTTTTGATAGGTATAGAGAGAAGTCAGCATGTAAATCTAAAAGAACTTTGGGAGTCAGACAGTACAGGAACAGATATCCTGAAGGCCACAATGAGCTATAAGAGATCTCATTGTATAATGCATTGTCTGAAGTTGGATGACACTCCCACTCAAAATGAAGAGAAAACATGACAACTGACCTGCGGCCAGAAAGTATTTACATTCCTTTACAGTCAGCCTAAAACAATCATAAAATCCTACTGATGGTGTAACAATCAATGAAATATGATTGGATTTAGAGGTCACTTCTCCAGGAGCCAGTATCTACTATCCAAACCCGCCGAATACAGGATAAAATATTTTCCATATGTGACGCAAAGAGATCCATCCTCCTAAATGCCTCAGAAAACTCGCTTGGTAGCTGCAGAGAACACAGTTTCCGCTTTCATAGCAACTGGCAAGGAATGTATGGCCAGAGCACACATTTATGCTCTTCAGAGCAACAAAAGAAGCTAGGCTGTAGAGGAGAGAAGGTGAAAGAAGAAAAGGAAACCATGGATCACAGAATAAAGAGGACTGTGGTGCATGACTGTTCACAAGAGTTGGAAGTTAGTTAAACAGATGGTACCTACTTGATAAAAATTTGGAGAAAAACTGCAACCATTTCCTCAGGAACTACCTGCAACAGGGAGTGAAAACTTGGACTGATGTGTAATTTATGCAAATGAGCAGAACAAGAATTTTCTAGGATTTTTAGAAAGTGAATAACAAATATGATAATGTAAGCATTCTTTAAGCAGTTTTTACACCTTACCAATTTGGTTTTTATTTGGTGTTATAAACACAAATTTAAACAAATAGTTGTGTTCATTTAGTTGCTTACTTTTTTATTAGTGTCTTAACACAAAACCAAATTTAACTACAACAGTACAGACAAATACACCAACAACAGATGCTTTTACAATTATTGCAAGAACTAACACTACTGTAAAAAATTTCATGATGAAAATTTCTAAATTTTGTTTCTTGTAACAGAGAGTAAAATCAAATGATACTTTTAACTAACAACATTTGGGAGGCATTCAGATTTAACAGTGCCACAATGCTGGACTGGACAGGAATGTGAGGGCAGGCAGGCTTTTTGTCAAGGCTGTGGTTGACCACATCTGACAAGGGAGGATCCTGGTGTTCTGCCCGAGCATACTGTAACCATTTCACATCTGCACCTGCCATCTGATAACAAGTAATGGACAAACTTCATCATTCTTTGTCACCCAGCACCTTCCGTTGGATACTAGCAGCAGATAGAATAGGGAATTAGTGTTCCACATCTAGGCTGCTGTTAACACAACAATACAATGTTCTGCATTTGGAATGATACCATGGCTGAGAAGTACAGAATGTTGAAAACTGCCATCACACAGGGTCATGCAAGAACTCATGATTCTGCACCACCCCAGCAGACCAGCACTGTGGTGTCCCAGTGACCTGTGGAGAGATCCCCATTCTTGCAAATGCTTTGGGGCATCACAGCAGTGTTACTCCAGGTGTCACAGTGGTGAGGCTTCTGGTACAACACCAGATCGTGGAGTGTAGCGATAGATGAACTATATGGCGAGTAGGGCCACAGCAGTGATGGCAGAGTTTTTAAAGAAAACTTTCAGCAAAGCATTGCTCTGAGGTGAGCTCTCACTTTTGGAACCTACATGTCTGCAGCAAGAAGAATCCGAATTTCCTTATTATTTTGCTGTGAATGGTGCTCTCACTCTCACTAAATGTGCAACGAGGCCATTTAAGAAGAAATAATTAACTAAGAGGGTTCACTGGAAAGTAATGTACCTAATTTTTATCTCAGCCAAAAACAATACTATGAATTTGAAATGTTACATATGTATTATTTGAAGTCTCCTGAATGAGTGTGCCAAATTTCTGTCACTTTTGAAAGGTAGTGTAGCTGCAGGACAGTTTCAAAATGACATCTGTAGGTGATGTATGTTACATCAATGTGGCATCACTGAATTTCTCATTGCAGAGAAATAAACTGTAGGGAAACAGAACTACAGTTAGTCACTGGGCATGGAAGGTGAAGTTATCAGAAGGCAGTTGGGGGGAGCTCCACAATTTGCAACAGCTGTGGAGACCACCCTCGGCTGTCACACCTGACATGTTGCAGAGAGCTGATGTCATTCACATGGAGAGACACATTACAACTCAACATCTGTCACACAGGATAGAAAGAGTGGATGCAATTATCTGCACTCTAGGATATTCAAAAGTGTGTGCAAGGTGGGTCCCAAGGAGTTTAATGGTGGATCACAAATTGCACAGAAAAAACATTTGTCTCCATTTGTTGCAACGTTTTGAAGCTGATGGGGAGGCCTTGTGACAGTTGATGAAATTTGGAGTCACCATTTTGAGATTGAAAATAAATAAAATAAAAAATAAATAAAATAAAATAAAATAATGACAGCCGATGGAATGGTGCCATTCCCATACACCAAGGAAGAAAAAATTCAAAGCAACTGGTTCCATTGGTAAGGTCATGATCACTGTGTCCTGGGACTGTGAAAGTGTGATTCTCATTGATGTAATGCCAAGAGGCAGTACCATTAATTCAAAAGTATATTCAACACACTAACGGAACTCGAGACCTGCTTCCGGCACCTTCGGCATCACAGCAACCCAAGATATGTTTTGTTCCAACATGATAATCCTCGGCCCCACACAAGTCTGAGGACAGCTGAACACATCACAAAACAGGGATGAACAGTATACCCCATCCACACTATTGCCCTGATGTAGCCCCCTCAGACTTCCACTTGTTTGGGCCATTAGAGGATGAGATTTGTGGATGACATGTTGAGGACAATGAGAAGATGATTCACTGGCTCCACTACCAGGACAACAATAGGTACCAACAGGGCATACAAACCCTTGTTTTGCACTGGAGGAAGGCCATAGAACAGGGTGGAGATAACATTAAAAAAATAGGGTGTGCATATAAACACCATTCTTTCGTGTGTGTAATCCTCATTATGTTCAGTAAAGAAATGTTGATGAAAAAATGTGGTGCATTACTTTCTAGGCAACCCCCATAATAAAAATATATTTAGTTACACATTATCTAAGTGAAGAAGATCTGCAGAATGTTCTTTTGGTATTTTACAATGAAGTTCCTGATGTCTGAAGTTACATCTTAATGTAATAAAGTATCAAACTGCCTGTGAGTCATGCAAGTTTATACTAATTCCAGATGGTGTAAATTCCACTACCTTGCGAGGCAACTAGTCTATGGGAGAAAACCCCTAAATCTAACCTACTGTAGCTCACAATCTTGGTAATGTTGGTAATGGTAGGATCTGATCCCCGAAATAATCAGAACTAAAGCATGGAAATAACTATGGAAATAACTACCCCACATCTTATGGAATCTACCACAGCCTTTGATGGTATTTGTTGGCTTTTGGATTGTGGGAGTCCACACTGACACACTCCGAATAAGAGTCTTGGCATGCTGTAGCCACTAACAGAATCAGACATAAGCAACAGACCATTTTAGCCACATTGTTATTTGTTTGTTTGAATATCAACTCACTTCTCAATATGGGTAGACACTTTGTGTACTTGGTCTCCTGTATTGCAGTGTGCAGTATCCAAAGAAGAATGAAAGGCATGTGAACTGCTTTTATCATTAGCCATAAAACAATGGAATGAGTTGTTCATTTCTGATCACCCAATAACCATGAGCAATAACAAGATCTACTCTAATTAACATTCATGTAACCAAAATTCTGACAGGTACCAAAGTAAGAAATGTGCATAGAGAGGACATGCATGAATACATACATCTGAAAGAGCAAAATCTGCAGCCAATATCTAGTGTAATAAAAATAGTCAAGAAATACAGATGAATATGCATTGATATTAGTAACTCAAGGCTTACTATGTTTAAAAATCACCGTACACTGTGCCAGTAACCAACAATCAAGGTAACTTGTACACTGGAATACTGGAGATTCAGTTGAATATCCAGGGACTATCCATGAACACAGTACCAGTTGCAGGTTGCCTTACTAATACCTTTCAGGAACTACAAAAATTTGATTGTCAATATTTCTCATAATTATTGACCAACTTTAACACAATAATGCATACTAAATTTTTAACGTTAGATTATACCTCTTCACGAGTAGATATTGGCAAGCACAATTGGAAACAGTGCTTGTCAGGGCATCGTAACTGATCACCCGTGAATGCCAAGACACTGTTCATTGTGTATTTCAGAATAAGCACACTTACAGATTTCTGATTTTCTTGCTTACATTACTGAAGTTTAAGATTAGCAAACTTTTTGAATTATGCTTAAAGTGAAATATTTTAACACATTAACCCATTTCCAAAGCACTCAGAAGTTTCACATCATTTTATGTACAGGAGCTGTACCAGTAAATTCCCAATTGTTTATAGACTGTCCTATCATCCAGCTACTAAAAATAAACTGAATTTTCACAGATGAACAGGAACATGCGTGTATCACTGCAGTAACATATTTGCATTCATAATATCAAGATCATCATGGTAATCATGTATGTACACCAATTACAGTAACTTGTGAACAACAAAGAAGTTTGTTGTAACATTAAACAGGTAATATATGTATATGCTTTCTTGCTAACAGCATAAACACTCTGAAAACATTTATGAAAAATTAATGTATTATTACCTAATGAGTTTCACTCACATTCTTCATCACTGTAAAACTGAATTTATAAGGGAAGTATGACTGTCAGTAACTGACAATTCGAGACTGTATTTTTTGTCAAAATATTAACCCAAACAGACAATAGATGGTAGATGTGATAGGCAACTCAGCATCTCTGCTATATGGTGAGTAGCAACTTTCCTTCTCTAACATTGTTACATTCCATCCTGGATTTTCCATTGTTTGATTAAACAGACAATAGTATGGACACAACAGAATATTAATGTTTTTCTATTGCATATCTATATCCAGTGGATAACACTGAGGCAAAGCTTAAGTAAAAGCACTTTGTTCAATGCCAGGTAGCAAACTACTCACAAAACAAAGTTTCAAGCATTTACAAAGCCCAAACTCAGTTCGCTGCATTGGCATCAAATCAGCATACAATAAGCTTTGAAAGTATCCAACTGACAATATAACAAGAAACAAACTCACCTGTCACTTTGTAGCAAGTAGAGCAAACTAGATACAAAAGACACAGATTCATTGAGGCTCAGTAGTCTACACTCAACACATGCCATTGATCTGATCATTAAAGAAGGCAAGGTGTCTCACAATTCCTATTACAGAGAGGTTCTGGAACAATCTTTATCCACCAGGTTCCATTAATGAACCCATGTATGGAAATATACAAAGTCCCTTCAACAACCCTTACATGTCTGTAATAGGAATTCTGACATGCCCTGAATACAGCAAGAGAAACCTGTGGCAATTTTACAACAGATTGCGTATTTTACATTAAATGGTTACCATATCATCTGGTTTAATATTTGACATTTATTTGCTTTCTGCAATTTAGTCATCGAATTTCCCTGAGGCTGGGCCTTTTATGATATTTCCTTAGGGGACAATGCAAAGGTGCACAACCAGACACCTACATTAGTAGTAGAGCCAATAAAGCAACATAATTTACTCAAACGAAACTAAGTAGTTCCAGAGGCCTCTAACACCAATGATTATTTATGGAGACTAAAGTGATGAATGAAAATTTTTACGAATGAAAGGGTTGGACGCAGGCCTCCTGTTCATTAGGCAGATGCGATAACCACTACATTAACAACCTGGCACAGCAGTTTTGGATAACTGCACTGACTATAGTGCATGCTTCCCTTCTCAATTCAAATTCCCATTCATGCCACAGATCACTTGGTATTCCCCAAAAACTGACAGCATTGCATAGGCTCTCCAACTGTACTGAAATAGCACTGAACAGAATCTGGTTTGTTACTATTAAACCACTGGAGAACACATACCCAACTGTAGTTTTATTTGCCCAGTTTCACTTTATAATTTTCTTACTACTAACAGAAGCAGTTGGTTTCACAGTGACCTGACAAAAGCCAATGACTGAATCAGACATGAACTATAAGTCCCACAGCTGCTGGCTCCTTGTCAGATCCTACAGCCAAAGCAGGTAAGCCCACTAGTGTTCCAGTAATTTAAAGTAATAAAGAGGACCAGAAAAACAAGTGATCTCAGGAGAACGCTACCCCATGATGATGTCAGCGGTGCCAGATTCCCCATGCCATTAGACTCATAACCCAGTTTCATCAACATTCTTCCATTTCAAATGAAGTAGGTGGAACAAAAAATTGGTCCTCAAGTGAGGATACAAAAATGATAGCAAGTAATGATGGGTGCCATAACGAACAACATGACTCCCAACATTGTACTCACAGGAGGCTTGTATTAATCTTTTTCAGAGGCAAAATATTCGTCATACAATTCAAGAGATCACAAAAAACTTGCAGGTGCAAGACTTTAATGGTTTTCAGTTCAAACCCTCACACTCTTCTTTTATCACCTGAAAGTTTCCAGTGTTTCGGAATACTGGTAGTAATATCCACCATAGCACTTGGATAGAACACTTTGATTGGTCACTGGCTCCTTGTGCCCTACCTGTCACAAGCTCAGGGTTGATGTGCAGGTCATTAGCATCTGGCCTCTTCTTTACAAGTATCACATGTCCTGTCATGTGTTCCTTTCGACCAACTGATTACAACCAATATAAGCTGATATCAGACAACATCATGCTTAGAAATGTCCAACAATCAGAATTTTTAGAAGTCTTGCCCACTTCCTCAGATATATGGCTCGAAAGAAATCATAGTTTCTGGCAATCCGTGTTGTCCTGCAAAACTGGTTATCATATATTTGACAAAGTTACTTGTAAGGCAAAGGGACATGATACCAGAAAATCATTGCAAGGAAGATATTTAGGCATTCCAAAGCGTTCTATAAGAATCAGAATTTGTTAAATCTGGTTCCTGGCTGACAATGTCAACTAGCCACTAAGGACACTCAAATGTCTTGCTTCATCCATACAGACTAAATAACTGAATCTCAATCTGTTATGAAATTTATATACCATTCAACTGCCACACACATTGGCTCTTGTATCCTCACAAAGGAATAAAAATAATTATTGTTAAGGCTACATCTGTGATCTCAGGAAATAATCCTATGAGAGGAAGTCTCTCACAACAGTGAGAATAGAGAACACAAATAATGAATAACCAGTTTCACTCTTTTAGTGATATCACATTTGGTAGGTACGAGAAAGATGGTATCTTGCCAGACCAATCACAACCAATAATGAAAGTTAAGAGGACAATTATGAGGGAGAAGAAAAGTTTGTCACATGTAGATCAAAGTAATTCACATTCAATAACCTAAGTTAGCAGTAACTTTTCTCATTATTGCACTTCTTACCCAACACACAATTTTAAGGGTAGATTATTTAAGTGAACAACAAGCAATATTCAATTTCAGCAGTGCAAAAATAGAACTGACAGTAAATGGTATTTGTGCATTGCTAAAGAAAGCTGCATCAAACCAGTCTTTGTACTGAAGACAGCAAGGACAAAATTGGAAAAAAATGTGTTTTGAGACAAGGTATTGCAATGACAGTTGGCTTAAAAGTAGGTCAGTTTATGTCTGTCACTTTCTGCTGCACTGCTGTCACATCGGCAGCCTGCTGCTGCTGCTCATTTATGGGCAGCACACAAATACAGTGGGTCACTTCACAACGACTGTTAATGTGTAACAAGGGCAATTTTCAAAGTAGCCACCATGAGGTATGACAGAAATGCAAGATGTTCTGTTGACAGCTAAGTTGAATGGCTACAAATCATGTCATCTGCTACAGTTCAAGTTCCTATCTTGTCTTAACAACCACCTCATGATCTGCCATGTTTCCAAGAAAATGGTGGTCAACAATCACTATCTAAAATCACGATTTCTTTGTTCAGGGCATTCCAGGTTAAAATCTATAAGCAGAAAAATTTCAGTATCAGCACTAAAAGCAAACTGTAATATCTTGCTATCACTGGTTGCCTGAAACTATCCTCATACTACCTACAACAGCTGCATGTTACCAATTAATGAGCATTCCTAGTTGGTAATTGGTTTCAGATTATAGGAGGCACTTGTAAATGCCAAACAAAAAAAGAATTATAGGAAGAGAAATGAGACAAAATAGAAAAGTCAATATGACAATGAAAATGACCCATCTAAGCATCAGAAATAAAAAAATTACATGTAAACAAATTAACATTATACAACTAATCACAGTCTTCTGATTTGATTTAGAAACAAAAAAATTTCGCTGTATTTGGCAGGGATCAACCCTATGGACTTCTACATGTCAAATTTTTATGGTAACCACTGTGCTATGGATTTACACAGCATCTGGTTATATCTACGACTATAGCAACCCTGTTGCAATGATTACTGAACATAAGGCTTTAAAAATTTGTCTTTGCACCATGTTGTTTGAGGTTTATCTAATGTTAGCCAATCTCTGTAATTGTAATAACTGTGCATGCTGCGCTGAACTGTATCTTGTGCAGAACGGTCCACTGGTGTGGTTACTGCTATGCATGAAACGTGTGTATTTCATTAGTATCGTGTGTGAGTGGCAGTGGTTGGGGCTGGTGTATTATCAAATGTGATGAAATACAAAATAAATACGCCAAATCTAGGATTCAAGATCCAAACATCTCAAGAAAAAATGCTGGACAAAGAATTGGAAGTGAACTGACCAATTATTCTGATAGTTTGACAACAGCGAATTGTTCGCGCATCACGTTGAGTGCTCTGATTGAAGGAAACAGTGCCAACACGTGGAGAGTCAATTATCAAGCAATTTCTGAGTATAGTTGACATGCATCTCTCACTGCATCTACCTCACAAAATGAGCCAGGATTCTTTGATGGGGGTAAAGGTGAGGCCAAAATGACATGTTTTGATCATAAAAAATCTGCTGAGGCCTTGAAAACAACTAATGATGACACACGTAATGCTGATGGTTCTTAAGATTGAAACAGTCTGTAATTGAGGTTGATACTGCAAAACACCAACCAAAGGAGAGGGAGGCAGAGAAAGAAGTGGAACTAAAAAGATTTGATGTGCTACAGAAGCAGAACAAATGCTCTCTACAGTTTTCTTTTGTTAAAGTGGACAAACAGGTTAACCAGTGTGGAAGATAAAACCACATGTCATATTTGTGCAGGTGTAAAACTTTATGACAGAACACTTTCTATACTTGTGTGTGGCCTGTTAAGCAGAAACAGATAATAACATGCAAGTCAGATGACAGTGCTCATGTGCTCACATTACAAGCCCTCTCCCCAAAACCAAAAATCACAAACTTAGAAAGGGATTTTCTTACTTTCACAACTACAACACCGAACAGTGAATGTATGACATCTTCCAGGTTGGCAGTTAAGTTCCTTCTTGCATCTGAAGTCTTGCCCTTTATGGCATTCGATCCACATTCCAGTGTTTAGGTTGTCATGATTCATAGGTTGTATAAGCAACCAGTTTATCAAAATTTCTATACAGTTAAGACTAGTCATTTGCTTCAGGATATCATTAAAGCTGTCAAACAATCTCCAATGTGTGTTGTTCCTGTGACTTATAATATAGTGTAAAATTAATAAATCAAACATTTTCTGAATCTAGCAGGTAACAGCAATAGCATATGGGCTTCCTTGAACATTCATCTGTTTAAATCTTACTGGAGCGAGTACACTGACAGAGGCATTTAGCTATGTAAGAGTTTTAAAATTAAAAAGTTTCTCTATCATACCATTTGTTAACACCAAAAGAGTGACTTAACATTAACACACGAGATTACCAAAATGCACTTTAGTGTAAGTAAATGAGCAATACAGAAAGGATGGCATCACCCATATTTTCATGACTCATAGTTCAGCCCTTGAAGAATCTTCTACACAAGGACACTATTGAATTTGTCCAGTATATCAAAGATGTCCCTGACTCCAAGCCTCCAAATGATAAGTGTTCACCTCCCTGTAGTGGATTTGGAATCAATATTACAATACTGGAGGACACTATAAAAGAAATCCTTGTAAACGTTCAACTTATCTACTTAGTGATGATGGACTGTTGCTTTCAAAAAAATGTTTCATTACAGTAATAAAATCTTTCTTTGGTCTTTTAGAAAGCCAAAAGTGCCATGAATGTCAATTATGGATGAAGTTCCAGTCTAAATTAACATTACATATCATCAAAATCAGGAAATAATTTGTATAATAATGCTAGGCTGTTTGGTTTAAGTATCTTACCACCTAGTGTAAGGAGAGGTAAACTGTTCCTACTTGACACCTCAATGTTAGCAACATATAACCCATTCTTGTATTATTCTGCTACTTCAATTGATTAACTGGCACACACAAATGCTATAGGTGGCAAGTAACGTGACACTGTTATGTCTGACCTTTCATGCTATTCAAATAATTTGGTCATTGCTGATTATGAGATACCTGCAATTAATACTGCCACAGACATCTCAGTACAGAAATATGATACAGAATTACTGACCTGTAGTTTGTATCCAGAGCATACACATCTGCCCAACACAGTGTGGTGTATAACTTCCATATGCTTCAGTCATGGTTCAATCCAGGAACAGCCGTACAGCAAGAGGTCACAGCAAGGTACCTGAGCTGGTTAGTTTTATACACAAATCTGGATGCTTTGCCATCACATTTTGATTTTATGAGTTGACTAATTCACCTCGATTCTGATGTTGGTTTGAATCAGCCAACAACCTTGCTTGAGCAGACTTCCAGGCACTCTATGTCTGAATATCACATTGGCAATACAAAGAAAAGGAATCTGGCTATCTCTCATTACTCCTGTGGAGACCCCATCAATACTAACCTTGCTGAGGATGTGTACTCTTGTTTATCAAATTTGTGAATCATCTCAATTGTGAACCCTGAATCAATGCCAGGATTAACTACTGTCTCAAATACTGATTTTGTACATACAAAATTATTCCAATGTGTGGCATGTGGGGAGTGTGGCAGAAGCCAGACATTTTCTGCATGTGAGATGAACACCATTGTACAGTTTGAAGAGCCTTACTGTTGGTGTTTAATGAGTGAAATCTGATACCCAATTCTTTAGCATCTGAAAAATATTGAACACTGAAATGATATTGAACACTGAAATGATATTGACCAATGGATAGCTAGCTGATACATGTAAGTCTTCTACTAGAATATTGATTGCACTCTGCTATGAGATGCTGTGCCACAAATGAATATATTGGTGCAGCCAAGTAAAAATCCAGACATCTTCCCTGGAAACTCAAGAAGCAGAGGAGACCAGGCCAAGCTGCATTAATAGAGTGGAGTTTCAGTTTTCGGAGACCATCGATATTGTAATTGTGTTCGGATTACGGAATGGATTGCTGCACACCATACAAGCTGGGCAGTCTGAGATGTCTATGGAGCAAAATATCTTAGGAGGCAGGTTCTGTCATTCTGTTGACCGTCGACAATTAAGCAAGAAAGTGTAAATCAGATGCGACAGTAGTACACTGACACTACAAAATATGGTAGCGAGAGTGACTGAAATGTAATGTTGGGTCATCACGGAGTGTTCAGGAAAGCTGATCAGATGGGCAAAGCACACCGCGTGCATAACAAACACATAGCAGCTTCACATAAAAACTACTCATTTCCAGTGCAGTTACTCAGTCTGCAGCAGAGCAGGCTGGAGCAGCGACCTATTTCGGTCTGCTGTCTACTCGTCGAGCTGTTTATGTGATTCTGTGAAACAGCAGGACCAGTTGTAAACACTGATGCTGTTTAGTGCAACTTGCATAGTGGTCATGTAGATGTAGATCGATGAAATGCTGCACTAAGTGCTTGTCAGAGGGTTCTTTGAACCAGGTTCGCTTTGTTTCTCTACCATTCCACTATCCAGTCGCACGCAGGAAAGACAAACGCTTAAGAGAGGTCAGAGTCCACATGGAAAGATTTAAGTTATTACAATTATAATGTCTCTGTAATTATGTGGATGTAAACCAAATATTTCCACATTCTTACATAAATCTCACTTCAATGAAAAAAGCGTTTGTTTTAATGATTGCCACAACAATTACCATATCAATGACTTTCCACCCTCCCCCCAACCCTCCACACCATTTTGTGATAATCCAAAATGAACTGCCTTCTTGAACCTTTTTCAGTGTCCTCCATCAGTCTTATCTGGTAAAGATCCCATACACCACAAGAATAATCTGCACTTTATTTAGTGGACAAACCAGTCTTTGCCTTGGCTTCCGAACAACATTATTGTTTCAATTTAAGCTGTTTGAAACTGTAATGCCTACATATCTAGTGGAACTGACAAATTTAGATTACATGAGAAATCACATAAATCTAAAGGTTAACAGATTTCTTTTAGTACTCATGTGGATGATCTCACACTTTTAATTTTTTTGGGGTCACATTGCCAGTCTTCACACCATACTGTGATACCTTTCTTAGATGGTAAAATCAGCATCATTTGTGAACAATTTTAAGAGGACTGCTCCTAAACTATTTATATATCTTAGGAACAGTAGAGCACCTATTACACTTTGTTCAGAAACACCGTGTATCACTTGCGACCTTTCACACAGGAAATTACAAATCCAGATGCACAAATGTGATGGCACTCTGTTTGCACACAATCTGCTTAGAAGCCACTTGTAAGGAGCATTATGCAAAGTCTTCGAAATCTACAAATATGGAATCAATTTGAGATGCCCGGTCGATAGCACTAGTCAGCACGGGTTTAGGAAATACCCTTCTTGTGAAAGACAACTAGCTCTTCAACCTCAGGAAGTAACGCACAATATTTGAACACAGTATACGTTCCATAATTCTACTGTGAACAGCAGTCACAAATATAGGCCAGTGATTCATTATATTACTCTTAGTTCCTTCCCTAGTTAGTGGTGTGACCTGGGGGCTTCTGTTGAGCGAGCAGTTGTATATGACTGTGAATTAATGAGCTATTGCATCAGCATACTCTAAATGATCTAAATGATATATAATTTCGACAGGCAAACTTGTCTTTATTAAGTGACTTCAGATGCTTTGCTGAACTGAGGGTATCTACTTTTAAATTATTCATTCTAGAAACAGTTTTTGACTCAAATTCTGGCGAATTTAATCCAATTTCTTTGCTGAAGGACTTTTGGAGTCTATGATGAGTCTTAAAAGACTGTTTGGTGGGCTCCACCCTGAGGCACCCAGGTTCCCATATGGGGACATACAGCTGTTCTACCATCATTATGAGGAGGCAAGCCATCTCGGCTGCCAAACTCCAGATTGCCAGTCACCCACTTCCAAAGCTGCCAGCTGCCTCTGACAGTACAGGTGAAACAATCTTGAAAGGAGGTAGTATTCCCACTTTCATGCTGTTTGTGTGTGTGTGTGTGGGGGGGGGGGGGGGCGGGGGGGGGGGGGGGGAGGCGGGAGTGTCTAATGCATTTTTCATGGTTCTACAGTCTTCTAAGAACCAAGCTTCAATAATTTGGAACATGTTTCAATTTCCTCATGTTAGTAGATAGAATTGATCATATTAGAAGATGTGTGTATTTAATTCAGATGTTAACTGCATTTCTTTGTATGAGGTATGACCATCGATTTCAACTACTATGTGGTTGTTTAATTTGATATGAACCACAGCTGAAATGATCTAACAGCATTTCCATGACCACTAACCTCACTGATACTTAGAGAATCGACCAATCACTTCACGTCTAAAAAATCATCATCACTAATTTGAAACATGTCCAGTGAGCACCATCTTACTGCCACATATTTGTTAATTTTGTGTAGATTCATTTTAAGCAAGGCAAGTATGCTGATCTTTTTGCACAGTTGCCAATGACACCATGCAGGACTATATAAGTTCAATATTTTAGATTTTATAATCTATTGAGTGATAATGGACAAAAACAGATCAAATTTCTTTGTGTCCATATGTCAGAACCAGCAGCATCTTGAAACTTAGTAACTGGGGTCCTAGGTGACAAATAACTATATCCTTGTGCATACTGAATTATGCAGCCATAATTTGTATTTCAAATGAGTATGCTATCCCCATTATGGTATACGGGCGGAAACTTGTTGTACCCATATGGGCATTTGCGTAGCATAAGCTACTTCTGTTTTGCATGTATAATGCAGGTGATACTAAATACACTGCAGATGTGTCCACTGAAGTTCAGTTTACATGGTATGATATCGAGAGATACAGAAATGATCATCTTGGTGACTGTGGGTAGTGACCTATCAAGTGAGATGATGAGTTCTGTGGCACTGTTGGATGCCACTAAAGAGATGAATACACTGTATTATTTTCTGTGTGGTAATATAGCAAGCGTAAGAGAAATAGGTCAAGCTTGTATAGTCCTGAGGTGTGTGGATAACTTTGGTGCAGGCGAGGTCTGTCTGTCAGGGAATTCAACTTGGACATCCTGTAGGGTGATGATTTAGGTATGTCAAGGAGAAACAGTCCCATGCAGACTGTCAATGCATCTACATTACATGTGAAGGTGATTCACTTCATTGAAAAAGACAGAACTGTTATCGAAGCTTCACTGTGACAATTCACACTTTTTTAAATCCTGGTGGACCATTACCATCAACAACAGCTATCCAATGTATGATACCAACGGGTAGTGATGGACCAGTTCATGGGAAACCATACAGAATGCTGAAAGATGTACAGCCAATAATGGAAGAATTGCTCCATCAACAGGTTGCTTATGGAACTATTGAATGTAGTGATATTCTGTATGGTACAGCTGATTTAATTGTTGCCCAAAAAGTCATCAGATGGAACAAGGAAGTATAGCTTTTGATGCATTGGGAGACAATGCCCATCATCTATGGTTTAATTTTCTTACATTGTTACGTGCATGGAAGAAATTTTTAAGTTGTGACAGACCGTGCTGCATTGAAGTGGGTTCTAAGATTGAAACACACTTCAGCTAAATAACCACCAGTAAGTAGAAAGGTTAGTGTTCTGTGAGCAGTGGATTAGTGCACTGCAGAGATGAAAGAAGCATCTTCCGCTGACACTGACTGCCAAATTTAGGGAGCAGCCACAGTCTGTGACACACAGAGGCTTGTTGTGCAAAGTGACTGGACCATGCTTGGTGGTACCTGCAGCTTTCAAGGAAAGTGCTAATGCAAGCTTATGATGATGTTTCGGCAGGTCATGGAGTTTGGATAGCAACTGAGCGATGAATAGTCAAAATATTTTGGCCAAGGACCAGAAGCATTGGCAGGACTTTGAGATTGGCATTTTGTGCACACGGTATACAGTTTCTAACCTATTATTTAGACATCAACTGCTAATGTTGTCGGAAGCATCTAAACAATTTGAAATGGTGTGGATGGCTGTTGCCTGACCATTTAATGAAATACCAGGTGCTACTAAAATTTCATGTTGCTGACAATAATCACAGATGAGGCTATCTATTTTATGTCAGATCTGATGAAAAAGTTATCGAATATGCTAAGCATTCACAACCTTAGGACTTGACCACCTCTTCAAATGGAAGAAGACAGCATTTTCATCATACAACTGCCGAATTTTACAGTTTTGGTGAACACCAACCAAATGACAGAGGTGTGACTCCCATATGCTGTATCAGCAGTATTGTACTTTCACCCTATCAAACAGTATATGGCAGGAAGAGGCCTTCAAATTTTGAGGTAGTAAAGCCTCTATTTGGGAAAAATGGGGACTCAGCAGAATATTTTCAGAAACTTCTTCACTAAGTATCACAGAAGGTGAAGAAAAGTGAATACAAAGGCACTCAAGCATCAGGAACACATGAGGACAGTGTGTCAGTAACCTGCCTCAGTATTAAGTTGGACATTGTGTTCTGTTGACGATGATGGATGATGTCATCTGTATGGATTCATGTTCCATGAAAAAGAACTTCTGCTGTTGTGCACTGAGCGTGTTATAGGTCATCATGTATTGCCTAGTAGTATGACTGTCTTTGTGTATACATCCATCACTCTTTTAGAAAGGGGGAGAAACTGACACACATTTCTTTCTGCTAGGTGGTTTATCTCCAGAGTATCTAGTATGCGGATTGTGGTTATATTGGTTCAACACTTCAATAGGTGAAGAGTAGTGGATGCTCTATGGTACCAGCTTCCTGAAGCAGGAGTATTACTTGCCAGAAAAATGAATGCCACACTTACTAGTAATTAGTAGAAGTTGAGACTGTTGCTGCTTCCATTCATTTATTGCTTCCCACAGACACATCTGCATGAAATTTACTCACTGCCCATTGACCAGAAGATCATGTTATTAATTGGTATAGTGTCACACCAGCTGAAATTAAAAGAACTCTCAAAACTATCAAACTCTAAAGTATAGGCTCCTACTGGCTTTCAAATTACATGGTAAAGAAAACAATAGCTTTGATATGCAGACCATTTGCTTCCATACTTAAGAACTGTTTACAGTCTCAGTGGCTCCCAATTCCTTCAAAATTTCTAAAAGTTCTTCCAGTATTTATAAAGAATGATACACATCTACCATATTTAACCAAGTATAAGGCAGCCCTGATTAGAAGACAGATCTCATTAGAAGACAAAGTCAGCCCTGATTAGAAGACAGCCCCCTGTTTTCAAGGGGATTCTTGAGAAAAAATTATTCTTAACATATTCTGACTAATCAAAATTACAAACTGTTATAGTATCTGTCTAAGAAGTTAACATAATACCTATTCTAAATGTATGCCACTTTTTATTGTTTACATTTTGATAATGTAAGGAGAAACAAAATAAACAAAGAAAAATCATTTACATAAATTTGCAGACCTTTCTACATTTTTCACATTCCAACCCTGTCATCTGGGGTACCACTATTTTTTCTCATCATCATCGTCGTCATCATCGTCGTCGTCATCGTCGTCATCATCGTCGTCATCATGTAAGTAAGTTACAATGTGTCTTGCATCCAAACATATTGTCTGTTTGCAACTCTCTCATTGGCCACATTGTTCCAGAATCAGGAATGCCTGGTTTTGTTCGCGTAATATGTCACGGTGACTGTCGACTACACAGCATCAGGAAACACTTAAATATGCCGCCATTCCCCCATCTAGAATTTAACTGTCTCCTACAGGAATGAATATTCTTGTTGATTTCTTGTAAAATTTTGCTGTCAATTCAATTTCAACTACAAATTGATTCAGGCAAACTGTAATTTAAACAGGTTATATGTTCCTAAAAAGCCAAAGCATACAAGACAGTTTCCCATGGTTGGCTAATAGAACAATGTAATTTGCTGGCCACTCGCTACTCCCCTACCCATATTAATCGAGTTTTTAGCTAAGCTGATATCACTGTTCACCTTCCAATCCTCCTGTAGTGATGCGCTTCAGCAACTGTGAAACACTGATTGCTATATCTTCTGGGCAAAGTCATATGTAACAGCAACAGTAGCAGCAGCTAATACATAATTAAATACCACGATTCAGTTCAGTTCTCTAACTTCCTCTAGGCTGCCATCTTCTGAGGTCTATTGGTACCATCTCTACACATCTTGCCACTGTAATTTATTCTCGTGAATGCGTTTAATATGATTTATTTCATTTGTTCCATTTTTTTATCAGAATGTCAGCATCACATTCTCAAGCTGATTAAAAACCACTATTAGTTTTATCCAGTATTCGAATACATGAACAGTAACCGAATTTATCATTTGCAACACACTTATTAAATCAATACAGTCTCTCAATCAAAACAATGATCTGGTTTCAGAATCCAGTAACTTTTACAAAAGATAATATTTCTGCTTTATTTAAATGTGTTATCAATACATGTATACGACCTTTTACTCCAAACCTGTTCAAATACGACAACAGTTTGTAAATGATACAATATGGCACAGTTTTCTCCCACATTCCATGAAATAGTCAAATTTTATGCAGAGCAACAGATTTTTGTAGTAGCTATTTCACAGTTTCTCATATATCACTTACACTACCATCGTCTGAGTCAAGTCATGTGACTGTTCGCATAGCATTGATAGTGTATCGAGGCACTTTGGTGTATCGGGGAATCTTGAGCCTGTTCGAAGTTGAGTTTCATTTGCCCATCTCTGTCCCTCTGAAATATTCAAAATGATTTTGCATACGACCTCAATAGCCAAAGCTTCATTTGCAAATGTAAGACAACCACTATATATTCTGTTAAACAATGGAAAAATGTTGACCTCAGCAGCTATTGTTTTATCAGTGAGTATAAGGTGACCCTTTATTTTCAGAATAATGAAATGGGGAAAAAGCCCTAATCTTATAATTGTCTGAGATATCTCAATTATGTATATCCAATTACTTATCTTATATGAACTAAGCAAAGCATTTGTTTATGTTCCCTTTGATGTCCTGATAACAGAACTAGAATTTTATGAGGTATATAATCCAGAATCAGCAGTAATAGCTTCATATCTTCACAATACAAGACCGCTTGCCACAGTTAAAAATAAACACTACCCTTTAGGTGGTGTTCCACAGGGCACATTACTTGGACAATTCTTCTTCTTCGTCACTATCAGTGACGTTCCTCTATCTATAAATCATACTCTCATATGCTATGCAGAGAATGCAACACTGGTTGCCTCACATCAGAAGATCTCAGCCTTGCATAACAGTAAACAGGAATCACTCAAATCTGCCCTCCACTGATTCTCATCAAATAAATTACTCAGTAATCCAGAGAAAACAGCTTCTTTTATGGTTGCCCAAAGGCCATAGAAAACAAATCTACAACACTAGAATGAAGGCGGATGATGACAATCCAAGATACACATTTAACACCACCTTGCATCTAACACAAGGTGAATACTTTAAAAATGTTCAATTAATGTCACAAACTGCTTGAGCCATGCCATTACAATTTTTTAAGGAAAGACTGCACAATTGGTTATTGGACATCCCATTTATCTATTTGCAAGATTTCATGATCTGAGTAGTAAAATTGACTATATCCACTGTCTATCCTGCTTATGAGGGCCTATCAATTAACAAAATACTGTACAATGGTTATTAGCATGTAAGATAATATCTAATTGATCTGTCTGCACCTCAAAGGGTGCGGGGTAAAGTCAGGACATGCGGGGACCAAACAGCAATTCGTGTTGTAATTCTAAACTGTCAAAGCTGTGTCGGTGAAGTACCAGAACTTCAAGCACTGACAGAAAGCACTGAAGCTGAAATTGTTATAGGTACAGAAATCTGGCTGAAGCCAGAGATAAATTCTGCCAAAATTTTTACAAAGGCACAGACGGTGTTTAGAAAGGATAGATTGCATGCAACCATTGGTGCGGTGTTTGTCACTGTTAGTAGTAGTTTATCCTGTAGTGAAATAGAAGTGAATAGTTCCTGTGAATTATTACGGATGCAGGTTATATTCAGCAACTGAGTTTGGTTAATAACTGGCTCCTTTTACTGATCTCCCGACTCAGCATCATTAGTGGCAGAACAACTGAGAGAGAAATCTGGAATACATTTCACATAAATTTCTTCAGCATGTTATGATCTTAGGTGGAGATTTCAATTTACCAGATATAGACTGGGACACAGATGTTTACGACGAGTGGTAGGGACAGAGCATTGAGGGATGTTATACTGAGTGCGCTATCCAAAAATTACCTCGAGCAATTAAACAGAGAACCAACTTGTGGAGGTAACATCTAGGACCTACTGATAACAAACAGACCTGAACTTTTTGACTCGGTAAGCACAAAACAGGGAATCAGTGACCATAAGGCCATTGCAGCATCCCTGAATATGGAAGTAAATACGAATATAAAAAAAGGGAGGAAGGTTTATCTGTTGAGCAAGAGTAATAGGAGACAGATTTCAGACTATCTAACAGATCAAAACGAAAATTTCTGTTCTGACACTGACAATGCATTTTAGACAGGTACGTGCTGACTAAAACTGCGAGGGACAGGAAAAACCCACCGTGGTTCAACAACAAAATTAGGAAACTACTGTGAAAGCAAGGAGAGTGTCACTGCAAATTTAAATGCAGCCAAAACTTCTCAGACAAACAGAAGCTAAACAATGTCAAAGTTAGTGTAAGGAGGGCTATGCGTGAAGAATTCAGTGAATTCAAAAGTAAAATTCTATGTACCGACTTGACAGAAAATCCTAGAAAGTTCTGGTCTTATGTTAAATCAGTAAGTGGATCGAAACAGCATATCCAGACACTCTGGGATGATAATGGCATTGAAACAGAGAATGACACATGTAAAGATGAAATACTAAACAACTCTGTTTCACAGAGGAAGACCGCACTGCAGTTCCTTCTCTAAATCCTCACACGAACGAAAAAATGACTGACATCAAAATAAGTGTCCAAGGAATAGAAAAGCAACTGAAATCACTCAACAGAGAAAGTCCACTGGACCTGATGGGATACCAATTTGATTCTACACAGAGTACACGAAAGTACTTGCCTCCTTTCTAACAGCCATGTACTGAAAGTCTCTAGAGGAATGGAAGGTTCCAAATGATTGGAAAAGAGCACAGGTAGTTCCAGTTTTCAAGAAGGGTCACTGAGCAGATGTGTAAAACTATAGGCCTATATCTCTGACATCGATCTGTTGTAGAATTTTAGAACTTGTTTTTTGTTCACATATCATGTCATTTCTGGAAACCGAGAATCTACTCTGTAGGAATCAACATGGATTCTAGAAACAGTGATCATGTGAGACTCAACTCGCTTTATTTGTTCATGAGACCCAGAAAATATCAGATGCAGTCTCCCAGGTAGATGCCATTTTCCTTGACTTCTGGAAAATGCCATTTGATACAGTTCTTCACTGTCGCCTGATAAACAAAGTAAGAGTCTACAGAATATCAGACCAGCTGTGTGGCTGGATTGAAGATTTTTTAGCACACAGAACACAGCATGTTGTTCTCAATGGAGAGACGTCTACAGACGTGTGGTGTGCCACAGGGGGAGTGTTATGGGACCATTGCTTTTCACAATATATATAAATGACCTAGTAGATAGTGTTGGAAGTTCCATGTGGCTTTTCGTGGATGAAGCTGTAGTATACAGAGATGTTGCAGCATTAGAAAACTTCAGCGAAATGCAGGAAGATCTGCAACGGATAGGCACTTGGTGCAGGGAGTGGCAACTGACCCTTAACATAGACAAATGTAATGTATTGCGAATACATAGAAAGAAGGATCCTCCATTGTATGATTATATGATAGTGGAACAAACACTGCTAGCAGTTACTTCTGTAAAATATCTGGGAGTATGCATACGGAACGATTTGAAGTGGAATGATCATAGAAAATTAACTGTTGGTAAGATTGGTGCCAGGTTGAGATTCATTAGAAAATGTAGTCCATCACCAAAGGAGGTGGCTTACAAAACACTCATTCAACCTATACTTGAGTATTGCTCATCAGTGTGGGATCTGTACTAGGTCAGGTTAACAGAGGAGATAGAGAAGATCCAAAGAAGAGCGGTGCATTTTGTCATAGGGTTATTTGGTAAGCGTGATAGCATTACGGAGATGTTTAGCAAACTCAAGTGGCAGACTCTGCAAGAGAGGCACTCAGCATCATGATGTATCTTGCTGTCCAGGCTTCAAGAGGGTGCATTTCTGGATGAGCTATCGAACATATTGCTTCCCCCTACTTATACCTCCCAAGGAGATCATGGATGTAACATTAGAGAGATTTGAGAGCGCACAGAGGCTTTCAGGTAGTCGTTCTTCCTGCGAACAGTATGTGACTGGAACAGGAAAGGGAAGTAATGATAGTGGCATGTAAGGTGCCCTCCACCACACACCTTTGAGTGGCTTGTGGAGTATGGATGTAGATGTAGAATTAATCATTTAGTGTAAATGATGGACAACATTCTTTAACCACCATATGTGTAAGCTTGGTCTGTTAATTGTGCTTGCCACATTAGTAATTGTAATGTGGAATGAACACTGTGTTCACTGTCTTACCACGGACGGTTTTTACAAATTCCTTGTATATCAACCCTCACTATTTACTGCAAATAGCTTCAGAAAAGTTTATTGTGATTTGTACAAAAAACACAGCCTATTTCATCCTGAATGTTCAGTGGCAATAAACATTTTTCAGTCAGTTATTTGAGATCCCACTTTTGACATATTGACAGTTTCAGAAAATTTTAGTTCAAACTGGGGATGAGTATGGTGAAAATTCAAATCACAGGGAAATCTGTGAGTTTAGCCACAGAAATGTCCTGAAAATATTTTTTAATTAGAGAATTGAGCCAGTGTTATTTTGTTCATGTATGGCTGAGATCGATTGTGGTTGAGCTAAGCTATCTTTGCTTTCTGCATATCTTACCTTACGAGTTGGTGGGCAAAGCTTTTTATTTGTAAGCCTTCGACGGCTAACCCTCGAGATATCTCGACATTTGCTGGGAGATGAGTGTCAACAGCTGCTGAATGAGCGTGATGACCACTATATGTTGTGGTGTGAAATTGGTTGGGCATTTTGGTGACATGGGCAGCTTGGAGATACAAGTTCTGTGACCTTGCTGGGAGCAAAATTTGAAGTGAAACATTACAGCTTTGGAACCCACTCCTCCATATTGTGTACATGATATGAAGTACATGGTTGCAATTATGTTTTGTTGACTGACGCACACAGAAGCATTTAAATTTGATTATTACGGTGAGACTGTCATAGTCGAACTTTAGGATGGTGTGGAATTGTTCAGTTGGCCTAGTTAAATGGTGGCCATTATTTGAAAGTTTTCTGAGAAGTTTTACTTGTGCCTTGTGTTTCTTGTAATAAAATGATTTTATGTTGGCATTTTCAAAGCCTGCATTCTATTAATACAGTTGTCCATATGTAAAATGCTTAAGGTTAAAGTTGTGAATTTGTCAGTAGTGTAACGTGTTCCTTTACAGGCTCAACCATATATTGTGGCAAAGGTTCTGCTGAGTGTTTCTATGTTTCAGAGTAATTGGAATGTCTTTGTGATTCACAAAAAAATCTTTGATTATGTCGGCGCCTTGGCAGGGAGTGAAACGTCATCTGAGGTCTAGGCCTAGCAGTGTTTAAGAACCTGGCTACTACCGGGAGTTGTTCACATGCCGCCTTACAAAGTTTAGTGTTTATCTTCCTTCTGCCAAGGTGGGTTAAGCTGGTAGATATATAAATATACATTGTATGTAACCTGTTCTTATACGAACATGTTTCCTTAAATATTAGTGACTGGCAACTGGCTAAATTTTAAATTGCATAGCATCTGCTGAGTTCCTTGTGCCGTTCTTTCTAGTAGTCTTTTATTAACACATCTGAGCATGTGAACATTCATTTTAAAGACCAGTTATTCTGCTGTAGTTTTTTATGTAAGCGGTTGTACCATGTTATGTAATTGTATCTTAGCTTGGCACTAGTTACGAAGTGTTGTTAAGTCACCCATTAGTGGTTAATGCTTACATTATAGGTATTTTGAGGGAAATCCCATATAGGAGTTTGAATTTCTGAAGTTTGTCAGTAATTCTGTTTTCTTAATAAGGAAAAATAAAGTGAGGGGTACTAGTGCCTGGCAGTGTCAAGTTTGTAATTGAGCTTCTAAACTGCTTCACTAATTGACTGAAATAGTAAATTTAGAGGGGTAATTTAGTGAATAATGTTTTAAGTGTGGCCATCTTAATGTAATAACTGGTTTTAAGGAGTTTGATGAAGTGGTTATGTGAAGTAATTGATAACTGCTATGCTTAATGTTACTATAAATCCCTGTCACATTTTTATATAACTTCCTCTTAAGTGACAGTTTACTTGCCTTCTGAGTACACTGGGTTTCTAACTGTAATTGCAAAGCTTTATCTAGTGGCTCCTCCACAATTTCTAATTGTCAAATTCCTTAAAAGGGATAATGTCAATAAAGTGTCTTAATTATAAATTGTGACTACCAACCATGATTCCATCCCACTTCCTCTTTCATAATATCTAATATATGGTGTGTAAGTGTGGTAAGAATAGGGAATCCATGTACCAAGAATTCCAATAAAATAGTTTTTAAATATCAAAAGAAGGCATCACCACAAAATAGAATATCCAGAGTGGGTTGCTGACTTTAGTTTTCATTGGATATTACAGGACATTTGATTGCTTTACACACTAGCCTGCAAGGTGAAAATCAATTAATCTGTGAAATTACTGCAAGTTTTCTCATGAAAGTGATTTATATTTTTCAGTGTGGAAAGACATCTGTCAGAAAAATGCAGCACATTTTTCTGCTCTGTCTTTTCTCCAAGATAAAAATTAAAAGGAGTACATTGTTCTAATTAGTACAATGAATGATGAAGTTTGTTTACCTTTATTGAACTAGGGAAGATCATGTAGGTCTATACATTGGGTGAGAGTATACATTTGAATTCCCAAAAATACTAACCACATTGCATACATCAAACTATTTTAAAAGCTTGTCCTCTGGAGTTAGAACATATGCATATTGCTTGTGGTGTTGGCATTCAGTGAGTTACTTGCAAAAGAGACTTTTGTTTATGGCAAAAAATTTTTTGTTGCTGCCATCAAACTTCATTGGTGATGATTACATATAATGTGTGTGTTTACTTGTCTGTTGATTAAATATATAAAATTGTTGTGGCGTAGCAAGACAGCCACGCCATGGAAGTAGCCGAAAGGCACGCGTTTAGTACACGCAGGCAAGAGATAGGTCTGTAACAGGATACGTAATGAATGCTATGAAGAAAAGTACATAGCTTCTGGAATACTTAACTTTAATGCATCCTTGGTACATCGCTATTGACGATATAAGTGAGACTCCATAGATACATGCAATGTTACTAATGGCGCCTTGCTAGGTCGTAGCCATTGACTTAGCTGAAGGCTATTCTAACTATCTGCTCGGCAAAGGAGTGAGGCTTCATCAGTGTAGTCACTAGCAAAGTCGTCCGTACAACTGGGGCGAGTGCTAGTCAGTCTCTCGAGACCTGCCTTGTGGTGGCGCTCGGTCTGCGATCCCTGACAGTAGCGACACGCGGGTCCGACATGTACTAATGGACCGCGGCCGATTTAAAACTATCACCTACCAAGTGTGGTGTCTGGCGGTGACACCAGAAAAAATATACAAAAATTTTACATCTACAGTAGTATTCTTAACTTTTCTTGAACAATTTAAGAGCTCTGTCTAAAAATGTTGCATTATGGCAGTCACTTACCACAGTGCAATTCTTTACATCTCTAATTACACAACATCGACAAAACGGTTGTGGTTTGTTAGGACAATTTGCTTATTTATGAAAAGCATTTTATAGTCACCTTTCTCTTGCAGCAGGATGGCTTGGTAAATGCCAAAATTTAAGGAGAGAAATGATAATAGAGGAAAAAGGTACAAAAATAGAACGAAAGAAGTGGTTAGTTGTGTGATGGAAAAAAATTTATTACAAACTAGGGAGGATATGGGATCTCCCAAAGAGAACTTTTAAGAGACTTTGTGCAAAATGTGGCATTTCAAAAATTGCTTTTTTTACAAGACTGTTCACCTGTCGATCACCAAATCCTCCAGAATGTAATGTAGGTGTCTGCCTGAAACACACTGGTAGGCTGACGACCACATCTAACTTCTTTAGACAGGCTATTTTTGAAGTACGAAGATTTGAAGAATGATAATGGTAATACACTGTATATCAGGCCACACTTTATGGTGCTAATACTCATCATGGTGGAAATTCTTAAATACGACTTTTTGGATTCAGCACACAAATGCAAACTATGAAGCGCATCACATGTGGCAAATGATTTAGGCGTGGACTTTTATGAATGGTTAGGATACGCACTTATTCTTTAACTGCCTATAACCATGAGAGAGAGAGATAGAGAGAGAGAGAGAGAGAGAGAGAGAGAGAGAAAGGTGTATCCAACAAAAAAACAGGAGCACAAGACAATGAGCACTACCACTCACCAGAAATACTTGCAGCCCTAGACCGACAAACAGTATATCTCACGTGCGTTGTGAGGTCATTTAAGAGGCCACATGCATGGAAAACAGCATACAAACATTAACGATAGAGGTGACCCAGACCTATCCCCAGATACACAGCTCCAACGCACATTGCACAGGAGTTGTCGAACCTGTTGGACCAACATTTTGAAAGAGATACGATCATGTTGGAAAGACAGACGTTGTGATGTGATGTGATATTCCTGACAGTGCAAGTGATGAGAAAACAGGGACATCATCTGACAGTGATACCCCACAGTCGCACATTGTGAAATGCGGCAAACAGTTCAAGTTCTTAAGATCCACCCCCCCCCCCCCCCCCCCACACCCCCACAATGTCACTTGCAACGTATAAGTATTCAATAACAATTGACACTAACAACCACACAGAGGATTAATAACAGTGTGAAGATAAGGTGTAAATCCATAGGAGTGGCTGCCACATCTTCTTTGGTGTTATCTTGTGTTGCGTTCAAACTCTTGCAGCTGCTGAATCTAGCAGTACTACGGAATACAAGGTGGCAAGAATTCACCTGCATATGTATACCAAATTCCACAAGGTGTCTTATAATAAGAGCCGCATAGGTACTCTTGACGTCACCATTGTGAAGCCAGTCATGCAGACTGTCTGGTGAGCAGGAAAATGGACAATTGCCAATGGTGAACTTTTTTGATGCCATGGTCTGCAACATGTGATCTCGTCACCTACATTTTGAGGACTGTCTGAATAGTTACTTTTAAATCAGAGAAGTTTTACAGCCCAAGGCACTGCCCCTAATTCAAGCCATTCAACATGGCATATTTTAGCATGACAACATCCGGCTAAATGTAGCAAGGAATGTGCTACTCATCTTTGAAGAACAAATGGTGCAATCAGTTCCGTTTCTTGTCCATTCACCTGGCATGTCACCCATCGACCATGTGTGGGATAAGGTCAGTTAGCAACTTGTACATTCAGGCCTACTGCAGCCACATTTGATTCTTTGTAGGTGTGCCTAAAAACCTCATGGCAGATTATTCACCAGCAGCATGTTCACTTGGTCTTTGACTCCATACCATGAGGTCTAGGGACACCGATGGCAGCTCAACGGTGGCACTTCTCTATACTGAACTGCCAGTCACATTGCAGATACAGGTCTGTAGTGTTAACGATTTGTGTAGTGTCAGTCTGTAATCAGTGGTACCAATTTCACTGTGATCACGTCTCTCAGTGTTTCACTTTTTAAAAACAGTAGTGTATTAACACAAACATCTGCAGTGTACATCACTCACCATTTTATACCTGCACTTTTCAATTTTCATGTTTCCTCAAAAAAAAAAAAAAAAAAAAAAAAAAAAAAAAAAAAAAAAAAAAGGAATAAAGGTAATCCTTTGATGGACATGTTCTTGGAGTCATCGTAGCATTTTAAACAGCACATTCAGCCAACAAGAACAAATCCAGTCCTCTCAATTGTGGATGGTCATGCTATTCATAAAGAGCTTGCAGTTAAAGAATGTGTGGGTAACCATCACATTTGTGTGCTGAACACACCACCACATAACATTCACAATTTACAGCTGTTGGACAGGAAATTCTTTAAGCCTTTTTGGGCTGCACTTAAAACTGCAAATTTGACACTGAAGGGATGACATCCTGCACCTGGAGGCACTGACTATGATACTGTCCCTCTTCTGCAGCCATTTACACTCCATCCCATACGATTCTCCCCTCACACTTAACAAATTAGCAGGCGAGTTCATAGTCATGGATGTTTCAACAACAGAGGAAGTGCACTAGGAGACAGCAACACATACGAATGGTACAGAACTAGAAATAAGGGTCAGGAGCTTTGCCACTCATCCAGCTGCAGAACAGCCCTTCCACTTCCTTTAGACACACAAGTAATCCCACGACTGACCACACTGTCTGCAGTGATCCAGTCCCTTTCGTGTTATACAGTTTAACTCCTTTTCTCACTTGTTGCAAGTGTCTACTACAGCAGTAGTGTCAAACAGGAGTGGTAGAGTGAACTTCTATGCTAAGACTTTCTCCGTTATAAAAATCATAGCAAATCACTGCAATTCCAGCAGTCACGTCACATAATAATCATACACAGTGGCAGCCCCTCACAATGCAGGTGCAGTCAACTGATGCGCGAACTGCTGCCACCCAGTGCACAGTGATGAGTAGTTGTCAGCCTGTTTGTGGGCACTGGAAGTCTCAGAAATACCAGCTGAAGCAGAAGGTCATTGATGCGATTGAGTGCCATATGCAGGTAGATACCTTGTATGGAGTAGGTGGCATATGATGGATATCTGGCACAGTGGAAAAACTGAACATATCAGCTAGTGGCCCTGAGGCTCCAGCAATCTCTCTACATAGATATAAATGTTGCTTCATGGCCACTAACTTTCCTGCCATGAGCACACTGTCAGAGGAAAATAAGTATCAAATGTAATGCAGAAACTGCAGACAAAAACCCATCCACTTTCCAACCCTCAAAACGTGCTTCACTAGTTAATGAATGTAAAATCAGACCCCATCAGGTCTTTGCTTGCCTGTCATATTAAGGGGCCTGAAAAAAGTACTATTATTTTCATGCCATATCAAAGATATTGTGTTCTGCCATGACTGTGGCTAGATCACCAAAAATATCTTTATTATGTACTGTATTTGGGGACATCACTCCCCACAAACAGTGTCCTCCTGCAGCATTTACTAGTGACTGGCTCCCTTTACGGGGCCCTCTCACTGGGAGTCCCCAAACCAGCAAACTCACACCGGTCAGTGACCGTAAGGAAGGACAGAAGATTAATGACCTCATTGTTGATGGAACAGTGGACACTAGACATGGGGTGGTTGAAGAAGACACGCACTTCATGTCCAAAGTTGCTGGCTCCTCTCGATTTCCTATCCCCACAGGGTAAGTCCTTTGAGAGTCCCAATCCTTCAAAGCTGTTGAAGAGAAAAACCAGAAAACTCAGGACAATGCTACTCCATCACCCCTAGCGGTCAGATTCCCTCAACCCATGAGACTTAGAAACTACATTTGTCAAAGTTGCCCCATCCAAAACTGGGCACATAGCATGAAGTACCACTATGTGATGTTTTCAGTGCAAAGCACAAAGTTTTTGTTCTGTTAGTAGAGGAAGCTAAAACAATGGTAAGCACCATTGATGACAGCTCTGGTGTGAATGGAGGGTGCTATACTGAAGATGCCTGCAGGGACACAGACAAGCACAAATCAGTAGAACTTTTTAAGACAAAATATTTGTAATTCAGTGGGTCGACTTATAAGTAAGCTGGAAATGGGAATCATTTCTCAAAACACATCATGTTAAATATGAATAAAACAAAATACAAATAAAACAAAATACAAATAAAACAAAATACGAATAAAACAAAATACGAATAAAACAAAATACGAATAAAACAAAATATGAATAAAACAAAATACGAATAAAACAAAATACTGATGGATAGCAGGGAAGTTATTTATAAATGAACCCATTGATTTCACACTTGTGGGCTTTCAAGAAAACCATTCATAATGGCCAAAATGAGATTTGTAGTTCCTTGCAGGAAGTCAAGGAAACTTGCAGGAAGTCGAGGAAACTTGCAGGAAGTCAAGGAAACTTGCAGGAAGTCGAGGAAACTTGCAGGAAGTCAAGGAAACTTGCAGAAAGTCGAGGAAACTTGCAGGAAGTCGAGGAAACTTGCAGGAAGTCGAGGAAACTTGCAGGAATGACACTGGTGGTTTTTATGATGAACGCTTTATTTTGACTGCAAGTCATTTTCTCTGAGGATGTGTATCATTACCAGAATTCCTGATCATCCACGAACTAGTTAGATTACTCTCTGCCTCCCCATGCCATGTGTCACAAGCTGGAGTTTGAGGACCAGCTACAAATATCTGGCCTCTCACTTCCAAGTGTCTCATGTACAGAGATTCCTGTAGAATGCTCCTTTCAGTCTGGTCACCCACAATGCAAGCATGTGTCACACGCAACAACACACCCAGAAATTTGGAACAATCTTATTTTTACACTTTCACCTTTTTCTTCGACTATGTTGTTGGAAAAAAGAAAATCACTTTTCAGACAATCCATACAGCCCTGCAGAACTTATCAGCATTTTGTAAGGGTACAGATATCGATCCTACACTTGAAGGTTCAGGACTGTCCTTACAGTTCCTTGCTACAGCACAGTGGTAGTGCGCACTGGGACGCCCTTCATTCTGGAAGGGAGAAACTGTCAACTGGAGATGATCTGGTGTGACTGAGTGAAGTATGAAAAAGCCTGCAAGATGGATTCTGGGAGTTTGAGCTCCATACATTGCACATAAAAGTGAAGTATTTTGTGGAAATATTACACTGAAAGTCGAATCAGAGTTAAAGCACAAACAAGATGTGTACGTGTTTGAGCAGTATTTGATTTTTATGCTCACACTTGAATTTAGAACTGAAGTAACTGTTACATAACAAAAATCAGTTTTACATGAAATAGCAATGGGAAATGGAGACAATCTCGTGATAAATGAGTGAGTATATTAGTAAAGTGAGTGCACTAAGAACTAGTAGGGTTGTGTCTTGTGTATTTAAAGTGGAATAAAACTGTATAACATGAAAGTCCCAACATATAACAACCTATTCAACATTAATAGAATATTCTGGAAGACACAGAATCATTTTAACAGCGTGTGAGAATAAACAGGGCATGCATTTTAGGCTCATGGCCAGAAACTTATATTTTGGTGTATGTACCTTGGCAGTAAATTTACACTCTCTAACTGGCTACTTAGTAATGTCCAATGCCTAATTTTACTAACCAGACAGACTACATCAAATATCAACAACATGTAAAAGAAATAAAATAATAGGTGTTGGGGAGGGGTGGAGGGTTACAATAATGTCTCATCTACAGTTAAGGCACATTATACAAGCAAGCTATTGCAAGGATAATATTTAAGCATTTCAAAGGTTTCTACAAAAAAGTGGAGTATTACAACTTGAATTTTTGATCATGATTCTTTGGTCGCTGATGAAAGCTAAAGGCCTTGCCATAGCCATAAAGACCAAATAACTGGAAATCAAAGACAAAGATTCCTAAATGAGTACAATTCAGAGATCAGTAGCCTCAGAAACCACAAAATTAATGCACAACAACAATTATGGCAGTAGCTTCATTAGAAATAGCTATGAGTAGAAGAAGTTTGTGGAGGTTAGATCTGCAGACCGAGGAAATAATCCTATGGGAGACAGTCCTTCATAATAACAAAAGAAACAACACCAATTATGGTGGCTCAGTTCTTTCTGTCCCTTTACGATGGACCTGCACCTACCTGTGAACATTGTCTCAGCAGATCATCAGTAGTAAAGCCGAGTGAAACGTATTGTACTTCGACGTGAACCAGGCTGCAATTAAAATCACTAATCTACGTTTCGGGAGAAACATGAAATTTTGCCCTCAATTAATATATTCTGAAATGTAGGTGAACAAGTATCACTACCAAGCCCGTGCTAGTCTTAACACAGTCACTCACAATCCCTTTCACTCATGTTAGCAAGTTTATGGTGTTGCATTTCCCAAAAACATAATAGCTAAAAAAATACTGATTGTTTTAGATTGAGAATGCTCGCAAAATATTAAGTCTGTCAGTACCAAATGCAGTCACAGTTTTTAGCCACCGACCTGCTCAATATGCACGTGGAATACATCGGATCAGAATAATTATGCTGTCACTTTCCAACACTTATGATGTATGAAACACTGCTAGATTCGGTAACTTATCATTTCCATCAGAACTACTACTGCACACGTCCGATCTGTTTCATGGCTAGGCTTCGACTCCTCCTCTAGAATACTTTCAGTCTTCTCTACCAACAGAGAAAGGCGCGTGAAGAATATTGCTTTACCATTGGTCAGTTCACTCAATAGCCAACAACTAAACAACATTCTCCTGTGTCAATCTGCGCTTTTCATCAATAACCAATCACAAAATAGTAAACCTCACGACTGCACTTTTTACTGACTTAATTATCTAATATGCTGAAGTTTTATTTATGCATAAAGTTATTTACTATTGTTATTTATACCTGAATTAACTTTCCCTTTACCATAAACTTACTTCACAAATCTATTCTACAAAAATCCCCTTTGTTCATATCCCTACTTCTTCGAAATATTCCCACACTAAATCTTACTACATAAATCGTTAAACAATTACCTTCATATTAACCTTAAACCACACTCATGCATCATTCATACTGCTAAAACACATTTATAACATTTTACATACACAAAAAGACATAATAAAACTTTATGAAAATACCAGAACAGTTTGTGAAAAACATTCTACTATTTTAGTGCACTCTAGTGGGCACAATTGAAACTAAATCAGTCCTCTATACAATACTGTCCTCTATCGGCTGATACATAAACTGTGCGCGTCCAGTCTCGCGTGACTATCTGTCACTATCCAGATCTGAGACACATCTCCCACTTAACCGCCTCCAAGACAGAATCGTTATATGGTGCTATTCCTCACAACGACAACAATGACAATGATGATGACGCAGGTGATAGTCGAGTCAACAGTCTGGGTAGGAGAGATGACGATGAAATGATGATCATGATGATGATTTGTTTGTGGGGTGCTCAATTGGGCAGTTATCAGGGCCTGTACAAACCCTTAACTATACTCAGTCCAATCTCGCCACTTTCATGAATGATGATGAAATGATGTGGACTATACAAACATCCAGTCCCCGAGTGTAGAAAATACCCAACCTGGCTGGGAATCTAACCAATGTGGTCTCTGGTTCCTTCGCCAGTGGACTGGTCCCCACAAGCTGCAGTGGCTTCTCTCATTGGAGGGCCACCGATGTTTCATTGACATGCCTGCAGGTGCCTCCTACAGTGATGTATTGCCTCCTACACTGAGGCCTGTGCCTGCCATCCACCTGCTGGCACCACCTAAGTTACCTCCAGACACTGCAGCTTTCCAGTTTACAGCACAGAGAGAAGTCCAATGTGGACATGACCCCTGCCTACGTAGTGCTAGGGTCCTCCATTCTCATGGGAGAGGCCAGACGGTGTGTGTCTCCGCACTCACTTGACATTCATTCCTACTCACCAGTTCACACAAACCGGAAACTGTTCGCACCTGGGATGACCGCTTCAAAAACTATGGATGTGTCAACATCTTGCACCACAGAGGTGCTGGCATCTGGTCGCTCTTCCCCCAAAGCAATAAGGGTTTGTATTAACATAAATGTTACTGTACGTCTGCCACCACTTACGTAGAGTGTGTTGGTACTTGTGCTGATTTGAGTAGCGTGCTGTTCAGCTGTTCTATGCCACACCCAAGGACCCCAACCTCAGTCCAGCACCTGTATCACCTGCAGCCAAAAGGCTAGTGGGTAAATGTGTCTCATACAGCCATGTACCAGCTTCAGCTGGAAATCTTGTGTACGGTATCTAAACTTTATTGTATTTATGCCTTCACACCATGACTTAATGGTATTAGGTTAGGGTATAATTTCCAAGTGTTTGTGTTTTGCATGTTGTTATACCAATTGCTACGGATTTATTGATTGCTAATTTTTTATTTGAGGTTCACTATTACTTGTTGAGTTTATATATTGCCATTTTTTCAGTTGGAGACAGAGAGTGTAGCTGTGGACACTAGAAAATGGTGTGCCATGAGAAGGAATCTGAACACTACTGGCATATTCTTCTGTTTGAGTTCAGTTGAGAGGTAACAGCAACAGAGACAGCCAGTAACACTTGTGCCATGTATGGAAATAATGCCACGAAAATGCTTTTCTCGTACTAAGAATGATTGTTTTGACATTAGTGACACTCTACATTCAGGACGACCTCCAGGTTTAATAAAGATCATTTAACCACATTAACCCACAATGATCCATGTCTGTGTACTCAAGAACAGGGAATTATGATTAAGTGTGACCAATTCCACCATATGTTACATTTGCAGGCAAAGGGGAATATTAAAAAACTGTTTCTACAGGTATTGTGTGCTCCAAGCCAACATCACAAAAATCAGCAGGTGTACATCTGTGCCTCTCTGCTTGATTGGTTTCAAGTGGCTCATGAAGAACACCAACCATTCATATCCTGTATCATCACTGGTGATGAGAAATGGTGTCTTTATGCTAACACAAGGGAAAGAAAGGAATGGTTGAGTCCAGACAAAGCAGCAACTCCCCATACAAAGATCTGCACACACCAACAAAAGATTCACAAGGAAAAGACATTCACTGTCAACAACTAAGACTTTTTGCAGATGCAGTCCAAGAACAGTGACCAGGAAGACTGTATGATGTGATATTACTCCATGATAATCGCCTCCAGCATTCTCCTAAACTGACAAAAAATACTGCACAGGAGTTGGTTTTGGAAGTCATTCCAGACCGATCTTATTCACTTAATCTTGTGCACTCAGATTTTCTCTTTTTCTACTCTCTGCCTAACAATGTTTGAGTAACTTGCTTCCTTTATTTCTGGATGAAAAGGCACTGTGAACATGGTTTGGTGAGTTCTTCACCTCAAAACTACACGATTTCTACAGTCACGTAATGGTAAAGTTGCCCCAGTTTTGGCAGACTGTTTAAAATAGTGAAGGAGAATACATTACTGGTCACTGAAGTCTTATGCGTATCTCTTGTGTTTATCAAACATGGAAAAATGCTATGAACATATACACCAGCCCAGTATTTGGTTTTTTACTGCCATGTCTTTCATCAAGTCCAGCATACACACTGTCATTTTCTCTATCCAATGTAACATATGTCAGCAAGTGTCAAGCTCAACACAAGCAACACATTAACAATTCAATTCAGAGAGTGGAAAATGAAGTCATAATGAGGAACACTATTTGATGACAGCTGTTCCCATTTACTATGAAATGGAAGCACATATGGAGGACATGAGAAAATCATACAATGAGAACCGCATGATGGAGGATTGAAAATGTGCAGCACTTCAAATGGCCTTGAAGCAGATGATAATTGTTTTTCCAGAAGTACCTATATGAGTTTCAGTCCCCCTGCTGTCATGCCCAATTGGACATTGTATCTTTCACTCTGATTTCAGAACTCTTACTTTCCATACATTAATTTGTGTGTTTTTTCTTCCCCCCCCCCCTCCCCCCTTCCCCTTAACTTATGAAAACAGCTGTCTCACACCTTTGATGGAGCACGTCAGTGTGGACTCCCACAATCTAAAGAGCCACAAATACCAAGTCCTGTAGGCAGTAAAAGAAGTTGATATTCAAACAACAACAGTTAACAGACACTTTGTATACTTCGTCCCCAGTATTGTAGTCAGCAATATCACAAGAAGAATGAAACACATGTCGATTAAAGATACGATGTAGGAGAAAGAAGCAGGTTCCAGTTGTGGAGGGTTCTTCACTCATTAGCCATAAATTAATGGATTGAGTTAATGATTTATGATCACCCAACAACCATGTACACAAACAAGATCTACACTAATCAATGACCGAGCGAGGTGGCGCAGTGGTAGCACACTGGACTCGCATTCGGGAGGACGACGGTTCAATCCCGCGTCTGGCCATCCTGATTTAGGTTTTCCGTGATTCCCCTAAATCGGTCCAGGCAAATGCTGGGATGGTTCCTTTGAAAGGGCACGGCCGACTTCCTTCCCCATCCTTCCCTTATCCGATGAGACTGATGACCTCGCTGTTTGGTCTCTTCCCCCAAACAACCCAACCCCCCCCCCCCCCCCAACTAATCAATGTTCACGTACCCAAAATTCTGACACGTTAAGTAAGAAATGTGCATAAAGTGGACGTGCATGGATATATGCATCTGATGAAGAAAAAACTGTAGCCAATGGCTAGTGTAATAAAAGCAGACAAGAGACACAGATAAAGATGCACTGATATTAATGACTCAAGGCTTATTATGTTAAAAAAAGTCACTTTACAATCAGACAGTATTGTGAAACTAATAAGTGATGATGTCATTCGTTGTTATGTAAGTGACTTCTGTGCCTACAAAGTTAAACTAATGCTGTTCCACTAACTGACCTTCAAGTTAACTCTTATGCTGGGGTACTGGAGATTCAGTTGTATATCCAGGAACCCAGTACCAGTTGCAATTTGCCTAATGAATGCCTTCCAGGAACTACAAAAATATTATTCATAATTATTGACGGACTTTAACACAACAAGACATTTTTAACATAAGATTATATGTCTTAGTGAGTAGATATTGGCAAGTAGTACAGTGGGAAACAGTGTGCTTGTCAAGGCAGTGTAACTGAGCATGTGTGCAAATAAACTAAACTTTATTTGTTGAGTATTTCAGGATGAGTGCACTTACAGACTTCTGATGAACTTCAGGCATGTAAGGAAGAAAAAGTTAGCAAATGTTTGCAATTATGCTTTAAGTGAAACATTTAGCTCATTAACTTATTTGTAAACGAGTCAGAAGTTTAACTCTTGTGTACAAAAGGGCGTCAGAGTCTGCAAACAATTGGCAATTTGTTGATATGTTTACAAGATCTGGATGGTAAGGTACTAAACTTTCACATATGAACAACATGAACATGGAAATATCACTATAATCGGAGTACATATGATTATCATGAGAGTGTTGATATTGTGAATACAAAGACATTATTTCAGTAATATGTTAACAACAAAAAGGTTTGTTGTAACAGAATAAGGGTGACATATATACTTTCTTGCTAACAGCACATGCACTCTGAACATATTTATGACATGGAAGTCAGTTACTGACAACTCCAAACTGGGGTAATTTCTACAAAAATATCTATAATTTTTTTACAAAAATATCTAAACTTAGCTTGCATTTATTGTGAATCTCTTGCCCAACGTAAAGTCCCAAGCAACTGGAAAAGTTCAGGTGACGCCTGTATATAAGAAGGGTAGAAGGATGGATCCTCAAAATTACAGACCAATATCTTTAACATCGGTTTGTTGCAGGATTCTTGAACATATTCTCAGTTCAAATATAATGAATTTCCTTGAGACAGAGAAGTTGCTGTCCATGCATCAGGATGGCTTTAGAAAGCATCACTTCTGCAAAACACAGCTCGCCCTTTTTTCACATGATATCTTGCGAACCATGGATGAAGGGTATCAGACAGGTGCCATATTCCTTAACTTTGACTCGGTGCCTCACTGCAGACTCCTAACTAAGGTACAAGCATATGGGATTGGTTCCCAAGTATGTGAGTGGCTTGAGGACTTCTTAAGTAATAGAACCCAGTACGTTGTCCTTGATGGTGAGTGCTCATCAGAGGTGAGGGTATCATCTAGATGCCCCAGGGAAGTCTGGTAGGTCCGCTGTTGTTTTCTATCTACATAAATGATCTTTTGGATAGGGTGGATAGCTATGTGCGGCTGTTTGCTGATGATGCCGTGGTATACGGGAAGGTGTTGTTGTTGAGTGACTGTAGGAATTTACAAAATTACTTGGACAGGATTTGGGATTGGTGTAAAGAATGGCAGCTAACTCAAAATATAGATAAACGTAAATTAATGAAGATGAATAGGAAACAGAATCCTGTAATGTTTGAATACTCCATTAGTAGTGTAGTGCTTGACACAGTCACGTTGATTAAATATTTGGGCATAAAATTGCAGAGCGATATGAAGTGGGACAAGCATGTAATGGCAGTTGTGGGGAATGCAGATAGTCATCTTCAGTTCATTGGTAGAATTTTGGGAAGATGTGGTTCATCTGTAAAGGAGACTGCTTATGAAACACTAATACGACCTATTCTTGAGTACTGCTCGAGTGTTTGGGATCCCTATCAGGTCAGATTGAGGGAGAACATAGAAGCAATTCAGAGGCAGGCTGCTAGATTTGTTACTAATAGGTTTGATCATCATGCAAGTGTTACGGAAATGCTTCAGGAACTCGGGTGGGAGTCTCTAGAGGAAAGGAGGTATCCTTTTCGTGAATCACTACTGAGGAAATTTAGAGAACCAGCATTTGAGGCTGACTGCAGTACAGTTTTACTGCCACCAACTTATATTTCACGGAAAGGCCACAAAGATAAGAGATTAGGGCTTATGCTGAGGCATATAGGCAGTCATTTTTCCCTCGTTCTGTTTGGGAGTGGAACAGGGAGAGAAGATGCTAGTTGTGGTACGAGGTACCCTCCGCCACACACCGTATGATGTATTGTGGAGTATGTATGTAAATGTAGATGTAGACATCACAGAATAATGGTGTATTTGTATTATTGTATATTTATATCTATTAGGTAAGACTAAAGCAAAGCTTCTTCAGTGCAAGCTTTTTTCCACTGCCAGGTAATGAACTACTTGCAAAACAAGACTTTACAAGACTTTTACAAAAACTTTCTTCCCACATTGGCATCAAAATAAGGTTTACTGCAAACAACAAGCTTCTAAAGAATCCTATTGACCAACTGGCAACATGACAAGAAATGAACTCTCACACAAAAGTTATATAAAATTTCTATCTGTGAAGTAACATTTATAACACTTTTATCTGGTGGAATGATGTGCATACTAGATATAAAGGAAACTGACTATTGAGCCTCAAAAAGTCTAGGTCATTAAAAAATCCAGAGTGTTTCACAATTCCTATTACAGAGAGGTTCTAGAGCAAACTTTATCCACCAAGTTTCATGTAATAGGAACTCTGACATGCTCTGTGTACAGCAAGAGAAACCTGTGGCAATTTTACAACAGACTGCATAGTTTACATTAAATGTATGTAACACCAATGAAAATATCCCAAGAGCATATGGTATTTATGACTATATAAATAAATGACCAAAATAGTGACTATCATTTCTTGTATCCATTTAATTCTGAAGTCATGGGATCCTGCCTATCTGTTAGCAGTAAAATATTCATAGATAATTGGCAGCTCCTATACAACAAATATCTTTGTGTTTAGTTTAACTTTAAAGTTATTTAATGCAACATGTACATAGTACCAACTCAACCAGGTCCCACTGGGTGTGTTTTAAAACATCTGGAAGGGAATTCCACATCTGAAGTGCTGGGCTAACACTGGCAACTTGCATTGTATTTATTTTAAGCCAGCTCCTTCCACACCAGACAACAGTGATATCCACTACCACTTAACATTGCATTCAGACCAATATGATGTGCTGTGAGTAACTATAATGTCAATGCATGATGGAGCATCCACAACCTTTAGTCTATGACACTTGTGAACTATCCTTCATACATTTGTGCTCTGGTTTTTATAAAGCTGATCCATGTTTTTGGGAAGGTGAGGCACATACACGGCTGGAAAAAGTGTGATGCTCAGCAAGTGGGGCTTCTGGTGTGAGAGAGTTTTGTGCCTTCCCCAAGTAATGCGCTGCAGATAAAGGTACTTTAGACATCTGGCAAAGCTGGATAGACCTCGTGTCATCTCCACCTTAGCAGACTTGGAGAACATTCATCCACAATGACAATCTTTCTCCCAGTAGCGGACACCAAAACACAAATGATAGGATCAGGGCAAACATCCATGAGGTCTGGGATGAGAGACCCATCTTTTGTGAGGAGGTACAGCAGTACTTCATATACTTTCAACAAGGCTCCACCACAAAGTCCTGTCCTCATTTTCATTTCAGTCTTCTCCAAACATCTGACACCTCCAAATTACTTTTTTGTCCATGAGGAATAACGCTCAACTTCACAGAAATTTAATAATGCTCCTCCACAGCATGGTCATCACTCTGCTCTGATACAAGCATAATTAAGGGTTTCTCCAGACACATTGAGGAGATACAAAATAGTATCACAACTACTTCCTCTTCCTCTTGTTCTTGTTCTTCAATACCCGAGCACGTCCTCCCCCAATCAGAGAGAAGATTAAATAAGGGAAATGAAAGACACCCTCTGGCCGCGCAACCTAATACCATCGGGGTCGAAAAAAATCAAGAGTTGGTCAAGAGAGACAGACAGAAAAGAAAACAGAATACGTCTGCACGAGTAAGTGGAAGTAATGTCAGACATTTCTAGAAAGGTGATAGTGAGACACATATGACTGTCCTGTTTATGGCAGGTGGTATAGGACCATATTTAAAACCAAAGATCATGTCAAATTTAATACTGTGAGATACCGAACAAAAGCGCTGGCAGGTCGATAGACACACAAACAAACACAAACATACACACAAAATTCAAGCTTTCACAACAAACTGTTGCCTCATCAGGAAAGAGGGAAGGAGTGGGGAAGACGAAAGGAAGTGGGTTTTAAGGGAGAGGGTAAGGAGTCATTCCAATCCCGGGAGCGGAAAGACTTACCTTAGGGGGAAAAAAGGACAGGTATACACTCGCACACACGCACATATCCATCCACACATACAGACACAAGCAGACATATTTAAAGACCAGCAGAGAGTACGAGTGTAGGACAGTAAATCTTTGACGAGGGCTGTTTGGTTGAATCTGGGAGTGGGGCTGAAGGTGAGGCCTTTGGATAGGACAGAGGTTTCGGATTGGGAGAGAGGTTTGGAGGAAAGGTTAACTACTGAATTAGGGTGTTGTGGTTCCAGATTTTGTTGATCGGAATTTTGAGGTTTTGGAGGGAGTGGAGCTGGAAGTGGGAGATTGAGTAGATGGGAGAGACTGGGTTTGTGTGCAATGAGAGGAGGTTGAGGTTTGCTGGAAAGGTTGTGAAGGGTGAGTGAATTGCCTTTCCGGAGGTGGGAAACCAGGAGATTGGATAGTTTTTTGAGGTGGAGGGTGGCATGCTGTTCTAATTTACGGTTGGCCTGTAGGAGGATGCTCTGAACAGCCGGTGTGGATGTGGGAGAGGAAAGATTAAGGACTTTTATTAAGGATAGGAGTTGACGGGTGTGTTCATTGGCTGAGTTGATGTGTAGGTGAAGGATTAGGTGGGTGAGGGCAATGGATTGTTCAGTTTGGAACTGGTCTAGGGACTGATGGAAGGAAGGGTTGCAGCCAGAGATGGGAACCTTGAGTGTGAGGCCTTTGGGGGTAATGCCAAATGTCAGACAAGCCTGAGAAAATAAAATATGCGAGCGTAATCTGGCTAGGGCGAAGGCATGTTTGCGGAGGGAATGTAAATAAAACTTAATGGGGTCATTGTGGGGGTGTTGTGAGGGTGACATGGTATTAGAAGGTGGAAAGTGTAACACGAGGTGAAATGAAAATGAAAATAAAAATATATGGGGAGAGATAAAGGTGAACCGGAAAGAAACTGGAGATCTGGAATGAGAAAAGGCAAAAAGGTGTTGGTTACAGCTGGGCTATGTTGGACTTGGGTTGGTAGACAACGATGTGCATAAAGGTTAGGTGGTTGTGTTGCCGCCAAAACACGTTAAAGGACGGAGAAATTCGGGAAAATTTCGAAAAAACTGCGTGTAGTATATTAAAAGGAGTGGTATTGTGGTGGCGGATTATGAAAATGAGGCTAACAATTGTCTGACGAAGAAATAATGGCGTTAAAACCCGTGGGAAGCGGCTAAAAATGATCAGTGATGTGGGAAAAACGGAAATGGAAATAAAGCGAAAGTTATTAGAACTGGCCGAAATGGTTGTTTAAAAGGTGAAAGGAGCTGTTTGTGAACTAGAAACGGTGGATATTATAGCGGCGGTAGTGCTGAAAGCGGCAAAACAATATATATTTTTTGGTTATGGTTTGGAAGTGGGTTACGTATTATTGAGTATATATATAGGCGGGATAAAATAGTATAGCAGATTACGGTAAAAAGGAGAAGGTGAATACAAAGTGAAACTACTGGCAAAAACAGAAAGAGGAAAATAAGACGACAGAAAAGATTTCGAAATGCAACAGTGACAATAACAAACGTAATTGTTGGATTCAAATTAATGATATCAATATAACGGAAGGAAACATTCCACGTGGGAAAAATTATATATAAAAACAAAGATGAGGTGACTTACCGAACAAAAGCGCTGGCAGGTCGATAGACACACAAACAAACACAAACATACACACAAAATTCAAGCTTTCGCAACAAACTGTTGCCTCATCAGGAAAGAGGGAAGGAGAGGGGAAGACGAAAGGAAGTGGGTTTTAAGGGAGAGGGTAAGGAGTCATTCCAATCCCGGGAGCGGAAAGACTTACCTTAGGTGGAAAAAAGGACAGGTATACACTCGCACACACGCACATATCCATCCACACATACAGACACAAGCAGACATATTTAAAGACCCACGTGGAATGTTTCCTTCCATTATATTAATACTGTGAGATTTACATGTTTAAGCTGAGCCAACAAGTTGACACAATACCATGTTCTCTAACATCACAAGTACATTCTTTGGACATAACACAATTAACAATGCGTAAATATACGGAAGTTCAACATTAAATGATTCAAAAATGTAACAGCACTTTATGCACTGATATATGCTGTTAGATATTCCTTCCTAGTAACTGGTACCTTGCTGATATTAAATTTTTTGAACTTTAGGTTTTACAACATAGACACATTAATGAACTATAACATCTAACAAGCCTCTGTAGTCACTACAGGCTACACCTCAGCTAACATTAAATACTAAGTGTTAAAGAAATATTTGGCATCTATTACACTTGAAATAAGCATGGAGATTGTTTGATCTGATCATAATACGCAAAATAGTACATTCCACATTACTAAATTGGAACATTCAATTGTCTAAAATGCTGACTTAATTATATGAGGGGCGTTCAGTAAGTAATGAAACAATTTTTCTGAAAGCAGGTTGGTTTTATTCAGGATTCCATTGCACAATATTATTTCCTATGATCTTTGATACAAAACCCGAGTTTTCAACATAATTTATGTTCAGTTTGATGGCCTTACACCATCTTACTGGGAGAGCTTGTATGCCCAGTGACACCATTCTACTGATTGACGTCAGCGCTATCTTGTTGCATCAACAACCGCCCCCATCATCCACACACAGCTTTCTGCAGAGTGCATCCTTCAATGGACAGTTCTTCCTTGACCACCCAACAGCCTGGACATCAGACCTTCTGGCTTTAATTTCTTTGTCCCAATGAAGTATGTGTGCTCCTCTCAGGTGTGCAGACTTGTGCGAGGTCTTGCGATGTCATGGAGAAGGAAGATTTCATTTCCATTTTTGTGGTGATGTACATACTGAAATCGTTTCTTCAACTTCCTGATGGTAGTGCAAAACACTACACCACAACAGAGGTAATCACATAGAATAACAACTTCAAAATACCAGAAGACTGCCACCATGACTTTACTGACTGAGGATGCAGCTTTGAACTTTTTCTTCAGAGGAGGTGATGTGGTGCCACTCTGTGGATTGCTGTTTCTCAGTTTCACCATCTGACAATGTTCAACAAAAATTATCACTATAACCCTTGTAACACGCAGACAGTTTGGTACAGATGGCCATTCATTGGTCTTTACAGTCTCCAATAAGGCAGAACAAGGAGGGGCACACCTTTGAGTGTATCTGCAGTAACAACAGAAATGTCCAGCTGAGCAGCAGGGTGTTCCATATGTTGTGATTGCTGGATTACAGTCAGAGTGTTCACATGTTCCAACATTGCAGAGCCACAACTGTGTGCGAATAGCATGCTTCTTTTTTCCACTACCACATCTCTGTAGGTATTCTGCAAATGCCTATGAATATCTGTGATGGTCTGGCTTTGCACTGAACATGCAACAGGTCCCTGCTTGGAACACACCTCAGACGCCATTTTTAAGGCATAAATAGTGCTGCCACTTATTGGAACTTTGTGGAATATTCCTTCTTCAGCCCTTATAATTTCATCATATCTGAAGATGTTTCACGCACAAATTTTCAAACTGACATTGGCCTATAATAGAAATATGTTGCATTACTTATTGAATGTCACTCCTACATTGTGTTACAAATGCAGACTGCCATTATGTAGTAAAGCATCATACAGAAATATCAAAGTTGAGAGATACTAGAATTTTAGGAAAACATACTACTATTGTGGTAACAGTATAAATGTGCACAGATAACTGTTTAACCAAGGCAAAATATGGAAATTGCCTGTACACACTGGTTACCTAACACGAAGTATATATAACTTTCCATAATTTCCTCTGTGTGTTTCTAAATTAGTTATTCATAGAAAACACTTTAGCATAAAATTTAAAAAGTAATGACAATCACATATTTACAATGTCATTAACATTCCCATCTGTTATACCTTCTTGACCAGCAGTTATTGTAGCTACATTTACCAGGTTTGATTATATGCAGGTCCACAGCCTCCAAATACGATAATCATTTTGTAAAAGAAAACATTGTCCATGAACTGCTTTTTCAAGTTTTAATGCAAGTAACAGTGTAACAGACTACTAACATTCAGATTATTGGGACAATGGCACAATACATTTCATCAAACACATGTATCTAGTACTTATCTGTGAAGTACAGTTAAAAGAGTAACCTATAACTGAAATTTCTAATAATACTTCATAATCATTTAGGATGTATATTATTGTTACATCTGCATAAGAGAATTGCAGGCACAAGTGATTAGCCACATTGTTGTAAAAATATGCTCAAATTATAATGCATAGTAAATATCTTCCTCGTAAGTTATATTTAGTAGATTTAAAGACTCAAACTACACTGTATAAAACAACTTCATACTCCTGACTGCTTTGGAAATGAACAAGTATGTTTTGACATTAAGCATTTAGGAGAGGTTTAAAACTAGTTTTGAAGTTTTTTGGAAATCACAAAATGCTCTCATTATGAAACACTGGATATATACAGTGTGTATAATTTGTGCAACTTGAGCTACACTACTTCAAGACATATACACACAGTTTCTGACTGTAATACTCATCCTACAGGGTTAAACTTTTTGTTGTACTCATCGATCTTTCAAAGTGCCGCCGCGCAGTTACGCGTGTCCTCTACATGTGGCGGTGTCTGCCAGCCATGCAGCAGCAGTGCCACCTAAGTGGCCAGCCAGCCAGCAGCTGCTAGACTTGGACTCAGTTATGATTTGACTGTTAAAGTGTACACACGTCTTACTCCGTTTATTTGATCTGTGACTTTCATGTATTGCATCTTCCTTGAAATATATTTGTCCAACTTCAAGTTATTACGATTGGCGACGACATAGTGACTTTTCTTTTCCATCGTTGACCCACATGTTTCCATTGTTACTTTGGAGCAACTATTGCAAGGTCTCATAGAACAGCAAACACTTCTCACAAATGCGATTCGTGGTTTCATCATGGCATCAAATGCTCTTATCATTGTCTCTACCTACTATTCCTCCTTACGACAAGACGGCAGAAGACTGGTCTGATTACGAAAAAAGTCTTCGACAGCACTTCTTGTCATTTCATGTCGCGGACGAATAAACATTTAAGTCTCTGTTCCTTTCATGGATTTCACCTCAAATGTATTGGTTGTTGTCGCAATTGGCTCCTTTGAAAGATCCTGCATCTTTGTCCTTTGCTGAAATGTGCTCACTTCTGTCCATCTATTTTCAAAAGCAAATGCATGTGCTAGCCTCTTATGTCGCCTTTTATCGTTGTCAAAAACAACTGAATCAATCCTATCACGTTTGGGCTGCTGAACTTCACAGCCTCAGTAGAAAGTGTGAACTTGTTACTGAAGTTCACAAAAAATCCAATGCCGATTCCATGGTAAAGGATGCTATTATCGCATCGGCGCCCGACAAAGAAGTTAGGCAATGTGCCCTTCAGTTGGAAAATCCGACTCTAGATGAAGTCCTATCCATCGCTCAGTCTTTTGAAATTTCTTGCACTGCTGGAGCGCAAATAGAGGCATGGGGCGAATACAACCTGTGAAATACAACCTCTGTGTGATGTTGACGAAGCGTGTGGCGTGGCGTGTCCCCGCCAGCCAACGTGGCCGCAGTACGCTCCCAAGCACAGCCTCGGCCTAACCATAGACAAACCTCTAAGAAACTGCAGCACAACCCATGGCAACTTCCTTCATGTCCGTGGTGTATTACGAAACATTCACGAGAAGATTGTCCACAACGTTGGGCCGTATGTCATAAATGCAAAAAAAAAAAAAAAAAAAAAAAAAAGGGTCATGTGTCATCCGTTTTCAAATCCGATCACATGCAGGATGTTCATGAACATGATGGTGATTCTGATTCTGTGTTGTCTGTCAATTGTACTTCTTCCCTTTCAGGGAAGTTATTCCTCACTGTCCAAATACTTGGTCAAGATGTTCGCATGCAGGTGGATACTGGTTCTGCTGCCACTATCATCACTTCTCAGACGTATCTTCAGTTGGGTTCTCCAATCCTGTCACCTGTCACTAGGCAATTACGGACTTACAATAAACAGAAGATTTCTCTCTTGGGACAGTTTAATACTGAGGTATCTTATAAATCCATCGTTCGCACTGTTCCCATGTTTGTGGTCGACCAGAGCAACGCAGAAAATCTTTTTGGTTTCGATGCCTTTCGCATTTTTGGGTTCTCCATAGATGACTCTGTCAATATTGTCTCTGATGCTATTCCTTATGCTCAACTGGATTCCTTGTCGACGACATTTTTGTCCCTTTTTTCTCCTGGGTTAGGCCGTGCAAATGAGAAGCTCATATCAAGCTCAAACTCACTGCTCGGCCTAAGTTTTTTGGGGCTCAGCCAATTCCTGTGGCCCTTTGGGATCAGCTCAAATGCGAGCTGGATCATCTCATTGCTTCAGGGGTCTTGCTTCCTGTCACTTCCAGTGAGTGGTCCTCTCCTGTCATTGTCGTTGCTAAGCCCAATGGTGATATTCATCTCTGTGGCGATTTCAAGGCCACTTTAAATTCTCAATGCCTTATCGACACTTACCCTATGTCTCAACCTGAAGAGCTGTTCACTAAACTTGCTGGAGGCCAGTATTTTTCTAAACTTGACCTGTCAGAAGCTTATCATCAACTTCCTGTCGACACTGCTTCCTGGCAGTTTCTGGTGCTTAACACGCCTTTCGGCCTCTATCAATAGCAACAACTGTCATTTGGGTTTGCCAGCACCCCTGCTCACTTTCAGCAATTCTTGGAACAATTATTGCTCACTGTCCCTGGGTGTATCAATTACCAGGATGACATTGTTGTCACTGACTCCAACACTGACGAAGATCTTCAAATTCTCCACACACTTTTACATGTCTTACAGACTGCCGGTCGTAAGGGTAATCTTCAGAAATCAAAATTTTTTCAGGCATCTATCACGTACTTGGAGTTACAACTCTCTCGGGAAGGTATTGATCCACTTCAGCAAACTGTCGCTGTGATCGATGCCCTTCCTTGCCCTACATCGGTTAAGGACCTGCAGGCCTTCTTGGGGAAAATAGCATTCTATCGCAAGTTTTTGCAATGTGCTGCTTTGGTGGCTCAGCCGTTGCATTGCCTGTTGCATAAAAACTTGCCTTTTCAATGGTCCGTGTCATGCAATGCGGCTTTTCAGAAATTGAAGACTATCCTGAAACAGCATCACTTATCAACCTGGCCAACATCTTGTTCTTGCCATTGACGCCTCTCAATACGGGATTGGTGCAGTCCTTGTGCATCGTTTTTCTGATGGTTCTGAACAACCCATTGCTTATGCCTCCAAAACGCTCACGGATGCCCAACGAAAGTATTCTCAAATTGAAAAAGAAGCATTGGCTATTATTTATGCTCTTCATAAGTTTGGTGTTTTTCTCTATGGCTCCAAATTTCATCTTGTTACGGATCACAAACCACTTATTTCCTTGTTTCTCCATCAACGTCACTTCCTGACAAGGCTGCACACCGTCTCCAGCGTTGGGCTCTTTAGTTGTCTCATTTCAATTATGAGATTCATTTCCCGCCGACGGCTCAACATGCGAATGCTGATGCACTGTCTCGCCTTCCCATGGGTCTTGATCTGGCATTCGATAAGGACAAACTTTTGTGTTTCCACCTGGATGTTGCCGAGCAGTGGGTTGTAGAGTGGTTCCCCATCACCCGGGACCAGCTGGCAGCTGCTACGGGTTCTGACCCTACCCTCTCCCGGGTTTTATGCTGTATTCAGAAGGGTTGGCCAGATCGTCTGTCCCATAAGACTTCTGATCTGTTGCAGAACTACTACGCTTTACATTACCATCTCACGGCTAGGGACGGTGTTATCCCCCTTTCCACCGAAAATACTTCGCCGTGTGTTGTGGTACCTGCGTCTTTGCGTGCTTCAGTCTTGCGCCTCCTTCACCAAGGGCAGTGGGTAGTCTCTCGCACAAAATCTCTGGTGTGCTGTCATGTGTACTAGCCCGGCATTGACTCTGAAATCGCACACATGGTCGCTGCCTGCGGCCCTTGTGCATCACAGGCCGCTGCCCCGAAGTCCTCTTCGTCACTGTGGCCTTCACCTGAGAAGCCTTGGGAGTGTATTCATGCTGACTTTGCGGGACGTTTTTTAGGTACTTATTCGCTTCTCGTTATTGATGCCTACTCTAACTTTCCTTTCATTGTCCATTGCACGTCACCTACCACTACAGCAACCACCAATGCTCTAACTCACATTTTCTCTTTGGAAGGCCTTCCCTCTACTCTTGTTACTGATATGGTCTGCAATTTGCCTCTTCCAATTTTGCGGATTTTTGTGCCTATCACGGCGTTATGCATGTCATGGCCCCTCCGTTCCATCCACAGTCAAACGGTGAGGCTGAATGACTGGTCCGCACATTTAAGGCTCAGATGAGGAAACTCCTGACTTCTTCTGCTGATGAAGCACTTCTCCAATTTCTGGCTTCTTACTGTTTCACCCCCATGGGCGATCACAGCCTGGCTGGGCTCTTACATGGCTGAGAGCCCCGCACAGTACTTGAAGTTATTACACTTTTGTTGTATGATATAAGTACTAAATTATGGCAGGGATTTAACTTCACTCCACATCTGTATGAAATACTGAAAAACAAAAAAAAAAAAAAACACTTATATAGGCTACATGCAACTGGTACTGTGTGTCATGAACCCGATTAGTCATTTAGTAATATAGCTAGAACCGAGTTTGGGTAAAGAAGCACCTTCTGTCCTGAGTCCTTCAGCATCTCTTATTTATGCTATGTTTACAGATGACATCATCATTGTAAGCAAACATCTGTCAAACACAATCTCCTATGACATTTCACCAAAATTCTGTAGCAGGTTTGTTAACTCCCTTCCTGCTACCTAAACACAATAAATTTTATGCAATTTACATGAAGTCATGAAAAGCCAGACAAACACTCAGTGACACTGAATAATCAGCACATAATCAAGTGATACCATCAAATTCTTGGCCATTGACATCCACTGAAAATCACTCAGGGAATGTCTCATTTCTGAGACTGAGGACAGAGTCAGTTCAGCAGCTTTTGCTTCTCATTCTGGTTGCCAAAGGGTCAGACAGGTAGCTTTTCCACTTCTGTGCACTCCATAATGTCACATAGAAATATATCCTGGGTGAATTCTTCCTTAATCAAACTATCATCTGCCTACTGAGCAGTGAAAATAATGATCTATAGAATGAGTTCATGAAACTCCCATTTCAAATAATTTAGCCAGCTGGGAATATTTACTAATGCTTCTCAACACTTAGTTCCTCTAATGTATCTTGTTCCTGGAGACTGGATCCTCTGTGACAGAACTCAGCAATTCACAGATGTGGCACTAAACAAAAGAATTACATACACTGTCTCTGATGCAGAGAGATGCTATGTATGCTGCTGTAAAATTTTTTGACCTTCTTTCCACTGAGTTGAAAATCTTATGGAATAGTGAATATCTCTTAAAAACTAAATGACATTGTACAACATAGTGACTCATGAGAAAGTTATGTGTTTATAAACTAGTTATTCAACATAAGATGTACTTTTATTAACCTTTTGTCAGTTATAAAACCTGTTAGGTATTTCAGGGGTCAATGCAGCTTCACAAGTGCACGAGTCAACCTCAAAGGACCCTACATGTGATCCCAGAGTGGTTCCATGATAGAAACACAACTGGCTAATCTCCCAACTACATGAAAAGTACATACCAGTCAGGGAAGAAATGACTCATCATCACATCAACAGCTCTTTACCAGGGCCAAACATCTATGGGGAGTGGGCCCAAGTATTAAAACTTGTCAACTGAACATTGAAACAATAGTTGAACCAAAGGCTAAATTCTAGGAAAGATGCTGCTCAAGCATGTTATCAACATGTTTGTTCAACAGTGAAGTCATACAAATATTGGAGATCAGCTACATGCAAGAGGAAAGTGGCTGGGAAGTGGTATTGTCATTACAAAGTATCACCATACCTATTGAAGGGAAAAGTACCCATACATCTGCGAATCTAATATCCCTTACAGCATCAATGCGCAAGAGCATGCAGCGATAAAGGTCAGTAGAGGTTGTGGGTGAACAGCAATACATACTGGAGAGGGTGAAATATACTGGCAATTCCCTCACTGCAATGAAGTGTCAAATGGAATAAATAAAGAGCTTCTACTGCACAAGATTAATGCAGCATTAACTGAAGTAGAGACTACCATTGATAATGCCCCTCAAATAATTGTAGAAAATGGAATTTTCATGAAAATAAAAAAAAAGGCACAAGATGTATGCCTTGCTTGGGTTCAAACATTTATTTCAGAGACATTAAACCAAATAGGGCAAAATAGACACATGCAGTAGCCACATGAAATGTTATTCACATATCTGGTTCATTTGTGTAATCAAAAATTACTCTAAAGGTGAAGAACTTTAAACCACAATCTTAAACAAATATTGGTGTTATAAAAAAACAATGGGATTAAAAATAAAAAATTCCAACATATGCCAGAGACAGAGTGCAAAACCAATGGCCAGAATATCCACAAGCCCACACCATTTAAAAAGCTTCACATTCTTCCATTACCATTCCTATATATCTTAGAAATAATAATGTTTATAAGGAAAATTGTAGATGAAAATAGCAAGATTGCTCCAAAAAACCAAACTATCCATTCATACAACACAAGGAATAATCAAGATTTACATATGCAGTTTTCACATACAACACTAAAACAAAAAGCAAGCTTGAACATGAAGAAATGCTGCAGAATGAAGACTGTGCTTCACGAATATTCTGAGGCACGGTTTAATTGGATCGTATCTTCATTCACAATTTCCCACGAGCTGTATGTTTCAGATTTCAGGAAAAAAACTGTATAACAAACTACCTAAAAAAATTAAGGTAATAACTGGCATGCATAAATTCAAAACTGCAGTGAGTGACTACTTGCTACAGAATTGCTACTATAGTCTTGATGAATATTTATCTACAATGTAAATAGGTGAGAAATTTAAATAGTTTATACAATTAAGGCTAAAATAAGAAATGTGTACATGTAAATTTATCTGTGTATATAGATGATGTAACTTACCAAACGAAAGCGTTGGTATGTTGATAGAGACACAAACAAACACAAACGCACACACAAAATTCAAGCTTTCGCAACCCACGGTTGGTTACACACACACAGACATGTGTAAAGGCAAAGAGTCTGTCGAGGCGGAAGTACAGAGGCAAAGATGTTGTTGAATGACTGGTGAGGTATGAGCGGCTGCAACTTGAAATTAGCTGAGGTTGAGGCCTGGTGGGTAATGGGAAGAGAGGATATACTGAAGGGCAAGTTCCCATCTCTAGAGTACTGACAGGTTGGTGTTAGTGGGAAGTATCCAGATAACCCAGACAGTGTAACACTGTGCCAAGATGTGCTGGCCGTGCACCAAGGCATGTTTAGCCAGAGGGTGATCCTCATTACCAACAAACACTGTCTGCCAGTGTCCATTCATGCGAATGGACAGTTTGTTGCTGGTCATTCCCACATAGAAAGCTTCATAATGTAGGCAGGTCAGTTGGTAAATCATGTGGGTGCTTTCACACGTGGCTCTGCCTTTGATCGTGTACACCTTCCGGGTTACAGGACTGGAGTAGGTGGTGGTGGGAGGGTGCAAGGAACAGGTTTTACATCGGGGGCGGTTACAAGGGTAGGAGCCAGAGGGTAGGGAAGGTGGTTTTGGCATTTCATAGGGATGAACTAAGAGGTTACTAAGGTTAGGTGGACGGTGGAAAGACACCCTTGGTGGAGTGGGGAGGATTTCATGAAGGATGGATCTCATTTCAGGGCAGGATTTGAGGAAGTCATATCCCTGCTGGATAGCCACATTCGGAGTCTGATCCAGTCCCGGAAAGTATCCTGTCACAAGTGGGGCTAAAAGGAAAGCTAAGAGGAAGCTTGAACGTGAAGAAATGCTGCAGAATGAAGACTGTGATTCACGAATATTCTGAGGCACCTTTTAATGGGATCATATCTTCATTCGCAATTTCCCACAAGCTGTATTTTTCAGATTTCAGGTACAAATATTTCCTAAAGTTTATATAGCATTGCTCTAATTATTTTCTGTAACTTTCAATAGTCCATACTTGGGGTAGTAGACCTAAGCTTTATTGCTGAATCAACTTAATTATAGAAAACATAACATTCTATTAGGATAAAATTGTAAGAATTAAAACGTAATGTGATTTTGTTTTTATCCTTTTAATATAAACAATAGGTGGAATTAAATAGGTCTAGCACCTCAGCCATCATGTCATGCCTATCTGGTAAAAATTTGGTCTCCTTCAAATGTATAGCATTGGATTAAATAGTACCTCAGTTTGAGGCAGCATTTTGGAAACAAATTTGCATGTTTCTTTGCAAATTTTTTGAATAACCCTAAGCAGGTCCAAAAATATTCAAAATACTTCTAGTTCGCATTACCTGATATCAACAAAAAAATCTGTGAAACATTCATTACAAACAGTGTTTGAATGAAATAGGTGTTGATTTTTGCATAATATGGAGCCAGAAAAGTACCCTGTATCCTTGAAAGGCAGGCACTGTTAAAATTCAGAAGAGTATGTATAAGCAGAGTGTATTTTTGGATCACTTAATATCAGTTTAGTTCACTGAATTGACTGATTCTGCATAGGTTTGTAAATGCATTCTCTTACACTTCATTTCTGTCTGACTATTGGCAGGAACAGAAAAGGAGAGTGTTTCAGGATTTGTCAAGGGAGACAATCAGTGTGCTACATTCATAAATATGAGCTCAATGATTTTCGAAAGAAGAGGGAACTGCAACTTTAAGTAACCCTGAGGAAGATGCAGGGCTCCAGGAGGATAATGATGGTTAAGATACTCTGACTAGTACTCAAAGTATAATTCAAACATTAGTGGGCATGTCTGAAGCTAAACAGAAGGAACAGGTAGAAATATTGAGGTATTACATCGATCTATTTTAAAAACACCTGGTCCGATCAGATGATGGTCTTGTAAAACTCAAGTTAAGAATCATGAGCCATTCCATAGCAAATTGTACCCAGTACCCTTGCTCTAGAATGCAGTAGTTAATAAAGTAATTAAGGGTATGTTGGAGAATCAGGTAATTTAACACTCAGATAGTTAATGTTCTAATCCAATCCACACTGTAACAAAAAGGCATGGCAGTGTGCATTTACTAACTGATGCTCATGGAGAAATGATTCAGTTTACTGTACAATGTGACCAACTGGGAGATGAAGGTATAACAGGAAGAACATAGACTTTGTGGAATGGAAGATGTTACCAGTTTAAAAGAATGGCATTCAGTCTGTGAGTACCATCAGTGGCTTTTATGACAGAACTTAATGAAGTTCTAAGAGAAGAATTATTGACACACTTAACATTATGTATGTTTTGTTGGCAGAAGCACCAACACCGTGTTATGAGAGGAGGCTGAAATGCACGCGTTTAGCTCATGCAGGCTGGTGTGAGGAGAGAAGGACTATACTGACGTGAGGTCTGGAACATGACAAGGAATTAGAATTCAGAAAGCGGACATAGCTAGTTTGATATTTAACTTTAATCCATTAATGATGAACGTCACTCTTGACAGTACATTATTCACAATATTGTCTGTTCAGAATTCATTCTAATTACTGAATATGGCACCTTGCTAGGTCGTAGCAAATGACGTAGCTGAAGGCTATGCTAAACTGTCATCTCTGCAAATGAGAGTGTATTTAGTCAGTGAACCATTGCTAGCAAAGTCGGCTGTACAACTGGGGCGAGTGCTAGGGAGTCTCTCTAGACCTGCCGTGTGGTGGCACTCGGTCTGCAATCACTGATAGTGGCGACAGGCGGATCCGACGTATACTAAGTGGACCGTGGCCAATTTAAAGGCTACCACCTAGCAAGTGTGGTGTCTGGCGGTGACACCACAATGAAGGCAATATTCTAATTACTACTGGCTTGAGAGAGAACTTTTAGACATTCTATACCATGTACTTTGAGCGTTTAGAGGAGCAGGAATCACATTAAAGATGGATAAATAAGAATTTGTGAAATGGCAAAACAGTTTCCTTGGGCATATAATTTCTTTATGCAGAATCAAATCTGATCTAATGCAAATGGAACCAGTGAGAAATTTTCCTGTACCAAAATGCTGTAGACAACTGAAAATCTCTTGGCTCGTACAAATTCTATCACAGCTTTCAGCTTCGATTTTGTTTATTTTCACCATCTGGAAATGGAATAAGGAATATCAAGAAGCATATAAGTTAATTAAAAACCAGCTCTGTGGGGCACCAATACTTCATAATCCTGTTTCAAGCAAAATTTCTACACTGCTACAGATTCCATTTATTTTTCCCTTGGTGCAGACAAGTATGAGAGTAACAGAGTTATTGAAAATTTTACTGTGGCATTCACAACTCGTGTACTCACTCACTCACTCACTCACTGGGAGTGGAAATACGTAGTTATTGGAAGAGATACACTTTCCATGGCGAAGTTTTGCTGTTACTGGGATGTCATATCACTACAGATAATAAAAGACTTTGATTCTTACTAAATTGGTGAATAATGAACAGCATCTTACAGAAAAATTTCTATGAGATATGAGATAGGAGCAGGTGGTGTTTGAAATTCTTAAGAGGAATAAAATAGTATGGTGATCCTCCTAAAAAAAAAAAAAAAAAGAAAAAAAAACCCACACAGTTTGTGCTCAAAGATGATAGAAGTGTATGAGCTTTCAAAATGTGACTGAACATTTTATGTCAATTGCATTCACAATCAGCCAATCCCCAGTCAACAAACTGTGGGAGCCAAATTAACAAATGTAAAACCCAAAATCTTTAGCTCTCACCTCCTACTCTTATTTCGAAACTGGGAAAAAGTAGTAGCATTTATATCCCATCTCTATGATGTCAACTTGTGTCCCTACTGTGTCCAGGTCACTGGCGGTAACTCCATTATTTACCGCATTTAACACGTTTTTACTTTTATGTTCATTCAATCAGAAATTTTTGGATTAACATTTACAAGAAAGATAGATGAATAAAACAAGAGAAAAATAAAAATCGCATGTATAATAGCTATAAAATTTTCAGTTCATGCAGAATATAAAACGTATTTATGTTAGCATCTTAACAATATGTACCTGCAAAGAAATGGTGTTCAATTACTAGTATCTGAACAACTGTGCTATTCACATTTGCAGTATTTGAAAATCCGTATTAAATTGGGAATGGTGGTCCGGCATGTGCTAACTGTGGGTGAAGGGTGTTGGTGACAAGATAGTTGAGGAGGGAGCAGGTAGAGCACGTATTGTCACATTTTGGTTGCTGTTCTTGGCTGGGTAAGGTATTAAGAGCTTCAGCGTACGATGTGTCATCTGTGTGCTGAAGTGTTCAGTGTATCAGTCTGCAACTTTGTAATGTGTATTCATTCCAGATACTGACTTTTGGTACTGACCATTTAATAGTTATTGCTGAATTGCTATTCAGACTGACTTCAAAGTAAGGAATTTGTTCCTCTGAACATTGTGGCACATGGCACAAGTATAAGTGGCACATATTTGATGCTGCCTGTGCATGCTCTGCTTCCTCTGACTGCTATTTCAAATTACATTTATTACATTGTGTATAGTATTAGCCACTGTAGTTGTCAGTACATCCCTGTCCTAATAGCCTGTTACCATATCAACCGGTTTAATATTTGACATTTATTTGTGTTTTACAATTTAATCATTGACTTTCATTTATGATTCTCATATTTCTTTAGGGTGCAATGCAAGGTTGCACAACCAGACACCTACGTTAGTAGTAGAGCCACTAAAGCAACATAATTTAATCAATTGAAACTGAAAGGATGTGGGTTTTTGGGTTTTAAGGGAGAGGGTAAGGAGTCATTCCAATACCGGGAGTGGAAAGACTTACCTTAGGGGGAAAAAAGGATGGGCGTATTACACTCGCGCACACACACACTTGTGCGCGCGCGCGTGTGTGTGTGTGTGTGTGTGTGTGTGTGTGTGTGTGTGTGTGTGTGTGTGTGCGCGCGAGTGTGAAATACACACACACACACACACACACACACACACACACACACACACACACACACAGATATATATATATCTCTCCATCCACACATATACAGACACAAGCAAACATATTCAAAGGCAAATAGTTTGGGCAGAGATGTCAGTCGAGATGGAAGTGCAGAGGCAAAAAATTATGTTGAATGACAGGTGAGGTATGAGTGGCGGCAACTTGAAATTAGTGGAGATTGAGGCCTGGTGAATAATGGGAAGAGAGGATATATTGAAGGGCAAGTTCCCATCTCCGGAGTTCGGATCAGTTGGTGTTGATGGGAAGTATCCAGATAACCCAGACGGCATAACACTGAGCCAAGATGTGCTGGCCGTGCACCAAGGCATGTTTAGCCACAGGGTGATCCTCATTACCAACAAACACTGTCTGCCTGTGTCCATTCATGCGAATGGACAGTTTGTTGCTGGTTGCGTCACAGTGTAGGCAGGTGAGTTGGTAAATCAGATGGGTGCTTTCACACGTGGCTCTGCCTTTGATCGTGTGCACCTTCCGGGCTACAGGACTGGAGGAGATGGTGGTGGGAGGGTGCATGGGACAGGTTTTACACCGGGGGCGGTTACAAGGGTAGGAGCCAGAGGGTAGGGAAGGTGGTTTGGGGATTTCATAGGGATGAACTAAGAGGTTACGAAGGTTAGGTGGATGGCGGAAAGACATTCTTGGTGGAGTGGGGAGGATTTCATGAAGGATGGATCTCATTTCAGGGCAGGATTTGAGGAAGTATTATCCCTGCTGGAGAGTCACATTCAGAGTTTGACCCAGTCCCGGAAAGCATCCTGTCACAAGTGGGGCACTTTTGTGGTTCTTCTGTGGGAGGTTCTGGGTTTGAGGGGGTGAGGAAGTGGCTCTGGTTATTTGCTTCTGTACCACTTCGGGAGGGTAGTTGCGGGATGCGAAAGCTGTTTTCAGGTTGTTGGTGTAATGGTTCAGGGATTCCGGACTGGAGCAGATTCGTTTGCCAGGAAGACCTAGGCTGTAGGGAAGGGACCGTTTGATGTGGAATGGGTGGCACCTGTCATAATGGAGGTGCTGTTGCTTGTTGGCGGGTTTGATGTGGACGGCCATGTGAACTGGCCATTGGACAGGTGGAGGTCAACGTCAAGGAAAGTGGCATGGGATTTGGAGTAGGACCAGGTGAATCTGATGGAACCAAAGGAAAGACTTACCTTAGGGGGAAAAATGGACGGATATACACTTGCACACACACACATATCCATCCACCCTCTCCCTTAAAACCCACTTCCTTTCGTCTTTCCCTCTCCTTCCCTCTTTCCTGATGAGGCAACAGTTTGTTGCGAAAGCTTGAATTTTGTGTGTATGTTTGTGTGTCCATCGATGTGCCAGCACTTTCGTTTGGTAAGTCACATCATCTTTGTTTTTAGGTATATATATATATATATATATATATATATATACTGAAATGACAAATGAAATTTAATTACAAATGGCAGGAAACTTCCTGGCAGATTAGCAGATTAAAACTGTGTGCCAGGCCGAGACTTGAACTCAGGACCTTTGCCTTTCGTGGGCAAGTGCTCTACCAACTGAGCTACCCAAGCACGACTCACGCCCCATCCTCACAGCTTTACTTCTGCCAGTACCTCATCTCCTACCTTCCAAACTTTACAGAAGCTCTCCTGCAGACCTTGCAGGACTAGCACTCCTGAAAGAAAGGTTATTGTGGAGACATAGCTTAGCCACAGCCTGGGGGATGTTTCCAGAATGAGATTTTCACTCTGCAGCGGAGTGTACAAATGGCAGGATTTGAACCCAGGCCTCCTGCTCATTAGGCAGATGCGCTAACCACTACATTTAATAACCTGGAAAAGTGGTTTTGTGTAACCACACTGATTATCTTGCACTCTTCCCTCCCCAATCCAAATTTCCATTCATGCCAGAGCCCACTTGGTATTCCACAAAAACTAACAGCATTGCATAGACTCTCCAGCTGTACTGAAATAGCATCAAACAGAATCTAATTTGTTACTATAAAACCACTGGAGAACACACACACAACTGTAGTTTCATTTGCCTAATTTCACTTTCAACTTTGTTACTACAAACAAACCAGTAGGTTGCACAGTGACCTGACAATAGCCAATGGCTGAATGAGACATGAAACTATAGGCCCCACAGCTGATGACTCTTCATCAGATCCTATCAACACAGCAGGTAAGCCCTCTAGTGTTCCAGTAGTTTAAAGTAATGAAAGAGAAATAAAACAAGTGATCTCAGGAGAATGCTACCACATGATGATGCCAAGGGTGCCAGATCCCCCACGCCATCAGACTCAGAACCCAATTTCATCAATGTTCTTCCATTTCAAATGAAGGAGGTGGAATAAAAAATTGGTCATCAACACTGGATACCACAACGGTAAGAAGAAGTGATGGGTGCCATAATGGACAATATGACTCCCAACATTAAGACAAGCCTCCTGTGAGTATGATCTTTTTCAGAGGCAAAACATTCTTCATACAATTCCACAGATCACAAAAAAACTTGCAGGTATAAGATTTCAACGGTTTTCAGTTCAAACTCTTCTTTTCTCGCCTGGAAGTTTCATGTGCTTCAGAAAACTGGTAGTAATATCCACCCTAGCACTTGGATAGAACAGTTTGAATCCTCACTGGTTCTCTTGTGCCCTACCTGTCACAAGCTCAAGGTTGATGTGCAGGTCCTTAGAAGGGGAATTGGGTATCAGCATCTGGCCTCTTCCTTACATGTGTCACATGGCCTGTCATGTGTTCCTTTCATCCGACTGACTACAACCAATAGAAGCTGATATCAAACGACATCATGCTCAGAAATTTCCATCAATCTGACTTTGTAGAAGTCTTGCCAATTTCCTCAGATACATGGTTCAAAAGAAATCATAGTGTCTGACTATACGTGTAGTCCTGCAAAACTGGTTATCACATATTTGACAAAGTTACTCGTAAGGCTAAGGCACATGATACCAGAAAACCATTGCAAGGACGATATTTAAGCATTTGAAAGCCTGCTACAAGAACCAGAATTTGTTAAACTTGGTTCCTGTCTGATAACATCAACTGGCTACTGAGGACACTCAAATGTCTTGCTTGAGCCGTACAGACCAAATAATTGAATCTCAGTTATGAAATTTATATACCATCCAACTGCCACAGACAAGGGCTCTTGTACCCCCATAAAGGCATAAAAATAATTATTGTTAAGGCTACATCCATGAACTCAGGAAATAATCCTATGAGAGGAAGTCTCTCTCAACAGAGACAAGTCAAATGGTAATTGACACAACAGTGAGAATAGAGGACACAGGTAATGAATAACTAGTTTTGCTCTTTTAGTGATATCACTTTCGGTAGCTGTGAGAAAGATGGCATCTTGCCAGACCAATCGCAACCAATAACGAAAGTTAAGAGGACAATTATGAGGGAAGAGAAAAGTTTGTCACGTGTAGTTCAAAGTAATTCACATTCAATGACCTAAGTTAGCAGCAACTTTTCTCATTATTGCACTTCTTAGCCAACACACAATTTTAAGGGTAGATTATTTAAGTGAACAACAAGCAATATTACATTTCAGCAGAGCAACAATAGAACTGACAGTGAATGGTATTTGTGCATTGCTAAAGAAAGCTGCATCAAACCAGTCTTTGTACTGAAGACAGCAAGGACAAAATTGGAAAAATGTGTTTTGAGACAAGGTATCGCAATGACAGTTGGCTTAAAATTACATCAGTTTAAGTCTGTCACTTTCAGCTGCACTGCTATCAAATCGGCAGCCTACTGCTGCTGCTCATTTATGAGCAGCACACAAACACAGTGGGTCACTTCACAAAGACTGTTAATGTGTAACAAGGACAATTTTCAAAGTAGCCACTGTGAGGTATGATAGAAATGCAAGATGTTCTGTTGACAGCTAATTTGAAGTGACCAATGACTAAATTAAGGGCTACAAAACATGTCATCTGCTACATTTCAAATTCCTAACTTGTCTTAACCACAACCTTGACATCTGCCATGTTTCCAAGAAAATTGTAATCATCAATTGCAATGTAAAATCATGACTGCTTTGTTCACGGCATTTCATGTTATCTCCTTCAACGTTCTCTCCTCCTCGGTCTCTACACCGCTCCATACGAATTTTCCACTGTTCATAGCAATGCTGCAGATCATTTTCGGTAAGTCCATACATTACTTCCGTCGCTTTTTGTTTTACTGCTTCAACAGTCTCAAATCTAGTTACTTTCAAAGCTGACTTGACTTTAGGGTAAAGAAAAAAGTCACAGGAGGCCAAATCAGGTGAGTAGGGTGGATGATCTAAGATGGGAATGTTGTGTTTTGCCAAAAACGTCTTCACTGGCAACGCACTGTGAGCTGGGGCATTGTCTTGGTGAAGGATCCATGACTTTTTTCTCCACAAATCGTTCCGTTTTCTCCGTACTCGCTCACGTAGGGTAGCCTGGACGCTAATGTAGTAATGCTGATTCACTGTTTGTCCCTCTGGTATCCAATCAATGTGCACAATCCCTTTGATGTAAAAAAAAAAAAACAATCATCATTGCCTTGAATTTCGATTTTGACATTCGTGCTTTTTTTTGTCGTGGAGAACCAGGAGTTTTCCAATGCATCGATTGGCGTTTAGTTTCGGGATCGTAAGTAAAAAACCACGATTCATCGCAAGTAATAACATTTTGTAAGAAGGTGGGATCACTTTCAATGTTTTCCAGGATGTTAGAACAAATCATTCTTCGGCGTTCCTCCTGTTCAATTGTGAGACACTTTGGAACCATTTTTGAACACACTTTGTTCATGTTGAAACTTTCATGAAGAATCTGCCTAACACTTTCCTTGTCAACTCCTGTTAACTCAGACACTGCTCTGATTGTTAAAAGGCGATCTTGTCGAACAAGTTAACCGATTTTTTCAATGTTTGCATCAGTTTTTGCTGACAATGGTCTGCCAGTGCGAGTGTCATCACTGGTGTCTTCGCGGCCATCTTTAAATCGTTTAAACCACTCAAACACTTGTGTTCGCGATAAACAATCATCGCCGTACACTTGTTGTAACATTACTAACCTTTCACTTGCAGATTTTCCTAGTTTGAAACAAAATTTGATGTTAACACGCTGTTCTTTCCGTACACTCAACATTTTCCGACGCACAGACAAAACGTCAACTACTTAAAACAGACGCCACGGGCAGACTGAGTGCAGGAGGCAGATGAAACTCGAGCAGTAGGCGGAGCGAGAGTCACGTGACAGGCCACGCGACTTTCAGCCTTATTGCATTCGTTTTATTGTTTCACCAGTACTAGTCCGGTTTTTTTCTAGCCACACCTCGTATAATGCGGTGCGAAGCGATACGTGCGGCCTCCCTGCGGCGCCGGATGCTGAGGAGGGTGGAGCAGGTGGAGCAGTGTCCGATGGCGGCGGCCGTGAACCAATTCCGCCGGCGATGGTCCATCTCGTGGGTGCGAACGATAGGAGGCAAGGAACAGTTGCTATGCTTGATCTGTGGTGTGTGTGGAGCGAAGTTTGGCCATCTGCTGCTTGAATGTTGTTTCAAAACGTTCCGCTTAAAAGTTTGACTCTGGATGGAACGGTGAACTGGTTAGATACTGGATGCCATTGTGTTCACAGAACGTTTCAAATTAATTTGATACGAACTGAGGTCCTTTGTCTGACACTGTTGCTTCAGGTAAACAATGTAGGCAAAAATTCGATGACAACACCTGACTTGTGCTTCGTCTCGTATTTAGTTCATTGTCACAGCAAAAGGAAACTTGCTATATGAGTCAACCACAATCAACCAACGGGTGTTCCGAAGAAGTCCCGGTAAGTCTATGTGGACACGTTGCCATGGCGATTGTGCCTTAGACCTAGCACGGAATTTTTGTGGCGGAACCGACTGATTTTCCGCATATGCGTGACACTGTGACGTCATCTGTTCTACTTGAGCGTCCATACTCTGCCAAGTACAGTGTCGACGCGTTAACTGCTTCGTACGAACAATCCCATAGTGTCCTTGGTGAAGTAACTGCAACACTTCTTTGTGCAAAGCTTTACACATGTAATTCTTGTTCAGAATGACAGTGGCTGGTCACGTGTGTTGATCTCTAATGCATCAGCGCGCTATTCAGTGAGTGAGGCCAAGATGTGTTGAAGTTATTGAGAAAAATGTTCAAATCTGGATGCGCTTCCGTGGACTGAAGCAGTTCAGAATCTGGAGCATCGATGTGACAACAAGATGCAGCAGAAGCGTCAAAGTCTGTATCAGGGCCAATCGAAAGACGTGAAAGCGCTTCCGCATTACCATGTTGAGCTGTCGGACGATACACAATCTCGTACTTGTATTGAGACAACAACACAGCCCATCGTTATAATTTTTGGGCAGTTAGTACAGGAACCGGCTTCGTCGGATGAAACAAGGACTGCAAAGGCTTGTGATCCGTTACTAAGTAGAATTTTCTGCCATATAAATAGTGGTGAAATTTGTTGACACCATACACAATAGCCAAAGCCTCTTTTTCAATTTGTGAATAGTTACACTGAGCTTCGTACAACACTTTCGATGCGAAAGCGATAGGTCTTTCTCCATCAGCCATTCTGTGCGGAAGCACTGCACCGATTCCGTAAAAGGAAGCGTCAACTCGAAATACAACTGGTTTGTCAGGATCAAAGTGAACTAAGCATCGATCAATGAGCAATGCATTTTCAAGTTTTTTGATAAGCTACTTCGCATTCATCTGTCCAAACAAATGGGACATTCTTGCGACGCAAGCAGTGCAATGGAGCTGCGATTTGTGCAGCATTCAATATGAACCGAATATAATAATCCATTTTACCCATGACTGACTGCAGTTCTGTAATATCTGCGAGGAAATGGGAAGTCTCGTATGACTAACAAATGCGATTGCAGAGGGTGAACACCTTGACTGTTTATGACATGACCAAGATATTGCAATTCAATCTACACTTTAACCCTGCTTCAGATAACACACGAAACGAAGCACGTAAATTTGCAATATGTTCTTCAGGCGTACGACCCACTACGACAATATCGTCCAAATAGTTTGAACAGTCTGGCACCTGTGCGGTCAGCTGTTCCGAATACCGTTGGAAAATGGCGGGTGCGGAAGCACTGCCAAAAGGGAAACCGGAAATATTTAAAGTAGTCCATATGAGTATTTACACACACTTCTTGAGATTCGCCATCGAGCGGTATTTGAAGATATGCGTCACGAAATTCAATTTTTGAAACAATCGTCCAGTGCCTAATTTGTCAAAGAGATTTGTCTCGCAGTTCTATAAGCTCAGCAGCGACTTTGTCCCGTAATGCATTGGGAACAACGAGTAAGACGTGCAACAAAATTGTTAGCTTTGCCTAAACCTTCAGAAAAGAGTTCAAGGAATTGTTCTGAATATTAATATAAAATAAGACCAAATATGTTCTCATACTCTCGTGATTGTAGCACTGTAGAGCTCGCTGTTCTTGCCGGCCGAAGTGGCCGTGCGGTTAAAGGCGCTGCAGTCTGGAACCGCAAGACCGCTACGGTCGCAGGTTCGAATCCTGCCTCGGGCATGGATGTTTGTGATGTCCTTAGGTTAGCTAGGTTCAAGTAGTTCTAAGTTCTAGGGGACTAATGACCTCAGCAGTTGAGTCCCATAGTGCTCAGAGCCATTTGAACCATTTTTGAACCAGCTCGCTGTTCGCGTATGCGAGCGATATCTAGCTAGCAAAGTACATGCACCGAGAACAGTTCATATGTGGGGCGATTGAGCAATGTGACAGACACCCGTGTCCAACTGAAATTACACAAGTTTCCCACAAGTAAGTAAATGAACAAAAAGTTTGTTTGACTGTCGTATCACTGAAGAAACTGCACGCTTACTGGGTTTGCTAATGCGTGTTGCAGAGTTGGAATACACTGCATTAATGACATGGCTCTTGTGACTAGTGGTTTGTGAGGGGAGGTGAATTCTTATGGCTGTTCTGTTGCAAACATACGGACTGCACATGTCATTTCCTATCACAAGTATAACACTCAGCTTGCGGGAGGGACAGTTTTGGCGTTTGTGCCGTGAGTAACAGCTAGGGCAAGTCTTAATTCTGTTCGCCTGTGTAGCCGCCTGTTTAGCGAACTCAACCCGACAAATAGCTGCCTGCTCAAATGTATGAGCCGGCGAGGCACTGGAATCGTATTGATATAGTTTTTTTTAATCTTTATTCATCAACTACATGATACCTGTTCAACCTACCACCTAATACATTAGTGGGTGCTAATTTATACTTATGTTACAAATACTACAGCTTATGTTATTATTTTGTTACTACAGGAGTGTTAGTGCTACTTCTATTTCCACTATAGGCATTATTAATTCTACTGGCATCTAATTCTATATGTTTCTCTTATTCCTATGTTACTTAGTTACATCACTGCTGGTATTTTCCTTTATGTGCTACTTTACCTGCTGAACTAATCTACACTACCTGCAGCGTTAGAGGTGAGCCAGTGTGTCATATACATACGTTATCGGCCTTGCCCACCGAGCTAATCCCAGTGGGCATGCCCCTGGCACCGGGCTGGCCCAAAATACACTACTGGCCATTAAAATTGCTACACCAAGAAGAAATGCAGATGATAAACGTGTATTCATTGGACAAATATATTATACTAGAATTACAATTATACTAGAATTACATTTTGCCGGCCATGGTGGCCGAGCGGTTCTAGGCGCTTCAGTCAGGAACCGCGCGACTGCTACGGTCGCAGGTTCGAATCCTGCCTCGGGCATGGATGTGTGTGATTTCCTTAGGTTAGTTAGGTTTAAGTAGTTCTAAGTTCTAGGGAACTGAGCACTATGGGACTTAACATCTGTGGTCATCAGAGCCATTTTTTCTAGAGAATCTGTTGGCCAGGGCAGCAGTCGAACATTTTCTGTATCCAGAAATGCCCGTACAGGACCTGCAACATGCGGTGATACATTATCCTGCTGAAATGTAGGGTATGGCAGGGATCGAATGAAGGGTAGAGCCACAGGTCGTAACACATCTGAAATGTAACGTCCACTGTTCAAAGTGCCGCCAATGCGAACAAGAGGTGACCGAGACGTGTAACCAATGGCACCCCATACCATCACGCCGGGCGATGACGAATACACGCTTCCAGTGTGCGTTCACCGCGACGTCGCCAAACTCGAATGTGACCATCATGATGCTATAAACAGAACCTGGACTCATCCGAAAATATGACGTTTTGCCATTCGTGCACCAAGGTTCGCCGTTGAGTACACCGTCGCAGGCGCTCCTGTCTGTAATGCAGCGTCAAGAGTAACCGCAGCCATGGTCTCCGAACTGATAGTCCATGCTGCTCCAAACGTCGTCGAAATGTTCGTGCAGATGGCTGTTCTCTTGCAAACGTCCCCATCTGTTGACTCAGGGATCGAGACGATCGAGACCGTTATCAAAGTCGGGAACGTGATGGTACGCATTTCTACTCCTTAGACGAGGCATCACAACAACGTTTCATCAGGCAACGCCGGTCACTGCTGTTTGTGTATGAGAAATCGGTTGGAAACTTTCCTCATGTCAGCACGTTGTAGGTGTCGCCACCGGCGCCAACCTTGCGTGAAATGCTCTGAGAAGCTAATCATTTGCATATCACAGCATCTTCTTCCTGTCGGTTAAATTTTGCGTCTTTAGCACGTCATCTTCGTGATGTAGCAATTGTAATGGCCAGTAGTGTAATAATGCCACCCCCCCCCCCCCCCCCCGGAGTTGTCCTGTATGTCCCTACAGAAAGCAGGAGCATATTTCGTTGTACTCTCACAGCCATGGCGGGCATGATCCTCGTGAGCCTGTGTACCCAGACGCTTGACCTGCAACCTACGATTGATGTTGTAATACTGTTATGGTATAGTTTTATTAAGTCTGGTGGCAAGAGGAAACGTTTATGTCCTATCCCAATCAAGGTGTTAAAACTATGCAGCCATCTTTGCGTTACAGTGTCTATATTTGATGTATAGTTCCACCTCTCATCGACGACTACCCTTAGATATCGGGCTTCGCGGCGCCGAAGAACTGGCGAGACGTCTTTTCTTATTGTTGGGTTCCTTACGAGTTACCCCTTAAGTAGTATATACATGGACATGCTAGGTGATATTGTCATTTTTGTCGTTCGGCACCACGTAGTCAAGATGGATATAGCCCTTTCGATTTTTGGCTCTAAGTCTCCACAGCTACGACCTCCAGCCAGCAGGAGGAGGTCGTCTGCATAGGCTATGAACTCTAGCACATCATTACTGTTCTGTAAGTTATCCAAAACGAGTTCCATATTTATGCCGCAAAAGAGTGGCCCCAGCACAGATCCCTGTGGACACCTCTTTGTTACCTTTTTGCTGATTTTCCCGCTTGGGGACTATAGCCAGACCTTCCTTTCCTCACAATAGCTCCTAAGACAGCCATATAGCGGCCCTTGACACTCCTTCTTCCGCAAGCAGAAGAAGAGCAAAGGCCACCACAGTTTGTCAAAGGCGCCACTAATATCCACCATGACATCGACAGTGTACTTGTGCGGGGTTGAGTCACAGACGGCGTCAGACGACGATCTCCCCGACCGAAAACCGAACTGCCTGTCACCCATCCCACACAACACGCGGTGTGCTGCCAGTCTGTCTGCCAGCAACCTCTCAAAAAGTTTCCCCAGCAGGTTCAGTAAACAGACAGGCCTGTATGACTTTGCTTCTTTTGGGTCTTTATTTGGACCTTTGTTGATTATTACTACTTTTGCCTTTTTCCACATCGAGGGGAATTTTCTGAGCGGTAGGCGCTCATTGTATAACTTATTGAGAGGCACCACCAGCTGGGGGGCCAGGAATTGCACCACTTCCACTCTGATGCCGTCTAGGCCAGGAGCTTAGCCCTTCATAAGGGCCTTTATTTGGGCACCGACCCCGTAAGAGAAGGGATAAACCATACCATCATTTCCATAGTACTATTGGTCTTCTCTTCTGATTCGTCATTGTACTTCTGAATCATCTTCTTCTCTGTCGTCAGGCAACTGGACCCGGAGGAGCACCTCCAAGTTTCTGTCATCCGGCCCCCATCCCTGATGGTACACAACACGATTGGTGGTCTGATCTTTTCCCATAATAACTTGTATGGGATCCTCTGTGGGTCCGTAGCCAACTGGCTTTGGACATATTTTCCCCAACTTCTCAACCTAACTGCCCTTAGCTCCTGCTGAAACTGATCTTTTGCCTCTTTGCATGTATGGAACCAACGTTCCTTCTCTTCCCAGACGACACTTCGCTGGTAATACCTCCTCGCCCTCCTAACAGACGCGCATCTGTCACAGATCGGCTGACCATGGTGACAGGGAAGCCGCAATGGCTCTCCTCCTGGTTGATACAGCTGCCTTCACCGCCCTGATGACTGTTTTCACCAGCTCCTTGTCGTATTTCTCCAGATTCTCGTCACCTTCCGGCAATGTCGGTATATAACACTCCGTCTCCAAGCGATCCCAATCAGTCCTGTTGTAGTTGAACTGTATTTCCTACCCCATGCCCCAGTGGCACTCCATACCCCCAGTGAGAATGTTAGCAGATTGTGGTCGTTAGTAGTGATTTGATCCCAGACCGTCCAATCTGTTACCTTGGTTACGAGATTAGACGTCACCAAGATAACGTCAATATTTGTGCCATCACCCCCACCACCTGTGAGTCTTCCATTATGAATCTTTCTGCTTACATCTTAGTGAAGTTTTGTATAAATTCCCTTAATTTGCTGGCTCTCAGTGCATCCCTCAACCTTTTGCTCGAGGACTTTCTCTTAGGCTTCCTGTGTACTGGTATAGCCTTAGCCTTTGCTCTAGCATCCTGTAGGTATGGCAGTTTCTTCCTGTAATGTTGCAGCTTTTCTTGCCTCTCCCTGTGCAGGGGATACACATCCCAGATCTGCACCAGTTTTTCCTTGTATTGTCTTCAGCCCCACACCTGGAGCAAGCCGGCTTCCGTTCACAGTGTATGTGAATGTGGTCAAAGTCGCCACAATTGTGTCACTGGGGAAGTACTAAGTACTCCCTCACGTTGATTGGATGATAGCCCGTGTATATTCTGCCCATAGTGGTGAGATTGCGCCACATATTCCTCAAGACCTCGGCAACATGATGTACAACATAAGTTTTAAATCGCAACTTAAACTGGTTTTTTTAATGTTTCTAGATTCATATCCTCAAAGTTTTGTTGACACAGTGCCTCATATGTATCACTGTCTTTTAATGTAACAGGTACATCATAGAGAATTACCAATGGGCACCGCTTTTTGGGCGGTTCACATTTTATTGCTGTATTTAATTATGTATGATTAAGGATTTTATTTCGGTCTTCCTCCGTGGTGACTTCCACTATAACTACACCTTTTGTCGCCTATTCTATGTTTATTTTGTCTTTAGCAGGATTCACAGTTATTGTGAAAATCTCCTGCACCATTTTGATGTCTGGATCGGGTAGGAGTCTCAGGAAGACCGCCGTTTCCGGTCTTTTTGACACTTTGGCAATTGTTTCCTTGGTGGTTTGTGTCTTGGTGGCCGCTTGCGCAACCACTCCAGCCCATGTTTTGGTTACGCAACCGCTCATTTTCCTTCTCTAATTCTTCTAATCGCCCCTCGAGCTTCGCACTAGCACAGGCGGCAAGTTCTTTCTTGATTGCCAGGACTGCTGTGATACTAATTTCACCATTCTTAACACTAGAATCTAATATCTGATTGATTCAAGTGTGCTATTCAACAACAGTTTCTTCGTTCTGTCCCAGGCCCTCCGCTGGGGTAGGAACAGTGAGCGTCAAACACCTCGATAGCACACTCATATCACTCGACTTTTCATCAGCCATGATGAAGTACAGACGAATGAGAAAATGGGACCCTTTCTTGCCCTGGACCGGCTAGAGCAAGCGGGGGGGGGGGGGGGGGGGGGGCGGCAGCGGACCCCAACTGGCCTTGCCCGTAAGCCAAGAGGGCACTCCCAAACTGCTGGGTTCAGCACGCCGTCGCCAACATACTGGTCCCACTCAGTGGCCCCATAATCGATGATTCCACTCGGCGCTACTTGGCAAGTACACCCCACACTCCGGAGAAGCGGATGCACTTCTTGTTCTTTGCTTCCACCTTTCGTCCAGGGACCCACACCTACCCAGGTGGTGGGCCAGTCACCCAGTCGTTCAATGGTCTGGACCCAGCTAACCTGACCCAGGCGATGTCACCACCTCCTGGGTTTGGCAGAATGCGCCCCAGTTACCCACAGGTGTGGCGAAGCGTCCTTGCCGACTCGTGTCGAGTTCCCACGCCGACAAACGAGGTCGCTGGCATGCAGAGCACCTGGTGTTCTGTGCTCAGCGCAGAGAGGGGGAGGAGGAGCAGCAGCCACCCAGCGCAGAGGTTCGCACACATAGTGAGCAACACCCCCTGCAGGCTAGCAGCCCCACTCAAGCCTCCTCCCCAAAGGACAGATCTTCAGTCACTGACACAGCTCCCCCTGTGCCACGCACCCTTCACTTTCGCATCGGGTTGGGTCGCAGCTCTCCCTTTTGATCCAGAGCAACATCTGGACGGGCCTAGGTAATGCCAGTCTTAACCTCTGGCACAATGGGAAGACGGAAAGAGCCACTTGGGAAGGAGAGGCTATGTATGACGCATCGTCTCCTCATGTGAGGCCTATCGTTGAACAGGACCAGAAGCGATACGCCCTGGTGCGAGAATCCGTGCCTTACGGCGCGCCGGCGGCTGAGGAACTGCGAGTTTGCACCCGCGCTCAACTTTATCTCACGCCAGACTGATCTAATATTTGCACTACCTGCTGCAATGATGTATCGGACCGCTTCAAAATTTGTTCCCTGAGTTTGACGTCAGGTACATGATCGCATCGCGCAACATAATATGTGAATATAAAGCACCTCAAGCACATTTGAATTTGCATTTCCTTGTCATACCTTGCAAATCTGTTACCCACTCGCGATAAGTTTGTTCTGACCGTTTTTTGCAATTACAGAACTGATACCTGACAAGGAAAGCGGTTTCTGCAGAAGAGAGATTTTTTAACATCGAGTATAGTTTTAAGTGTCAGGAAGTCTTTTCTGAAAGTATTTGAATGAGGTGTAGCCCTGTATGGAAGTGAAACGTGGACGATAAATAGTTTAGAAGAAAAGACAATAGAAGCTTTCGAAATGTGGTGCTACAGAAGAAGTCTGAAGATTAGAGGGGTAGATCACATAACTAATGAGGTGGTATTGAATAGAATTGGGGAGAAGAGAAACATAAACAAGGTATGGGACGATGACCTGAGGCAAGGTACAAGAGGGGAGCTGTCAGGGGTATCCTGGCAGCAGACTGTCTTTTCCACCCTATAGCTATCCATAATATCTCGCCCCCCCCCCCCCCCCCACACACACACACACAGCAGCAGCAGCAATAGAAAATATTTCTCTATTGATTCCGTGCGTGATAAAATGAAATGTCTTCATAATGCGTTTTGCCTAATGGAACTATGTAGTATTTAAACTATGGGACATAAAGATATTACTGTTAACATATTTGCACATTAAGGGTAGTTTGACGAGCAGGATAGCTAAGCCCATAGTGGAATGGGATACCAGTACGTGCTACAACTAAGTTACTAGTGTCACACTAAGGGCGCTAACGAGCAATAGCCGGCCGCTGTGGCCGAGCGGTTCTAGGCACTTCAGTCTGGAACCGCGCTGCTGCTGCTACTGCTGCGGTCGCAGATCGAATCCTGCGTCGGGCATGGATGTGTGTGATGTCCTTAGGTTAGTTAAGTTTAAGTAGTTCTACGTCTAGGGAACTGACGATTTCAGATCTTAAGTCCCATAGTGCTTATAGCCGTCTGAACCAACAAGCAATAAATAAACAGTTTGGCGAATATGTTGACAAGGTTCGCGCCACTGTGCGCGCATTTCGTAGCGAAGCCACAGAGACTGAGGTAGTAGCCAATATTATAGAAGGAATTAAACAAGATGATAGGGTGCGAGTGATGGTTGTGAGACCACTTTGCACCTTTAGCTTGAGATAGTGCACCAGATTGAGGGATTTTGGTATGTAGAACAGGGTAAGCGAACAACTAGTGAATGTAGTAGGTAACATATATTCAAGACACAAAAGTACTAAGTTTTGTTTGTGTTTCCTGTGTGGTGTGAAGGGGTATTTCAGAAAGATTGCCCTCAGAGAGGGAAACTGAGTAGTAGAAATAGTTGATGCTGTCCCAGGAATGCAGTCAAGTGGATCAGTTCTGTCACTGCCCCAGGTGGATAAAGGCTGGATTTGCGCATCAGCGAATGGTACACTGTGAAATTAATAATGAGCTGGTCTGTGGGCCATTAGACGGCTAGTAGGCAATGGTAGTTCTGTCATTCTCGTAAGTAAGGAGTGGTTTGAAACTCACCAAAATGAGTGTGATTGGGTGAGCTCAAATTGAGATGACACGCTGTATGTACCTGCCAGTTCCAGTGCATTGCAAATAGTAGAAGTAACTTTGATTAAGTTGAGGATTCGTGAGTCTATTTGAAACGTTAAATTAAATGTAGCAGGGGGAGGGTCTCTGCAGTCGGATGTTATCAGGACAACTGGCTTGATTCCGAATTGGGCTGACGAACACTTCACCTTCCAGTTTACTCAGAACAGGACATTCTCCTTTTGTCTTCACTGCGCGGTACCTGTCGCAGCAGTACAGCAAAATGCTCATGTGGACGATGTTGTTCAGTTAGACTGTCTACTGTTGAAACAGAGGGAGTGAATGCAGCAGCTGTGTAGTGAATTTAGCGATGTGTTGACGAATGGGTTGGGGACGACTGACTTAAATGAATAAGGGGCTGGGTTGGTAGATGTGGTATGATTCGTATGGACACCTCATCGCCTGTGGTACGCAAATAGGAAAGAACTTACGGCTTGGCTCAGGATACAATGCAATGAAGTATCTCCCTATTCTGCTACCATTTTTCTTGAGCCTAAAGCATCTGGCAAATATAGATTACAGAGAAAATAATAAGAAGCTCATTCTCCTTTCTGTTCCATTCCCTGACTTACATACTTGTTTTTGGTGACTTGCTGACGCCGAAGGTTTTACCACAGTGGACTGAAACCATGAGGAATTCAAGCATGTTCTGGTATTTGCTATGGACTCGAACTGTTATTCGTTCAACCAGGTGCCATTAGGGCTATCAAAGGATGCTGTAGTGTTGTCTTGGCTTTTCGATGTGATATTTCTGATCTTAGGTTTAAATTTGTTTACCATTATAAGAACGATGTAGAGAATAGCGAGGACTGTCAGGAACATGTGGGACATCTGAGGGAGGTGTTTGAGCCTTAGGAAGGAGGGGATCATGGTTAAATGAGAGAAGGTGCGGATTGGATTCGCTTACATGTTCTTCCTTTGACATATAGTCACAAGGAGAAATGATACAGAGTGTACCAAAACTATTAGTGATTGCCACCCGGTACCATCAAGCTACGTTTGTTGCTACATGAATTTCTTTAGAAACTTCCTGCCTCATTCCGTTAGAAAATTAGTATCTCATTTTGTTCAGTTACCCAACATATTGAATAAGTTACACGAGCAAGTCTACACGTTTCGGTGAGGTGAATCCCAGTAATCTGCTTTCTAGGGCTTGAACGGAGTCTACGGGTAGTGGGCCCTACTGGCTATACTAGATTCCAATTGACAATTTATCAATCAAACATATGCCTCAAGGGGTGTTGTGGCAGCATTTCTGCTTCAGCAATACGCAGAAACAATATGGCGAGTATCATAATTCTATAGGACTGACAGCATTAGAAAAGAAATAGTTCATGTTTAAACTGGAAGTAGTAATGATTTTTGCGTTTTTTGAGAGGATCGCTAAATACCAGATTATTTACTCAGTGCAGGAAATTACACAACTGGCCATTAAAATTGCTGCACCACGAAGATGACGTGTTACAGACGCGAAATTTAACCGACAGGAAGAAGATGCTGTGATACGCAAATGATTAGCTTTTCAGATCATTCACACAAGGTTGGCGCCGGTGGCGACTCCTACAACGTGCTGAAATGAGTAAAGTTTCCAACCGACTTCTCATACACAAACAGCAGTTGACCGGCGTTGCCTGATGAAACGTTGTTGTGATGCCTCGTGTAAGGTGGAGAAATGCGCACCATCACGTTTCCGACTATGATAAAGGTCGGATTGTAGCCTATTCCTATTGCGGTTTATCGTATCGCGACATCGCTGCTCGCGCTGGTCGAGATCGAATGACTGTTAGCAGAATATGGAATCGATTAGTTCAGGAGGGTAATACGGAACGCCGTGCTGGATCCCAACGGCCTCGTATCACTAGAAGTCGAGATGACAGGCATCTTATCCGCATGACTGTAACGGATCGTGCAGTCATGTCTCGATCCGTGAGTCAACAGATGGGGACGTTTGCAAGACAACAACCATCTGCACGAACATTTCGACGACGTTTGCAGCAGCATGGACTATCAGCTCGGAGACCATGGCTGCGATTACCCTTGACGCTGCGTCAGACAGGAGCGCTTGCGATGGTGTACTCAACGACGAACCTGGGTGCACGAATCCCATTCAACTGCTCTTCCACGTCCTTTGCTGTCTCCAAATTTTTCTTTTGTTTCCTTTACTGCTTGCTCAATATAAAGATTGAATAACATCGGGGATAGGCTACAACCCTGTCTCACTCCCTTCGTAACCACTGTTTCCCTTTCATGCCCCACAACTCTTGTAACTGCCATCTGGTTTTTGTACAAATCGTAAATAGCCTTTCGCTCCCTGTATTTTACCCCTGCCACCTTCAAAATTTGAAATAAAGTAGCCAGTCAACATTATCAAAAGCTTTCTCTAAGTCTACAAATTCTAGAAAAGTAGGTTTGCTTTTCCTTAATCTATCTTCTAGGAGAAGTTGTAGGATCAGTATTGCCTCGCGTGTTCCAATATTTCTACGGAATCCAAACTGATCTTCTCCGAGGTCGGCTTCTAGCTTTTCCATTCGTCTGTAAAGAATTCACGTTAGTATTTTGCAGCCGTGACTTATTCAACTGATAGTTACGTAATTTTCGCATCTGTCAACATCTGATTTCTTTAGGATTGGAATTATTATATTCTTCTTGAAGTCTGAGGGTATTTCGACTGTCTCATACATCTTGCTCACCAGATTGTAGATTTTTGTCACGACTGGCTCTCCCAAGGCTGTCAGTAGTCCTAATGGAATGTTGTCTACTCCCGGGGCCTTGTTTCGACTCAGGTCTTTGAGTGCTCTGTCAAACTCTTCACACAGTATCATATCTCCCATTTCATCTTCGTCTACATCCTCTTCCATTTCCATAATATTGTCCTCAAGTACATCGCCTTTATATAGACCCTCTATATACTCCTTCCACCTTTCTGCTTTCCCTTCTTTGCTTATAACTGGATATACATCAGAGTTCTTGATATTCATACAAGTGGTTCTCTTTTCTCGAAAGGTCTCTTTAATTTTCGTGTAGGAAGTATCTATCTTACCCCTGGTGAGATAAGCCTCTGAATCCTTACATTTATCCTCTAGCCATCCCTGCTTAGCCATTTTGCACTCCCTGTCGGTATCATTTTTGAGACGTTTGTATTCCTTTTTGCCAGCTTCATTTTCTGCATTTTTATATTTTCTCCTTTCGTCAATTTAGTTCAATATTTCTTCTGTTACCCAAGGATTTCTATTAGCCCTCGTCTTTTTACCTACTTGATCGTCTGCTGCCTTCACTACTTCATCCCTCAGAGCTACCCATTCTTCTTCTACTGTATTTCTTTCCCCCATTGCTGTCAATTGTTCCCTTATGCTCTCCCTGAAACTCTGTACAAACTCTGGTTTAGTCAGTTTATCCAGGTCTCATCTCCTTGAATTCCTATCTTTTTGCAGTTTCTTCAGTTTTAATCTACAGTTCATAACCATTAGATTGTGGTCAGAGTCCACATCTGCTCCTGGAAATGTCTTACAATTTAAAACCTGGTTCCTAAATCTCTGTCTTACCATTATATAATCAATCTGAAACCTGTCAGTATCTCCAGGCTTCTTCCATGTATACAACCTTCTTTTATGATTTGCTATGATTAAGTTGTGCTCTGTGCAAAATTCAACCAGGCAGCTTCCTCTTTCCATTTCTTCCCCCCAATCTATATTCATCTACTACGTTTCCTTCTCTCCCTTTTCCTACTACCGAATTCCAGTCACCCATGACTATTAAATTTTCGTCTCCCTTCACTACCTGTATAATTTCCTTTATCTCATCATACATTTTTTCAATTGCTTCGTCATCTGCAGAGCTAGTTGGCATATAAAGTTAGACACGAAGCCCACGCCTACTACAGTCATACATCTTGGCCACAATAATGCGTTCGCTATGCTGTTTGTAGTAGCTCACCCGCACTCCTATTTTTTATTCATTATTAAACCTACTCCTGCATTGCCCCTATTTGATTTTGTATTTATAACCCTGTATTCGCCTGACCAGAGGTCTTATACCTCCTGCCACCGAACCTCACTAATTCCCACTATATCTAATGTCTTCTATCTACTGTTGGGGGAGGATTCATGAGTTTCAGGGCGAGAGGGAGGGGTGGGGGGGGGGGGGGTAGGGGGAGATAGTACTGTGTTGAATGGCAAAGCTCCTTTCCTGGTACCAGCATACACGTTCTTTGGTATGTATATGCTGGGGGACATGTGGCATACGTGAACACTCTCATCGAGTAGCTAGAAGAATAGATGGAAGGTGGCTGGTCGTTTGACCATGAGACATGAAAAAAGCTACTCTGCGAGGAGCCAAGTGCAAAAGGCCTCATGGTGTTGGTGTAGAGCGATTCCAGATGGACAATGGATGTCATGGACTGCTGTTCTGTGGACGTCAACCTGAGGGGGCGGATACTGTCTGCTCCAGTCGCTCGCAGAATACTGCAGTGTAGCTGAAGAATGGCAGCAGACTGAAAGTAGTCTGAATTTAGTACTTTTAAAGTTAATGTTATCCTTATAATCTTGGTTCAAGTTGAGGCACTGTGCTATGTATGACTCTGTGACGGTGCATGAAGTACTGCCAATTGTAATTCACTGTGATACGGAAATCTGGCAGGTTCACGGTATTATGTGGCAGCAGACGTCTATGCACATGGCATACGGTTCCCGTAAATTATGGGCATGTAGTTTTTGGGCGCAGAGTTCCATTTCGATAGTGTCCCAGATACTTTCCATTGGATTCATACCAGATGAATTTAGCGGCCGAGACGTCAGCATCAGTTCTTTCAAGCTCCGGAAACCACTGCAGCACTATTCTGGCCTTGTGACATGGACAGTCATCCTATTGGAAGATGTCATCTCGTTTGGGGAAGACATACAGCACGAAAAGATCGAGGTGGTCTGTAAAAATGTGCACGTAGACCATAGCTGCCACGGTGCCTTCGATTAATACCATAGGTCCTATGGAAGCCGAGGGTGAATGTGCCCTGTAGTGTAATATTGCCCTCATTGTCCTGCGTCTGTGGTGTAGAGCAAGTTTCGAGTAGCCGTCCGACTGGATGATGGCGTGTCTCGACACGACCATCGACTTGATGTGACAAAAAATGTGATTCAGTTCACCAGACGATATGTTTCCGTTGATCCAAGGTCCAACCTCGATTGTCCCAAGCCCAAGCAGTCATAATTGACAGTGTCGTGGAGTTAACACAGAAACATGCAGAGGTCGTTTGCTGCGAAAGTCCACATTGAGCACTGCAAGCTCAACAGTGTGCTCCTAAACACAGAAGGGGCAAGCTTCCGACCTCCACATTTGTGATGATATGCGGACGTACAACATCTTATCGCCTACACAGTTGTCCACAGGTGCTCACGACAATAGCAGGCGAACAGCTGACTCACTTTGTCATTTCCTAGGCGCTCCTTTTGAAGATCTAGGCTATAGCTATATGGCCTTTGTGAAAGGTCAAAAGTCGCTCACGTCAGTGGATTTCTCAATTTGCCAGAATGCTTCCAAGAGTTGTTCGTAACACTCTCTTTCTGAGTTCCCAACGTATTCGGTTTTCTTAATATTCGTTTTTTTATATGTTTTGTGTACAAAGCTGTGATTGTCTTCTTGTCTTTGCAGTTTGTCTTGAGACAGCAGCAGCTGTCTATGCAGCTAGGTGTTGTGGCCATCTGGTATGGACGTTACACTGAGTTTTTCGGCCTGGCTTCTGAAATTCGTGTTGTGCGACTGCCACGATTTCTCGTAAAATATGCAGGCAGCCGTCCTAAAACAGTGCTTCAGACGTGGGATCTCAACTGTTTCTTGTAGTTGAGCTGTCGGAAAGATACTTGGTAAGTGCAGAGCCAAACGCAGTACGCTTTTCGGCTCTTTTCGTAGTGCCTGTATGTGCATTCCGGTAGCTTGACTTCACACGGCGGTAATATATTCCAGTGCAAGGTATTAAACTGCGACCGTAGAATGGAAGATGGAGTCGGCAACGAGTATAAAATGCTGAGCAGACCGAAGGCGTTGTTCCTGAGTCTCGGATGTGCTGGCGGCATTAGACGAAGGTTTAACGTGACACGAAGATATCGCACCGTGTTACTCCGTGGAACAGGTCTGCCAGCAACGTTGATGAATGGCAGCGCTGCAGGGATAGCGCGGCGAGTAACTACCGAGAATTGCGTCTTCCACGATTGAATTTAAGGCGCCAGTTGCCGGCGAGTTTTGCAGGTTGTCAGGGGCAAGGTGAGGTTATGTACGACAGTGTTGGCATTTATGCTGAGGCTAAAGATCGCTGTATCATCTGCGGACAACGCGAGTTGGACAAAATAGGGCATAGGTGCGTCACCGGTGTAGTCTGGAGACCGACTCCCGAGCACACCAACACTGACACAACGAGCTGTGGACAGTCGTGGTTCAGTTCACACATGGAAAGTCCTGCCATCGAGACAGGAGTGCATAATGCGGACATGTGGTACCGATACCTCACGCTCAAGTGAATTATGCAAGAGGCCATCGTGCCACCCGCTGTTGAACAGTCTAGAAGCTCCAAGGGTGCTCCATACACCCAAAGACCTCCTGCATTAATTGCAGACACTGATGCTCGCTTGAACAACTCTTTCGGCACAGGAAATGCTCCTCGGGTAGTTTTGATGTGGAGTGACATGTTGCCGTAGCATGTCGAGGAGGGTGAGTGTCCTATCGATAATGAGGTCACTGGAGAAGCGGCTCGGATTGGGGAAGGATGCGAAGGGAAATTGGCTGTGCCACTTTCAAAGGAATCATCCCGGCATTTGCCTGAAGGGCAATTACGGAAAACCTAAACCAGGAGGGCCACACGTGGGATTGAACTGCCGTCCTCCCGAATGAGAGTGCAGTTTGTGTTGCCTCTCGAAATAAATCTCCTTGAAAGCTTACCTTAAGGGCAGTGTTACGCTTATAGGTAGTCGCAGATCTTTACCAATATTCCGTATGGCCACTATCTCCGCGCGTTTCTCGTTGAATATTCTGAACAGCTGATGTCTCTCACATCTCATACTCTGTATCTCTCGCCACAAGGTAAGGTGGGAGCCACCCAGCCAACTATGCGATATGCGGTACATCCACTGGATCGTGTGTAGGCGTGAAATTTGTGGTAAAGGCGTCAGCCAGAATATTCGCTTGCTCTTTTCTTTAGTGACGATCTCGGGGCGAAGCGGAGGTATCCCCTGAGTGCTCTGAAGGAAGTACTTGGCTGTCTCTCCAGACAGAATCATCAAAAAGCTTGAGTATAGGCGCGTTATTTGGCCCACTCTCAGTTTGTGTGTTTCTGTCACCATGGTGACGTTCTGCCACCGTCGACTGAGCAGCCGTTTAGTGGCAGCATTCCTTTTAAGTTCCCACTCTCATTATATTCTGCTCCTCTCAGTTATGAATGTAGGTATAAATTGTGATATCGAGAGTAATATGAGGGTCACTCCAAAAGAAATGCACACTACTTTTGTAAAAATACAGTTTTCATTTTGCATGTGTGAAAGTTTTCAAACTTAGTTTAACATGTACCCGTGAGTGGCGCCGTCACAGCATGTCTTCAAGATGGCTGCTACACTGGACGTTCGTCAGAAGCAACGTGGTATCGTAGAATTCCTGTGCTGTGAAAACGAGACGGTGGGAAACATCGCCAAGATGTTGAAAAAGGTGTATGGAGAAGCTGCTGTCTATCGCAGTGCAGTTAGTCGGTGGGCAAGCAGGTTACTCGATGAAAGCGGGCACGGCAATATTGAGGATTGTCCTTGCAGCGGCAGGCCTCGTACTGCACACTGTAGCGTTGCTCTTGGGGGACGAAAAGAAAAAGAATTTTTTACTTTTTTTTTAATGTCGAAAAAGTTAATATTTTTGGTGGGCCACTTGGCAACAGAATTAGGGATTTATTACGCTATTATAATAACGTACGTTGACCATTAAATACCTGAATAAGAGCAGCATATTGATATATATATATATTTGAGATCGTTCGGAAGAAACATTATCATTTCTGTTCATTTTTTATAGTCGCGATGTAGTCATACCCGAATCAACTCTAAGGGACCAGAAGATTTATAGACTTTAAAATAAATGCAACACTACACAAAAAAGTTGGTTCAGAAATAATAGGAAAACGATAATGTTCCTTCTGTCTCATGCTGCGTTCGGCCCATCAGCGTGATCGTAATTTCTGATGACGAAGTAACACAAAATAATTATCATTCAGGTAAATAAGGAGATGGAATCATCAAGGTTAATTTACGAAAATAAGCACACTTATCTTTAACACCCGTTTTTTTTTAATACTGCGTACCTTTTCATATTAAATTACAATAGATGACCATAGTGGTTAAATACTTTACGAACAGACAGCATCAAGAGGACATTTTGACTGTTATGTATAATCAGTTACCAGAAGTTACATGCTTTCTGATTGAAAAAAATAACATTTAGCATTTTCATTCAATATTTTCACATAGAATATAAAATACAGTTGCGGAACGCAGCAAGTCCGCGTCCGCCTCTCATGGAATACAAACAGTAAAAGGTGAGGCGCCAAAAGCCACATTTGTCTTGAAACAACAGAATTCTTTTTTATACCATTAATCGATACATGTACATAGAGATTTACTGGCACCGCGCAAGAACGGCAAAGATAAAGAATAATAGATTCTGTCGCTGCTATGCGATGGTTCATTTCTTTTACTTTACAATTGTTCGATAACTTTAGGCCATCAGGCGTTTACTGTTGAGCGTATATTAATGTTTGTGAGGCGAAAATGACTAATATTACAACACACTCCAGACAATGTGCAGAGAGTTAACGAATTGGTGACTGCTGACAGACGCATCACAGTGAACGAATTGTCACTCTACGTTGGGGTAGGGGAAGGAAGTGTTTGCAGAATACTGAAAGTGTTGACGTTAAAAAAGGTTTGTGCCAGGTGGGTTCCCAGGATGTTGACAGTGGCTCACAACGAAACAAGAAAAACGATATGCAGCGAACTTTTGGAACAGTAAGAGAATGGTGAAGATGAATTCTTGGAAGAATTGTGACAGGTGATGAAACATGGCGCCATCATTTTTCACCAGAGACGAAGGGGCAATCAATGGAATGGCATCACGCAAATTCACCCAAGAAAAAAAATTCAAAACCACACCTTCTGCTGGGAAAATTATGGCTATGGTGTTTCTCGATTCCGAAGGGCTCTTGCTTGTGGGCATCATGCCAAGTGGAACCACCATAAATTCTGAAGCATATGTGACGACACTGAAGATACTTCAAGCTCGACTGAATCGTGTTCGACCACATCGGAAAAAGCAGGATGTTTTGCTGTTGCGCGACAATGCACGGCCACATGTCAGTCAAAAAACGATGTAAGAGATCACAAAACTCGGATGGACAACACTGAAACACCCGCCTTACAGTCCTGACCTGGCTCCATGTGACTATCATCTCTTTGGGAAACTGAAATACTCTCTTCGTGGAACAAGGTTTGAAGATGACGACTCGCTTGTGCATGCTGCCAAACAGTGATTCCAACAGGTTGGTCCAGAATTTTACCGTGCGGGTATACAGGCGTTGGTTCCAAGATGGCGTACGGCAGTTAGGAGGGATGGAAATTATGTGGAGAAATGAAAATATTGTTCCTAAAGGATGTATCTACACACTGCAAAACTTTCAAACATCTACAATGAAAGATGGATTTTTAAAAAAATAGTGTGCATTTCTTTGGAGTGACCCTCGTACCTTGAAATGGGTGGTGTAGGTACTGTTGCTTCCATAGCAGCAGCTGGTTCTCAACTCACGGAATTGAAATAGAGCTGTACCGACTCTTGGTTACCGTGGTTGGTGAGATCTTGAAAAACTTTTCAGTGATTTTCGCACTGTAGTGGTCCCATCTGAGGCCTTTCATTCATATTCCACATCAGGCCAGCATCGACGCACCAGCATCGATGTCAGATATTACTAGGAGATTTTCTAAAGATAACATGTTACACGTTGAGGTATAAATTTCGTGTGGCATTCCTTTAATGATGGCGACATCAATTACATTGGGTTGTCTTCTGTTACTGGGGATTGTGGTGGGATCGTATGCCCAAGTCGTTCTGTGACATGCAACAGACATCCTTCACTGGTATTTGTCAGTAGTGAGTGGCATGCGACGTGCTTGGTGTCTGCCATGAAATTTTAGCAAGACTCCGAAATCATTGGCATCGACAGGTCGAGGCGGTGGTCCACATGCTGCGATGTACGCAAAACGATGTCAATGGCCTCCAGCGTTGGCAGCAGTAGGAGCTTAACTGGGTAGTGATGAATACTGTTTGGGACATGTGCTTCTGTACCACCACCTGCCGTTGACCTATCCATGTGGGAACAGGAACAGTTTGGTACACGAACATGTACTATAGTCTTCAGATGTGTTTCACACACCATAGAAATGTCAATAACTTCGTCTCGGATAAATCAACCAAGTTCAAAAGCTTGAGTGCAGATGCCATTAGCGTTCCACACGGTCATTGTCATTCCATTAACCCTGCCAATACCAACGCATTTTCAATAACGTGCCTCACAAACTACGAAGGTGGACGTACTTATGCTTTGTGACCATCACAAAAAATTAAAAAGTCCGTTATTGTTGCTCATTTTTATTAACAACATGCTTCTTAAAGGGATGGTGATGACATTACCTGTGAAAAATCACATATACTACTATGACTTAAGTTTTATGGTTAAGTTAAACTGAAAAATTTAAAACAATTATGCATTCTGGTAGAAACCTTCTTTAAAAGCAATACACACTTTTTTCAAAATTTTAAAATATAAAGTACACAATTAGATCACAATATTTTTAAAAGGTGGGCCTAAAGCACCCCTTCTCGTTGGTGTAGGTAGGGATAATGCTTTCACAGTGCGGAAGTTTCCTAAGTTGTCTGGAGCAGCTGTTATAGCGCCAATGCTCATCAGTTTCCTCGGTTGCTTCGGTGGTAGTGCTCGTGGGTGGGCGAACTGCAGTAGGGTGGTACCTATGGTCTTCATCTTTATTTCGGCAGCGCTCGGCTTCATCGATGGGGTGTCCAAAGCAAGTTGCCCTTCCTCGCCACAGTGTGTGCATTTCGGCATCGAACGAGGTGGCAAAGAGCAATCACGTCTTACAGGTCTGCCACCACACTTGTCTTTCATCGAACAGTTCTCTGAACGTGACTCATGTCCTAGCAACCGTAGGATTGCGCTAGGCTTCCTTTAGCTCTTAAATTTGCTCCTCGAACGGTGAGATTGACGAGGCAAGTCAGTCATAAAAGCTTTCTGTTTTCTGGATTGACAGTCGCTATAACCAGGCGTAGTGGCAAATCCTCCTATTGCCTTCGTCGATCTGAGCTGTATGAAGATTCCTCAACAGAGAAGCCTAGAACTTGACTCTTTTTTATTTTATTTTTTTCGAACGGTGAGATTGACGAGGCAAGTCAGTCATAAAAGCTTTCTGTAATCTGGATTGACAGTCGCTATAACCAGGCGTAGTGGCAAATCCTCCTATTGCCTTCGTCGATCTGAGCTGTATGAAGATTCCTCAACAGAGAAGCCTAGAACTTGACTCTTTTTTATTTTATTTTTTTAATTTATTTGTTGTTCCGTGGGATCAAATTAAGAAGTCTCCATGAAACTATAACACGATAGTAGAAACAGATAAAATGAAATACAAGAAATATATTCAGGCGACAAGTCGTAAGTTTAAATAAAGAAAATCAACAATGTAACACTGGAATTTGCTTAATTTTTCAGCTCTTCCAGGAGCTCCTCGACAGAATAGAAGGAGTGAGCCATGAGGTAACTCAGCAGTAGCCCAAACAATTTTAAGTCTAAACTGAAAAGATTTTTGAGTTCATGTGGTTGTTGTTGTTGTGGTCTTCAGTCCTGAGACTGGTTTGATGCAGCTCTCCATGCTACTCTATCCTGTGCAAGCTTTTTCATCTCCCAGTACCTACTGCAACCTACATCCTTCTGAATATGCTTAGTGTATTCATCTCTTGGTCTCCCTCTACGATTTTTACCCTCCACGCTGCCCTCCAATACTAAATTTGTGATCCCTTGATGCCTCAGAACATGTCCTACCAACCGATCCCTTCTTCTGGTCAAGTTGTGCCACAAATTTCTCTTCTCCCCAATCCTATTCAATACTTCCTCATTAGTTATGTGATCTACCCATCTAATCTTCAGCATTCTTCTGTAGCACCACATTTCAAAAGCTTCCATTCTCTTCTTGTCCAAACTATTTATCGTCCATGTTTCACTTCCATACATGGCTACACTCCATACGAATACTTTCAGAAATGACTTCCTGACACTTAAATCAATACTGGATGTTAACAAATTTCTCTTCTTCAGAAACGCTTTCCTTGCCATTACCAGCCTACATTTTATATCCTCTCTACTTCGACCATCATCAGTTATTTTGCTCCCCAAATAGCAAAACTCCTTTACTACTTTAAGTGCCTCATTTCCTAATCTAATTTCCTCAGCATCACCCGACTTAATTAGACTACATTCCATTATCCTTGTTTTGCTTTTGTTGATGTTCATCTTATATCCTCCTTTCAAGACACTGTCCATTCCGTTCAACTGCTCTTCCAAGTCCTTTGCTGTCTTTGACAGAATTACAATGTCATCGGCGAACCTCAAAGTTTTTATTTCTTCTCCATGAATTTTAATACCTACTCCGAATTTTTCTTTTGTTTCCTTTACTGCTTGCTCAATATACAGATTGAACAACATCGGGGAGAGGCTACAACCCTGTCTTACTCCCTTCCCAACCACTGCTTCCCTTTCATGTCCCTCGACTCTTATAACTGCCATCTGGTTTCTGTACAAATTGTAAATAGCCTTTCGCTCCCTGTATTTTACCCCTGCCACCTTTAGAATTTGAAAGAGAATATTCCAGTCAACATTGTCAAAAGCTTTCTCTAAGTCTACAAATGCTAGAAACGTAGGTTTGCCTTTCCTTAATCTTTCTTCTAAGATAAGTCGTAAGGTCAGTATTGCCTCACGTGTTCCAGTGTTTCTACGGAATCCAAACTGATCTTCCCCGAGGTTGGCTTCTACTAGTTTTTCCATTCGTCTGTAAAGAATTCGTGTTAGTATTTTGCAGCTGTGACTTATTAAGCTGATAGTTCGGTAATTTTCACATCTGTCAACACCTGCTTTCTTTGGGATTGGAATTATTATATTCTTCTTGAAGTCTGAGGGTATTTCGCCTGTTTCATACATCTTGCTCACCAGATGGTAGAGTTTTGTCAGGACTGGCTCTCCCACAGCCGTCAGTAGTTCCAATGGAATATTGTCTACTCCGGGGGCCTTGTTTCGACTCAGGTCTTTCAGTGCTCTGTCAAACTCTTCACGCAGTATCATATCTCCCATTTCATCTTCATCTACATCCTCTTCCATTTCCATAATATTGTCCTCAAGTGCATCGCCCTTGTATAGACCCTCTATATACTCCTTCCACCTTTCTGCTTTCCCTTCTTTGCTTAGAACTGGGTTTCCATCTGAGCTCTTGATATTCATACAAGTCGTTCTCTTATCTCCAAAGGTCTCTTTAATTTTCCTGTAGCCGATATCTATCTTACCCCTAGTGAGATAGGCCTCTACATCCTTACATTTGTCCTCTAGCCATCCCTGCTTAGCCATTTTGCACTTCCTGTCGATCTCATTTTTGAGACGTTTGTATTCCTTTTTGCCTGTTTCACTTACTGCATTTTTATATTTTCTCCTTTCATCAATTAAATTCAGTATTTCTTCTGTTACCCAAGGATTTCTACTAGCCCTCGTCTTTTTACCTACTTGATCCTCTGCTGCCTTCACTACTTCATCCCTCAAAGCTACCCATTCTTCTTCTACTGTATTTATTTCCCCCATTCCTGTCAATTGCTCCCTTATGCTCTCCCTGAATCTCTGTACAACCTCTGGTTCTTTTAGTTTATCCAAGTCCCATCTCCTTAAATTCCCACCTTTTTGCAGTTTCTTCAGTTTTAATCTACAGGTCATAACCAATAGATTGTGGTCAGAGTCCACATCTGCCCCTGGAAATGTCTTACAATTTAAAACCTGGTTCCTAAATCTCTGTCTTACCATTATATAATCTATCTGATACCTTTTAGTATCTCCAGGGTTCTTCCATGTATACAACCTTCTTTCATGATTCTTAAACCAAGTGTTAGTTATGATTATGTTGTGCTCTGTGCAAAATTCTACAAGGCGGCTTCCTCTTTCATTTCTGTCCCCCAATCCATATTCACCTACTATGTTTCCTTCTCTCCCTTTTCCTACACTCGAATTCCAGTCACCCATGACTGTTAAATTTTCGTCTCCCTTCACTATCTGAATAATTTCTTTTATTTCATCATACATTTCTTCAATTTCTTCGTCATATGCAGAGCTAGTTGGCATATAAACTTGTACTACTGTAGTAGGTGTGGGCTTCGTATCTATCTTGGCCACAATAATGCGTTCACTATGCTGTTTGTAGTAGCTTACCCGCATTCCTATTTTCCTATTCATTATTAAACCTACTCCTGCATTACCCCTATTTGATTTTGTGTTTATGTGGTAGCTTATTGAAAATGGATGCAGCAGAATACTGCACTCCTTTCTGCACAAGAGTCAAGGAAGTGCATTCCACATTCAGATTTGATTTCTGCCTAGTATTAACTGAGTAAAAGCTGCTAACTCTTGGGAATAAGCTAATACTGCTAATAACAAACGACATTAAATAAAATATATACTGTGAGGGCAATGTCAGAATTCCTAGACTATTGAATAGGGGTCGACAAGAGGTTCTCGAACTCACACCACATACAGCTCGAACAGCCCTTTTTTGAGCCAAAAATACCCTTTTTGAATCAGAATAATTACCCCAAAAAATAATATCATACGACATAAACATATGAAAATATACTGTTCTAATGGTAAATAAAGCAGCATTTATTTTCTGAACAAGATCCTGAACATGGGCTTTCCATAACAGCTTACTATCTATCCGAACGCCTAGGAACTTGAACTGCTCCGTCTCGCTTGTAATATGCCCATTCTGTCTGATCAAAATAGCGGTTCCTGTTGAATTGTGAGTTAGAAACTGTAAAACCTGAGTCTTGTGGGCGGTAGGTGTAGGGGGGGGGGGGTGGCGCGCAGACATTTGGAATCTCTGCACTGTAAAGAATGTAAATAAGGGGGGACAGAACAGAGAGAGGTGCTTCTTCAGTGTGGTGAAATATGTCGGAGCACGTCTAGTTGATGGGACATACACATGTAGGACGCTGCTTGAAGGAAGGCTGCTTGCTATAAGGTGGACGTAATCAGCTGAGAGTGCATAGGCTTGGTGTGGCATTTGGACAGGTCTTCAAACAACAAGTCAACGGCTCTTTGGGCATCAAGGTACACAAATGTGGCGGATTTTCGTGTATATAGTTGATGGAAGATAAGGTGGATAAAGTAAAGAAGTTGGTCGTCGATGAAATACTTCGGAAGAGCCACACCGGGTGCTGGGGAGCCGCGCGGGATTAGCCGAGCGGTCTGGAGCGCTGCAGTCATAGACTGTGCGGCTGGTCCCCGCGGAGGTTAGAGTCCTCCCTCGGGTATGGTTGTGTGTGTTTGTCCTTAGGATAATGTAGCTTAAGTAGTGTGTAAGCTTAGGGACTGATGACCCTAGCAGTTAAGTCCCATAAGATTTCACACACATTTGAACATTGTTTGAACATTTGGTGTTGGTGGTGGGTAAGAGGGTTGCAAGGTGCTGATGGATTCACTGTGTAAGGATGGTTTCAAGAATTTCGCTAGAAACTTTGATGAGTCTGATGAGTCATTAGAATGAGACCTGTGGGAATGGTTCATCAGATTTCAGAGGGATGTTTTCCACATCTCTGGGTAATAACTTTTGTAGAGCCTGGTACCCTAAATGAAGGCAAAGTTTACGTTGAAGGCTCTGAGACATTACTTGAAGTGGCGACAAGTAGCACTATCTGGAGCATTGCTTCCCTTTTTACAGAGTGTTTCGTAATGTCTTCGTCTGTTGTTCGCATTTTTGGTCATTTTTACGGCTTTTTGTGTAAAAACTTGACGTTTGGTTGGAGAGGTGAGATATCTTCTCTACTGGTCAAAAATTTTCGTTCAGGCATGAAAAAAGCTATGTAATTTATTTCAAAGAACAAACACATCACACGAACAAAATAGACCAACAAAATAAATATTCTATACAGTATATATCGTCAAGTACAGTATAATATGGTGTTGATTTTAGTCTCAAGAAGTATCCACCCTTTAACCTCATGTCACGGATGCCAGGAGTATCTGGAGCTATTCTGAGGTTTTGTAGTGTTTTTCCAGGTGTTTCATTCCAAGACGTCTAAGTCATTCCATATATCTTCAACATTAAATGACCACAATTTCTGACATCGCTCTGAAGTTCATCCGGTAACGGTTCAATGGGATTTAAGTCAGATGGCTGACTTGGTGAAATCAAATTTTTCAGTTACCTACGTTTCTCTTCTGATATATCTCCACACCATTTGCAGAACAAAGCAACGACCAACAAATTTCTTGCCAGATGGAATTGCATTGTTGATCAGTATCCTGCGATATACTTTCTTCTCTAATGCTCTATTAATTCTCACTATATCAACAGTTTTATCCCCCGCGAAACGTCGTCACACCGTGAGCGATCCTCCACCGTTCTTCACCGTTGGCATCGCACGCTGACTCTTCATACGTTCTCCACGGTGTTCACGATCAAACATTCGACGATAGCTACCAAATGCTTCAGACTTAGATTCATCCGATAACAACACCGTAGACCATAGGTGCACATTCCAGTTTTTATGTTATTGTGCCCATTGTAACCTTTTCACCTTATTTTGTCTACATAATATAGGCTTTTCTGCGCTGTGTGCCCCTTTAAACCTTGTTCATGAAGACAGCACTGTGTTTTTGAGACAGAGGTAGGAGCTGAAACTTCCTGGCAGATTAAAAGTGTGTGCCGGACCGAGACTCGAACTCGGGACCTTTGCCTTTCGCGGGCAAGTTGATAGAGCACTTGCCCGCGAAAGGCATAGGTCCCGATTTCGAGTCTCAGTTCAGCACACAGTTTTAATCTGCCAGGAAGTTTCATATCAGCGCACTCTCCACTGCCGAGTGAAAATCTCATTCTGGAGGTAGGAGCTACTCGAATATTACTTACTTCCTCGCCAGTTTCGAGTGCAGTTAGAGACCTCTGACATTTAATCTGTACACATATGAGCTGATCTTCCCTGTATGGTGTTGCTTGAGGTCTTCCAGACCGCGAAACTCTTGTACTGGCACCTCTTTGTTTCAACCGCTGCAATGTATACACCCCTGTAAATTGGGGGCCAATTTTTGTTGCTGTTGTCCTACTGGAATAGCCTTCCTGATGAATATCTACAGTTATAGCACGTTTTTTTATTCCAAGCTCCTGTTCCCTTCCATTAGGAGGTAATATAGTATGAACCTGACCGGGCTAGATGCACTTACTGAATTATAAGCTAACGCAAACCGATTGGTACACAGCCAGTTGAAGAAATAACGCCCATTCGAATGGAGCCGCCTTCGGTAAAGACACAGCAGTGGTGTTGTGCATACTCAGGAGCATCCCTGTATGTGAACAACTAGTAAAATACTCAACAGAATAATTACACTTGTTTTATTACCAGAACGGGGATATGATAGAATATTCAAAAAGGAAATCTCTGTTTAAAACACAAATCCATAGTTACGATAGGTGATCGAAAACTTGTGACCGGTTGTGCATGATTATACGTTCATACACTTATGAATCGATCGAATTATTAAAATTTGGATCATGCGGGATGGTGAACATATCTTCCAGGTAGAGTGGATATGGGGACGTTGTCAGTACGGGATCTGTTCATCCAATAATTATCGGGTGTCCAGACGGATCCCATCGATATTCCGCCACGATATTTCGGCCTATAGACGTCCAGCCATCTTCAATCGAGTAGACAATTACTGTAGACCCCTGGTGCATTCATGGTATTTATCCCGAATTTCGCACATGAGAAATGTGCTGGAGTCTTTCGTCACATTCGTCAGATGATGAAATGGACGGGACAGCCGCGCTGTGTGTGCTGCTCTTGGTGGTGGAAGTGAGAGATGATCTAATCATTGAGTATCGGATGACTCTGTCGATTCCGCCGTGACTGGACAATTTTAAATATAGGATTCCAATTTTTATCCAGTTGAAAGCCGTTGTCACGGTTTATAAGTGAACCGTGCCCCGCCTGGTGTTTGTGCCGTTCACAGGTTGGTGTCGTGTGTTCGGATTGTGTGACCTCTCGTTTTCTTAGTCTGTTCACTGGCGCCACTACGTTTGCTCGTTTTGTCTGTCTGTGAGTGGCAGCAGTGGCGTTTATCAATAGCGAGTACTGTGGTACAATCTCTGGATCAACCTCTAGTATTTCCGGGTCGTCGTGTGTCGAAGTTTAGTTGGGGGACGGAGCAGCAGTAAGGTCCGACAGCGCCAGTACTCGCCGAGGGAGCTGGCGATGTATGCACTGCCCGATGGAAGGATGTGGTCGCGAGAGTGCACGGAAACGTCGAGATCCGGATGCAGCGAGTATATTCGAGTAATGCAACGGTCACTTGTGTGTGTGTGTGTGTGTGTGTGTGTGTGTGTGTGTGTGTGTGTGTGTCCATCCGTCGAAGTGACTTCATGCCATCAAACTGTCAGTTGACGGTTTTATACTCCGACGTTTCCCTTGCCTGACTTGATTGGCAACGACCGTGGTTGGTCGTTCGGTCGGTCGTCTAACTGGACGACGTGTATCTGGTCTTTCGACCGTTTCTGTGTTCTTAACGTCTGCCCCGATAGCTGAGTGGTCAGCGTAACGGATTGCCGTCCTACGGGCCCGGGTTCGATTCCCGTCTAGGTCGGGGATTTTCTCCACTCAGGGACTGGGTGTTGTGCTGTCTTATCATTATTTCATCGCCATCCGGCGCACAGGTCGCCCAATGTGGCGTCGAATGGAATAAGAGCTGCACCAATGTGGCGTTAACTATCGTGGTACTGGTTATCACATCTTAGGTGGATTTTCTGAGTGTGCTGGTCGGCTTTTAAGCTGTCCCTAGTTTGAGTTGCCATCCAGTTAAGTGAGCATAACTCTTGGCTTCCTGTCTCACCGCTTACGCAGCTGTAAGGACCTTTTCTCAGGTCGATCCTTGGAGCACTGTCTGTGCATCACCCCCTTCTTTATTTGGTCTGATTGTGTCAGTTGTTTAAAAATAATATTTTGTTTAAATTACTCCTATTGCTTGTGGCTTTCAGCCGACAAATAATTTGAATTCTTCTTAATAAGGCCTTCAGCCGTCAGTGTAGCATGTGTTAGTCAATTTTTCTTAAAAAAATGATTATTTAAGGAAATAATTTTTTAAAAACAAAGTGTGTGTTTTTACTGTGCAACCAACGGTAACTGATTAGGCCCCGTCCACACCTTTCCCTGCTTTCTTAAGTCCCACGTCTCAATAAGTTTATCGGCAAGATCACTGAATCACAAAAACGGGGAACTGGAGCTAAAATTTTTCTGCTATGGTATTCCGTTGACTGTCCCATGGAAATACAGTGTTCTACTACTGCCGATTTTAACGGTTGTCGAAGACTAGTGTATCTTTCGTGTTTTGTACAACGATCCTGGTCAGTTCGTATCATCCGCCGTTTATAAAATTCCATTTGAGTGTGGTGCTGATATAAACGGAAGCTTTTTTCAGTTGTAAGTCGTCTTTATGGGATCCAACGAGGGCCAAGCTCTTCCTGGTGGACGGAATTATTTTATTTTTCCTAGGCAATCTGCCTACTTTAGAGGACACAATTTCGGCATTTGGAAGGAAGGCAGTCGATTTATAGTCATCATTATCCTCAGGGCATTCCTTCTTGTTATTATAGCTGGGCATGACCCTCATTATTTGGCTTGAAATGCAACCATTCTCCTTAAAAACCCTAACACTGAATGGAGGTTTTTATCGTCCACTACTACGTACGCCCGATGTGTAAAGGTACTAACATCAGCGGTTTTGGTGTGGGGGGGGGGGGGGGGGAGGGGTGATGGCAGCTAGTCGCCTGGAGATATAGATCTGTGTGCTTGGGTTTTCTGTACACAGAATGTCCCAATGGACCATCATTCTCAGAGCGCAGTGGTACCTCTAGAAAGGGTAAACTCCTACCTTTCTCAACCTCCATAGCAAACTTGCTGTTCACGTGTAATAAGCGTAAGTGACAAAGGGATCTCTCCAATCCTGTCTGCCATGAGTCCATACAACAGAAATATCATCTACATAAAACAGCAGACTCAAGCGCTTTCTTCTCAGAGTCCTCCATAAAATGATTAGCCACCACAAGGGAAAAAGGACTCTCCAGGGCGACGTCTTCTGCTTGTTCAAATAATTCGTCGTCAAAGAAGAAGTAGGTAGAGGAGAGAGTATGTTCAAAGAATGCCAATTAGATGTAACGAGTCCATTAAAAGCACATCATAGCTAATAAGTAAATCCGAGTTGCTAAGCTTAACCGTCATCAAGCAACTGACAAAATCCACAGAATTGCGTGTATGGTGACAGCACTTACCCACATACGACTTGAATAGAGAGGTCACACATTTTTCAGTAGAACAGGTCGAGCCACAAATTACTCATAATTAATCGTAGTGGGACACCATTCTTGGCAATCTTGGGAAGACCGTACAGTTTTGGTGGTACTGCATTGTGTGGTCTCAGCCACTTGATAACGTGAATGGTAGAGAACTATCGTTCAGAAGAGCAGCTGGCCAGACGACACGAACTGTTCAGGAGCGTTGTACAGAGCACGGAAGATACAAACGTCTTCAACAACCGCTAATTTCAGCTGTAGCAGAATACTGTTTTCCTTTGGCACACTCGATGGAAGACAACAGGAGAAAAAATTTAGCTAAAGTTTCCAGTTTTTGGGATTCAGTAATCAAAGAATCGATGGGTGGAGATACGTCTTGCCGATGATCTTATAAACTACGACAACGGCTTTCAAGTGGATAAAAATCGAATCCTGTAATTAAAATTATCCAGTCAGAGCGAAATCGACGGGGTCGTTCGATTCTAAATGATTAGGTCATCTCTCACGTCCACCAACGAGGCCATGTCTTCTTCACCTGACGTATGCGACGAAAGACTCCAGCACATTCCGCATGTGTGACATTCGGCATAAATACCGCGAATGCACCAGGGTCTTCAGTAATTGTCTACTCACATGAAGATGGCCAGATATTTTAGAGGCTGGGGTCGTGGACTTCAGTTACGGTATGGATTTACGTAAGTTATTCATTCCAGTCTGCATGGGAATAATCCTGGATTTTTTGGGGTGGATGATTTGAAATGGGTCGGATCGAGTTTGGAATGCAGTAAGAGATCTGAAGGAGGACATATAGATGAGCACTCACAGCTGCATCTAGGCCTTATAAATGTCGTACACCTCAACAGTTTGGAGCAAGCAATGATGGCATCAGGGGCAGAACCTGCGTCAGATCAGGTGTGGGCACTGATTTGTTTATAAACTGATGTCACCACGGCAGGCGTGCGTGAGTACAGGTTATGATTAACAGCGATTATGTATGTCTTAAAGATTCGGCCTAAGAAACGGATGGAATGGCTGCAGCCGAAGTAGGTAGTGGCAATTGTTAATGTGAGTTTTAGCAGAAAAATAGTGCGAATGAGGTGCTCAGCAGGATCATTTGGGAGTGGCTGAGAGGGAGAAGAGAAATTCCGGAGATAGACGATGACTACTCCACAATGAGCAACAGGATTAAAATTATCACTTCGATGTAGAACGTCAGCAGACGTGTGTATGAAATGGTGGGGTGGGAAGAAGGTTTCATTGAAGAGGAAGACAGAGATTTTGTGTGATCTGAAGGTACGGGTAAGAAGATAGTTACTAGAGCAGAGGGAACTGAAATTTTGGAATAGGATGTTGTATGTCTGCTGCATCATTTTTAGTCACACAGGGTGTTGAGATTTTTATTTAAAAGAGTGTTTCGAAGTGATCAAAAATTAATTGCACTAATGAGTGTGAATGTGTGGTGACTGTAGTGTTGCTTGGGGGCGAGGACAACAGGGTGGGTTCTTGCAGTTTTAGGTCAGCTGGTCGTTATACTGGAGGCATCGCTGACATGGATATGCTAGTACACTTGTTCCAGATGCTTCTACAGGATTTTTTTCAGCGGTCAATTAATGCTTCACTTTTTACTGCTTTTTTGTTGGTTTCATATGATTCTGAAAATTATTTTTACTGGGTAGCGAGGTGCATTATAATTTTGAATACATAATACTTTGCATACATTAATTCCAGGTGGCGAATTCAGTTTACTTTCAACTTCTTCGTCTGTGTATTCGACGTCAGCCATATTAACTATTGCTGTGAACGTTGGAGGTCAGCGTGTAGGCTATGGTTAATTTGTGAGGGTTGTTATGGATACATTTCCTCATAAAAAGAGGATAATTCTTAGTAGTGATGAATGGTTTCGATGATGATGGAGCCTCTCCTGAGGACGAGTTGTTGTGTTTCAAATGCTAGCATGTATCGTTGGTTGTGACTGAGGAGTATCTCAGGGTTCATAGAATTGGGATCACATCAGTTTAATAAAAACAAAGAGGTTGGTACTGGGTTTTGAGGTTTTGAAGTGATTTCGACCTGCATATCGTTAATGTCTGACAAACTTACTGCTTTCGGTTCCACCCTGCCACTCACTTGTACTTGGTTTCGTAACGGATTTAGGATAGGGCCGTAGATGGAAGGTTGTGGGTTGACTGGGGTTGGGCAATGTACCTGCACGTGTAACTACAGGCGTTGTAGCTGGTGTGTTGCTGACAGCGTTGTGATTGCTTCTGGTGATATCTACATCTACATCCATACTCCGCAGGCCACCTGACGGTGTGTGGCGGAGGGTACCCTGAGTACCTCTATCGGTTCTCCTTTCTATTCCAGTCTCGTATTGTTCGTGGGCTCTAATCTCTCTGATTTTATCCTCATGGTCTCTTCGCGAGATATACGTAGGAGGGAGCAATATACTGCTTGACTCTTCGGTGAAGATATGTTCTCGAAACTTTAACAAAAGCCCGTACCGAGCTACTGAGCGTCTCTCCTGCAGAGTCATCCACTGGAGTTTTTCTATCATCTCCGTAACGCTTTCGTGATTACTAAATAATCCTGTAACGAAGCGCGCTGCTCTCCGTTGGATCTTCTCTATCTCTTCTATCAACCCTATCTGGTACGGATCCCACACTGCTGAGCAGTATTCAAGCAGTGGGCGAACAAGCGTACTGTAACCTACTTCCTTTGTTTTCGGATTGTATTTCCTTAGGATTCTTCCAATGAATCTCAGTCTGGCATCTGCTTTACCGACGATCAACTATATATGATCATTCCATTTTAAATCACTCCTAATGCGTACTCCCAGATAATTTATGGAATTAACTGCTTCCAGTTGCTGACCTGCTATTTTGTAGCTAAATGATAAGGGATCTATCTTTCTATGTATTCGCAACACATTACACTTGTCTACATTGAGATTCAATTGCCATTCCCTGCACCATGCGTCAATTCGCTGCAGATCCTCCTGCATTTCAGTACAATTTTCCATTGTTACAACCTCTCGATACACCACAGCATCATCTGCAAAAAGCCTCAGTGAACTTCCGATGTTATCCACAAGGTCATTTATGTATATTGTGAATAGCAACGGTCCCATGACACTCCCCTGCGGCACACCTGAAATCACTCTTACTTCGGAAGACTTTTCTCCATTGAGAACGACATGCTGCGTTCTTTTATCTAGAAACTCTTCAATCCAATCACACAACTGGTCTGATAGCCCATATGCTCTTACTTTGTTCATTAAACGACTGTGGGGAACTGTATCGAACGCCTTGCGGAAGTCAAGAAACACGGCATCTACCTGTGAACCCGTGTCTATGGCCCTCTGAGTCTCGTGGACGAATAGCGCGAGCTGGGTTTCACACGACCTACTCTGAGGGAATCAGCATGGGTTTCGAAAAAGACGCTTTCTAGTCCCCAGAAAAGTCATTATACTCGAACATAATACGTGTTCCAAAATTCTACAACTGATCGACGTTAGGGATATAGGTCTGTAGTTCTGCACATCTGTTCTACTTCCCTTCTTGAAAACGGGGATGACCTGTGCCCTTTTCCAATCCTTTGGAACGCTACGCTCTCTAGAGACCTACGGTACACCGCTGCAAGAAGGGGGGCAAGTTCCTTCGCGTACTCTGTGTAAAATCGAACTGGTATCCCATCAGGTCCAGCGGCCTTTCCTCTTTTGAGCGATTTTAATTGTTTCTCTATCCCTCTGTCGTCTATTTCGATATCTACCATTTTGTCATCTGTGCGACAATCTAGAGAAGGAACTACAGTGCAGTCTTCCTCTGTGAAACAGCTTTGGAAAAAGACATTTAGTATTACGGCCTTTAGGCTGTCATCCTCTGTTTCAGTACCATTTTGGTCACAGTGTATCTGGACATTTTGTTTGATCCACCTACCGCTTTGACATAAGACCAAAATTTCTTAGGATTTTCTGCCAAGTCAGTACATAGAACTTTACTTTCGAATTCATTGAACGCCTCTCGCATAGCACTCCTCACATTACATTTCGCTTCGCGTAATTTTTGTTTGTCTGCAAGGCTTTGGCTATGTTTATGTTTGCTGTGAAGTTCCCTTTGCTGACTGCTGACGATGCTACGCCTGATGATGTTGCTGACAGTATTGCGGCTCATGCTACAACTACTGGCAGTGATGGTGCAGTTGCCGCTTGAGGGGTGGGGTTGGGTTATCTGTGGTGTCAGCTTACAGCTGATACAGTTGCACATGTTACATTTCTCTAACAGCAGCATCAGCACTTCCTTATCTTCGAAGTTCGCCATCCAGAAACACCAGAGCTGAACGAGTGTTGTAACTTATCACGCCGGGCCGTAAGGCCCGCCGTGGGGCCAGCGTGTCTTGGATGAGTATAGTCTACAAGACTTCGCTCGCCTAGTCTACGTTGTAAGTGCAGATGACCAGCACTCGCTCGCGGACAGAATCTGCTTTCATCACGAAGACCACGGTGAGCCATTTAATCTTCCACATTCTGTGGTGTGAGTGCAAGACTGGCTAGAGATATGCGTGCCCATACTCCCACTGCTAATAACCAGTTCGTGTTGAGCCGTCTGGGCTCACAAATCATCTGTGTCGTGGTAACTGTACAATCTGCCACTGCTGCCCTTACAATAAGACGATCCTGGTGGGCGTCTGTACTACCTGGACGTCCAGACCTCGTCTGCAGGTGTTAGAACGCTCACGTGACCTCTGGTACCACTATCGTTGCGCTATTGACCCAGTACTTAAACTTGTGTAGCAATCCTCCGAAAGAACCACGAAAGGACCATCCCGCCACTCGGTAGGATGCAGTTTGGCCTCTTTCAAACACACTCAGTTGGCTGTAGGAAGCGCGAGTGCATCTCCGTGGAACGGTTGCCTTTTTCCTTCACATGCTTGCCTCACATGCTTGCCTCACATGCTTGCCTCACATCGGGCCTTCTGGATGTGAGAGGACACTAATAAAGGGTAATCATAGATAGCCTTCTGGTAGCTATAATATACTACTGGCCATTAAAATTGCTATACCACGAAGATGACGTGCTACAGACGCGAAATTTAACCTGCATGGGCAGCTGTACCTGTACACGCCATCCAAACTCTGTTTGACTCAATGCCCAGGTGTATCAAGGCCGTTATTACGGCCAGAGATGGTTGTTCTGGGTACTGATTTCTCAGGATCTATGCACCCAAACTGCGTGAAAATGTAATCACATGTCCGTTCTATTGTCCAATGAATATTCGTTTATCATCTACATTTCTTCTTGGTGTAGCAGTTTTTATGGCCAGCAGTGTATTATCCTGTCTGTTGTCGGATATCTTCGAAATCATCATCAGAATATCTAAATCACCCCATGTGACATATGCCTTCACTGTATCAAAATCGACATTGTCGTTCCAGGTGTACTAACTTTTTGTGGCACCCCAGGATGGTTACATGACCAACAACTGTCGTGAACTCTCACCACCGCACTCTCATCATGTGCAGCTGCAGTGGAATGGGGAACTGACAAGTGAGTGCAGCAGTACTATGCCTGATGCTACCTACTGGTGCAACCTGAGTGACACATTGGGTCCGTAAGATTCTTCTTCCAGGGGAATCTCCCCATCGCACCCCTCTCGGATTTAGTGGTAAAATGACTCACTGGACAGCCCGTCAAAAACTATACACAGATCAAATACGAAGCCGCGCGGGATTAGCCGAGCGGTCTAAGGCGCTGTAGTCATCGACTGAGCGGAGGTTCGACTCCTCCCTCGGGCATGGGTGTGTGTGTGTGTGTGTGTGTGTGTTTGTCCTTAGGATAATCTAGGTTAAGTAGTGTGTAAGCTTAGGGACTGATGACCTTAGCAGTTAAGTCCCATAAGATTTCACACACATTTTTTCAAACACGAAAAACAAGAAGAAGGTGTACTGAACTGTGAAAAAAGAAGCAAAAAAGAAAGTCCAAGCAGAAAATGTGCAATATCGAGCGATTTGCCAGAACCACCGCGTCGTCGTTGTGTGTTCGTGGTGTTGAACTGCAGTGTGCGAAATCCGTGTTCAAACTTCCCTTGTGCCCCCTCTCTCTTTCTCCAAAATTTTATGAACTGTCCGTCCTGTCATTGACGTCTCTGTTCTTCAGTAAGCTTGGCAATTCTCACACTGTACGTTGGTTATAGAATACGAGTCTGCAGTCTGGAACCGCGAGACCGCTACGGTCGCAGGTTCGAATCCTGCCTCGGGCATGGATGTGTGTGATGTCCTTAGGTTAGTTAGGTTTAACTAGTTCTAAGTTCTAGGGGACTAATCACCTCAGCAGTTGAGTCCAATAGTGCTCAGAGCCATTTGAATTTGAATACGAGTCTTGTGATAAAAATATATTACATTGCAAGTAAACGTGATGAGTTGTGAGAGCAGGCGGCATGCTTCATAGACCTCTTACAGAAATTAAAAGAAAAAAAATAAACGGGTGTGAACTATGAAACAATGAAGGAATTCCTGACTCAAAACTTCGAAAACGAAGCACAAGAGGCATAAATGCGGTACATGTGTAGAACAAATAGGAGATAAGAACGTTTAGAGTTCGTTTCGTCACACATCGCTGTTGCAAGCGGATGTTACACCGCAATACAGACATACATTTGAATACAGCGAACAGACACATCAATGACTGGACGGATAGTTCATAATTTTCTGAATCTTCCTTGTGAAGAAGATAGTTTTAGAAATATCGAAACCTAGGTCAAGGGCTAATAAACCCAGTACGGCAACCGGTCGCCTAATTTTTTCAACCTCTTCAGATTTAAACAGTTGCTGATTCGCAGCCATGTTTAAGATTTTCAGTATTGAGAATATTTACTTTTAAAAATTAAATTACTTTTAAAAATAGTTTCATCTGATTTGATTACAGGTGATGAAGAATCATCCAAGACAAAAATGTAACAGATATCAGGCCGCCGCGGTGATGTGGACTGCAAGGAGACGATGAAGAAGTTCGACTTGAAACTTGCTCAGAATAATCCTTCAGCGACAACTGGCAGAATTTATATATATATATATATATATATATATATATATATATATATATAGAACACTGTGGTTCAGGGTGTCTGCAACTGCAGTAATTAAGTGGAAACAAGTTACAGCACCTGTTGCAAGTCTGTTTCTTGCATCACGACCGGTTTTAGCCGCCAGGCCATTTTCAAGTGGTTACGAGCTCAGTGTCTGGGAGGAACATCTGAGTCCGCATCTGTGAATCCTCCCCACCCTATCCCCTGCCCTAGTGGCTAAACCAGTTGTGATGTTAAAACAACAAAATAGTAAAACTTCTTAGCAGATTAAAACTGTGTGCCGGACCGAGACTCTCAGGCAAGTGCCCTACCAATTGAGCTACCCATTCACGACTGACAACACTTTGACAGCTTTACTTCTGCAGTATCTCATCTTCCAACTTCCAGACTTCAAAGAAGCTGTCCTGTGAACTTTGCAGAAGTAGCACTCCTGGAAGAAAGGATATTGCGGAGACTTGGCTTACCCGAAGCCTGGGGGATGTTTCCAGCCTAGTTACTACGTCTCGTTTTGTTTCCAGCTTATAGTGTAGCTCTTCGAGGAAGCTCTAACCAATGATATGGTTATCTAGGCTTATCGGGACATGCGACTTCCTCTCTCAGTCGATGGCAAGGCGGTCTAACGCTAAACTGCGTCAGTTCATCTTTTACTTCACACAAATACCCATGCAAATAATGTAGTTGCTCTAGTTCGTTACTCTCATCAAATATAAATGAAAAGTATGAATCCAAACCTTGTAACGGTGTACCGTACTTTTTACGGGTGTTGTATGCAGAAAATTGTTTTTAGGAACCTCGTATAATTCTGATCATTCGTGTACGATGATTATTTCGAATTATGTTAAAAAATTATTTTTCAGTTATAACAACAACACACACACATCGTAAGCTTCTGCGGCCACAAAGCTATCCCACAGAACCTGTTCATACTGAGAGATAAGAATTTAAATTGTCACAAATATTACAGATTGGTATCACCAGTGGAGACTTTCAACAGCCGCAACGGTAGTCTGGTAAGTCATCTTCAGCTACTGCGACGCTGTCACTTGCGTAGAAAAGAAACATCTAACTCTTTCTACTCCTCATTCCTTTTCTGTCTGACGATGAGGATATTGATCGTCATAGTACTGAGAAACATGTGTGCATACTTATTTCCTACTGTGGCGCCAAGATGCGTTTTCAAGCGTTAAAAGCTTCAAAAAAACAAATTGAAATACTTAACAAAATGTAAATTATTTTCTTTGTAAATTTATACTTTTACATGTATATAATTACACTGCCTGACAAAAAAAAGTGAAGCACCTAGCAGACTTGTTGTGTGCGTGTACGAAGTTAAGTTGACTTCCCACCATCAATGGATATGTGAATGATTATACAGCATGGCGCACGAAATGTGTTACCAATTGTTTCTTTCACAATTTACGACGCACGTTAGACATCCCGCCGGGATCTCTACAGCAGTACCAGCAGACCTTTGAAAAACAAATGAGTTACGAAATGACGTGTAATTCAAGTTACTGTCTCCAGGAGACTAGTAAGCAGCACTGGCTGACAATGGAAGACTGACTACACAGCAACGATCGGCAATTGTCTTACTTTTTCATTAAAACGAAAAGCCTTGCTCTGACTCAAAGGCGTTTTCGACAACAGTTTAACACACGATGGGTCGCTTGCAAGAAGACCATCCACAGGTTGTACGATAAATTTGTACAGGAAGGAACAGTATTGGAAGCGAAGAGACTCTGGCCTAAACCTGTTTGTTCGCCGGAGAATATTGAAGCGGTACGAGTTGCTGTACAGAGAAGTCCCGGGAAATCGTGTAGAAAGGCAGCAGTGCAACTGGGAATATCCAGACGCTCCGTTCAACGCATTCTTAAAAGTGACCTCCATATGTACCCATACAAGATGGCCTGTGCACAGAAGCTCACTGAAGAACACAAGCAGCAGACTACTGTTTGCTCAGTGGGCGGTGGATAGGGAAGAAACCCTCAACAACGTTTGGTTTCAGACGAGGCGCATTTTCATTTAGATGGTGTGGTTAACAAACAAAATGTACGCTTTAGGACCACTGAAAACCCACAAGTACTTCATGAACGACAACATTATGCTCCGAGGATTACAGCGTGGGCAGCAATATCCAGTCACGGACTTATTGGACCCTTTATCTTTGAAGAAACTTTGTACAGCGAGCATTATTTGAGCATGCTTCGCAATAGCTTCATTCCACAGCTTCTTGCTACTGCCTTGCCCTTCAACACGCAGTGGTTCATGCAAGATGGAACAAGGCCACATACTGCAAACACTGTGTTGGAGTTTTTACACGAGTATTTCGATATGCGGATCATTTCACTCAGGTTTCCAGGTCGCTTCAATGACGGACAAAATTGTCCTCCCAATAGTCCAGACCTCAATTCATATGACTCCTTTCTTTGGGGGTACCTAAAGGAAAAAATTTTCCCGAAACGTCCACATGATTTAATGGAGCTCAGAAGACTTATTCTTCAAGCTTGCAGTGAAATTACGGAAGACATGTGCCGTAGGGTAATCACTAACTTCATTGTTCGTTTGAAGGAAGTCAGCACATGCTCAATATGTCCATTTTGTTTCCTGAGTTAGAACAAAACTCCATGGATGGCTCTTGTCGTACAGCACGTATTGTTTCAGAGACACTGAGTACACGTTATAAGTGCACAAAACGTGTATTATATACTATGTACTGTATACACTATTATTTGGAGAAGCTGCTGCCAAACCTGTTTACTTTTACATTCCGCTTAGTTGTCATGGTTGAATACACCTTTTCTTAAGGCTACGTCTAATGCAGAGCACTTACAAGAAAGAATAGTTTCCTGCGTCATGCTATTGCTAGCTAGGTGAAATACTTTGTGGTAGCTATACTTAAAATGAATGTATTTTTGAACGTATTGTTCGTCAAATATTTGAATGAATCGTCAACTGTAGGTGTGCCTGCACATGTTACAGCATAATAGCTGTAGCTGCGTTAGTTTATACTACAGACTTAAACTTCTTAAGAGAATGCATTTTACTGTTTGGCAGTTCTGTGATGTGAGAAGTGCTGAGATCAGTTTGTAAACACCACTATACTCACTATTTATTCTGCTTATGAGGGCCTATCAGTTAACAAAATAATGTATAATGGTTAGCAGAATGTAAGATAATAGCTAAATTCACTGTCTATAGACAATAATTTAACATAAATGATGCACAACATTCTTTAGTCACTGTATTCGCCATATCAATGTATTTTGTGTATGTCAGCTTTGTATGTTAACTGTGTTCACCAAGTTAGTAAATGTAATATGGAATGACTGTTATATACACTGTCTTACTATGTATGGTATTTACGAACTCCTTGTATATCAACTATCTATCTACTATAAATAGTCTCCAAAAATTTTATTGTGATTTGTACAAAAAATGAAGCCTATTTCATTCTGTGTGATCAATGACCAATAAACATTATTGATTCTTGACAGTCATTTATTTCAGTCCCACATCTGACACATAGACAGTTTCAAATGTTCAAATGTGTGTCAATTCCTAAGGAACCAAACTGCTGAGATGATTGGTCCCTAGACTTACACACTACTTAAGCTAACTTAGGCTAAGAACAAAACACACACACACACACACACACACACACACACACACACACACACACACACACATACACACACAGATTCATAAAATTTTAATTGAAACTGGGGAAGAGTATGGTGAAATACCACAACACAGTGAAATCTGCTAGCTTAGCTGCAGAAATTTCCTGAAAAGATTTTTTGACTAGAGAATGCCAATAAACCAGCTTTTATAGGTCAAAAGAAGGCATCACTGCATTTAGAATGTCCAGAGTAGATTGCTGAATTTGGCTTCTGGTTGGATATTACAGGACATGAACATTTTGAACACTAGCCTGCAAGGTGAGGATCAATTAATCTGTGAACTGACTGAAAAATATAAATCACTGCACATCACAAGTTTTGTCATGACAAAGACAACTGGCATCAAAAAATGCAGCACATTTCTCTGCTGTGTCTTTTGACCATGAAAAGAATTACAAGAACTACATTCTTCTAATTAGTACAATAAAACATGAACTTATGTGATTTAGGGATCTTTCTTGAGACCACTTGCTACTTCTGTACATAACACTCCCGCAATTTGCAAATGGGGTTATTACATGGATTTACAATGTAATTCTCCTCTCATATGCACGTTTTTTATGGCAAGAAGTTTAATACAATTTTATCATAACTTTGAACAGCAAGAGTTTCCTCGTCTTCATCGCGAGCCCGCAAAACTAGTATCAATGTTTGGTTCACCATACTTTTGTGAGAGATTTTTTTAATATTAAGAAAATTAATAAATCATGATTAAGAGCAACCAGTGACAACCATTTATCTAACTGTTTACGTTTCTATGTATAATATTTGTACCAGACTGCAACCTCATTGTAAATTCGAAGTGTGATACAAACACAAAGTGGATCTTGTGTAATACTTTTAGAAACTGTATAATTTCTTTTCAGCAGTGCTAATGAATCCTGGTTCCTTATTTAATAATGCAAGCTAGGAAATAAATTTATTGCCTTACACATTAAGATAGAATGCAGAGGGCACAGGTAGAGTGAAAGGGGGGGAGGAGGGGGGGCATCCACTGCCCACGTTGTGGTTCACTTCACATGAGTAGTAGTTCTGCCTGCCCCTGCACCAGGCTATATGTAGTTTCTTGTTCCTTGTGACAATTTTAGTACTATTTTTGTGATTTTTTGCAGCTGTAAGTTTTCCTTTATTCATGCAGGTAAGGTCATGTAGCTACAGGTGTTGGGTGACAGTGGACATTTAAATTTTTAGAAAACCAACCAAAATGCGTAGGCCAAACTGTTTTCATTGCTTGGCCTCTGGAGTAAAGACACATACATCTCAGTTGCAGTGTAGGCACTGAGCGATTTACTCGCTAATCAGTATTTTGTTGGCAGCAAAAAACTTTCGTCGCTCACATCAAAATTCATTGGAAATGATCATGTTTAATGTGCGTGTTTGACTGTCTGCTGATTACATATGTCAAATATCCAAAAATTTGAAGTCTGCAGTAGTATTTTGAACATTTCTTTAACAGTTTAAGATGTGTGCCTAAAAATGTTGCATTATGGCAGTTGGGTACCACCGGACAATTCTTTACATCTGGAATACCCAATATTGTTCAAACGAACTACACCTGTTTTGTTGATTTGCTTTTTTATGGAAAGTTCTTTTGAAATGGTATTTCTGTTGTTACAGGATGACTTGATAAACGTCAGAATTTAAGGGGAGAAGGGATCTCAGAGGAAAATGCAAGATTGCAAGAAGAGGTAAGATGTGTGATGGAAGGCAATGTGAGACAAACAAGAGAGGATACGGCATCTCACGATGAGAACCTGCAAGACACGGATACTGCTTTCTTTGCATGCCTGTTCATGTATGTGCAAAACATGGCATTTAGCAGTCGCTCACAACTCTCAGATGAGGATATGTTATGTGGGAGTCCACATGCAGTACAGTGGTTGGCTGACAATAAAATCTGAGCTTGTATTTTGAAAATGGCTTGTCTAAGAAACATCACAAATAGGACAATGACAATTCTTAAGTATGCCATCTTGGATTCAATACACAATATTGAGCCACTTAGGGGGTCACATGTGACACATCATTGTGTGGCTGACTTTTACAAATGATAATAATATGCAGTTATTTTTTATGTGCCTGTAACTGTCAACAACATATGTCACAGGTCGTATGGCCCAACTGCTCACAACCCCTCAGACTGGGGGATGTCTGCTCACAGTACATGTAATGGCAGAATTTGCAATACATGGGGTATGAACATCCTAAAAGATAGAGCTTCAAAGGATGAGGACTACAGTTAAACATGTTTGCCAGAGGAAATGAGAGCACGACATTGGGCAATACCACCCATCACAACTACTTGCAACCCTAGGCAGAGAGACAGTGTGTCTGACGTGCCTGCAAGGTCACGTGAGAGGGCACATGCATTGAACATGGCGTGTGCATCATACAGCTGTGGAATTTACTCACGGTGGGCGGTAGTAGTGGACAGTGAATACCGGCTCCAGGCCCTTCTTCCCCACTGGGCACCCACCCAGTGCCCCGCGATCGATAGGCACCCTCTTGTTCCTGCCAGATCACCAAACGATAACTGATATTTAGTACTGAAAAACAAATTTATTTTGAAAAAATTAAATGAAAAACTGACAGTAGGTATTGTAGTCAGTCTTATTAGCTTTGCGCAGTGCACAGTTCTGAACAGAGCAAACAGTGACGTAAAATTAAACTGGCTTAAATAAACTGACTTGACAATCAGGAATTCCCCTGTATTTGTCTGTGGTGTTGTGACGTTTGTTTTGTTTGTAGTTGCCACTGACAGTGCTCTGTATTATTTGATTAAATTGTAATTTGCCTGTTTTGTTCCCTGTTAGCGACTTGTTTTGGTGCAAAAATAAATACTGAATTATTAATATAACTTGAGGAAATGGTCATATTCTAGTGGTTCTGCAAAATAGGAAACAAGCTGTACTTCAGAAGGAAGTAATTGAAAAGTTACCAAAATTAACAGCATATTTTATTACTACTGGAGCAACTTTCGTAAGTAGCAATCAAATAATGATAATGAATCTTCCACATGAGGAGTCATGTTGATCACAAATTGTGGGAATTTCTGAATGTTCATGTTCTACACCAATTTCAGATTTCTACCAATTTAGGAAAAGAGATTCAGTCAGAAAGCAACCATTCCTATGACGAAAGTGCAACAACTTCGGTGAATTTACTAACACCGACAACTGTGTGAGTTGAACAACAGTTTTCCAATCCATAAGAAGTACCACATGATCCCACGGATAATTTTCATGAAAATTTTACAGAAAGAAGTCATGAAAATTTGATTTGTAAGGAACCTGTATATTTTCAAAATAGAGGAACTGACATTTACAATGTGGTGGTAAGTTCCTGTGGGACCAAACTGCTGAGGTCATTGGTCCCTAGGCTTACACACTACTTAGCATGATTCAAGTTAGACTAAGGACAACACACACCAACGCTCAGGGGAAGACTCGAACTTCCGTCGAGGGGAGCCATGTGAACTATGGTATAGTGCGTCAGACCATGCAACTTTTTTTCTAATGCATCCAAAGCTATGAAGATGGTAATCAATCTCTAACTAGGTATTTCTACAAAGCATTATCTATTTGCAAACTAAACATCAATGAAAGCATTGAAAGAAAATAGTGGTTTTGTTTTTCATGCTGCTTATTTAACCCTTCTGATGAAAATCTATGCTCTCCAAGTAGATGTGATTATTGGAATTACTTTAATCACATAATTTTAACACATAAAAGTAGCCCACCTCATAGGGAATCCATGATGACTTATCTGGCATGAAGCCCAACAGTTGGTACAATAGATATGGACTTATTATCTCAACATGTAAAAGAAGTGGTTTACTGGAGAAATGTACTGAAACAGATTGCAGCTGTTGTAAGTGATCTGCAAGAAATGGACCGAATTCACTCAACAATTCAGCACATTTCAAATAATTTCCATTGCTGTGAGATCCTAGGATTTCGTTGTCACAGTGAAATGGAAGCCCTGTCCATGCCAAAAATTTTACGTTTCCCAAGATTCCCAAATTTTTTTAACACTTCTTATTTATCAGTGAATATCTGTAATGAGGTTATTGATGTAATGGGAAAACTGGTCCTAAATAATTATAAATGAAGTTTAATTAGCAGACACTTTTTCCTTTAGCACTGACACTATGCCTCATATGTCATGTTGACCAGCTAACTTTTATAATTTGATATGTAGAAGACCATGTTTTGTTGAAAGGTTCCTGAAATTTTACCTATTAAATACCATAAATCTGAGTATTTAGCAGAAACCGTTTTGAATTTTTAGAGAATCATTCTATTCCTATAAAAGATTGCAGAGGACAAAGCTACAACAATGCTTCAAATATGTTGGGGAAGTATGAAGATCTAACAGCAATAATCAAGGAGAAATGTGAATTAGCCACCTTCAAACCATGTGTGGGACATTCACTAAACTTGGTAGGTGTCCAGGGTGCAGGTCATATAACAGAGGCAACAAAGGTTTTTGATATGGTTCAGAAAGTGCACTTCTTTCTGTGAGCTCTACCCACCTATGGAATACACTGATAGAACATTTAGGTTAAAATATAAGTTGTTAAAAATATTTCAAAAACTAGATGGTCAGCCTGAGCTCATGCAGTAAGTACCTTGGATGAAGGTCATAAACTCATTGGTATAATGAATTCTAGCTTTCCCATTTTTCTGGATGGACTAAGGCCTTTGTCTCTAGTTTTTTGTACCTGTTTTGTATCTTCTGCAATGGCCATCAAAGTTTCTATAGTTGAAGTTTGCACCTCTATATTGGAAAGAATAGACAAAAAAAGTTGTTATCTTCTGAAAGAAACAGTAACATTGCACATTGCAACTAATTTGTTCACTTCACTTGATGATTTTATCATTAACCTCAGGAATAAATTTGATGGCTTCCAGTCGCTCACCAAAGAAATAAACCCAGAATCTGATTAAAAGGACCTATCTCAAAGAACAAAATGTTGAGCTCATTCCAGAGTTTTTCTCATGGCTCTGCACTGTCAGTCCGACTGAATGGAAAAGAGAAGTTCAAAGTACAAACCTTTCTTCCCATAATTGATAATCACTGTTTTATATGAACGCTCAGGTTAAGTTCATATTAGAACATTAGCCAATGTTTTGGTTTAGTTTTTTGCTTGAAAACTGAATGCTGAAGAGCTAAGAGAAAGTTGCAAACAATTTGCTGAAATTTATTATGAGGACATTAATGAGCAAGAGTTGGAAATGAAATGGCTGCATTTAACAGAATACTTGAAAATTATGCACAGTAAAAATGGGGGAATTGATAGTATATAGGAAATATGTTATCTTAATTTTGTTTTCCTTCAAAAGCTATTTCCAAATGTAGAAATCACATTGAGAATATTTTTAAGCATGATGGTAACGCACTGCAGTGCAGAACACTCCTACTCCAAACTGAAAAGAATAATAAGAAGAATTAACAGGTACAATGCTTCAAGAGAATTGACCAGTTAATTGCTGATGCCCACAGAAAGTGATACACTCAGACATACAGATTTTGAAGATGTGATTGATGCTTTTACCCATCTCAAATCTAGATTTTTAAGCTCTAACCTGTGAATGCTAAAAGAGTTACTTTTGTGGATTATGTTATATAATCTATTCATTTAATGTAACTGTAAAGAAATAAAAATATATTTAGAACCTCACTTATGCACTTTGTATATTCTAATAAAATAGTGCTCTGTCAAGGTCATAGGAACCCCATTATTCTAGTGTGCCCAGGGCGTCCAGTAGGTTAAAGATGGCCTTGCCAGTCACACACCTGTTCAACCATTCAATACTGGTGTTGTGAGGATGATATTTGTTTACAGAGATTACTGAAATAGTGTGTAATCCCCATGCTGTGGTACAAATACTAATGACACAGGTGATACAGACCTACCCACAGATTACACATCTACTATGTACATTGACAGGTGTATTGCATGGGAGTTGTTGAACCTGTTTGAGTAACATTTTGAAGGAGATGCTATCATGTTGGAATGACAGATGCTGTGGTGTGATATTCACAATGGTGTCCCTGTTGTCCCATCACTTACACAATCTGACAGTGCTATCCCACAGCTGCCACTGCAAAACAACATGATAATCAGTTCCAGACCCTAAGACCTATCACGACCCCCTCCCCCCTTATTCCCAACCAATTCTGACATACAAACATTCACTAAAAATTCACAGCAAGATCCACACAGAGGAAGGTGTGGCAAACTGTTACAGCTCTCGAATCTGGCAGTACTACAGAGCACAATGTGGCAAGAATTCATTAGCATATGTATACCAAATTCCATGAGGCATGTCATGTGTTATTCTCAATTCACTATTGGTATTTAAACACGTGGGCAAAGCAAGCAGCTGTCACTCTAGGCATACCTACTTTGAAGCCCAGGATCTATTTTCTTCATCACTTCCAATGTCACTATAAAATAACATTGCACAAAATGAAAAGGTTTGTTACAAAGTGGGATTTACTATGGACACCACAGTGAGAAAGAGCACTGGTGAATGTGCCAAAGGTGAGGGATTATATTACTGCCAATTGCACTGATACTGATACAGTGTTCAGTACAGACCAGAGTTGATTTGAGTATTATAGTGTTCGGTTTACTGTGAGTTCAGTGACTGGAGAGAAGGCAACTGAAGTCTTTATGCTATTGTCACATGTACTATTCAGGAATAGTGTGGCAAGTTTAGCAAATGTGTGTCCCAACCACTAGAATGGAACAAACCATTGAACATAGAATATGCTGCATTGATAGTGGGATGGTGACTACAATGCTTGTTTTGTCATGGATGTGAAAGGTATTGGATGTGGAAATAATGAGACCTGTCATTCTGTTGTTGGATTTATGGTCAGTCAAACCAACAAGTTTTCTGACCAAAGTCTTTTGCAACAGGGGTATGCAGTTGTAGGCAATGATCGATTCACTAAAAGCTACAAAGTGCTGCCAACCTCTGGACATGTACTTCTTTTGCCAATATAAAATATTGGCACACCAAATGGGGGTATAAATGTGGCAATGAGAATTATACTATCAATCTGCATGACAAACTCTTCATTTTCAGAGTGCATTCTTTCATGCATTATCAGTTCTGAGCACCACAATATCAACTTGTACTTTGCCATGCATGGAAATCATCTTGATATGTGCCTCTGTCATTCCACAATGTGTTGGACATCAGCTTTGCTAGAGCTGACATCTGCGATGTTCTTCACTGTGAATCGAGTGGTGTAAGCAGCCGCTTTGCCTACAGCATAGCCTTCTCCCTCCACATTACAATGCAGTGGACTAATGTAGGTTGTATGGGGTTTGTATGATATATTTTTATTTGTTATGGTGTATAAGGTGAGTGTACCTGACATTTCATCTGTGTATAGTCTGATTTGGAATTCAGCTCATGATCCTGATGAGGATCATAGTATTAAGATTTGGACAAATGTGCAAGGAATGCTCATGACAATATCTGTACTGTGAGAAGAAAGAAATGTGTAGTAGAAACATTTTGTTTCTGTGCAATTTATGTCATGGAAACATAAAAGAACTACAAAGCCTATATTATTCGACATATGGTATCATTACGTCTCTTGCTGTGCATTTAGTATGGGAGAAACACAATCATGGAATGAACACACTCACCTCATGTTATTTGTATTGACATTGATGCCCATTTCTCTTATCCCTTGTCACACCATCAACATACCTCGTATGTCCACATGAATTGTGAGTCATTGCCGAACACCATATTTGGCACATATTGTTTTCTTTGCATGCCTATCCACCTCTTGAAGTCTCACACAAATTCTCGCCAGGAGGTCCCAGTGCTTCTCTTGTCAGAAGCAGTGGTCTAAAACATGCAATGATAAGAGGACGTGTAGAACAGCAGAACCATGATAAGTGATTTAAATGGCACAGAGGTGGCATCCTTTTAGGTCCAACAGCACTCACTTTTATTTGACAGGACACGTCAGTGTGAGGCATCACTCAGTTGGTATGGAGCTGTCATAAAAAGTGGAAACATGTAACTGTGGGCTGCACTTGTGACATGCATGCCATAGCATCAGTTTCCACAGATTAGGACCCACCAGTGCCATAGACTGAAATGGGCACATGAGCACTGACACCAGCATGCTGAGTGGTAAAATGTACTGTTTTTAAAGAAGTACAACCTCAACTCGTCCAACAGTAATGACTGCATAGGCTTTCGACATCGCCATGGTGAAGCCAATCGGGCAGACTGTATCGGTGAGCACTGTAGCAGACAAATGTCAACTGTGAGGGTTTTGGGCAATATTGCTGCAACATACGATCTTCTTGCTTATGTGTTGAGGACAGTCTGAACAGCTACTGCTAAATGAGGGAGGTTTTATTGCCCAGGGTACTGCCTCTAATGCAGGCCACTCCACATGGCATATTTCAGCAGGACAACACCCGACTGACGAAGGCTTGCTGATTCCTTGCTGCATGCAAAGAACGACTGGTACGACTACTTCTCTGGCCCGTCTGTTCACTTGACACATTACCTATCAGACGTGTCTGGGACATGGTCGGTCGACAACTCGTTTGTTCAGGCCCGCTGCAGCCACAGTTGATGCTTTGTAGGAGTGCCTACAAACCGTATGGCACAGTATTCCCCAGCAGCACATTCATGTGCTCCAATTACATAGTACGATGTCTAGGGATTCTGACTGCAGCTCAAGGGTGGCACTTCTCTGTACTGAACTACCACAGTGACAGTGCATGTACAGCTCTGTAATGTTAATCATTTGTGTTATGTCAAGTCTCTAATCAGTAATATTAATTTCACTGTGATCAAATGTCTCTGTCTTGGTGTTTCCCTTTTTCAAAACAGTGTGTATAACATAAAGTTCTGCAATGGATGTCACTTGCCATTTTGTACCTGCACTTTACAATTTTCAGTTTTCCTCAGAAGAAACTGAATAAAGATGGTTACTTGATAGTGTGTTCAAAAGCAGTACTTTTCAGTGGAGCTCTGAGAGCCGTTGGATGAATCCACACATGTTCTTGCAATGGTTGTAGCATTTTAAACAGCACATTCTGCCAGCAGGTACAAATCCAGTCCTCTTAATTGTGGATGGCCATGCTAGTCATGAAGACCTGGCAGGAATATGCAGGTAGCCATCACGTTTGTATGCTGAACATGCCACTGCATAACATTCGTAAGTGACAGCCATTGGGCAGGATGTTTTTCAAGTCTTTTCGGACTGCACTTTGAACTGCTAATTCAGCACTGATGAGACGACGTGCTGCAGCTGGAGCCACAGTTCTGAATGTGCAGCCATTTACACTCCACCGCATACAATTCTCTCCCCAGACCTAATTAACTGTACCAAATTAGCAGATGAGTGCATAATCATGGGCAGTTTCAACAGCAGAGGGAGAGTGCACTAGGAGACTACAGCAGATATGAAGGGCACAGAACTAGAACAACAGTCAGGAGATACTCCACTCGCCCAGCTGTAGAATGACACACAGCAATTGCCATGCCTCACCTCACTGTCTGCAGGCTGACCCAGTCCCTTTATTGTTATACTGTTTAATTACTTTTCTCACTTGTTGCATGTGTCTATTGCAGTAGTGGTGCCTAACAGGAGTGATGGAGTGAATCTGCAAATGCAAAGACCGGCTCTGCTGGATTTGCAGTGATTTGTTACAATTTTTATGACAGTCATGTCACACTCATAACCAGAAGCAGTGGGTGCCACTGATAAGGCAGGAGCACACAACTGATGCCCAAACTTCTGCCCCCCAGGTCCACGATGATGAGTAGTTGTCAGACTGTTTGTGGGCACAGGAAGTCTGGGAAATGCCTATTGAGGCGGGTTGGCATCAGTCTGACTGTGTGCCATCTGCAGGTAGAGATCTTGTTTGTAGTAGCTGGCACAGGACAGATATCTGGCACCAAACTTATCAGCTGATGGCCATGATGCTCCAGCAATCTCTTCACACAAATTCAGATGTTTCTTTATGACCAATAACTCTCCTGCCTTGAGCACACTGTGAGAGGAAAACACAAAGGATGTTGCACAAACTGCATATGACTCCTCAACCCCTTTCCAAACCTCAAAATGTGATTCCCTGATTAAGCAATGTAAAGTCAGACAACTTTATGTCTTCGCTTGTCTATCACATTAAGAATCCTGGAAAAAGTACTATCATTTATATACCATCTCAAAGACATCACATTCTGCCACAGTTGTGGCTATATAACTGGAAGTACCTTTATTGTTTACTGTATTTTGGGACATCATCTCCCCACACCCAGCTGGAAAAGCAGTGTTGTCCTCCAGCATCTACTAGTGACTGGGCTCATTGTACAGGGCACTCTCCAGACCAGCGACCCTCTCCAGACCAGCAAACTAACACCTGTCAGTGACAGGAAGGAAGGAAGGAAGGAAGGAAGGAAGGAAGGAAGGAAGGAAGGAAGATTAATGAATTCGTTGTCTTTGGAACAGTGAACACTAATGCGGAGTGGTTCAAGAAGACACGCACTTCATGTCCGAGGGCTGCCAGTTCCTCTTCAGTTCCCACCCTGACAGGTTAAGTCCTTGGGGAGTTCAAATCCTCCAAAGTCATTGAAGAGAGAAAGAATAAAACAGGACTATGCTGCTCCAAGTAACCCCAGAGGTCAGATCCTCTCAAGCCATCAGACTCAGAACCTACATTCGTCAATGTCATTCCAGAAAACACACAAAAGATGGCATGAAACACTGCTATGTGATGTCTTTGGTGTGAAGCACAAAGTTTTTGTTCCATCAGCAGAGGAAACTAAAACAACGGTAAGCATCATTAGTGATGGCTGTAACATGAATGGAGGGTGCTGTGCCAAAGAAGACTTCAGGGACAAAAGGAAAGATTGCAGTCATATTGGGTTTGTCTAAAGCAAAATATTCGAAATTCAATGTGTTTTTTAGTGAGTAAGTTCTCTGCTGTCATTCATGATTTTCTTTTATTCACATTTTACATGACACATTTCGGGAAATGATTCCCTTTTCAAGTATGTTTCCTCTTTCTACTATGCCATTTTTACGTAATGTTTTTGATATAAGAGATGCTGAGTAATTTTTCTGATGGTCCTTCTGTGCAGAGTTCTACACATGTTCATACCACTTCCAGTGCACAGTATACATCGAGAAAAGTTTACATAAACTGATACAAACAACTTTGTAGTGTTTGTTTGTGTAAGTTATTCTCATTGTATACTGTACACTGAAAGCCATGTGTGATGTTTAAGATCAGAACTCATAACAACAAAAGTAACAACACCAAAAATGACAACACTGGGGGAAGTTGTGTCAACAGTTACGGTAATGGGGACAGGACTTAGCAGCACTCGTTTCATAAATCATGAAGGGGGAAGGGGATGGTGTTTATATTCCTGTTGCACTCGCAAACAGGGCTTATATGGAGGTATATAGACAATTTCTGTACCTTGCTCTAATTTTATCCTCATGGTCCTTATCCAAAATGTACCTTGTCAGCAGTAGGATCATTCTGCATTCCGCATTCAGCTTCAAATTCTGGTTCTCTAAATTTTCTCAACAGTGTTCCTCAAGATGAGGTTGTCTTCCCTTCAGGGATTCCCATTTAAGTTCCCAAATTATGTAATATGTGCATGTTATTTGAATCTATAGGTAACAGATCTTGCAGCCTGCCTCTGAATTGCTTCAATACTATTCTTTTATCCAACCTGGTGCAGATCCCAGGCAGTCATTCACTTTACAATTATTTTTGTCGGTAAAGTGTTGCTCTTCTGCATGAAGCGGTGTTCTGGTTATCAGCAATATCACATGTGGTAAGTGTGAGGATGAGGCAACAAATAATGACAGTTGTGGTAACAATTGTGGAGAAAGAAATGTATGAATTGTGGGTAGGAGAAAGATTCCATGGAAATTAAGCTGGACCAGACATGCTGAGGGCATAATTTGGCAATAAAACTGTGCATGTGACGGGAAGATAATACATTTAGTGTTAATCAGAAGTGTTAACAGTAGATTTTTAAAACTGAGTTTCAGTGGTGCAGAAATAAAGCAGAGAGTAAGTGGAGTTTTTGTGTTGTTAATGATAGCTGCATCAAATCAGTATTTGGACCGAAGACCACAACGAGAACATGGTTTGAAAACTGTGGTTTGAGACACGATACTGGAACTGATTGACTAAGATTTCTCACTCCATCTAGATCACAGACTGAGATAGAATCATTTGATAGGGGTACAGGTGAGGTCGCAATGTCATGTTGTGATCGTAAATCATGTCCTGAACTGTTTTCGTGACAACTCTCAGATGGATTAAAATTGTGTGCCAGATGGGGCTCAAATTCAGTAACTTTGCCTTTCACAGTCAAGGGCTCTAGAAACTGAGCTACCTAAATATGACTCTGACCTACCCTCACAGCTGGAAGCCCATAAGTATCTCCTCTCTTATGATCCAAATTTCACAGAAATTCTTCTGTATACGTTGTGGGACTACCACGCCTGGAAATGATCCCTCCAGCTATGGCTATCCATGTCCCCAAAAATATCCTTTCCTCCAGAAGCACTAGTCCTAGAATGTAGCTTCAGTGATCATGGGAAAGTACAAGATGAGGCTTTGGTGGAAGTGAAGCTCAAGAATTGTGCTCAGATAGATTAGTCGGTAGAGCTCTTCCCCGCAAAATGTAAAGATGCCACGTCCTAGTCTAGCATCTGTCAGGTAAGTTCTAGTTTCTAATCAGCACACACCCCATAGCAGAGTGGACATTCATTTTCCAATTCTGGATATATGTGGTAACATTGGTATCACAAAATATCAACCAGTTGTAGTCTGCTTGAATCTGAATAACTTTCAACCACAGGTGAGGGGAAGGCAGAGAAAGAAGGATGCAACATAGACTTTAGAAGCAACACAAATGCTCTTTGTAGTATTGTTTCATTAAAGTGGACATGCAGGTTAACCATTGTGGTAGATAAAACCACGTGACACAGAAATATAGGCAGCATTCTGTCCAAATATTTTACAACACAAAAATAGAAACAAAGGGTAAAGTGGATTTAATGTGGCATCATGCACACACTTACTTAAGAACTCTTTACACATATTGCACTCTTATTGGTGGAAGTAACTAAGTCCTTTGTCACACAGCACAACACTTCACAAATCCATCCAAATTTAAATGCCATCCTGGTATCCTCGCAGATGTCCCACACTTACCATTGCAAGGCATACCACTAGGTCAACACTCCAATGTGCATGAAATGTGTTCCCAGTTGTGAATAATGGCAACCATCAGTTGTACAATGGAATGCTGACAATCAAGATTTCTGCCAGACCAGAACTCTAACCCAGATTTCAACTTATCACACATGCTAGCCTGATCATTAGCCTACCCGCGTACGACTCGTGGGCAGACCCAATCTTCAACTTGCATTCTTACCTTAATTATGAATACTGCTGTACAGGCCAAACATTGTAATTTAAATTCACATTTTAGATGAAAGTAACATACCTGGTGCCAGCAGATACATGGGCTAACGTGGTGCCTATGCTGTTCAGAAGAACAATGCAATATTCCTTTGGACATGCATACCTGTACAAAGGAACATTGTATTGTACTTCTGAGCAACACAAGCACATCATTATCACACTTGAATGTTCAGATTGCCACCACTCACAGGTTGCAAAAGGACCAGGTTATTATAATTAATATACAGTCATCGCTAGTAGTTTTCTTCAGACTTTCATCAAGGCTGTCTAAGAATCTGCAACAATTACTGTAGTTGTGACACATAATATGGATGTAAGAAATATCCAAGTTTGTGTCGATCCAAACACAACATTTTCTGAATCAACAGCAGGTGCTTTTTCTTTGACACCACATCTGTTAAAGTTCTTGCCAAGCCATTTCACAGACAGCATAATACCTCTATGTAATAGACTGTAAACAAAAACATCAAGATGAACAGTTCAGACTTCAAGTTATTCTACTGAAGTAGTTAATGACATATTTGATGTACTGAATCACAGAATTCTCAAAGATTAAGGATTTCAAATCCAATGCACAGAGAAAAAAATCTACAATGCACAAGTCAATATATTGTCAATATTTATAGTAGTCTGCTGAATTGCTAAAGCTGAAGGCTGCTCAATGCCAGCAGTGGAACTTCAGGATAGGAAATGAGGCACCTGAAGCAGGGAGCATGCACGCACGCCCACGCGCGCACGCCCACACGCGCACGCCCCCACGTGCGCACGCCCCCACGCGCGCACACCCAGAGAGAGAGAGAGAGAGAGAGAGAGAGAGAGAGAGAGAGAGAGAGAGAGAGAGAGAATGGTTGTTGCTGGTCTTAATTGAATGGGTAATGATGTTAAGCTTTTAGCTGAATGAAATTGTCACCAAACTTGGAGTGTATTAATGTAACGGCCAGAAACATGCCCCCCTACAGAAGGGGCCCCCTATAGAAGGATGGGCCAGAAACATGCCCCCCCCTACAGAAGGGCCCCCCTACAGAAGGATGGGATCTAAACTCAGTTGGCCAGAGACACCAGGGAGGTACAGAGCACCACCCCAGACTGGCCAACATGTGTAAAGTGTCAGTGGATTGGTGGGAATACCATAGACATGGAAAAATAGTGCACTGCCACAATCCCTTAAAAACAAATATTCAGGGCAAGTTCTCAGTCAAAGCATTGGAGGGACAACTCCATGTAGCTCGTCAACACCTTCAGATAAGCTACAACAAAGCTATTTTCTCACTTGGAGTGCTACCCTCAAAGTCTGTACTTTACAGTGCTGCAAGTGGGATACAGTCATTTGCTCCAACCCTATAGACGCAAACACTGATTTCTGTTCTGCTGCCAGTTGCATCCTTTGTTTTTTATAATGTTTACAATTACCCCTCAGTGTAACAGTAAGTCTGAATGTAAATTGGGTTATTCATACCCGAGAGTTTCTAGAGTTTTGTGCCACCAGTAGCCTTTGGAGTCCCAAAATCTGCCCAACAGTGGCAGGCCAACCATCAGAGGCACACTGATCAAAGCTATCAACCTACTATCCCTGGAAGTTTGTCTTTCTGCATTTGCTCCTAACCACTCAGGAAGTGCAGACTGACCTGTAACATCTGTAGTAATGGTACTTGAATTACATAACCATTGCGGCACCTCACCTCAACCTCTCGATACCAGCAATATTCTACTGTGTTTCTGTAAAGTAGTTAACATATTTCTGAGACAACATTCAGATTTGATTTCATTAATGTAGAGGTACTTTGATACATCAATATGTTTATATTGCAATGATATTATTTTTGTGTGAATTCTTTCTTTTGTCACTATGATCTTTGACGTACTTGTAACTCTGATTTTTGGGCACGTAAGCGGTTATTAGAGAGTCAAGTCTTGGTCGTCATGTTGAAAAGACGCAAATTGTAGTCAGTTCATGAAATGTGAACTTTAACAGTGAGGAAGATATTTTCAAGTATGTTTTGTATTGTGAAGTGATATTTTGTGAGTTACGTGATATTGCAACAAAAGTAATAAAAAAGACGTGTAACTTAAATTCGGAGTGCTGATTACTTTTTTACATCACCATTGTGCTAACTTGCAAAAGTTTAATCTTCAAGAATGGTTTATGAAACACATCTATAAAACTTTTGAATATCACAGAATAACACCTAGGCCTCTTTGCATCTGAGCTTGGAATCATCACCACCTAGAATTTTGACGATTGAGCCATGATTTCACAATGAGACCAACATGGGAAACACGAAAAGATGAGTGCCTAGTTTATCCATTATTTCATGAAATGACGTTATTGACTGTGCTCTAATGACACCTGTCACATAATGTAAGTTTGTTGTTGCCCGAAAATGCAATATTTAGCAGCGTGAGCAACACTACAATAATAATTAAATTTTACCTTTGTTGTGGTAGGGTTGCTAGACTGTCTTCTCTCTGTCATCACCAGCTGTGGTAGTTTCTTGTTGTAGCATCAGACAAAGTGTTGTACTTTCAAAAAGGATTCATTAAGTCAATAAAACTTTTCTTTGGTCATTTCAAAATACTTAAAAGTATGTAAATCAAAAGAGTTTGACAGAGCACTGAAAGACCTGAGTCGAAACAAGGCCCCCGGAGTAGACAACATTCCATTGGAACTACTGACAGCCTTGGGAGAGCCAGTCCCGACAAAACTCTACCATCTGGTGAGCAAGATGTATGAAACAAGCGAAATACCCTCAGACTTCAAGAAGAATATAATAATTCCAATCTCAAAGAAAGCAGGTGTTGACAGATGTGAAAATTACCGAACTATCAGTTTAATAAGTCACAGCTGCAAAATACTAACACGAATTCTTTACAGACGAATGGAAAAACTAGTAGAAGCCAACCTCGGGGAAGATCAGTTTGGATTCTGTAGAAACACTGGAACACGTGAGGCAATACTGACCCTACGACTTATCTTAGAAGAAAGATTAAGGAAAGGCAAACCTACGTTTCTAGCATTTGTAGACTTAGAGAAAGCTTTTGACAATGTTGACTCTTTCAAATTCTAAAGGTGGCAGGGGTAAAATACAGGGAGCGAAAGGCTATTTACAATTTGTACAGAAACCATATGGCAGTTATAAGAATCGAGGGACTTGAAAGGGAAGCAGTGGTTGTAGCCTCTCCCTGATGTTGTTCAATCTGTATATTGAGCAAGCAGTAAAGGAAACAAAATTCGGAGTAGGTGTTAAAATTCATGGAGAAGAAGTAAAAACTTTGAGGTTCGCCGATGACATTGTAATTCTGTCAGAGACAGCAAAGGACTTGGAAGAGCAGTTGAATGGAATGGACAGTGTCTTGAAAGGAGGATATAAGATGAACATCAACAAGAGCAAAACAAGGATAATGGAATGTAGTCTAATTAAGTCGGGCGATGCTGAGGGAATTAGATTAGGAAATGAGACACTTAAAGTAGTAAAGGAGTTTTGCTATTTGGGGAGCAAAATAACTGATGATGGTCGAAGTAGAGAGGATATAAAATGTAGACTGGCAATGGCAAGGAAAGCGTTTCTGAAGAAGAGAAATTTGTTAACATCGAGTATAGATTTAAGTGTCAGGAAGTCGTTTCTGAAAGTATTTGTATGGAGTGTAGCCATGTATGGAAGTGAAACATGGACGATAAGAGAATAGAAGCTTTTGAAATGTGGTGCTACAGAAGAATGCTGAAGATTAGATGGGTAGATCACATAACTAATGAGGAAGTATTGAATAGGATTGGGGAGAAGAGAAGTTTGTGGCACAACTTGACCAGAAGAAGGGATCGGTTGGTAGGACATGTTCTGAGGCATCAAGGGATCACCAATTTAGTATTGGAGGGCAGTGTGGAGGGTAAAAATCGTAGAGGGAGACCAAGAGATGAATACACTATGCAGATTCAGAAGGCTGTAGGTTGCAGTAGGTACTGGGAGATGAAAAAGCTTGCACAGGATAGAGTAGCACGGAGAGCTGCATCAAACCAGTATCAAGACTGAAGACCACAACAACAACAACATGTAAATCAATTACTTGTTGACTTCCAAACTACTCAAGATAGCTTGTTTTTTGTGCTTGCATATGGGAACTGCACAATTTTTATATTAACTATACCATTTTATGCAAAGAACATGGTGGTGTCATTATGCTAATTCTACAAACTGGTAAGGTCAAACTATGATCCCATTTGATACTTCAATATTGCCAACATATCTCCTGTTCATTTACTATTTTGCTCCATCACTTGATCAAGTGACACAGACAAATGCTTTAGACGATGGCTTTCATTACAACCTTAATTTGACCTTCCAGCCTTTTCAGATATGGTTACCACTGATTATGAGAATCATTCAGTTAATGCTGCCAGAGACACATCAGTATGGAAACATGATAAGGAAACAACTGAGGGCAAATTTTTAGTACATGCACATCTACATGACATGGTTCAATCCAGAAACTTCTACACAATGTGAGCGTATGAGAAGTTACCTTAGCTGATTATTTACATACATAGACCTGTACTGTTTGTTGTGACATTTTGATTTCATTGATGGACTGAGTGATCTCTATTTCGAAGTAAAAATTATAAGATTTGAGTTAGGTGAAACAAGACATTGCTCCCGCAGATTGCCATAACATTGGATGTATGATTATTACATTGGTCACATTAGTGGAGAAGAGAGGTCAGCTTCACAAGACAAGTAGTGGGAATCAGGGTCTCCACAACAGTACTGAGAGATAACCAATCAGTGCTAAACTTTCCCGAGATAATTTGTCTCTCATTTTTCAAGCAGGTGAATCAGCTTACTTATGAACCCTGCATGAATGCAGGACTTATCGCTTCTCAAACACTGAGCATTTCAAGTGGAGAAAATATCCTGTCTGTCAGGCACCCCTCTTGCCAGACATCAGAAACATTTCCTATGCATGCTAACATTCAGTGTAAATTACAAGGAGTTTATTTCTTGTATTTAATGAGAAGATATCAGATAACGAATTCTCTTCCCTTAGAAAAACAGCTGCCAGCTGACCCAACCTAATGCTTCTACAACCATATTTGATAATGCACTGCTACAAAGTTTTATTTTTCCATGCCATGCGTGATCAGTTCACTGAGCACAAGAACGCATCTGCAAACTTGCGACCAATGAGATCTGAACGTACGAATACTTGACAGAATTGTCAGAACTGTAAGGATCTCTCTTATGGAGGTGTCATGTATCTAAGGTGACTTTGTGAGCTTTATTTCTGCAAGCTACCAAAAGGCAATAATCCAGAATTATTGAGGGGTACAAACTATGACATAATGATCATTGTTCAGTTGCAAATAGAAGCGTGTCCTTCAGTGAAGTAATACCTAAGTTTTAGACTCATATAAGCAATCAAAATGAAGAGAGAAGCACTCAGATAATGCCATCAAGGATGAAGATCATATGGAGAATGATAAGGTTATTTCACCCTATTTCCAACATGGCAATCCGCCAAACAGCGAGGGTACAAGGTAGCAGAAATTTTAAATATTGCTTAAGTTGGACAACTGTTCCAGGTATTAGTTATTAAGAACAAAATTCGGGAAAAGCACCTGTTCTAGTGAGTGAAATCTAGATTTTGCATCCAAAAGCTTCATTACCTGTGAGCTCTATGTTCATGTCATCAATTAATCATCAGCATGAGAAATGTCAAAAGTAGTGAATTAAGAAAGTTTAATAGCCTTCAAGCAGGCATGCTAGGGTACTGAGTATCTCACAGCAGAATTTTGTAGGGTTGTAGTGAAATGCAGAGCCGTGAGACATAGGAGCTCTAGGTGTTTGTTTACTTGACCCTCCTTACCCCTTCCTTTCCTCTGCTCTCCTTCCTTGACTCAGGGCACTCAGTATTGTGTTATTTCATAAGAAAAACATAGTAGGGCACTACCTTCACCATGCACCTGCTCATGCTACACATTTTTCTTTCTGACAGTTTTGAATGTGTGTGCTGTTTCTAGTTTGTCTAAGGAAAGGATTGAACTGTAAAAGTCCCTTCTCACAACAGTATGTGTTACAAGGATCAAATAAAAGGTTACTTCCATATTTTTATTTTTTTATTTTTTTGTGATGTATGAGTTGCTTGCCAACAGTTAGTGCTTTTTGTATTTTTGTTTCTAGGTCGAAAGATTCTATAAAGGCTGACGACATACCTACATACCTTCAAGACCTTGACAAACCTGAGAAACTTATAAAAAATCTTACAGAGTTAGTTGAAAGCGAAGGTGATCTGAGTGATGAAGAAGTTCATTTTAGCAACCAAGGCCATGAAACAATTTCTGAACTTCTTTCTTCCTCACTCTCACTTTCATCTTCCCGTTCAGAGTTTCTTGCCAAAAGATGAACTATCAAAATTCAGTAAAAATACCAGCCTCCAAAAGAAATACAGCTAAGCAAAAAAAAGTTATAAAAATTTCGCCCACTCTCACAAGCTATTCAGAACTTATAATATATTGACAACCTTGGAACAAACTACAGGTGTGCAAGAGATTGTCAAGTTACTGATAGATGGCAAATTATGACACTATTCAGTGTTTCATTTTTGATAGGTATAGAGAGAAGTCAACATGTAAATCTAAAAGAACTTTGGGAGTCAGACAGTACAGGAACAGATATCCTCAAGGCCACAATGAGCTATAAGAGATCTCATTGTATAATGCATTGTCTGAAGTTGGATGACACTCCCACTCAAAATGAAGAGAAAACATGACAACTGACCTGCGGCCAGAAAGTATTTATGTTCCTTTACAGTCAGCCTAAAACAATCATAAAATCCAACTGATGGTGTAACAATCAATGAAATATGATTGGATTTAGAGGTCGCTTCTCCAGGAGCCAGTATATACCATCCAAACCCGCCAAATACAGGATAAAATATTTGCCATATGTGACGCAGAGAGATCCATCCTCCTAAATGCCTCAGAAAACTCGCTTGGTAGCTGCAGAGAACACAGTTTCCGCTTTTATAGCAACTGGGAAGGAATGTATGGCCAGAGCACACATTTATGCTCTTCAGAGCAACAAAAGAACCTAGGCCGTAGAGAAGAGGAGGTGAAAGAAGAAAAGGAAACCATGGATCACAAAATAAAGAGGACTGTGGTGCATGACTGTTCACAAGAGTTGGAAGTTAGTTAAACAGATGGTACCTACTTGATAAAAATTTGGAGAAAAACTGCAACCATTTCCTCAGGAACTACTTGCAACAGGGAGTGAAAACTTGGACTGATGTGTAATTTATGCAAATGAGCAGAACAAGAATTTTCTAGGATTTTTAGAAAGTGAATAACAAATATGATAATGTAAGCATTCTTTAAGCATTTTACACCTTACCAATTTGGTTTTTATTTGGTGTTATAAACACAAATTTAAGCAAATAGTTGTGATCATTTAGTTGCTTACTTTTTTATTAGTGTCTTAACAGAAAACCAAATTTAACTACAACAGTACAGACAAATACACCCACAACAGATGCTTTTACAATTATTGCAAGAACTAACACTACTGTAAAAAATTTCATCAAGAAAATTTCTAAATTTTGTTTCTTGTAACAGAGAGTAAAATCAAATGATACTTTAACTAACAACATTTGGGAGGCATTCAGATTTAACAGTGCCACAATGCTGAACTGGACAGGAATGTGAGGGCAGGCAGGCTTTTTGTCAAGGCTGTGGTTGACCACATCTGACAAGGGAGGATCCTGGTGTTCTGCCCGAGCATACTGTAACCATTTCACATCTGCACCTGCCATCTGATAACAAGTAATGGACACACTTCACCGTTGTTTGTCACCCAGCAACTTCGGTCGGATACTAACAGCAGATAGAATAGGGAATTAGTGTTCGACATCTAGGCTGCTGTTAACACAACAACACAATGTTCTGCATTTGGAATGATACCATGACTGAGAAGTACAGAATGTTGAAAACTGCCATCACACTGGGTCATGCAAGAACTCATGATTCTGCACCACCCCAGCAGACCAGCACTGTGGTGTCCCAGTGACCTGTGGAGAGATCCCCATTCTTGCAAATGCTTTGGGGCATCACAGCAGTGTTACTCCAGGTGTCACGGTGGTGAGGCTTCTGGTACAACACCAGATCATGGAGTGTAGCGATAGATGAACTATATGGTGAGTAGGGCCATAGCAGTGATGGCAGAGTTTTTAAAGAAAACTCTTTCAGCAAAGCATTGCTCTGAGGTGAGCTCTCACTTTTGGAACCTACATGTCTGCATCAAGAAGACTCTGAAATTCCTTATTATTTTGCTGTGAATGGTGCTCTCACTCTCACTAAATGTGCAACGAGGCCATTTAAGAAGAAATAATTAACTAAGAGGGTTCACTGGAAAGTAATGTACCTAATTTTTTTCTCAGCCAAAAACAATACTATGAATTTGAAATGTTACATATGTATTGTTTGAAGTCTCCTGAATGAGTGTGCCAAATTTCTGTCACTTTTGAAAGGTAGTGTAGCTGCAGGACAGTTTCAAAATGACATCTGTAGGTGATGTATGTTACATCAATGTGGCATCACTGAATTTCTCACTGCAGAGAAATAAACTGTAGGGAAACAGAACTACAGTTAGTCACTGGGCATGGAAGGTGAGGTTATCAGAAGGGAGCTCCACAATTTGCAACAGCTGTGGAGACCACCCTCGGCTGTCACACCTGACATGTTGCAGAGAGCTGATGTCATTCAAATGGAGAGACACATTACAACTCAACATCTGTCACTCAGGATAGAAAGAGTGGATGCAATTATCTGCACTCTTGGATATTCAAAAGTGTGTGCAAGGTGGGTCCCAAGGAGTTTAATGGTGGATCACAAATTACACAGAAAAAACATTTGTCTCCATTTGTTGCAACGTTTTGAAGCTGACGGGGAGGCCTCGTGACAGTTGATGAAATTTGGAGTCACCATTTTGAGATTGAAAAAAATAAAACAAAAATAATAAAAAAAATAAAATAAAATTAAAAAAAAGACAGCCGATGGAATGGTGCCATTCCCATACACCAAGGAAGAAAATATTCAAAGCAACTGCTTCCATTGGTAAGGTCGTGATCACTGTGTCCTGGGACTGTGAAAGTGTGATTCTCATTGATGTAATGCCAAGAGGCAGTACCATTAATTCAAAAGTATATTCAACACATTAACGGAACTCGAGACCTGCTTCCGGCACCTTCGGCTTCACAGCAACCCAAGATATGTTTTGTTCCAACATGATAATCCTCGGCCCCACACAAGTCTGAGGACAGCTGAACACATCACAAAACAGGGATGAACAGTATACCCAATCCACACTATTGCCCTGATGTAGCCCCCTCAGACTTCCACTTCTTTGGGCCATTAAAGGATGCCATTTGTGGATGACATGTTGAGGACAATGAGAAGATGATTCACACAGTGAACCACTGGCTCCACTACCAGGACAACAATAGGTACCAACAGGGCATACAAGCCCTTGTTTTGCACTAGAGGAAGGCCATAGAACAGGGTGGAGATAACATAAAAAAAATAGGGTGTGCATATAAACACCATTCTTTCGTGTGTGTAATCCTCATTATGTTCAGTAAAGAAATGTTGATGAAAAAATGTGGTGCATTACTTTCTAGGCAACCCCCATAATAGAAATGTATTTAGTTACACATTATCTAAGTGAAGAAGATCTGCAGAATGTTCTTTTGGTATTTTAGAATGAAGTTCCTCATGTCTGAAGTTACATCTTAATGTAATAAAGTATCAAACTACCTGTGAGTCATGCAAGTTTATACTAATTCCAGATGGTGTAAATTCCACTACCTTGCGAGGCAACTAGTCTATGGGAGAAAACCCCTAAATCAAACCTACTGTAGCTCACAATCTTGGTAATGTTGGTAATGGTAGGATCTGATCCCCAAAATAATCAGAACTAAAGCATGGAGGAATAACTTACGGAAATAACTACCCCACATCTTATGGAATCTACCACAGCCTTTGATGGTATTTGTTGGCTTTTGGATTGTGGGAGTCCACACTGACACACTCCAAATAAGAGTCTTGGCATGCTGTAGCCACTAACAGAATCAGACATAACCAACAGACCATTTTAGCCACATTGTTATTTGTTTGTTTAAATATCAACTCACTTCTCAATATGGGTAGACACTTTGTGTACTTGGTCTCCTGTATTGCAGTGTGCAGTATCCAAAGAAGAATGAAAGGCATGTGAACTGCTTTTATCATTAACCATAAAATGATGGAATGAGTTGTTCATTTCTGATCACCCAATAACCATGAGCAATAACAAGATCTACTCTAATTAACATTCATGTAACCAAAATTCTGACAGGTATCAAAGTAAGAAATGTGCATAGAGAGGACATGCATGAATACATACATCTGAAAGAGCAAAATCTGCAGCCAATATCTAGTGTAATAAAAATAGTCAAGAAATACAGATGAATATGCATTGATATTAGTAACTCAAGGCTTACTAAGTTTAAAAATCACCGTACACTGTGCCAGTAACCAACAATCAAGGTAACTTGTACACTGGAATACTGGAGATTCAGTTGAATATCCAGGGACTATCCATGAACACAGTATCAGTTGCAGGTTGCCTAACTAATGCCTTTCAGGAACTATAAAAATTTGATTGTCAATATTTCTCATAATTATTGACCAACTTTAACACAATAATGCATACTAAATTTTTAATGTTAGATTATACCTCTTCTCGAGTAGATATTGGCAAGCACAATTGGAAACAGTGCTTGTCAGGGCATCGTAACTGGTCACGCATGAATGCCAAGACACTGTTCATTGTGTATTTCAGAATAAGCACACTTACAGATTTCCGATTTTCTTGCTTACATGACTGAAGTTTAAGTTAGCAAACTTTTTAAATTATGCTTAAAGTGAAATATTTTAACACATTAACCCATTTGCAAAGCACTCAGAAGTTTCACATCATTTTATATACAGGAGTTGTACCAGTAAATTCCCAATTGTTTATAGACTGTCCTATCATCCAGCTACTAAAAATAAACTGAATTTTCACAGATGAACAGGAACATGCGGGTATCACTGCAGTAACATATTTGCGTTCATAATATCATCATGGTAATCATGTATGTACACCAATTACAGTAACTTGTGAACAACAAAGAAGTTTGTTGTAACGTTAAACAGGTAATATATGTATATACTTTCTTGCTAACAGCATAAACGCTCTGAAAACATTTATGAAAAATTAATGTATTATTACCTGATGAGTTTCACTCACATTCTTCATCACTGTAAAACTGAATTTATAAGGGAAGTATGACTGTCAGTAACTGACAATTCAAGACTGTATTTTTTGTCAAAATATTAACCCAAACAGACAATAGACGGTAGATATGATAGGCAACTCAGCATCTCTGCTATAGGGTGAGTAGCAACTTTCCTTCTCTAACATTGTTACATTCCATCCTGGATTTTCCATTGTTTGATTAAACAGACAATAGTATGGACACAACAGAATATTAATGTTTTTCTATTGCATATCTATATCCAGTAGATAACACTGAGGCAAAGCTTAAGTACAAGCACTTTTTTCAGTGCCAGGTAGCAAACTACTCACAAAACAAAGTTTCAAGCATTTACAAAGCCCAAACTCAGTTCACTGCATTGGCATCAAATCAGCATACAATAGGCTTTGAAAGTATCCAACTGACAATATAACAAGAAACAAACTCGCCTGTCACTTTGTAGCAAGTAGAATAATGTGCAAACTAGATACAAAAGACACAGATTTATTGAGGCTCAGTGGTCTACACTCAACACTTGCCATTGATCTGATCATTAAAGAAGGCAAGGTGTCTCACAATTCCTATTACAGAGAGGTTCTAGAACAATCTTTATCCACCAGGTTTCATTAATGAACCCATGTATGGAAATGTACAAAGTCCCTTCAACAACCCTTACATGTCTGTAATAGGAATTCTGACATGCCCTGAGTACAGCAAGAGAAACCTGTGGCAATTTTACAACAGACTGCCTATTTTACATTAAATGGTTACCATATCATCTGGTTTAATATTTGACATTTATTTGCTTTCTGCAATTTAGTCATTGAATTTCCCTGAGGCTGGGCCTTTATAATATTTCCTTAGGGGACAATGCAAAGGTGTGCAACCAGACACCTACATTAGTAGTAGAGCCACTAAAGCAACATAATTTACTCAAATGAAACTAAGTAGTTCCAGAGGCCTCTAACACCAATGATTATTTATGGAGACTAAAGTGATGAATGAAAATTTTTACAAATGAAAGGGTTGGACGCAGGCCTCCTGTTCATTAGGCAGATGCGATACCCACTACATTAATAACCTGGCACAGCAGTTTTGGATTACTGCACTGATTATAGTGCATGCTTCCCTTCTCAATTCAAATTCCCATTCATGCCACAGATCACTTGGTATTCCCCAAAAACTGACAGCATTGCATAGGCTCTCCAACTGTACTGAAATAGCACTGAACAGAATCTGGTTTGTTACTATTAAACCACTGGTGAACACATACCCAACTGTAGTTTTATTTGCCCAGTTTCACTTTATAATTTTCTTACTACTAACAGAAGCAGTTGGTTTCACAGTGACCTGACAAAAGCCAATGACTGAATTAGACATGAACACAGCAATATAAGAAGTGCAATAATGAGAAAAGTTACTGCTAACTTAGGTTATTGAATGTGAATTACTTTGATCTACATGTGACAAACTTTTCTCCTCCCTCATAATTGTCCTCTTAACTTTCATTATTGGTTGTGACTGGTCTGGCAAGATACCATCTTTCTCATACCTACCAAATGCGATATCACTAAAAGAGCGAAACAGGTTATTCATTATCTGTGTCCTCTATTCTCACTGTTGTGTTACCACTTGACTTGTCACAGCTGCTGGCTCCTCGTCAGCTCCTACAGTCAAAGCACATTCAATAACCTAAGTTAGCAGTAATTTTTCTCATTATTGCACTTCTTACCCAACACACAATTTTAAGGGTAGATTATTTAATTGAACAACAAGCAATATTCAATTTCAGCAGTGCAAAAATAGAACTGACAGTAAATGGTATTTGTGCATTGCTAAAGAAAGCTGCATCAAACCAGTCTTTGTACTGGAGACAGCAAGGACAAAATTGGAAAAATGTGTTTTGAGACAAGGTATTGCAACGACAGTTGGCTTAAAATTAGGTCACTTTATGTCTGTCACTTTATGTCTGTCACTTTCTGCTGCACTGCTGTCACATCGGCAGCCTGCTACTGCTGCTCATTTATGGACAGCACACAAACACAGTGGGTCACTTCGCAAAAGCTGTTAATGTGTAACAAGGGTAATTTTCAAAGTAGCCACCATGAGATATGACAGAAATGCAAGATGATTTGTTGACAGCTAAGTTGAATGGCTACAAATCATGTCATCTGCTACAGTTCAAGTTCCTATCTTGTCTTAACAACCACCTCACGATCTGCCATGTTTCCAAGAAAATGGTGGTCAACAATCACTATCTAAAATCATGATTGCTTTGTTCAGGGCATTCCAGGTTAAAATCTATAAGCAGAAAAATTTCAGTATCAGCACTGAAAGCAAACTGTAATATCCTGCTATCACTGGTTGCCTGAAACTATCCTCATACTACCTACAACAGCTGTATGTTACCAATTAAGGAGCATTCGTAGTTGGTAATTGGTTTCAGATTATAGGAGGCACTTGTAAATGCCAAACGAAAAAAGAATGATAGAAAGAGAAATGAGACAAAATTGAAAAGTCAATATGACAATGAAAATGACCCATCTAAGCATCAGAAATAAAAAATTACATGTAAACAAATTAACATTATACAACTAATCACAGTTTTCTGATTTGATTTAGAAACAAAAAAATTTCGCTATATTTGGCAGGGATTGAACCTATGGACTTCTACATGTCAAATTTTTATGGTAACCACTGTGCTATGGATTTACACAGCATCTGGTTATATCTACGACTATAGCAACCCTGTTACAATGATTACTGAACATAAGGCTTTAAAAATTTGTCTTTGCACCATGATGTTTGAGGTTTATCTAATGTAAGCCAATCTCTGTAATTGTAATAACTGTGCATGCTGCGCTGAACCGCATCTTGTGCAGAACGGTCCAGTGGTGTGGTTACTGCTATGCATGAAACGTGTGTATTTCATTAGTATCGTGTGTGAGTGGCAGTGGTTGGGGCTGGTGTATTATCAAATGTTATGAAATACAAAATAAATACGCCAAATCTAGGATTCAAGATCCAAACATCTCAAGAAAAAATGACGGACAAAGAATTGAAAGTGAAATGACCAATTGTTCTGATAGTTTGACAACAGCGAATTGTTCGCGCGTGACGTTGAGTGCTCTGATTGAAGGAAACAGTGCCAACACGTGAAGTGTCAATTACCAAGCAATTTCTATCTGAGTATAGTTGACATGCATCTCTCACTGCATCTACCTCACAAAATGAGCCAGGATTCTTTGATGGGGGTAAAGGTGAGGCCAAAATGACATGTTTTGATCATAAAAAATCTGCTGAGGCCTTGAAAACAACTAATGATGACACACGTAATGCTGATGGTTCTTAAGATTGAAACAGTCTATAATTGAGGTTGATACTGCAAAATGCCAACCAAAGGAGAGGGAGGCAAAGAAAGAAGTGGAACTAAAAAGATTTGATGTGCTACAGAAGCAGAACAAATGCTCTCTACAGTTTTCTTTTGTTAAAGCGGACAAACAGGTTAACCAGTGTGGAAGATAAAACCACATGTCATATTTGTGCAGGTGTAAAACTTTATGACAGAACACTTTCTATGCATGTGTGTGGCCTGTTAAGTGGATACAGATAATAACATGCAAGTCACATGACAGTGCCCATGTGCTCACATTACAAGCCCTCTCCCCAAAACCAAAAATCACAAACTTAGAAAAGGATTTTCTTACTTTCACAACAACAACACCGAACAGTGAATGTACGACATCTTCCAGGTTGGCAGTTAAGTTCCTTCTTGCATCTGAAGTCTTGCCCTTTATGGCATTCGATCCACAGTCCAGTGTTTAGGTTGTCATGATTCATAGGTTGTATAAGCACCCAGTTTATCAAAATTACTATACAGTTAAGACTAGTCATTTGCTTCAGGATATCATTAAAGCTGTCAAACAATCTCCAATGTGTCTTGTTCCTGTGACTTATAATATAGTGTAAAATTAATAAATCAAACATTTTCTGAATCTAGCAGGTAACAGCAATAGCATATGGGCTTCCTTGAACGTTCATCTGTTTAAATCTTACTGGAGCGAGTACACTGACAGAGGCATTTAGCTATGTAATAGTTTGAAAATTAGAAAGTTTCTCTATCATACCATTTGTTAACACCAAAAGAGTGGCTTAAAATTAACACACGAGATTACCAAAATGCACTTTAGTGTAAGTAAATGAGCAATACAGAAAGGATGACATCACCCATATTTTCATAACTCATAGTTCAGCCCTTGAAGAATCTTTTACACAAGGACGCTATTGAATTTGTTCAGTATTTCAAAGATGTCCCTGACTCCAAGCCTCCAAATGATAAATGTTCACCTCCCTGTAGTGGATTTGGAATCAATATTACAATACCAGAGGGTACTATAAAAGAAATCCTTGTGAATGTTCAACTTATCTACTTAGTGATGATGGACTGTTGCTTTCCAAAAATGTTTCATTACAGTAATAAAATCTTTCTTTGGTCTTTTAGAAAGCCAAAAGTGCCATGAATGTCAATTATGGATGAAGTTCCAGTCTAAATTAACATTACATATCATCAAAATCAGGAAATAATTTGTATAATAATGCTAAGCTGTTTGGTTTAAGTATCTTACCACCTAGTGTAAGGAGAAGTACACTGTTCCTACTTGACACCTCAATGTTAGCAACATATATCCTATTCTTGTATTATTCTGCTACTTCAGTTGATTAACTGGCACACACAAATGCTATAGGTGGCAAGTACTGTGACACTGTTATGTCTGACCTTTCATGCTATTCAAATAATTTGGTCATTCTGATTATGAGGTACCTGCAATTAATACTGCCACAGACATCTCAGTACAGAAATATGATACTGAATTACTGACCTGTAGTTTGTATCCAGAGCATACACATCTGCCCAACACAGTGGGGTGTATCACTTCCATATACTTCAGTCATGGTTCAATCCAGGAACAGCCACACAGCAAGAGGTCACAGCAAGGTACCTGAGCTGGATGGTTTTATACACAAATCTGGATGCTTTGCCATCACATTTTGATTTTATGAGTTGACTAATTCACCTCGATTCTGATGTTGGTTTGGATCAGACAACAACCTTGCTTGAGCAGACTTCCAGGCACTCTATGTCTGAATATCACATTGGCAATATTGGCAATACAAAGAAAAGGAATCCGGTTATCTCTCATTACTCCTGTGAAGACCCCATCAATACTAACCTTGTTGAGGATGTGTACTCTTGTTTATCAGATTTGTGAATCATCTCAATTGTGAACCCTGAATCAATGCCAGGATTAACTACTGTCTCAAATACTGATTTTGTACATACAAAATTATTCCAATGTGTGGCATGTGGAGAGTGTGGCATGTGAGATGAACACCATTGTACAGTTTGAAGAGCCTTACTGTTGGTGTTTAATGAGTGAAATCTGATACCTAATTCTTTAGCATCTGAAAAATATTGAACACTGAAATGATATTGAACACTGAAATGATATTGACCAATGGATAGCTAGCTGATACATGTAAGTCTTCTACTAGAATCTTGATTGCACTCTGCTATGAGGTGCTGTGCCACAAATGAATATATTGGTGCAGCCAAGTAAAAATCCAGACATCTTCCCTGGAAACTCAAGAAGCAGAGGAGACCAGGCCAAGCTGCATTAATAGAGTGGAGTTTCAGTTTTCGGAGACCATCGATATTGTAATTGTGTTCGGATTACGGAATGGATTGCTGCACACCATACAAGCTGGGCAGTCTGAGATGTCTATGGAGCAAAATATCTTAGGAGGCAGGTTCTGTCATTCTGTTGACCGTAGACAATTAAGCAAGAAAGTGTAAATCAGATGCGACAGTAGTACACTGACACTACAAAATACGGTAGCGAGAGTGACTGAAATGTAACGTTGGGTCATCACGGAGTATTCAAGAAAGCTGATCAGATGGGCAAAGCACACTGCGTGCATAACAAACACATAGCAGCTTCACATAAAAACTACTCATTTCCAGTGCAGTTACTCAGTCTGCAGCAGAGCAGGCTGGAGCAGTGACCTATATTGGTCTGCTGTCTACTCGTCTAGCTGTTTATGTGATTCTGTGGAACAGTAGGACCAGTTGTAAACACTGATGCTGTTTAGTGCAACTTGCATAGTGGTCATGTAGATGTAGATCGATGAAATGCTGCACTAAGTGCTTGTCAGAGGGTTCTCTGAACCAGGTTCGCTTTGTTTCTCTACCATTCCACTATCCAGTGGCACGCAGGAAAGACAAACGCTTAAGAGAGGTCAGAGTCCACATGGAAAGATTTAAGTTATTACAATTATAATTTCTCTGTAATTATGTGGATGTAAACCAAATATTTCCACATTCCTACATAAATCTCACGTCAATGAAAAAAGGGTTTGTTTTAATGATTGCCACAACAATTACCATATCAGTGACTTTCCCCCTCCCCCCAACACTCCACACCATTTCGTGATAATCCAAAATGAACTGTCTTCTTGAACCTTTTTCAGTGTCCTCCATCAGTCTTATCTGGTAAAGATCCCATACACCACAAGAATAATCTGCACTTTATTTAGTAGACAAACCAGTCTTTGCCTTGGCTTCCGAAGAACATTATTGTTTCAATTTAAGCTGTTTGAAACTGTAATGCCTACATATCTAGTAGAACTGACAAATTTAGATTACATGAGAAATCACATAAATCTAAAGGTTAACAGATTTCTTTTAGTACTCATGTGGATGATCTCACACTTTTAATTGTTTTGGGGTCACATTGCCAGTCTTCACACCATACTGTGACGCCTTTCTTAGATGGTAAAATCAGCATCATTTGTGAACAATTTTAAGAGGACTGCTCCTAAACCATTTATATAGCTTAGGAACAGTAGAGCACCTATTAAACTTTGTTCAGAAACACCGTGTATCACTTGCGACCTTTCATACAGGAAATTACAAATCCAGATGCACAAATGTGATGGCACTCTGTTTGCACACAATCTGCTTAGAAGCCACTTGTAAGGAGCATTATGCAAAGTCTTCAAAATCTACAAATATGGAATCAATTTGAGATGCCCGGTCGATAGCACTAGTCAGCATGGGTTTAGGAAATACCCTTCTTGTGAAAGACAACTAGCTCTTCAACCTCAGGAAGTAACGCACAATATTTGAACACAGTATATGTTCCATAATCCAACTGTGAACAGCAGCCACAAATATAGGCCAGTGATTCATTATATTACTCTTAGTTCCTTCCCTAGTTACTGGTGTGACCTGGGGGCTTCTGTTGAGCGAGCAGTTGTATATGACTGTGAATTAATGAGCTATTGCGTCAGCATACTCTAAATGATCTAAATGATATATAATTTTGACAGGCAAACTTGTCTTTATTAAGTGACTTCAGATGCTTTGCTGAACTGAGGGTATCTACTTTTAAATTATTCATTCTAGAAGCAGTTTTTGACTCAAATTCTGGCGAATTTAATCCAATTTCTTTGCTGAAGGACTTTTGGAGTCTATGATGAGTCTTAAAAGACTGTTTGGTGGGCTCCACCCTGAGGCACCTAGGTTCCCATATGGGGACATACAGCTATTCTACCATCATTATGAGGAGGCAAGCCACCTCGGCTGCCAAACTCCAGATTGCCAGTCACCCACTTCCAAAGCTGCCAGCTGCCTCTGACAGTACAGGTGAAACAATCTTGAAAGGAGGTAGTATTCCCACTTTCATGGGGGGATGCATTGGCTGCCAACTTAACTACTTCCAGTATCAACACAAACTGAGAGAGGTCGCCTCAAGTGAGAGAATGGCCTGTTACTCATGGGATAAATGCAGCTGGTGGCAATGCTCTTCCTTCCCATTACCCCATAAAGTCTTAGGTGGTCTGATGGGCAAAGCTGCTTGGGACACGGTGAGTGTCTAATGCATTTTTCGGGGTTCTACAGTCTTCTAAGAACCAAGCTTCAATAATTTGGAACGTGTTTCAATTTCCTCATGTCAGTGGATAGAATTGATCGTATTAGGAGATGTGTGTATTTAATTCAGATGTTAACTACATTTCTTTGTATGAGGTATGACCATCGATTTCAACTACTATGTGGTTGTTTAATTTGATATGAACCACAGCTGAAATTATCTAACAGCATTTCCATGATCACTAACCTCACTGATACGTAGAGAATTGACCAATCACTTCACGTCTAAGAAATCATCATCACTAATTTGAAACATGTCCAGTGAGCACCATCTTACTGCCACATATTTGTTAATTTTATGTAGATTCATTTTAAGCAAGGCAAGTATGCTGATCTTTTTGCACAGTTCCCAATGACACCATGCGGGACTATATAAGTTCAATATTTTAGATTTTATAATCTATTGAGTGATAATGGACAAAAACAGATCAAATTTCTTTGTGTCCATATGTCAGAACCAGCAGCATCTTGAAACTTAGTAACTGGGGTCCTAGCTGACAAATAACTATATCCTTGTGCATACTGAATTATGCAGCCATAATTTGTATTTCAAACGAGTATGCTGTCCCCATTATGGTATACGGGCAGAAACTTGGTGTACCCATATGGGCATTTGCATAGCATAAGCTACTTCTGTTTTGCATGTATAATGCAGGTGATACTAAATACACTGCAGATGTGTCCACTGAAGTTCAGTTTACATGGTATGATATTGAGAGATACAGAAATGATCATCTTGGTGACTGTGGGTAGTGACCTATCAAGTGAGATGATGAGTTCTGTGGCACTGTTGGATGCCACTAAAGAGATGAATACACTGTATTATTTTCTGTGTGGTAATATAGCAAGCGTAAGAGAAATAGGTCAAGCTTGTATAGTCCTGAGGTGTGTGGATAACTTTGGTGCAGGCGAGGTCTGTCTGTCAGGGAATTCAACTTGGACATCCTGTAGGGTGATGATTTAGGTATGACGAGGAGAAACAGTCCCATGCAGACTGTCAATGCATCTACATTACATGTAAAGGTGATTCACTTCATTGAAAAAGACAGAACAGTTATCGAAGCTTCACTGTGACAATTCACACTTTTTAAAATCCTGGTGGACCATTACCATCAACAACAGCTATCCAATGTATGATACCAATGGGTAGTGATGGACCAGGTCATGGGAAACCATACAGAATGCTGAAAGATGTACAGCCAATAATGGAAGAATTGCTCGATCAACAGGTTGCTTATGGAACTATTGAATGTAGTGATATTCTGTATGGTACAGCTGATTTAAATGTTGCCCAAAAAGTCATCAGATGGAACAAGGAAGTATAGCTTTTGATGCATTGGGAGACAATGCCCATCATCTATGGTTCAATTTTCTTACATTGTTACGTGCATGGCAGAAATTTTTAAGTTGTGACAGACCGTGCTGCATTGAAGTGGGTTCTAAGATTGAAACACACTTCAGCTAAATAACCACCAGTAAGTAGAAAGGTTAGTGTTCTGTGAGCAGTGGATTAGTGCACTGCAGAGATGAAAGAAGCATCTTCCGCTGACACTGACTGCCAAATTTAGGGAGCAGCCACAGTCTGTGACACACAGAGGCTTGTTGTGCAAAGTGACTGGACCATGCTTGGTGGTACCTGCAGCTTTCAAGGAAAGTGCTAATGCAAGCTTATGATGATGTTTCAGCAGGTCATGGAGGTTGGATAGCAACTGAGCGATGAATAGCCAAAATATTTTGGCCAAGGACCAGAAGCATTAGCAGGACTTTAAGATTGGCATTTTGTGCACACGGTATACAGTTTCTAACCTATTATTTAGACATCAACTGCTAATGTTGTCAGAAGCATCTAAACAATTTGAAATGATGTGGATGGCTGTTGCCTGACCATTTAATGAAATACCAGGTGCTACTAAAATTTCATGCTGCTGACAATAATCACAGATGAGGCTATCTATTTTATGTCAGATCTGATGAAAAAGTTATCTAATATGCTAAGCATTCACAACCTTAGGACTAGACCACCTCTTCAAATGGAAGAAGACAGCATTTTCATCATACAACTGCCGAATTTTACAGTTTTGGTGAACACCAACCAAGTGACAGAAGTGTGACTCCCATATGCTGTATCAGCAGTATTGTACTTTCACCCTATCAAACAGTATACGGCAGGAAGAGGCCTTCAAATTTTGAGGTAGTAAAGCCTCTATTTGGGAAAAATGGGGACTCAGCAGAATATTTTCAGAAACTTCTTCACTGTGTATCACAGAAGGTGAAGAAAAGTGAATACAAAGGCACTCAAGCATCAGGAACACATGAGGACAGTGTGTCAGTAACCTGCCTCAGTATTAAGTTAGACAATGTGTTCTGTTGACGATGATGGGTGATGTCATCTGAATGGATTCATGTTCTATGAAAAAGAACTTCTACTGTTGTGCACTGAGTGTGTTATAGGTCATCATGTATTGCCCAGTAGTATGACTGTCTTTGTGTATACATCCATCACTCTTTTAGAAAGGGGGAGAAACTGACACACATTTCTTTCTGCCAGGTGGTTTAACTCCAGAGTATCTAGGATGCGGATTGTGGTTATATTGGTTCAACACTTCAATAAGTGAAGAGTAGTGGATGCTCTATGGGATCAGCTTCCTGAAGCAGGAGTATTACTTGCCAGAAAAATGAATGCCACACTTACTAGTAATCAGTAGAAGTTGAGACTGTTGCTGCTTCTATTCATTTATTGCTTCCCACAGACACATCTGCATGAAATTTACTCACTGCCCATTGACCAGAAGATTATGTTATTAATTGGTATAGTATCACACCAGCTGAAATTAAAAGAACTATCAAACTCTAAAGTATAGGCTCCTACTGGCTTTCAAATTACATGGTAAAGAAAACAATAGCTTTGATATGCAGACCATTGGCTTCCATACTTAAGAACTGTTTACAGTCTCCAGTGGCTCCCAATTCCTTCAAAATTTCTAAAAGTTCTTCCAGTATTTATAAAGAGTGATACACATCTACCATATTTAACCAAGTATAAGGCAGCCCTGATTAGAAGACAGATCTCATTAAAAGACAAAGACAGCCCCGATTAGAAGACAGCCCCCTGTTTTCAAGGGGATCCTTGAGAAAAAATTGTTCTTAACATATTCTGACTAATCAAAATTACAAACTATTATAGTATGTGTCTAAAAAGTTAACATAATACCTATTCTAAATGTATGCCACTTTTTATTGTTTACATTTAGATAATGTAAGGAGAAACAAAATAAACAAAGAAAAATCATTTACACAAATTTGCAGACTGTTCCCCTTTCTACATTTTTCACATTCCAACCCTGTCATCTGGGGTACCACTATTTTTTCTCATCATCATCATCATCATCGCACATCTGTGAAATTTAGCTATTTTCATGCATATACATATAGGATTTTGCTTCTATTCTGATGTAAGTAAGTTACAATGTGTCTTGCTTCCAAACATATTGTCTGTTTGCAACTCTCTCATTGACCACATTGTTCCAGAATCAGGAATGCCCGGTTTTGTTCCCGTCATATGTCACGGTGACCGTCGACTACACAGTATCAGGAAACACTTTAATATGCCGCCATTCCCCCATCTAGAATTTAACTGTCTCCTACAGGAATGAATATTCTTGTTGATTTCTTGTAAAATTTTGCTTTCAATTCAATTTCAACTAGAAATTGACTCAGGCAAACTGTAATTTAAACAGGTTGTATGTTCCTAAAAAGCCAAAGCATACAAGGCAGTTTCCCATGGTTGGCTAATAGAACAATGTAATTTGCTGGCCACTCACTACTCCCCTACCCATACTAATCGAGTTTTTAGCTAAGCTGATATCACTGTTCAGCTTCCAATCCTCCTATAGTGATGTGCTACAGCAACTGTGAAACACTGATTGCTATATCTTCTGGGCAAAGTCATATGTAACAGCAACAGTAGCAGCAGCTAATACATAATTAAATATCACGATTCAGTTCAGTTCTCTAACTTCCTCTAGGCCGCCATCTTCTGAGGTCTATTGGTACCATCTCTACACATCTTGCCACTGTAATTTATTCTCGTGAATGCGTTTAATATGATTTATTTCATTTGTTCCATTTTTTTTATCAGAATGTCAGCATCACATTCTCAAGCTGATTAAAAACCACTAATAGTTTTATCCAGTATTCGAATACATGAACAGTAACCGAATTTATCATTTGCAACACACTTATGAAATCAATACAGTCTCTCAATCAAAACAATGATCTGGTTTCAGAATCCAGTAACTTTTACAAAAGATAATATTTCTGCTTTATTTAAATGTGTTATCAATACATGTATGCGACCTATTACTCCGAACCTGTTCAAATACAACAACAGTTTGTAAATGATACAGTATGGCACAGTTTTCTCCCACATTCCACGAAATAGTCAAATTTTATGCAGAGCAACAGATTTTTGTAGTATCTATTTCACAGTTTCTCACATATCACTTACACTACCACTGTCTGAGTCATGTCATGTGACTGTTTGTGTAGCATTGATAGTGTATCGAGGCACTTTGGTGTATCAGGGAATCTTGAGCCTGCTCGAAGATGAGTTTCATTTGCCCATCTCTGTCCCTCTGAATTCTTCAAAATGATTTTGCATATGACCTCAATAGCCAAAGCTTCATTTGTAAATGTAAGACAACCACTATATATTCCGTTAAACAATGGAAAAATGTTGACCTTAGCAGCTATAGTTTTATCAGTGAATATAAGGTGACCCTTTATTTTCAGAATGACAAAATGGGGAAAAAGCCCTAATCTTATAATTGTCTAAGATATCTCAATTACGCATATCCAATTACTTATCTTATATGAACTAAGCAAAGCATTTGTTTATGTTCCCTTTGACGTCCTGATAACAGAACTAGAATTTTATGAGGTATATAATCCAGAATCAGCAGTAATAGCTTCATATCTTCACAATACAAGACTGCTTGCCACAGTTAAAAATAAACACCACCCTTTAGGTGGTGTCCCACAGGGCACATTACTTGGACAATTCTTCTTCTTCGTCACTATCAGTGACGTTCCTCTATCTATAAATCATACTCTCATATGCTATGCAGATAATGCAACACTGGTTGCCTCACATCAGAAGATCTCAGCCTTGCATAACAGTAACATAACACTCAAATCTGCCCTCCACTGATTCTCATCAAATAAATTACTCTGTAATCCAGAGAAATCAGCTTCTTTTATGGTTGCCCAAAGGCCATAGAAAACAAATCTACAACACTAGAATGAAGGCGGATGATGACAATCCAAGATACAGATTTTAACACCACCTTGCATCTAACACAAGGTGAATACTTTAAAAACGTTCAATTAATGTCACAAACTGCTCGAGCCATGCCATTACAATTTTTTAAGGAAAGACTGCACAATTGGTTATTGGACATCCCATTCATCTATTTGCAAGATTTCATGATCTGAGTAGTGCTGAGATCAGTCTGTAAAATCGACTATATCCACTGTCTATCCTGCTTATGAGGGCCTATCAATTAACAAAATACTGTACAATGGTTATTAGCATGTAAGACAATATCTAATTGCTCTGCCTGCACCTCAAAGAGTGTGGGGTAAAGTCAGGACATGCGGGACCAAACAGCAATTCGTATTGTAATTCTAAACTGTCGAAGCTGCGTCAGTGAAGTACCAGAACTTCAAGCACTGATAGAAAGCACTGAAGCTGAAATTGTTATAGGTACAGAAATCTGGCTGAAGCCAGGGATAAATTCTGCCAAAATTCTTACAATGGCACAGACGGTGTTTAGAAAGGATAGATTACATGCAACCGGTGGTGGGGTGTTTGTCACTGTTAGTAGTAGTTTATCCTGTAGTGAAATAGAAGTGAATAGTTCCTGTGAATTATTACGGATGCAGGTTATATTCAGCAACTGAGTTTGGTTAATAACTGGCTCCTTTTACTGATCTCCCGACTCAGCAGCATTAGTGGCAAAACAACTGAGAGAGAAATCTGGAATACATTTCACATAAATTTCTTCAGCATGTTATGGTCTTAGGTGGACATTTCAATTTACCAGATATAGACTGGGACACATGTTTAAGACGAATGGTAGGGACAGATCATTGAGGGACGTTATACTGAGTGCACTATCCAAAGATTACCTTGAGCAATTAAACAGAGAACCAACTTGTGGAGATAACATCTAGGACCTACTGATAACAAACAGACCTGAACTTTTTGACTAGGTAAGTACAAAACAGGGAATCAGTGATCATAAGGCCATTGCAGCATCCCTGAATATGGAAGTAAATACGCATATAAAAAGAGGGAGGAAGGTTTATCTGTTTAGCAAGAGTAATAGGAGACAGATTTCAGACTATCTAACAGATCAAAACGAAAATTTCTGTTCTGACACTGACAATGCATTTTAGACAAGTACGTGCTGACTAAAACTGCGAAGGACAGAAAAAACCCACCGTGGTTCAACAACAAAGTTAGGAAACTACTGTGAAAGCAAGGAGAGTGTCACTGCAAATTTAAATGCAGCCAAAACTTCTCAGACAAACAGAAGCTAAACAATGTCAAAGTTAGTGTAAGGAGGGCTATCCATGAAGAATTCAGTGAATTCGAAAGTAAAATTCTATGTACCAACTTGAAAGAAAATCCTAGAAAGTTCTGGTCTTACATTAAATCAGTAAGTGGATTGAAACAGCATATCCAGACACTCTGGGATGATAATGGCATTGAAACAGAGGATGACACACGTAAAGATGAAATACTAAACACCTTTTCCCAAAACTGTTTCACAGAGGAAGACCGCACTGCAGTTCCTTCTCTAAATCCTCACATGAACGAAAAAAAGTTGACATCGAAATAAGTGTCCAAGGAATAGGAAAGCAACTGAAATCACTCAACAGAGAAAGTCCACTGGACCTGATGGGATACCAATTTGATTCTACACAGAGTACACGAAAGTACTTGCCTCCTTTCTAACAGCCATGTACTGAAAGTCTCTAGAGGAATGGAAGGTTCCAAATGATTGGAAAAGAGCACAGGTAGTTCCAGTTTTCAAGAAGGGTCACTGAGCAGATGTGTAAAACTATACGCCTATATCTCTGACATCGATCTGTTGTAGAATTTTAGAACATGTTTTTTGCTCACATATCATGTCATTTCTGCAAACCCAGAATCTACTCTTTAGGAATCAACATGGATTCTGGAAACAGTGATCATGTGAGACTCAACTCGTTTTATTTGTTCATGAGACCCAGAAAATATCAGATGCAGTCTCCCAGGTAGATGCCATTTTCCTTGACTTCTGGAAAATGCCATTTGATACAGTTCTTCACTGTTGCCTGATAAATAAAGTAAGAGTCTACGGAATATCAGACCAGCTGTGTGGCTGGATTGAAGATTTTTTAGCACACAGAACATAGCATGTTGTTCTCAATGGAGAGACGTCTACAGACGTTAAAGTGACGTGTGGTGTGCCACAGGGGGAGTGTTTTGGGACCATTGCTTTTCACAATATATATAAATGACCTAGTAGATAGTGTCGGAAGTTCCATGTGACTTTTCGTGGATCATGCTGTAGTATGCAGAGATGTTGCAGCATTAGAAAACTTCAGCGAAATGCAGGAAGATCTGCAATGGATAGGCACTTGGTGCAGGGAGTGGTAACTGACCCTTAACATAGACAAATGTAATGTATTGCGAATACATAGAAAGAAGGATCCTCTATTGTATGATTATATGATAGTGGAACAAACACTGGTAGCAGTTACTTCTGTAAAATATCTGGGAGTATGCATACGGAATGATTTGAAGTGGAATGATCATAGAAAATTAACTGTTGGCAAGAATGATGCCAGGTTGAGATTCATTAGAAAATGTAGTCCATCAACAAAGGAGGTGGCTTACAAAACACTCATTCGATCTATACTTGAGTATTGCTCATCAGTGTGGGATCTGTACTAGATCAGGTTAACAGAGGAGATAGAGAAGATCCAAAGAAGAGCGGTGCGTTTTATCACAGGGTTATTTGGTATGCGTGATAGCGTTACGGAGATGTTTAGCAAACTCAAGTGGCAGACTCTGCAAGAGAGGCACTCTGCATCACGGTGTATCTTGCTGTCCAGGTTTCGAGAGGGTGCGTTTCTGGATGAGCTATCGAACATATTGCTTCCCCCTACTTATACCTCCAAGGAGATCATGGATGTAAAATTAGAGAGATTTGAGAGCGCATGGAGGCTTTCAGGCAGTCGTTCTTCCTGCGAACAGTACGTGACTGGAACAGGAAAGGGAGGTAATGACAGTGGCATGTAAGGTGCCCTCCACCACACACTGTTGAGTGGCTTGCGGAGTATAGATGTAGAATTAATTATTTAGTGTAAATGATGGACAACATTCTTTAACCACCATATGTGTTAGCTTGGTATGTTAATTGTGCTCGCCACATTAGTAATTGTAATGTGGAATGAACACTGTGTTCACTGTCTTACCACGTACGGTTTTTACAAATTCCTTGTATATCAACCCTCACTATTTACTGCAAATAGCTTCAGAAAAGTTTATTGTGATTTGTACAAAAAACACAGCCTATTTCATCCTGAATGTTCAGTGGCAATAAACATTTTTCAGTCAGTTATTTGAGATCCCACTTTTGACATATTGACAGTTTCAGAAAATTTTTGTTCAAACTGGGGATGAGTATGGTGAAAATACAAATCACAGGGAAATCTGTGAGTTTAGCCACAGAAATGTCCTGAAAAGCTTTTTTTAATTAGAGAATTGAGCCATGGCAAGCTGGCACCAGTGTTTTTTTGTTCATGTATGGCTGAGATCGATTGTGGTTGAGCTAAGCTATCTTTGCTTTCTGCATATCTTACCTTACGGGTTGGTGGGCAAAACTTTTTATTTGTAAGCCTTCGACGGGTAACCCTCAAGATATCTTGACATTTGCTGGGAGATGAGTGTCAACAGCTTCTGGATGAGCGTGATGACCACTATATGTTGTGGTGTGAAATTGGTTGGGCGTTTTGGTGACATGGGCAGCTTGGAGATACAAGTTCTGTGACTTTGCTGGGAGCAAAATTTGAAGTGAAGCATTACAGCTTTGGAACCCACTCCTTCATATTGTGTACATGATATGAAGTACATGGTAGTAATTATGATTTGTTGACTGACACACACAGAAGCATTTAAATTTGATTATTACGGTGAGACTTTCATAGTCGAACTTTCAGATGGTGTGGAAGTGTTCAGTTGGCCTAGTTAAATGGTGGCCATTATTTGAAAGTTTTCTGAGAAGTTTTACTTGTGCTCTGTGTTTCTTGTAATAAAATGATTTTATGTTGGCATTTTCAAAGCCTGCACTCTATTAATATAGTTGTCCATGTGTAAAATGCTTAAGGTTAAAGTTGTGAATTTGTCAGTAGTGTAACGTGTTCCTTTACAGGCTCAACCATATATTGCGGCAAAGGTTCTGCTGAGTGTTTCTATGTTTCAGAGTAATTGGAATGTCTTTGTGATTCACAAAAAAATCTTTGATTATGTCGGCGCCTTGGCAGGGAGTGAAATGTCATCCGAGGTCTAGGCCTGGCAGTGTTTAAGAACCTGGCCACTACCGGGAGTTGTTCACATGCTGCCTTACAAAGTTTAGTGTTTATCTTCCTTCTGCCAAGGCGAGTTAAGCTGGTAGATATATAAATATATATTGTATGTAACCTGTTCTTATACAAACATGTTTCCTTAAATATTAGTGACTGGCAACTGGCTAAATTTTAATTTGCATAGCATCTGCTGAGTTCCTTGTGCAGTTCTTTCTAGTAGTCTTTTATTAACACATCTGAACATGTGAACATTCATTTTAAAGACCAGTGATTCTGCTGTAGTTTTTTATGTAAGTGTTTGTACCACGTTATGTAATTGGATCTTAGCTTGGCACTAGTTATGAAGTGTTGTTAAGTCACCCTTTAGTGGTTAATGTTTACATTATAGGTATTTTGAGGGAAATCCTATATAGGAGTTTGAATTTCTGAAGTTTGTCAGTAATTCTGTTTTCTTAATAAGGAAAAATAAAGTGAGGAGTACTAGTGCCTGGCAGTGTCAAGTTTGTAATTGAGCTTCTAAACTGCTTCTCTAATTGACTGAAATAGTAAATTTAGAGGGGTAATTTAGTGAATAATGTTTTAAGTGTGGCCATCTTAATGTAATAACTGGTTTTAAGGAGTTTGATTATGTGGTTATGTGAAGTAATTGATAACTGCTATGCTTAATGTTACTATAAATCACTGTCACATTAAGTTTTATATAACTTCCTCTTAAGTGACAGTTTATTTGCCTTCTGAGTACACTGGGTTTCTAACTGTAATTGCAGAGCTTTATCTAGTGGCTCCTCCACAATTTCTAATTGTCAAATTCCTTAAAAGGGATAATGTCAATAAAGTGTCTTAATTATAAATTGTGACTACCAACCACGATTCCATCCTACTTCCTCCTTCATAATATCTAATATATGGTGTGTAAGTGTGGTAAGAATAGGGAATCCATGTACCAAGAATTCCAATAAAATAGTTTTTAAATATCAAAAGAAGGCATAACCACAAAATAGAATATCCAGAGTGGGTTGCTGACTTCAGTGTTCATTGGATATTACAGGACATTCGATTGCTTTACACACTAGCCCACAAGGTGAAAATCAATTAATCTGTGAAATTACTGCAAGTTTTCTCATGAAAGTGATTTATATTTTTCAGTGTGAAAAGACATCTGTCAGAAAAATGCAGCACATTTTTGTGCTCTGTCTTTTCTCCAAGATAAAAATTAAAAGGAGTACATTGTTCTAATTAGTACAATGAATGATGAAGTTTGTTTACCTTTATTGAAGTAGGGAAGATCATGTAGGTCTATACATTGGGTGAGAGTATACATTTGAATTCCCAAAAATACTAACCACATTGCATACATCAAACTACTTTAAATGCTTGTCCTCTGGAGTGAGAACATATGCATATTGCTTGTGGTGTTGGCATTCAGTGAGTTACTTGCAAAAGAGACTTTTGTTCACGGCAGAAAATTTTTGTTGCTGCCATCAAACTTCATTGGTGATGATTACATATAATGTGTGTGTTTACTTGTCTGTTGATTAAATATATAAAATATACAAAAATTTTACATCTACAGTAGTATTCTTAACTTTTATTGAACAATTTAAGAGCTCTGTCTAAAAATGTTGCATTATGGCAGTCACTTAGCACAGCGCAATTCTTTACATCTCAAGTTACACAACATTGACAAAACGGTTGTGGTTTATTAGGGCAATTTGCTTATTTATGAAAAGCATTTTATAGTCATCTTTCTTTTGTAGCAGGATGGCTTGGTAAATGCCAAAATTTAAGGAGAGAAGTGATAATAGAGGAAAAAGGTACAAAAATAGAACGAAAGAAGTGGTTAGTTCTGTGATGGAAAAAAATTTATTACAAACTAGGGAGGATACAGGATCCCCCAAAGAGAATTTGTAAGAGACTTTGTGCAAAACGTGGCATTTCACAAATTGCTTTCTTTACAAGACTGTTCACCTGTCAATCACCACAACCTCCAGAATGTAATGTAGGTGTCTGCCTGAAACACACTGGTAGGCTGACGACCACATCTAAAAAGAAAGAAAGAGAGAGAGAGAGAGAGAGAGAGAGAGAGAGAGAGAGAGAGAGAGAGAGAGAGAGAGAGAGAGAGAAGTGGTGATTGACAGGTGAACAGTCTTGTAAAGAAAGCAATTTGTGAAATGCCACGTTTTGCACAAAGTCTCTTACAAATTCTCTTTGGGGGATCCTGTATCCTCCCTAGTTTGTAATAAATTTTTTTCCATCACACAACTAACCACTTCTTTCGTTCTATTTTTGTACCTTTTTCCTCTATTATCACTTCTCTCCTTAAATTTTGGCATTTACCAAGCCATCCTGCTACAAAAGAAAGGTGAGTGTAAGTGATGAGAAAACAGGGACATCATCCGACAGTGATACCCCACAGTCGCACATTGGGAAATGTGGCAAACAGTTCGAGTTCTTAAGATCTATCACCCCCCCCCCCCCCCCCCCCGCTCCCCACACCCCCACAATGTCACTTGCAATGTATAAGTATTCAATAACAATTGACACTAACAACCACACAGAGGATTAATAACAGTGTGAAGATAAGGTGTAAATCCGTAGGAGTGGCTGCCACATCTTCTTTGGTGTTATCTTCTGTTGCGTTCAAACTCTTACAGCTGCTGAATCTAGCAGTACTATGGAATACAAGGTGGCAAGAATTCGCCTGCATATGTATACCAAATTCCACGAGGTGTCTTATAATAAGATCCGCATAGGTACTCTTGACGACACCATTGTGAAGCCAGTCATGCAGACTGTCTGGTGAGCAGGAAAATGGACAATTGCCAATGGTGTACTTTTGTGATGCCATGGTCTGCAACATGTGATCTCGTCACCTACATTTTGAGGACTGTCTGAATAGTTATTTTTAAATCAGAGAAGTTTTACAGCCCAAGGCACTGCCCCTAATTCAAGCCATTCAGCATGGCATATTTTAGCATGACAACATCTGGCTAAATGTAGCAAGGAATGTGCTACTCATGTTTGAAGAACAAATGGTGCAATCAGTTCTGTTTCTTGTCCATTCACCTGACATGTCACCCATCGACCATGTGTGGGATAAGGTCAGTTAGCAACTTGTACGTTCAGGCCTACTGCAGCCACATTTGATGCTTTGTAGGTGTGCCTAAAAACCACATGGCAGATTATTCACCAGCAGCATGTTCACTTGGTCTTTGACTCTATACCATGAGGTCTAGGGACACCGATGGCAGCTTGACAGTGGCACTTCTCTATACTGAACTGCCAGTCACAGTGCAGATACAGGTCTGTAGTGTTAATGATTTGTGTAGTGTCAGTCTGTAATCAGTGGTACCAATTTCACTGTGATCACATCTCTCAGTGTTTCAATTTTTCAAAACAGTAGTGTATTAACACAAACGTCTACAGTGTACGTCACTCACCATTTTATACCTGCACTTTCCAATTTTCATGTTTCCTCAATGGAATAAAGGTAATTCCTTGATGGTATGTTCAAAAGAAATACTTTTTAGTGGAGCTCCTGAGGGCAGGTGGATGAATCGGGACGTGTTCTTGGAGTCGTTGTAGCATTTTAAACAGCACATTCAGCCAACAAAAACAAATCCAGTCCTCTCAATTGTGGATGGTCATGCTATTCATAAAGAGCTTGCAGTTAAAGAATGTGCGGGTAACCATCACATTTGTATGCTGAACACACCACCACATAACATTCATAAGTTACAGCTGTTGGACAGGAAATTCTTTAAGCCTTTTTGGGCTGCACTTGAAACTGCAAATTTGACACTGAAGGGATGACATCCTGCACCTGGAGGCACTGACTGTGATACTGTCCCTTTTGTGCAGCCATTTACACTCCATCCCTTATGATTCTCTCCTCACACTTAACAAATTAGTAGGCGAGTGCATAATCATGGACGCTTCAACAACAGATGAAGTGCACTAGGAGACAGCAACACATACGAATGGTACAGAACTAGAAATAAGGGTCAGAAGGTTTGCCACTCATCCAGCTGCAGTACAGCCCTTCCAATTCCTTTAGACACACAACAAATCCCACGACTGACCACACTGTCTGCTGTGATCCAGTCCCTTTCTTGTTATACAGTTTAACTCCTTTTCTCGCTTGTTGCAAGTGTCTACTACAGCAGTGGTGTCAAACAGGAGTGGTAGAGTGAACTTCTATGCTAAGACTTTCTCCGTTATAAAAATCATAGCAAATCACTGCAATTCCAGCAGTCACGTCACATAATAATCATACACAGTGGCAGCCCCTCACAATGCAGGTGCAGTCAACTGATGCGTGAACTGTTGCCACCCAGTTCACAGTGATGAGTAGTTGTCAGCCTGTTTGTGGGTACTGGAAGTCTCAGAAATACCAGCTGAAGCAGAAGGTCATTGATGTGATTGAGTGCCATATGCAGGTAGATACCTTGTATGGAGTAGGTGGCATATGATGGATATCTAGCACAGTGGAAAAACCGAACATATCAGCTAGTGGCCCTGAGGCTCCAGCAATCTCTCTACACAGATATAAATGTTGCTTCATGGCCACTAACTTTCCTACCATGAGCACACTGTCAGAGGAAAATAAGTATCAAATGTAATTCAGAAGCTGCAGACAAAAACCCACCCACTTTTCAATCCTCAAAATGTGCTTCACTAGTTAACGAATGTAAAATCAGACCCCATCAGGTCTTGCCTCTCATATTAAGGGGCCTGAAAAAAGTATTATTTTCATGCCATATCAAAGATATTGTGTTCTGCCATGACTGTGGCTAGATCACCAGAAATATCTTTATTATGTACTGTATTTGGGGACATTACTCCCCACAGACAGTGTCCTCCTCCAGCATCTACTAGTGACTGGCTCCCTTTACGGGGCCCTCTCACTGGGAGTCCCCAAACCAGCAAACTCACACCGGTCAGTGACCGTAAGGAAGGACAGAAGATTAATGACCTGATTGTTGATGGAACAGTGGACACTAGACATGGGGTGGTTGAAGAAGACACGCACTTCAGGTCCAAAGCTGCTGGCTCCTCTTGATTTCCTATCCCCACAGGGTAAGTCCTTTGAGAGTCCCAATCCTTCAGAGCTGTTGAAGAGAAAAACCAGAAAACTCAGGACAATGCTACTCCATCAACCCTAGCGGTCAGATTCCCTCAACCCATGAGACTCAGAAACTACATTTGTCAATGTTGCCCCATCCCAAACTGGGCAGATGGCATGAAGTACCACTATGTGATGTCTTCAGTGCAAAGCACAAAGTTTTTGTTCTGTTAGTAGAGGAAGCTAAAACAATGGCAAGCACCATTGATGACAGCTCTGGTGTGAATGGAGGGTGCTGTACTGAAGATGCCTGCAGGGGCACAGACAAGCACAAATCAGTACAACTTTTTAAAACAAAATATTTGTAATTCAGTGGGTCGGCTTATAAGTACGCTGGAAATGGGAAACATTTCTCGAAACACATGAATAAAACAAAATACTGATGGATAGCAGGGAAGTTATTTATAAATGAACCCATTGATTTCACAATTGTGGGCTTTCAAGAAAACCATTCATAATGGCCAAAATGAGATTTGTAGTTCATTTTAGGAAGTCAAGGAAACTTGCAGGAAGTCAAGGAAACTTGCAGAAATGACACTGGTGGTTTTTATGATGAACACTTTATTTTGACTCCAAGTCATTTTCTCTGAGGATGTGTATCATTACCAGAATTCCTGATCTTCCACGAACTATTTAGATTACTCACTGCCTCCCCATGCCATGTGTCACAAGCTGGAGTTTGAGGACCAGCTACAAATATCTGGCCTCTCACTTCCAAGTGTCTCATGTACGGAGATTCCTGTAGAATGCTCGTTTCAGTCTGGTCACCCACAATGCAAGCATGTGTCACACGCAACAACACACCCAGAAATTTTGAACAATCTGATTTTTACACTTTCACCTTTTTCTTCGAGTATGTTGTTGGAAAAAAGAAAAATCACTTCTCAGACAATCCATACAGCCCTGCAGAACTTATCAGCATATTGTAAGGGTACAGATATCGATCCTACACTTGAAGGATCAGGACTGTCCTTACAGTTCCTTGCTACAGCACAGTGGTAGTGCGCACTGGGATGCCCATCATTCTGGAAGGGAGAAACTGTTGACTGGAGATGATCTGGTGTGACTGAGTCAAGCATGAAAATGCCTGCAAGATGGGTTCTGGGAGTTTGAGCTCCATAGATTGCACATAAAAGTGAAGTATTTTGTGGAAATATTACACTGAAAGTCGAATCAGAGTTAAAGCATAAACAAGATGTGTACGTGTTTGAGCAGTATTCAATTTTTATGCTCACATTTGAACTTCGAACTGAGGTAACTGTTACATAACAAAAATCAGTTTTACATGAAATAGCAATGGGAAATGGAGACAATCTCGTGATAAATGAGTGAGTATATTAGTAGAGTGAGTGCACTAAGAACTAGTAGAGTTGTGTCTTGTGTATTTAAAGTGGAATAAAACTGTATAACATGAAAGTCCTAACATATAACAACCTATTCAACATTAATAGAATATTCTGGAAGACACAGAATCATTTTAACAGTGTGTGAGAATAAACAGGGCACGCATCTTAGGCTCATGGCCAGAAATTTATATTTTGGTGTATGTACCTTGGCAGTAAATTTACACTCTCTAACTGGTTACTTAGTAATGTCCAATGCCTAATTTTACTAACCAGACAGACTACATCAAATATCAACAACATGTAAAAGAAATAAAATAGTAGGTGTTGGGGAGGGGTGGGGGGGTTACAATAATGTCTCATCTACAGTTAAGGCACATTATACAAGCAAGCTATTGCAAGGATAATATTTAAGCATTTCAAAGGTTTCTACAAAAACTGGAGTATTACAACTTGAATTTTTGATCATGATTCTTTGGTTGCTGATGAAAGTTAAAGGTCTTGCCATAGCCATAAAGACCAAATAACTGGAAATCAAAGACAAAGATTCCTAAATGAGTACAATTCAGAGATCAGTAGCCTCAGAAACCACAAAATTAATGCACAACAACAACAGTTATGGCAGTAGTTTCATTAGAAATAGCTATGAGTAGAAAAAGTTTGTGGGGGTTGGATCTGCAGACCGAGGAAATAATCCTATGGGAGACAGTCCTTCATAACAACAAAAGTAACAACACCAATTGTGGCGGCGCGGTTCTTTCTGTCCCTTTACGATGGACCTGCACCTACCTGTGAACATTGCCTCAGCAGATCATCAGTAGTAAAGCCAAGTGAAACCTACTGTACTTCGACATGAACCAGGCTGCAATTAAAATCACTAATCTACGTTTCGGGAGAAACATGAAATGAAAGGTTGGAAATTTTGTCCTCAATTAATATATTCTGAAATGTAGGTGAACAAGTATCACTGCCAAGCCTGTGCTAGTCTTAACACAGTCACTCACAATCCCTTTCACTCAATAGCCAATAGCAAAACAACATTCTCCTGCGTCAATCTGCGCTTTTCATCAATAACCAATCACAAAATAGTAAACCTCATGACTGCACTTTTTACTGACGTAATTATCTAATATGCTTAAGTTTTATTTATGCATAAAGTTATTGACTATTGTTATTTATACCTGAATTAACTTTCCCTTTACCATAAACTTACTTCACAAATCTATTCTACAAAAATCCCCTTTGTTCATATCCATACTTCTTCAAAATGTTCCCACACAAAATCTTACTACATAAATCGTTAAACAATTACCTTCATATTAACCTTAAACCACACTCATGCATCATTCATACTGCTAAAACACATTTATAACATTTTACATACACAAAAAGACATAATAAAACTTTATGAAACTACCAGAACAGTTTGTGAAAAACATTCTATTATTTTAGTGCACTCTAGTGGGCACAATTGAAACTAAATCAGTCCCCTATACAATACTGTCCTCTATCGGCTGATACGTAAACTGTGCGCATCCAATCTTGCGTCACCATCTGTCACTATCCAGATCTGAGACACATCTCCCACTTAACCGCCTCCAAGGCAGAATTTTTATATGGTGCTATGCCTCACAACGACAACAATGACAATGATGATGACACAGGTGATAGTCGAGTCAACAGTCTGGGTAGAAGAGATGATGATGAAATGATGATCATGATGATTTGTTTGTGGGGTGCTCAATTGGGCAGTTATCAGCGCCTGTACAAACCCTTAATTGTACTCAGTCCAATCTCGCCACTTTCATGAATGATGATGAAATGATGTGGACTATACAAACATCCAGTCCTCGAGTGGAGAAAATACCCAACCTGGCTGGGAATCTAACCAATGTTGTCTATGGTTCCTTCGCCAGTGGACTGGTCCCCACAAGCTGCAGTGGCTTCTCTCATTGGAGGCCACCGATGTTTCATTGACATGCCTGAAGGTGCCTCCTACAGTGATGTATTGCCTCCTACACTGAGGCCCGTGCCTGCCATCCACCTGCTGGCACCACCTAAGTTACCTCCAGACACTGCAGCTTTCCAGTTCACAGCACAGAGAGAAGTCCAATGTGGACATGACCCCTGCCTACGTAGTGCTAGGGTCCTCCATTCTCATGGGGGAGGCCAGTGCTGATTTGAGTAGCGTGCTGTTCAGCTGTTCTATGCCACACCCAAGGATCCCAACCTCAGTCCAACACCTATATCACCTGCAGCCAAGAGGCTAGTGGGTAAATGTGTCTCATACAGCCATGTACCAGCTCCAGCTGGAAATCTTGTGTACGGTCTCTAAACTTTATTGTATTTATGCCTTCACACCCCGACTTAATAGTATTAGGTTAGGGTATAATTTCCAAGTGTGTGTTCTGCATGTTGTTATACCAATTGCTACAGATTTATTGATTGCTAATTTTTTATTTGAGGTTCACCATTGCTTGTTGAGTTTATATATTGTCATTTTTTCAGTTGGAAACAGAGAGTGTAGCTGTGGACACTAGAAAATGGTGTGCCAAGAGAAGGAATCTGAACATTACTGGCATATTCTTCTGTTTGAGTTCAGTTGAGGGGTAACAGCAGCAGAGACAGCCAGTAACACTTGTGCCATGTATGGAAATAATGCCACTGGACACAGCACAGGAAGAAAATGCTTTTCTCATACTAAGAATGATCGTTTTGACATTAGTGACACTCTACGTTCAGGATGACCTCCAGGTTTTAGTAAAGATCATTTAACCACATTAACCCACAATGATCCACATCAGTGTACTCAAGAACAGGGAATTATGATTAAGTGTGACCAATTCCACCATATGTTACATTTGCAGGCAAAGGGGAATATTCAAAAACTGTTTCTACAGGTATTGCGTGCTCCAAGCCAACATCACAAAAATCAGCTGGTGTACATCTGTGCCTCTCTGCTTGATTGGTTTCAAGTGGCTCATGAAGAACACCAACCATTCATATCCTGTATCATCACTGGTGATGAGAAATGGTGTCTTTATGCTAACACAAGGGAAGGAAAGGAATGGTTGAGTCCAGACAGAGCAGCAACTCCCCATACAAAGATCTGCACACACCAACAAAAGATTCACAAGGAAAAGACATTCACTGTCAACAACTAAGACTTTTTTTAGATGCAGTCCAAGAACAGTGACCAGGAAGACTGTATGAAGTGATGTAACTCCATGAAAATGGCCTCCAATATTCTCCTAAACTGACAAAAAATACTGTACAGGAGTTGGTTTTGGAAGTCATTCCAGACCGATCTTATTCACTAAATCTTGTGCACTCAGATTTTCACTTTTTCTACTCTCTGCCTAACAATGTTTGAGTAACTTACTTCCTTTATTTCTGGATGAAAAGGCACTGTGAACATGGTTTGGTGAGTTCTTCACCTCAAAACTACACGATTTCTACAGTCACGTAATGGTAAAGTTGCCCTAGTTTTGGCAAAGTGAAGGAGAATACATTACTGGTCACTGGAGTCTCTTACGTGTATCTCTTGTGTTTATCAAACATGGAAAAATGCTATGAACATATACACCAGCCCAGTATTTGGTTTTTTACTGCCATGTCTTTCATCAAGTTCAGCATACACACTGTCATTTTCTCTATCCAATGTAACAGATGTCAGCAAATGTCAAGCTCAACACATTAACAATTCAATTCAGAGAGTGAAAAATTAAGTCGTAATCAGGAACATTATTTGATGACAGCTGTTCCCATTTACTATGAAATGGAAGCACATATGGAGGACATGAGAAAATCATACAATGAGAACCGCATGATGGAGAATTGAAAATGTGCAGCACTTCAAATGGCCTCGAAGCAGATGAGAATTGTGTTTCCAGAAGTACCTATATGAGTTTCAGTCCCCCTGCTGTCATGCCCAATTGGAAATTGTATCTTTCACTCTGATTTCAGAACTCTTACTTTCCACACATTAAGCCCCGTTCCCCGTTCGTTCCCCGTTCGTTCCCCGTTCGTTCCCCGTTCATTCCCCATTCGTTACCCGTTACCTGTTACCATTTTGGTCATTAGCCATAAATTAATGGATTGAGTTAATGATTTATGATCACCCAACAACCATGTACACAAACAAGATCTACACTAATCAATGTTCATGTACCCAAAATTCTGACACGTTAAGTAAGAAATGTGCATAAAGTGGATGTGCATGGATATGTGCATCTGATGAAGAAAAAACTATAGCCAATGGCTAATGTAATAAAAACAGACAAGAGACACAGGTAAAGATGCACTGGTATTAATGACTCATGGCTTATTATGTTAAAAAAGTTACTTTACAATCAGACAGTATTGTGAAACTAATAAGTGATGATGTCATTCATTGTTATGCAAGTGACTTCTGTGCCTACAAAGTTAAACTAATGCTGTTCCACTAACTAACCTTCAAGTTAACTCTTACACTGGGGTACAGGAGATTCAGTTGTCTATCCAGGAACCCAGTACCAGCCGCAAGTTGCCTAATTAATGCCTTCCAGGAACTACAAAATTATTATTCATAATTATTGATGGACTTTAACACAACAAGACATTTTTAAAATGAGATTATATGTCTTAGTGAGTAGATATTGGCAAGTAGTACAGTGGGAAACAGTGTGCTTGTCAAGGCAGTGTAACTGATCATGTGTGCAAATAAACTAAACTATTTGTTGAGTATTTCAGGATGAGTGCACTTACAGACATGTAAGGAAGAAAATATTAACAAGTGTTTGCAATTATGCTTTAAGTGAAACATTTCGCTCATTAACTTATTTGCAAACGAGTCAGAAGTTTACCTCTTGTGTACAAAAAGGCGTCAGAGTCTGCAAACAATTCGCAATTTGTTGATACCTTTACAAGATCTGGATGGTAAGGTACTAAACTTTCACGTATCAACAACATGAACATGGAAATATCACTATAATTGGAGTACATATGATTATCACGAGAGTGTTGATATTGTGAATACAAAGACATTATTTCAGTAATATGTTAACAACAAAAAAGTTTGTTGTAACAGAATAAGGGTGACATATATACTTTCTTGCTAACAGCACATGCACTGTGAACATATTTATGAACAAACTATTGTACTATTACCTATTGTGTTTCACTCACATTCTTCATCACTGTAATACTGAATTTATAAGGGAAACATGGAAGTCAGTTACTGACAACTCCAAACTGGGGTAATATTTCTACAAAAATATCTATAATTTTTTACAAAAATATCTAAACTTAGCTTGCATTTATTGTGAATCTCTTGCCCAACGTAAAGTCCCAAGCAACTGGAAAAGTGCAGGTGATGCCTGTATATAAGAAGGGTAGAAGGATGGATCCTCAAAATTACAGACCAATATCCTTAACATTGGTTTGTTGCAGGATTCTCAAACATATTCTCAGTTCAAATATGATGAATTTCCTTGAGACAGAGAAGTTGCTGTCCACACATCAGCACGGCTTTAGAAAGCATCGCTCCTGCGAAACGCAGCTCGCCCTTTTCTCACATGATATCTTGTGAACCGTGGATGAAGGGTATCAGACAGGTGCCATATACCTTAACTTCCGGAAAGCGTTTGACTCGGTGCCCCACTGCAGACTCCTAAGGTACGAGCATATGGGATTGGTTTCCAAGTATGTGAGTGGCTCGAAGACTTCTTAAGTAATAGAACCCAGTACATTGTCCTTGATGGTGAGTGCTCATCGGAGGTGCAGGTATCATCTGGATTGCCCCCAGGGAAGTCTGGTAGATCCACTGTTGTTTTATATCTACATAAATGATATTTTGGATAGGGTGGATACCAATGTGCGGCTGTTTGCTGATGATGCCGTGGTATACGGGAAGGTGTTGTTGAGTGACTGTAGGAATTTACAAAATTACTTTGACAGGATTTGTGATTGGTGTAAAGAATGACAGCTAACTCTAAATATAGATAAATGTAAATTAATGCAGATGAATAGGAAACAGAATCCTATAATGTTTGAATATTCCATTAGTAGTGTAGTGCTTGACACAGTCACGCTGATTAAATATTTGGGCATAAAATTGCAGAGCGATATGAAGTGAGACTAGCGTGTAATTGCAGTTGTGGGGAAGGTGGATAGTCATCTTCAATTCATTGGTAGAATTTTTGGAAGATGTGGTTCATCTGTAGAGGACACCACTTATGAAACACTAATACGACCTATTCTTGAGTACTGCTCGAGTGTTTGGGATCCCTATCAGGTCGGATTGAGGGAGGACATAGAGGTAATTCAGAGGCGGGCTGCTAGATTTGTTACTGGTAGGTTTGATCATCATGCAAGTGTTACGGAAATGCTTCAGGATCTCGGGTGGGAGTCTCTAGAGGAAAGGAGGTGTTCTTTTAGTTAATCGCTACTGAGGAAATTTAGAGACTGACTGCAGTACAGTTTTACTGCCGCCAACTTATATTTTGCGGAAAGGCCACAAAGATAAGAGAGATTAGGGCTTGTGCAGAGGCATATAGGCTGTCATTTTTCCCTGGTTCTGTTTGGGAGTGGAACAGGGAGAAAAGATGCTAGTTGTGGTACGAGGTACCCTCCGTCACGCACCGTATGATGGATTGTGGAATATGTATGTAGATGTAGACATCACAGAATAATGATGAATTTGTATTATTGTATATTTATATCTATTAGGTAAGACTAAAGCAAAGATTCTTCAGTGCAAGCTTTTTTTCCACTGCCAGGTAATGAACTACTTGCAAAACAAGAATTTACAAGACTTTTACAAAAACTTTCTTTCTACATTGGCATCAAAATAAGCTTTACCGCAAACAACAAGCTTCTAAAGAATCCTATTGACCAATTGGCAACATGACAAGAAACGAACTCTCACACAAAAGGAATATAAAATTTCTATCTGTGAAGTAATATTTATAACACTTGTATCAAGTGGAATGATGTGCATACTAGATATAAAGGAAACTGACTGTTTAGCCTCAAAAAGTCTACACTCAACACATGCCATCCATCTGGTCATTAAAAAATCCAGAGTGTTTCACAATTCCTATTACGGAGAGGTTCTAGAGCAAACTTTATCCACCAGGTTTCATTAATGAACTCAAGTCTGGAAAGGTAGAAAGTCCCTTCTACAACCCTTACAGACCTGAATAGGAACTCTGACATGCTCTGTGTACAGTAAGAGAAACCTGTGGCAATTTTACAACAGACTGCATAGTTTACATTAAATGTATGTAACAACAATGAAAATATCCCAAGAGCATATGGTATTTATATAAATAAATGACCAAAATAGTGACTATCATTTATTGTATCCATTTAATTCTGAAGTCATGGGGTCCTGCCTATCTGTTATCAGTAAAATATTCATAGATAATTGGCAGCTCCTATACAACAAATATCTTTGTGTTTAGTTTAACTTTAAAGTTATTTCATGAAACATGTACACAGTACCAACTCAACCAGGTCCCACTGGGTGTGTTTTAAAACATCTGGAAGGGAATTCCACATCTGAAATGCTGGGCTAACACTGGCAACTTGCATCGTATTTATTTTAAGCCGGTTCCTTCCACACCAGACAACAGTGATATCCACTACCACTTAACATTGCATTCAGACCAATATGATGTGCTGTGAGTAACTATAATGTCAATGCATGATGGAGCATCCACAACCTTTGGTCGATGACACTTGTGAACTACCCTTCATACATTTGTGCTCTGGTTTTTATAAAGCTGATTCATGTTTTTGGGAAGGTGTGGCACATACATGGCTGGAAAAAAGTGTGATGCTCAGCAAGTAGGGCTTCTGGTGTGAGAGAGTTTTGTGCCTTCCCCAAGTAATAGGCTGCAGGTATAGGTACTTCAGACATCTGGCAAAGCTGGATAGACCTCGTGTCATCTCCACCTTAGCAGACTTGGAGAACATTCATCCACAATGACAATAATCTCTACTTCCTCTTCCTCTTCCTCTTGTTCTTGTCCTTCAATACCTGAGCAGGTCATCCCCCAATCAGAGAGAAGATTAAATAAGGGAAATGAAAGCCACCCTCTGGCCACACAACCTAATACCATCGGGGACGAAAAAAATCAAGAGTTGGTCAAGAGAGACCGACAGAAAAGAAAACAGAATACGTCTGCACAAGTAAGTGGAAGTAATGTCAGACATTTCTAGAAAGGTGATAGTGAGACACATATGACTGTCCTGTTTATGGCAGGTGGTATATGACCATATTTAAAACCAAAGATCATGTCAAATTAAATACTGTGAGATTTACATGTTTAAGCTGAGCCAACAAGTTGACAATACCATGTTCTCTAACATCACAAGTACATTCTTTGGACATAACACAATTAACAATGTGTAAATATACAAAAGTTCAACATTAAATGATTCAAAAAATGTAACAGCACTTTTTGCACTGATATATGCTGTTAGATATTCCTTCCTAGTAACTGGTACCTTGCTGATATTAAATTTTTTAAACTTGAAGTTTTACAACATAGACACATTAATGAAATATAACATCTAACAAGCCTCTGTAGTCACTACAGGCTACACCTCAGCTAACATTAAATACTAAGTGTTAAAAGAATTTTTTTTGCATCTATTACACTTGAAATAAGCATGGAGATTGTTTGATCTGATCATAATACACAAAATAGTACATTCCACATTACTAAATTGGAACATTCAATTGTCTAAAATGCTGACTTAATTATATGAGGGGCGTTCAGTAAGTAATGAAACAATTTTTTTGAAAGTGGGTTGGTTTTATTCAGGATTCCATTGCACCATATTATTTCCTATGATCTTTGATACAAAACCCGAGTTTTCAACATAATTTCTGTTCAGTTTGATGGCCTTACACTGCCTTACTGGGAGGGCTTGTATGCCCAGTGACACCATTCTACTGATTGACGTCAACGCTATCTTGTTGCATCAACAACCGCCCCCATCATCCACACACTGCTTTCTGCAGAGTGCATCCTTAAATGAACAGTTCTTCCTTGACCACCCAACAGTCTGGACATCAGACCTTCTGGCTTTCATTTCTTTGTCCCAATGAAGTATGTGTGCTCCTCTCAGGTGTGCAGACTTCTGCGAGGTCTTGCGATGTCATGGAGAAGGAAAATTTCATTTCCATTTTTGTGGTGATGTACATACTGAAATTGTTTCTTCAACTTCCTGATGGTAGTGCAAAACACTACACCACAGCGGAGGTAATCACATAGAATAACAACTTCAAAATTCCAGAAGACTGCCACCATGACTTTACTGACTGAGGATGCAGCTTTGAACTTTTTCTTCAGAGGAGGTGATGTGGTGCCACTCTGTGGATTGCTGTTTTGTTTCCCAGTTTCACCGTCTGACAATGTTCAACAAAAATTATCACTATAACCCTTGTAACACGCAGACAGTTTGGTACAGATGGTCATTCATTGGCCTTTACAGTCTCCAGTAAGGCAGAACAAAGAGGGGCACACCTTTGAGTGTGTCTGCAGTAACAACAGAGATGTCCAGCTGAGCAGCAGGGTGTTCCATATGTTGTGATTGCTGGATCACAGTCAGAGTGTTCGCATGTTCCAACATTGCAGAGCCACAACTGTGTGCGAATAGCATGCTTCTTTTTTGCACTACCACCTCTCTGTAGGTATTCTGCAAATGCCTATGAATATCTGTGATGGTCTGGCTTTGCACTGAACATGCAACAGGTCCCTGCTTGGAACACACCTCAGACGCCATTTTTAAGGCACAAATAGTGCTGCCACTTATTGGAACTTTGTGGAAGATTTCTTCTTCAGCCCCTATAGTTTCATCATATCTGAAGATGTTTCACACACAAATTTTCAAACTGACATTGGCCTAGAATAGAAATATGTTGCATTACTTGTTGAATGCCCCTCCTACATTGTGTTACAAATGCAGACTGTCATTATGTAGTAAAGCATCACACAGAAATATCAAAGTTGAGAGATACTAGAATTTTAGGAAAACATACTACTATTGTGGTAACGGTATAAATGTGCACAGATAATTAACCAAGGCAAAATATGGAAATTGCCTGTACACACTGGTTACCTAACACAAAGTATATATAACTTTCCATAATTTCCTCTGTGTGTTTCTAAATTAGTTATTCATAGAAAGCACTTTAGCATAAAATTTAAAAAGTAATGACAATCACATATTTACAATGTCATTAACATTTCCATCTGTTATACCTTCTTGACCAGCAGTTATTGTAGCTACATTTACCAGGTTTGATTATATGCAGGTCTACAGCCTCCAAATATGATAATCATTTTGTAAAAGAAAACATTGTCCATGAACTGCTTTTTCAAGTTTTAATGCATGTAACAGTGTAACAGACTACTAACATTCAGATTATTGGGACAGTGCCACAATACATTTCATCAAACACATGTATCCATTACTTATCTGTACAGTTAAAAGAGTAACCTATAACTGAAATTTCTAATAATACTTCGTAATTATTTAGGATGTATATTGTTGTTACATCTGCATAAGAGAATTTCAGGCACAAGTGATTAGCCACATTGTTGTAAAAATATGCTCAAATTATAATGCATAGTAAATATCTTCCTCGTAAGTTATATTTAGTAGGTTTAAAGACTCAAACTATAGTGTATAAAGCAACTTCATACTTCTGACTGCTTTGGAAATGAACAAGTATGTTTCGACATTAAGCATTTAGGAGAGGTTTAAAATTAGTTTTGAAGTTTTTTGGAAATCACAAAATGCTCTCATTATGAAACACTGGATATATACAGTGTGCATAATTTGTACAACTTGAGCTACACTACTTCAAGACATATACACACAGTTTCTAACTGTAATACTCATCCTACAGGGTTAAACTTTTTGTTGTGACTCATCGATCTTTCAAAGTGCCGTCGTGCAGTTACGTGCGTCCTCTACATGTGGCGGTGTCTGCCAGCCATGCAGCAGCAGCACCACCTAAGTGGCCAGCCAGCCAGCGGCTGCTAGACTTGGACTCAGTTATGATTTGACTGCTAAAGTGTACACACGTCTTACTCCGTTTATTTGATCTGTGACTTTCATGTATTGCGTCTTCCTTGAAATATATTTGTCCAACTTCAAGTTATTACAATTGGTGACATCATTGACCCACATGTTTCTATTGCTACTTTAGAGCAACTATTGCAAGGTCTCATAGAACAGCAAACACTTCTAACAAATGCGATTCGTGATTTCATCGTGGCATCAAATGCTCTCATCGTTGTCTCTACCTACTATTCCTCCTTACAACGAGACGGCAGAAGACTGGTCTGATTATGAAAAATGTCTTCGACAGCACTTCTTGTCATTTCATGTCGCGGACGAATAAACATGTAAGTCTCTGTTCCTTACCATCTCACAGCTAGGGATGGTGTTATCCTCCTTTCCACCGAAAATACTTCGCCGTGTGTTGTGGTACCTGCGTCTTTGCATGCTTCGGTCTTGCGCCTCCTTCACCAAGGGCCCTGGGTAGTCTCTCGCACAGAATCTCTGGTTTGCTGTCATGTGTCCTAGCCCGGCATCAACGCAAATCGCACACATGGTCGCTGCCTGCGGCCCTTGTGCATCACAGGCCGCCACCTCGAAGTCATCTTTGTCACCGTGGCCTTCGCCTGAGAAGCCCTGGGAGCGCATTCATGCTGACTTTGCGGGACCTTTTTTAGGTGCTTATTGGCTTCTCGTTATTGATGCCTACTCTAACTTTCCTTTCATTGTCCATTGCATGTCGCCTACCACCATGGCAACCACCAATGCTCTAACTCACATTTTCTCTTTGGAAGGCCTTCCCTCTACTCTTGTTACTGATATGGTCCGCAATTTGCCTCTTCCGATTTTGCGGATTTTTGTGCCAATCACGGTGTTATGCATGTCACGGCCCCCCTGTTCCATCCACAGTCACGCGGTGAGGCTGAATGACTGGTCCGCACATTTAAGGCTCAGATGAGGAAACTCCTGACTTCTTCTGCTGACGATGCGCTTCTCCAATTTCTGGCTTCTTACCGTTTCACGCCCATGGGCGATCACAGCCTGGCTGAGTTCTTACATGGCTGAGAGCCCTACACGGTACTTGAAGTTATTACACTTTTGTTGTATGATATAAGTACTAAATTATGGCAGGAATTTAACTTCACTCCACATCTGTATGAAATACTGAAAAACAAAAAAAGCACTTATATAGGCTACATGCAACTGGTACTGTGTGTCATGAAACCGATTAGTCATTTAGTAATACAGCTGGAACCGTGTTTGTGTAAAGAAGCACCTTCTGTCCTGAGTCCTTCAGCATCTCTTATTTATGCTATGTTTACAGATGACACCATCATTGTAAGGAAACATCTGTCAAACACAATCTCCAAAGACATTTCACCAAAATTCTGTAGCAGGTTTGTTAACTCCCTTCCTGCCAACCTAAACACAATAAATTTTATGCAATTTACATGAAGTCATGAAAAGCCACACAAAAACTCAGTGACACTGAATAATCAGCACATAATCAAGTGATACCATCAAGTTCTTGGCCATTGACATCCTCTGAAAATCACTCAGGGAACGTCTCGTTTCTGAGACTGAGGAGAGAGTCAGTTGAGCAGCTTTTGCTTCTCTTTCTGGTTGGCAAAAGGGTCAGACAGGTAGCTTTTCCACTTCTGTGCACTCCATAATGTCACATATAAATGTATCCTGGGTGAACTCTTCCTTAATTAAACTATCACCTGCCTACTGAGCAGTGAAAATATTCATCTATAGAATGAGTTCATGAAACTCCCATTTCAAATAAATTAGCCAGCTGGGAATATTTAATAATGCTTCTCAACACTTATTTTCTCTAATGTATCATGTTCCTGGAGACTGGATCCTCGGTGACAGAACTCAGCAATTCACTGATGTGGCACTAAACAAAAGAATTACATACACTGTCTCTGCTGCAGAGAGATGCTATGTATCTACATCTACATTTATACTCTGCAAGCCACCCAATGGTGTGTGGCAGAGGGCACTTTACTTGCCACTGTCATTACCTCCCTTTTCTGTTCCAGTCGCATATGGTTCGCGGGAATAACGACTGTCTGAAAGCCTCCGTGCTCGCTCGAATCTCTCTAATTTTACATTCGTGATCTCCTTGGGAGGTATAAGTAGGGGGAAGCAATATACTCGATACCTCATCCAGAAACGCACCCTCTCAAAACCTGGCGAGCAAGCTACACCATGATGCAGAGTGCCTCTCTTGCAGAGTCTGCCACTTGAGTTTGCTAAACATCTCCGTAATGGTATCACGGTTACCAAATAACCCTGTGACGAAACGCGCCACTCTTCTTTGGATCTTCTCTATCTCCTCCATCAACCCGATCTGCTACGGATCCCACACTGATGAGCAATACTCAAGTAAAGGTCGAACGAGTGCTGCTGTAAAAATTTTTGACCTCCTTTCCACTGAGCTGAAAATCTTATGGAATAGTGAATATCTCTTAAAAACTAAATGACATTGTACAACATAGTGATTCATGAGAAAGTTATATGTTTATAAACTAGTTATTCAACATAAGATGTACTTTTATTAACCTTTTGTCAGTTATAAAACCTGTTAGGTATTTCAGGGGTCAATGCAGCTTCACAAGTGCACGAGTCAACCTCAAAGGACCCTACATGTGATCCCAGAGTGGTTCTATGATAGAAACACAGCTGGCTAATCTCCCAACTACATGAAAAGTACATACCAGTCAGGGAAGAAATGACTCATCATCACACCAACAGCTCTTTACCAGGGCCAAACATCTTTGGGGAGTGGGCCCAAGTATTAAAACATGTCAACTGAACATTGAAACATTAGTTGAACCAAAGGCCAAATTCTAGGGAAGATGCTGCTCAAACATGTTATCAACATGTTTGTTCAACAGTGAAGTCATACAAATATTGGAGATCAGCTACAGGCAAGAGGAAAGTGGCTAGGAAGTGGTATTGTCATTACAAAGTACCACCATACCTATTGAAGGGAAAAGTACCCATACATCTTCGAATCTAATATCCCTTACAGCATCAATGCGCAAGAGCATGCAGCGATAAAGGTCAGTAGAGGTTGTGGGAGAACGGCAGTGCATACTGGAGAGAGTGAAATATACTGGCAATTCACTCACTGCAATGAAGCGTCAAATGGAATAAATAAAGAGCTTCCACTGCACTAGATTAATGCAGCTTTATCTGAAGTAGAGACTACCATTGATAACGCCCCTCAAATAATTGTAGGTAATGAAATTTTCATGACAATAAAAAAAAAAGGCACAGGATGTATGCCTTGCTTGGGTTCAAACATTTATTTCAGAGACATTAAACCAAATAGGGCAAAATAGACACATTCAGTAGCCACATGAAATGTTAAGCACATATCTGGTTCATTTGTGTAATCAAAAATTATTCTAAAGGTGAAGAACTTTAAACCATAATCTTAAACAAATTTTGGTGTTATAAAAAACAATGGGATTAAAAATAAAATATTCCAACATATGCCAGAGAGAGTGCAAAACCAATGGCCAGAATATCCACAAGCACACATCATTTAAAAAGCTTCACATTCTTCCATTACCATTCCTATATATCCTAGAAATAATAATGTTTATAAGGAAAATTGTAGATGAAAATAGCAAGATTGCTCCAAAAAACCAAACTATCCATTCATACAACACAAGGAATAATCAAGTTTTACATATGCAGTTTTCACATACAACACTAAAACAAAAAGGACCCTTGCAAGCAGGAAAAAACTGTATAACAAACTACTTAAAAAAATTAAGGTAATAACTGGCGTGCATAAATTCAAAACTGCAGTGAGTGACTACTTGCTACAGAATTGCTACTATAGCGTTGATGAATATTTATCTACAACGTAAATAGGTGAAAAATTTAAATAGTTTATACAATTAGGGCTAAAATAAGAAATGTGTACATGTAGATTTATCTGTGTATATAGATGATGTAACTTACCAAACGATAGCATTGGTATATTAATAGAGACACAAACAAACAAATGCACACACAAAATTCAAGCTTTCGCAACCCACGGTTGCTTCATCAGGGAAGAGAGAAGGAGAGGGAAAGATGAAAGGATGTGGGTTTTAAGGGAGAGGGTAAGGAGTCATTCCAATCCCGGGAGCAGAAAGACTTACCTTAGGGGGAAAAAGGACAGGTATAGGTGGACGGTCAAAAGACACCCTTGGTGGAGTGGGGAGGATTTCATGAAGGATGCATCTCATTTCAGGGCAGGATTTGAGGAAGTCATATCCCTGCTGGAGAGCCACATTTGGAATCTGATCCAGTCCTGGAAAGTATCCTGTCACAAGTGGGGCTAAACGGAAAGCTAAGAGGAAGCTTGAACATGAAGAAATGCTGCAGAATGAAGACACTGCTTCACGAATATTCTGAGGCACGGTTTAATTGGATCATATCTTCATTCGCAATTTCCCACAAGCGGTATTTTTCAGATTTCAGGTACAAATATTTCCTAAAGTTTATATAGCATTGCTCTAATTATTTTCTGTAACTTTCAATAGTCCATACTTAGGCAGTAGACCTAAGCTTTATTGCTGAATCAACTTAATTATAGAAAACATAACATTTTATTAGGACAAAAATTGTAAGAATTAAAATTTAATGTGATATTGTTTTTATCCTTTTAATATACATAATAGGTGGAATTAAATAGGTCTAGCACCTCAACCATCATGTCATGCCTATCTGTTAAAAATTTGGTCTCTTTCAAATGTATAGCATTGGATTAAATAGTACCTCAATTTGAGGCAGCATTTTGGAAACAAAATTGCATCAGTTTCTTTGCAATTTTTTGAATAACCCTAAGCAGGTCCAAAAATATTCAAAATACTTCTAATTTGCATTACCTGATATCAACAAAAAATCTGTGAAACATTCATTACAAACAGTGTTTGAATGAAGTAGGTGTTGATTTTTGGATAATATGGAGCCAGAAAAGTACCCTGTATCCTTGAAGGCCAGGCACTGTTAAATTTCAGAAGAGTATGTATAAGCAGAGTGTATTTTTGGATCACTTAATATCAGTTTAGTTCACAGAATTGACTGATTCTGAATAGGTTTGTAAATGGATTCTCTTACACTTCATTTCTGTCTGACTATTGGCAGGAACAGAAAAGGAGAGTGTTTCAGGATTTGTCAAGGGAGACAATCAGGGTGCTGCATTCATAAATACGAGCTCATTGATTTTAGAAAGAAGAGGGAACTGTAACTTTAAGTAACTCTGAGGAAGGTGCAGGGCTCCAGGAGGATAATGATGGTTAAGATGCTCTGATTAGTACTCAAAGTATAATTCAAACATTAGTGGGCATGCCTGAAGCTAAACAGAAGGAACAGGTAGAAATATTAAGGTATTACATCGATCTATTTTAAAAACACCTGGTCCGATCAGATGATGTGCTTGTAAAACTCAAGTTAAGAATCATGAGCCATTCCATAGCAAATTGTACCCAGTACCCTTGCTCTAGAATGCAGTAGTTAATAAAGTAATTAAGGGTATGTTGGAGAATCAGATAATTTAACACTCAGATAGTTAATGTTCTAATCCAATCCACACTGTAACAAAAAGGCATGGCAGTGTGCATTTACTAACTGATGCTCACGGAGAATCCATTAATGATGAACGTCACTCTTGACAGTACATTATTCACAATATTGTCTGTTCCGAATTCATTCTAATTACTAAATATGCCGCCTTGCTAGGTCGTAGCAAATGACGTAGCTGAAGGCCATGCTAAACTGTCATCTCTGAAAATGAGAGTGTATTTAGTCAGTGAACCATCGCTAGCAAAGTACAACTGGGGCGAGTGCTGGGGAGTCTCTCTAGACCTGCCGTGTGGCAGCGCTCGGTCTGCAATCACTGATAGTGGCGACACGCGGGTCCGACGTATACTAATGGACTGCGGCCAAGTGTGGTGTCTGGTGGTGACACCACAATGAAGGCAATATTCTAATTACTACTGCCTTGAGGGAGAACATTTAGACATTCTATGCCGTGTAATTTGAGCGTTTAGTGGAGCAGGGATCACATTAAAGATGGATAAATAAGAATTTGCCAAATGGCAAAACAGTTTCCTTGACCACATAATTTCTTTGCGCAGAATCAAATCTGATCTAATGCAAATGGAACCAGTGAGAAATTTTCCTGCACCAAAATGCTGTAGACAACTGAAAATCTCTTGGCTCATACAAATTCTATCACAGCTTTCAGCTTCGATTTTGTTTATTTTCACAAGTCTATCTCCATCTGGAAATGGAATAAGGAATATCAAGAAGCATGTAAGTTCATTAAAAACCAGCTCTGTGAGGCACCAATACTTCATAATCCTGTTTCAAGCAAAATTTCTACACTGCTACAGATTCCATTTATTTTTCCCTTGGTGCAGAAAAGTATGAGAGTAACAGAGTCATTGAAAATTTTACTGTGGCATTCACAACTCACATACTCACTCACTCACTGGGAGTGGAAATACGTAGTTATTGGAAGAGATACACTTTCCATGGCAAAGTTTTGCTGTTACTGGGATGTCATATCACTACAGATAATAAGAGACCTTGATTCCTACTAAATTGATGAAGAATGAACAGCATCTTACAGAAAAATACGAGATATCAGATGGGAGCAGGTGGTGTTTGAAATTCTTAAGAGGAATAAAATAGTATGGTGATCCTGCTAAAAAAAAAAAAAAAAAAAAAAAAAAAAAAAAAAAAAAAAAAAAAAAAAAAAACCCACACAGTTTGTGCTCAAAGATGATAGAAGTGTATGAGCTTTCAAAATGTGACCGAACGTTTTATGTCAATTGCATTCACAATCAACCAATCCCCAGTCAACAAATTGTGGGAGCCTAATTAACAAATGTAAAACCCAAAATCTTTAGCTCTCACCTCCTACTCTTATTTTGAAACTGGGAAAAAGTAGTAGCATTTATATCCCATCTCTATGGTGTCAACTTGTGTCCCTACTGTGTCCAGGTCACTGGCAGTACCTCCATTACTTACCGCATTTAACATGTTTTTGCTTTTATGTTCATTCAATCAGAAATTTTTGGATTAACATTTACAAGAAAGATAGATGAATAAAACAAGAGAAAAATAAAAATCGCATGTATAGTAGCTATAAAATTTTCAGTTCATGCAGAATATAAAACGTATTTACGTTAGCATCTTAACAATATGTACCTACAAAGAAATGGTGTTCAATTACTAGTATCTGAACAACTGTGCTATTCACACTTGCAGTATTTGAAAATCTGTATTAAATTGGGAATGGTGGTCTGGCATGTGCTGACTGTGGGTGAAGGATGTTGGTGACAAGATACTTGAGGAGGGAGCAGGTAGAGCACGTATCGTCACATTTTGGTTGCTGTTCTCGGCTGGGTAATGTATTAAGAGCTTCAACGTATGATGTGTCATCTGTGTGCTGAAGTGTTCAGTGTATCAGTCTGCAACTTTGTAATGTGTATTCATTTCAAATACTGACTTTTGGTACTGACCATTTAATAGTTATTGCTGAATTCCTATTCAGACTGACTTCAAAGTGAGGAATTTGTTCCTCTCAACATTGTGGCACATGGCACAAGGATAAGTGGCACATATTTGATGCTGCCTGTGCATGCTCTGCTTCCTCTGACTGCTATTTCAAATTACATTTATTACATTGTGTATAGTACTAGCCACTGTAGTTGTCAGTACATCCCTGTCCTAATCCCCGTCCTCACAGCTTTACTTCTGCCAGTACCTCATCTCCTACTTCCAAACTTTACAGAAGCTCTCCTGCAAACCTTGCAGAACTAGCACTCCTGAAAGAAAGGATATTGCGGAGACATGGCTTAGTCACAGCCTGGGGGATATTTCCAGAATGAGATTTTCACTCTGCAGCGGAGTGTACAAATGGCAGGATTTGAACCCAGGCCTCCTGCTCATTAGGCAGATGCACTAACCACTACATTTAATAACCTGGAAAAGTGGTTTTGTGTAACTACACTGATTATCTTGCACGCTTCCCTCCTCAATCCAAATTTCCATTCATGGCAGAGCCCACTTGGTATTCCCCAAAAACTAACAGCATTGCATAGACTCTCCAGCTGTACTGAAATAGCATCAAACAGAATCTAGTTTGTTACTATAAAACCACTGGAGAACACACACACACAACTGTAGTTTCATTTGCCTAATTTCACTTTTAATTTTGTTACTACAAACAATCCAGTAGGTTGCACAGTGACCTGACAAAAGCCAATGGCTGAATGAGACATGAAACTATAGGCCCCACAGCTGATGGCTCTTCATCAGATCCTACCAACACAGCAGGTAAGCCCTCTAGTGTTCCAGTAATTTAAAGTAATTAAAGAGAAATAAAACAAGTGATCTCAGGAGAATGCTACCACATGATGATGCCAAGGGTGCCAGATCCCCCACGCCATCAGACTTAGAACCCAATTTCTTCAATGTTCTTCCATTTCAAATGAAGGAGGTGGAACAAAAAATTGGTCAACACTGGATACTACAATGGTAACAAGAAGTGATGGGTGCCATAATGAACAATATGACTCCCAACATTAAGGCAAGCCTCCTGTGAGTGATCTTTTTCAGAGGCAAAACATTCTTCATACAATTCCAGAGATCACAAAAAACTTGCAGGTATAAGATTTCAATGGTTTTCAGTTCAAACTATTCTTTTCTCGCCTGGAAGTTTCATGTGCTTCAGAAAGCTGGTAGTAATATCCATCCTAGCACTTGGATAGAACAGTTTGATTCCTCACTGGTTCTCTTGTGCCCTACCTGTCACAAGCTCAAGGTTGATGTGCAGGTCCTTAGAAGGGGAATTGGGTATCGGCATCTGGCCTCTTCCTTACATGTGTCACATGTCCTGTCATGTGTTCCTTTCATCCGACTGACTACAACCAATAGAAGCTGATATCAAACAACATCATGCTCAGAAATTTCCATCAATCTGACTTTTTAGAAGTCTTGCCCATTTCCTCAGATACATGGTTCAAAAGAAATCATAGTTTCTGACTATACTTGTAGTCTTGCAAAACTGGTTATCACATATTTGACAAAGTTGCTTGTAAGGCTAAGGCACATGATACCAGAAAACCATTGCAAGGATGATATTTAAGCATTTGAAAACCTGCTACAAGAACCAGAATTTGTTAAACTTGGTTCCGACTGATAACATCAACTTGCTACTGAGGACACTCAAATGTCTTGCTTGAGCCACACAGACCAAATAATTGAATCTCACTCAGTTATGAAATTTATATACCATCCAACTGCCACACACAAGGGGTCTTGTACCCCCACAAAGGCATAAAAATAATTATTGTTAAGGCTACATCCATGAACTCAGGAAATAATCCTATGAGAGGAAGTCTCTCACAACAGTGACAAGTCAAGTGGTAATTGACAACAGTGAGGATAGAGGACAGAGATAATGAATAACCAGTTTTGCTCTTTTAGTGATATCACTTTTGGTAGGTGCGAGAAAGATGGCATCTTGCCAGACCTATCACAACCAATAATGAAAGTTAAGAGGACAATTATGAGGGAGGAGAAAAGTTTGTCATGTGTAGTTCAAAGTAATTCACATTCAATGACCTAAGTTAGCAGCAACTTTTCTCATTGTTGCACTTCTTACCCAACACACAATTTTAAGGGCAGATTATTTAAGTGAACAACAAGCAATATTCAATTTCAGCAGTGCAGAAATAGAACTGACAGTAAATGGTATTTGTGCATTGTTAAAGAAAGCTGCATCAAACCAGTCTTTGTACTGAAGACAGCAAGGACAAAATTGGAAAAATGTGTTTTGAGACAAGGTATCACAATGACAGTTGGCTTAAAATTAGATTAGTGTAAGTCAGTCACTTTTGGCTGCGCTGCTGTCACATTGGCAGCCTGCTGCTGCTCATTTATGGGCAGCACACAAATACAGTGGGTCACTTCACAAAGACTGTTAATGTGTAACAAGGGCAATTTTCAAGGTAGCCACCGTGAGGTATGATAGAAATGCAAGATGTTCTGTTGACAGCTAGTTTGAAGTGACCAATGACTAAATTAACAGCTACAAAACATGTCATCTGCTACAGTTCAAATTCCTAACTTGTCTTAACCACAACCTTGACATCTGCCATGTTTCCAAGAAAATTGTAATCATCAATTGCAATGTAAAATCATGACCGCTTTGTTCACGGCATTTCATGCTAAAGTCTATAAGTAGAAAAATTTCAGTATCATCGCTAAAAGCAAACTGTAATATCTTGCTATCGCTGGTTGCCTCAAACTGGCCTCACACTGCCTCCAAGAGCTGCATGTTACCAATCAATGAGCATTCCTGGTTGGCAATTGGTTTCAGATTATAGGCGGCACTTGTCAATGCAAAACAAAAAAAGAATGATAGGAAGAGAAATGAGACCAAATAGAAAAGTCAAAATGACAATGAAAATGACACAGCTAAGTATCAGAAATAAAAAGTTACATGCAAACAAATTAAGGTTAGTTGTCTAACAATTCCAATTAGTTTTTAGAAACAAAAAAATTTTGCTGTATTTGGTGCTGATCAAACCTATGGAATTCTACATGTAAAATTTTTGTGCTAACCACTGTGCTATGCTGTTACACAGTGTCTGGTTATATCTGTGACTATGGTGACCTTGTCAGAATGGTGGCTGAACAAAACGCTTTAAAAATTTGACTTTGCACAATGTTGTTTGAGGCTTATTTATTGTAAGCCAATATCTGTAATTATAATAACTGTGCATGCTACACTGAATTGCATTTTGTGCAGATCAATCCAGTGGTGTGGTTACTGCTATGCATGAAATGTATGTATTTCATTAGCATCATGTGTGTGGGTTGGGGCTGGTGTGATTATCACATGTGATGAAATATGAAGTAAATGTGCCAAATCTATGTTTCAGGATCCAAACATCTCGAGAAAAAATGCTGGACAAAGAATTGGAAGTGAACTGACCAATTGTTCTGATAGTTTGTCAACAACGAATGGTTTGGGCATGACGTTGAGTGCTCCTGCTGAAGGAAACCAGTGACAACAAGTGAAGTGTCAATTATCAAGTAATTTCTATCCGAGTATAGTCGGCATGCATCTCTCACTGCATCTACCTCACAAAATGAGCCAGGATCCTTTGATGGATATACAGGTGAGGTCAGAATGCCATGTTTTGATCATAAACAATCTGCTGAGGTCTTTAAAACAGCTCAAGGTGACACTGGTAATGCTGACACTCCTTAAGATAGAGATAGTCTATAATTGACGTTGATACTGCAAAACACCAACCAAAGGAGAGAGGTGGAGAAAGAAGTGGAACTAGAAAAATTTGACATGCTACAGAAACAGAATCAATGCTCTTTACAGTTTTCTTTCGTTAAACTGGAAAAAACAGGTTAACCAGTGTGGAAGATAAAACCACATGTCATATTTGTGCAGGTGTAAAACATTATGACAGTACACTTTCTATAACTGTGTGTTGCCTATTAAGCAGAAGCAGAGAATAACATGCAAGTCAGATGATAGTGCCCATATGTTCACTTTACAAGACCTCTCCCCAAAACCAAAAATCACACACTTAGAAAAGGATTTCCTTACTTTCACAACTACAGCCATGAACAGTTAATGTATGATATCTTCCATGTCTGCAGTTAAGTTCCTTCATGCATCTGAAGTCTTGCCCTACACAGCAGTCAATCCACATTCCAGTGTTTAGGTTTCATGATTCATGGGTTGTATAAGCAACCAGTTTATCAAAATTACTATACAGTTAAGACTAGTCGTTTGCTTCAGAATATCATTAAAGCTGTCAAGCAATCTCCAATGTATATTGTAGCTGTGACTTATAATGTAGTGTAAAGGTATTAAATAAAACATTTTCTGAATCCAGCAGGTAACAGCAACAGGATATGGGTTTTCTTGAACACTCATCTCTTGATATCTTACTGGAGCTAGTACACTGAAAGAGGCATTTTGCTATGTAATAGTTTGAAAATTAGAAAGTTTCTCTGTTGTGCAATTTGTTAACACTAAAAGAGTGACTTAACATTAACACATGAGATTACCAAAATGCCCTTTAGTGTAAGTACATAAGCAATGCAGAAAGGATGGTATCACACATATTTTCCAAGACTAGTAGTTCAGCCCTTGAAGAATCTTCTACACAAGGATACTATTGAAATTGTTCAATATATCAAAGATGTCATTGCCTCCAGACATCCAAACTATAAATGTTCACCTTCATGTAGCTCATTTGGAATCAATATTACAATACAGGTGAATACTTTAAAAGAGATTTTTCGAAACGTTCAACTAATATTGTTAGTGATGACGAACTGTTGCTTTCAAACATATTTCATTACGGCAACAAAATCTTTCTTTGGTATTTTCAAAAGTCAAAATTGCCATGAATGTCAATTATGGATGAATTTGAGGCTAAATCAACATTACGTCTAATAAAATCAGGAAATAATTTGTATAATAATTCTATGCCATTTGGCTTAAGTATTTTACCACCTAGCAGAAGGAGATGCACTGTTTCCCAACTTGGCACCTCAACATTAGCAACATATATCCTATTCTTCTATTATTCTGCTACATCAATTGATCAGCTGACACACAGAAATGCTATGCGCATCAAGTACTGTGACAATTATACCTGACCTTTCAGGCTATTCAAATAATTTGATCAATGCTATTTATGAGATACCTGCAATTAATACTGCCGCAAACATTTCGGTGCAGAAATATGATACACAAATACTGACCTCTAGTCTATATCCAGAGCATACACATCTGCCCAACACAGTGTGGTGTATCACTTCCATATACTTCATTTCAGGAACTGCCACACAACATGAGGTCATGGCAAGTTACCTGAGCTGGTTGGCTTTATACACAAATCTGGATGCTTTGCCATCACATTTTGATTTTAATGAGTTGGCTGAGTCACTTCGATTCTGATGTTGGTTTGGATCAGACAACAACCTTGCTTGAGCAGACTTCCATGCACTCTACATCTGAATATCACATTGCCCCATTAGCAGGGAGCAGATGGTCCGTTTCACAATACAAAGAAAAGGAAGCTGGCTATCTCACACTACTCCTGTGGAGACCCCATCAATACTAACTTTGTTCAGGATGCATACTCTTGTTTTTCAAGTTCGTGGATCATCTCAATTATGAACCCCGAATCAATGCCAGGATGAACTCCTGTCTCAAATACTGATTTTGTATGTACAAAATGTTTTCAATGTCTGGCATGAGGGGAATGTGGCAGAAGTCAGACATTTTCTGCATGTGAGATACAAACCATTGTACAGTTTGAAGAGCCTTACTGTTGGTGTTTTATGAGTGAAATCTGATACCCAATTCTTTTACATCTGAAAAATATTGAACACTGAAATGATATTGACCAATGGATAGACAGTTAAAAACGTAAGATTTCTACTAGAATCTTGATAGCACTCTGTTATGCAGTGCTGTGCCCCAAAAGAATATATTGGTGCAGCCAAGTAAAAATTCAGACATCTTAACTGGCAACTCAGGAAGCAGAGGAAAGTAGGCCAAGTAGCAGTAATAGAGTGGAGTTTCAGTTTGTGAAGACTGTCAATATTGTATTTATGCCCAGATTATGGAATAGATTGCTGCATACCATATGAGCTGGGCAGTCTGAGATGCCTATGGAGCAAGATATCTTAGGAGGGAGGCACTGTCATTGAGTTGACTGTACACTATTAAGCAAGAAAATGCAAATCAGATGCAACAACAGTATACTGATGCTATTAAATACAATAACAAGAGTGACTGAAATGTAACATTGGGTCATCATGGAGCATTCGGGAAAGCTAATCAGATGGGCAAAGCAGACCAGGTGCATAATGAACACATAGTAGCCCTGCATAAAAACTACTCATTTCCAGCACAGTTACTCAGTCTGCAGCAGAGCAGGCTGGAGCAGCGACCTATATGTGTCTGCTGTCTACTCATCAAGCTGTTTATGTGATTCTGTGAAACAGCAGGCCCCATTGTGGAGACTGACGCTGTTTAATGCAAGTTGCATAGTAGCCATGTAGTTGTAGATCAATGACATGCTGTTCTAAGTGATTGTCAGAGTGTTCTACGAATCACACTCACATTGTTTCTCTACCATTCCACTCTCCAGCAGTATGCAGGAAAGACGAACACTTAAGCGAGTTCAGAGCCCACATGGTTGGTTGGTTGGTTGGTTTGTGGGGGCTGAAGGGACCAGACTACAAAGGCCATCGGTTCCAGAGCCCTCATGGAAAGATTTAAGTTATTACAATCATAATTTCTCTGTGCGTGGGTGTCAACGAAATATTTCCACATCTGTACATAAATCTCACTTCAACAAAAAAAGCGTATGTTTTAATGATTGCCATGACAATCATCATGTATCAGTGACATTAATTCCCCCTCCACACCCCCACCCCCAGCACTCCACAACATTTTGTGATACTGCAATTTGTCCTAAGTCAAAAACTGTAATGCCTATGTATCTAGTAGAGCTGACAACATTTAGATTTATGTGATTCCTTGTGTAATCAAAATTTAACAGATTTCTTTTAGTACTCATGTGAATGACATCACACTTTTTATTTTATTTTATTTTTATTTTTTATTTTTTATTTATTTCATTTTTTTCCACATTGCCACTCTCCACACCATACAGATATTTAGACTAAATAATTTTGCAATTTGTTTTAATACTGTTATGCCTTTCTTAGCTGTTAAATATCAGCATCATCTGCTAACAATTTTAAGAGGGCTGCTCCTAAACCGTTTACATTTCTTAGGACCAGTAGAGCACCTATTACACTTTGGGAACACCGTATATCACTTGTGAATCCATCCGCACTAATGTGATGGCACTCCGTTTGCCTACAATCTGCTTAGAAGCCACTTGTAAGGAACATTATGCAAATCCTTTTGGAAACCTACAAATATGGAATTGATTTGAGATGCCCAGTCAATAGTACTCGTTACCTTGAAGGAAACTGTCTACTGACAGATAGCCAGCATGGATTCAGGAAATACCCTTCTTGTGAAAGACAACTAGCTCTTCAACCTCAGGAAGTAATGCAGAATGTTCGAACACAGTACATGTTCCAAAATCCTATGAACAGAAGTCACAAATATGAGTCAGTGATTTATTATATTACCCTTAGTTCTTTTGTTGATTATTGGTGTGACCTGGGTTGCTTTTGTCGAGCAAGCAGTTGTATATGATTGCTGATACAATAGCTCATTAATTTGCAAGTGACTTCTGCTGCTTCACTAATCTGAGGGTATCTACTTTTAAGTTATTCACATTAGAAGCAGTTCTTGACTCAAATTGTGGCGAATTTAATACAGTTTCTTTGCTGAAGGACTTTTGGAGTCCACGCTAAGTCTTAACAGACCATTTGGAGGGCTCCACCCTGAAGGACCCAGGTTCCCATATGGGGACATACAGCTGTTCTACCATCGATACGATGAGGCGAGCCATATTGGCTGCCAACCTCCAGATCACCAGTCACCCACTTCCAAAATTGCCAGCTGCCTCTGACAGCACAGGTGAAACAATCTTGAAAGGAGATTGTATTTCCACTTTCATGGTGTGAGTGTGAGTGTGTGTGTGTGTGTGTGTGTGTGTGTGTGTGTGTGTGTGTGTGTGTGTGTGTATGTGTGTGTGTGGGCGCGCTGTGTGCGAGTGTGGTGTGTGGGCAACATGTGACAATTTGTTCAGCAACTATATGCACTAAATACAGGTAAATGCATTGGCTGCCAACTTAACTACTTTTAGTATGAAATCAGATTGAGGGAGGTTGCCTTGAGTGAGAGAATGGCTCATTACCCATGGGATAAGTGCAGCTGGTGGCAATGCTCTTTCTTCCCATTACCCCATAGAGTCTTAAGCGGGCTGATGGGCAAAGCTGCTTGGGACCCGCTGAGTGTCTAATGCATTTTGCAGGGCTCCGCATTCTTCTAAGAACCAAGCTTCAGTAATTCGGAACACGTTTTAATTCCCTCATGTTACTAGACAGAATTGATCAGATTAGGAGATGCATGTATTTAATTCAGATATTAACTACATTTCTTTGTATGAGCTATGACCATTGAGTCCAACCACTATGTAGTTGTTTAATTCGATACATACCTCAACTGAAATGATCTAACAGCGTTTCCATGTTCACTAACCTCACTGATACATAGAGATTCGACCAATCACTTCACTTCTAAGAAATCATCACTCATTTCAAACATGTCCAGTGAGCGCCATCTTACTGCCACACATGAATTTTATGTAGATTCATTTTAAGCAAGGCAAGGAGTTTCCAATGACATCATATGGGACTATATAGGTCCAATAGTTAAAATGTATCGTCTATTGAGTGATAATGGACAAAAACAGATCAAATTTCTGGACGTAGCTGATTTTGGTGACAACGTACCTCCTGGTCCCCTGCCTGCAAGGTATAGAGCCGGTGGGCATTGCTGCGCAATACCACCGCCGGTATCCAACGTGGATTGCGACCAAACCCACGTGCCCAGACCAACATGCCAGGTACCCCGTTTTGCAAAGACTGGCGAGGAGCAGGCCGGAGGAGGTGCAGCAGAGTGCTAGGTTGGCGCCCGTGGAAGATCTCTGTGGGGCTACATTCTCCCATCGGTGTGGTACAGTATGCCGTCAGGAAAAACGTCAACGCCTCCTCCGCAGGAAATTCGTGCACATACTTTTTCATCTGCATCTTAAATGTGTGCACCATGTGCTCGGCTTCCCCATTCGATTGTGGATGAAAGGGGGGAGAGCAAACGTGCCGAATTCCGAAGCGCCTACAAAAATCCTGGAAGGTCTGCGAAATAAACTGAGGTCCATTGTCCAATACCAGGATGACTGGCAAACCTTCCACAGGAAAGATTTTTGCGAGTGTCTGGATTGCAACTTCTGAAGTGGTTGAGGAGTAGCGAACCACATATGGGAATCGGGAATAAGCATCAATGACAATGAGCCAAAAGCCATTGAGAAACGGGCCTGCAAAATCTATGTGAACATGTTCTCATGCCTGGGTTGCAGGCGGCCATGAAGAGAACGCTGATGTGGGAGATACCTGTTGGCTCGCACACTGGGAACAGGCGGCCACCAAGTGCTCAATTTTTCTGTCAATACCAGACCAGTACACATGTCTGCGAGCCAAGGTTTTAGTACGGGAAACACCCAAGTGCCCCTCATGTAATAACATGAGAACCTCCCTTCGCAAACTTGCAGGAACAACCACGCGAGAAGCTCTATCATCGGTAGCAAGAAGGAGAACTCCTTCCAAGACGGAGAGGCGGTCTCGTAGAACAAAATAATTACGAAGAGGGTCCGAGGCCCAGCCTGGAGGTCAGGATGAACACCCCTGCTGAAGGAGGCGAACTACTTGCCGGACACCACGTCAGCTGCCGTTTCCCTGGTGACCCTAGAACTAGTGATTGGGAAGCCATCAACCGCTTGGCGGAACGCCACCTCCAAATGAAAACACATAATCTCCTCCCGAGCGAACTTAGGATCTGGGCCCACCAGAAGACAGGAAAGAGCGTCGGCGTTGGCATGCTGTCCGGTAGAGCGAAAATGTATGTCATAATGGTACTTAGAGAGGAACAAGGCCCAGCACTGCAGTCTGTGGGCCGCCCTATCCGGAATCTGAGAGGTGGGGCCAAACAATGATATTAATGGCTTATGGTCAGTGATTAACTGAAACTTCGTGCCATACAAGAAAGGGTGAAACTTGATAACAGCGTAGACAATGGCCAAAGCCTCCTTTTCCACCTGGGAGTAATGGGCCTGCGCGGGACTAAGAGTTTTAGACGCAAACGCCAGTGGCTGCTCGGAGCCATCCGCGTTGCGATGGGCCAGGACCATCCCCACCCCATACTGCGAAGCATCTGTAACCAGGACCAATGGCTTATTGGGTTCAAAAGTAAACAAACAAGGCGCTGACGTGAGGAGGCCACTTCAACGAGTTGAACGTGCCCTCGCATGCAGGCGACCAATAAAAAGGAACACCCTTGCGCAGAAGGCAGTACAGGGGGCAGGCTATGGTGGAAGCCCTGGGAATGAACCTGTGGTAATAAGCAATCTTGCCTAAAAAAGCTTGTAACTCCTTCAGCGGAATGGGCCGCGGAAGGTCGACGATATCTCTGACCAAACTTCCTAGCAGCTGGACGCCATGCCGAGAGATGGTGTAGCCCACATACTCAATGGACGGTTGGAAGAAGTTCGACTTACGCAGGTTGCAATGCAGGCCCACGGACCTGAATTTGAGAAAGAGGGTTTGAAGGTTGTTCAAGTGTTCCTTCGTGCTGTGGCCTGTGACAATTATGTTGTCCAGGTAATTAATAGAATGAGGGATTGTAGACATGACGTGCTCAAGATAACGCTGAAATATCGCCGGGGCACTGAATATTCCGAAGGCCAACCGCTGGTATTGGTAAAGGCCAAACGGGGTGTTCACGACCGCCAGCCGTTTGGAGTCCTCATCAAGTGGTATCTGGTGATAAGCCTCCGAAAGATCGATTTTCGAAAAATATTAGTCTCCCGCCACGTCGGAGAACAATTCATCAGAACGAGGCGAGGGATAGGTGTCCACCACCAATTGGGAATTAATGGTGGCCTCGAAATCGCCACAAAGACGTAATTTTCCCGGGGGTTTCCTGACAATAACGAGGGGCGAAGCCCACTCACTAGAAGAAATGGGAAGAACGACCCCTAGGGCTGTCAGCCGGTCTAGCTCTGCTTTTACCCGAGGGCGGAGAGCCAAGGGAATCTGCCTCGCGCGTAGAAAACGTGGGCGAGCCGACGCCTTCAACGTTAAGTGAGCTTCAAAGTCGGAAACACGCCCCAGGCCCTCCTCAAAGATATCCTTAAAGTCAGAGGTCAAAGATTCCAATGATTGCTAGGGAACGTCTTCAGAGACCAACTATATGGTGGCTGCGATAAAAAAACCGTAAGCTTGAAAGGCATCCAGCCCAAAAAGGTTCGCGGAGCTCGCATCACTGACAACAATAAAAGTAAGAGGTAGAGTGACTGATTTGTAAGTAACGTCGGTAGTGAATTGACCCAGTAGGGGAATGAACTGTTTACCATAACCGCGTAGACGCCGGTAAACTGGCGCCAAGGGGGGCGACCCAAGGTCGGAGTAAGTTTGCGCATTCAACAAAGAAACCGTCGCGCCCGTATCTACTTGCAGTTGTAATCGGCGCTACCGAACCGACTCCTCGATAAAGAGTTGGTGTGCCGATGCGTCGGGAGCCTGGCCCGATGAAACTTCCTGAATGTCAACGTCCATGTCCTCTGTACCTGCTTCCTTCGATTCTTTTGAGGCTGAGCGGCAAACTTTAGCAATGTGTCCTTTTTTATTACATTTGCGACAAACGGCCTAACGCTCGGGGCACTCTGACCGATCATGATGTATATAGCACGACACACAGAACGGTAACAGGGGCCGGCGGCCGGAACTCTGTTTACGCGCCGTGCGGGAGCGGCGTAACGGGCGGATTGTACCGCTCGCACGTCGTCCACCCCGGACGCAGTGGACGCGGCCGCGCCGCCCTGAACCGCCGCGACGTCGCACCACGCTTGCAAATGTCAACCTGCGGCGTGAGAGACTTCATACGATTGAGCAATGGACAGGACTTCCTCAAGGGAAGGGTCTCCCAACTGCAGGGCCCGTTGCCGGACCTCCCTATCAGGGGCCGAACGAACAATGACGTCGCGTACCATAATGTGGGCATACGACTCTCGCGACTGCTCCGTGACAAAACGACACTTGCGACTAAGACCGTGCAGGGTAGCGGCTGACGCCCGGTAAGACTGATGGGGCTGTTTCTTGCATTGATAGAACTCGACCCTAGCCGCCACAACATGCGTGCGGCGGCGATAATATGAAGACGGCAATGAACACAATGCGTCAAAAGACAAGGACGAGGGTTCCTGCAACGGCGCTAGCTGCCGCAAAACTTGATACAGCGAGGGAGATATCCAAGACAAGAAAAGAGCACGACATACCTCCGCATCGGCAACATGAAACGCCTGGAAATGCTGCCGAAGGCGATGTTCATACATCTACATCTACATCCACATCTACATCCATACTCCGCAAGCCACCTGACGGTGTGTGGCGGAGGGTACCCTGAGTACCTCTATCGGTTCTCCCTTCCATTCCAGTCTCGTATTGTTCGTTGAAAGAAGGATTGTCTGTATGCTTCTGTGTGGGCTCTAATCTCTCTGATTTTATCCTCATGGTCTCTTCGCGAGATATACGTAGGAGGGAGCAATATACTGCTTGACTCTTCGGTGAAGGTATGTTCTCTAAACTTTAACAAAAGCCCGTACCGAGCGACTGAGCGTCTGTCCTGCAGAGTCTTCCACTGGAGTTTATCTATCATCTCCGTAACGCTTTCGCGATTACTAAATGATCCTGTAACGAAGCGCGCTGCTCTCTGTTGGATCTTCTCTATCTCTTCCGTCAACCCTATCTGGTACGGATCCCACACCGCTGAGCAGTATTCAAGCAGTGGGCGAACAAGCGTACTGTAACCTACTTCCTTTGTTTTCGGATTGCATTTCCTTAAGATTCTTCCAATGAATCTCAGTCTGGCATCTACTTTACCGACGATCAACTTTATATGATCATTCCATTTTAAATCACTCCTAATGCGTACTCCCCGATAATTTATGGAATTAACTGCTTCCAGTTGCTGACCTGCTATTTTGTAGCTAAATGATAAGGGAACTATCTTTCTATGTATTCGCAACACATTACACTTGTCTGCATTGAGATTCAATTGCCATTCCCTGCACCATGCGTCAATTCGCTGCAGATCCTCCTGCATTTCAGCACAATTTTCCATTGCTACAACCTCTCGATACACCACAGCATCATCTGCAAAAAGCCTCAGTGAACTTCCGATGTCATCCACAAGGTCATTTATGTATATTGTGAATAGCAACGGTCCTACGACGCTCCCCTGCGGCACACTTGAAATCATACTTCGGAAGACTTCTCTCCATTGAGAATGACATGCTGCGTTCTGTTATCTAGGAACTCTTCAATCCAATCACACAAGTGGTCTGATAGTCCATATGCTCTTACTTTGTTCATTAAACAACTGTGGGGAACTGTATCGAACGCCTTGCGGAAGTCAAGAAACACGGCATCTAGCTGTGAACCCCTGCTGTGGCCCTCTGAGTCTCGTGGACGAATAGCGCGAGCTGGGTTTCACACGACCGTCTTTTTCGAAACCCATGCTGATTCCTACAGAGTAGATTTCTAGTCTCCATAAAAGTCATTATACTGGAACATAAAACGTGTTCCAAAATTCTACAACTGATCGACGTTGGAGATATAGGTCTATAGTTCTGCACATCTATTCAACGTCCCTTCTTGAAAACGGGTATGAGCTGTGCCCTTTTCCAATCCTCCGCCGTCTCGTCATACGGGGAGAAAGGGAGGAGGGAACGGCGCTGGAGCAGACTGCGTGGAGAGCAACGCCGGAAGCACTTGTTTCATGGTGGCCATGAGCTCCGTCTGGTGCTGAACCAAAACCCGCACTAAATCCTCCATGCAACACGCGAAAGAACGACCCTACTCGTCGCCAATTGTGTAGTAACACGACTCACGTTTCCGTCGCACTTCACATAGTGTAGACCGAAACTGTCTGTTAGGCCTGCCTGAACAGAACTTGGCACGGCCCGTGCTGCCTGAGTTGTTGTTGTTCCGCCGGCAGAGGGAGCAGCCGAGTTCTCGCGCGCCCTCTGGTGCACAGAACTTTACTTGCGGCGCCGTGCCGATGTGCGCCTCCCGCGATCTTTCTGGTGGCTACTATAACTTTCATACTGTGCCTACCTATTAATTGTCTTGCTTTCTCAAAATTCTACGTATACACAAATTCTTTCTTAAAGCTAACATACTTATACTCTAAAACACAATTTAAATCTTCTTACTGAAACTATTTACATCTGACAGGTCACTGAATAAATAATTTTACTGTCCCCCTCTATCATCTTCCGAATCTCTTTAGCCACTACTTCCCTCCTCGACCAAGGGATGGAGTAAGATGCTCTACAATACATTTTGTGGGGCATCACCTCTATGTGATAGTGGTACCCCTTGATTATTCCTGGTCGGTCGGTAAATACCAACGTATATTTCAATAGCAGCTGTAATAACTGTTGCTTTTGTACATTGCTTATACTTTCAGATTCCTGTACTTTTGTTTGAAATTTCTATCTTCCATACTGGGATAATAAAGATCTGTTACTTGTGAATAATCATCTAGGTGTAGTATCCAGGGTTCCTACATTTGTTGTTAATTCGGTTGCAACATGGCACAAGTACCTCCTTCGATTTCATCATAGACAACTCAGTCCTCCTATCTTTATTAACTATGCTTAGTTTTCCCGAGGAGAGGTCGATCACTGCGTCCCTCTCACGGAGAAAATCTACTCTCAGAATGCAGGCCACCTTTAACCCTTTAACAATGACGAACGAGCTCACTATGGCTTCGCCCTTCTTACAAATCTCCACCTGCACTTGGTGCTTAACTAATTGGCTCTGTGCATTTATAGCTCCAGACACCTTGCAATTATTAACCTGGAAAGTCGGTATGCCACGTCCCTTCCCCAGCGCTTTAAACAATTCTGTACTCTTTACACTCACTGAGGCACCTGTGTCGATCATTACATTCATTGCAACATTATTGATTTTCGCTTCTATTATGGTTTGCACATTTTCGTTGCTATCTTTATTACATTCATGGGGTTCGGTCAGTAGATCTTTCTCCATACTGGTACCGTCGTTACATCGCAGCATATGTATTCCAGGCATATTATTATCATTCGTGTTGCTCTCACTCCACCCCTCGGCCAGTGACGGAGAGCATATCGTGGCCGATTCTAGTTTGTTGGATGGTTTGCTTGCGAGGTACGTGGACGGCTATTGTCCATGACCTCTACTATGTGTACGTTTTGATTTGTAGGCCGCCACGACTGCGCAGTAGGTGCGTTTTGCAGCGGTGGTCTGTTGTTATCGCACCGGTCATTACCATGCCGTTCTGGGCTTAGTCGGTGATTCTGATTCCAATTGCGATTGCTGTCGTTGCATTGCTATACCGCTGACCTCGCGCATTTTTCCAGCGGTTGGTCCCGGGCGGTCCGGAATCGTACTGGTCATCAAATCGACGCTTTTTATTATGGGACGGCTGCCCATAACCGTTCTGACTTCTACCATTATTACCTTTTTGCGAGTGCTCTTGCCGATTGTTACCGCCCCCACCGTTTCCATGGTTGTGGTTTGGTGCATTATTATTCCTGTCATTATTACACCCTGATCCATTGTTCCTTGAGTGATCACACACTGCTTTTGCGTCTTCCTGGATTAAGTCTATTGAATCTAGAAAAAACAGGAAATGTTCCATGTCGTTCTCTGGTACGTGTATTAGTTTCTCTTTGATATGAATGGGTAAATGTGATTTTAGGAGTCTTATTATGTCTCTTGGTGAGATAGACTCATCCCAGTCTTGTTTATGTACTTCTCGAAATACTTCCCAAGATGGGCCGAGTACGGTTCGGGATTGTATACTTCTTTTCTTTGCCGCTCTTGTATACAAGGCGACCAGTACTTCGACAAAAACGCCTTTTCGAACTGTTCATAGGTCATGCAGCAGTCTGATACTTCCGTAGCCCACAACGCTGCATCACCCTGAACGTATGACATTACGTATTGAATTTTCCGTGCTTCGTTCCACACACTAGGCAAGATATATTTAAAGATTTTTATGAATACTTCTGGCTGTACTGACTTCCGTTCAGTAGTAAACGTTTGAAACTGCCTATTTTTGATCATACTTTCCTCGCATTATCGCCTAAAGATTTACTATTGTTGCGTCGCGCATAAGTTTGTGCATTGCCTAAAACATTGGCTGTTGGCGATATAGTTTCACGTTCTAGATGCTTACTGCTCTGTGCTAAACCCTTTTCCAAGTCGGATATCCGTTTGGTGACATTCATTTGCCCCTGTGGAATATCCTTATTGAGAAATTGTTTCATGGTTTGCACGTCGTTCTGTACTTACCTATTTACTGCGGTACAGAACAATTCGGAATCTCTATCTGCCATGGCTGCTTGTACCTTAGAATCAATATTTTTGTCGATATCTCTGTCCTTCGCTTCTAGCCATGCGTTGAATTCGGCTTCAATTTTAGTTGCTTGTTCGTTCAACTTCTGTTCTGCAAGCTGTGTGGAATCTATTTCTAGCTTTTCTAATCGGTTGGCCAAAACGCCCATCTCGTCTACAGTGTTAGTGTTTGCTACTTGCAGGTTTTTGACATGTACAGTCAACTCCTGCACGGCCTTAGGTATCGACTCATAATTCTGTTTCATACAGGCAATCTCGCTTTTTCTAACGTTTGCAGAAGTTGCTGGAAACGTTCAGCTAGCTGACGATCTCGTTCAGTTTGCTGTCCCAGGAAGCTCTCAATTTTTTCGTCCTTTTCAGCTTGTTCTTGCGCAAATTTTGACTGGTAATCCAGTACGCGCTCTAATATTGACTGAAGTGAATACCCACCAGGCAGATTACCACTCTCTGGTTCCTGCTTTTCTGGGGGTGATACAATTTCTTTATCTACATCTCCTTGAGCACTGGTGGTCGGTGGCACCACTTCCTGTGCCCTCGGCCTCACATTTGCACATGGTATATCCTCAAAGAGAGTACTTGTACTGCTTAATGCCCCTGTTTCCACATTTCCTGCACTAACTAATGGCTGCCCCCAGTAGCCATAATGCTCGGACGTTGACTACGCAATTTAACCATATTCATAAATTACCTACTCGAACACAGGATCTATCAGTTTTGCCACTTGCTCACAAAATATGGTAATTTATCTACAATACACTGCACACTAAAAATTACTATCTACACTCAATTTTGCCCTGTGATAAATGCTAACTTCAAACTACGCACACCACTAGCGATATGAGGTCACTTCACTGAAGTTAAGCTTCTAGGAACAGGAAAACTACACTGTAGTCTTATCTTTAGTTTATCTGATTTCGGGATTCGGCTGGCCCCGGATTATGTAGCTGTTACAGTTTCTCAGTAGCATCAGGATCTTTTCATATGACTCGCTTACAGTGGTGCATTTTTACGCGAAAGAATTTTTGTACATTCATTAATACATGGCATTAATCGTGAGACAAATACATACATTTATCACTTTAGACAACGAAAGAAAACACATAAAACAGTTATTATTTTCGAGGCCACAGCACATTCTGCCCCACGCTTTTGGGCGACAGATTCGCTCTCCTTGTTATTGCTCGCATAACAACTAAATGGATGAGATAACATATACTGCTACGAAAAGAGACCTGAAATACTCTTTAGGGATGCTGTGCTGTGACTTTCGTTGGATTATTAATTTTCAACAAAACAAAATACATTATATCCTTATTATTCTAGATCCGGCTTTCTATAAAAGGAACATTGTTTCGTTACTGTAACTCGCTATAAAGTTCAACATGTCTTTCTTACTTTACAGTTATTGAAAAGGTTATTGAAAATTATTTCGTTATCAATACTGATGTTACACTACGCAATTTTGCAGTGGATTTTTGTTAACATTAAATCACCAATAAGTACCACGACTAACACGAGAACATGAGACTATTATCAGAGAAAAAATGTTTTTACTATAATGTTTGCCAGACCAGAACTACGCACAGCAAGATTTCTTTGATGTCATGAAGGTAAATTATCTTTTTTAACTGTTATATTATTAACATCATCCGCAGCCCGCGTCCAGCTGTAAAACACCTCATACAATCTGCTGCTCTGCCCTGCAGTCCCGAAAGCTGAAAGAAATCATTTTAGTTCACTATTACCTGTCTGCTTCTTTGCGGTATTATTGGTTTCATTTAGACAGATTAAATTCTTACACACATTTGCAAATCAATGCCTAATGGCGTCCTTCTCTCAGTCTTGACAAAAGAAGGCTACACAAGCATACAATATAGCGTCACATGCTCTTCCTACTCACGTAACTCAAAAAAGACGACAGAGAAATTAATGGTCGGTCACTACTATTTATACTCGGAGTGATATATTTTCATCTTTGTTTGATATTTAATAAGAATCGTCTGTGGCGGTTTCAGTACTCGCCGACACAGATATTATCTTTAAAAAAATCGGTACATAATTCTATACAAGTATAAAACATGACACGTAATGGTTTCTATGTATTACATATAGTTCACACAATCATTGTCTACGGAATTACAATCATCCAGTTCAATTATTCTTTTTATACCACACATAAAATGTTTTTTGCCAGGAGACGTTACACATACTAGCAGGGATACATATCATATCGATTTTGACCAACCTTCAGGTGCTTATAATGTATCCAGTTTTATTTTCTAGTAATCAACGCAGCAGTCATTTTCGTCGGATAGAAACGCAACATGCAGATTCAAGTCGAAAACTTCTTCACGAGCGAGAATGAAAACTTTGCGTGTAAAACAAATATTCCCAGCAGATCACGCGCAGCCTGGGCCAATAACCCGTCAGATATTATTGTAATGATCACAAAACAATAATTCACAAACTGAGCTTTTTGGAAGAACTCATTCACAACACTACTACAGGGTAGTGTTTAAACACTTGCAGCTTTACCAGTCCAAAGATTCCACTGCACTAGCATAACGAAGGTATGGAAACTTGCATTACACACATGAGTATGACATTGCACTTCGTATTTTTCTTTTCACTGTTAAGAGGACTATGAGGCGATACTGCACGTAAACAAAGAAAGACGGTATGAATGATCAGAGGTTCATTTGACTGTTGAGAGACCGGATTAAATGGTCACTTTTTCGAAATCCCGTAATTGTCTCCAGCTGCGACGCGTAAGTTTGAAATTTGGCTCACAGGTGCCTACAGTCCTCCTCCGTAATGGAGCAAAGGCATGGTGTCCTTGCGACGCCACCCTCGGACTTGAAGAAGCGCCACACAACAAGGTGTCGAATAATGCGAAAAAAGAAAAATACCACGGCTCAGAAGTTCATGTGGCGCGTAAAGTGGGGCAGTGTTGTCACGTTGGCATCAAATTTCACCGCAATTCTGCCAACGACACCGCTGACGTGTAACACGATTATAAGGTCTTCACAGTCCCACTTACCCAAATGTCACCCATTCTTTAGACGCCTCTGCTATGGAGGTCAGAACAGCGACGCCCAGTGTTGAAATTGCGCGGTTATCTCATAGTGGCCGAGGAAATCATTCCAGACAAGCCGCCGTCCAGAATCGACACAAAAAGGCCTCAGGAAATGGTATAAATGGCGCCACTGAGACCACCCCTTTCTCGGGGTCGCAGCCGAAAATGACGTTTCCAAGTGCGATGAGTGGTCTGAAGACGTTCTTGACAATATTTGATATTGCTAACATTTCCCGGGCACTTGAACCCTCCTCTAAGGAGATCTTGGGCATCCAACCCCTCTGAGAGTCATCTCACCACTTTGGAGTACAGTGCGCCACACTACGTGCTCTGGTGTACAGGGCAGAACCACTAGGAACCGTTCATAACCATTTGACGAAATCTGAACCTGAGCAGCAAAGGGTGCTTCTGCTTTTCAGCTGTCCTGTTTCATGTCCTCCCTTAGCATGTTATCACAGGGGTACATACAATGCCAAAAGGTCCCGCTAAGATACCTCCCTCACAGTTTGGCATTACTGTCAGTGACACCTATCCCCCTACGTTGACATTTTAAAAATGTGGCTTCACAGAGAAGACTTGCAAAGTAGCCCTAGGCGCCTGCAGGTAGATAACCACTTCACACACCTTTGTTTCCAGTTGCCTGCCTGCAGGTGCCTAGGACCATTTCGCACATTTTCTCTGTAGGGGCACATTTTCAAAATTCTCAGTAAATATGGGCAGGTGCCACTGAGGGCATTGCATAACTTCAAGGGCCTGGAGGGATCCTTTATCATTGTATTCATGCATGTGACGAAATCGCACCTCTCCATGATCACGCCAAAGGAGGGGGTGAAACAGGAAGGCTGGAAAAGTATAAGCACCCTTTGCTGCTACAGATCATGTTCAGATGTCGTTGAAAGGTTTTGAACGATCCTTAGTGGTTCTGCCCTGTATACCAAAACAAATATGGCGGTCGCACTGCACTTAAAAGGGGTGAAATCACATTCAGTGAGATGGCAGCCCCATGATGTCCGTCGAGAGGAGTTGAATCGCCCAGCATATGTCAACAGTGTCAAATGTCAAGAGGTCGTCCTGCTGTTCATCTCACTGCGAATCGTGGTTTTTGATAGCGAAATGTGTGGGAATCTACGTCCAAAGGAAAGAGGTGGTTTCACTGACGCCCTTTGTACCATCCTCTCATACCTTTCTGTGTCGATTCTGAGTGGTCGTGTGTCTGAAATGCTTTCCCCAGCCACCCATAAAAGACTACTGCGTGATTTGAATGCTGGGCGTCGTAGTTCTGATTTCCACCGCAGAGGCGTCAAAAGGCATGGTAAAATGTGGGTAAGAGATGTTTTGACCGCGTTTCCTACATGTATGGTGGTAATGTGACATAATTAGAGACAATCATTAGATTTACTCCTGGTAAACAATACATTTTTTTACAAATAACTTATTGAATAATGTAAGGCCACACTGTTCACTCATATCTCACTATCAGTCACTGCGCACACTATACACACATTGTTTCATAGCACTTCATTCGCTACACGCACAAACCACACACACACACACACACACACACACACACACATTGGTGATCTCTGGGCCATTTTCTGTACCACAACTTCCCATTTGCTATCCTGAGAAAACTGGGTCAGCACCCCTGAGAAAGAGGAAGAGGTGTTAGTATTATGCAATGCATAGCTTGGGAATAAGTTTTTCTGGAAAAGGAAAAAAAGAAGGAAACACATAGTGTGAAGATGTTATGAGGAATGCTGGATGTTTTATAATCATTATTATTATTTATTTGTATAACATTTTTTACCAAACCCATAATTTGTTTTATCTAAGTAATCCTTGAATGTGTGAAATGTATTGCATAACAGGTGCTTTTTAGATGCTTTTTTAAAAAAGTAAATTTTTAGAATTTCCTTTTTTGTTTTGGTAATTTATTGTACAGTTTTATTGCTCGGTAGAAAATGCTGTTTTGAGTTTCATGTTTATATTTCCTTGGCAAATATAAGTTGAGTCTAGCTATTGTTCTATGGTCATGGACAGAACTGTTTTTGTTGTAATTAGCAATGTTATTTTTGATGTGTACAACTGACTGGTAAATGTATTCACACGGAGCAGTTAAAATCCCCAGTGTTTTGAACAGATGTTTACAATGAGCTTGACTACCGTTTTTGGTTATGATTCTTATGGCTCTTTTGTGGAGGTTTAATATTGTGTTCATATTTTGTGCATTTGTTCCCCAAAAAAGAATGCCATAGCAAAGAATTGAGTGTACATATGAATAGTATGTAACTAAAAGACGCTGCATGTTACACACTGATGATAGGATTCCAAGGGTATAACATGCTGATCACATTCTGTTTGCAATTACCTTTTTGGGTTCACACCACTTCAACTGAGAATCAATATTCATTCCTAGAAATTTTGCATTTGAAAGGTAACATACACTGATTAGCCAGAACATTATGACCACCATCCAGGCGATAGCAGCGTCACCTGGCGGGGGGTGACTGCCTGTCAGGCAGAGCATAGGGCCTGTAGTATTAGTGAGCGTGCTTCGTGTGTAGAATGGGTGTCATCTGTCTGACTAAGGGCAGACTGTGATGGCCCAGAGGCTCGGTACGAGCATTTCGGAAGCTGCACGACTTGTCGAGTGCTCAAGGAGTGCTGCGGTGAGTGACCTCAACAGGTGGCGAAACCAAGGTGAAACCACATCCTAACATCGTGTGGTTGGGCGGTCACCATTCATTACAGATGTCGGACAGCTTGGGATGAACAGAGTAGTAAACTAGGACAGGCGGCGAACTGTGGTGAAACTAACGTCTCACTTTAATGCTGGGCAGAGTATAAGTGTGTCTGAACACACAGTCACTGAATACACCTAACAAAAGGCCTCCGCAGCCGACGACCCATACGCGTGCCAATGTTAACACCACGACATTGGCAACAACAACCGAAATGGGCTCATAACCGTTGGCACTGGACGTGGGCGCAGTGTCAGAGTGTTGCATGATCTGATTAATCCAGATACCTTCTTCATCATGCCAATGAGAAGGTGCGAATCCTTCGTCTTCTGGAGAAGAGTTTCTTAACACTTGTACCACAGGGCGGAGAAAAGCTGGCAGCGACTCCATTATGCTCTGGTGAACATTCCAGTGGGAATCTACGGCTCCAGTGGAATTAGTGCAAGGCACCATGGCGGCCAACGAGTATCGTACACTGGTTGCAGGCCACGTACGTCCCCTTTATGATGATCATGTTCCCTGACGACGGTGGCATTTTTAACAAGATAATGCACCATGTCACAAGGCCAGGAGTGTGATGGAGTGGTTTGGGGAACACAGTGGCGAGTTTCAGTTGATGTACTGGACTTCAACTCGCCAGATCTGAGACCGACCATATACATCTGGGACGTGATTGAACGTGGCGTCAGAACTTATCGCCCACATCCCCCGAATTTACGGGAATTACATGCCCTGTGGGTGCAGATGTTGTACCAACTCCATCCAGAGACCTACCAAGGCTTTATTACTTCCTTGTCATGATGTGTCACCACTGTCATTCACGCCAAAGGTGGCCATACTGGATATTAGGTAGGTAGTCATAATGTTCTGACTGATCAGTGCTTGATGATGTAGGATGTCTAAGATGTAACATTGTGCCAGCAAAGTTCCCTGAATCACTATCAGTCGTAGCCTGAAATCACATCTAATGGCTCCCTACACCACGATGTTGGGACTACCAGCACTGTTCCTCCCCGAAACATTCGAACAATCGGATCCCTCCGCACATCACCTGCAACCTCACCATCAGGCCATCTGAGAAAGTGCAGAACAGCGATTCCTCGCTGAACACAATGCGACGCCATTTATCAGCAGTCCTTCTCTTCTGGTCATGGCACCACTCCAAATGCAACCCTTCGCGTATTGATTTTAATGGCAGCCTGTGCATGGGACGCTAATTCCCAAGACTGGGTGCTGCTACTCTCTGAGCAATGGTGAGGGACGACACAGGATGTGGCAGGGGGTCCATTACATTTTCTCAGGTGGTGGGCGAAAATGTAGTCCACTGGAAATTTGATGACGAGTAAGCCTGCCATCACATTCCCATGCAGTCCGGCACCGCACCACTGTTACATATGAATGCCCCACAGATTTGCAAATTACATGATTCGACCAGAGGGCCAAATGGAGACTTCCAGTGACGTCCTTCTAAAGCTCTGTCAGGTGCTCATAACGCCATCTCACACGAGTACAAAGCATCTCCGTGTCCTTCACAGGTATCACTCAACATCTAACAGTGTTAAAGCTCCTTATACACCGCGCCAGGCTTCCTACCAATGCCAAAGACGAACAACACTAAAAAAGTTTGGTAGCCATTCTAACTGTCGCAGAGAACTGCAACTGCAATACCTTACATGCCCATCAACGATGCGTTCGTGAACCAAGCTACATATACAGCCGTCTATATCTTGCGGGTGCTTCACTTATTTTGTCAGTCAATGTAGATGTAGGAAGGCTGTGAGAAATTACGTATACAGGGTGAGCCAGAAGTTAAACAATCCAAAATTCAGAAAATTATACTCTTTATTAATGTAATAACATGTATACAGCCACTGTATGAATTTTCTGATAAAAGGTACTGGAAATTTTCCCATGTGCTGCAACACGCATCTCAGCACGTTTCATTACATTGAAACGTCCCCTTAGAAAAATTATACATGACTGTGCTTAAACTGACACACAATATTTTTAGCGCTGCGCAATCTGACTTTGAAAAATCCCTACAAAAGAATGGCCCTGACCAACAATAACCTATACTTTTCATAAATCACTTACCTCACAAAAATCTTCGTTACTCGAACTACTGCAATACAGCGGAGGCCACTACTGCCAGCTAAATAAAATATTCTAACTACCAAAGTCACTAACTACTGATAGGCATAGTTAGCAAATGAAAGATTTTGATAGAGAACAAACAATGTATTTACCTTAATAGTGTTCAAAAGTTTATAATATATGTATCAGTTCATGACAGCCAGTCTTACAAATTTACTGTCTCGGATGGACACACGTCCAGCCAACAGCCCAACACTACAATAGCGAATATTAAAACAATGCCACCCAGCCACAGACTGCACACAGCACAGCCAGTGATTCTCATAGTGTGCGCTACGTGGCGATACCAATATAAAAACCTAAACAGCCTACTTACATAGCCCATGCTCCCCACAACAAATTTTACAAATTGATTTGGGCATTGACCAATACAGATTTGAAAAAAATTTTCATAATCATAATTACAATAACAAAGAAATCAAATGCACACACTTATTGATACAATGTTGGTCAAAAGCTAAAATTTTCTCAGTCCATAAAGACAGTCCTGATCATTCATCATAATAGTAAATACAGTTTTTTTCACAAAGTCTCATTAGTAAAAGAAATTGCACACAGAAGTAGTGGATTTCCATGCAGTCTTGAAGAAGTAGTGTTGTCCTTCCAACGGAAAGACAGTGCTGACTCTTGACATGAAGACAGGTAATGGGCCACAACAGAGCAAACCCACAGCAGAATCAGTCGAAGTTTTGAAGAATATTGGTAGGTAGGTCATCACAGAGCAGACCCACTGTAGTCCTGGTAGAGATTATGGTATTGGTGGGCCACCAGAGGCGCAGACCCACTGCAGTCCTTGTAGAAATAATGGTATTGGTGGGCTATCGAAGGTGCAGACCCACTTGAGTCCTTGTAGAGACGTCCAGCAGCCATCTGTTGCGACTGTGCAGGTGCACAATCACCATCGAAGAGTGTTGCGGAGAATATAGCAAGTCCATAAACCACCACTTGTGCACTCACAAAGTTTTTGGAATTGTCCTTAGAAGTCTTGCAGACAAGATAGCAAGTCCATAAACCACCACTTGAGCACTCACTAACTTTTTGGTGTGTCCTTAGAACCAGCAATGCTGTTAACCAGTCCCTTGCTGAATTATTAACACACGTGCAAACACTAACAGTGCCAACTTCTCACCTATTGTGCGTATACTATCACCAAACAGAAATGTGTGCAGTGAAATGAATGCTTACAAGTTACTTAATTTGATGAACTGGTGTCAATTACAATTTTATATCATGAGAATACAATAACAAAGGTACAAAATACATCATTAAAGAACATAAAAATACAGATAACATTTGTAGTAATATGGGCTTTGCAAAAGAATCGAAATAACATATACATCAGTGTTACAGGAATTATGACATAAGTAAATACGAGGGCGGTTCAGAAAGTAACCTCCGATTGGTCACAGTGCGGGTTGTGGGGGGAGTAGCGACGCCATCTGTGCGTTCACGCACTCAACAGGTCAGTCGGCATCAAGCCGTGGTCGAGTGAACGTCGTACCTGCGCTAGTTTAGTTTTTGTGACAGTTTGAAATGTGTGCTGCAATAGAAAACCCCGCCAAATGTGAAGTGCGTGCTGTCATAAGGTTTTTTACAGCCAAAGGATATTCTGCAGCAGCTATTCATCGTGAGCTTTGTGCCGTGTACGGACCAAGAGTTATGAGTGAAGGAGTTGTCCGTGAATGGGTACGTATATTTAAAAGTGGACGAGAAAACGTTCATGATGAAGAGAGGAGTGGTAGACCATCATTGGTGACTGACGAACTCGTTCAGACAGTTGATGCAAAAGTTCGTGAAAATCGACGTTTCTCAATGTCGGAGTTGTCTACTGGTTTTCCACAGATTTCTAAGACTCTCTTGTACGAGATAGTGACAGCAAGATTGGGTTACCGTAAGTTCTGTGCACGATGGGTGCCCAAAATTCTTACCGACCACCACAAAACTCAAAGAATGGCCTCTGCATTAGACTTTCTGTCACGTTATGAGGACGAAGGAGAACCATTGTTAAACAGAATCGTGACCGGTGACGAAACCTGGATTAAGTACGTGAACCCTGAGACAAAAGAACAATCAAAGATGTGGGCACATTCAAATTCGCCTACCAAACCAAGAAAAGCCTCGCAAGATTTTTCTGGCAGAAAACTGATGGCAACGGTGTTTTGGGATGCCAAAGGGGTGTTGTTGGTTGAATTCATGGAACGTGGTACGACCATTAATCAAGACGTGTACTGTGAAACAATAAAAAAGCTACGACGGGCTATACAGAACAAACGCAGTGGTATGCCGACTTCCGGTATCGTTATTTTGCACGATAACGCCCGTCCTCACTCTGCTCGCAGAACAACGGCCCTTCTTGAGTCCTTCAAGTGGGACGTTATCAACCATCCACCTTACAGCCCAGACCTGGCGCCAAGTGATTATCACCTCTTCATGCATTTGAAGAAATGACTCGGGTCACAGCGGTTTGATGACGACGAAGAGCTCAAAGATGCGGTCACAGGCTGGCTCCAGGCACAAGCGGGTGATTTTAATGCAGAAGGAATTTCAAAGTTTGTGAAGAGATATGATAAGTGCCTCAATCGCTATGGAGACTATGTAGAAAAATAGTGCAAAGATGTAGTTGTAAGATGTATATATTAAAATATTTTTATTTAACTTGGTGTATTTTTTTAAATCAACTGGAGGTTACTTTCTGAACGGCCCTCGTACATAAAAGGTCAAAATAACTTTCGAAACATCAACTTCACACGTGAGCATTAAAACAAAACAGAATAAATAACGTCAATAAACATCTTTACAAAGAAAATAACATATTATTAATGCAAATTATATTTGAGGATAAGAGTATTCCTCATCATAGTGAATGTAGCTTAGTACTAGAAAAATTCTACAACATAAATCTTATTAGCTGAACACATAAATACAGAAAAACACAAATACACAAGGGTAAACAAACACATAGTAGAATAACACAAGAGGAAAGGGCAGGGTTTGTTTTCAGTGTAACATTTGGTACTGCAGTCCAACCCGAAACTTCATTCCGTAGATCTTTCGTCTTATTTCAACATCTGTTTCCACCAAAAAAATCCTATCCAAGGATGCTTTCTGTATTTATGTGTTCACATATTTCTTACCTCATTATTTATTTCTCATTATCTTACCTCATCATTTATTTCCAAGAAAATCCTACCTAAACCTGTTGTCTCTAAACCCTACTTTTTTGTTCATATCCTCTTTCAAAATACTTTTTTGGCCAAACTATTTTCTTATAGCTTCTCAATGCATTTCTTCCAATTCATCAGAGCTCGTTCTCTCATATAGCCTACCCCATCTTAAGCTAACTTAAATCTACTGAGCTCAGATATATATACTAAGGGACAAGGCAATGCAGCAGTACAAAACAATTAACACAAACAGCAATGACAAAAAATGCAGATTTGTAAAGCAAGCAGCAGTATATCTAAATTAGCAAAAAAAATGCAATATTACAACTAATATAAGGCAATGCACAGCAAACAAGAAAAATAAATCAGTAGTAAAACTGGCTTAACACAAGGTAAAATTCAGTAGAACTATGACTGGCAAACAGCAGCAAAAATGCAATAACTTATACCTAAACATGATAAAGCTGAAGCAGAAAAATATTACAGTAAAGATATGAAATGTCTAATACCTATGTTAGATCTTAACACTAGAGTGATGCATCACCATAACTTACACTACTAAAAGTTACCAGTCATTGACAAAAATTATGTATGCAATTCCTGTGAGAGGAAATGTCTTTTTGTGCTCCCTCGTTTTTTTTAAGTAGATCATAAAGTTATTATTTACTGGATCTGTAGGCATAAAATATCTATATTAGTACATCTATTAAATTTTTATTCTAACCAATGCTACAGTGCAGCTAGAAACTAGATATTAAACAAAGTGAGCAATCTCTCAACTAGAAAGACAATAGATGTAAAATGTTTCTCATAATTTCATTAGGCATTTTAGTAAATATCATAAATTAAGAGCTCCACAGTGTAATCATATGTTTTCAAGTTCGAGCGTGTCGTATTTGCGATGCTTTCTACAAAGAAATGTCAATAGCGAGGATAATGGCTTCCTTTTTTCTCCACCTGTACCTCTGAAAGGCACACACTAATGGCATTTTTTCCAGGTGACTGTCGCTCAGATGGGCCTCCACAGCACATTACATCAAAGTGGTCATCTACCTTCTTTACTGAAATATTTATGGCAGCAGTTACCACTACAGTGACAGTTTCATATAAAAATTTCACAGGTCGAGAATTTGCGTTACAATGTGTAGAAACAAAATCCTATAAATATAATAGTGTGCAAAAAATTTTCGTTAGCATTGTGATACATTCACGCAAATACACACATTTCATAACTCTTAAAGTAAGATTCTTGGTTTCCAACATCCTTTTTCACAAATCATAGTCCCTAACCACTACTCATTAGTCCTTACCTTATTACACATATACATATTTGTCGGCACATCAATATTGCGTCGACACTTCAATATTTCATCATAATAAATATGTAGCATAATCAAATTCCTCATATAGCATCAGCTTATTGATCATAAACATACCTCAACAGCATAATACACATCGTCGTCATAATAATAACATCATAACACATCAATCACATCTCAAAAACATCGTAGCTTCCTCCAATAATTTCAAAACCTTAACATTCTATGCTCATTTAAATAGTGTCATATACCTCAAATGTACTTTAAAAATCATGATCCCATACCAAACACGACATTCAAAGCTCTCATAATATCACAATGGTTCCGAAAAAATATGAACAGTTCACAAAGTACAGACAAAATACAATTTCATAAGTGGGAAGTTATCCAACTGTGTAATTCCATAAACATGTGTCACTGACGTAGTAAAATAAATGTTTGTCTCTCTCAGTTAAATGATCAGATAGCTCTGTAATTTATGTTTAAGAAAAATATGGTACCAATGTGTAAATTTTATAAGGAAATACCATATTAGCTAGGGCTCCTTGTGCTTGCCAGACACATGGTACACAAAGTAAGCGTGTACCCCCCTGAGGATTAATGTAATTATAACCTCAGGTGTTACAGATTACAGCAACGGAATGAAATGTGTCACAGAAAACCTTTGTATCATTGTAATTCAAAAATCTTTAAAAATAAATGTTTTAAGTACAAAATTAATCACTGAAATACGTGTCCTTTAGCGCTATATGTGCGTCTTGCTACAAGATAATTCTGTGGAAGTGTCGTAATTATCGTCCTCTGTAAGCAAAATTCTGCTGAAGTCAATGTACTTATCTCATCATAAACAAAAATGAAATGCTTTGCGTATAGATATCATAGTTACTATGTACCTTTCAGTGATCAAGAAATTACTATAATGTAACATATTGTTGCGCTAAGGAAAAGGCTGTCTTATTGTAGCTATACCACAAAAATTACTACTAAAACATGTTTTACTTTCCAGAATAATACAGAAAAACTGTGCAGATATAAAACAGATACACTGCAAAAGCAACAATGTAAATTGTGTCACACATTAGTAGCGCCGTGATATAGTTGTGTAGCTGTCAAATAAACTAACCACTGTGTCATCTGGTATCTCTCAGAAAGCACTTTAAATCCATAATGTATTTTCAAGTGAACCAAAATGTTGCAGTAAAATCTCATTAGCAGTACTCTTATATGTTCTAAGTATGTAAGCCTGATAGTCGTTACGTAATTGTGCAACTAACAAGCAAGAATGTACAAATAACAACACTGTGTCGTCTTTTCACTATAACAATGCATTCGTAATTTTTGTTTAAGTAAGTTCTCTTGGTTCTTGACTGGATATTTAACTTCGAACATTGTTGCATGTTAACGGTTTCTAAGTCTGACATAGCATACTAGAAATGTGAAGTGAAAAGTTTTATGGCAAAGTCAAAGTTAAAAAGCAGATTATCTTTCAATAAACGGTTTTACATGTGAAATGTGGTGTAAACCTCTACTCTTCCTAGTACGCAGAGTTTCAACTTCAACGCAATTATCATGTGGTATACGTCGGATTCTGTAAGGTCCATTGTAAACTAGAAAGAATTTGTGACTCAAGTGTTTCTTCTTATGTGACAATGAATGAGCTTTAATGAGAACTTTCTGACCAATATATAATTTCTTTGCATTTGCTTTACTGTGTAGTTTTCTCCTTTTGTCTGCTGCAGATTTTATATTTTTAATAGCCCAATCAATTATGTCTTTGTGTCGAAGTTTACGTGTATTCGGGAAAGGTACAAGTTCTATGATTCTGTTCGGTGGTTCTTCATTCTTCAGTACAAGAGTAGGTGGTAAAGCAGTGGAGTCATGAGGCATTTCATTCAGCACATTTTGAAAAAAGTGTAAATATCTGTCCCAATGCTGATGCTTTCTGTGACAATAAAGTCTGCAAAGCTTATTGATTTCTTTCATAATACGTTCAGAAGGTTACAATGTGGTGAGTACAATGAAATAAAAACAGGTTTGATTTTATGATTCCGAAGCATGCGTGACCAAACAGCAGATCTGAATTGCGGTCCGTTATCTGAAATAACTTTAGCAATGTGGTCAACTTCACGTAAGAAATTTTTAACAAAGGCGTTGGATACAGACCGTCCAGGGGCTTTACGTAACGGAGTGAAACAAACAAATTTTTAAGTAAGTTCAACAGCGATTAGAACGTACGAAAATCCATTCGATGTTCTGACAAGGGGTCCCAAGAGATCAGCAGCATCAAATTCTTTTAATTTAGAAGGAATGATAGGAAACAACGGAGCACGACGTGAGATAGTAGATGGTTTAGCCTTTTGACAAAGTTTACAAATAGACAAGACTCTTCGAATTCGCTTTTCCATATTGTTAAAATAACAAGTCGTTCGAAGAATATGATGACATTTTCGTGGACCAATATGTGCGTAGCTGAAATGAATGTACCAAATGAGCTTATTAACAAAATCGTCTGGAATGCAAAGTACCCATAGCTTGTCATCAACAGTGCAGCGTTTGAACAGTGTGTTGTTTCTAACCAGATAATAATGCCGAATCTGAGTGTGTGTCTTTTCATGCCATTTACTTTTGATGTCTTTCCAAATCGGATACTTATCTTGTTCATGAACAATGTCTTTTAAAGATGTGGTGATGAAGTTTTCAAAAGTGGCTTTCTGAATGTAAAGAATACTGAAATTTTTCTCGAGGTTGCCTTCTGTGTTACTTTTCTCAAGCCTAGCCGGTGCGCATGACAGTGCGTCCGCAACAATGTTCTCCTTGCCGGGAATGTAGACTATTCTGAAGTGGAATTCTTGGGGAAACAATGCCCAACGTTTTAACCTGTCATGATTTAATTTTGAAGACATAAGAAATTGTAATGCACGATGATCACTGTATACTTTTACGTGCTTACCAGAAAGAAAGAAACGGAATTTGTTAAATGCCCAAACGATAGCTAAAGCTTATAATTCAGTAACGGAATAATTTTTTTCAGATTTTGTTAGCACTCGGCTAGCAAAAGCAATGGTTTTTCTGAACAGTAGTGTCATTTTCTGTCGATTTACAATTCTTGTAAGAGTTCCTGAAAAGCATCAATGTCGTCTTTGCAACGTCCTGCCAAAATAATATGTCGTAAATGTTCAGGCAATTTGATTAAGCAAATGCGAATGAGTTCTGAGGAGCTGCACGGGTTTGACAGGTACTGATTCTTGTGCAACATGTCTTCAAAATATTTCACAAGACTGGAAAATTCAGAGTGTTCGAAATGTTTCATCATTATGATGCTATGTTTTACTCGGTCTTGTGCGGCTTGAGACCAATATGCTGAGAGGAAGGCATGATAAAATTCTCCTTCACTGTGACAATCGTGAAAGACCGATCGCATTCTTACAGCTGGTTCATTCTCTAAGTAGCCACACATAAATTGTAATCTGTGCTCCAATGACCTGTTGGGAGGAAAACAATGAGAGAATTGATGAAGCCACGGTTGTGGATGAATGTCGTTGCCAGAATTCTTAGATGTTTTGAATTTACATGTAGTAATGAACAACATATAGTCAAAATCATCATGTCGGCGAGTCGCATATCGGTCATTGTTACTTCGTTTCGGCGGTTCAGTCTCAAAATTCAGTGCGCCTTGCCAGTTTCTTTCATAATTTCCGAAATGCCCTATGTTATTATTTTGTGACTTTTCCGTATTTCTATGTCCCTCTTCCCGTATTGGAGCGCGAGTGTCCTCTGAAATACGTAATTATTGTATTACCTGTGTCATCTGATTTTGTGCTTCCCGGGTTTCTCTTTGGTGTTGCGTATTAATTTGATTCTGATTTTGTTTGAATTTCCTAATTTGTTCGCACTCTTCTGTGTCATTAAAGACTACCGGTTTTGTGTCATTCAGATTATCATCTACTTTCGTAGATAAATTATTTAGCTGATCCGAAAGTTCAACTGCTTTCTCTAATAATGAACTAATTTCCTCCATGTATCTTTCTGAACCAATTTTCAGAGTATCTACTGTGTCCTTTAAGTTTTCCTGAGTTTTTGCAAATTGCGTAACCGAATCGGTAGATGCAACTGAGTCAATTTTAGCTTGCAAGGTCTCATGATTTTCATGAACAATAGTTTGCAGTTCTTTTATGGCTGCTTCGTGATTCTGTAATGCATTTTCATGCCGCGAAATAATAGGTTGAAAAAGCTCACAAATTTGTGTTCTTACGTCATTACAGACTTTTTGACATTTCGATTCAATGTTATGTAACTCAGTAGTTAAATCTTCACGTGTTTGTTCAAGCGTGGTGTCTAACTTTCGAAGATTTTGTTCCATTGTGTCTAACTTTTGAAGCTTTTGCTGTGTTTGTATCTGATTTTGTTCCATTGTGTCTAACTTTTGAAGCTTTTGCTGTGTTTGTCTCTGATTTTGTTCCATTGTGTCTAACTTTTAAAGATTTTGTCCCATTTGTTTCTGATTTTGTTCAAGCGTTGTGTCTAACTTTTGTAGCCTTTGTCCCATTTGTTGCATTAACTGTAATAACAATGCACTGGTGTCTGAAAAATGTTCCTCAGTGCTATTCGGCAGTGCATTTGAACCGGCAATATTCGCATTTTGAAAAGCAGAAAATGTGTCTTGACTTATTTGAGACAACGGTGAGGACCCAAAACCTGAATCTACAGTATTTGCGAGATTGTGTCCTGTCATTTCGGATTCCTGAAGCGAGCTGTTGCCGACCGATAGATCGATAATGCTTCCCTGTTCACTAATTGTTTCACTGTCTACACCATTATTTGCAGCCCGCTCCATTTCCCTATGCACAATTACCATATTTCTACTTTGAACATTAGTTAATTCATTACTCGGTGGCGCTAACACACTGCTTTCGTCTTCACTGTCATTTCTCAGTTTTGGTGCCTAGTATTACGTTTTTCACACGCCATTATTGTCACAATATTTCACACGATAACACAGAAAAGCACAATTTGAAGAGCAAAATAAGAAAACATATTAATATAGCACTGAAAATAATATCTAATTAATTGCAAGCGCAGCTGCGAAATACTTGGTGCAAATCTACATGCATGCCACAACTGTTTTACTGTACAACAATGAAAAACTATAACTACAAAGGAAATTCTCTCTATAATTACGCACCAGCAATAAACAATAGCTACACTAATTACACAAACTACAAGAAAAAATCAGAAGATTCCAGTGAGGTATCCTCGGCTAAGGGTCGACATATGAAACGTCCCCTTAGAAAAATAATACATGACTGTGCTTAAACTCAGACACAATGTTTTTAGCGCAACGCAATCTGACTTAGAAAAATCCCTACAAAAGAATGGCCTTGACTAACAATAACCTATGTTGTTGTTGTTGTGGTCTTCAGTCCTGAGACTGGTTTGATGCAGCTCTCCATGCTACTCTATCCTGTGCAAGCTTTTTCATCTCCCAGTACCTACTGCAACCTACATCCTTCTGAATCTGCTTAGTGTATTCATCTCTTGGTCTCCTCTTACGATTTTTACCCTCCACGCTGCCCTCCAATACTAAATTGGTGATCCCTTGATGCCTCAGGACATGTCCTACCAACCGATTCCTTCTTCTGGTCAAGTTGTGCCACAAACTTCTCTTCTCCACAATCCTATTCAATACTTCCTCATTAGTTATGTGATCTACCAATCTAATCTTCAGCATTCTTCTGTAGCACCAAATTTCGAAAGCTTCTATTCTCTTCTTGTCCAAACTATTTATCGTCCATGTTTCACTTCCATACATGGCTACACTCCATAAGAATACTTTCAGAAATGACTTCCTGACACTTAAATCAATACTGGATGTTAACAAATTTCTCTTCTTCACAAACACTTTCCTTGCCATTGCCAGCCTACATTTTATATCCTCTCTACTTCGACCATCATCAGTTATTTTGCTCCCCAAATAGCAAAACTCCTTTACTACTTTAAGTGCATCATTTCCTAATCTAATTCCCTCAGCATCACTCGACTTAATTCGACTACATTCCATTATCCTTGTTTTGCTTTTATTGATGTTCATCTTATATCCTCCTTTCAAGACACTGTCCATTCCATTCAACTGCTCTTCCAAGTCCTTTGCTGTCTCTGACAGAATTACAATGTCATCAGCGAACCTCAAAGTTTTTATTTCTTCTCCATGAATTTTAATACCTGCTCCGAATTTTTCTTTTGTTTCCTTTACTGCTTGCTCAATATACAGATTGAACAACATCGGGGAGAGGCTACAACCCTGTCTTACTCCCTTCCCAACCACTGCTTCCCTTTCATGTCCCTCGACTCTTATAACTGCCACCTGGTTTCTGTGCAAATTGTAAATAGCCTTTCGCTCCCTGTATTTTACCCCTGCCACCTTTAGAATTTGAAAGAGAGTATTCCAGTCAACATTGTCAAAAGCTTTCTCTAAGTCTACAAATGCTAGAAACGTAGGTTTGCCTTTCCTTAATCTTTCTTCTAAGATAAGTCGTAAGGTCAGTATTGCCTCACGTGTTCCAGTGTTTCTACGGAATCCAAACTGATCTTCCCCGAGGTTGGCTTCTACTAGTTTTTCCATTCGTCTGTAAAGAATTCGTGTTAGTATTTTGCAGCTGTGACTTATTAAGCTGATAGTTCGGTAATTTTCACATCTGTCAACACCTGCTTTCTTTGGGATTGGAATTATTATATTCTTCTTGAAGTCTGAGGGTATTTCGCCTGTTTCATACATCTTGCTCACCAGATGGTAGAGTTTTGTTAGGACTGGCTCTCCCACGGCCGTCAGTAGTTCCAATGGAATATTGTCTACTCCGGGGGCCTTGTTTCGACTCAGGTCTTTCAGTGCTCTGTCAAACTCTTCACGCAGTATCATATCTCCCATTTCATCTTCATCTACATCCTCTTCCATTTCCACAATATTGTCCTCAAGTACATCGCTCTTGTATAGACCCTCTATATACTCCTTCCACCTTTCTGCTTTCCCTTCTTTGATCAGAACTGGGTTGCGATGTGAGCTCTTGGTATTCATACAAGTTGTTCTCTTATCTCCAAAGGTCTCTTTAATTTTCCTGTAGACGGTATCTATCTTACCCCTAGTGAGATAGGCCTCTACATCCTTACATTTGTCCTCTAGCCATCCCTGCTTAGCCATTTTGCACTTCCTGTCGATCTCATTTTTGAGACGTTTGTATTCCTTTTTGCCTGTTTCACTTACTGCATTTTTATATTTTCTCCTTTCATCAATTAAATACAATATTTCTTCTGTTACCCAAGGATTTCTACTAGCCCTCGTCTTTTTACCTACTTGATCCTCTGCTGCCTTCACTACTTCATCCCTCAAAGCTACCCATTCTTCTTCTACTGTATTTATTTCCCCCATTCCTGTCAATTGCTCCCTTATGCTCTCCCTGAATCTCTGTACAACCTCTGGTTCTTTTAGTTTATCCAGGTCCCATCTCCTTAAATTCCCACCTTTTTGCAGTTTCTTCAGTTTTAATCTACAGGTCATAACCAATAGATTGTGGTGAGAGTCCACATCTGCCCCTGGAAATGTCTTACAATTTAAAACCTGGTTCCTAAATCTCTGTCTTACCATTATATAATCTATCTGATACCTTTTAGTATCTCCAGGGTTCTTCCATGTATACAACCTTCTTTCATGATTCTTAAACCAAGTGTTAGTTATGATTATGTTGTGCTCTGTGCAAAATTCTACCAGGCGGCTTCCTCTTTCATTTCTGTCCCCCAATCCATATTCACCTACTATGTTTCCTTTTCTCCCTTTTCCTACACTCGAATTCCAGTCACCCATGACTATTAAATTTTCGTCTCCCTTCACATTCTGAATAATTTCTTTTATTTCATCATACATTTCTTCAATTTCTTCGTCATCTGCAGAGCTAGTTGGCACATAAACTTGTACTACTGTAGTAGGTGTGGGCTTCGTATCTATCTTGGCCACAATAATGCGTTCACTACGCTGTTTGTAGTAGCTTACCCGCATTCCTATTTTCCTATTCATTATTAAACCTACTCCTGCATTACCCCTATTTGATTTTGTGTTTATAACCCTGTAGTCACCTGACCAGAAGTCTTGTTCCTCCTGCCACCGAACTTCACTAATTCCCACTATATCTAACTTCAACCTATCCATTTCCCTTTTTAAATTTTCTAACCTACCTGCCCGATTAAGGGATCTGACATTCCACACTCCGATCCGTTTTCTTTCTCCTGATAACGACATCCTCTTGAGTAGTCCCCGCCCGGAGATCCGAATGGAGGACTATTTTACCTCCGGAATATTTTACCCAAGAGGACGCCATCATCACGTAATCATACAGTAAAGCTGCATGCCCTCGGGAGAATTACGGCTGTAGTTTCCCCTTGCTTTCAGCCATTCGCAGTACCAGCACAGCAAGGCCATTTTGGTTATTGTTACAAGGCCGGATCAGTCAATCATCCAGACTGTTGCCCTTGCAAATACTGAAAAGGCTGCTGCCCCTCTTCAGGAACCACACGTTTGTCTGGCCTCTCAACCGATACCCCTCCGTTGTGGTTGCACCTACGGTATGGCTATCTGTATCGCTGAGGCACGCAAGCCTCCGCACCAACGGCAAGGTCCATGGTTCATGGGGGGGACCACAATAACCTATACTTTTCATAAATCACTTACCTCGCCAAAAATCTTTGTTACTCGAACTACTGCAATACAGCGAGGGCCACTACTGTCAGCTAAATAAAAGATTCTAACTACTGAAGTCACTAACTACTGATATGCATAGTTAGCAAATGAAAGATTTTGATAGAGAACAAACAATGTATTTACCTTAATAGTGTTCAGAAGTCATAATATATATATCAGTTCATGACATCCAGTCTCTGATGGACACACGTCCAGATCGTCCGCTCTCAAAAATCCGCTATCTCACCTCCCCACATCCACCACTGCTGGCGGCTCACCTCCAACTGCGCAACGCTACGCGCTGTTAACAGCCAACAGCCCAAACTACAACAGCGAATATTACAACAATGCCACCCAGCTACAGACTGCACACAGCACAGCCAGTGATTTTCATACAGTGCGCTACGTGGCGTTACCAATAGAAAAACCTAAACAGCCTACTTACAACATTAGCTGCTGTTTTTTGGATAGTCGCTACGCTTTCATCTTTGATATTGTACTCTAGTTGGTCAATTGTGTGGGTTGTTCTTTAGACTTGATTGCCGGCTGGTGTGGCCGAGCGGTTCTAGGCGCTACAGTCTGGAACCGCGCGACCGCTACGGTCGCAGGTTCGAATCCTGCCTCGGGCATGTATGTCCTTAGTTTAGTTAGGTTTAAGTAGTACTAAGTTCTAGGGTACTGATGACCTCAGCAGTTAAGACCCATAGTGCTCAGAGCCAAAATTTAGACTTGATCCTTCAGATACCTCAAAGACAAAAGTCGGGGGGGCGGGGGGGAGATCAGTCTGGGGATCTAGGCGGCCACAGGTAGCGTGGAATGATGTGTCTCGCAAAAGCACTGTCGCAAGATTATCACAGTGCCATTGCCGAGTGCGTTATTGCACCATCTTGGTGCAGCCAACAGTGCCGTTCATCAGTCTCTAATAATTTTACAAATGGCATGGTGATATCCTCGGAACGTTCAGCTGTTTTTATTTCCTAGAAAGTTATGGGGCCTTCAATTATTTTGTGCGAAACTGCACACCAAACTCAATCTTCTCTGAATATCACGTGGTCTCATGGGAAAGTTAAGGGTTTTTTGAACTGCAGTATCTGGCGTTCTGTCTCTTTACATAGCTACTTAGATGAAACAATGCTTCATCATGGTAGGAAACGCAATCCAACACCAAAAAACGGTTTCTAATAATACGCATAAACCATTGACAGTAATGTATTCTTTTTTCTTTGTCACGTTATTGAAGTTCATACACAACGTGTACGCGATACAGACGGAGTTTAAGCCTCTTTGTGGCTCTACGAACACCCCCAGTGAGACATTCCAGTTTTTTATCGGTTTTCTTGGTGAACATAGCAAGGATGCGCAGATATTTTCCAATGAGGCACCATTCCACACCGAACGTCATCTGGAACATTCACATTCATTCACACTACCAGTTTTCCCGGAAATAGGTACTTTGCTTGAAATCGTTGATGAGTTAAGCATTCTTGTTACGGGAACAGCTATCCTAAAACCTTCCTGACTTTTTAAGAAAGATTGCGATTTGCGAATGAACACAAGTTCAGTCTGGGAGAAACGATTATTTTTTCCCTTTAAGCTAACTCAACACTGACAGCAAAATGGTGGGAATCTGGATGGATATCACGTTCCATGCGGCTCCTTCAGGGTCATCCGTTGCCAACAGATACTTTCCCGCTGGTAAGAAACTCAATTTCCCACCACATTATATTTTTTTTAAATTTGGGGTTGCGTGACTTCTGGCTCACCCTGTAAGTAGTGGTTAAGCAAATAATCTTTTACTTTGATTTTAAAAATCTTAGCTTTCATGTCTCCCGTCAGACACCTACCAGCAATTCCTAATACACTTTCGCACTAGAATATAAAACTCCATTCTGATCATGTAGCGGTTCCGCCTGCTTTATCTCTACTTTGACCGTTTGTTGTCCTCGGTGTCGACGTACTGCGTTGCTACACTGGTGGAAAAGTAGGTTTGGATTCCGACACTGACTACTGTAAATAATGCACCAGACAGGTGCACAGTTGCATTTCACAGTACTTTAATTTCACCGTTCACAACCCCCTAATAATACACAGTTATATGACTACTGTAAATAATGCACCAGACAGGTGCACAGTTGCATTTCACAGTGCTTTCATTTCACTGTTCACAACCCCCTAATAATACAGTTATATGGCCAGTGGACTATTGCTTAACTATCGATAAGCCTCATTATTAGTCTGTAGGCAAACCTCCACATAATGGTACAATAGTTTCCTGTTGAACATCTATGAGCAATAGCACCTAACGACAAAGTTCACAGTTCTTGAAGAGTAACCACGTACGTACGTAGCAGACACTGTCATTGTTTTCACACACGGCCTAATTGTTTAACACTTAATCCACAGTTAAGTTGAAGCATTATTGTAGCTATAATCAACACGGGTTTCTCGTCTGAAAGTCGGCCGTGGACTGACTATCTCGTGACCAAAAGTTGGGCCCTCACATATCCTGACAATAATAGGTGCTGAAACTACACATTGTTCGAAGTTAAATTTACAGAAATTAAAATTAAAACTTAACTCCTTAAGTTAACTGAATACATCGAAAAATTCGTTACTTCTAACAGTTTCTTCTACTACAAGGGTTAGGCCGAATTATTTGTTTAAATTGTGAAACTAACAAATATAGTTACACAAACAATATTTTGGCCAAACTGTTAATTACTTTGGAATTAATTAAAAGCTGGCTTTGCTAACATGTTTCCGAAGAGAGCCAAATAGATACTTTTAGATTGCTAGTATTTCGTCTTCCAAATGTTTATAATTACTGCAGAATTTATATTTGTTTATATGTCAACAATTGACTTTAAGTTACGAAACAGTTACTTATTTCACCCTCTACTAACTAGGAACAGTTAAAATAAATTAGAAAATCAATTACATACATAAAACTATGCACGAAATTAGATCTCGTGTTATATTATTTAAAACTGAGGGCCAATCTTCCTCTTTTATGGAAATGCAGTTTATATTCACGTATGTCAGTGGTAATCAGTTAAAATTTTAAAAAAGTTAATTTAAGTATGCAGATGGCAAAAAAGAGGGGAAGTAAAATTATTCCAGTTTGCTTTGTCACAATCACTAGACAGGGATCTATAGTCCATGTAGAAATTAGTTTTACTTTTCGTATCAGCACTAGACGTATGAATTTCATTGCTGATCCCAAATCCATTCTTATTGTTAACCATAAAAATCATCAGGTAGTATAGGGATTAGCATGTATGTGTAAGAAATCTTAGATTGCATAAGAGGCTTCCGCAAGATTTGAGAAATCTGTACATAATATTCTTTCTACACGCTTCCGTAGAAGACATATTTTCTTGGCTTTAGCTGCATTGCCACAGAATATTGTGACAGAGGACCATACTGAATGAAAGTGTACAAAATATACTAGCAATCCCGTCCGCAGTCCAGATGAAAAGAAAGGATCCTAACTGCAAAGCAAACAGGACTGAGATATTTGCTTAAAATCACATTCCAAATGTTTGCTGTTCCAGGTTTCTCATATTCTGTGACTCACTACCATACAGAGCTGTGCTCTAGTCATAGGCCTCATTTTCAAATATTTCTGCCTTGGCCTGGGCTTTCGATTTCCTTGCAGCATTCATCACGCAATGCCAAATATCAGAGTTCCTTCACTTTGCTTATTAGACGGACCCCAATTTTGGTTTCAAGTTTAGCTTTGATTCCTTTCTGATACTCCTCAATAATTTAGTCTGTGTCTCGTTTACTGTCATATACATTCCGTGTTTATTAGACAGCTCATTCTATTGAACCGCTCCTGCAAGTCTACCTCACAGGATATCAACGTTACCAGCAAATCTTATCTTTGATATTGAATTGTCGCTTACATGCGATCTGAGTAAGGAAGGAATTAAAAATGGCCTTCACATTGGTGAGAGAGAAAACTGTACTGAACTTTCCACAATAATACTACTATTCTAGAATATATGTACTGTACAGCATCTCTCTCTCTGTCTTTCTCTCTCTGTCTCTCTCTCTCTCTCCCTCTCTCTCTCTCTCTCCCTGTCTCTCTCTCTTTTGACGTCACCAAAAACGTGAACACCAAATATTTCTTGCAGAATTAAGTGCCTTGGTTGAAAATTTCAAGGCCTTGAGTTTTCATAATTAAGTGTACATCAATCTCTGTTCACGTCGATAGATCGGACTTCGTTAAGATGAAACTGCCAGGTTATTTATAATAAATATAGATGACAATTATCTCAGTGAGATGGCCACAAAGGCGGCTGAGTAAATCACGAACAGGTCAGCTAATCTTCTGATTCACTAGATAAATTGATGAGCTGCTAAAAAATAAGATATAATCAACATTAAGTTAGCATGTTATGGTATTGAGATAAAGAGATGTAATGCATTTGTTTGCTAAAACATTCCTTATTATTTAAGAACTTTTACATATATATTTCGCCCAAAATTACAAGTAAGAAGGGACAAGTGAAGTAACAAAATTACAAGGATCCTTTCACTCAAGGAAACAAAAAAAAATCTGCATTTTACAGAGACTATATAATCTGTGATATATATAACATTATGCGAGTTCCTTGCTTGATGGAAACATTCTTCGTTTGGATAAATATCATAATTCATGCAAGACGAATTACACAGCTCAAGAGGGAAAGAAACCATGGAGTCGTTTCAGTATCCTTTCAGGCTGAATTTTTATCACATACCTGAAACTTCATTTTACTCCCTTGAGTACTATTATGACATACAGCTTGATCAATAGTGAGGAAAGCTGCAACCCTATATTACGGCCTTTTTAATCCGAGCTTTTTTTTTGTCTTACATTCTGAGACAACCGTGATCTGTCTCACTTGAGAAAGAGTTGAACAGAACTGTATCACTAATCATGACAATTTAGGCAATGACGTGTGATGCATCACAGACAACAAATTCAAATCTCAGGACAAATTAAGAAGTTTCTTGTGGTTTACTCATATTGCAAAGAAGAATAGTTACGGTATTTAAAAAAATGTAACTCGTATACTAGTTGAGAACACCAATACTTTCATTAGCAGACTAAAATGCACTGACTGACCTCCGTCGGCCCTTGGTATAGTATTTCATATATTATGAATAAAAATACGCAGAAAACTGGTGTAATATTCTACAGTAATTATTGTTTGTTTCACAAAGCACTCATCTTTGTACCTGATTACTGCCTAACAGCCAAAAACCGGTTTGTGAAATAAATAATAAATGTTGTAGACTATTATACCAGCGTAGTGTGTGTTTTCATTCATAATGAATAAACTAAACATTTTACTGTTATACGTGGTCGTCTATAAATAGTCAGCGTGGAGCCATACTTAAATGCTAATAATTTTAAAAACCTTGACAATTACCCGGTTCTACGTAATTACAATACAGTGCTCGGATTGCCCATGTAAGGCGTAACGTAACCAAGCTTAACAACACCTGTAATACCGTGAAAAGCACTCTATTTGCAGAAATATTTCGGGACGTAAGAGAATTCACAGCTCACGTTTTAGTGAAACGATTTCTCTCGCAGTAGTATTCAAGAAGATAAATAGTCTGTCGTGGCCTCCTGAGATTTGTGTCGACTGTTTGTAATTCGTTACGTCAGTCTGACATTTGTGTTATACCCCTCGTTAGAAGAAGCAGAACTCGGTTCTACTCACAGCGCAGGTTTCCGAGTGACGTGCCTTCGTAGAATTCTGTCCACAAACCAGTACGGATTTAGAAAGCACCACTCGTGAATAATTAAGCTTTTTTTCGTACGACATTCTGAGAAGTATGGATGAAATGGAACAAGTAGGTTTCATATTCCTAGAACTCCGGAAAGCGTTCGACACAGTTCTACATTGCTGATTATTAACAAAGGTCCGAGCATAGGGAATAGGTTCTTAGACACGTCTGTGGTTTGAAGATATTTTAAGTAATAGAAACTGGTATGTTGTCCTGGACGACGACTGTTTATCGGAGACATGTGCGACGTTAGGAGTGCCCCGGGAAAGTGTGATGTGATTGGTGTTGCTTTCTGCATACGTAAATGATCTGATGGTTAGGATGAGCAGCAGTCTGCGACTGTTTGCTGATGACGCCGTGGTGTGCTGGACGGTCTCATTGTCGAGAGACTGCAGGAATATAGAAGACAATGACTTACCGTACTTAACGGACTATAAGGAGCTACGAAGTACAAACACATCTTAATTTATAAGCAATTGTTTAAATTACATTTTTTCCATTTTTATTATTAGATTTCAAAGCCAGGCTAAAATATTCTTGGCTAATAAAACCGAGCTGACATTTAAAATCCCTGAAAATCGTCATCTGGATTGTCTTCATCTTTTTCTTCCGCTTCTTATACAAAGGGTACTAAGAAAGTTTTGCAATATAGCTTTATTTATTTAATTTTTTTTGAAGTAACTTTCGCCACATTCAGTACACCTCTCCATCCTCCGAAACCAATCCCTAAACCAGTTCTCCCAAGTTTCTGTAGGGAGTAAGGCACACTCGTCGCCCCAAATCCTCAGGAGGTCATTATCACTTGAAAACTGCACTCCTTTCAGCTTCATTTTCACATGCGGGAAAGGTGGAGAGTCACAAGCAGCACGGTCTCGACTATAAGGAGGGTGCTGAAGAAGTTTCAGTCCTGTACCCCGCATGCTTTGGGGCGGTGAGCCGGAGTGTTGTAATGCGGCAAAGGCTGGATGACCTTGGAGGGCACTGCTCAGTGTACCACTCAGCTGTGACTGTCTTCTTTGTGTCCAAAACAACACACTCCATAATTCCAATTTGAAAAAAATAAAAAAAATAAAAACAGCTATCATTTTCTTCTTTACTTATCGGGATTTTCTGATGGCTGCAGATGTGGCCTCATCTTCAAAGATCCAAACTTTTCTTTGAGTCTTAGTCGGCACGTCGTAATAGTACAGCCAAGTCTCGCCACCTATCAGGATGTTATTGATATAATGGGATTTCCCATTAGAAAAGTTCTTTAACATCTCCCGGCGCCAAGTCACGAGTCATCAGTCTATGCGGCACACAGAGACAACAATGCTTCTTTGCCTGCAAATGATCATGCAGAATGAAAGGAATTTCTGGTGTATTTAGCCGTAAGGTATCCTCTATCGATTTACAGACACTCGCCTGTTTCGTCTAGCATTTTCCTCACAGCATCAATGATTCTCACAACACAGCAACATGCAGCGTCCTGCGACTTACTGTTGCGTCGTACGGCGAACCTTTCCTAGCACCCTTTGTGTAAGGTGGCCTTCGGTGTTATCAAGAGCGTTAGTTACGCCGCACTTCTTGAAAGGCTTAACAATAATGTCTTCTCTCAGTCTAGACCAAGACTGCTTTATGCACTGACTCACTTGTTTGACTGTACGTCATTTTAAAGCTCCGTTCGACGTGAATTCATGTTGGTTTCCATCCATCATCTATCATTTAGTTTTCAGTTCTTCTTTACTAGCCCGCCAATCGCAATTTTCTTTTCCTTTTTTTCATTTTCTTCTGCATACACTGTTACTTTTAGTTTATACGTCGTATCGTATGAATACCTTTTATTTTTATCCGTCATGCAAAAGGCAGAGGGCGCTGCGTGCCCGAGCTCAGCCATGGCGCGACCTCTTACGTCGGCGGTAACGCCCTGAGACGCCGACGACCGCGACAGGAACTGTGGCCAGCGATTTCACGGTCAGGGCGAGCGTGCGCGGGTTGGTTGGTTCGTTCGTTGGGTCAGTGGATACAACAGCTACTAACAAAAATATTGTACTTCTACCGATAACACTCCAGTATATAAGAAAGGTAAAACAACGACCCCACAAAATTGTAGACGAATATCCCTAACTTTGGTTTGCTGCAGAATCATTGAACATATTCCTGAATGAGATTTTCACTCTGCAGCGGAGTGTGCGCTGATATGAAACTTCCTGGCAGATTAAAACTGTGTGCCCGGCCGAGACTCGAACTCGGCACCTTTGCCTTTCGCAGGCAAGTGCTCTACCATCTCAGGTAAAGGTCCCGAGTTCGAGTCTCGGTCGGGCACACAGTTTTAATCTGCCAGGAAGTTTCATTGAACATATTTTCAGTTCAAATATAATAAAATATCTTGAAGCTAAGAAGCTTATGTCCACGAATCACGTTATAGAAAGCATCGCTCGTGCGAATCTAAGCTTAACTTTTCTCACATGATATACTGAGATCCATGAATGGAGGGTCACAAGCGGATTCCATATTTATAGATTTCCCAAAAGCATCTGACACGGGTCCCTACTGCAGCCTGTTAACGAAGGTACAAGAATATGGAATAAGTTAGGAGTATGCGAGTGGCTCGAAGACTTCTTAAATAATAGAACCCAATATGTTGTCCTCGAAGGGCGAGTGTTCATCAGAGACAAGGGTATCGTCAGGAGTGCCCCAGGGAAGTGTGAAAGGACCGCTGTTGTTCTCTACATACATAAATGATTTGGCTGACAGGTTGGGCAATGATCTGTGGTTCTTTGCTGATGATGCCATGGTGTAGAGTAAGATGTCGAAGCTAAGTGACTGTAAGAAGATTCAACATGACTTAGGCAAAATTTCTAGTTGGTGCGATGTGGAAAATGTAAGTTAATGCGGATGAGTAGACAAACCTGTAATGTTGGTGTCCTGCTTGACAGTCAAGTCGTTTAAATCTCTGGCTGTAGCGTTGCAAAGTGATATGAGATGGAATGAGAATGTGAGAAATGTGGTAGGAAAGCGGAATGGTGGACTTCGATATATTGCGAGAATTATAGGACGCTGGTGTGACCTATTCCTGAGTACTGTTCGAGTATTTGAGATCCAGCCAGGTCGGATTGAAGGAAGATATCGAAGCAATTCAGGGCCAGGCTGCTAGATTTGTTACCAGTAGGTTCGAACAACACGTAAGTGTTACGGAGATTCTTCGGGAACTAAAATGGGAATCCCTGGAGGGAAGGCGACGTTCTTTTCGAGGAACAATGCTGAGAAAATTTAGAGAACCGGCATTTGAAGCTGACTGCCGAACAATTCTCCTGCCCTCAACGTACATCGCGCGTTGGGACTACGAAGATAAAATACGAGAAATTATGGCTCACACGGAGGCGTACAGACAGTCGTTTTTCCCTCGCTCTGTTTGTGAGTGACAAGTAGTTGCACATGGTACCCTCCGCCACGCACTGAACGGTGGCTTTTGGAGTATCTATGTAGATGTGGACGTAGAACACAAATCATTTTCAATTCATGTTCACTGGCACAGAGACGGCAGTGGAGCATCATAGGCTGTACAATGTTCCGGGTTTGTGATTGTTGGGCTGGAGAGACACAGTAAGCTTGTGAATCCGCGCAACTAACTCATGTTCCTCGCATCAATGAACTGCTGCTGCCGGTTGATTCCAATGTTACCAGATAGAGATAAGGTTCCCGTGTCGTCGAATACATAGCCATTTTCAATAATGACGGGAATTTTAAGTTAAACACTGGATATTTACGTATTGATTTCGAGTACAAGCCGTACCTGAGTTTTGGAGGCAATTTTTTGAAGAAAAAAGTGCGTCTTGTAGTCGGTAAAATAGGGTGGATAAAATTTCTAGTTGGTGTGATGGATGGCAACTTACTCTGAGTGTAGAAATATGTAAGTTAATGCGGATGAGTGGCAAAAAGAGTCCTGTAACGTTCGATTACAGCATTTTTAGGGCGCAGCTTGACACAGTCACTTCGACTGAATATCTAGGCGCAATGTTGCAAAGCAATCTGAAATGAAATGAGGACGCTAGGTTGTTAGGAGGGAAGGCGAATGGTCGACTTCGTTTCATCGAGAGGAGTTTGAGAAACTGTAGCTCACCCCTAAAGGAGACGGCGTATGGGACACATGTGTGACCCACATTTTAGTACTTTTAGAAAGTTTGGCATCCCCACCGGATCAGAGTAAAGGAAGACATCGAAGAAATTCAGAGGTGCGCTGCTAGATTTGCTACAGGTAGGATCGATCAAGGCATGAATATTGCCGAAACGCTCCCTGGAGAGAACACGACATTGTTTTCGCGAAACGCTATCTAGATATTTTAGAGAACCGGCATTTGCGCCTGATAGCAGAACGATTCTGTCACCCACGTACATCTCGCGAAAGGAACGCAAAGACAAGATAAGAGAAAACCCGGCTTGTACGGGAGAGTTCAGATAGTCGTTTTTTGATCTCTCTATTTGCGAGTGGAACAGGAAAGGGGGTGACTAGCAGTGGTAGAAGGTACCCTCCGCCACGCACTGTGTGGTGGGTGACTTGTGGAGTACGTATGTAGCTGAAGATGTAGATAGTCCTGGACGCAACACTTGCTCACGTTTACCCCCCCTTTCCTTGTATATATTCAAGTGACTTACGTTCGTATCCTTATCGTAATCGCGAAAGCGTTACGGAGATGATAGATAAACTCCAATGGAAGACTCTGCAGGAGAGACGCTCAGTAGCTCGGTACGGGCGTTCATTTAAGTTTCGAGAACATACCTTCACCGAAGAGTCAAGCAGTGTATTGCTCCCTCCTACATATATCTCGCGAAGAGACCATGAGGATAAAATCAGAGAGATTAGAGCCCACACAGAAGCATACCGACAATCCTTCTTTCCACGAACAATACGAGACTGGAATAGAAGGGAGAACCGATAGAGGTACTCAAGGTACCCTCCGCCACACACCGTCAGGTGGCTTGCGGAGTATGGATGTAGATGTAGATGTAGATGGTCGTATTACTTTAATATAGCGAAAGACTTAACTTGTGTGACTGATATTACTAATTTTTCCACTTTTCCTTCTCATTTCAATTTTTCCTCATTTTCAGTGTTCCATACCTCAATCAGTAGCAACGGAACTCTTAGAGGATCACTTTGTCGTCCGTTCGTCTGTCTTTCCGTTTGTCTGTCTGACTGTTGAGAAATCTTTTTCTCAAGAACGGGTAGAGGTGCCAACTCCATATTTATGTCGAATACTAAAGATCTGTGGTTCCTTGACTGTATAAAAAACTTTAGCGTCGAAGAGAATGTAATCAAAAGATATGACCATTTATGTCACACATTTTAACATTCGTAAACTCAGTCATTGAACCCTACATGGTACTTCCCGTTCACCTAGAATCATGAAATTAGAGAGTAAGCACGGTTTCACAGTACAATCCGGAAATTGTTGATTTGTCGTTACATCACACAAAAAGGGACATTTTTGTCATATGTTATCTGATTGTTCGTCTTCTAAGTATCAATATCGGTAATAGGCGAAAACTCGTCCAGATTCTTGGTTTTCGGGGTGGGTAATTCTTACGTAATTAAGTGTGTACGGAATCATCAGAGCTTCAGTCTTATTCGCAGCTCACCAATATTTTTCTTTCTTCTTTCCAGAGGCTCCTTATGCTTGGAGTGGAATCACTCCAGTCATCACAGCCTAGTTACGCCCCTGCTATTATCGCTGGATGCTTTCCTCAACTAAATGAAATGATCGTATGGCATTGTTGGCCGGGAGGCCTCATTCGGGTTCGACCGCTATTCTTTCTTTTCGTTTAGTGTTCAACCCTGAGGTTGGTTTGCAGCAGATCGCCATTACTCTCTTCTCTCTGCCTTCCGCTTCATTTCCATGTATGTGTTACGTCCGGCGTCATTCATGATCTGTTGCATGCATGATACCCTTGGTCGCCCCCGCCGATTTCTTCCCTCAATAGCTCCTTCGGCCGCCATGTGCAAGTCTTGTTTCAGTCGGTGCCAAAGTGGGCGACTTGCGGCCGATGATGAGGATGAAATGATGATGAGGATAACACAACACCCAGTCCATGAGTGGAGAAAATCTCGAACCCGGGCGGGAATCGAAACCGAGCCCGCTGCATGGAAAGCAACCACGTTACCACCCAGCTAAGCCGGTGGACCTTTCCTTAACTGTCCTTTTAGAATAAACAACGTGTCGTGGCGTGACGGAGTTCTCAACAATGCAGCGGTCTCTGCAGCGGCCCATGCCGTTGCTCAGCAACAGTAGGAGAAGACGCGACAGGCGAGCAACACGAATGCGTCCGTCTCCATTCAGCAAAATCTCGGGAAAGCCGTGAAACGCAGCAGTGACAGCACGGAGCGGCGACAGCAGTCGGAAAGTAAGCCGTGTACAATATATTTAATGAATAGTAGCGACCAAGCCCGGTTTTGCACGGATAGCATCCAGGATATTTTCTTTTTGCGGGACACTGCGTAGAGTTAGGAATAAATTTCATATAACGACGTTAACTTACACGATATAAACAGTGCACAGCAGGAAAGTTGTCTGAAGGCGTGAAAGTTACGTGTTCGATACTGAAATGGTTTTTGAAGTGGCATTTCAGGGCGATGGTGTTAGTACATCAACTTGTAAGTAATGTGTTTACAACCAAATATGAATACTGTATGCTAATCATGGACGTGTGTGTGTGTGTGTGTGTGTGTGTGTGTGTGTGTGTGTGTGTGTGTGTGTGTGTGTTTGTATCTGTGCGTGTGTGTGTGCGTTTCAGTTATGTATCGGAGGCTATCTGAGGTGGCACAAATAAAAGAAAAAAAATGTCCACGATTTACATGTTTAGCTTCTGTTAACAGCACTCCTCTTGTGAAATGTAATTCTTACTGTGATGCGCTATTGAAACTCGTTGCCGAAATTCTTTGACATGGACTTTTTAAGGCAGACGTCTTCGACGTTGCATGCAAAGAATCGTGTCCACATCTAGTTTCTATTCAAGGAAGGGAGAAAGCTTAAAGTTGAGACATCTGCTGCGCTGCTGAAACAGCAAATTTTACGTAAAAGAAACAGTCACTGGAGTGGTTTTTCGGAAAACGTTTCACTTGAAACGTAAAAAAATGAAACACCATATATTTTGAATGTTATCGTCACGCAGTTTTTCTTGCAGGGAAATTATTGTTTAAAAATATTTGATTATTTGAAATTATAAGTCTTACATCCTAATGACGAAGGCGTTACATTTCATTATTGTTGGTGTTTATTACGATACTTGAAACTGAGTAATTTACTGCCCGTTGTTCGATGAATTCACAGTCAATTAAGACTGCAAACAGCTACTGCTAATCTGAGTGAAGCAGAAATTGGTGGTCTGAAACTGTTGTCATGTTTTGAAATGTCTGTCTCCATATCATTGAGAGGTGAATGTTAGGGTAAAAGGCAGAGTGAAAAAAAAAAACTGACGCTGCCATGATTTGATCCCTTTGGTTTCCACCCGCATACTCTAAGATATTATTTTTATTTATGTATTTATTTATTTTTTTGTGCACTACATAGATGTAAATTTCGTCCACTTTCCGCGTTCATGAAGCACTTCTGCTTTCTCATGTTATGGCGGCTGTTCCCTAAGTGGGAATGGCATCATTTTCATAACTTAAATTTAAATCATCATAATTCAGATAATTTGAACGAAATATTTATGAATTATATACAAAAACTTTCCTCATGAATCAGTGTATCTATTACTCAAAACCAGATCAAAAACCGTACAGCAGTGCCTGAGATCAGCCTGTATGGATAGATGGACATGAGGTAGTGTCTTCAATTTATGTATGTATGGCGCATAGATGTAAATCTTCGACACTCCAATTATGTTCACTGTAATTTGATGTTGTAAACCACTCATCCGGACTGTTTATCAAGATTTGTTAGAGGCCGTTTGTGTCGGAAAAGCTTACGTTTTATACATGTAATTATAGAAAAATCAGACTGCTACAGATTTATTTCTCCTAAGATCTTTGCAGGCCAAGTGATGTCTGTATTCGCTAGTATGGACATGTTCGACAAGTCGAACGCGTCACCACAGTGTCCCCGAACACACATTTTCCATGCACACATCATAACAAATAACACATTTTTCTAGAATTTGTAACGGTTATGCAAGGATCTCCTACATTAGGCTGTATTTTGTCAGAAAGCTAATTCTCTTTTTAAATTATTCGTATCCTATAAAAGGATTGAAATAAGGTTTTATATTGTTGTTTCTGCTTCCATATGAATAAGGTGGGTCAACGTACGTCTTTGTTGCTGTGCAATTCGTATTCTGAGCCCCAGTACAGTGGGCCAACATGTTTGTGGCATCTCGTCTCCTTAGTGTTCTGCTGATAGGATTAGCTGGAATTGGAGCTGCCAATATGTTGATTCATCCTATCTTTGGCAATCAAATGATACTGTGTACAATAACGTGACACTAGTAACTGTTTAGTGTTGTTTCATTTCGTCGATAATTAATTTTTAATACTGAGCACCGTTTGTACGTGGGGTCAAGAGCCCGGTCCGATTACACCCGTCCGCTTAGACCCTTGACGTTCTATTGGACGTTGTTAGTTAACGTTGGGAAGGATGTAAGCGAACTGTTATTAAAGTTATCTACGCTTGTCTTAGTTTATAGTGTAATCTATGATGTTTGTAAGCTGTGCTGCTCATTCCAAACATGTGGTGATGCACGTGGGTGTGATTTTAGTGAAACCTCAGAGCATAGCTTAGATTGTTAACAGAGAAATTATTAGCAATTATAATATTTTTTCTCACAATTATTTGGCTGTTTATTTCTGTATATGGAACAATTTGTGAAAGTCTGTCTCTATTTGAGCTGCAGAACTCAAGTGTATGTTGCGATTTCACTTGTGTGATTTTTGGACATTTTCGTTCGATTCAGTGTGTAAGAATTTGCTTTTCTTATTTCTCGATTACGTCGTTCTTTTGTGGCTCCGTGACTGGTATCACTGTCTTGCTTTCAGTTATATAGGTCTAGCGTAAGCTGCGACTCCCCTTGTTGGTCTTGACTCGTGAAGTAAATGTGTTACTTTGTATGAAGTCATGTATGTTCCGTACATGAGAACTTCGCATTTTCAAGAAAGCAAGCAGGACGTACTCTTGTCGTGGATGTTTCTGTTCCTCATTTCGTTTATAGTTATAGTGTCTAGTTTTTCGTAATAACTTGTAAATTATTAATTTTGCATTTCTGACCTGTAAGCTTTCGTTTTCAGTTTCTTCATTCTGTAGACTGTAGGGTCTGTGTTCGTCGTGTGCTTACGTGTAGTTTATCCTTTTGTTTTGTGTTTGAGTATTTCATAGGCTCAAGTTTGCTTTGTTTTGGGACGTTAATTTTTTTCCTTTTTGCGTTTTCCTTTTTTGTCTTTGTGCATTTTGAACAGTCAATTTTTGTTCGCAGGTTCTCTTTCTTTAAAATTATGTACTTCTTGTATTATTATGTTTGGTTTATTCTAGATAAGTTGGCCTAGGTAATCTCTCTTTGTTATCTTGAAGGGCGTGTCTGGTATCGCTGTCTTCATTTGAGCTATAGGTCAAGCAAATTATTTGATTCCAATCCTATATTTTCTCTATAGTTTCGTTCCGTTTATTTTCGATAAATTTAGTGCCCTGTTTTGGATTTCTTGTTTGCTCTGTAATGATCTTGATTTTATTAACGTTTTACTAAGTTCGACTTCAACAAACCCCCCCCCCCAAATTATGGCGGTTGTCCCATTAACTTTATTTTATTTGCTGACTGAAATACTCCACGTGCTTTTTACATTTGTTTTTGATCATAATCGTCTATCTTGCGGTCCCCATCACTGAAGAGTGTAATCCGACTATTATTAAATGTCATCTGTTGTTGTCGTAGTAACAATGGTAAACGATTGTCTTTACTCTCAATATGACGTCATTGGTCAATGCAGACTGGTGAAATCGGATCTTACTCTGTTCCCTGTACACGACCTCTGGCATCATCGTCTACCCCCTGACCTGACACAAATACTAAACGTTCACTCTAAGACGACTCTCGGAGCAGCGGGTGACGGAACCAGCAGTATCGATAGAAGGCGAAAGATTGCGTGTAACTTCGGACTGATGCTGAGTCCTTTCTTGTCTCTATCAAACTTCGCTATCAATATTGTGTGCAAGTAGTATCTTCATTGAACACAAAGGCGTGCGCAAGAAGAGTGGTTTGGTGGCGGGGGGAGCTCCTGGAACTTGGACAGTAACAATTTCTAGCAATCCTTTTTGGGATTCCTCTAAACGGCTAATCTAACACTGCCGACCGCGAAAGAAATACTGTAGCATTAGCAGTCACTTATCGTTAGGGAGAACTTGGCCCCAAACCTGAATAACCAGTAGCACTTCAGGGTAGCAAGGGTGAATAGGATTGTTTCGTTTCGGATGTGCATTTGCTCGCTCTGGCAAGACATTTTTATCTTCGATGTTCTGTGGGCGCTGTGGCACACACATTGAAAGCTGAATGTTTACATGTGAAGCATTGCGGGAACCATTTGTCAGCACATGAGTCATAGAATAGTGTATTTTTTCAATGCAGTTATTTTTTTTTTAAAAAAAGGGAGGGTAATAATACTTGGTCCATATGTTCAATACGTAAGTGCTCATGTTGCTGGCTTCTGCTCCTGGAACGCTAACGTATTGTAATGATTTTCCGAAAACATTTTTGTATTTTGTAGCACAATTTGTATTGAACGGTTTCTTGGCGAATAGTGTTGCTTGTTAAAATGAAGTGTGTATTTCTTATCTACATGATCATTTAGTAAGGCGTAAAACGTGTAGTATAGAAAATGTGGTACAAATTATTCGGACACCATCGGACAACGACTCGATCGCAGCGCAGTGCTCTTAGGTCCATGCCCTGCCTAACGACGCCTCGGAAATTGCGACGTATTCGAAATAAACGGCAGAGTATTCCTTACAAGCGAGGCTACAAATACGACTACTTCGTATTTCACTTGCAGCAGCTTAAGCTGTCCTCCTGGATTCCTGCCAATACACACTCTTGGAAATTCCGACATATTCGAAAGAAAAGGCGAAGTATTCATAACAAGGTGGAATACAAACCTCACTGCTTGTCATTTCACTTAGAGAGTTTCGACTTTCGTTTTTTAATCTGACTAAAATCACAGCTTTGGAGAAACTCGTTACAGTAAGAGAAGGCTCTTTTATATATAATAACATCGTATATTACAGAATATATGTCTATTACATGACTGAAGAGGTACCGGAATCGGTTACAAATTCGAAAATGGATAATAATGTATTTGCATGTAGCAGCAGACGAACCTACTTCCCCCAAGACTACAACCACATCTTTGTGATCGTTATGACAGTAGTTTTGTTTATACAGAGGGAGTCCAAAAAATTTATCCACTGTTTAAAAGTCCATAACAGGAAAACTAATTGACGGAGTTGCCTCATCTTTGGTGAAAGCGTAGCTTAAAGTCCAACTTAAAGATATCACTGTAGGTGTTCGAAATGGTCACCATTAACATCCACACAAAAACGATGCCTCCGAACTGCAGCAGGAACTACTGACTGCAACGTGTTCAGTTGGATATTTGCACATGAATGTACGATGGATTCTCGAAGTTCATCCCATGTGCATGGCTTTTGTCTATAAACGACGTCCTTTAGTGTTCCCCATAGGTATAAGTCCAGAGACAGTACCCTGCTCTAAATTCCATTCAACTAGATGCTTATAATAGTTTCCACAAAGAAACTTTGTCTCGAAACCCGGCAGCAAATCCAAAGCGACTGTGATCGTATATAAAGATGCTAGCAGCAAGACACGATCAATGCCTTCTCTCCGCGATAGCAATAGAAATACTATGGACGACAGTGTTGCCAAAGCGGAGACACTAAACACAGGCTTCCGAAATTTCTTCACCAATTAAGGAAGTAAACATTCCAGATTCGAATCAAGAACAGCAGCCACCCTGAGTAAGTTAGAGGTAGATATCATCGGAGTAGTGAAGCAAATGAAATCATTTAGTACAAGCAAGTCTTCAGATCCTGACTGTAAACCAATTACGTTCCTTTCAGAGCCTGGTGATGCAACAGCTACATACTTAACAATCGTATACAACCGCTCGCTCGACGAAAGATCCGTACCAAAAGACTACAAACTTGCCCAGGTCACACCAGTAACCAAGAAAGGTAGTGTGTTCGAACATTATGAATTACCTATTGACAACATAGTCAACACGGATTTAGAAGAAATCGTTCTTTTGAAGCAGAACTAGTTCTTACTCACACCAAGTGTTGAGTGCTATTGACACACTATCACGCAAGCGGCTTATAGTGAAATTGCGGGCTTATGGAGTATCGTCTCAGTTATGTGACTGGATTCGTGATTTCCTGTCAGAGAGGTCACAGTTCGTAGTAACTAACGGAAAGTTATCGAGTAAAACAGCGTTCTCCAAGGTAGTGTTATAGGCGCTCAGCTATTCCGTATCTATGTAAACGATTTAGGAGACAATCTGAGCAGTCGTCTTGAGTTATTTGCAGATGATACGGTCGCTTATCGTCTAGTAAAGTCATCAGAAGATCAAAACAAAAGTGCAAAACATCTGTATGGTGCGAAAATTAGTAGTTGAGCCTAAACAATGAAAAGTGTGAGGTCATCCACATGACTGCTAAAAGGAATTCGTTAAGCTTCAGCTGTACGATAAATCAGACAAATCTAGAGGCCGGAAATTCAACTAAATACCTAGGAATTGCAATTACGAACAATTTAAATGGGAAAGAACACACAGAAAATGTTGTGGGGAAGGCAAACTAAAGACTGCGTTTTACTGGCAGAACACTTGTAACAGACGTACTAAAGAAACTGACAGTCTACACTACGCTTGTCCGTCCTCTTTTGGAGCACAGCTGCGTGGTGTGAGGTCCTCACCAGATAGGATTAACGGAGAACATCGAGGAAGTTCAAAGAGGAGCAGCACTTTTCTACTGTCGCGAAACAGGTGAGAGTGTGTCACTGAATTGATACGGGATGTAGGGTAGAGATGATTAAATCAAAGGCGGAAGCTTCTCACGAAATTTCAATCACCAACTTTTTCCTCTGATTGCGAAAATATTTTGTGGCGCCGACCTACACAGGGAGAAACGATCGTCATAATAAAATAAGGGAAATCAGAGGTCGCAGTGAAAGATATAGGTGTTCGTTTTTTCTGCGGGCTTTTCGCGTTTTTTCTGCGCGCTTTTCGAGATTGGAATAATAGAGAATAAAAGGGAAGAGGGTTAGATGAACCCTCCGCCAGGCACTTAAAAGTGATTTGCAGAGTATGTATGTAGATGTAGATGAACTATATCGCCAAAGGAAAAACTTATATTTGTCTTGACGTAAGTAAACCTGAATCGAACAATTTTTTAAAAATTTTATTTGAAACGAAAATAGTATTACACAATTTAAACAATAGCATTTAAAATCACTAGTGGCAAGAAATTTCCAAGACGTGTTTCTGAATTTCGTACATTCGTCAGAACAGAATGACACAGTAAAAATATTTATTTATCAATATTACGCTTCATTGCTGTTTCTTTCCATATTTTCCTTCCAGTCGACCTATTTTTATATTGAGAAGACCAGACTGCAAAATTTCTGGAGTTTGTTCTGCCGCTGGGATAGTTTCTCCGAAGGACATGGCTCGCGACTCGCTGGACACTCCAGAAACACAAACTGGTTTGTGTTGCACGCCATACTGCCAACTGCACGTGCCTCCCGAAACGCTTACCATTTCGCTGGGATCGTCCAATAGGTTTGTGCTGCACGGCCATAACCTCTTGGTGCAACGCAGCGCCACATGTAGTCACAGAGCTACGAATTACGCGTAGCCGAAACTGGAAAGACGATAATTACCTTGGTGCAGTCCTATGCTGCTAAAAGCTGATTTTACCGTCTAGTATGAGAATGATTTTCGGAGGTTCCACACTTGCATCTAGTCATATACTGGCCCTGGGCTACATTTCACATAATCAACCGAAATAAACGTAACTTTGAAAACAAATTTTCTTCAATATTAGATATGCGAGTTGAGACTAAAAAATAGAAATCATGAGTGATGCAAAGAATCCATTAACGTGAACAGATGTGCATCTCTATAAGGATCAAAGTTGACAAAGCCATTTTTATAGTATAGGTAAGTTCGTGGCATTCTTATTTCTTGATACTTTGTGGATTCGTCTTCACGGATGTATCAACCACGCTAGAAGTACAGTCGCTGACCCACAGATAGCAGCACGTGTGCCCTACCTGCAGCGGTATTTCACGCCGCACTACCAGAGGCTTGGCATCACAGTGAGTTGTTTTTTTCTGTTGGGGGCAGTTATCTTAGGCTTTCGGCTGCAGAATCCCACGTGTTTTCAAAGTGCTGATAACTCCTTATATTAACAAGGTAACATTTTTTGACTTTTCACAGTTGTTTATATGATATAAATAAATTTTTCTGATGAAGGTTTGTGTTTTTGCGTTCGTTAGTTTAGACGTGCTGTGCCTTAACTGCGCTAGTAAAAATCTTTGCTTTTTAACTGCCATCTTGTGCCACCCTAGACAGCCCCCGCAAATACTGGCTAATGAACGTATTTAAAAGCGGATATTTAATTATTTGTAGTAGCACGACCGTGGTATAGATAGAGCACTTCGTTTTAAACCAGTTAATATTTTAAATTTACATATCACGAATTAACAAAGCCATCACGAACTTAACCAGTTTTTTTTCTTCTGCATGTTAGATGCCTCCAAAATATCGCAAATATGCCAACCAGAATATTATTACAGCAGCAAAGTTGGTAAAAAAGGAGAAGTACTCAATTTACAAGGCATCAAAGCAATGTGAAGTGCCGTGGTCTACCCTGAAAGACTTTCTTAACAGGACTGAAGGCGAATGTGTAGGCCTACCTAAATTAGTGAAACTTTTTGCTTTACCTGTACAAATGGAACAAAGAATATGCAAGTACATACATTCCCTGCAGGAATTATGATTTGCACTGACTGTAATTCAAAATCGAAAATTGACATATAAGCTAGATACAGCAACTGTTAGGAAACATCCCTTCAATGAAGAAGAACAAGCTGCAGGGGACTGGTGGTGGAAATATTTTAAAACACGTTATGGGCCTACCTTAAGAGTACTTGAAAATATAGCTGCTTATAGGACTTCAATGTGAAATAGGTCATTAGTTACTGACTTTCATCAAAAATTAGAAGCATTACTCACAGAGCTAGGTGTTCAAGATCGTCCATATCTAGTATGGAATTGGGATGAGACAGGGCTCTCATATGTGGTGAAAGTATCCAAGATCGTTACAGCAATTGGCAAATAGTAAGTATATAGCAGAACGTTTGCTGATCGAGGTGAAAATCACACATTGATTGCCTGTGTCAAATGCTAGTGGTCACTGGACACTTCGAATGTCAGAAGATCTTCTGAAAGATGTAATTCCTGGCACCATTGTGAAACTATTACCAAAAAGGTGGATAAATGGAGAACTTTCTCTGGAATAGTTCAATCATTTCATACAATGTATACCTCCTGCAAAACCTATACTTCTAGTAATGGATTCCCATGGATCCCATGTTTCAGAGGAGGTTATTGATCTGGCCAAGAAGAACCAGATCTTTCTTCTGACATTTCCTTGTCACACTACTCACATTATGCAACCATTTGATGTAGGGGTATATAGGCAACTTAAAAGATCATGGGGAAAATCTTTAAATAGCTACATGGTCAAGAATCCAGGTCTCAGACCCAACAGATACGATTTCCACACATTGTTGAAACCTGATTACTACAGTGCTTTCAGTCCTGAGGCCATCATATCAGCTTTTAGGAAGACTGGGATATGTTCATTTAATCCTGCCTCTGTGACTGATGAGGCAAAAGCAACATCAAAGCAGACATACAAACCTGCAGAAGACAATCTGGATCCAGCACTAGTTGTTTCAGAAAGTCATTCAGAGGTGAATGAACTCCTTGCTCTTCCTGTCTTAACAGATGATGAAAACAAATGAAAGCGGAGGAGAAAGACAGACAGCAAGGTAAAATGCCTGACGCTAATTCAAGAAGCACCTCCCTAAAGAACCAGAGGTAGGCCTATGCATTTTCTAAAATATTAAGTCACATGATTCATTTACAGAGTCTATAGTTATTCCTTTGAGTTTTTGGTTATTTATTTTAATGAAATTTACTGGCACAAAAGGAAGATACATTAAAACCACAACCCAGAACCTCTGGAGTGACAAAGAAGAGGACGAAGAATGACAATAAAGGTGGATCCTATGGCCACAGTTATGTGAGGAAATAGTCAGGGCACTATGGATTCAGTGTAATTTTTGCTTAATGTGGTACCATTCAAAGTGTCAACATACTTAGGAAGAGAGTGAGGACGTTTTTATGTAGAACAAGTGTCAAAACCTTTCTGATGAAGACTAAAATGAGGCTTTCATTTAATCAGTACATCCACTTAAGTGTTTTTGCTCATTACTTCGTCAGTACTTTATCATTATTATCATAAATAAGCGTCAATGTCGTAAAATGTCAAAATAAAATCTTTTATAGAAATACAATGCTTTCATTATTTAATTAATACATTATCAAGAAATTACCCAAGTAATGTCACGAACTGACCAAGGGGTGTCACGAAACAAACTGCAAAATTCTTAGATGATTAAATCGTAAGGGAGAGAATGTAGACCAAGTAACCATAACATTGTGCTCATTGAGTAATGCATTTAAGGACAGGCTTCTCCATTTCGAGGGTTATTAACGTGGCACTTTTATTGATATCCAGTAAGATTTTCTCAATTATTGTGCCTCTTTTTTCTGTTTCATATTTTTAATTTTCAGTTACAACTTCCAATTATGGAAGCATCTGCACATTATTGTTGGGGTCTTCAGTCCTGAGACTGGTTTGATGCAGCTCTCCATGCTACTCTATCCTGTACAGACTTCTCCATTTTCCAGTACTTACTGCAACCTACATCCTTCCGAATCTTCTTAGTGTATTCACCTCTTGGTCTCTCTCTACGATTTTTACTCTCCACACTGTCCTCCAATGCTAAATTTGTGATCCCTTGATTCCTCAGAACATGTCCTACCAACCGGTCCCTTCTTCTTGTCAAGTTGTGCCACAAACTCCTCTTCTCTCCAATTCTATTCAATACCTCCTCATTCTTTGTGTGATTTACCCATCTAATCTTCAGAATTCTTCTGTAGCACCGCATTTCGAAAGCTTCTATTCTTTTCTTTGCCAAACTATTTATCGTCCATGTTTCAATTCCATACATGGCTACACTCCATACAATTACTTTCAGAAACGACTTCCTGACACTTAAATCTATACTCGATGTTAACAAATTTCTCTTCTTCAGAAACGCCATTGCCAGTCTACAATTTATATCCTCTCTTCCTCGACCATCATCACTTATTTTGCTCCCAAAATAGCAAAACTCCTTTACTACTTTAAGCGTCTCATTTCCTAATCTAATTCCCGGAGCATCACCTGATTTAATTCGACTACATTCCATTATCCTCGTTTTGCTTTTGTTGATGTTCATCTCATATCCTCCTTTCAAGACACAGTCCATTCCATTCAACTTCTCTTCCAGGTCCTTTGCTGCCTCTGACAGAATTACAATGTCATTGGCAAACCTCAAAGTGTTTATTTCTTCTCCGTAGAGTTTCATTCCTACTCCGAATTTTTCAGTTGCTTCCTTTACAGTATGCTCAATGTATAGATTGAATAACATCAGGGATAGGCTACAACCCTGTCAGCCTCCCTTCTCAACTACTGCTTCCCTTTCATGCCCCTCGAGTCGTATAACTGCCATCTGGTATCTATACAAATTGTAAATAGCCTTTCGCTCCCTGTTTTTGACCCCTGATACTTTCAGAATTTGAAAGAGAGTATTCCAGTCAACAGTGTCAAATGCTTTCTCAAAGTCTACAAATGCTAGAAACGTAGGTCTGCCTTTCCTTAATCTATCTTCTAAAATAAGTCGTAGGGTCAGTATTGCCTCTCACGTTCCAACATTTCTACAGAATCCAAACTGATCTTCCCCACGGTCGGCTTCTAACAGTTTTTCCATTCATCTGTAAAGAGTTCGTGTCAGTATTTTGTAGCTGTGCATTGTTAAAATGATGGTTCGGAAATTTTCACACATATCAACACCTGCTTTCTTTGGGATTGGAATTATTATATTCTTCTTGAAGTATGAGGGTATTTCGCCTGTCTCATTCAACTTGCTCACCCAACGGTAGAGTTTTGTCAGGGCTGGCTCTCCCCAAGACTATCAGTATCTCTAATGGAATGTAGTATACTCCCGTTGTTTTGGTTGGCAGGGGAGCCAACACAGGGTTACTAGAGGAGGCCGAAAGGCACGCGTTTTAGCTCACGCAGGCTGGCGTGAGGTCTGGAACAGGACAAGGAAATTAAAATTTAGAAAAACGGACGTAGCTGGTGGAATACTTAACTTTAATCCGTTAATGAAGAACGTCGGTCTTGACGGTACATGAATCAATATCAGTAGTAACTGATAATGGCGCCTTGCTAGGTCGTAGCAAATGATGTAGCTGAAGGCTATGCTAAACTATCGTCTCGGTAAATGAGAGCGTATTTTGTCAGTGAACCATCGCTAGCAAAGTCGGTTGTACAACTGGGGCGAATGCCAGCAAGTCTCTCTAGACCTGCCGTGTGGTGGCGCTCGGTCTGTAATCACTGATAGTGGCGACACGCTGGTCCGACGTATATTATCGGATCGCGGCCGATTTAAAGGCTACCACCTAGCAAGTGTGGCGTCTGGCGGTGACACCACACCCATGGCCTTATTTCGATTTAGGTCTTCCAGTGCTCTGTCTGATACATCACGCAGTATCATATCTCCCATTTCATCATAACCCATATCCTCTTCCATTTTCATAATATCGCCCTCAAGTACATCGCCCTTGTGTAGACCCTCTATATACTTCTTCCACATTTCTGTTTTCTCTTCTTTGCTTAGAACTGGTTTTCCATCTGAGCTCTTGATATTCATACAAGTGGTTCCCTTTTCTCCAAAGGTCTCTTTAATTTTCCTGTAGGCACTACATGTCTTACTGCTAGTGATATATGCCTTTACATCCTTACATTTGTCCTCCAGCCATCCCTGCTTAGTCATTTTACACTTCCTGTCGGTCTCATTTTTGGGACATTTCTATTCCTTTTTGCCTGCTTCATTTACTGACTTTTTATATTTTCTCCTATCATCTGTTAAATTCAATACCTCTTCTCTTACCCAAGGATTTCTACTAGCTCTCGTGTTTTTATCTATTTGATCCTCTGCTGCCTTCACCGTTTCATCTCTCAAAGCTATCCATTCTTCTTCTATTGTATTTCTTTCCCCTGTTCGTGTCAATCGTTTCCTAATGCTCTCTCTGAAATTCTCTACAACATCTAGATCTGTCAGTTTATCGAGATCCCATCTCCTTCAATTCCCAGCTTTTTGCAGTTTCTTCAGTTTTAGTCTACAGTTTATAGCCAATAGGTTGTGGTCAGAATCTCCATCTGCCCCTGGAAATGTCTTACAATTGAAAACCTGGTTCGTAAATCTTTGCCTTTCCATTATACAACGTGGTCCATTGATAGTGACCGGGCAAATGTCTCACGAAATAAGCATGAAACAAAAAAACTGCAAGGAACGAAAATCGTATAGCCTGAAGGGGGGAACCAGATGGCGCTATGGTTGGCCCGCTAGATGGCACTGTCATAGGTCAAACGGATATGAACTGCGTTTTTTTTAAATATGAACCCTCATTTTTTATTACATATTCGTGTAGTACGTAAAGAAATATGTATGTTTTAGTTGGACCGCTTTTTTCGCTGTATGATAAATGGCACTGTAATAGTCACAAACGTATTAGTACGTGGTATCACGTAACATTTCGCCAGTGCGGACGGTATTTGCTTCGTGATGCATTACCCATGTTAAAATGGACCGTTTACCAATTGCGGAAAAGGTCGATATCGTGTTGATGTATGGCTGTTTTGATCAAAATGCCCAACGGGCGTGTGCTATGTATGCTGCTCGGTATCCTGGACGACATCATCCAAGTGTCCGGACCGTTCGCCGAATAGTTACGTTATTTAAGGAAACAGGAAGTGTTCAGCCACATGTGAGACGTCAACCACGACCTGCAACAAATGATGATGCCCAAGAAGGTTTTTTAGCTGCTGTCGCGGCTAATCCGCACATCAGTAGCAGACAAACTGCGCGAGAATCGGGAATCTCAAAAACGTCGGTGTTGAGAATGCTACATAAACGTCGATTGCACCCGTACCATATTTCTATGAACCAGGAGTTGCATGGCGACGACTCTGAACGTCGTGTACAGTTCTGCCACTGAGCACAAGAGAAATTACGGGACGTTGGCAAATTTTTTGCACGCCTTCTATTTAGCGACGAAGCGTCATTCACTAACAGAGTTAAAGTAAACCGGCATAATATACACTAATGGTCAACGGAAAATCCACGATGGCTGCGGCAAGTGGAACATCAGGGACCATGGCGGGTTAATGTATGGTGCGGCATTATGGGAGGATGGATAATTGGCCCCTATTTTGTCGATGGCAATCTAAGTGGTGCAATGTATGCTGATTTCCTACGTAATGCTCTACCGATGTTACTACAAGATGTTTCACTGCATGACCAAATGGCGATGCACTTCCAACATGATGGATGTCCGGCACATAGCTCGCGTGCAGTTGAAGCGGTATTGAATAGCATATTTCACGACAGGTGGATTGTTCGTCGAAGTACCATACCATGGCCCGCACGTTCACCGGATCTGACATCCCCGGATTTCTTTCTGTGGGGAAGTTGAAAGATATTTGCTATCGTGATCCACTTACATCGCCTGACGACATGCGTCAGCGCATTGTCAATGCATGTATGAAGATTACGGAAGGCGAACTACTCGCTGTTGAGAGGTATGTCTTTACACGCATTGCCAAATGCATTGAGGTTGACGGACATCATTTCGAGCATTTATTGCATTAGTGTTGTATTTACAGGTAATCACACTGTAACAGAATGCGTTCTCAGAAATGATAAGTTCACAAAGGTACATGTATCACATTGGAACAACCGAAATAAAATGTTCAAACGTACCTACGTTCTGTATTTTAATTTAAAAAAACCTACCCCTTACCTACTTTTCGACTAAAGTTATGAGCCATATCTTTGTGACTATTACAGCGCCATCTATCACAAAGCGAAAAAAGTGGTCCAACAAAAACATTCATATTTCTTTACGTACTACACGAATACGTAATAAAAAATGTGGTTTCCTATTTAAAAAAAAAACGCAGTTGATAACTATTTGACCTATGGCAGCGTCGTCTAGCGGGCCAAACATAGCGCCATCTGGTTTCCCTTCAAGCTAGACAACTTTCGTTCTTTGTAGTTTTTTCGTTTGACGCTTATTTCGTGAAATATTTGGTCCAGTCACGATCAATGGACCACCCTGTATAATCTATCTCAAACCTTTCAGTGCCTCCAGGCATTTTCCACGTATACAACCTTCTTTCATGAGTCTTAAACCAATTGTTAGGTATGATTAAGTTAAGATCTGTGCAAAATTCTACCAGGTGCCTTCCTCTTTGATTCCTTACCCCATTTCCATATTCACACACTACTTTTCCTTCTCTTCCTTTTCCTACTATCGAATTCCAGCCCCCATGATTATTAAATTTTAGTCTCCCTTCACTATCTGAATAATTTCTTTTATCTCATCTTACATTTCTTCAATCAAATGATTCAAATGGCTCTGAGCACTATGGGACTTAACATCTTAGGTCATCAGTCCCCTAGAACTTAGAACTACTTAAACCTAACTAACCTAAAGACATCACACACAGCCATGCCCGAGGCAGGAATCGAACCTGCGACCGTAGCAGTCCCGCCGTTTCTTCAATCGCTTCTGCGTCTGCAGAGCTACGAGTAGTTGGTATTTAAACTTGTACTACTGTGGTAGGTGTGTGGTTCGTGTCTATTTTGGCTACAATAATGCGTTCACTTCGCTGTTTGCAGCAGCTTACCCGTACTCCTATTTTTTCATTTATTGTTAAACCTACTCCTGCGTTAACCCTATTTGATTTTGTATTTATAACTCAGTATTCAGACCAGAAGTCTTGCTTCTCCTGCCACCGAACTGTATCGTTGAGGCACGCAAGCCTCCCCACGAACGGTAATGTCCATGGTTCATGGGAGGAGATTTACCAAAAAAATCTAAAACAAGAGTACTCAAGTGTGTTTGGATTTCAGGAAGACGTCATGTTACTCTCACATGTACCAAAATGAAACAAATCAGTACTGCTTATTTCGTAAACGCATCATGATGATGAAGTTGATAGTGACATCGGCGAAAAGGAAAAATGTATGAGAACGTACTACAATAAAAGAAAGTGCGGCGTAGCTGTCGTTGATGGTGAATATACAGTTCCTAGAGGGACTACACGGTGGCTTCTCAGTCTCATTTTTTCAGTTGTTGAACATTGTAGCTCTCAATGGCTACATGGCATTCAAAGCAAACAAAAACGTTTCAGGTAGAACAGAACACCTCAGAACGCTAGGAAAGTCTCTCAGAACACTATATTTGATAATGCGTGCAACCCAGCGAACTCCCCGCAGGAAATTTGCAGGCTTGCATCTGACGTCTCTATCACCAAAGAACAAAGAATAGTTGAAGAACCACAACCATGGAAAATGGGAAGAAGCTAAAAATGCAAGGACAGCTAAACTAAAAACTTTTGCAAAGTTTGCTAGGTGTGGTTGTACATGGCGCAAGCTGAGATGGTTTGTGGCGACTGTTTTGAAAAATGATTTTAGAGGACGATAGCTCACAAACTTTTCATTATATTCATAATTTCTTTTTATATAATGAAAATTTAACATGTTTGCTTCTTAGCTCTACAACTTATTCTCATTGAAAGTCGTATTTCAGTCAGATTTACTTGTATTTTCAGTTCACTTACAATTAGTATTCCCGGTTTTTTTAAAATTGTTGTATGATTGAGAAAGTTAAAATAATATCAGTTCAAATTCTGAAGGTGGCAGGGGTAAAATACAGGGATCGAAAGGCTATTTACAATTTGTATAGTAACCAAATGGCAGTTATAAGAGTTGAGGGCCATGAAAGGGAAGCAGTGCTTGGGAAGGGAGTGAGACAGGGTAGTAGCCTCTCCCTGATGTTATTCAATCTGTATATTGAGCATGAACCATGGACCTTACCGTTGGTGGGGAGGCTTGCGTGCCTCAGCGATACAGATAGCCGTACCGTAGGTGCAACCACAACGGAGGGGTATCTGTTGAGAGGCCAGACAAACGTGTGGTTCCTGAAGAGGGGCAGCAGCCTTTTCAGTAGTTGCAAGGGCAACAGTCTGGATGATTGACTGATCTGGCCTTGTAACAATAACCAAAACGGCCTTGCTGTGCTGGTACTGCGAACGGCTGAAAGCAATGGGAAACTACAGCCGTAATTTTTCCCGAGGGCATGCAGCTTTACTGTATGATTAAATGATGATGGCGTCCTCTTGGGTAAAATATTCCGGAGGTAAAATAGTCCCCCATTCGGATCTCCGGGCGGGGACTACTCAAGAGGCTGTCGTTATCAGGAGAAAGAAAACTGGCGTTCTAAGGATCGGATCGTGGAATGTCAGATCCCTTAATCGGGCAGGTAGCTTAGAAAATTTAGAAAGGGAAATGGATAGGTTGAAGTTAGATATAGTGGGAATTAGTGAAGTTCGGTGGCAGGAGGAACAAGACTTCTGGTCAGGTGACTACAGGGTTATAAACACAAAATCAAATAGGGGTAATGCAGGAGTAGGTTTAATAATGAATAGGAAAATAGGAATGCGGGTAAGCTACTACAAACAGCATAGTGAACGCATTATTGTGGCCAAGATAGATACGAAGCCCACTCCTACTACAGTAGTACCAGTTTATATGCCAACTGGCTCTGCAGATGACGAAGCAATTGAAGAAATGTATGATGAAATAAAAGAAATTATTCAGATTGTGAAGGGAGACGAAAATTTAATAGTCATGGGTGACTGGAATTCGAGTGTAGGAAAAGGGAGAGAGGGAAACATAGTGGATGAATATGGATTGGGGCTAAGAAATGAAATAGGAAGCCGCCTGGTAGAATTTGGCACAGAGCACAACATAATCATAACTAACACTTGGTTTAAGAATCATGAAAGAAGGTTGTATACATGGAAGAACCGTGGAGATACTAAAAGGTATCAGATAGATTATATAATGGTAAGACAGAGATTTAGGAACCAGGTTTTAAATTGTAAGACATTTCCAGGGGCAGATGTGGACTCTGACCACAATCTATTGGTTATGACCTGTAGATTAAAACTGAAGAAACTGCAAAAAGGTGGGAATTTAAGGTGATGAGAACTGGATAAACTGAAAGAACCAGAGGTTGTACAGAGTTACAGGGAGTGCATAAGGAAACAATTGACAGGAATGGGGGAAATAAATACAGTAGAAGAAGAATGGGTAGCTTTGAGGGATGAAGTAGTGAAGGCAGCAGAGGATCAAGTAGGTAAAAAGACGAGGGCTAGTAGAAATCCTTGGGTAACAGAAGAAATATTGAATTTAATTGATGAAAAGAGAAAATATAAAAATGCAGTAAATGAAGCAGGCAAAAAGGAATACAAACGTCTCAAAAATGAGATCGACAGGAAGTGCAAAATGGCTAAGCAGGGATGGCTAGAGGACAAATGTAAGGATGTAGAGGCCTATCTCACTAGGGGTAAGATAGATACTGCCTACAGGAAAATTAAAGAGACCTTTGGAGATAAGAGGACGACTTGTATGAATATCAAGAGCTCAGATGGAAACCCAGTTCTAAGCAAAGAAGGGAAAGCAGAAAGGTTGAAGGAGTATATAGAGGGTCTATACAAGGGCGATGTACTTGAGGACAATATTATGGAAATGGAAGAGGATGTAGATGAAGATGAAATGGGAGATATGATACTGCGTGAAGAGTTTGACAGAGCACTGAAAGACCTGAGTCGAAACAAGGCCCCCGGAGTAGACAACATTCCATTGGAACTACTGACGGCCTTGGGAGAGCCAGTCCTGACAAAACTCTACCATCTGGTGAGCAAGATGTATGAAACAGGCGAAATACCCTCAGACTTCAAGAAGAATATAATAATTCCAATCCCAAAGAAAGCAGGTGTTGACAAATGTGAAAATTACCGAACTATCAGTTTAATAAGTCACAGCTGCAAAGTACTAACACGAATTCTTTAGAGACGAATGGAAAAACTAGTGGAAGCCAACCTCGGGGAAGATCAGTTTGGATTCCGAAGAAACACTGGAACACGTGAGGCAATACTGACCTTACGACTTATCTTAGAAGAAAGATTAAGGAAAGGCAAACCTACGTTTCTAGCATTTGTAGACTTAGAGAAAGCTTTTGACAATGTTGACTGGAATACTCTCTTTCGATTTCTAAAGGTGGCAGGGGTACAATACAGGGAGCGGAAGGCTATTTACAATTTGTACAGAAACCAGATGGCAGTTATAAGAGTCGAGGGACATGAAAGGGAAGCAGTGGTTGGGAAGGGAGTAAGACAGGGTTGTAGCCTCTCCCTGATGTTGTTCAATCTGTATATTGAGCAAGCAGTAAAGGAAACAAAAGAAAAATTCGGAGTAGGTATTAAAATTCCTGGAGAAGAAATAAAAACTTTGAGGTTCGCCGATGACATTGTAATTCTGTCAGAGACAGCAAAGGACTTGGAAGAGCTGTTGAATGGAATGGACAGTGTCTTGAAAGGAGGATATAAGATGAACATCAATAAAAGCAAAACAAGGATAATGGAATGTAGTCGAATTAAGTCGAGTGATGCTGAGGGAATTAGATTAGGAAATGATGCACTTAAAGTAGTAAAGGAGTTTTGCTATTTGGGGAGCAAAATAACTGATGATGGTCGAAGTAGAGAGGATATAAAATGTAGGCTGGCAATGGCAAGGAAAGCGTTTCTGAAGAAGAGAAATTTGTTAACATCCAGTATTGATTTAAGGGTCAGGAAGTCATTTCTGAAAGTATTCGTATGGAGTGCAGCCATGTATGGAAGTGAAACATGGACGATAAATAGTTTGGACAAGAAGAGAATAGAAGCTTTCGAAATGTGGTGCTACAGAAGAATGCTGAAGATTAGATGGGTAGATCACATAACTAATGAGGAAGTATTGAATAGGATTGGCGAGAAGAGACATTTGTGGCACAACTTGACTAGAAGAAGAGATCGGTTGGTAGGACATGTTATGAGGCATCAAGGGATCACCAATTTAGAATTGGAAGGCAGCGTGGAGGATAAAAATCGTAGAGGGAGACCAAGAGATGAATACACCAAGCAGATTCAGAAGGATGTATGTTGCAGTAGATACTGGGAGATGAAGAAGCTTGCGCAGGATAGAGTAGCATGGAGAGCTGCATCAAACCAGTCTCAGGACTGAAGACCACAACAACAACAACAACAACATATAATTTAGTAGTACCTGAACAAAATGAAAATTCGTCATTTGCTGTAAATATACTGTTTGTCACTTGTTACAAGTGATTTACTTATTGGATCCCACAGACCCAATCCACCGTTCTTGAAACTATTTTTCGCCTGACCGTTCTAGGGCAAAGCGACCCCAGTTTCCAGTCAATATTTTCAATAACAAGAAACAAAGCTCAAGGTAGACATTCAAATACCTGGTGGTTATTCACTACTGGCCATTAAACTTGCTACACCACGAAGATGACGTGCTACAGACGCGACATTTAACCGACAGGAAGAAGATGCTGTGATATGCAGATGATTAGCTTTTCAGAGCATTCACACAAGGTTGGCGCCGGTGGCGACTCCTACAACGTGCTGACACGAGGAAAGTTTCCAACCGATTTCTCATACACAAACAGCGGGAGACTGGCGTTGCCTGGTGAAACGTTGTTGAGTTGCCTCGTGTAAGGATGAGAAATGCGTACCATCACGTTTCCGACTTTGATAAAGGTCGGATTGTAGCCTATCGCGATTGCGGTTTATCGTATGGCGACATTGCTACTCACGTTGGTGGAGATCCAATGACTGTTAGCAGAATATGAAATCGGTGGGATCAGGAGGGTAATACGGAACGCCGTGCTGGATCCCAACGGCGTCGTATCACTAGCAGTTTAGCTGACAGGCATCTTATCCGCATGGCTTTAACGGATAGTGCAGCCACGTCTCGATCCATGAGTCAACAGATAGGGACGTTTGCAAGACAAACAACCATCTGCACGAACAGTTCGACGACGTTTGCAGCAGCACGGACTATCAGCTCGGAGACCATGGCTGCGGTTACCCTCGGCGCTGCATCACAGACATGAGCGCCTACGATGGTGTACTCAACGACGATCCTGGGTGCACGAATGGCAAAACGTCATTTTTTCGGATGAATCCAGTTTCTGTTTACAACATCATGATGGTCACATCCGTGTTTGGCGACATTGCGGTGAATGCACATTGGAAGCGTCTATTTGTCATCGTCATGCTGGCGTATCACCCGGCGTGATGGTATGGGGTGCCATTGGTTACACGTCTCGGTCACCTCTTGTTCGCACTGACGACACTTTGAACAGTGTACGTTACATTTCAGATGTGTTACGACCCGTGGCTCTACCCTTCATTCGATCCCTGCGAAACCGTACATTTCTGCAGGATAATGCACGACCGCATCTTGCAGGTCCTGTACGGGCCTTTCTGGATAAATGAAATGTTCGACTGCTGCCCTGGCCAGCACATTCTCCAGCTCTCTCACCAATTGAAGACGTCTGTTCAATGGTGGCCGAGCAACTGGGTCGTCACAATACGCCAGTCACTATTCTTGATGAACTGTGGTATCGTGTTGAAGCTGCATGGGCAGCCTGTACACGCCATCCAAGCTCTGTTTGACTCAATGCCTATGCGTATCAAGGCTGTTATTACGGCAGGAGGTGGTTGTTCTGGGTACTGATTTCTCAGGATCTATGCACCCAAACTGCGTGAAAATGTATAGTATAATATATTTGTCCAATGAATACCCGTTTATCATCTGCATTTCTTCTTTGTGTAGCAATTTTAATGGCCAGTAGTGTACGTAAAGGGCAGCTCCTCGCGGAGGTCTATTGTGGGCAGTACTTATCATAAGGCACAGAAACTAGACATGCCAATGCGTTAATATGAGACAAATGTACACTAGAAAAAACTAATTCTAAACTTGGCCACCAGGTGCTAATCTGGTGCTGTGAATGCAAGAGAGAAGTAAAGAAATGTTTCCACATGTAATGAATTAGGAACGGGACGTGGACAGAAAAGGTCAAACAACTGCAAAAGAGATAACGTTGGTTCTGTTATTAACCGTCTAGCATGAAAACAGTGGTTTCCACGTAGTTACGCTCTTCCAAAGCAGGAAACACGTGTTGTACAAGGAGGTCTCGATAACGTGCAGATGTCACGGTATATCTGACAGGCCCTCTGGGTGTATTTTCTTCAAAGAAGAATGGACCGAAAATAAATGTGCTTGTGAATCCGCACCACGCCGTTGCATACGGCGAGTTCAATGGCTCTTCGTGCACAACACGCGGCTAAACATTACCCCAAATTCGTCAGTTATGTGTATTCGTTGTACGAGTCTTAATGTAACTTGTGCCTCTTCACTCCACGCAATATTGTGTTGCCACATGTCATCAACTTCGATCCATGGCAGAAACCGAACAGCAAGTTCAGAACGTTGCTGCGGATCATGAAGTTTCAGTTGCTGCACCGACCGGATCTTGTACGGGTACCAGTGTAAAGTAGGCCCAAAACGTTCCGTACTGTTCACCATGGGATCGACAATTCTCGTGAAAGTATATGAGCACTAGCAGCACCATCTGGTGCACGGGCTGTATTGTGCGTCTCAGCAATAGTAACCGCGTCGATAACTTCCAGTACGATAGGAAGCCTTCCCCTTCAAGGGTTCACTCAGTCGTGTTATCGAATTTTATTGTCATATTCTTTAAACCATTTAATGATATCAGGCCTCTCCTCAGAGCATTCAGTGGCAATATTTTCTCAAAGCAACACTGTAATTGTTGCCGTTCACATAAAACCATTTCAGTAACAGTGCACGGTGTCTCTTCTAGATAGCCGTACTGTTCATACAGGTTTTCATACTACACAGCATGAGCGCTAACTACGTGGTTGCGCCGAGGCTCGAATACCCAAAAAAATTTTAGTTTGATAAAAACACAATAAAATAAATATTTCTCAGTAGCCTTTATCACAAAGTTACGAACTATTAAACCAATGAGATGAAAGTTAGAATTTCTGACCTCTACAAAATATCTCTTTCAGATGTCTTTTTGTACACGCAACCAAGTAACACACCCCCCGTTGCTTGCCTTTCTCTGGCCAAGTCGAAGGCACTGCCCAGAATAAGTCTCGCAATACTTTGAATGCAGTCCCGTCCTTTCGGCTTGCTTTCATTTTTTCTTACCAAGTTACACGCTACAATATACAAACTCCATTTTTAACAATTGTGTTCAAATATGTGCATGCCAATAATGAGCAGCAACAAAGAATAATTTGAGATACGGGGAAGCTGAGTGTTACAGACTACCTCCAGAGCTATTTCTTTTGAACATGTCAGCGGTGTGGCTACAGGGTTCAGTGAAATTGTTTTCGCGTGATTTAGATTGTTATCGTTTTGTTTGGTGACACTGTGGCTTTGAAGGACGCGGAAGCTCCGCCATTGAGAACCACCCACAAAAATTTTGGAGAGTCGGCGCCCTTACTACACAATATCCAAATAACGGAGAAATGTTGTTTATTTTGAAACTTCGTTATTTTGTACCAAAAATTTCAAATACGTCTTAAAAACAACAAAAACGAAACACGAATGTGCCAGATTAGCTTGAATATTAAACTGACATACATATTTAGTAATTTCGAAGCATTGCCGAATTCATTAGTAATATTGTACATAAAATTGTGAACATATATTATTGGAATCACTGACAATTTTTCTTAAAGAATAAGCAGAAAAGCCAACAAATTGCAGCACACTGAAATGCGAGGGAAAGAAGATATGTAGGAAACTAGCTTAGGGTACAAATAATTCGATCAATTCAACAATAAAATACCTACTTTTATGTCTAATGCAACTAATTTGTGCGTACAATGGAATGATGCACTCCGTTAAATAATAGCATGAAGATAATTGAGAACTTAATAGCACAGTGATCATAGTTAAGGAAACGCTGGTTTCTATTTTGCACACTGTATTCTTGCCAAGCACTAACTGCTCTGTATATGCGATATTGTGGCTTTTGAGATGAGTATTGTAAGGAATTCGTGCGTATCTGTGTATGATAGCTGCTTGTTATAAGCCGGCCGATGTGACCGGGCACGACGCCGCAACCGCAAATCCCCAGCGTAACGTCTGCATTTGTTTATTTGTGCAGAAACACCTCTTCCTTCGAGCAACGATAGCGACCTGTCGAATCGACTCCTAGAAGTGCGGTTTGCAGCGGATACAGTTTGCTGACTGCTCAATATGTATTCAGATTCGGCAAGCGCTGGACGGCGGCGGGACGGGAAAAGAATCTAAAAGTCAGATTGTACGAGCAAACATAAATTGGCATCGGTGTCAGATTCACGGCATATCAGTATTCTCCACAAAAAGATATAAGATTCCCGTTTGTGAATATTTCATGAAGTGCAAACGCAGACCTGGTCGGAATCGGAAAAGTATTCTTTTAAGTTCTCACGGTGTGTGGATTTTGCCTCTCAACTAATCACACTGAAGGCATGTGATACATCTGAGTGGTAACTGGCCCGCAAGGGTTGGCCTGGCTACTATTATTTACAGCCACGATCAACAGGCAGGTCAAATCGGTAGTTCTCAAGTTCAGAAAATTGCCATGGCTGCGAGGTTATATGTGCATCCCGAGACGAACACCTACAGGAGGCTACGGAGAAGATTCACTCATCCTCAACTAATATCTCCTCTCGGAGTTCTCGCTGTAATCTTATTACTTCTGCTGAACAGTAGTATACATTAGTTTTTCTAAATACCAATCAACTTTTTGTATTCTTGTACACATTTGTGAAGTTTCTATAGCCGCTACGAATGTGCTACAAATGAATAATTCATTATCACACTTATCAAGTTATCAGTTTCGCATTATACTCGCATGTTTTGTCATCAACTTCCTCAGCTGTAGCGCAGCGACTCCTAAAATCAGAAAGCACTAAGAATTATAAATTGTTAATATCCTTCTTTTATTTATATTGTAGAGGCAGTTAATGAGTGTTCAATTGTTATACATGTGGATGACGTTGAGATGATACTACAACGCATCTAAAGAATATCATTTCAGTTTAGTAAATCTCTTTAATAGAGAATGATTAACTTGGATGCAATCCATGTTCGCATGAATGACAATATACAGGGTGTATCAAAAAGAATCACCCGACTTAAAAAATCGTAACTATTATGCTATTTGAGATATATGCGTGAACAAAGTACTGTTCGAAAGAGCAAACTCTCGAGTTTTACATGGTTCCCGCTAGATAGGAGCAGTGTACGCCCACTTCAGTTCTAGAAGAATGGATTCGGGACAACAGAAAGCGTTTTGCGTTGTACATTTTGCGGGGCGCGGTTCACTAATAAATGTTCAGCGTGACTTTCGCACTAGTTACAGAGTGGATCCTCATACAGCACAGAACATTAGACGATGACATGAACAATTCCGAGAAACAGGTTGTTTGTGTAAAGGCAAATCGCCGGGCCGTCACCGAGTGTCTGACACAGACGTCGAACGCATCCGCCATACCTTCACAAGGTGTGCACAGGAATCCGTTTGCCGTGCAGCTCGACAGCTCAACATTCCCACATGTCCGTCTGCCGTGTGTTGCATCGACGTTTATACGGGTGAAACCATGCAAAATTCAGCTACTGCAAGCTCTTCGTGAAGGTGACAATGTGTGGCGTTCTGAAATTTCCTTCTTGACAAGATGGAAGATGACAGTCTTCTTCCATGCTTACTGTTTGGAGACAAGCCAACATCCCATTTAAACAGGAAGATGAACCGTCATAATGTGAGATTATGGACTACGGAACAACCACATGACGTTGTAGGATATGAGAAGGACTCTCCAAAATTTAATGTGTTTTGTGCAGCTTCACAGGAAAACGTGTATGGTCCACTTTTCTTCGCCGAGAATACTGTTACAGGAAGCACATATCTCGATATGCCTGAGAACTTTCTGTTCCTGCAGTTGGAGACTTATTCGAACGAGTTCATTTACCAACAGGATGGGACACCGACACACTGGCATCTGTGAGAGTGGAAATCCTTAAGGCAAAGCATTGCTGAACGATGGATCGTTCGCACTGACCCAAATGATTCAGCCTTACATTACCGGACCTGACTATATGTGATTATTGTTGTGGTTTCCAAGAGAGCCAACACCGTTTTACTAAAGGAGGCCGAAATGCACGCGTTTTAGCTCACACAGGCTGGCGTGAGGTCTGGAACAGGACAAGGAAATTAGAATTTAGAAAAAACAGACGTAGCTGGTGGAATACTTAACTTTAATCCATTAATGATGAACGTCGCTCTGGACGGTACATAATTCACAATATCAATGGTAACTGAATATGGCGCCTTGCTAGGTCGTAGCAAATGACGTAGCTGAAGGCTATGCTAACTATCGTCTCGGCAAATGAGAGCGTATTTTGTCAGTGAACCATCGCTAGCAAAGTCGGCTGTACAACTGGGGCGAGTGCTAGGAACTCTCTCTAGACCTGACATGTGGCGGCGCTCGGTCTGCAATCACTGATAGTGGCGACACGCGGGTCCGACGTATACTAACGGACCGCGGCCGATTTATAGGCTACCACCTAGCAAGTGTGGTGTCTGGCGGTGACACCACATTCCTCCCCCGCAAATCAGCGTACGGTTGTGGCATAAGGCTTCCGCCCGCCGTGGGGAGGACCCCACGTTGACGTATGCGACGAGGTGGGGAGCCTAACAACAGGCGAGGCTGTGCCACCCGCAACCTGCAATTCGGACCGCGGGGAGCTAGGAAACGCCTGAAAACCTGCTCCAGGGTGCACGCCAACATGCGGTGTATGCGCCCACAGAGAGACAGGAGGGACCGAAGGGTCGACCTCCATCGGGCCGGGAACCCGACGGGCGAAGACGACATATGGTCCGGAGCAGGGAAGAGTTCCATGTCGGAGGACAACTGGTCACGGGAAGCGATCGGCGGCGCGTGACCCAGGGAGGCGCCCGGCGGTTGCAGCGACGCGTCCACTGCGGGCGTCGCCGGCGGGAGAACAGGCGGCGGCGGCGACGCGTCGCCATGGGGCAAAATAGAAGGCAGCGTCGGTAACACCTGGGGATGAGGCGAGCCAGTAGATGGGTCCCCAGGACGCTGACCGGACGGCACCGTCGCTGAAAGCAGACGGGAAGCGGCAGATCCCGTGCGACGACAGAGGCGCAGCTGATTGAGATGCCGAAGCACCTCACCAGAGGCCTCCAAAACCAGATACATAGCGCGGCCGAGGCAGCGAAGAATGCGCCCTTCGAGCCAACGCCGTGAACCTCGATAGTGGCGATAGTAGACAACGTCGCCTGGAGCAAAAGCAGGTGTCTGCCGCTGCACAGGAACCTGATGAGGCGGATGTAGCAAAGACATCAAGGTTCGATGATGACGACCGTGGAGCAACTCAGCCGGCGAGCGACCATCTCGGGGCTGAGAGCGATACGAGGACAAAATGAGCAATAACGCGTCCTCCCGAGAATGCGACTCTTTCAACTTCAACATCTGCGACTTGAAAGTCTTGACCAATCGTTCAGCCGCACCGTTTGACTGTGGCGAAAACGGCGCGGACGTCAGATGTTGAATACCATTGGCCTTGCAGAATGACTGAAATTCTGCGGACATGAATTGTGGGCCATTGTCGGAAACAATAGTCTGTGGAAGACCTTCAATGCAAAAGATAGCGGATAACGCTTGGATGGTAGCAGAAGATGTCGTGGAAGACATCCGGACAACAAAAGGAAAATTACTGAATGAATCTACCACAACCAACCATCGAGCATTCCAGAATGGACCAGCAAAATCGATGAGTATGCGTTGCCAAGGGGAAGTGGCTTTTGGCCATGCAAAGAATTTCCGCGGTGGTGCTGATTGTTGTTCAGCACACACCATGCAAGAAGAGCACATATTCGTAATCGCGGCATCGATTCCGAACCAAGTACAGTGCTGACGAGCAAGTTGTTTCGTTCTCACTATACCCCAATGTCCTTGGTGGAGAAGCTGTAAGACAGAGGACTGTAACTAACGTGGTACCACGACCCTGGACTGATCATTATCAGAATGCAACAGCAAAACACCACGTCGAACAAAAAGTCTCTCCTTGTGAGCAAAAAATCGGCGAACCAACGGGTCCCCGATCCGTGACTTTGACAAGGGCCATTGCGTAGCAACAAAACGCAGAACGGTAGCAAGGACAGGGTCGGCAGCTATGGCTGTAGCTACACGACGAAAATCAATCGGAAACGATTCGACCACGTCATCGGTTTCCGTATCAATAACATGCAAGCAAGTTCGGAGGAATCGAATGCCCTATCCTCAGCAACAGGCAAGCGGGACAACGCATCGGCGTTTCTGTGCTTAGCAGTGGACCGATACAAGATATCGTAGCGGTACTGCGAGAGGAAAATAGACCAGCGAATGAATTTCTGCGTTGTACGTGGAAGTACAGGCTTCGTCGGATGAAAAAGCGATGTCAAAGGTTTGTGGTCTGTGATTATGGTAAAGTGACGACCATACAAGAAATCATGAAACTTTGTAACACCAAATACGAGAGCCAATGCTTCTTTCTCGATCTGTGAATAATTTCTTTGCGCAGACGAGAGCAATTTGGACGCAAAGACAATAGGGTGATCGTGCGATCCGTCTATGTGCTCAAGCACAGCACCGATCCCGAAATCCGATGCATCCACCATCAACAAAAGGGGCTTCTGGGATCGAATGGCGTAAGGAAAGTATTGGAAAGCAACGCCGATTTCAACTGGCGGAAGGCGCGATCGCATTCCGTCGTCCAGACGAACAGAACACCTTTACGGCGTAAACGATGAAGCGGAGCTGAAATGGAAGAGGCGTGTGGAACATATCGGTGATAATAGTAGATTTTCCCAGCACACTCTGTAGCTGCTTCAAATTCTGCGGCGAAGGCAAGTCTTGTATGGCACGGAGGTGCTCGGGACTGGGATGTATGCCTTGGGCATTGAGTACATGTCCGAGGTATGGCAAGTCACGAGCAAAAGACACACATTTGTCCTTCCGCAAGCGAAGACCATTTTGTCGCAAGACCTAAAATAATGTTCTGAGATTTGCCAAATGTTCTTCTTCCGTCTTTCCGGAGATCACAATATCGTCCAGATAATTTGCTGCAGTAGGGACCGACGCACAAACAGTTTGTAGATATTGCTGAAACAATGCAGGGGCGGATGCACACCCAAATGGCAGTCGTTTGAATTGATACAACCCAAGATGCGTGTTAACCACCAAAACGCGCTGGGATTCTTCGTCCACCGGTATGTTCAAGTACGCATCTGCGAGGTCCAACTTCGAAAAATATTTACCCGGGCACAGTTTGTCAAAAAGATCTTCCAGGCGGGGTAAAGGAAAAGTTGCAATCACTAGTTGTGGATTCACTGTTGCCTTGAAGTCCACGCAAAGTCTCAATTTTCCCTAGGGTTTTGGCAAAATTACTAAGGGTGATGCCCAGAGGGAAGCCTGCACATGTTCAATTACACCCTGTGATTCCAAATCTTGTAATGTTTTTGCGACCTCATCACGCAGTGCGTGGGGGACATTGCGCGCTCGGAAAAATTTCGGTTGCGCGTTTACTTTCAGTTCCAAATGTGCTTTATAGTTCTTAGCACAACCGAGGCCCAGTGGAAAACATGTCTGCAAATTCTTCACATAGACTAGAAACACTGTCTGAAGGCACAGTCTGGTTCACTGATAGGACCTGATGTACTATAGACAAGTTAAAGAACTGAAATAAATCGAAACCAAACAAGTTCACTGCAGAAGAAGAACGAAGGACGTAAAATGACACAAGTTTTGTTTGTCCTTTGTATGTTGCAAGAAGGCTGCACTGTCCTAACACAGGGATCTCTTGACCTCAATAGCTAGTTAACTTAACATTTGCGGCATGCAACGGAGATGTGCCCAGCAGTTTGTAAGTGTCTGGATTGATCAGTGAAACTGCAGCTCCGGTATCGAGCTGGAATGGTATCACTTTGCCGTTAATGTCCAAGTCTACAAAAAGTTTATTGTCCTGCTGACGACAAGAGCGACTGTCTCGTGCAATTTGAACAGACACTGGTACAGAAGCACTTGCAACTTAACGGGATTTCCAGCGATGTTGACGCACACTATTTGTGGGATGAACACAGTCACTGTTAGAGAGAGTGGCTCTGAACAGAGTGGAATGAACTACATGAATTTCCATGGGCGAAGTTTCACGAGCCTGAGTATCCTTGGTTCGAATCTGGCGCGAAGCAAAGGGCCTGGAATGGTTGTGAGTTTCCGATCTGAGCTTTTTCTGGCAAACACTCTGAACATGTCGTTTTTTATTACAGAAAAAGCAAATAGCTTGGCGTGACGAGCAGTTCTCACGGGAATGTCTAGTAGCGCACCGCGGGCATGATTTTAGCACTGCATTTGCTTGCCGGCGCGGCACACGTGGTTGAGAGCCTGGCGGCAGCGGCGAGGCCGGGCGAGGACTGTTTACTGTTCCGTGCAGCTTACCCGGCGGGCCGGTTAACCTGACACATGGGTGGCGAAGTTTCAAATGATTCCTGAGCAAAGTTAAGTGTGTCCTGCCGATCCAATATGTCCATCACTTGTTGAAGGGAGGGATTGACTAGTTTCAAAATCTGTTCCCTTATACGAACATCAGAAACGTTCTGTGCAATTACATCACGTACCATAGTATATGAATAAGGGAGTCCACATTGACACTCAAAAGCACAATCCCTAGTAAGGCCTTGCAAGGTTGCAACCCACTCCCGATTAGTCTGACCTGCCGTACGTTTTGTATGAAAGAGGGTATACCGTTTCCCAACTACATTGACTGATTCTTTGAAATATGTATCTAATGCAGACAAAATTTCTTCGTAGGACAGAGTTGCTACGTCGCGTCAGGGAAATAATTTGACTATCACACGGTAGGTATTCACGCCGACTGATGATAGCAAAAAAGGCTGCCGCTCGTTACCTTCAATTCTGTAGGCGGCGAGATGGAATCCAAAGTGGCGTGACCACTCTGTCCAGCTTTCCAGTGCAGCATCAAAAGGTCGAAAAGTTGGTACAACAGCGTGTTGTGCCTGCGTTAGCGGTGGAGCAGCGGCTGCTGCATCGTTTTGTATCGCACGTTGACCCTGGACGAGCTGTCCAAGGGCATCCAGTAATGCCTGCGTCTGCTAATTCTGTAAGCGATAAAATTCGGACAGTACATCTGGAGATTGTGGCGAAGCCATTACACAAGTAATTCAGGGCATTTTAGAGAAGAACGCGGTTTTGCCTCGTCGCCAATGTTGAGGTTGACAAGAGAGCCAACACCGTTTTACTAAAGGAGGCCGAAATGCACGCGTTTTAGCTCACACAGGCTGGCGTGAGGTCTGGAACAGGACAAGGAAATTAGAATTTAGAAAAAACGGACGTAGCTGGTGGAATACTTAACTTTAATCCATTAATGATGAACGTCGCTCTGGACGGTACATGATTCACAATATCAATGGTAACTGAATATGGCGCCTTGCTAGGTCGTAGCAAATGACGTAGCTGAAGGCTATGCTAAACTATCGTCTCGGCAAATGAGAGCGTATTTTGTCAGTGAACCATCGCTAGCAAAGTCAGTTGTACAACTGGGGCGAGTGCTAGGAAGTCTCTCTAGACCTGCTGTGTGGCGGCGCTCGGTCTGCAATCACTGATAGTGGCGACACGCGGGTCCGACGTATACTAACGGACCGCGGCCGATTTAAAGGCTACCACCTAGCAAGTGTGGTGTCTGGCGGTGACACCACAATTATTTCTTGTGGGGATTTATAAAAGACTCTGTTTATTTGCCTCCGTTACCAAGAACAATGAAAATCGCATAACAGCAGCTGTGGAAGCTGTAACTCAAGACATGCTCTGTGCAGTGTGGGAACAATTTGAATACTGCATTGACATATGCCGTGCATGTCAAGGGGGATGCATGTTGAACATCTATGAAAAAGTATGAAAAAAAAACTTTTTAAGTTTCCAGTTCATCAAAAAACAAAATTCATTTTTTATGTTTATCAGTTTCAGAAATATACATGTGCCAAATCGGATGATTCTGTTTGATACCTCCCGTGTATTTAGTTTTGTGCAAGAGCAGAATGATAAAACTTTATTGGTTCAAATGGCTCTAAGCACTATGGGACTTAACTTCTGTGGTCATCAGGTCCCTAAGACTTAGAACTACTTAAACCTAACCAATCTAAGGGCATCACACACATCCATGCCCGAGGCAGGAGTCGAACCTCCGACCGTAGCAGCATCGCGGTTCCGGACTGAAGCACCTAGAACCGCTCGGCCACAGCGGCCGGGTAACAGTTTATTGCTCTGACTGTTACTGAATGACTGTCAGCTATCATATTGCATTTAACTATGAACTTTAGTATACCGTTCTCACTAATGACTCTGGCTCGCTGCTAGGTATGAATAATGATCCTATCAAAGAGTGGGCCGAGTGTTGCTGTGCTCTGACGCATGTAGACTTCCAGCAGTGGCGGCGTACGGAGCCTCTTGATGACATGAGTTCTTCTACATCTATCATGCGTGACTGCACCTGGCAGTGACTGTCCATAGCTTGTGGTTCCGTCGAGAGAGGTACCAATTTTGCCTCTGCAGATGGCACTGTACTATCTGTTGTTATTGTTGTTGATGTTTCCTTTCCGAACAGTGATTTGATACAGTTCTCCACACTAGTATATCCTGTGCGAGACTCTTCATCAATGCCTAACTATTGCAGACTATATTCGTTTCAAGATACTTGCTCTATTTGTCCCTATACAGCTTTTATCCCTCACACTTCCTTCAGTTACTAAATTTATTATACCTTGATGCAGCTGCATCTTCCCTATCAAACTCTTCTCTTTTCAGTTGTAACGTGTCGACCGTATTCGGTCAAAAAATACGCCAGAGCGGATGTAAGTTGCAACAGTCAGCTGCAGGCTGGTCGATTGTGGTATCATTGGATGTCCCCCTCCGAGTCAAACAAATTGGAATTTAACTTTTTTTGGTCCGATGTGTAGTTTTTGAGATATTTCAGTGTATTCAGTTAAGGTGAACACTCTGTACGTTGCTCACATGCATAAAACTTAAAATGTTATCCCTGTTAACTATAAATAGATAATAGTGTTGTGATCGAAATTATGTTTGAAATCAGAATTCGAAGTACAGTCCTACAGCTCTGAGTTCTGTAGTTAGATGAATTAAATTTAACTTTATTCTCGTGCGTCAGTATCAGAGCCGGGCATCGCGGCATATTTACCCGCCTGAACCCGGCGCGGCAGACAGACCCATCCTGCTGCCTGCACAAAAAGTTATGTACTGTAACATGGAAGTAATTTAATTCAGTGAAATTGGCTTAATAGCCCTAATGCTTTCATAATGTTTTATGTTTCTCCTGTACCACATGAGAAGGGTTGATGAAGATTTTGGACAACGGATAGGTCTAGAATACAATATTAAAGTATCTTATTTATTTATTTCCTGTAACTTTAACCACTGGAAATTTCGAGTAGCTCTTCGTTTCGACGTACTCTTCATGTAGATTCCAAAATTGTCGTTGCCAAGCGATTGCGAATCTAGTTTTATTACTAAATAGAGCAGGGAAATAGTCTTTGAAATTTTTCCGAATTCCTTCGATAGGTTCCTTACTTTTATTCTTCACATTTTCGTCCGAATTAAAATGAATTTCTACTACGAAATCAATTTGACTGTAATTTACACAAATTTCCCAAACTGCAAGACTTCTAATGAATGATTTGATACAGGCGTCACATTACGCGGGTTTGGGTTTGGCCCGTGAAGCAATAAATTGAAACTATTTATTTTTAACAAAACGTATCTCAGACAAACCACAGTCAGAAGCCAGAATTTACCTAGGGAATGGAGCACCTGTTGAGAAAAACCACCCATGTGAGTCAATAAAAACTCTTAATTGCTTAGGTCAATATTACAAAAATTCGATAATTAGTAGGCTAATCATTAATAAAACTGTTATCGCTGCATCGTAAGGTACAGAGGATTTTCACAAGCATGCAGCACTGAGTTGATTTAATAATTACAAGCAAAATGGTGGGTATTTAAGTAACCATGTTGTTGCTGACGTTACAGCCATAAGTGATTTTAATATAAGACTGGAGTTGAAGTACTGTGCAGGTAAATACTGTTCAAATAAAAAAACTGCTTGCAAATGTGCCACAGAGACTTCGTTTTGCGTCTGCATCAGTGAGATGGGTCACGGGCGATGCACATGTTGAGCAACCAAGCTGCACAGGCGCACAAGTGAACTCGGTCTCTGAGGCCCTTCTCTGTATCGTTCATACCGACCGGTGCGATTGGTTAGCCTCGGTAGTGACGTTCTATTCAGTGCTGTATCCAAATTTGCTATTCTATAAACTTCTGAGATCTGTTAACGATCGGTGCTGCCGCCGATTCTCCGACAAGTGTACCAAGAGGTGGCTAGGTTTCAGTATCGCTACTTGTTCGGTTCGGTGTGATTTGTTTACAGCTGCAATTTGTTATTTGAGAATTATTAAGTGGTTTTAGTTTCGGACTGCAGAATCACCAGGACGCATACGAGTGGAAAGTGAGTTTGTAGTAGACTGTTTTCCTTTGTTAGAAATATGGTTTGCATTGTAGTTCCTGTGCATGATTAAAAATCAAAAAGCATTTTCGGTCAAATGTAACACATTCTGAGACTTCATTATTCGTGAAAGTAAGTATTTCTCTCAAATATTCGTTGTTATTTACGTGCAAGAGCGCGCTTTCTCAGTAATGAGTATCTTTGATTTCGTGACTTTCATATGTTTAAGAAAAGAAAGATGAAATCATTGTGCGTGAAACAACTGACAATGGCATTTATATTTTTTCTTGTCATAAATAATTCTCCATTTTTCCCAATAAATACCTATTTCCGAGTGTCTGGTCAGACAGGAATCTAAGAGCAGAACTTACATTACTGCGAATGAAACTAGGAGCAATCATCTTTATACTCTTGCTTGTCACAAGTATTTATCTATGATTGAATCCTTAACAACAGTAGACAGAGATCCCCACCACAATATTTTTAAACCATACCACGATGTATGAAACATGTTAATTCATAAAACGCATGTTATAGACTATGACGATCTGCAATAGTTGCACTCGGCACGCGCTCTCGAAAAAGCGTATTTCAAATTTTTGTTTTTACAGCTAAATCGTTGATGTATCATATAGGGAAGTAGGCTACTTCATCATTTGGACCTCTAGGAGCGCGTTACACCCTCATTCTATGCATCTTCTTATTCTTTGACACTCTCTTGAAGCACCTTCACAAATCAAAGAAGCGAAACGAGTATGTGCAACGAACGAACTGCCTTAAATTAGTTGTGTGGACAGAACATACCTCCACGAACTTTGAAGTAACTAAGAAACGACGGAAAACAGAAAAAATGACGATTTTTTCCGATTGTTTTTATATTACGAAACATGAAACCCAAAACAAGACTCGAAGTAAATGAGAATAAAATGACGTTTATGGCAGTTACCAGGTCACAGTCAAATATCATATCGTTACTATGCACGCGTGGAAACATTTGGTCAGCAAAATTTGAACAGTATTACGTACTCTAAACAGACTTTTCGGTACTGCCAAGAATAGCATGCCTGTGTCGGCTGCTAGCCGCTTCGGGTTCATGTTGCTGTGTGCGCTGCAGTGCACATGCGTGGATCTGCGGCAGATTGATTTTGGTTGGTTGCCATGAGGAGAACTGACAAAAGCGTCTCGGTTCACTAGCAGCGTACGGCATCGCTTCCAAAATGCTTACAGAATAACTTGGGGGCTGTGCTTCGAAAACAATGCCACTTGGTGAGCTTGTCTGCCGATCATGTCGGCAGAGCGGCCAAAAGATAGAGAACAGGGTCCCTGGTGGGGCAGCTCTTGGCCCAGCAGATCCCGGTGTGGTCCAATCGGCTGTCCGGGCAGCGCGAGTCGAGGGTCGCCCTGCAGTGAGGGCTACAGTCCAAGCAGGCAGCGCAAGCTCGGTGCACATCTCTGGTCAGTATGATCGTATCCTATAGCGAAATGCACAGGCATCAATGCTGAAACTTTAATAATGTAGGTTGCACTTCAGCCTTTACTTTGTCCGCAGCTCGTGGTCTCGCGGTCCCGTTTTCGCTTCCCGAGCACAGGGTCTTGGGTTCGATTCGCAGCGGGGTCAGGGATTTTCACCTGCCTCGAGATGACTCAGTGTTCGTGTTGCCCTCATCATTTAATCATCATTCATGACAGTGCAAAGTTTGGGAATTTGTATAGGCGCTAATAACTGCGCAGTTGAGTGCCCCACAAACCAAACATCAACATCATCATCAACATCAGCCTTTACTTCCTTCAATGGATTCCTTATGTTCTTTTCATAATGATCCTAATAAAATAACATCAAGCGATCTTACACTGCTTAGGTATAAGGGTTCTACTGCAAATCTGAAACGAGCTGGTAGCAGTTCATTAGTTTTAGGCACTTGCAATCAGTTCAGAGTTCCTTTGTGTATTTATAACCAGAGAAGAGTTGGCATGTGTGCTAGTGCGACGAACTGCTTAGAGGTTGAAAGAGTAGCCCTCGGCTGTGCTTATAATTTAAATTAAATTTAAATAATGGTTACCCTAGAGTAAAATGACAGTGCAGCAGATTTGATCTACCCGATCACCCTGCACACATCCCCATGGCTCATAAAGACACTGACCGCCGTATGAAGTATTGAGGGTTGAGCGGTTCTAGGCGCTACAGTCTGGAACCACGCGATCGCTACGGTCGCAGGTTCGAATCCTGCCTCGGGCATGGATGTGTGTAATGTCCTTAGGTGAATTAGGTTTAAGTAGTTCTAAGTTCTAGGGGACTGATGACCACAGCAGTTAAGTCTCATAATGCTCAGAGCCATTTGAACCATTTGAACCAGGACACTGAAATGAAGTAGTGAGTGATTCAAATGGCTCTGAGCTCTATGAGACTTATCTTTTGAGGTCATCAGTCCCCTAGAACTTAGAACTACTTAAACCTAACTAACCTAAGGACATCACATACATCCATGCCCGAGGCAGGATTCGAACCTGCGACCGTAGCGGTAGCGCGGTTCCAGACTGTAGCGCATACAAACGCTCGGCCACCCCGGCTGGCCATGAAGTAGTGAAACGTACCCTAATATAAATCCATACACAGGGTGGTCCATTGCTAGTGACCGGGCGCCAAATATCTCACGAAATAAGCTTCAAATAAAAAACTACAAAGAACGCAACTCGTCTAACGTGAAGGGGGAAACCAGATGGCGCTAAGGTTGGCCCGCTAGATGGCTGATGCCCGTTGGGCATTTTGATCACAATAGCCAAACTTCAACACGATATCGACCTTTTACGCAATTGGTAAACGATCCATTTTAACACGGGTAATGTATCACGAAGCAAATACCGTCCGCACAGGCGGATTGTTACGTGATACCACGTACTTATACGTTTGTGACTATTACAGCGCCATCTATGACAAAGCGAAAAAAGTGGTCCAACTAAAACATTCATATTTCTTTACGCACTACACGAATATGTAATAAAAATGGGAGTTCCTATCTAAAAAACGCAATCTGGTTTCACCCTTCAAGCTAGACGAGTTTCTTTCTTTGTAGGTTTTTCGCTTGACGCTTATTTCGTGAGATATTTGGCCCGGTCACGAGCATTGGACCACCCTGTATATTCTTCATTAATTCATGTAAGTGTTCCCCATTATTTGCAACAAGAGCCTTTATCAAGTTCACCCACAGGAGGTCGTTGTTATTCACAAAACTATTAAATGGCAACGGCAACAATGGATGATTGTGACGGATCAAGAGATCTGTACGTCTTTGCTGACTCACGACCCGAGGGGTAAGTATATAAAAGGCTTTATCCTTCATCGAAATTTTGATGATAGAGTGAAAAGTTTCCAGTCTGTGAGAAAGCGCATTGGATTCAGTGTTGTATCATCGCTGGCGCTTACCTCGCACGCAGCGGAATATTACATTATTTAAGTTTTCAAGATTGTAATAACATGCACCATCTAATTCTTTCCTTTAAATCACACACCATGGTAGCAGAAAGGTATAGCATACATTCAAATATTACTTTGTTGGTCAGTGCGGGACTGCAACGTCATCTGATGTTACTACAGACAGATATCTATAATTTATAATATTCATTTAATATGAAAAGGTAGGTGGCCTTAAAAAACGTGTGTTAAAGATAAGTGTGCTTATTTTAGTAAATTAACCTTGATGGTTTCCAATTCCTCATTTACTTGAATGATGATTGTTTTGTGTTAGTTCATCACCAGCATTACGATCACGCTGATGGGCCGAACGCAGCATGAGGCAGAAGGAACATAATCGTTTTCCTATTATTTCTGAACCAACTCTTTTTTTTAACTGTGTAGTCTTGCATTTCTTTTAAAGTCTATAAATCTTCTGGTGCCTTAGTGTTGTTCCGGGTATGACTACATCGCGACTATAAAAATGCACAGAAATGATAATGTTTCTTCCGAACGATTTCAAATAAATCAATCTGCTGCTCTTATTCAGGTATTTAATGCTCAACGTATGTTATTATAATAGTGTAATCAATCCCTGATTCTGTTTCCAAGTGGCCCACCAAAATATTCACTTTTTCGACATTAAAAAAAAACTAAAAAAAACAATTATTTTTCTTTTCGCTCCCCCAAGAGTAACGCTACACAGTCGTGGTCAGAAAAGAGTTCTGTACAGTCGTGGTGCATTATGTCGGAGCTAAGTGAATTCGGACGCGGGAAAATTATTGGTGTTCGTAATGTAGGTGCTTCCGTTGCCAGGACAACAGAGGTGTTCCTTGTTTCAAGACGCAGCGTATCGAAGATTTATATCGCAACAGGGAAGGCGGAAAAACGTCTTCCGATATGTGACGACAAGGTCAAAAGCATGTGTTGAGTGTTCGTGACAAGTATGTTGTGACAAAAAGCAAGAGAACAACGCCAGCTGAAAAAGTCACTGCAGAATCGAATGTCGAACTAGCGACCCCCAACAGCTCCAAAACAATTGCACGGCAAGATGGAATTCCAAAACTGTACGCCAGTGTCGCAGATGCGCGTAACAGGAAACCGTGGTACCGAAGCCATAAAACCTGGACTTTGGAGCAATGGAAGAAAGTCATTCCGTCGGATGAGTATTGTTTCACACTGTTTCCAGCTTCTGGACGATTTTGCGTCCGAACAGTGAACCATAGCAGCCATTCGATGCTGATTCGGGCAGCGGCGTCGCAGTATTCCATGCACCTCACGGTTACTTGTCAAGGTCGCGTTACTGCCCACGATTACGTGGTCACTTTGGCTGATCAGATCCATCCCGTGGTACAGTGATCATTTCCCATTGGTGACGGTGTGTTCAAAGACAACAAGGGCCCCTGGTCACACAGCTCGCATCGCCCATGACTGGTTTTGTGAGCACGAGGATGAACTGTAGCGCCTCTCCTGTCCACTACAGTCACCAGATCACAGTATTGTTGAGCTTTTGTGGTCTACTTTGAAGAGGAGGGTGCGTGACCTATAACCATCTCCATTACCGATATTCAACTTGCCACTCTTTTGCAGGAAGAATGGTGTAAGATTCCCTTGAAAACTACATAGAACCTGTATTTATTCATTTCCAGACTACTGGAAGCTGTCTTGAAATCCAGTGGCTTTTTCCACGACATCAGGCACTACAGTATGTCTTTTTTTGTGCTTTCATGTTTTGTCCACCCCCTGAAAATAACGATATATTGAGATAGAAGTATTCTGTAAGAGATGCTGAAGGTTATGCATCATGAAGACATATGCCAAGTGCGTACCTGCTCTAGTTTTGTTGTAGATACTCCACGAATTCCTTTCACTCCCGTATTCTTCAACCCCCTACGTGATTTCCCCTTGGAGACCGTGAAGAAAAATTAGACTAATTACAACACCTACAGGAGTATCTACCTAGTTATTCCCCCCGCGCCCCATCCACGACTAGAACTGGAAGATTGGTTCAAATGGTTCTGAGCACTATGGGACTTTAACATCAGTCCCATAGACTTAGAACTAATAAAACCTAACTAACGTAAGGACACCACACACATCCATGCCCGAGGCAAGATTGGAACCTGCGACCGTAACAGTAGCGCGGTTACGGACTGAAGCGCCTAGAACCGCTCGACCACAACGGCCGGTAGAACTGGAAGAAAACCTTAACACTGGTTACCACGCAAACTAGCAGCTGCTGTGCCCTGCGCAGTGGTTTGCGGAGTATTTATGTAGATGCGGATGGATGTGACAATTTATGATGCTGACGCATTATTTATCGTAGGCGGGTAAAACGTAGTTTTTTGACGTGCTTACATACAAATCATTCACACAGAATCTGTAGCGCGGGTCATAAAATATTTACACCGAACGCCCACTTATCCGCAAAAATGCTCCCTCCCAGAATATTCCGTCTGAACTGCTACAGCTCTTGTCATAACTCACTCCTGTCCCCCCCCCCCCCCCCCCCCCTTTCAACTTTGCCAGTGGGACCATCACTTTCGCGCTGCTTACGTGTTTCTGTACCGACGCCAAGAGGAACAGAACGACCTAATTTACAGTCGTCTTCTTTAGATAGTAATTCGAAAGATTTACTGCGGAATATTCCCAAAGTCCGTTTTCAGGAATTGGCAGCGACACTCAAGCGTTTAAGTTGCTGTTCAGGGAAACTAACGACAACATCAAACAGCTTTCAGATGAACAAAATAAACTTTGTTTTGTTGTGATGATGTCCCGTATTTTCAAATCAAACATGAAATGCAGCGGAGACTGAGAGACGCAACTTCTAAGCTGGACGCTTCTGCTAGAAATAGTATTGGCAGCTTGTTTTACACATACGAATCACGGAAAATAATTTTCAGTCTAAGAATGCCTCAGACATGTTCACAGTGTAATCGAAATGTAAAAATATTATCATTGCAGTCCAGAATTAGCTTTAAAGGAGAAAAAAAGAGTCTGACATGCTTAAAAATTCGGGGTATTCAGAGTAAAAATTCTTAAGCTACCGGGTTGACATTTGTTTCCAGTCCACATTTTTTTCTTAAACGGTAAATAAAAATGATAGACGAATTCATTCGTATTCTGCTAACCTACTTCTTAAACTGACCACGGCGGACAAGATTTATAAGACTGTGTGCTAATGCATCCTTAATCCTACCAAATCGATTACTTTTCCAACGAGGCGTAGGGTACTTTTTGATCGGAAAAATATGTTTTCCCTTTTATTAAAAACTCATATTTTAAAAAGATACTGATGTCTGACTAGGGTCCCGAAACTGAAAATATTGAATATGACACTCGGTGTGAAAAGTCACATCTACAACTGCACATCAACTAGACTTCAGCTTTTGGATTAAGCTAAACTAAACAAATTGAAACAAAGAATTTGGTACAAGCATTCATTAAAAACAACAAATATTTTCCTCGAAATTCTGAATTATGAAGTACATGGGTAGAGTACAGTATTTACAAAGGCTGAGAGTGAAGGGAGGCCCAGTAGCATTGCTTGGGTAAAACGATGGTTGCCTCTCTCCCCTGTATCTCAAAAAGCTGATCTTGCACTTTCCTTTATTGCTAATTTTTATAAAGAGGACGATGAAAGGTTCGATTGATAAAAGTAAATCATACACTGCACGCTTCATTATCGGCGTTACAACCCATTTCAAAACCAGTTTAACTAGTTTCCGTTCCAGCGATATCCCGTGTCCCACAGTACGACATTAATCACATCACACTGAAACCTTAGACCCATCGGAACGCGACGCGTGTAATTAAACCGATCACATTAGCGAGCGCTGTCACTCAGCGCCAAAGACACAGTCTAGCCATTCCGTATACCACAGTGCGATCCAGCCGCGACCACCAAGCAGCAGTAACAATTTCAAACCCTACTACACACGGATGATCAATGTGTGGTGGTTGTGGCGTACATATCACGGTACACCACATTTTACTGCACTGAGTGTTATTTCCCAGCCAGAGGGCCACGGCGGGTCTGCCCTCTATTTTACGTAACGCTCAAACGAATATTGTTGTGGGTTGGCAGGAGAGCCAACACCTTAAGAGAGGAAGCCGAAAGGCACGTGTTTTAGCTCACGGAGGCTGGCGTGAGGTCTGGAACAGGACAAGGAATTTAGACTTTAGAAAAAAACGGACGTAGCTGGTGGAATACTTAACTTTAACCCATTAATGGTGAACGTCGGTCTGGCCGTTACATGATTCTCAATATTAGTAGCAACTGATAATGGCGCCTTGCTAGGTCGTAGCAAATGACGTAGCTGAAGGCTATGCTAACTATCGTCTCGGCCAATGAGAGCGTATTTTGTCAGTAAAGCATCGCTAGCAAAGTCGGTTGTACAACTGGGGCGAGTGCTAGGAAGTCTCTCTAGACCTGCCGTGTGGCGGCGTTCTGTCTGCAATCACTGACAGACGCGACACGCGGGTCCGACGTATACTAACGGACAGCGGCCGATTTGAAGGCTACCACCTAGCAAGTGTGGTGTCTGGCGGTGACACCACAAATATAGTTCGAGTTTGAAAGTTTTATGCGTTTTCGAACATCTTTTCCATTTATGGATCTATCGCTTTAATGCTTTTACAGGGTGAGTAGCTCAACCATACTTTCTGTAAGTAGTCTGTCAGTGACATTTAACTGTGCCTTTCTTTTAGCTCCTTTCTCGTGTTACTTGTATTTTAATCTCATGTATAACTACTTTTACTTTTGCTCTGTTGTTTTAACACATGCCAGATAAAGCGATTTTGTGGTCGATTGGAGTTCATGAATCCATCCTTAAAGCATCACGTGTATTGTCATCTGAACAGTTTATGATTGTGAAGGCAACAGATTTGATAGTTTCTCTGACATAACAACAATGGATTTGTAAAGTCACACTGACATTGCAAATGTATCAAATATTAAAGTTCTCTCTCCAACATCTGAACTGTTAAGTCTCATGACATGTGTGTATGCTGGACTAAAACATATTACAACTCGTAAAAGAAAAATATTGTTTCTTATTATGTAGACACACACACACACACACACACACACACACACACACACATATATATATATATATATATATATATATATATATATATATATATATATATATATATATAACAGATTTGATAGTTTCTCTGACATAACAACAATGGATTTGTAAAGTCACACTGACATTGCAAATGTATCAAATATTAAAGTTCTCTCTCCAACATGTGAACTGTTAAGTCTCATGACATGTGTGTATGCTGGACTAAAACATATTACAACTCGTAAAAGAAAAATATTGTTTCTAATTATGTACACACACACACACACACACACACACACATACACATAACATATATATATATATATATATATATATATATATATATATATATATATGTGTGTGTGTGTGTGTGTGTGTGTGTGAGATACAATTTCAATAAATTTCTGTTTCAGGTGTAATATTAGCTGATTTAGGTAAGTACCCATTTACACATATATACCCATTTAACTCCTCATCGCAAATTTCGTACTCCAGTAGATATTTAAAGATATCATTGACGAATGGTTTAACATACCTTCGCCATGGATTCAGGCTCTCTATAGCGGTCCATACCGCATTGTACATACCATGCAGGTTTGTGACACTTCAGTGCTTAAAAATACACATTTTACTGGGTCTTGGGATGTTAACGTCATCAAATCACCTCAAAACACGCCAATGATGCTGTCGAAGATACTGATGTCGCGAGGGAATGGACTGTTCTTAGTTGTCAGGCAATCATCGACATACATGAGCTTGCTACACAAGTCATCCCACTCATTATCACTGAACTGCATCCTTGTACCTCGCAGGCAATTCTCTGTTTCCACTGTAACTTCGAAGCCTATGACAAGAGTAAACCAACATTAACTTGCATAGATACGTTGGCGGTCAGATGGTAAGTAATGATGATCAGCAGCACCTGTAGTGACTTAGCTGAGGTTCGACGAATGGTGCAGACATTGGATATGGTGGAAAGTCTAAGAATGGAAACAATTCAATGTCTTGCTCTGATATATCAGGCACGGCATCAGGGAGCTTATCTGCACGTTGACTAAGTGATGCTGGTGATGGATATAGTGAAAACTCGAAGTCCGGGACGAGTTCTCCACGCTGACTTGCCTCCACTCCAGCATATTTGGAGATGAATCAGGGAACTTGCCTGTGTGCTGACATCATTTCTGCTGCTCGAATGAACCGTTGGGAGTTGCATCAGGGAGCGTATCTTTATTCTGGCTCGATACTCGCATCAGCAGCCAATCCAGCTCAAATGTATCAGGCACCACAACCTCTAAATCATGGAGCCGCACGACGTGGCGGGGCAGTTTAAGGCGCCATGTCATGGTTTGTGTGGTCCCTCCCGCCGTAGGTTCGAGTCCTTCCTTGGGCATGGGTGTGTGTGTTGTTTTAAGCGTAAGATAGTTTAAGTAGTGTGTAATGACCGATGACCTCAACAATTTGGTCCCTTAGGAATTCACATACATTTGAACATTTTTCTACATCATGGACGAACTAAGGGAGAAATAAAAGAAAACCGTGAAAAACGCACACACACGTACACACACCCGTACACACACGCACACGCACACACACACACACACACACACACACACACACACACACACACACACATAACAAGTAATAAACATTAAGAGAGATGAATGATTTAATGCTTACAATCGAGTGTGCGAGTCAGTTTCTTCTAACTGGAAGTTGAAGAGCTAAGATAACACTTCATGATGATGATGATGATGATCAATTTTTAGCATGCAGTACAGAACACAAGTGGTGGATTTGTTTGGTGCTTAGGAAACCAGCACTGAGATGAGTGGTGGGGAGGATAAACGATCACAATGCCACCAAAATTGGAACAACTATTTCGGTCTGTGTTCATACCAATAGGTCAGTCATCTTTGAATCTGATGTCATCGAATAAGACGTCATGGATTCTGGACTTAGAACCTGTTACGGCGTTAAGTCAAGCCTGGCACACCAGTCGGGAACGAAAGAGAAGGGATAGCTGTGAGCAGACGTCAGCCAACTGCACGCTGACCGACCCCTCTCCAGGAAGACAACGCGACTGCAGCGGCCCCTTTGTGAAGAGGACATAAGCGCCGTGACCAATTGGGGATGGCCCAGCTGAAGAGTAGCTTCAAGACTAGCGGCTTGTATAGCAGGATCAACGCTATTCACGTTGCTTGTACACTCTATGTAGCACAGACTTGGAATTGTTTATACTGTAGAGCTTGATATCTTATATGTCGCCCTTTGCTTGCGACACACCTTTCTAATTGACAAAATTAAGTATTGTAATCTTTTCCTTTTGCAATAAATCTCATTAACGATTTGTTTGAATGTTGTCTAGTGACCCGAGGAAGCAGGCTTCCTAGACATCCCACGTTTGATGATCAGCATGGAGACATAACAGAATCATGCAAGTTAGTACCTGCAGGGTGACATCATGGAAAATTACTGTTCTCCTGCTCACTGGTTTCCTATGTTGGAACGACTGATGACAATCCTCTCAGTCCAAATATGCTTCAGAAAACCCAACGGCACAGACAAGCTGCCATGTCACCCTCAGCCGATAGGCATCACTGGACGCAGGCAGACGTGAAGGGGGATGTCGTCAGCACATAGCTGTCGGGGCCATTGTCAGCTTTTGTGACTGCAGCAGATACTACTCAATCAGATAGCTCCTCAACTGGCCTCACAAGGCCTGAGTGAACCCACTCACCAACAACGCTTGGCAGCCTTGGACGGTGACCCATCCATGTGTTAGCCAAGACCGACATCACTTAACTTTGGTGACCCGGCGGGAACCGCTGTTATCACTGCGGCAGGGCCGTTGGCAGATGAGAATAATGTGTTAGACATTCATAGCAGAGGCTTCGTTCTTGATGGACAGTAAGCCTTGACGTTGGAGGTGAGTAGAGGGTGGAAATCTTAAATGTCATATGTGTGTAACATTGCAGCCCAGACAGCAGATCAGATTCTGTTTATAGGAAGCATGGATGGAGTTTAACATTCTGCCTGCATCAATATCAAATTCCCATCACATGAAGGCATGTCTACAGCGGGAAAAAAATACTGCCACCCATAAAAAGAGTGTATGGGTCGCTGTGGTACAGCTGGCTGAGAATCCAACAGTTAGTTGGGAACCTATTGCAGTCTGAATTCGTCATGAGGCCTGCTGTTTGAAATGTATTGAATCTACTACTAGAAATACTGTTATCGTACTATACCTACTGAGCCAAAGTGACCAACTCATCTGTATTAATTATTATGGTATTTTCCTTTACGAACTCTCTTATATTTAACCAGAAATGAGATGTTCGGTTTCTGATGCCTGTTCTTTGTTGTGTAAAAGATTTTGATGCAGTATTGGTCCATTATATCCTTGATGGATAGTGGGCTTGCACACAACACATTGTAAAGAATATCTTATGTCACTGGTAATTGGTAGCCCTACCTCTTTCTATTCCACTTGCATACGGGTCAAAGGGAGAAGTAACAGGTAACTTTAAGCGTTCAATTGGTGAACCTTTGGGACTTGTTCTTCGCAGTAGAGACTATCTGTGGTGGATATATGTAAACTGCTCTTCGACTATGTTGTCTTATGGACTATTATAGCAGTATTTCCTGTACAGTACCAGTATTCCAGAATTTGTGTTCTAACGTCATAGAACTTGTCCCATTGTCTCACATCTGGGCCAGTATGTCAGAATTCTACACTGTTATAAATAGCTCGACGGGTCTGAGCTGGACTGCGACATCATTGAGCCACTGCAAATATTCCAAGTCCTTTATTCTCGCTGATAATCACCCCCTTTCTCTATTACACATGCTTTTATAGCAACTGGAGGACGAATTTATGCCTCTATCAAGTAACTTTAAGCGTTAAATGACGGTGGACCTGTGTGACTCGTGCTTCGCAATATGGATCGCTATTGGGAGACTATCTATAGTTGAAATATCTTAAATGCTCTTTGATATGCTGTTAAACTCAAAGTTTGCGTTCCTGACTTCTGATTGGAGTTAAATTGATGGTATACAGTTGTAGGGTGACTGTTTTTCGTGTTGAAATGTCGTATATAAGAAGAAAACAGCCCACCATCAGGAGGATGAATGTGTATCTCATGATTTTCTCGTCACACACACACACACATAGAGAGAGAGAGAGAGAGAGAGAGAGAGAGAGAGAGAGAGAGAGAGAGAGAGAGATGGGTGGTTCGGTCTCTTCTACTGTTCCATGTGTACGTGGAGTAGTGGGAGAACGAAAATGTGCTTCTGTCAAGTAATTTTAAGCATTCATTTGCGGTGAATCCGTGCGACTTGCGCTCAGCAGTAAGGATCGCCATAGAGAGCCTTAATCTATGGTCGATGTATCTTAAAACTAGTGGTCGATTGTATCGCCAGGTATTTACTGGGACACGAAGTTAGCGTTCCTGAGTTCTGGTTGGTGTTAAATACGTGGTTTGTAGTGGTCTGCCGGCCGTTGTGGCCGAGCGGTTCTAGGCGCTACAGTCTGGAACCGCGCGACCGCCACGGTCGCAGGTTCGAATCCTACCTCGGGCATGGATGTTTGTGATGTCCTTAGGTTAGTTAGGTTTAAGTAGTTCTAAGTTCTAGGGGACTGAAGATCTCAGAAGTGAAGTCTCATAGTGCTCAGAGCCATTTGAACCATTTATAGTGGTCTGGTGTCTGTTTATCGTGTTAGAATACGGTGTCGTGAAGCGCTGGAGACTGTTTTTCATGTTGAAACGTCATTTAAAGGAAGGGAACAGAGCATTACACTCGTAAGACGATGCTGTTCCGTTACAACATTCGTTTAGCATCGCTGACGATCATTTTATTCGGAATGATATGAACGTACCACAATTTCCGTATTGTAACTGAAAAAGAATTTCGTAAACAGTTGCTTTTATATAGTTTCTGGACTCTATAAATGGGTTGTATCACATGTTTTGTTGGGTGTCCAAGATAGTCATTTCACATTCTTAAAGTTTGCTCCCGTAGCGCGTGGAACTTGCTAGCTGGGTATATGTTTAAGTATTGTTGGATGGCGTTAAATCATCACCAGAATTCTCGCACTGTCCGTGTTGTGCAACTCCACCTTGCGTGCATACGTGTGAGTCTCAAGAAACAGGAGAAAATGGTCTACAGGTTCGAGGATTTCACTGCTCGCCAGAAATCAGAAATGCGTATGGAACGTACAGCTTCCAAGTTGTGTTAGTTTCGGGTCTGCGGTAGAAATGCCAATACCTTAACGTGATAATGCAACGAACAGTACTGCTATACATCAGAAATACAAGATTTGAGGCTTAGCAGCTGCAAATTTGATACATAATTTTTTATTTCATCATAAAAATGAAATGAAAATTCAGCGACTTCGTATGTATGTCACCCGTTGCCATTTACACTGAAGAGCCAATGAAACTGGCACACCTGCCTAATATCGTATAGGGGCCCCGCGAGCACGCAGAAATGTCGCAACACGTCGTTACATGGACTTGACTAATGTCTGAAGTAGTGCTGGAGGGAACTGACACCACAAATCCTGCAGCTGTCCATAAATCCGTAACAGTACGAGGGGGTGGAGATCTCTTCTGAACAGCACGTTGCAAGGCGTCCCAGATATGCTCCATAATGTTCATGTTTGGTGAGTTTGGTGGCCAGAGGAAGTGTTTAATCGCAGAAGAATCTTCCTGAAGCCACTCTGCAGCAATTCTGGACGTGTGGGGTGTCGCACTGCCCTGTGGGAATTGCCCAAGTCCGTCGGAATGCACAATGGACATGAATGGATGCAGGTGATCACACAAGACGCTTACGTACGTGTCACCTGCCAGAGTCGTATCTAGACATATCAGGGGCCCCATATCACTCCAATTGCACACGTCCTACACCCACCCGCACACGTTCACCCACTCGATACAATCTGGAACTGAAATCTGTAGCAATTAGCGAAAGGGTTACACTTCTGTCACTTTGAACGACTCTCTCCAGTCGTCGCTGGTCCCGTTTCTGCAGGATCTTTTTCCGGTCGCACCTCGGAGATGTTGTGTCTCATCGCTCGTGCGGTGACTGTAGCACCACGTTCAACTTCTTTTAACTCATGGTAACCTGCCATTGTAGCACCGATCTAAAAACTGCGCCAGCCACACGTTATATTATATAGGCGTCGCCGACCGCAGCGCCGTATTGTGCCTGTTTACCTATCTCTGTATTTGAATACACATGCCTACAGCAGTTTCTTTGACGCTTCAGTGTAGAGCTCATATGAAAGAGACTGATGTCATGTATGCACCGAAGAAGTTGCGTGACATAACGAAAAATGGAAAATCGACCGAGTCTGGTAATCTAGGCGTGCGCCGTCAGGGAGGTCTGGCCGTTAGCACCGACCACCAGCTCTTTTGCTGCACCGCCTCATTCATGGCCTCGGTATGCTGGGAGCGTCATACCTCCTCGTTACATGAATTAGCGAGGCCTCTATTCGCTTATAGTTTCTGGACCATGTCGTCAGTATGCGCTGTGGTCTAGCGTCTGATACTGTCATCTATCATCGGTTGGAGTTCCCCATTTTATTATTTCCTCATTTTATTTATTTCAGAACGAATCATATGTTGAGTTTTGAATTCGTCCGTAACGTAAGTGATGCTTCCGCTACGTGAATCCCCGTCGCATCTAGAAATAAAAGAAAACTTACCAAACTTCCTGTCAGATTAAAACTGTGTACATGACCGAGACTCGAATTCAGGACGTTTGCCTTTCGCTGGCAAGTGCTCTACCAAATGAGCTATCCAAGCACGCCTCGCGACCCGCCCTCATGTCTGCAGAGTGGAACTCTCATTGTGGAAACATCCCCCAGGCTGTGGCTAGGCCATGTCTCCGCAATATCCTGTCTTCCAGGAGCGCTAGTTCTGCAAGGTTCACAGAAGAGCTTTTGTGGAGTTTGGAAGGTAGGTGACGAGGTACTGGCAGAATTGAAGCTGTAAGGACGTCGTGCTTGGATAGCTCAGTTGGTAGAGCACTTGTCCGCGAAAGGCTATGGTCTCGAGTTCGACTCTCGGTCCGGCACAAGGTTTTAATCAGCCAGGAAGTTTCATATCAGTGCACACTCCGCTGCAGAGTGAATATCTCATTCTGGAAAAAACTTGCCCTCAGACAAAAGGACAACAGGGACTCTAAGGGCCGAGCCGAATGAACCCGGACGGGTGAATGCTAATCTCCGTTTGTTTATGTGGTTCATTAGGTATGCGAATTATAAGCCTTGTTATAATTACCATTGAAATTTATAAATTCGGACTATCAGAGTAGAAATAAACGACTAACAGTATTAACGGATAAGAAAGATTACTTATTATCTTCCGGAAGATCCAAGAGAATGAAATTTTGACAGAATTTTTTTTCCAGATCGCTACACTAGTTAGGGCCAGTTTTACAGTCCCCGGTTTGCAGCCGTTTAAATCTATTCTCAGAACAGCGAGGAAAACGGGTTGCACGAACAAGCAATAACGCCTGACCGGAGAATAAACGTGGGATACCTAAACCGGTGATTCTGGCAGGGTTAGTGAAATTAACCGGATAATATGTATTGACAATGTTAATTGTGGTGTCACCGCCAGACACCACAGTTGCTAGGTAGTAGACTTTAAATCGGCCGCGGTCCATTAGTATACGTCGGACCCGCGTGTCGCCACTATTAGTGATTGCAGACTGAGCGCCGCCACACGGCAGGTCTAGAGAGGCTCCCTAGCACTCGACCCAGTTGTACAGCCGACTTTGCTAGCGATGGTTCACTGACAAAATACGCTCTCATTTGCCGAGAGGATAGTTAGCATAGCCTTCAGCTACATCATTTGCTACGACCTAGCAAAGCGCCATTAGCAGTTGCTACTAATATTGTGAATCATGTAACGGCCAGACCGACGTTCACCATTAATGGATTAAAGTTAAGTATTCCACCAGCTACGTCCGTTTTTCTAAATTCTAATATCATTGCCCTGTTCCAGACCTCACGCCAGCCTGCGTGAGTTAAAACGCGTGCCGTTCGGCCTCTTCTAGTAACACTTTGTTGGCTCTCCTGCCAACCACAACATTAATAATAGTTATAGAATTAGTGATGACAAGATTGTTTGTTAAAACGAGGAAAAGGAAGAAACGGGGACATCACACAAATTATATGAAAGAAAATCACGATTCCAATTGTGTATAAAAATTTCGTACTACCACTTATCGATCTCGTACTTGAAAAACTGGAGCGTATGAATGAAATGTGAAACTATTTCCTAATATAAAACTTTTTTCTTGTTGCAGGCCTAATAGGCATTCGATATTGGTACTTCGTGGATCATATTGGTTCAAATGGCTCTGAGCACTACGGGACTTAACTTATGAGGTCATCAGTCCCCTAGAACTTAGAACTACTTAAACCTAACTAACCTAAGGACATCACACACACACATGCCCGACGCAAGATTCGAACCTGCGACCGTAACGGTGGCGCGGTTCCAGACTGTGGCACCTAGAACCGCTCGGCCACTCTGGCCGGCGATCATATTCTGTTGTGATATTTATGTAAATGAGGTAGATGAAAATAGCCATTTGTGCCAAAATAGCTGTCTGTTAGAACTGCTGTGGTATTAGAAAGGCCTATTTCGTTTTATCTAGGGGACAGAGACCGAATAGACGTAATAAAATCGAGAAACCACACCAGTCCTGGGTACTATTCGGGTATGACGAACTTTGATGAGGTAATAGATTCTTTCTCAGAAAGGAAAGCACGCCGTGTATAGCTGTAGCAAGATTAGAGACAAAGAAATATTGGGACCTAAGAATTGAAAAAAATTGTACTATCTTGCTTGTCTCTTGTCCTTACTGCTTTTGTGTTTCCATTATTCCTTTTTATGTCAACCAAAAGAGAACGTTATTGGCTAATAGGCAATGAAGAGTGCAAATTTTCTGAGGAGTTCTTATTCTCCCGATCACAAATAATCCCACGCAGTACTAATTGTGAGCCTCTTTTAAGCGGGTAGGATGTCAAACCGGCCGACTGGGACTAGGAGAGGCACCACAGGATATTTTAATTTCCACTGTCCTATATACTAGTTTGATAGCTTCCGTTACAAAATATACATGTCCGAATTCCACAGAGCAAAATACAGTGACGTGCGATATAAGAATGCTGTGTGACGAGCCGTGGGACTGCACTTTGGCACACTGGCGAATAAATAATGTGTATTACATTTCCTCGAACATATATGTTTTGTATATCAAACTCTGCAGATAGATGCGTCCTACAAAGTGAACATAGTTTTGAACAATCGATTTTTTCTTTATACACTCCTGGAAATTGAAATAAGAACACCGTGAATTCATTGTCCCAGGAAGAGGAAACTTTCTTGACACATTCCTGGGGTCAGATACATCACATGATCACACTGACAGAACCACAGGCACATAGACACAGGCAACAGAGCATGCACAATGTCGGCACTAGTACAGTGTATATCCACCTTTCGCAGCAATGCAGGTTGCTATTCTCCCATGGAGACGATCGTAGAGATGCTGGATGTAGTCCTGTGGAACGGCTTGCCATGCCATTTCCACCTGGCGCCTCAGTTGGACCAGCGTTCGTGCTGGACGTGCAGACCGCGTGAGACGACGCTTCATTCAGTCCCAAACATGCTCAATGGGGGACAGATCCGGAGATCTTGCTGGCCAGGGTAGTTGACTTACACCTTCTAGAGCACGTTGGGTGGCAGGGGATACATGTGGACGTGCATTGTCCTGTTGGAACAGCAAGTTCCCTTGCCGGTCTAGGAATGGTAGAACGATGGGTTCGATGACGGTTTGGATGTACCGTGCCTTATTCAGTGTCCCCTCGACGATCACCAGTGGTGTATGGCCAGTGTAGGAGATCGCTCCCCACACCATGAAGCCGGGTGTTGGCCCTGTGTGCCTCGGTCGTATGCAGTCCTGATTGTGGCGCTCACCTGCACGGCGCCAAACACGCATACGACCATCATTGGCACCAAGGCAGAAGCGACTCTCATCGCTGAAGACGACACGTCTCCATTCGTCCCTCCATTCACGCCTGTCGCGACACCACTGGAGGCGGGCTGCACGATGTTGGGGCGTGAGCGGAAGACGGCCTAACGGTGTGCGGGACCGTAGCCCAGCTTCATGGAGACGGTTGCGAATGGTCCTCGCCGATACCCCAGGAGCAACAGTGTCCCTAATTTGCTGGGAAGTGGCGGTGCGGTCCCCTACGGCACTGCGTAGGATCCTACGGTCTTGGCGTGCATCCGTGCGTCGCTGCGGTCCGGTCCCAGGTCGACGGGCACGTGCACCTTCCGCCGACCACTGGCGACAACATCGATGTACTGTGGAGACCTCACGCCCCACGTGTTGAGCAATTCGGCGGTACGTCCACCCGGCCTCCCGCATGCCCACTATACGCCCTCGCTCAAAGTCCGTCAACTGCACATACGGTTCACGTCCACGCTGTCGCGGCATGCTACCAGTGTTAAAGACTGCGATGGAGCTCCGTATGCCACGGCAAACTGGCTGACACTGACGGCGGTGGTGCACAAATGCTGCGCAGCTAGCGCCATTCGACGGCCAACACCGCGGTTTCTGGTGTGTCCACTGTGCCGTGCGTGTGATCATTGCTTGTACAGCCCTCTCGCAGTGTCCGGAGCTAGTATGGTGGGTCTGACACACCGGTGTCAATGTGTTCTTTTTTCCATTTCCAGGAGTGTATTTTTGACGTCCTATCCCAAACCGTCGCCGGCCTTGGTGGTCGAGCGGTTCTAGGCGCTCAGTCCGGAACCGCGCGACTGCTACGGTCGCAGGTTCGAATCCTGCCTCGGGCATAGATGTGTGTGATGTCCTTAGGTTAGTTAGGTTTAAGTAGTTCTAAGTTCTAGGGGACTGATGACCACAGATGCTAAGTTCCATAGTGCTCAGAGCCATTTGAACCAATTTTGAACCCAAACCGTCGTCTGTGAAAGGGGAGGGGGGGGGGGGGTTGGGTTCCACTATAAGATATTTGCTCCGGCTCGGAAATATCGCAGATCATTTGGCTGCAGTTCAGTTTTTGGTGTGGAGATGCTACGGATAAGAAGAGTAAGGAGTATATCCTCTTACTCTTCCTGGCAGATTAAAACTGTGTGCCCGACCGAGACTTGAACTCGGGACCTTTGCCTTTCGCCGGCAAGTGCTCTACCATCTGAGCTACCGAAGCACGACTCACGCCCGCAGGAGAGCTTCTGTAAAGTTTGGAAGTTAGGAGGCGAGATACTGGCAGAAGTAAAGCTGTGAGGACCGGGCGTGAGTCGTGCTTCGGTACCTCAGATGGTAGAGCACTTGCCCTCGAAAGGCAAAGGTCCCGAGTTCGAGTCTCGGTCGGGCACACAGTTTTAATCTGCCAGGCAGTTTCATATCCGCGCACACTCCGCTGCAGAGTGAAAATCTCATTCTGGAAGTATAGGCGTGTTTCTTTCTCAATTGTCGATGTTACATATTTTCAGCATATAATTTCTCATGTTTGACAGCTCTGTCATGCAAGGACTGGAAGCAGTCTTCCTCTCGAGAATAAGAACTGTGTACCTGGGCAGCTCTCAGGGTTTAAATTCGAATTGGGAATACTTTGCCGGCCGCGGTGGTCTAGCGGTTCTGGCGCTGCAGTCCGGAACCGCGGGACTGCTGCGGTCGCAGGTTCGAATTCTGCCTGGGGCATGGGTGTGTGTGATGTCCTTAGGTTAGTTAGGTTTAAGTAGTTCTAAGTTCTAGGGGACTTATGACCTAAGATGTTGAGTCCCATAGTGCTCAGAGCCATTTGAACCATTTTCATTTTGGGAATACTTTCCAGTCGATTTCGTCTTCGGCCCCTCCTTCGCTGCCAGTCCTCGCTACGTGTCAATACCTCCGCTACCTCTCACTACCTATCATCGGGTTAATTACCAGTCATCATTTATCATCGACACCTCACCCTCGCTTCTGGTCATCACCAGCGCTCATCTTCCCTGCTTGTCATCGCTTCCATCAGCGTCACCGCCGTTTCATCACCTGTTTGTCACCACCGCCATCGCCATATGTTTCTCGCCGCCATGCATCACGCCTGATATAGCTGCATCCATGCCCGTCGCATTGGCGACATTCTCATCGTTCACAACTTCACCACAACTTTTCACATTCGTCCCAGTGCCGCTTCGGCGGCCGCTTACCACAGTCAACGCAATTCATCAGTCTCCGCCGTCATGGACCATCCTACTACATCAATCATCCACATCTCTCGATCTTGTGCTCCCATTGTCACCACATGGAGCATGTCTTTTAACCGACCTCCCTACATCTGACGTCCTTTCCTACCGTATCCAGTCTTATTGCAGCAGTTACGCATGCATCTTTCTCTGTGCCCTGCTGATCCTACGGTTTTTCTTTCATCCTCGACACGCCAGCCACCTCTACCACTGCCACAGGTGTCACAGCCTGCCGACTAACAGTTGCAACAGACGTCACAAGCATCACGTTACCGACCTTCACTGCACCAACCAGTCGTACTGAACGACCTGCACAACTCCCAGGTAACAATCAACAACGTCATATCCCGCCACCTCCCATCCCACTTCCCACAACCTTCCTCCCCTCAAACAGCCGTTAACAAAACTACAAAACATCAAACCACGGATATCTCCCCCATTCCCACATATAAAAAACCTCAAATTGAACCTGATGGCACTCAGCATATGGATAAAACTCCTCCTCCATCAACTTCTTCACGTACCATCCTCACTTTCACCCTTTCCAACCCTAACCCAAAGCTCCTTAACCACAAATCCCCAACCAAGTCTCCATATCCAACTTTTCATTTCAATAAAAGTCTTTGTCTTACTAAAAGCCCTGAACACCAACTTTCACACTGTCCTCCTCTCCAAAATTCCTCGCATTACCTTCTGTCCCAAAGCCTCCTTAAAGCCTCTCACGAACACACCTAGGCCAAACGACCCCAATATTCCCACTGTTTTCCCACCCTTACTGAAGTGATCACAAAGGTTGACCTCGAAATCAAACACAAGAAAGTTGCATCCGAATTGAACAACTACCCGGATTTAGAAGTCTGAAAACTCCTTCGGATCAATAATGACCTTGGCTGCACTCGCCTTGTCCATATCTCCTCTCAATGTGCCACCACTATAGACCATCTCCTTCTTCTCCTTGAGGAGAGTGCCCCGATCTACCACCACTGCCACAAGGTCTAAACTTCCAAATCCCATCCTCAGTTCTATCACTGCCAAAAATATCTCAGTTAGAATGTTAGAATGGCCGCCTTACAATAGATGCTAAAAACCCACCTACCTATCCACCCTACAAAGCCTCACATTTTCTTAAAAAGTGCCTTAACCTACCATCCCCTCCAAACTGACCTCACCTTCCCTGTGAAACGCAAAGTTAGGCCACAACCTATGAACCGTGAACCCACTGTGACAATCTGTCCCATTGATACCCTCACTCGCATCAATAATTCCCTCTAACTCCCTCTGTTGAAGATATTATCAAATTCATTACACTTGTCCTCCAAAACATCCATCCATTCCAGCGTCCAGCCGGCCGCGGTGGCCGAGAGGTTCTAGACGCTTCAGTCTGGGACCTAACTGCTGGCACTGTTGCAGGTTCGAATCCTGACTCAGGCATGGATGTGTGTGATGTCCTTGGGTTAGTTAGGTTTAAGTAGTTCTAAGTCTAGGGGACTGATGATCTCAGATGTTAAGTCCCATCGTGCTTAGAGCCATTTCAACCATTCCAACGTCCACACACCCTCTTAACAATCTTCCTTGCTGTCTGCTGCATCTTCCTTCTCAACATGCAGTCTACCTACTCCCACAACCAGGTCCTCTTCGTTTTCACATGGCTCGACACCCTTGTCTAAACCTCCTCACAAACGAACCACTTAAATCAGTCTTATCGCCTATAATGGTGTGAAAGCACTACAAAATCCTGTACAACACCATCTACTCCCTCCCCACCAATAAAAATCTTTGAATGCACACCCTATTCCAACACAATGTCCATACATTTATCCTTAATGAAACGTTCCTCCAACCCTATCACACAATTCGAACCTCTCCCTGTATCCTCCACTGCACAGATAGCTCCTTCCCCTGACCAGAGGTGGAACTCAACTGGCCACAATGAGAACATCCCTGTTTGGCCACAGCTCTTATACAATACTTCCACTGACACCTTATCCTTATCCTCTCTTTCCAAACCCTAACTATTACCTGTACCACCATCTACATCTAACCTAAGCATCCCATCCCCTATGACTTCCTCCTCCATATAGATAATACCTTTTCCATCTACATTATTGCCACAGACCTCAACCCTCAACATACATACTAGTCCCCTCCCCCCCCCCCCAAGAACTCCAGCAGGATCATCGTATAACCAACTACCTGCAAGGTGACGTTTCTCCCATCCCACACAACACCCATACTGAAAGCAACACCACACCAAATATCATCCTAACATCTCCAACCTCCTTGGCTGGCTCACTGCTGAAGTCCACAGTTCATTTGCTAAGTGACCACTTACTTGTGCTCCTCGTCATCTGATACACACAATCTCATTCTGTGCATCCCATCCCAATCTTCATACAGGAGTTATCTCAGACTATGCCTGTGGCAACTGGATTGTCTATCAGGAATCCACAGAAACACAGATTGGCAGCCACTGTCTGTTCTTCTAGCAACCCGACAATATCCCTAATGCGATATCTTTCCCACAGCAGACCTTGGCAGATGCTATATCCATCCATATTCCTACAAAGACCATACATCCCTACTGTCCCAACCTCCCCACACAAGCCCTACTCCTCCTCCAAGAATCCTGTCATATGTATTGCTCCTTCTTGAAGACTTGTGACTGGGATGCATTCACATGCCACTGCCAAATACAGAGAAAAACCAGGAATTTATTCAATGCAAAAAAAGAAAAAAACACCAGGACTGGCTCTAGAGTCAACACTACCCTCCGCAGTAACTCTTCCAAGTACTAGGAAGCATTCGCCTGACTCACTGGCAATAGCCCCATACCTCACTACCTGCTTCTCCATGATAACCATTCCTTACCTGACGAACTAAGCAAAGTTTACTATTTTACATTGTGTCGGTCTGATATCTTCTCCCTCTATGATGACTCACATTTTGATTATCACTTTTTCCCACCATCCACGAATATCCAAATACCGCTGTCCCACCATTGGCTTCCTGCTTCCAGTACATCGACAACATACTACAAACACAGTTAAATACACCAAGTACAGGAAGCGTCATTAAACACGTACTCCACAAGAAATGCAGTACTCTCCCAGATATGACAGTTTTACTTCTTGACACCTCAAAGAATGTCCCCTCTCCTTTCTCATCACCCTTGCAACCCTTTATATCACTATCCTCTCCACAGGATACTGTCCTCAACGATGGAAAATATCCAAAAACCTACTTTTCTTCAATCCCCACAAATCCTCATACTGCACCATCTGCCTCATCTCAGTGTTTAGCAAGGTCTTCAAATTCATCTTCTACCAATAAATCCATCAACACTTGAACCAACATCACTTTCTTCTTGTTCACTGGTGCGGTTTCCATCACAATTTCTTCTCTGGTGACCAGCTCCTACTCCTCCCCCATCTCCTAGTCCTCTAATTCAACTCCATTATACCCTCTATTTTTGTCCCCTCGACATCAAAAAGCCTGCGATTAAGTATGGCATTCCAGTTGCCTTTTCAAACTCCAGACATATACACTTCCAATTAACCATGACCGCCTTATTGCATCCTTCCTATCTAATCGCCCATCCTTTGTCACAATTAACAAAACCAATTCTCATACCCTCCATCCCACTGCAGGAGTTCCTTAGGGCTTTGCCCTATCTCCTCTTCTTTATCTTATCTACGCTGCTATACCCAAACCATCTTCACCAGTCCACCCCCTTCAGTATGCTGGTGATACCGCTTTCCTCACCCTCTACACTACACTCCAGAAATCTCAAAGATCACTTCAAATCAGCCTCAGTCATTTTACCTCCTAGTGTAACTGAAGCTCCTCAAGATTAACCCCTCCACAATTCAGGCAGTAGCTGTAGGATGACCTGCCTGCACGTTCTGGCACCATAACGTTTACGTTACCATTTACAGCAGTCCTATTCAATTAAGTAACACACTTAAATATCTTGGACCATCCATCGACTGGCAACTAAGGTGGAAACCTCACCTACTAACCATTCAACAGAAACCCCACATTATACTAAAGGTACTAAAACTGCTAACTGTGTGAACATGGGGATTACACCCCTCCCCTATTCTCCACACCTGCAAAACCCTGATCCCACTCATCCTCTGTTATGCAAATATTGCAAGGATCTCTGCCCCACCAAAGTTCTGTAAATCCCTCCAAATCCTTGAACTCGTTGCGCTCTGTCTGGCTTTCTGTATCCATTCACCTCTACCTTGAGGATCGTCTAACATCTCGTCAAATTCCCACTCCTCCTCAATTTCATTGAATACCTCCAAATGTACAATACTATCTGCAAATTACATTCCAATCTTGTATTTGCCTCCCCTCTGATCAATAAACCTGATATGCTGCTGTGCCTTCACGAACACGTCCCTCTATCCTTACACCTACACACATTCAATATCCTATCCCAGAGCAACTTCAACCAACTCCCTCTCTCAGACAATGAGATTTGTCCTGATATTTGTAGTTCTTACCAATTCTAACTCTTCTCCATCAGTCACACTCCATATCAGGAGTCCGCTCTCCTTTTAACTCTCCATCCATCCTCATCCCTTTCCTCTTGCAACCACTGCACTACTCACACAACGCACTACTCCTCACCTAGTGTCTTTCCCACCAATGTATTTTCCTCAATTCACCTCAACTGTTACCTGTTATCTCCATAGTTTTCGTATCTAATAGGACCCTGTCATCCTACTAACAATCCTCACCCTATAAAACATACTCCCTCTTCTGGCAATACTTCTCAGTGTAGTGCAAGTCCTTCAGATTTTAATTGAAAGCGCAATGCTTCAGTTTTTTATCAGAATAAATTCATCTTCCTGCGATGTCCTTTTTCTTAACTGTCTTAGTTTCAGTTTTAGTTTTAAATAGAAAAAAGCCCCATATTTTGTTTCTATTTCCCATTAAATTTTTTTTAAATTTACTTGGCTGAAGAGTATAGAGTTGTACCGCTGACAGGCCACCATCCACCCATATTGGGCAGGAGGGTGAAATAACAATGAAGAAAAAAAATCAGCTCTGTGATGTTGGTTATGTTATTGACGGTAAATAACCACAATCCATTTCATAGAGGATTCATTTTGTGGAGAATTTTACAAGCATAGTACCCGAACCTTTTTTGCGGTTCATAACCTGCACACGTGAGACTGCCATCAAGTGGACGAATGTACTGTTCTTGATTTTCAGTTTCCTACCAGAATGTATATATGTGTGGTTTACAAGTGCCATCCTAGCATTCCTCTCTCATTCACTGTTGTGTAGACTTGGCTGGAGGAAGTTCCTGGTGCTTCTCAGTACCGACATTCCCACTGTTGCTAGCCCCTGGCCTGTCAAGTGACAGTACATGTTTCCCATCATTTTAACTATGGATGATCATGGGTCACACGACACTGTGTGGTGGGTCGAGCCCTGTGGCCCTGTCGTCCGATGTCGGCAGTGGTGTGTGGTGTGGATCTAAGTGGCCACGGGAGTACTTATCAATCACAAACTTTGCAATCATGTTAAGGGGGCTTCTTCCCAGCCTTGTATTTGTTTGTTGAACAAAGATTAATTGTTACAATGTGCAGTTCTTTCAGACATGGCACATGTGGAGATAAATTTAGGACACGCTGTAGCAATAGCCTCCACTTTGTGTAAGGCAGGTGAATCAACAGTATGCATGTGGCGTATCTATGCATGGAACTGTCATCGGTGCTATTCGAGGGCGAGTTAGAAGAATTGCATTGGGACAAGCAGTATGCAGGAATCCTCCATACACCTGTTGGTGAGAGCCTTTCGCTCCCAGTCTGGTGTTAAAGATATAATGTGAAAAGAACCAATCTTAGAGTTAGGAGAAGCAGTGACTACATGCACCTCTGAGTGAACAGTAGTCGAGGAAAACTTTTCAAGTAGATCAGTACTCTGGGCTATGTCTGCACAAACATCCTTCGTCTCAGTTGTCTTAGTGCCAGTATTCCGCCACTTGGATTCGAACGTCATAGAACCTGTTTCAGTATCTCAAGTATGGCCTAATATCTAGGAATTCCACACTGCTAGAAATAGCACAACAGGTATGAACAGGATTGTGAAGTCGTAGAACCAGGACGAGTATTCCATGTCGACCATCTTGGATTGAAATGTCATAATTAGCCTGGTGCCAGTATTCATAGTCTTGTATTTCCCCACACAGTATTCCAGATCGGTCATCTTGCATCGCTATCTTCCATTCTGATGCCTTAGCAATACTCCTCCAATATTCAAAGTCTTGGACTATGATGTCATACTAAGACTGCACCATAAATTCCGGTTGGCCACGTTTTATCCAGGTTGGTCTTATTTTATCCAGGTCCGCCATCTTGTATTCTGATGTCATAGCAAGACTGCACAAGTATTCCAAATCTTGGCTTGTGACGTCATACTAAGATTGCATCAGAATCACAAGTCAGACATCTTGTGTCTGCCATATTTTATTCGGATCCGCCATTATGCATAACCCTCTTGTATTCTGACATCCAGAAAAGACTGCCAGTATTCCAAGTCTACCATCATCACGATGCACCATTTGAATTTCCTGCCAATTTATACTTGGGGCACAGTCGCTCTACACTGGCGCAGTTGGCCTATTTTTTTTAATTTTACGCGAAAATTATGAATTTCCCACCAAAATTTGAACTTTGCGCAATGTTACATATAGGGTAATTATCCTTTGTCAGACGTGGATGCCGTCATCGAAGACACACACTGCACTAGAACGGCCCAGCCTGCCTACTGCCACCTCCTATCATTAAAATAGCTCTGGTACCAGATAGAGATTACTGCAGTAATTGCTATATCTCAGTAACCTTAATTTCAATTATGTTATTTTTTTATTTAAACAATCCAGGTATGCGAATTCGGTAGTAGTTATCGTAAACTGGAGCTAACAAAGTTCAGTGACAAGTACTTGTTTCGTTTTACAACTGACTGAGATTTGAATAAAGTGTATTACGACAGGTACTGGAGGTCTCCACTTTTTATTGACAATGACAAAAATTGGAATACAGTGTCAGTCGAGTTTCTTGTGGAAGAGGACTTGAGTTTCAGATACATGTTTTGTGCATCCTTATACCTGGATGGATCTGAGCACCACCCCAACGAAATGAGTGTGAAAGCGAAGTTTGATTATAAGCTCCATGTATTTTTTTGGTCGTTGATTGGATATTGATCTGCATACGATTAATTTTATTGTAGAGGCCGAACGCAGCAACCTAGGACAATGTTGTAGATAAACTATCCCCAAGAAAATGGCCGAAATAGAATGAGCCACGTTACCGTCTGTAGCTCCATGTTGTCGTTGCATCCGTTGTTTTCAGTTTAAATAATCAACTGCACAGAATTTCCTCAGAGTGCACGAACAATCCTTAGTGAAGTGATAATCTTCTATAAATTACTGCAGTGTGAGAAATTATTTTTGATGTGACTGGAAGGTAATTTATGCAGATTTCATAATCTCTATTCACTGACACCTGTTATGAAACTAAACCTGTACTAACAGCAAAGTCCAGCACCAGAGATCATTAAAACAAAGTATTTGAGTCTGTAGACTAATTCGTGTGCACTCATACGGTGTAGATAACGCTTTAAGATTTCCAAGCTCTGAGCGCTAATGCTGTTCGTAAAATCGCTATTCGGCAGCGAAAAAGAAATGTAAGTTCCCATTTCTCGTTGCAAGTCCCAACTTTTGCTAACACAGATGTCTACAAGCCCCAACAGATCCACCAGCGACACAGCGGTACAGGGCGACACAGAAAAACGGGGACATTTCCGTAATCCAATAAAACTACAGGTGGAAGTGATGAAGGAAAGAAATTGCATTTAGAGCAATTGAAACCTTACAACTTTGCCATTTACGAAACCTTGATGGCATTTATCAGTTTTTAAAATTACGTCCTTTAGATGGCGCCCTCCTGTACCAACATTCGTAAAATCTGCTGTTGAGAATCCTCATTGACCGCTGCAACATCTCAGCTGAAATAGTGTGAACTGCATCCCGAATTCTCTGTTTTAACTCATCCATGGTTCTTGGTCGAGTCGTGTAGAATTTGCCCTTAAGGTAGCCCCACAAGAAAAAATCACAAACGGATAAATCTAGCAATCTAGGGGTCAGGGAATGTTACCGAACCGTGAGATCATACGGTTGCCAAACAATTCTCACACGTATGCCATTTATTGCCGTGCAGATTGTGATATCGCTCCGTCCTGTTGAAACCAGGCTTCTTGGACTTTTGGAAAGTTGTTCAATGCAGGTGTAACGAAAGTTACAGAACATCTCCACTTAGCGATCGCCATTGACAGTTAGTGAGTTTCCCTGTTCATCTGCGGAAAAAAAGGTCCGATAATCCCACGTGAAGAAACACCACACCATGCTGTCACTTTACTAGGGTGTAAAGGGCGTTCATGAACGTCACTAGGATTTGTGTTTACCCAGTAGTGGTAGTTCTGTTTATTCACATAACCTGTGAGATGAAAATGTGGCTTATCTGACATCCACAACTTGTTTAGAAATTATCGTCATTCTTTATTTTGTTGTCATTTGTCGGCAGAATTCTAATCGTAACCGATAATCGTTGTTCTGCAATTGTTGCACCATCTGTAGTTTGTACGGATGAAATTTTAAATCAAGATGAAGAATTCTGCGAACACTCTCCCGGGACAGTCCAACCACTGCTGCTTGCTTACGAATTGAAGGCCATGGGCTCCGTAAGACAGCCTCGCGTACAACATCAATGTTCGCTGGAGAAAGCACACTTCTTGGTCGTCCTTTTGGTTTTTTCTTGAGGGCAGAACCAGGTCCTTCAAAGATATTAACCCAACATTTTATCGCGTGTTTATAAGGAACGGCATCATGACGTCCTAAATTATAAGAACGTCGAAACTCCCTCTGCGACGCTACCAAGCTATCACAGTTTTTATAAAACATTTTTATGGCCAACGCACGTTGACCGTTCCCCTGATCCATAATTACTGAAACGGCTGACTGTTTATCCCCTGACTGTCGCAAACTCGCAGTGCTGCCACCCGCCCATAGGTGCCCCTACTCATTTCAAAAATTCCCGTCTCGTATTCTGTGTCACACTGTACAAGTACTGACTGTTCTTCAAACTGCGAACAGACACAAATCTCTGCTTAGACAACCCGCTAAAAAGTTCTAACAATCGACCAGTGTCCACGAAACCACGAAATAAACTGCAACTAACGGAGAAATTTTTACAACTTCTGAGAAAACACGTGTGATTACTTTTGAACTCTGATTGAAATGGACGGTCGATTCGCCACACATCATATGTCTTGCTTCCCTTCTGGTTGAAAGCTGAGTATCCCATCCAGCGTCCAGTTGGTCCTCGTATATTCTTCCAAAGTTGTCAGTAACTAGGCTAAGAATTTTCTCTGATAGGATATGGCAATTTCTAATTTTTTGATGCTTGCTTAAAGCTAATTACGTAGGAGAGTGCACGATTTTATCTAGATTAAGATCTTGCAACAAGTTGTACAATTAACAGGTCGTCCACAATTCATAAAAAGGGGTTAGTCGCTCAGTTTCACAAAATTCATTATTGAGTAACAAAGTTGCGCACAAGTTTAATAGTAAATTACCTCTTTGCTCTCCCAAATCAAGCAATCATTGATGCAGTCTTCGTTATGAGTGATTTGAATTGGTGAAACATTAATCTGCTGAAAATTTCACACATACAAACTTTATGACAGTATTCTGTCACACGTGTATTGTCTCCATGCATAGCTGCGTTCTTTGATTAATTAAACAGGCCTTTAGTAAGGTTACACAGCATTCGTTTTATAGGGGAAACATAACGTCTCTGGCAAAAGAAGATGAACGTCGTCAGGGTCATTAATCTCAGTCCTCGATCGTTGATTAAATAATTACCACTAACCGCCATCGCGTATTCTTTAAAGAATCGAACACCCATGCGTAAAATATGTTCAGATGACTCGTTACTTTACAAATGAATTAATGTGTTCAGTATTTGGCGTTAACCATAAAAACTGTTTGTGGTTGAAGAATGAGAACCCTAATTGTGTTTGTTTTATTAGAATAGGATTATTCATCCATAGGTTAATGAAAAAGTTTAGGAAAGTTTTGAAATTATATTTAAAGTTTGTTGGAAATAGCTAAGTGCTTTCATTATCATACACTGGATAAATGTAGTCCGGGTAATCTGAGTGCCATGTGTTACACTGCCTCAAGAAATATACACTATTTCTTACTGTAACACTAAAAGAACTTCCTCAAAGAAGGTTGTATCTCATATTCTTGGCGAAGTTGGGACATCAGTGGAATGAAGTAGTACGTTACATGAGGCACGCTACCACAGCAGCAGATGTATTTTATTCTGTTTACAATTGAGCTATTTGTGGTTCTAAAGTGGACCGTCATGGAAGAACGTTGTATTTCAATGAAAATGGTGGACGTGACTGATGTTTCACTCCTAATGATAATGTATCTTTCAATGAAAGCATAGGAAGGAAAACAGATCCATCAGATTGGAAGTAGGATGTAAAGAAAGGTAGGAGGACCAAATCCCAATCTTACATTTCTATACCTAGTAAAGACTTTCCTGAAGAACTGCACCAAAAGTGGTGTGCTTAAGAACGTTGTATAGCATTATAACGTAGAAACTGTACACTAGAATAATTTGTTAGGCCTGGCCGTCGTTTTGTTCAACAAACAAGTATGATACTTTTGTACAACTACCTTGTTTTGTCAGGATATTTTAGTACAGTAGAGCATCAGTTTACTGTTTCAGGGCACAGCTTTCTGCCTTGGGACCGTTCTTTTGCATTAACAGGGAAAAAAGAAAAGTGACAGATGTCATGATTATTTATGAATATAGGTATGTGTTGTGGCGTAACAAGACAGCTACGCCACACTGAAGTAGCCGAAAGGCACGCGTAATCTCACTTAGGCTAGAGAAAGGTCTGAAACAGGATACGTAATAAATGGTAACAAGAAAAGTACGTAGCTGCTGTAATACTTAACTTTTAATCCATTATTTGTGTACAGCATTCCTTGATGATACAAGTGAGACTCTATCTTAAAATGGTTAATGGCGCCTTGCTAGGTCGTAGCCATGGACTTAGCTGAAGGCTATTCTAACTGTCTCTCGGCAAATGAGAGAAAGGCTTCGTCAGTGTAGTCGCTAGCAAAGTCGTCGTACAACTGGGGCGAGTGCTAGTCCGTATCTCGAGACCTGCCTTGTGGTGGCGCTCGGTCTGCGATCACACAGTGGCGACACGCGGGTCCGACATGTACTAGTGGACCGCGGCCGATTTAAAGCTACCACCTAGCAAGTGTGGTGTCTGGCGGTGACACCACAGTATGTAATATCTGAAGGCTGTTTGAGTACGCCTTTCATTACAAAGGAAATGAGCCAGAATGATTTTACGTCTGTTACAGTTCTTTCAGTAATTATTAAGTCTGCCTCAAACTTGAAAATTACTAGTTACATGGCTGGTTATCAATGTAAATGATGCAAATGCGTTTTATCTGCGTCATAGTCGTAATGTCATTCAGCCTGGTTATGCCATTCGCTGGCGAAAACAAAAGAGGAAAACCAGCCTCAAGGTAACATCCCCGTACGTGTGCAGTCCCTGCGCCACTTCCTCAGTACGTTGCAAGTATCTGCCGTGTTCAGAACAGTGTTCTGAGTAGATGGGAGTGCATTACGAGCATGTCGGAGCTAAACGAATTCGATCGTGGGAAACTTGTTGATGTTCGTTCGGTCGGTGCATCCTTCGTTGTATAAAGAGATTCTTCCCTTGTCAGCAGGGATAATGAGGGTCTTGTTAGATGTATATAAATACCTTGACGTATAATACAAGTAATTTTATGTGAACTTACTTTCTGACTGAACAGTTCAATTTTTTTCCTCTGTTTGCGTTTTTCTTTCTTGTTGTTTATTGTCCTATATAGAACTGTTATTCCTTTTTTATGTTTGGAAGTTGAACAAATAAATACGTCGTATCATTTCAGTGTGCCACGTAATATGTTCTGTTAGTACGTCCTCTTATTTTTGCCTCTGTAACAGAACATTAATATGTTTAGACTGGCAGCGTTATTCCACTACGTAATTTCGTAGTATATGCAACGTACCTACACGGCAGGCTGCATAAAAATTGTGATAGCTTTCTAAATATTGAGAGATACGCTAAATGAATCTTGCTGTTCAATAATACTCGATCACACACTGAAGAGCCAAAGAAACTGTACACTTATGCCCTCGCACGTGGAAGTGCTGCAACACGTCGTGGCATGCCCTCGACTAATGTCTGAAGGAGTGCTCGAGGGAACTGAATCCTGCAGAGCTGTCTATAAATCCGTAAGACTGCGAAGGGGTGAATATCTTCTCTGAACAGCACATTGCAATGTATCTCAGACACGCTCAATAATGTTCATGTCTGGGAAGTTTGGTGGCCAGCGGCAGTGGTTAAACTCAGAAGAGTGTTCCTATAGCCACTCTGTAGCAATTCTGGACGTGTGGGGTGTCTCATTGTCCTGCTGAAATTTCACAAGCCCGTCGGTATTCACAATGAACATGAACGCATCCAAGTGATCACACAGCATATTTACGTACGTGTCACCCGCCAGAGCCATATCTAGACGTTTCAGGGGTCCCATATCACTCCAGCTGCAATGGTCTCACACCCACTCGTACACGTCCACCCTGTCGATACAATCTGAAACTAGACTCGTCCCATGTCGGTGCTGACGAGCCAAGGTGAGGCGTAAACCTTTGTGTCGTTCAGTCATCAAGTTACGCGAGTGGGCCTTCGGCTTCTAAAGCGAATATCGATAACGTTTCGTTGAATGGTTCGCACGCTGACTCTTGTTGATGGCCCAGCATTGAAATCTGCAATAATTTGCGGAAGCGTTGCACTTCTGTCACGTTGAACGACTCTCTTCAGTCGTCGATGGTGCCTTTCTTGTAGGATCTTTATCTGGCGGCAACGATGTCGTAGATTTGATGTTTTACCTGATTCTTTATATTCACGACACACTCCTGAAATGGCCGTAGGGGAAAATCCCCACCTCATCGCTACCTCGGAAATGCTGTGTCCCATCGCTCGTGCGTTGACTATAACGCCACGTTCAGACTCATTAAATCTTGATAACCTGACATTGTAGCAACAGTAACCGATCTAACAATAGCGCCAGACACTTGTTGTCTTATATAGACGTTGCCGACCGCATCGCCGTATTCTGCCTGTTTATATATCTCTATATTTGGATATGCATGACTATACCACATTCTTTGGCGCTTCAGTCTACATAATAATCTGCATAATGAAATAGTACCGAAGGGCCGGCCGCGGTGGTCTAGCGGTTCAGGCGCTCAGTCCGGAACCGCGCGACTACTACGGTCGCAGGTTCGAATCCTGCCTCGGGCATGGATGTGTGTGATGTCCTTAGATTAGTTAGGTTTAAGTAGTTTTAAGTTCTAGGGGACTGATGACTACAGATGTTAAGTCCCATAGTGCTCAGAACCATTTGAACCATTTTTAGTACCGAAGGAAGACAACAATTATTTTTATTTCCTGAAATTGTGATGTAAAACCTTCTTTGAGGAATGTCCTCACATGTCTTATTGTGCTAGATATTTAACGTACGATTATACCTCTGAAGGAGCAGATTAAGACAGTATTTCAAATTCTTAAAGTCTTTCTTTTGTTAAATGAAATACTGCAAATGCAATTTTTGTAGCTGCTGGAAAAGGTTAGATATGTTACTGAGATCATGAACGGAGCAACGATTCAGCCATTTAGCAGCCTGGATTCGTATCACATTTGTGCATTACCACTTCCTCCAGACTGATGAAACTCAGGGTAAATGGTACCTTTACAAATGGTACTGAAATCCTCTTTAAAAGGAGGTAGCGTGATTCTCTCTACGTGATAATGTTGCCACGATACTAGCAGATAAGTTACACGCTTCGAACTCTAGGGTAACAGGTCCACAGATGAGAAGCACAGCTGAAGTTCACGTCGCGCCAGGATTTCACGCCTCTGTATTGCCGTCCGTCGCCTCTCGCCAGTCAGCGTGGGAGGCCTCTGCTCTGCTCTGCACTGACAGCTTCAAGGGGACAGCGCCACGCACCGCTCTCTCCCCCCCCCCCCCCCCTTGCCGCCCTCTACCAACCACTACACTCCTATAACATCCCTCTACCCTGCTTATTCACCCGGCTGTACAATCACGTCTCAACGCCGATCGGCAAAGGTCGTAACGTCACCATGGATATGTAGAGTCCATTGTCATAAATGTTATTTACTTACTTATTTATTCACCAAAATAGTTTCAGCGACAAATATCGCCATCATCAGTGGGCTCTTTAATTCTAAAACATGCCACTGTTCTTTGGCTGGTCTTTGCCTTTTTTGAACTGTGTTGTTTGTTCTGAATGTTACTGGGATCCCTTGCTTTTTGAAGATGTTTCGAATTCTATGTGATATTTTATTATTGTATGTGAGTGTGTACCAGCCAAAAGCGGCTAAGACCAGACAAAAGAACCTGAGACAAATTCAGAAATGCTGGAATATACCAACTCACACGTAACTCCTGTCTGGTCCAACACATAGGACAAATATTCAGAAATTTCCAAACGAGGTGCACAGAGCACATAAGACCTCTAAGGGGTGCAGCCCACATTCAACTTTCGCAGAACACTTAATAAACGAAAACCATAATACCACCAACATCAAAAGCGATCTTCACATCCCGAATCACAGCAACAAATGGCTCTGAGCACTATGGGACTTAACATCTGTGGTCATCAGTTCCCTAGAACTTAGAACTACTTAAACCTAACTAACCTAAGGACATCACACACATCCATGCCCGAGGCAGGATTCGAACCTGCGACCGTAGCAGTCGCGCGGTTCCGGACTGCGCGCCTAGAACCGCTAGACCACTTCGGCCGGCCTCACAGCAACAGTTCACACCGACAACTAACAGTAGAAGAAAATTACTACATTCAAAAGGCTATAGTGGGAGGGAAAAACGTAATGAAACACAACATTTTGCAACAACACACTCTTTACCGCTCTGAGAGAACGTAATCAGGACACAGAAGAGAAAGCACAAACACACAAAACAACCACTCCCCCATCGCACAAAGAGACATAAGTAAGGAACAGAAGTCATCAGAACTCCCACTAAATTTCTCATAGCCTTCTCGCAACGTGAGATACATTTCTTGCCACACACGCAAACAGCAAGGTGGCCTAATGCTTCTGCATCATAAACCGAAGTGCGATAGTTTTGTTTTTCTGCGTATAAAATTAGCTGCAAGCCATCCAACGAACGAGAGTACACTGAAAGCTAAGTAACAGCTTAGTACACATCAAAACTGGATCCACAACACTACCGCAGTCCCATTTGTATAACGCTGACACATGTAAAGTTGACGTTTTAGTGTTTGTTTATTAACAGCCGCTCATACAGCTGCAGATAACGTGATGTATGCCGAGCAAAACGGCAACAGAAAGAACACTAAAAATTTGCCGCAAGAAACGACAACAACTTTTAAAACCGTGTTGTAACGTACAGTAAATAAGGTAGTATCAAAGTATCCACAGAAAACAATATTTAAAAAACAAACAGTGCAAATGTAATAATATGTTACAGTGTTTTATAAGAATGGAATTTTCTGCATGTTTTGCACTTAAAGAACCCACTGATGATGGTGATATTTGTCGCTGAAGCATATTTGATGAACAAATAAGTAAGTAAATAACAAAAATGTTTTGCATCAAGGCGGATTCACAATTCCAATATTGTTGTTTTTCTAGGCAAGCACGGACCAACTGGAAGAGTTCCAAGACAAAGTCTCAAATAATGCAAACACGGCCACAAAAGAGTCGAGTGCTGGACAAGAAAGGTCTTAAATGTGTGTTCCTTTTGAATATCCTTCTACTAGGTCTGCATCTGCAGGGAGACCTTTTCGATTTTCTCTGTACTTACAGCACTTGAAAGTAAATGCCAGGACATCAGTTTCCTAAAGCAGTATGATGAAGTTCTTAAAAAAATTAAATAATTTAAATGTCAGTATCTTTCCATTACATTAACCTAGAAGCTTAAAGTTTTAACGGCGCCAAGGGACCATAGACCTTAGTAAGTGACTTAAATTTCAACGTGATAGGTCAATCCATTCCTGAGAATAAGGAGTCTTACCAGTCAGACAGACAGTGGGAGAAGAAACGAGAAAAACAAATTTCTTTCCTGTGATAATATTACAAATGAAATTTTTCGGATTTTTTTTTCTTTTTTACTTTGACTGTGAAACCTTGTTTCTTGCTACATTTCATGGTTCTAGGTCAGCGGGAAGTAGCCTATGCGTTTTGATGAGGAGTTTACGAGTATCAAAACTTAGCACAAAAATCGTTGTATATTTCGTCTGCTTAGACTTAGGTTAAATTTTTTAACCCGCCATACATCTTAATATGCAACATAAATTTTAACTTGATACGTCAATCCATTCCGCAGGAAATGAATTTTTAATTATCGGAGAGAGAAACAGATATACTGTGTTCCTATAAACGTTCCGTTTTTATCGACATGGAACCCTAAAAAATCGCCTATCAGAGTTAGAAGATTTCCGAGTACTGTTAGGTATGGAACTTTTGTTCATTTTTAATAGATTCGCTTGTACCTGAGCATGTATCGTATAACTGCCGAAGTCCCTGTTTAGATTCTAAATGGGAGAAATATTTCTTATACTTTCTATTAAATTTCGTATGTGTTACTGATTCGAAATTTTGATTAACAGATATATAACCACTGAATTTTAATAAATATGACCTTTAAATTTTTCATTATTAATTGCATATAGATTGAAGCAAAACTTTGGTGCAATAATGTGAAACAGGACATAGCAAATATTTTGTTGTTATTCCTAGAGATGCTTCGGTATTATTGATGAATGCATTTCTTTCATTTAACAACTACGCGTTTCCCATTTATGTACGAATTTTATTCATTTTAGTGTGATTAGTGTTTAAATATAAGAAGGTGCTATTTACAATAAAAACCATGACTTAATATTTGTTAACTTCTGCATAGAATGATCAGTATACAATTCAAATAAAAGGGGAAAAAAGTTGCTGCGATGGGTAATCAAAGCAGCAACATAGCAGTGGAATCAGCTAACGACGATTGTATTAAAATGTGTGAAATGTTTGCTAACTGATGTCTGACTACTGACGTTTAAACTGTGTAAATGCGAGATCCCCTGGAAACCCACAAGCAACGGTAGGGTCGTCAAGTTGCGTATCTCATCTCACAGCTTTTCTTGCTGATTATTTGTCGATAAGCTCCCAGGTCCCTAATTAGTCAGCCCACTTTGTGCAAATGGTGTCGTCAAAACGGCCAAAAACACGACGCGTTCCCCCAAAGTGCCAAACAGCTACGTTACAAGTGGAATCGATAGGCAATGTACCAGGTGGAAGTACAGGCAATGAATGACAACAGTGGTACTCGTCGTTCTTCTAAGAACGCTTGGAGATGCTTCACCACGTATAACGATCAATCGGAAAACTGAAACAGGGCACAATGAGTTGACTGTAGCATATGCACTACTAGGAGCTCTGAAACCTCCCGGATGTGGTGGCTGCTGTAGAGAAATTTGCGTGGTTGCGATTCGTTTCGAAGTTTTCGTTCTTGTGATCGTAAACATGTTTGTAAAGCATCTATACAGTCTGGAACCGCGCGACCACTCCGGTCGCAGATTCGAAACCTGCCTCGGGCATGGATGTGTGTGATGTCCTTAGGTTAGTTAGGTTTAAGTAGTTCTAAGTTATAGGGGACTGATGACCTCAGATGTTAAGTCCCATAGTGCTCAGAGCCATTAGAACCATCTGTACAGTGTTTGCCATACTGAATGCCTAGCCTGTTGGCAGCTGTCAAAAAGTGTACAGGCGTGTTAATAGTACCGGCGACGACCTATTTTCTATAAAAATGGATCACAGAAAATGTGTAAAATTTTGTCGTAAGAAGGGGATACAATGCAGCAAATACTTACACATGCTAAGTATTGATTTTGATGAGTATGTGATAAGTAATAGAACGGTTTATGAGAGTCATAAGCGGTCCTAAGCAGACCGTGAAGGCGAAGATGACTAGCGCTCCGGATGGCCCATTGCAGCATTAACCGAAGAAATCGTGAAAAAATGGGAGGAAATTATAATAAACGATCGATGAACCACAATCAGAGACGTAGCCCATGTTGTCGGCATAGAAACTGGCTCATGCTGTGAAATTTTTTCGTATATTTTAGGTATCAAATCTATAAAGACGAAAATTTGATCCAAATTTTTTAAATTTCGAATGAAAGCAGCGGTGAATGCTATTCCTCAGGTGTCGCTACATGAATTACACAACTATGCACTAGAGGCGTTGAAATATGAGGTGATGGATTTCAGTCGTCCAGGTGCAGGCATTTTGTATCCCTGAGACTGTAACAAATTCGACACAATTTGTCATATGTGAAAAATGTGTTCACTCCATTCATCGATTTCAAGGACCCAGTGCACCATGAGTACTCGCCGTGAAGTCAAATGATCCGTAAGCATTGCTACTCACAAGGTCAGCGCCATGTGCCTAGTGCAATCGGAAAAAAGATCAGATTTGTGGCGAAACAATTCGTGGCTTTTGCACCACGGTGATACATCTGCTCACAATTTGTTGATTATTTAAGAAGTTTTGGCTAAATTATGCTGTAATGATGCCCAAGTCCCCACATTAGTCACACATGGCCCGATGTGCCATTTTCTCTATTCCCAAAACTAAATGTTGAAAGACCGTCGTTTTACAAGCATAGATGAGGTTAAAAACGCATTCTGAGAGAATTAAACGCTGTCACAAAAATCGTCTTCCAGATGTGTTTCGGGGATTGGAAAAACGCAGACTTAACGGTATAATATCTAATGCGGATTAATTTGAAGTGGAGAAGAATGTTCTAGACTAATAAAGAATATAGCTTAGAAAAACAACAATTCTCGTTTTATTATGAGTACATCTCGTAAAAGGAAGCTGTACACTGTGTGTCGTTGCGTGCAAGCGGGAACATTGCATGAGAAGTTGTTGTAAGTTGTCGGAGCAAAATGGTGGTACAAGAACTAGTTACAAAGTCTGAACGGGACAAGAGGTCACTTCTCGTGAATATTGCAGCTTTTACGAGTGTTGACTGAAAACTAAAGCCCGCACCTTTGTAAGTCTTCAACAGTTGGCAGGAGTGGTATGCGGCAGGTACTGGCTTGTTTCGTAGGCTCATCTCTACAGCTCCTGTTGCCGGAAGCCTTAGTATTGAACGGTTGTGTGGTTGCAGTGTAAAGTATGGAACCCTGTGCAGACGGTCGGTCAATGCGATTTAAGCAACGTGTAGTCATTGAATTCTTGACAGCAGAAGGTGTCACCCCAAAGAAGATTCATCAGAGAATGAAAGCAGTTCATGGTGATTGTGTTGATGTGAGTGTTGTGCATTGTTGGGCGAGTAAGTTTAAAGAGGTTGAGGCGGGAACATCTGACCTGCGTGACAAACAAAGAGTTGGACGTCCTGTGACAGCAACCACCGAGTTTCACAAGCAAAATGTTGAAAGATTGATTCAGACCGATCGTCGTATCACTAAGAGAGAGACTGCAAGCACAATCGGTATTTCACAAGAACATGTGGGTCACATTATTGCTTTGCTTGGCTATCGGAAGATCTGTGCACGATGGGTATCCCGGAGGCTGGGTCCTGAAATGAAAGCGCACAGCCTCGAAATTTGCCAGGAACTCCTCTCGCTTTACGAGAATGAAGGTGACGCCTTTCTCAATTCAACTGTAACAGGAGTCGAATCATGGGTACACCATTACGAGAGGACTGTGAGACTGTGATTGCGGAAACAGAGTGTCGACTTCTTCTGTGATGGCTCCAGAAAACTTGTTCATCGTTGTCAGAAATGTATCCAATTGCTGCCGATTATGTGGAAAAGTGAATATTTTTAATTAAAGATCACATTCGAAGGATTATTTCTGTGTTTGATTTATTAAAATATACCCATCCAAACCAAATAAACGAAGGTGGAGGCATAACTTTTCATTCAGCCCTCGTCGTTCTAGCGTTCCCAGGATGCGTCTCATACTCGGTAATCGTGTTGGGGTGACAGGAACAGGATAATATTAGGCGAGTAGTTTTCCTGACACACGGATGGACGAGGAAATTCAGAGTCTGTAGGCAGTCATACAGTCATAGACTCCTCGTACGAGCGACACTGCTACGTGGTACAGCTTTTGTACGTGATGCAGTTGTCTCCAAGGAGATTTTGCCTCAAAAAAGCTGCACGAATATTCAGTCACCACTTGATAACATTTCAAGGTGGTACAACGGCTGGTAATTTCTTTTAAATGTTCAGAAGTGTAAATTTGTGCGTTTTACACAACGCAAATACAGGAGTGGGACAAAAATTCTGAAACACTGCGAGAAATGAATGCATGAACGTAAAACGCTGATGCCAGCCAAGTCTACAGGTCGTGCTGTTGTATTTGACAACGAACGGCACCTGTGCGATGTCATCAATCTGTTGCAAGCGTCAGTCGTGATCAGGACACTGTTGTGTGTAGTAGTGAGTGTGTGGTGTCGGTGCCAAGTGAATTCGAACGTCTGCGTATTGGTGGTGTTCGCATAGTGGGTGCTTCCGTAACCAAGACAGCCGAAATGTTTGCTGTTTCAAGAGGCACTGTATCGAAGATTTGTACCGCAAGCAGGGAAACAGCAAAAAACATCATCCGCTTAATCACAACGAGGACGAAAGTGGGTGTTGAGTGATTGTGACAGACGGTCATTGAAGAGGACAGTGACGAAAAATAGGAAGACAACAGCTGCAAAAGTCACTGCAGGACTGAATGTCAGTAGGGGGTGAGGGGGGGGGGGGGGGTGGGGGGGGGGCAGAGAGGTGCCCCGCTCTCCGAAGACACATCCTAAATTACTCTGACATACTGTCTGTCACTTTTAAGATATTGTCTTCCACTCTCAGACAACTGTCACCCAATCTAATAGCACATGTGAGCTAAGAATGCTCAAGGACATTTGACATCACAAGCTATTTCACAAAAACACGTGAGCACTTGAGCCAAAAGAATCTGGGTCCGATACCAGCATGTTCAAATATTTTAATTTTCATGCAATTTAATTGAAATTTCACAGCAAAGTTGAATATAGGCAATTGACAAGGCTTCTCGGGCCTCAGGTCTTTGTCCTAAGCCCTTACGAGCAGAGCCCCACACGCCCAGTGCCCTATCCAGACTCTGGGTTCGCCCACAGCATGCGCAAGAAAAATCTTAATTTTCATGTGATATAATCTAAATTTCGTCACAATGCTTAACGCAAGCAACTGTGCGAAGCTTCACAGCCCCCAGCCCTTAAGTGTGTCCCCCCTCCCCCCCCCCCCCCCAGGTCGCTTGTCCCCAAGTTGCTGCTGCCCTTCCACCTAACCACTGCGCCGCAGACCCTAGGTTAAACTGTAAAGATCGTAACAGAATAGTGTAGCAGTATCAATTTACGCTGTGTAAATATATTTTAATTTGCGTGTAATTTTTTTTAAAAAAGTCGTAATTATCTCAGTTTCGTGCAACTGTGCTCTAAGCTTCAGAACCCCGAGCCTAATTTGCATGTAATAAGCAGCGATTAAGCTCCTAAATATCGTGTTTAGTTTGCATGTAATTTCACAACAGCGTTTAAGGTCAGTAATTATCGTAACAAAGCAATGCAGCTATCTCAGCTTTATGCAGTTGCCCTCTAATCTTCAGAACCTAAGTACTCTAAGCTTCACCCGCCGCACATACAGATAGTTTAATTTGCATGTAATTTAAAAAGCATCTTAATTATGTTAATTTCATGGAATTGTGCTAAGCTTCAGAGACCTAAGTTCTCGAGTTCAATCCCTGCATTGGAAACAGATTAATTTGCACGTGATTTCAAAACAACGCGTTGTAAACAAAACAGTGTATACGCTTCAATTTTCAAAACAGCGTTTAAGCATCAGAGCGCTGAAGCATTTAACTTCATATCAAGTACTCTATGCTTCAGTGTTTTGAGCTGTGTGTGTGAGAGAGAGAGATGCGTAGAGCTCTACGGCTTTGAGGAAATTGGAGAGATATATAAAGCCTACAGTGAGCTGATATTGCCAGTACATTTCAAAATGCTACTCTCTAACAGTACATACATACTAACAGTGTGTGATTCTAAACGTGTAAGTATCCGTGTAGCGTCAGATAATGACTGTAAGATAACAGTGCAAATTGAAAGTACTCATCGTAATATGAAAGTGTAGCTTACCGAGGTGGAGTGCAGCGAACTATGCAGGCAGATGTCGTACATCATAAGCCTGACATATAGAAAGACGGCATTTCCCATCGACATGTATGGAACTCTTGCACAGCAATTACCGTCATGAGAAGACCCTTCACAGTGCATCTGTTTACATCGTTCAAGCGTAGATAATCTGCACAGGTTATGCAGTGAATTATGGATCGCAACAGACATACTAAATCGGCGAAAACTATATATGAAAGCACTATTTGGTGATGATATGAACTATATACGTGAATATAGCATACAAGAATGATGTAGTACAGTCCGTTAACGTATGTATGCATGCTGTACCGACGTCTGTGACCATTACTCCTATAAATATTAAATAAGTAGAATCTGGAACTACAGATGGAGTACCGAAATATGTGGTTGCTCCAACTAGTTTGAATGCTATTCAAGCAGAGTTTATAGCGTGTAAAAATCAACTATTTAGACAATATCGTAGGTATATAAGGCAGATTGAGTTATAAGAAATGTGATGGCAATACATATTTTATTGACGTATGAAAAATACGTTTGTAAACCAAGGTTATCAACAACGTTTAAGTTGCAGAAACATGTGTAAATCGAAAATGGTTCAAATGGCTCTAAGCACTATGGGACTTAACATCTGTGGTCATCAGTCCCCTAGACTTAGAACTACTTAAACCTAACTAACCTAAGGACATCACACACATCCATGCCCGAGGCAGGAATCGAACCTGCGACCGTAGTGGTCGCACGGTTCCAGACTGAAGCGCCTAGAACCGCTCGGCCACTCCGGCCGGAAGGGCTAATGATTAAAGCTATAAAACTGATATTTTACAGGAAGATCATTAGATATCATTTAGAATTTGAGAATATGCCTTCTTTTATTTGTCAGATTACTTGCTGGAGAAAGAAATATCTGATTCCGATGCGTATTTAAGTTAAAGGTTAAGAATTAATCTGGATGTTATTAAAATAGCACTATTCAGAAATAAAGGTGGAGATGTTTTCTGTGTGTGAATGTATATGAAATATCAGCAAAACTTTTTGTGTGAGAATTTTTCTTGTTATTCCCTACTCTGTAAAAAATCCTAAGAAAAGTCTCCTATATACGATGATTTACATGGTGTCCTTCGGTTGGGGGAAGTGGGTACTTGGGTGACCTTGAAAAGTAGTTAACATTAAGCAGCTGGAAGCGTAGCGACACCGATTTCTTACCTATATGAAGCTTTATGAAATTGCGAATTACATGGAATTCAAAATATTTGCACATGGTGCTGATCGAACTCAGAACCTTTAGGTTCAAGAGATTAAGTGTTGTTGTGAAATATCTTGTGACATAGTACGTCCTTGGGCATTTATGCTATTAGACTAAGTAAAACACGTTTTGAGAGAGGAGGGCAATTCCTTAAAAGTAAAAGTGTGGCAGACTAACTAGAATGTGACCTTGGGGAGTGAGGAAACTCTACGCCTCCTGTTACTAACGTCGCCCATGTGAACCCTGTCAGCACCAAGAGAACATGAAGGGGGTGCACCGTCAGCTGCAAATTACAGGGTGAAGATAATACCGAACCACTCATCATTGATGCAAATGCCCATAACAAGAAAACACGGTGCCGAAGCTATAAAACGTGGACTGAGGAGCAATGAAAGTGTTTCACACTGTTCCCATCTTCTAGCCGAGTTTACGTGCCAAGACTGAAACATGGCATCCATATCGCGGTACTTCATTGGTCCTATGGATACGCTACAAGATCGCATTAGTACCAAAGATAATGTGACTATTTTGCCCGATCAGGTCCATCCCAGGGAACAGGGATAGTTCATAAGAAAAACGAATACTTAAATCTTTGCGTAAGAACTCCAATCTCTCATTTTATTACAGTGGTCATTTCCCCCTACGTACGTGGGAGCCAACAAAATATTTCCGCATTCGAAGGAGAAAGTTGGTAGTCGAAATTTCGTAAAAGATCTCAAGGCAACGAAAAAAACCTTTGTTTCAATGACTGCTACCCCAACTCTTATATCATATCCACGCCACACACTGCACTATCTCTTGAAAGTATTTATAAAAATCGAACTGGCCCCCTTTGAAATTTTCCGTTGTCCTCCGGCAATTATATCTGGTAGGCATCCCATACCATGCAGCAACACTCCAGAAGAGGAGCAACAAGCATAGTGAATACAGTCTCATGAGTAAATTTTTTTTCTGTTCTGCCAATGGAACGCAGTCTTTGGCTCACTTTCCCCACAACAGTTTTGCAGCGGCAATACAATGCACGTCTCATTTCGAAGCGCGTGGAATGTCCGATTGGTATCATCTCAAGCAATGCGACTTCTAAGTTCCAGAGAATTTCATTCTCTACACAGTTCTCTCCATCAACAGCTTCATAACAACGACTTTCAAAATGCGGCATTTCTACGAAAGATTTTGTTTACGGATGGAGCACCTTTTACAGTCCGAGGGGAAATCAATCTTAATCTGACATTCATAATAAAAAGCACTTGAACCGATCATGAATTACGTGTCTGATTACAACTGGTACGGCAATGTAGGCGTTTCTGGAACCTCTTCCACTGACAATGGTTCGCATCTCTGTTAAGTGAGTTCCACATGCATCATGCGATGAAATTCTATTTGAATGCTCTTTCCAGTGGGATATAAATTAATTATTTAAACAAACATAAATTTTTAACGAAACACGTTTATAAATCGAGCGAAGGAGTATAAAATAATTTCTCTTAGCTTCATATAGAGAATAAAAGATGATCTATTCGTCCATCAGTGCAATGCATCTGCTCTACACTTTTCGTTATAACTCTTACAAGTACACTGAAGAGCCAAAGAAACTGGTACATCTGCCTAACACAGTGTAGGGCCCCCTCGAGCACGAAGAAGTGCCGCAGCACGACGTGACGTGGACTTCACTAATGTCCAGTGCTGGACGGAACTGACACCATACACATACAGGGCTGTCCATAAATCTGTAAGAGTACAAGGGGCTGCAGATCTCTTCTGAACAACACACTGCAAGGGATCCCAGATATGCTCAATAACATTCGGATGTGGGGAGTTTGGTGGACAGCGGAAGTGTTTAAAGTCAAAAGAGTGTTCCTGGAGCCATTCTATAGCAATTCTGGACGCGCCGGGTGACGCATTGTTCTGTCGGAATTGCCCAAGTCTTTGAGAATGCACAGTGGACGTGAATAGATGCAGGTGATCAGACAGGATGCTTACGTACATTTCGCCTGTCAGAGTCGTATCTAGACGTATCAAACGTCCCTTATCACTCCAACTGCACATGCCCCGCACCATTTCAGTCCTTCCACCATCTTAAACAGTCCATGCAGGGTCCATGGATTCATGAGGTCGTCTCCATACCCGTACACGTCCATCCGCTCGATACAATTTGAAACGAAACTCGTCTGACCAGGCAACATGTTTCCAGTCATCAACAGTCCAGTGTCGTTGCTGACGGTGCCAGGTGAGACGTAAAGCTTTGTGTCGTGCTGTTCAAAATGTGTGTAAAATCGTATGGGACTTAACTGCTAAGGTCATCAGTCCCTAAGCTTACACACTACTTAACCTAAATTATTCTAAGGACAAACGCACAGACACCCATGCCCGAGGGAGGAATCGAACCTCCGCCGGCTCCAGCCGCACAGTCCATGATTGCAGCGCCTAAGACCGCTCGGCTAATCCCGCGCGGCTGTCGTGCTGTCATCAAGGGTACACGAGTAGGCCTTCGTCTACGAAAGCGCATATCGATGATGTGTCGTGGGATAGTTCGCATGTTGACACTTGTTGATGGCCCAGTACTGAAATCTGCAGCAACATGGGGAAGGGCTGCACTACAGTCGTCGTTGGTCCCGTTCTTGCAGGATCTTTATCCGGCCGCAGTGATGTCGCAGATTTGATGTTTTAGCGGATTCTTGATATTCACGGTACACTCTTGAAATGGCCGTACAGAAAATCCCCACTTCATCGCTACCTCGGCGATGCTGTGTCCCATCGCTCCTGCGCCGACTCTAACACGACGTTCAAACGCATTCAAACCTTGATAACCTGCCATTGTAGCAGCAGTAACCGATCTGAGAACTGCGCCAGGCACTTGTTGTCTCATATAGGCGTTGCCAACCGCAGCGTCGCATTCTGTCTGTTCCCGGCCAGAGTGGCCGAGCGGTTAAAGGCGCTACAGTCTGGAACCGCACGACCGCTACGGTCGCAGGTTCGAATCCTGCCTCGGGCATGGATGTGTGTGATGTCCTTAGGTTAGTTAAGTTTAAGTAGTTCTAAGTTCTAGGGGACTTATGACCACAGCAGTTGAGTCCCACAGTGCTCAGAGCCATTTGAACCATTCTGTCTGTTTACATATCTGTATTTGGTTACGCATATCTATACCAGTTTCTTTGGGGCTTCAGTGTATTTTTCCAGCTATTGAAAATTCAGAATCGCTGATTTATAGAACATTCTCTATGGGGTTTGGAATCTACATGGCGCTAGGAGAAATTATTTTAAACTTTTCAGTCCGATTTAAAAAGTCTTATGTTATAAATTTCATTTTATTTCAGGAAACTGCGTTATACTTTTTACTCCAGTTTGAAAATATGTTACATTATAAATTCATTTTAATTGTAGAAAAATGTTATTATTGCAAACTATTGTGACCAAATGTGACAAGGGTTGGAACGACTCCAAGAACCAGCAGAAATTAGCCAATGCTATTTTGTCTAAAACTGATATGGTGATACCGTGGCTGTGTACAATTAATGTAGGTCAATTCTTACAAAGAAGAAAACAGCAACCAGCCACTATTAATACTGCTATTTGTTTAGGTAACTAGCGTCGTTGCCGGTTTCGAACTGGCAAGTTCATCATCAGACGGCTGTTCACATGATTTTCAAGATCCACTTTACATTATCGTCCGTATATTTAGGAATATGCGAAAAATACAATCCTGCAACTTCGCAACAAAGTCGCGCGGAATTTTCGACGGCAACAACACACCAAAAATACTTCGCCACAGTGGAATAATAAAAATCGGAAACGGACGATAATGTAAAGTGTATCTTGAAAATCATGTGAACAGCCGTCTGATGATGAACTTGCCAGTTCGAAACCGGTAACGGCGCTATTTACCTAAATAAATAGCAGTATTAATAGTGGCTGGTTGCTGTTTTCTTCTTTGTAAGAATCAACCTACAGAAATTGGCCAACCGCCCAGAGGTAGTCAAGAGCTGGTAGCTCAGTGTGAACAGGAGGATGACAAGAAGAGAAAAGTAGACAACGAGAGGGGATGGCAAAATAAGAAAGTTCAACGAATAAGCCGGCCGCGGTGGTCTAGCGGTTCTGGCGCTGCAGTCGGAACCGCGGGACTGCTACGGTCGCAGGGTCGAATCCTGCCTCGGGCATGGGTGTGTGTGGTGTCCTTAGGTTAGTTATGTTTAAGTAGTTCTAAGTTCTAGGGGACTTATGACCTGAGATGTTGAGTCCCATAGTGCTCACAGCCATTTGAACCATTTTTTTTTCAACGAATAACTACTATTATGTACCGAATGTGAGATCAGGTCAACGGTGTGTAATGAGAACGATACGAAAGCACGGTGATTACACAACTGTAGGCACACTCGTGGTGTGTTTTGCTTTATAATGAAGCCGAGAGCAGCAAGTGGTCCACAAGCTGTGCTTCCCTCGCAGATGTAGCAGTGTCATCTAGCAGAAGTCATGGAGTCCCACACATAGCGCCTGGAATTCATTCCGATATTACTCGCACAACATGCCAGTTTTGTAGTGCAGCAGGGGATTCAGCCGTCATCAATCGTTTTCACTTTCAACTCCACTGCTATGGTAGCTGGGTGCATGTGACAGACAAGAAAGTAAGTTAATACAGAAATCTCATCCAGTTATGAGCTACTTATAAAATTTTAAGTTTGTAGCTCATCAGGAAGATAGTTGAAAGTCAACTGCCTGACACTCCACTCCTTTTCACGTTCGTCAGACATCAGCAAACACCCTGTGTATGCCTCAGCGTCGCTAGTATCAGTAACTGGGGTTAGGAGTGGACCCTTATTCTAGGACTGAGCACACTGGTGCTTAGCTGTAAAATTGCTTTATTCCTATTTTGTTGTTAAAGAAGCACAAGAGTTTACATAGACTGTGACATGACAATTTCAGGACAGTTGTCAATATAACGCACTATGTCCTGTTTAGCAGAAATAACACTGAACAAAGCAATATAAAATTTAAATAGAGGTCTCTCTACAAGATTTTTCCTACTTATACACAGTGAAGTTGGCCAATATTACGACAAATCATCCGATTCCGGTTCTAAGTTCAGTGCTATTTAGGATGAAAATCAAGTCTGCGGAGGATGGTTGGTTTTTGTGACAAGATGAGCAAAAGTACTCAAGGTTGCTCTAGTTCACAGTGGGCGCAAGCTGGTGAACCAACATGTTTACTCCTCTGCCTGCGGCATTTACCTTTAGCTGCGATGTGTTGTCGGCTGCATGGCTGCTCTCGTCCTCTGAAAATCCTATGAAAAGCTAATCTAAATCTTTACTGATTTTATCAACTGAAACTGTTCTATATTTCTTGTTAGGCGAAAACACATACACTCATGCCTAGTCTGGAAAATACGGCGATATACACGTGCATAGATCGTGCAGTGTGTGTACTTCAGAAGAACAAATAACTACATAGCTGTTTCGTTTCTCCACTATCGGAGCTCAGCGACTCTTCAGCTAATTTCTAGCTGAATGTAAACCAAAGTGAACGCAGTGTTCCCACAAAATTCTGTTTTGGCGTCGTACAGAGCTTGATGCCCCCTGTTCTACATTTGACGCTGGTTCAGAGGAGAGTTGGGTCTTATGTGGCAAACTGTTCCCCCATTTGCACCCTTTCGTGCTTCACGTGACGGCTTTCTCAGACCAATGGGAGCGTTCCTTTCGTCTCGCGGAAACTACCTCCGCCAATCGCAAAGGGCCTATCTTTAAACTGCATCGAAATATCGCCCCGTTTTACTGCTTCCGAGTTTATTTCAGCTAAGCGGACATTTTGTGCCCACTCCTGACTCCTAAAAGTTACGTGTGTAGATCTCAAACATACCATGGGCAGTTCACGTGATCAATTGCGTTGCTGGTCTGTTTGTATCCATCTGGAAATTCCCCAACGCAGTTTTCTAAAGAGTTTCTCCGTGGCAAGCAGCGCTGCACCACTACCTGCTCCCCTCGATGTATCGCTCAGTGCATTTATTGTCCATGTCGTCGTGGGTCACCAACCCTTTTTAGAAGCCTTCTGTTGTACGCAGGGCGTGACGGCGCAACTTGCGTCTGCCACGAAACTGAAACGTTTCTTCCAGTGGCTTTTTTCACCTTCTGCTCATTGACATGCAGGATTTGGGTTTGGTGTGTTAATACCGTCAAATCGAGTGTCACCCCATACTGTACATTTTTAGGCAAATCTGCTAATTATCGCTGAAGTGTGTCAAGTGACATATTCCTCTACTTGTTATGCTGTATAAAATCTCATGTAAGGTGCGAAAGTGAAATTCATTCAAGCTGCCACCGAACAACTGCTAAGTTTATGCTGAACAGACAAGAAAGCGACCTAATAAAAAAGCGTTAAAAGGTATAGCATGCTACATATTGTCTGGTTTAAAGCTGATCAGAGACTGCATGGATAATGAAAGAGATAGTAAATTCAAAATACATTTATATACCATATAGAAATATTTACTGTATCTGCAAAACATAATACGTGCCGCATTTAGGTGCCCACTGGATTTCTCATACATCACTCACTGCCATCTGACAACGTATGTACAGATATATACTTACAACTTTGTATTTAATATCAGTTGCAGACAGTTTACTTTGGCGAATTAGCTGTCCATTTTCCTCTGTTTCTGCTTTTCACTCACTTCTTTCCTCAACACAGTTCTCATTCTTCAGGGAGTCAGAACTTGGGTTGTTGTTGTGTTGTTGTGGTCTTCAGTCCTGAGACTGGTTTGATGGAGTACTCCATGCTACTCTATCCTGTGCAAGCTTCTTCATCTCCCAGTACCTACTGCAACTTACATCCTTCTGAATCTGCTCCGTGTATTCATCTCTTGGTGTCCATCTGCGATTTTTACACTCCACACTGCCCTCCAATACTAAATTGGTGAACCCTTGATGCCTCAGAACATGTCCTACCAACCGATCCCTTCTTCTAGTCAAGTTGTGCCACAAATTCCTCTTCTCCCCAATCCTATACAATACCTCCTCATAAGTTATGTGATCTACCCATCTAATCTTCAGCATTCTTCTGTAGCACCACATTTTGAAAGCTAAGCTTATATTCTCTTCTTGTCCAAACTATTTATCGTCCATGTTTCACTTCCATAAATGGCTACACTCCATACAAATACTTTCAGAAACGACTTCCTGACTCTTAAATCTATACTCGATGTTAACAAATTTCTATTCTTGAGAAACGCTTTCCTTGCCATTGCCAGTCTATATTTTATATCCTCTCTACTTCGACCATCATCAGTTATTTTGCTCCCCAAATAGCAAAACTCCTTTACTACTTTAAGTGTCTCATTTCCTAATCCAATTCCCTCAGCATCACCCGACGTACTTCGACGACATTCGATTATCCTCGTTTTGCTTCTGTTGATGTTCATCTTATATCCTCCTTTCAAGACACTGTCCATTTCCTTCAACTGCACTTCCAAGTCCTTTGATGCCTCTGACAGAATCACAATGTCATCAGCGAACCTCAAAATTTTTATTTCTTCTCCATGGATTTTAATACCTGCTCCGAATTTTTCAGTAGTTTGCTTTACTGCTTGCTCAATATACACATTGAATAACATCGGGGAGAGGCTACAACCCTGTCACACTCCCTTTCCAACCACTGATTCCCTTTCATGTCCCTCGACTCTTGTAACTGCCATCTGGTTCCTGTACAAATTGTAAACAGCCTTTTGCTCCCTGTATTTTACCCCTGCCACCTTCATGATTTGAAAGAGAGTGTTCCAGTCAACATTGTCCAAAGCTTTCTCTAAGTCTACAAATGCTAGAAACGTAGGTTTGCCTTTCCTTAATTTATTTTCTAAGGTAAGTCGTAGGGTCAGTATTGCCTCACGTGTTCCAACACTTCTACGGAATCCAAACTGATCTTCCCTAAGGTCGCCTTATACAAGTTGTTCCATTCATCTGTAAGGAATTCACGTTAGTATTTAGCAGCTGTGACTTATTAAACTGATAGTTCGGTAATTTTCACATTGTCAACACCTGCTTTCTTTGGGATTGGAATTATTATATTCTTCTTGAAGTCTCAGGGTATTTCGCCTGTCTCATACATCTTGCTCACCAGATGGTAGAGTTTTTTAGGCCTGGCTCTCCCAAGGCTGTCATCTCTAATGAAATGTTGTCTACTCCCGGGCCTTGTTTCGACTTTTGTCTTTCAGTGCTCCATCAAACTCTTCACGCAGTATCGTATCTCCCATTTCATCTTCATCTACATCCTCTTCCATTTCCATAGTATTGTCCGCAAGTACATCGCCCTTGTATAGACCCTGTATATACTCCTTCCACCTTTCTGCTTTCCCTTCTTTGCTTAGAACTGGGTTTCCATCTGGCCTCTTGATATTCATACAATTGGTTCTGCTTTCTCCAAAGGTCTCTTTAATTTTCCTGGTGGCAGTATCTATCTTACCCCTAGTGAGATAAACCTCTACATCCTTACATTTGTCCTCTAGCCATCCGTGCTTAGCCATTTTGCAGTTCCTGTCCATCTCATTTTTGAGACGTTTGTATTCCTTTTTGCCTGCTGCGTTTATTGCATTTTTATATTTTTTCGTTTCATCAATTAAATTCAATATCTCTTCTGTCACCTAAGGAAATCTAGTAGCCCTCGTCTTTTTACCTACTTTATCCTCTGCTGCCTGTACTTCTTCATCCCTCAAAGCTACCCATTCTTCTTCTACTGAATTTCTTTCCCACATTCCTGTCAATTGTTCCTCCGGTTTAGTCAAATGGTTCAAATGGCTCTAAGCGCTATGGGACTTAACTTCTGAGGTCATAAGTCCCCTAGAACTTAGAACTACTTAAACCTTACTAACCTAAGGACATCACACACATCCATGCCCGAGGCAGGATTCGAACCTGCGACCGTAGCGGTCGTGCGGAACCAGACTGTAGCGCCTACAACCGCTCGGCCACTCCGGCCGTTCCAGGTTTGGTCAGTTTATCCAGGTCCCATCTCCTTAAGTTCCCACCTTTTTGCAGTTTCTTCAGTTTTAATCTACAGTTCATAACCAATAGATTGTGGTCAGAGTCCACATCTGCCCCTGGTTCCTAAATCTTTGTCTTACCATTATATAATCTATCTGAAACCGGTCTATATCTCCAGACTTCTTCCATGTATACAACTTGGGTATAGACAAACAAATTTTGGCCTGCTTGCCCTGATAAAATATCATCACATTTCAGTGCCTCTGAGACCATGGTAACCAGTTACTCGTTTTCCTCTTCTTCGTTGTTTTTCTCTACCCAACACATTTTGTTCGATGTATACACGACACATAGCACCGAGTTCTTAAAAGCATTTTCTGCACTTCTTTCATGCCTTAAAATACAGCCAATTACATCATATTCTGCTTGACAGTTACTAAGGAACAGAGACGTTATTGGATAGGAATAACCAAAGGCAATGATGGACGACATGAAACACAGTATATACGTAATAGAGCTGGAAACCAGGACAACGGACATAGGTCATACTCCCAATATAAAGGTCGTTATCGGACTCTCAGTAATGAATATACCCTCGTTGGGCACCAATGCACTTTTTGTACCTGTTATTCATGCTGGCTGCCAAACTGTTTAGCCCTTTGGGGACACTGTACCACTCTTCTCTCAAGTCGGTTTTCAGTTTCTGTACGGATATGGGATGGGCTGTTAACTGAGAAACACGTCTGCTAAGAGCATCCCAGGCATGCTCCACTGCAGCGTTTAGGTGGAGTATGCAGGCCATTCGGTTTGTAGTAAAAAATATTTCTGTTCCTGATAAGTCAGATATATGTACAGTATTTTACAATCGTTTTATGAGCATTGCTGGTGAATTAATTAAAAACTTAGTTCCTACAGGGTGTCATATAATTCTCCTGGAAAATACCTTTCTGATATTTATGTCTCAAATATTTCTCTGTGATACAGCCAAGGGTAAGACTGAGTCAATAATTAAATCGCTGGAGATTAAGGAGTCTCGTGGATATGATGGAGTGCCTAGCAGAATATTTAAGTGCTGTGCTGCAAGCCCAGTTCTTAACCATATTTGTATTTTTTCCTTTAAGAATGGTCAGTTTCCTGAAAGACTAAGGTAAACAGTAGGAAAGCCACTTTATAAAAAGGGAGAAGGGGACAATTTTAGACTTATTTCCATGCCAGCAGTGTCTGTTAAAGTTATTGAAAAGGCTGTATGTGTATGGATACTTGATCAATTTGTATCACATTATTTGCTATCAAATGTACAGTTCGATTTCAGAATTGGTTTCAACAAGTGAAAATGTCATATTCTCTTTTCTCTGTGAGGTACTAGATGGATTAAACAAAAGGTTTCGAACGCTAGGCATATTTTTTGATTTAACTAAGGCATTTGATTTGGTTGATCACAAACTATTGCTCCAGAAGTTGTACTATTATGGAATACGGGGAGTAGCTCACAACTGGTGTACCTCTTGCTTTAACAACAGATAGCTGAAGGTCATCATCCACAGTGTTGAGAATGGCTGATGTTGGGTCTGAGTGGGGCACAGTCAAATGGGGAGTGTCCCAGGGATCAGTGTTGGGGCCACTACTGTTCCTCATTACTACAAATGATATGCCCTCTAGTATTACAGGTAATTGTAAAATATTTGTGTTTGCTGATGACAATAGCATGGTAATAAAGGATGTTGTATGCAACATTGGCTCTGTTTCAAATAGTTCAACTCTAGGCATATGTTTATGGCTTGTACAAAATAAACTAGCTCTAAATCATAGAAAGACTCAGTTTTTACAGTTTCTAAGAAGCAATTCAACAAAACACGACGTTTTAATTTCACAAGATATTAAGTGATCGTTCGATCGAAAATTAGTCTACTTTGCTTATTGTTATTCGCTTACGTCGTATTATATTTTGGGATAACTCTTTCCATTCTTAAAGGATATTTTTGACTCAGAAACGGGCAGTTCGGGCAATAAGTGGTGTATGTTCGCGAACCTCTTGTTGACCACTGTTCACTAGTCTGGATATTCTGGGTATTCTCTAAATATATGTACTCTGTGCTGTCATTTCTTGTTATTGATATCAGCTTATTCCCAAGAAGTATCAGATTTCACTCAGATAATATTAGGCAGAAATCCAATCTGAATTTGGATCGCACTTCCTTAACTCTTGTGCAGAAAAGTGTGCAGTATACTGCTGCATCCATTTTCAATAAGCTACCACAAGAATTCAAAAATCTTAGCAGTAGTCCACACGATTTCAAATCGAAACTGAAGAGATTCGTCATGCGTCACTCCTTCTATTCTGTCGAGGAGTTTCTTGAGAAATTAATTTGATTCCTATGTTATATTGTTGATTGCGTTTACTTTAACTTATGGCATGGCATTTTTGCGTTCATAAACATTTTATTTTTATCTGTTATTACTTTTATGTTGTAATTTGATGTAGTGACACGTTCCCAGACCTTGGAGACTGGCTCCTCAATTTGGTGCTGCGGAACCAGATGTGTAAAATAGGAAAAGTAAAAAAAATACGTTCAATATCTTCGCTTTCTAGCATGTCCGACACCTCTGCGGAACTGGGTGGCCGGGCATTGTTGTCCACAAACCAAAAATTGGTGTCTACCGCACTCTTAAACAGGCGTACATGATCCAGAATAATCTCCCTGCCTGCAATATCGCTGTGCTGTGACGTTACCTCGCGCAAAGAGATGCAGCAGTGTTCGGCCACTGCCCATAATGCCTGCCTATACCATAACGCCTTGCATATACAGAGGACGTTCATGAAATTCTATGGTGTGTGACGTGTTCCCCTCTCTCACCCTCCAACTGGTGGACAGAATCACTTGCCACTGTGAAGCGGCATTCGTCGGAGAACATTTCTCTGGACCATTGTTGCTGACTCCAATCAGCGAACTGCTTCTCCACGATGGCGTAACTGAAGTGGGGTGCATATAACGGGCTTCCGAATATACCAACCAGCCTGATTTAATGATTCTCGCAGAAAGAGTGTACCGATGACGGTTGCGATGTCTCCAGCAATCTGGGTAGGAATGGGATGTTTGTTTCTTTTCGCCACCAGGGCTGTGTATCGATCCTGTTTCAGTGTGGTGGTCCGTCTACAAACACAGGACACAGGCATGCTTTCGCACAGGATTTTCATCTTGAGCGACATATTTTAATCGTGAGAAGACGCTTTTGGACACATCCATTACTGTTGCCGCAGTACTGACACAATGACGAGCTTCGAGCCGTTCAGCTGCTAGTCCACGATTGTAAGCACTCAGATGACACCTTGCAGACATGTTGCTGTACGACACAGAATGTCGCAGTAGTCGGCTCCACAACAAACGTCGCCAGACACCGAACTGCAGGAACTATCGGATGCATATAGAGCCTTCGTGCACAGGCTTCGCTGCAATTGACACGTCGCGTCCTCTGTACTTGCTTTTCCTGTCGTCGGTCGGGTGTTCCGTAGCAATTACTGGTTGTTTCATAGTGAATCGTGATTGTTCCTTAGCGGCTGTCAAGCAGTGTAATAAGATGGAAATGGAGAGAATATCATTTGTAATATGATCGTAAAAACCAAGCTTTGGGCTCCATGACTGATTCACTTTATCCTTGATAAGCAAATGAGCAAATACCGCAGAACAAATTATTACTCAATTGAAACAGGACAACACCATCTGCATTCTGCGTGTTTTTACAACTGATTTGAAGCTAAATACACTGAAGAGCCAAAAAACTGGTATACCTACCTAATATCATGTGGGGCTCCGGTGAGCACGCAGAAGTGCCGCAACATGGCGTGGCATGGTCTCGAATAATGTCTGAAGTAGTGATGGAGGGAACTGACACCACCAATCCTGCAGCTGTCCATAAATCCGTAACAGTGCGAGGTCACGCCACAGGTTTCGAAAACACAACTCTACGTTTTCATTACCTTTGAATACATTGTGCGAATGAACAGTGATCAATGCGTTACAAATACTTGCTATTAAAAAAAAAAGTTTTGATCAAAATTAATTTTTTTACGGTGACCAGTTTTGACCAGTACTGTGGTCATCTTCAGACCAATGAGTATGAACCCCCTTCTGGTGGTAAATCACCGGTCACCGTAATAAATAAATTGTGATCAAGAATGTCTTTGATAGTAAATATCAACAGATTTGCCACCAGGAGGAGGTTCTTACTCATTGATTTAAAGATGACCACAGTAGTGGTCGAAACCGGTCACCGTAATATATAAATTGTGACTAAGACTATTTTTGATAGTAAATATCTACGTTTTCAGTTTTCCAAAAAACAAGTCAGGTTAAAGCGTACATTAAAATCGAACTACCGGTTTATGAAACGGCATTGCAGATTTTCTTGCCCGTTACTTAATTTAAAACAATAAAATTTATGTTCGTACTTACAAAGTTCGAAGTGAGCAAATACAGCATCACATCCGATGTCTGTCATGGAATAACCAAAACATCAACTGACAGTGTCGCCAACTTTAAAATTTAAAATTTTCTCGTTTACGTTGATTCACTACCAACCAGCTTAGAAAAAACAAATCTTTTTAATGACATTTCCTTTTTCTGTCCGACACGATAACACAGAACTTTTTTGGAAGTTTTATTTTTCTTCAGTCCATTGTTTCTATTCACTCGATTTTACGGTATTTGTTCTAAAAATACAGGACGTGTATAAATTCCCGCTATCATTTCAAAAATTAGTAACTTGGAGACTATTAGAGATGGAGCATCGTGGTTTGTTGTAGAACGTTTGGCTGCTCTCAAAGTTTTTCTGTTATGCTTGAATTTCAGTATGTCCCCCACTCATCGCTCGTAGAACATCAAGGCGATTCTCGAGTTCCGCTTATGTTAAGGTCAGCATTACATCGTCAACAGTTGTGATTATTTTACTGATTCGTGCACGAAGCGTAGCAGTGTCATTGACTGGTGTAGTGAACACGCGATATTTGACTTAACTCCACAAAAGGAAGTCTAATGGCGTGACATAGGGAAAAAGCGAGAGCCATGCAGTGGGAGCATCTCCTCACTGGAAGCGTGTCATTCAGCACATTCTCCCAGTTCAAACTTTAGAGTGTTGGTGCACCATCATGCCGGAAGACGATGTGATGGACGGCCGTTGCTGTTCGTTCTGCGATAGCAGGAATAGTTCAAGCATGTCGAAGAAAACTTTTCCCGTTATGGTTTTCTCTGCAAGAAAAAATGGGCCTATCACCTTACCGTGTGTTAAGCCAAACCAAACGTTTTGCTATCATGGATGTGTTCACGTGTGTTGTGCGGGTTTTAGGAGCCCCAGATGCTACTGTTGTGGCGATTCTCATGTCCAGAAATGTGGAACATTGCCTCATATGGCAACAGGCACTTTTTCGGATGGTCACTGTGAGCTTTTGTGGAGGCCAGCATGTCACACGCGAAAGCATGCGCAGAAGACGATAGATTGCTTACATTTCTTGGAACTTTTGCATTATGTATGGGAAAATGTGTAACAGCTGAAGCATTACTTGAAGAGCGTTATCTCTTTTTATGCATAATTACGTGAAAGTACTTTTTTGCGTGAACATGCGTTCTTTTACTACAGAAAGATTTCAAGTTGTCTATGAAAAGTGTAATATGACGTGTATGCACTGTAAATTCAGATCCATGCAGAAATCAGCGCGTGGCTGAAACGAAAAAAAAAAACAAGCTAAGCTCCTCTCAGCAAACCGAATTTTCTGTAGTTCTCTGGATCCAACTGAGCAGACGTATTTTGAGTAAGTGTCTCTGCAGTAAATATAGATTTGATTTGTAATTAAACCATGGAAAATCCTGGATGGAACGTAAAAGTATATAATATGTTATTGATTTGTAACTAAATATTCTTCCCGCGCGGGGTTAGTAGAGCGGTCTAAGGCGCTGCAGTCATGGACTGTGCGGCTGATCAAAAAATGGCTCTGAGCACTATGGGACTTAACATCTTAGGTCACCAGTCCCCTAGAACTTAGAACTACTTAAACCTGACTAACCTAAGGACATCACACACATCCATGCCCCAGGCAGGATTCGAACCTGTGACCGTAGCAGTCCCGCGGTTCCGGGCTGAAGCGCCTAGAACCGCACAGCCACCGCGGCCGGCTGCGGCTGATCCCGGCGGAGGTTGGAGTCCTCCCTCTGGCATGGGTGTGTGTCTTTGTCCTTAGGCTAATTTAGGTTAAGTAGTGCGTAAACTTAGGGATAATGACATTAGCAGTTAAGTCTCATAAGATTTCACACACATTTGAAAATTTTTTGGTTATATTATTCTTATCATTTACAACTAAAGTCTGGTTTTTGTAACATTTCTTTCTGAAAAGATATTCGATCATGGCAAGGAAACACATGTGCCGAATGTAATTCGTGTTCTGCCACTGATTTTATTCTGCTATAAGTAAAGTGCACTCCTGAGATTATTTGCGGATCATTTAACGGTGACCTACTATCAATCTGACGTATCGCGAATTAAGTATGATCGGTCATTGCCTCTGAACTGTGAATCTGCTGCTCTCGCTTCTGTCACATACAGGCCTCACAGAAGTGATGCTGGTATTAAATTACTACGGCTCATAAGTGATAAAAAACTTCAGGAGCCAATTTTATTCTGAAATCTATGCATTCATTTTAGATGCCTATGGTATGCAGTAAAAAGAATGCACGCAGCCATCAAAAATGACAGTTGCTCCATTGCTTAATGAGAGAGAGATTAAATTCACGTGACAGGCTGATATTTTATAAGGTCTGTCACTTTATCGAAGTACTGGAGAAAAACGCGTAACCGCTCCTGTAGCACTTCATGGACAGCTGATCTTCATCCCTGCAGTTCGCGTGATGCACGCGAACTGACTTCTGGGTGCCGCGTTGGAATGCAGTCAACACGTGCTTGGGACACAAGGGGACGTCCACATCAAAGAATGTGACACTGGCTGTCTCTTCATAGTTTCTGAACCATCTCATTATGCTTGTTTTTGCCAATTGGGCCTTCTCATATTGGAGCCGATAACTCTGCAATTCTGTATCCCATATGAGACAGTGCGCCAAACTGGGGCACTCCAAGTCAAATCTGGAAGAAATAACGACGCGAAAGAGAGAGAGAGAGAGAGAGAGAGAGAGAGAGAGAGAGAGAGAGAGAGAGAGAGAGAGAAGAAGTAGAATGAGAGCTGCTAAATGTTTCACAACAACGATTCTCTTTCTCTAATAGTTTATAAGTAATGATTTTCTGAAACGATAGCAGACTTGTTTCCACTGTTCTTTATACTATTTATGGATCATATGTGGAATACAATAGACTGGCTGGGTGAGATTAAGATATGTGAACACAAAATAAGCAGTCTCGCATAAGCGGATGACTTAGTTTTAATGGCAGATTCGATTGAAAGTTTGCAAAGTAATGTTTCAGAGATACATCGGAAATGTAAGGAATATGGTATGAAGATTAGCATCTCCAAAACGAAAGTAATGTCGATGGGAAAGAGATGTAAACGGTTTGAGTGCCAAATAGGAGGAACAAAATTGGAACAGGTGGACGGTTTCAAGTAATTAGGATGCATATTCTCACAGGATGGCAACATAGTGAAAGAAGTGGAAGCCAGGTGTAGCAAAGCTAACGCAGTGATCGCTCAGCTACGAACTACTCTCTTCCGCAAGAAGGAAGTCAGTACCAAGACTAAGTTATCTGTGCACCGTTCAGTCTTTCGACCAACTTTGTTGTATGGGAGCGAAAGCTGGGTAGATTAAGGTTGCCTTATCAATGAGGTTGAGGTTACGGATACGAAAGTAGCTAGGATGATTGCAGGTACTAGTAGATGGGAATAACGGCAGGAGGGTGTCCACAATGAGGAAATCAAAGAAAAACTGGGAATGAACTCTATAGATGTAGCAGTCGGGGCGAACGGGCTTGGATGGTGGGGTCATGTTACACGCATGGGAGAAGCAAGGTTACCCAAGAGACTCATGGGTTCAGCAGTAGAGGGTAGAAGCAGTCGGGGTAGACCAGGATGGAAGGTACCTGGATTCGGTTAAGAATGATTTTGAAGTAATAGGCGTAACATCAGAAGAGGCACCAATGTTAGCACTGAATAGGGGATCATGGAGAAATTTTATAAGGGGGACTATGCTCCAGACTGAACGCTGAAAGGCATAATCAGTCTTAAATGATGATGATGATGATGGCAAAACATTGTGGCTATCCTGCACACATTCCTCGTATAGCATATAGAGAACAAATAAATTCATTGTAACAAATATTTTTTGCCGTTGTTAAGTTATACTTGTACTACATTACTTTGAACAAGGATCCTGTTGTGCCTGTAGTTTTTCGCGTTTGTTGTTATTTAAAATGCGTGTGATGTGAAGGTCAATGGCAGCATGCCATGACCTCACACGATTGCAGGATGATTTTCGTCGGTACCCCTGGGATTTGCAGAGGGACAATAGAGGCTAGCATGAGTGGGGTGGTTGTAAGAATCTGGAACATTCTATAATAATTAGTACTGGAATACTTTAGTAAATAACTTTTACTTAACTTTATCCTGCTACTTCACTCCAGGAACATAACTAATGACAACTATCTTCCTTGAATACAAATGACTCATTAACAAACATTAACTGGATTATACAACAAAAAAGATAACACAATTCAGGTATTACGTGCGTAATGCGTGCGCGAACTAGTTGCTGCGAACCTAGCGAGCTAAAGGCTGTTCTAATCTGACTCGGCTCACGACCTGTAGCTGACTCGGCCGGTGCGATCTGCAAATCTCTGTTCGTGCCATACGGCGGCGCTGCAAGCGCCAGCGAGTCCAGAGAGGTTCCAAGTGATGGACCGCTATTGATTTTCGCAACCTCCAGCGTGTTGTCTAACGTTGACACCGTGCTGTGTGATTTAGTTGAATACATTTGAATTGACACGAACCAATGCATCATTTTCCAGTTTAATATTGAAGACTTATTTTTGGTACAATTTGCCTTTCATACTGATATAATTTACGCCCTTTATTTATTTTTATTCGGTGAACCATTTTAATATTATTTTTCATATATCAGGGAGTACAGCGTTATATTATGTGAATATATCACTGATTTGGTGAAATCGTTTATGTGGAAAGTACATGTTTGATCAGTGTAATGTTTGCTAAGTGCTCTTCCTGTCTGATTATGTGCTTATGTTTCCACGTAAAATGAACTATTTTGTATGTACTTATTATTTGTTGTTCCCTGCCTATACTTCCGTGTGTAGATGTGTGTAGATGTGTGTGTGTGTGTGTGTGTGTGTCCGTGTCCGTTCAGCTCGTGATAATTTTTGTATTGTCTGTTCCAACCCATTGCGTTAATGCGTTTGCAATTAAGTTTATCACTTCCTTGTAACAACAATCCCGTGTCAGTCAGTGCGTTAACTACGACAAGTATTAAATCTTGGTAATGAGTCATTTCGTAACAGAAACATTATAGTGGAACTGACAGAAAGTGAACATGAAACGTAAATAAACCCCTTAGAACCAATACACTTGAGACGACCATTTCTAGCGGTCAACAAAAGTCAAGAGAAAACTTTAGTGCTAGTATATCGTGTTACCTTTGAAAATGGAAATGAGCGTATGGCATCGTCGGCCGGGAGGCCCCATCCGGGGAAGTTGGGCCGCCAAGTGCAAAGTCTTATTTCATTCGACGCCACATTGGGAGACTTGCGCGCCGGTGATGGGGATGAAATGATGATGAGGACAAAACAACACCCAGTCCAAGAGCGGAGGAAATCTGCACTCCAGCTGAAAATTGAACCCAGGCCCTCTTGCACGGGAGGCGAGAACGTTACCACCCACTTAAGCAGGCGGACATTTTATCGGTATAATCAGCCTATGCAGCAAAAGGAATATAAAAGGGAAAGATAAGTAATTCAGAGCAACGAAAAAACGAAACAAGTTGGACGCATTAGTTTTATCATCGGAGATTGGTTTACTCTCAGTTCTGCAGTGAACACGGGCTAATGGATACGGCTGACAATGAAAAGATGACGGTGGAGGGAGGGAGGGAGGGAGGGGGGAGGTAGGTAGGTGCATGGATCCTACGGTAGCTGGTGCCACGACGCCACTAACTGCGCCAGAACGGACACAGTCCTTAGTTTAAAATTCTATTCTGGCTACAAGTGCTGCGTTTCCCATTATACTTCAGTAATTGCCCTCGTGCACGGCAAGAAATTGTCTCCCGCTAAAGTAAAATAAAAGTCCCATTAAATTCTGATTACATTGCCGGGTGAGGTAATGTGGGAGGGAAAACTTCGGGAGTTGTTGTTGCGGGATTTCAGCGACGTGTAATTCACTTTTTATTACAGGCGTACGACGACGTGCGGTGCCTACTTCCTGGGAGGAGAAATGCAGCACTCGTCGGTGGTTTCGGATGACAGTACAGGGTGTTCAAGTACAGTGCAAACCTTGTGTCCAGTTGTGACAGACCAAGCAGCGTAAGCGTTAGCACGACAGACATAGTTGCTCGACCTCAGTTACAGACTCATACTCTGGTGTCCAAAATTAAAGCAACAAATTGCTATTTCCCCGTCCTGTGTCCAACTCACAAAACATCCATAAAAACTGTCAAAAGATGTCCGTACGATCGCGCTCTGCACGGAAGATGGTCAACGAAAAACCACGCCACCGATGACGTCAAGACACCCATCAAACGGAGTAGTGTTTGCCGGGTAGGCCAACATCCACAACTGCTGTGTACACACTCAGAGACAGTCCAGTATGGCACAGAGAAGACGCCTACCAGACTCCTTGCAGTGGAGGGCCGTAGAAGAATGGAAGCAGGACAGTGGCAAACTGATGTGGCCCGATGGCTTAACATGAATCGTTCTGTTGTTTCTCGGATGTGGAGACAGTCTACAGAGACCGAAACTGTATCACGAAGACCAAGGCAGGGCCGACCAGTTGTGATGTCAGAAAGAGAGGGCTGTAAGGGCACGACGGTACCGCCTTAGTACTGCGCAGCAATTGGTATAGGACCTTGCAGCATCCGCTGGACGAGGTGTGTCGAGGCAAACGGTGTAGAGAAGGCTTCGAGAGGGTGGCCTTTATTGTCGCAGACCCTCTGTACGTGCGCCTCCGGCGTGTCTTACAGAAGCGAACGTCTAGAGTGGAGTCGTCAACATGCCACCTGGATAATCGAAGAGTAGGCCAATGTTCTTTTCACAGATGAGACCCGACTTGGTCTGGAAAGTGATTCTCTACGGATTCGTATCTGAATGGAATGTGGAACGCGATTTCGAGACCTGGACGTTGTGGGAAGAGGCTGATATCGAGGAAGATCAGTGTGGGCAGGGATTATGTTGACCACTCGAACACCTCTTCATGAATCTCTGTCGGTGAATCGGAAAGGCTTATCTGCCGTGATGAGCTCTTGGGACCTCATGTACGGTTGTTGCGAGGCGCTGTGCTCTCAGACTTCGTATTGATGCACTACGGTGCTCGACCTTATAGAGAACGAGTAGTTGATGTTTTCTCGCAAACGGAAGATACTGCACGCGTGGCGTGGCGTGTTTGCCCTCCCGATTTGAATCCCTTTAGAGCATGTCTGGGATGCACTACGGAGAGGGTTTGCATCACGTCAACTTACACCAACCACACTCCAAGACTTGCGAGCAGCTCCACATGAATAATGGGCCTTGTTGCCTCAACATAACGTTGATGATGTTGTTCACAGCATGATCCGTCGTTATCGGGACTATATTGCTGTCAGAGGTAGTCACACCCCATACTGAACACATTAACCAGTTGTCACAATGTGTGTGCAAATCTATTAAGTTGGAAGAAACGAAGAACATTTTCGTCTACTGTTATGCATGTTGCATCTTCAGAGATCGTGGTCCAGATTGCTGTACACACCGGTACCTTCAATACTCAGTAGCACATCTTGCATTTATGCATGCCTGTATTCGTCGTTGCATACTATCCACAGGTTCATCAAGGCATTGTTGGTGCAGGTTGGCCCACTCCTCAACGGCGATTCGGCTAAATCCCTAAGAGTGGTTGGTGGGTCACGTCGTCCATCCCAGGCATATTCGATAGGGTTTATGTCTGGAGAACATGCTGGCCACTCTAGCCGAGCGATCTAGTTATCCTGAAGGAAGTCATTCGCAAGATATGCACGATGGGTTCGCGAGTTGTCATCCATAAAGTCGAATGCCTCGCCAATATGCTGCCGATATGGTTGCACTATCGGAGGATGGTATTCACGTATGATACAGCCGTTACGGCACCTTCCATGGCCACCAGCGGCGTACGTCGGCCCCACATATTGCCACCCGAAAACAGCAAGGGACCCCCACCCTACTGCACTCGCTAAACAGTGCGTAAGGCGTTCAGCCTGACCGGGTTGCCTCCAAGCACGTCTCTAACGATTGTCTGGTTGAAGGGATAAGCAACACTCATTGGTGAAGAGATGCCAATCCTGACTGATCCATTCGGCATGCTGTTGGGTCCATCTGCACCGCGCTGCTTGGTGTCCTGCTTGCAAAGATGGATCTCGCCATGGACGTTGGGAGTGAAGTTATGCATCATTCAGCCTATTGCGCACAGTTTGAGTCGTAACACAACGTCCTGTGGCTGCACGAAAAGCATTATTCAACATGGTGGCGCTGCTGTCGGGGTTCCTCCGAGCCATAATCCGTAGGTTGCGGTCATCCGCTGCATTAGTAGCCCTCGGGCGGTCTGAGCGAGCCATGTCATCGACAGTTCCTGTCTCCCTGTATCTCCTCCATGTCCGAACAACATCGCTTTGATTCACTCCGCGACACGTCCGTTGTTGAGAGCCCTTCGTGGCACAAAGTAACAGTGCGGACCCGATCGAAACGCGGTATTTACCGTCTAGGCATGGTTGAACATGAGCCGTGTACCTCCTTCCTGGTGAAATGACTGAAACTGAACGGCTGTCGGACCCCCTCCTCCTAATAGGCGCTGCTCATGCATGGTTGTTTACATCTTTGGGTGGGTTTAGCGACATCTCTGAACAGTCGAAGGAACTGTGTCTGTGATACAGTATCCACAGTCAACGTCCATCTTCAGGAGTTGTGGGAACCGGAGTGATGGAAAACATTTTTTGATGTGTAAAGCAAAACTTATCTGCTTCTTTAAGTGTCTCGTTTCCAAATCTAATTGCCTCAGCTCATCACTTGATTCAATTCGTCTATGTCGCACTTCTCTTGCTTTGATTTTGTTGATGTTCCTCTTCTGTTCTCCTTTCAAGATGCTGCCCATTCTCTTCAGCTGCACTTGTAAGTCACTTGTGGTCTCTGACAGAAGTACAGTGTCAACGGGAAACCTCAAAGTTTTTGTTTCTTCTCACTGATATTGAATGTCCTCCTCACCAAATTTTTCCTTGGTTTCCTTTACTGCTGGATCAACGTACAGACTGATTAACATGTGGGTTACGCTACAACTCTGTCTCACTCCCGTCTGACCCACTCCTTCCATTTCATGCCCCTCGGTGTCTATAACTGCCGTCTGGCTTCTGTAAAATTCTTGGTATATAACCGTTGCCCCCCCTCCCCTCCTCGGTGTTTATCCCCGCTACCTTCAAAATTTTAAAGAATGTATTCCAATCGGCATTATCAAAAGCTTTCTCCAGATCTGCAAATGTTATTAACGTAGCTTTGCACTTTTTTAAAGTATCTTCTAACGAAACCGTGCAGGTGAATTTATGATTCTGTCTACAAATTTAAGTAGCCATTGACTATTGGAGAAGACTATTTTTAGTCACTTGGTGGAGAAGAAGGATTGCGTTACCACAGTCGCTTCTGTTGAATCATTGAGAACGGTAGTAAAGACAGTGGAAGACGCCTAAAGAGGTTGAAATTTGCTAAAATTTTAATAACGGATACGGTTAAAGCGTCGGTGGCACATACTACTTTTTTAAAGATAGCCCCAGTTCATTGGAAACGAGGGTATCGTCGGGAGTGCCCCAGGGAAGTGTGACACAGCCGCTGATGTTCTTCATGTATATAAATGATTTGGCAGACAGGGTCGTCAGCAGTCTGTGTTTTTTACTGATGATGTCTAGGCGTACTGTAAGGTATCGAAGTTGAGATACAAGATGACTTAAACAAAATTTCCAGCTAGCCGCAAACGTGGAAAAATATAAGTTAATGTGGATGAATAGGAAGAATGTTCGGATACGATATTACTAGCTTCTGCTTAACTAGTCAAGTCGTATAAATATCTGGGCATAACGTTACATAGCGATATGAGATGGAAAGAGCGTGTGAGGAATGTCGTAGAGAAGGCGAATGGTCGACTTAGGTTTATTGGGAGAATTTTAGGAAAGTGTGGTTCACCTGTAAAGGGAACCCCATGTAAGACGCTGGTGAGACGTACTCTTGAGTACTGCTCGAGTGTTTGGGATCCAGATCATGTCGTATTGAAAGAAGACATTGAAACAATTCAGAGGCGGGCTGCTAGATTTGTTACCGGTAGCTTTGAACAACATATAAGGGTTGCGGAGATGCTTCGGGAATTCAAATGGGAACCGCTGGAGAGAAGGCGACGTTCTTTTCGAGAAACACTCTTGGGAAAATTTTGAGAAGTGGTATCTGAAGCTGTCTGTCGAACGAATCTACTGCCGCCAACATAAGTTGAGCGGCTCATACGGGGGCATACAGACAGTCGATTTCCCTCGCTTTATTTGCGAGTGGAACAGGAAAGGAAATGAGCAGTAGTGGTACAGGCTACCCTCCACCACGCACCCTACCGTGTCTTGCGAAGTATCTACGTAGATGTAGATGTAGACGTAGTTGTTTCATTATGATGGGTGGCGTAGTGGAACTCGATTTCAGCGAATATAATGAGTAAATGGCTAAGAAAATTCGTTGCATTTAATTGCTACAAAGGAAAGTGAAAGACTGGTTCTTATTTTGTGGAAGTGGAATGTAGTGAAAATGTACTTATAAACAACATCCAGTGTAAGAGGGCGGTATTAACTTTAAAACGAAAGACGAATTAATAAAGATAACAGAGATCGTTGTCACATGAAGGAATGAATAACAGTAAGTTTTGTGAAAGAAAGTACGGTTAAATGCAAAAAAACTTTAAAAGGAACCCTTGAGAAAGAAAATTTGAGAAAAATATTTACTACGGGTTTAAGAAAATATCGAAATACAAAAAATATAGCACATTACCATGCCTAATACAGTGTGAGAAAACCGCTCGCATTTACCAGCCGTCTCGAAATGGATAAATACACGTCGTGTCTGGTTTCCATGGCAATATTGTATCATTGTTGCTGCGAAATAATAGCAAGTGACGATGATGGAGGTGGGTAGGGATCACGCACCCTTCTCTCTAAAAACTGCCCACAAATACTAAAACAACATTGACATGTGGTGAGTGCGGTGGGTGAGGTTGATTCGACGATGCATCCTCGTGCTCACAAAACCAGTCCCGGACGACGCGAGGTTTGCGAACAGGCGGCACAGCATCACCATTCCCCAACAATATACCACGGGATGGACCTCATCAGCCAAGAAGTAGAATACCACGATATGGCAATGAGACGTAAGCATGGGCAGCCGTAGAAGGCCGTAAACAGAGACAGAGTCGAGTATGAACAAATAAGCTAGCAATAAGATGACAGGTGGCTGGCTCTGAGCACTATGGGACTTAACATGTATGGTCATCAGTCCCCTAGAACTTAGAACTACTCAAACCTAACTAACCTAAGGACATCACACAACACCCAGTCATCACGAGGCAGAGAATATCCCTGTCCCCGCCGGGAATCGAACCCGGGAACCCGGGGGTGGGAAGCGAGCTGCGGACAAGATGACAGGTCGGAGATCCTTTTGCAATAAACAGCCCGCCAGTGTATCCACAGTAGTCCTATGAATTTTTTTAACTTCATTGAAAATTCATTCACAAGTTAAAGGATTAACGAAATTTCGGAGACAAAGGAAATTGCACGATAATTATTCCTAACTTGCTGAGAAACCTGAATCAGGAAACAGATTTCGGTTGCCGTCATTTTGATACAAGCAGCCGTCGAAAACAAAAGTTTTAAACGGCTGTTCTCCTTCTTTGTGGAGACGTGAAGATTCAGTGAGAATCACCTCTCCGACAGCTGCATCTGAGTCAGAAGGGAAAACAAGTGTCAGCAAAAAGCCGAGACCAGCCACCGTGTCTCAGCAGCTAGACTTTGCCTCCTGCCGTCCCACGTAGTTTGTCAACAGCTCTATTTTTTGAAGTTAAAAGTCTGTAGGAGTGTGGCGCCAGTGTGGTCCTCTGAGATCTGTTCGTGTGCAGTTAGTAACAGGCAACAATGCCATGCCAACGCAGCCATCCATGTCGTAACATTCACCGAAATATGCTGCTTCGTCGTCTTCATATGCTCCCTTGATTCCGTTCTCTCTCTCCGGTTTGATCATTGCTCTCTGTACCTAGATATGGATTCAGTGCATAGTCTCTAAGTCGTTTATCATTGCGCAGAAAGAGTGATGGCTGCCCTCTGCTAAATATTGTATTTTGCTTTATCCTAATACCAGAATACAGAACGTTTAAAAAAGAGTACCCCTAATATAAAGTATTATGTTCTGAAAATTATCGATCGCTGCGCCACGGCTCGGTTATTGGAGGAACTAATACGTTGTGTAATTTATATTCACTGCCGCTAAATGTCGGTGCTCTCGGTTACCGTCACATGTTGCAAAATGTCTACTGCGCAGCAGAAATCATTTTGTAATCTCGAGTTTACGAAGCGTAATTGGGTGATTACAGAGCAACGATACTTCAGCTTTAGATACCAAATTGATCCTCCGAACGGATGGAACGTTCGCAGATGGTATCGACAGTTTGTGCGCATAGGAAGTGTAGGTAAAGGAAAGAGTCCTCGCCGCCGAAAATGTCGCACGAATTCAAACCGCTCTCCCGTATAGCCCTACCAAACCAATTTATCGTGCCCGCAGTGAGTTACAACTGCCCACGACAATTTGGCGTGCTTTGAAACGACGGTTGGTTGTGAAGCCGTACAAGCTACAGTTGTTACAGGCTCAGCGTCATGACGATAAACGCAAACTTATGGCATTTTCTGACGAGCTTCAGAATCCTATCGACAATAACAGTTTTCCACAACGTATCGCCGTTAGTGATGGAGCCACTTTCCACGTTAGTAGGAAAGTTAACGAACACAATGTACCAATTTGGCATCTATAGAACCCACATGCACATAATGTACATGTACGATATTCACCCAAAGTCATTGTGTTTTGTGCGATATCCAGCTCATCTGTATACGGCCCATTCTTTTTTATGTAAATACGGGTAACGACCCGCAGCATCTTGCTACGTTACAAAACTGGTTGTTTCCCAGGCTGAACGAGGACAACTTCATTTTTCAACAACGACGAGATACCACCTCACTGGAGTCGCCAACTGGATAAATATTTGAATACAACTCCACCTAACAGTTGTATTGGTAGTCAAACAGTCGGCGACTTAGCAATTCTCATCTGTCCTCCACGCTCACCAGATTTGACGCCCTGTTACTTCTTCCTGTTTAATTACGGACGTCTTCTTTGCGCCAACACTGCCACAGAATTTGGAAGAGGATCCATACAGTCATAACAGCAGTGAGGACGGATATCCCCACCAGAGTATCGATGCGACGTTGTCAATTCGAGTATCGATTGATATTTTCCGTGTTTGCTGGCGGAGGACGTACTGAACAACTGTAAACTTGAGAGATTTCTAAATATGTACCAAATTTTGATAGTTATACGTCTTACACTTTAATAAATACACTGGCGGAAAAAGATCACACCACAAAAAAATAATTAATGCAGAATAATGAAATTTATGGAATACATTTGTCTATATAACAAATTTAAGTTATTAACATTGTAACATAAGTTGATGTAAGCGCGGATAAGCCATAGCAAATGGGAAATGCTGCTACATTAATTACCAGTGTACCCGTCAGAATGTTGAAAGCAAGCATTCGAGCGTATATGCGTTGTGTTTGACAGGTGCCAGATCTCAGTTTGCTGCCTGATGCATTTGGTCGGTCAATGCTGCTCTTGTGGATGCCGCTGGAATTGTCGTCCGATGACATCCCATATGTGCTCGATTGGAGACAAATCTGGTGATCGAGCAAGCCAAGGCAACATGTCGAGACTCAGTAGAGCATGTTGGGTTACAACAGTGGAGAGTAGGCGAGAGTTACGCAGCTGGAAAACACTCTTTGGACTGCTGTTTATGAATGGCAGCGTAACCGGGTGAATAACCAAACAGACGTAAAAATTTGCAGTCAGAGTCCGTGGGATAAGAACGAGAATGATTCTGCTTATCACAATACCGCGTATTAATGATTGCCAAAATTGGTTTAAACTTGCAGTAAATGACACCTTCTGCGAGGATTTTTTTTAATTTGACCGTGTGGTACTAACAGAACGAAGGTATCATGAATGAAATTCGTAATGGTAGCAGTTGGTATACAACACAAAGGCTAAAATTTAGTAAGAAATTATAATAACAGATTTAATATAAATGAAACAATCAAACGGTCACCAGCCTAATTAGGCATAGTAATATGAAAACATTATTTTCAATGTATTCGCATATACTCTTGCAAAAGTGACTTTCATACAATCTTTCTCAGAAAAGTGCAATGAACACCTACAGTAGCCGGACGAACCTCACAGTGGGTAGCAGTAGTTATCAACAGCACAGTTAAGCAATCATAGAAATGGAAAAGAGACTTTATCCCTCTTAACCACAATCTTTACTTCTACCTTCCACTAATTTGGCACACGAATTTTTCCCTATGGCATACACTAGACAGAGTGGCATCTGGTAAGAATTAAAGTTTGACTAACGCACATATATACATCACAAATGCAGTAAGATGGTTCAAATGGCTCTGAGCACTATGGGACTTAACTTCTGAGGTCATCAGTTCTCTAGAACTTAGAACTACTTAAACCTAACTAACCTAAGTATATCACACACATCCATGCCCGAGGCAGGATTCGAACCTGCGACCGTAGCGGTCGTGCGGCTCTAGACTGTAGCGCCTAGAACCGCTCGGGCACTTCGGCCGGCACAAATGCAGTAAGATAACACTGTACACGTACTTTTTATATGTACTCTTTTAAATAATCATTTCTGGTTCCTCTAGCTAGAAAATAACTATTCAGTTTGTTTTTTTCCCCCTGATATAACAGATTGGAAAGGGGAACCACAAACTATCCCTTCTTTATACATGCAAACTATACATACTTTTCATAAATATTTTGAATTATGATGAAAGCTGAATTACTTCCCCACTTAAGATCATTTATCTTGCAATACTTTAAAACCATCTGCACTTCCAATACTCTCTACAAACTTCAGAAAAGATTTCAATTAAAGGTTAACTTCAAATTGCATCTAAACCCAATGCTTTATATCACCACTTGTGAGGCCAGTGATTCTCACTGACAACTTTTATACTGCTGAACATTAAAACACTGATATTTACAAAAACAGAAGCAAACCTAAACACAATGTCAATTTTTATAAATTCATCAGTAAGTGTCTTCCTTGATTTCAATGAAACCATTAATCTGAGTATCCACATTATCCACATTTACATACTTTAGCATTCAAAAATTAGGCTTAATTAACTAACACAGATTATTATCAGTTTTCCACACAAGATACTCGGTGTTTAATAATTTTGAGGAGAGGAACCGGTTAGGTACCATGAAAGGAGTAAATTTATGGTTCGAACACAAAGTTCAGCTATATATGAATTTTTATTGCAAATTAAATCACACAAACACTCTGGTGCATACTGTTATACAGTTCTAACCTCTTGAATCTGATGAAGTGGTGGCGCAATAGTGGTGGCGAGTACGTGGTGGCTACATGGTATCTCCTTTGGCACTAATATGCTCTATTTAGTTCTTCGTGGAGACGTGACTATCATTTTTAGAGCCATTTCCAATGTGACAGCACCATTTTAGAGCCACAATTACAGCCGAGGCCACTCCATCTCAAATTAGATACTGGATGCCTCGCTCGGCACCTGCGCTGTTGACTGGTCGGCTGCTGGCTACTGACTGACTACTGTGCTCTCTCGCTTCCCGCCCACATTTAGCGCCAATTCCACCTTTTAGCTCGTGCCGTACGACTTCCGTAGTGGAGGAGCATCACTATGTCTTTTATATTACACATACAAAATCCGTGAGTATTGACCAGTTTTTATATTACAGTTTCTCATACTTAAGCAAACACAGTTAATAAAAAAAAATTCGTAATTTAAGCACACTATTACGGTATACAATTTATACATCATGAAGTACGACCTTCCTCCAATGATTCCAAGAATTTTACTAGTAACTAGTAAACACTTCTTAAATAAAGTTGCACTGTACCGATTGCTCACCATCCATTGTGGTGTTACGTGCTGTCACACGAAATCACACCCCAGACCATAGCTCGAGGTGTAGGTCCAGTATGTCCAGCACTCAGACAGGTTGGCCGCAGGTCCTCAACTGGCCTCCGTCCAATCAACACACTGCCATCACTGACACCGAGGCAGATCTAGCTTTCACCAGGAAACACATCAGACCTCCAGGCTGCCCTCCAACGAGCTCTCGATTGACACGGATGACGTCGTAATTGGCGGTGGTTTGAGGTCAGTGGAACGCACGCTACAGGGCACCTTGCTCTGAGCTGTCCCTGAAGTGACCGATATGTACGGTTTCTTGTGTCACAGTGGTGCCAACTGCAGCTCAAATTTCTGTTGCAGATGCAGTACGAGACGCCACATCCGCACGCCCAACACGATGGTCTTCCCTCCCGGTAGTGCCACGTTGTGATCCGGAGCCCTGTCTTCTCGCGACCATACATTCTCGTGAAACCGCTGCCAGCAATCACGTACAGTGGCTGCATTCCTGCTGAATCTTTTTGCAGTATCACTGAAGAAACATCAAGCTTCTCTTACCCCTACAACACGACCTCGTTCAAACTCAGTCAGGTGTTAAACACGGGTCTTAGTCGCGTTAAGGGCATTCTTGACTAACACCAACTCACCACGTCCAATCTGAAATATGACCAACGCTCATGACCTTTACAGCGTATATTTAAATCAAACCTGATTTCCATCCTCATATTGAAGTTACTAGCACCACTCTCACGCGACTGGTGCAAAATTTGAACAGACCTCGTCTTTCAGATGTAGAAACACGCTTCGTTAAAGTCTCACAACTCCTTGTTGGTGTTGCATTTATTTTCCGTCAGTGTATGTCGTTGTGGTCTTCAGTCTAGAGACTTGTTTGATGCAGCTCTCCATGCTACCCTATCCTGTGCAAGCTTCTTCATCTCCAAGAACCTACTACGACCTACATCCTTCTGAATCTATTTAATGTATTCATCTCTTGGTCTCTGTGGAGTGCGTACTGTAAGACCTTCGGTACACACACCATCAGATTATTTCACTTGTCGCTCTAACGAAGTAGGCGAGTGTCAGCAATATGTCTCGTGGTCTTATCGTGGCGTGTTTATCTTCTGCCGTTAGGTCAGACGATAGGAATGCCACTTGCACGCATAGAGTAGCAGATTGATGGTGACCAACTTTAAACAGAACTTGATAAATTTTCACACACATTTATTAAAATAATAACAAGCATAAAAATAACTTAACTTGGTTCTGGATACTGTTTACAATTGACAATCTGAAGTTCGTTTGTTCTGGGTACGTTAATCTTATTCCCACATATCTCTGATATTGACAAAGTGTCTATACATTTATCTTCATGGCTATGTACAGGAATATGATAATCTTATTAGGCGCAGACTGAAACTTGACTATAGACTAATGCAGATTAATGCAGACTGCCTGATCTGAGGTCTGTACACTAGTTATAATACCTCGCGTGTTCATGTATCACTGCGCGAGTGTGATCCGCGAGGAGAGAAGGTTCTACGTTAGCAGCAATCTCATTGGCTGCGTTACATATTAATACGCGGATCGGCGGAAGTAGAATTTGGTCCGTCTCTAAGACAGCACCATCTCGTAGTGCGGAGACGGACGAGCGCTGCGCCTACGCTGTTGTGCTTAACGGGGCGCGCTCTAGTGGGAAAGTTCTACACGCGCTGACTACACGGAACTATGTACACAACATCCCTCCCTCCCGCGGGAAGAAAAAAAGCTTTAGAAGTTTTCTTGAAAGCCTTTCTTTTCTGCTTCCTTGCTTTCCGGCGTGCGTAAGTCTGTAGGTGCACACATGATGCTCCCCATGGCATTCGCCCGCGGTCCTCTAGGAAAACCCACTCAAAACCTACGGAACAGGGAACCGGAGAAGCAAAAAGTTTGTTACGTACTTGCATTTCAACATCGGTACGTTGGTCATAGTTTAAATCTAATTCTTCTTCGAAGTCCATCTTCTCTGGGGATGTCGGCTGTGGACGGCTGGTGTAGTCGGCAGCCCCTGAAGGTGCTGCGTCGGCGGCGGTGTTTGCGTCGGCGGCGGCGTCGACTGCCGGTGACGGCGTCTGGAATCCTGCGAGCTGCTCGGGGTTGGCATCTGCTTCTGAGTCTGCAAAATGAAGCAGCCTTGGAGTTCTGCCTATATGTGACTGCTGTCTTTGCAGCCGTAATTGATTAGTATGGCGAATAACCATGCCGCATTGCGTTCTTATTCTATACATGACATTTCCAATGCATTCTACAATGATTCCTTGTGTCCAAGTACACTTTCCTCGACTGTAGACAGTTACGTGGAACCGTCGTCCTTTCGACGTTCGTTGATCATTTTCGGAATGCATTGTGGGTTTTAGGATAGACATCAAAGTCCTGTCGGGCGCTGATAACCACGCAGTTGAGCGCCCCACAAACCAAACATCATCATCATCATCAAAGTCCTCTGTTGTCACCTGTGGTGTCACCGCCAGACACCACAGTTGCTAGGTGGTAGCCTTTAAATCGGCCGCGGTCCGTTAGTATACGTCGGACCCGCGTGTCGCCACTATCAGTGATTGCAGACCGAGCGCCGCCACACGGCAGGTCTAGAGAGACTTCCTAGCACTCGCCCCAGTTGTACAACCGACTTTGCTAGCGATGGTTCACTGACAAAATACGCTCTCATTTGCCGAGACGATAGTTAGCATAGCCTTCAGCTACGTCAATTGCTACGACCTAGCAAGGCGCCATTATCAGTTGTTATTGATCTTGTAATTCATGTACCGTCAGACCGACGTTCACCATTAATGGATTAAAGTTAAGTATTCCACCAGCTACGTCCGTTTTTCTAAAGTCTAATTTCCCTGTCCTGTTCCAGACCTCACGCCAGCCTGCGTGAGCTAAAACGCGTGCCTTTCGGCTTCCTCTAATATTCCTGGGTTGGCTCTCCTGCCAATCTACAACATCGCCCATGCAGTTTTTCTGCTGGTGACTGGGCCTCGTGCGGAGTAGCTCTGTATTGTGACAGAAAAATTAATAAAGAAGTCTCTTTGTTGTACTGTTGCACCAACTTTGTCATGTGTGCCTTGAACGTTCGTACGAATCGTTCGGCGAGTCCATTAGCCTCAGGGTGAAATGGTGCCGTCCTGTAATGTGCAATTCCGTTCATCTGACAGAATGACTGGAATTCTTGCGACGTAAATTGTGTGCCGTTATCGGTCACTATGGTTTGAGGCAATCCTTCCATTGAAAAGATCTTTGACAACGCTTGAATTGTTGTCGCTGAAGAAGTTGTACGCATTTGTAGTACAAAAGGGAATTTTGAAAATGCATCATTGACAATTAACCAAGAAGTTCCAAGAAAAGGACCTGCATAGTCAATATGCAATCTTGACCAAGGTTCCGTTGCCTGTGGCCACGGAAAATATTGTCTTGGCGGAGCTGATTGATGCATCTGACATAATTTACAGTTAGAAAACATTGTTTCAACATCTTTATGAATGTTCTTCCAGTAGCAATGTTCTCTGGCCATGCGTTTCGTGCGTACTATGCCCCAATGACATTGGTGTAACATCGTTAGCACTTCAGTCCTGAGAGCTTTGGGTATAGCTACTCTTCTTTTTCCCGTTTCGCTGTGAACTTATATGACGCCTTTGTGCACTGTGAGAGCATGTCTCATGTTCCAATAAGATTTCACTTCTGGCTGAGCTAACATGTTCTTATCGGTTGGCCACTCTGTAAGAATATACTGCATTATCTTTGATAACACTGGATCTATGGACACTAACTTAGCTATTAAGCTGGCATTGACGGGGAAATTTTCCACGACGTCCTCACTGATTACGTCTATCTGAAAACATACGTCCTCTGATTTGTCAAAATGTTCATCTTGACCCGCCGGTAGACGTGAAAGGACATAGGCGTTGGCATGTTTTGCCGTTGATCTATGTAAGATCTCGCAGTTGTAATTAGACAGTGTTGTGACTTGGCAAGACAGCCAAGTCACTATGAGAGGAAGTCGGAAGACACGTGTTAAGCTCACGCAGACTGACGTGAGGTCTGGAACAGGACAATGTCTTGAGAATTGCAAATAAAGTAGGAAGATCTTGGAATACTTAACTTTAATCCATAATTGGAGAACATCGCTCTTGTTGATACATCAATAATGATCTCAATATAAACTGGTAATGGCGCCTTGCTAGGTCGTAGCAAATGACGTAGCTGAAGGCTATGCTAACTATCGTCTCGGCAAATGAGAGCGTATTTGTCAGTGAACCTTTCCTAGGAAAGTCGGCTGTACAACTGGGGCGAGTGCTAGGACGTCTCTCTAGACCTGCCGTGTGGTGGCGCTCGGTCTTCAATCACTGACAGTGGCGACACGCGGGTCCGACGTATACTAGCGGACCGCGGCCGATTTAAAGGCTACCACCTAGCAAGTGTGGTATCTGGCGGTGACACCACAGACAGCAGCAATGCCCAACGTCGTAAACGCTGTGCTGTCTTAGGGGATACACCATTATGTGGTCCGAATATTGTCACCAATGGCTTATGGTCTGTGAGCAGGATAAAGTTTCGTCCGTATATGTAGTCATCAAACTTCACTGCAAAGATAATTGCTAGTGCCTCTTTTTCACCTTGGCTATAGTTTCGTTGACTTGAGTTTAATGTTTTCGAAGCGTATGCAATCGGTCGTTCAATTCCTTGTTGTTTATGGGACATGACTGCACCGATCCCGTAATCTGACGAGTCCGCCGCAATAGTGATCAACTTTCGCGGGTCATATGTCGTAAGACATTTTGCATCTACTAAACTTTGTTTCAGTTTGTCGAATGCGCGCTGGCATTCTTTGCACCAATTCCACGCGACTCCTTTGCGAAGCCATCTGTGCAACGGTTCGGAAATTTCAGCTTCTTTTGGTATGAATTTCCGGTAATAATTAATTTGGCCTAATAAAGCTCTTAGTTGCTTTAAGTCATTCAGAGCTGGCAATTTCTGTATTGCGTCTATATGCTGTGATGTCGGACTGATTCCGTTATTTGACAATATATGTCCTAAATACTGAATTTTCGTGACAAAAAAATATACATTTGTCCTTGTTCCACCTGAGATTGGCCTTTCTGAGAACCTTGAACAGTTCTTCCAGGTTATCTAGTAAATCTTGTGGAGTTTTTCCCGAGACGATTATGTCATCGAGAAAGTTAACTGCGTTAGGACAGTTTCAAATTAATTGTTCCAAGTAACGTTGGTGCACTTGCGATAGCGCTTGTATCTGTGCAATCCAAATGGAGTATTTATGACCATAAACGTTTGTGTATCTTTGTCTAAAGGGATCTGCAGATATGCTTCCTTTAAATCCAGTTTGGCGAAACACACACGCCCTGCTAATGTATACATCAGTTCTTCCGGTTTCGGAATCGGGTATGTATCTATAATGCACTGTGAAGTGACAGTATTCTTGAAATCTCCACAGATACGTAATGATCCATTTGGCTTTTCTATTACAACGATTGGTGTTGCCCAGGCGCTACATGTAACTGGTTCGATAATACCATTGCCTTCTAAACGGTCAAGTTTTTGATTTACGCGTTCTTTCATTGCATAAGGGACAGTTCTAGCTTTGCAAAACTTCGGCACTGCATTCGGTGTCAGCGTAATGTGTGCCTGGTAATCAGTTACACTGCCTGTCGCGGAGGAAAAAATATCTTCGTACTTCTGCAACTCTGTTTGTCATTTTCCTTTCAGAACTTCATGTGTGACCAGTTCCGCTTCATGGATTGTGAAGCCTAATTCGTTAAAGAGATCCAGACCCAGGAAGTTTGATGCCTTATTGGTGTTAACTACTGCTAAAGTAGCTGTCTTGGTAAACTGTTTGTAAGTTACTTCCGTCGTCAGTGCACCTTTGACTGGAATTCGTTCATTACTGTAGCTGTACAGTGAACTGTCAAAATGCTGCAATTTAGGAGAACCTAGCCGTTTATGCGCGTGCAGATTTATGACAGAGATCGACGATCCTGTGTCAATCTGGAATTTGACAGGTATTTTGTTCACCAGTAATGTGACATACAAATATTTGTCCCTGTTTTGTACAATAGCATTAACTTTATGTTTAACTTTTGAAACCTGAATATAGTCTTGCCTATTCATATCGTCACACGCACTGGAGGTATACTTCTTAAAATTAAGCACTTTCTAATTGCTAAACTTATTTCTAGACTGTACACTTTTCTTATTACACACTTCTGATTTGTGCCCTTTTCGTTTGCAAAAGTCAGTGTGCGTTACGATAGTAACAATTGTCTGTGTGATGATTGATTCCACATTTAAGACATGATTTCAACTTTAGTCTTTGAGTTTGGGTGTGTGATCCGTTCTTAGATCGCGTGAGCCTAGCCTTGCTGTGCAGTTTACGGTCTTGGGCACGCGGGCTGCGTTGCCCCGTGTCACGTGCCTGTGTCGCGAACACGTCACAGCCATCGTCTTGTGCCACACTCACAGAAGCTTGGCTTTGTTCGTGTGATCGAATGATTGGTAAACAATCTTTGCAAGGACGCACTGATTAAACTACGGAGCTCTTTCCTTAATTTCTCGTCTGGTGAATGCATATTGAGCATATCCGGTATTAAAGAATCTGCATAGGACATTTTACACTTCTCGTTTTCACAAATAGATTTGCAGTTCCTAGTGAATCCTTGCAACTGTGTAATCCATTCCGTGTATGTCTGATGTGCCTTTTTCTTGCATAAGTAAATTTTATGCCTTGCAGCGGCGACATGCGTTTGCTTGTCGAAGTATTTTTCGAGCAAGTCTTTAATAGCTGGGAATGACAAATTTGTCGGTTCAGAAGTCGGACTCAGTTTTAAGAGAAGGTTGTAGATAGCTGCGCCGCAATTTGCCAAAAAATAAGACCTTTTTTCTACATTACCTGATATCTGGTGTGTGAGGAAGTGCTGTTCCAGGCGTGCTGCATAGTCCGGTCACGCTTCTTCCTTGCTGCTGTAAACTGCGAAAGGTGGTGGCGGAAGTTTCATTGGTAGCGGAGACGCTACGGCAGGCTGCGACTCCAAACGATTCACTCTTGTAAGTAACGCCTGTTGCATCTGTTGTATTTGTGCCATGAGATTTACGATCTGCGCCGTGAGATCCATGGTTATCTGAAAATTCCAAGTGCGACTAGATTAGTGCAATAATGATATTTTAGCTACAAGAGAGCGGGTTAACAGTCAAATATGTAGCTTCCCGAAGTCCACTGTAATTCTATTTTATTTCAGGCTCACACGTGGGCATCCGTAATCGTGCTGAAATCGTCTGTTTCCTTAGTACCTCGTCACCAATGTTGTGTGCGTACTGTAAGACCTTCGGTACACACACCATCAGAATATTTGATTGTTGCTCTAGCGAAGTAGGCGTGGTCTTATCGTTGCGTGTTTATCTTCTGCCGTTAGGTCAGACGATAGAAATGCCACTTGCACGTTTAGAGTAGCAGATTGACGGTGACCAACTTTAAACAGAACTTGATTAATTTTCACACACATTTATTAAAATAATAACAAGCATAAAAATAACTTAACTTGGTTCTGGCTGCTGTTTACAATTTACAATCTGAAGTTCCTTTGTTCTGGGTACGTTAACCATATTCTCACATATCTCTGATACTTGACAAAGTGTCTATATATTTATCTTCATGGTTATGTACAGGAATATGATAATCTTATTAGGCGATATTCTCACATATCTCTGATACTTGACAAAGTGTCTATATATTTATCTTCATGGTTATGTACAGGAATATGATAATCTTATTAGGCGCAGACTGAAACTTGACTATAGACTAATGCAGATTAATGCAGACTAACTGATCTGAGGTCTGTACACTCGTTATAATACCTCGCGCGTTCAGGTATCACTGCGCGAGTGTGATCCGCGAGGAGAAAAGGTTCTACGCTAGCAGCAATCTCATTGACTGCGTTACATATTAATACGCGGATCGGCGGAAGCAGAATTTGGTCCGTCTATAAGACAGCGCCATCTCGTAGTGCGGAGACAGACGAGCACTGCGCCTGCGCTGTTGTGTTTATCGGGGCGCTCTCTAGTGGGAAAGTTGTGTACGCGCTGACTACGCGGAACTATGTACACAACAGTCTCCCTCTACGATTTTTACTCTGCACGCTGCCCTCCAATATTAAATTGGTGATCCTTCGATGACTCAGAATATGCCCTACAAACCGATCCCTTAGTCTAGTCAAGTTGTGCCACAAATTTCTCTTCTCTCCAATTCTGTTCAATACCTCCTCATTAGTTATGTGATCTAACCATCTAATCTTCAGCATTCTTCTATAGTACCACATTTCGAAAGCTTCTATTCTCTTCTTGTCTAAACTATTTATCGTCCACGTTTCACTTCCATGCATGTCTACACTGCATAAAAATACTTTCAGAAACGACTTCCTGACACTTAAGTCTATACTCGATGTTAACAAATTTCTCTTCTTCAGAAGCGCTTTCCTTGCTATTACCAGTCTACATTTTATATCCTCTCTAGTTCTACCATCATCGGTTACTTTACTCCCTAAACAGCAAAACTCATTAACTACTTTAAGCGTCTCATTTCCTAATCTAATTCCCTCAGCATCACCAGATTTAATTCGTCTACATTTCATTATCCTCGTTTTGCTTTTGTTGATGTTTGCCTTATACCCTCCTTTCAAGACGCTGTGCATTCCGTTCAGCTCCTCGTCAGTGTATATGGTTTCGAAATACGTAGATTATTTTTCAAAAATTTTGTATTTTGATATTTTTGTTATTTCTCATATCTTGTTTATTAGAGTTGTACTGTCTCCCACCTTTCCCCATACACAACAAATCGGGTACCTAAGCAAGAAACTTTGTCGTGGCCTCACACGGTTGAATAGCGGATAGAATCAATTTAAAATCCCGGCGGCTAGATAAGATTTGCGCGCCAACAAACTTGGGCAAGCACCATTCATTATTTCTGCTGCCTGAGAAAGAGTGATGGAAGACAGTGAGCTCAGGTAGTCACAACATGTTACGCGTCTCTACAGGAGATGGTCGCTAATATGGTAGCACCGTGATAAATGGATTTCTTTCTTTCTTTCTCGGTCCTTTGTCCCGCTCCAACGCGAGGTTGGCTTGGTTATGACGGATTTGTCAGTGTGAATTCCAGAGGGTGGCCGGATGCCCTTCCTGCCACCACCCCAAACCCCCTGGGACGGAAGCAGTGTACCCCAAATGTCTGCATCTAGTGTAAGTCATGAAATAGTGCGAACGTTTTCAAATGTCTGTGAGTCGTGTAACTGAAGCGGAACGTGGGGACCAGCCCAGTACTCACCTAGCGGGTTGTGGAAAACCGCCTAAAAACCCCATCCAGGCTGACGGCATACCGGCCCTCGTCGTTAATCCGCCGAACGGATTCGATCTGGGGCCGGCGCGCCTACCCGAGGCCAGGAAGCAGCGCATTAGCGCTCTCGGCTACCCTGGCGGATTCACCGTGATAAATGGATGTCTGAACATAAATGCAGATGACTGCCAAGCCTGCAGGTGGCGCTGTTATATCTGACCGGGAGCAATACGTGTGTAGTGTCCTCAGTAACTTGCAAGTGTCAGTCGTGATCAGAGCAGGGTTCTGTCCAGTAGTGAATGCATTATGTACTACCTACGTTACTTCGAACGTGGAAAAATTGTTGCTGCTTGTAAGGTGATGTTCCTGTAAGTAACGTAGCAGCAGTGTTTGGTGTTTCAAGTGGCACAGTATCGAAGATGTCTGCCGCATACAGGAAAAGCGGAAAACCATCACCACATCGAGGACGAAAGTGCGTGTTGAGTAATCGTAACAGACGGTCGTTGAAGAGTTTTGTGACGAAAAACACACCCGCAAAAGCCATTGCAGGATTTAATGACGCACTCGCGAATCCTGTGAGTGCCAAAACAACGCGAAGGGAGTTCCATTAGCTGGAACTGCATGGCGAGCAGGAATTCCAAAACCGAACGTCAGTGGTGCAAATACCGGCAACAGGGAAACGTGGTGCGAAGTCATAAAACCTGAACTCTGGAGCGATGGAATAAAAAACATACTGTGAAAAAAATGTTTTTACACATTGGTTCCAACGTATGAAGAAGTGTACGTTTCAAGAGTGAAACATGCCGGAGGGAGGGGGGGGGGGGGGACGGAGATGATTTGGGCAGCAATGTTATTATATTTCATGGGCCCCATGATTCCCGTGCAAGGTCGCATTATGCTGCCAATGATTATGTGACTATTTTGACTGATCAGGTCCTTCGCCTGGTACAGTCTGTCGTCCCCAGTGGTGGTGCTGAGTTCGCATCATCCAGGACTGTTTTTGTGGTCACGAGCATCAACTGTCACATCCCCCGTGGCCACAACAGTCATCAGATCTCAATATTATTTACCTGCTGTGATCTACCTCGGAGGGAAAGGGACGTGATCGCTATCCACCTCCGTCACGTTACCTGAATTTGTCACTACTTTGTAGAAAGAATGGTACAAGATTTCGCTGAAAACCATACGGGAGCAGTATTTATCCATTCCGAGACGACTGGAAGGTATTTTGAATGAAAACATGTTTCCTGCAGTGTATTAGGCGCCGTAATGTGCTGTGATTGTGATGTTTCCTTATTTTTATCCAGTCCCCGCAGTGGAAGTCAGAAGGTGTCTTAAAGTTCAGTGAAACTATCGTCGACCTTTTCCATGATGACTTTCAACGACTTGCAAAGTGGAACTCTCAAAAGAAGGAGATTGCATCGAAACAGACCGGAACTCCTGTATGACGGAGCCGCAACTGGTTGTGTTAGTGCACTAAGCAAGCCGTGGTTTCAGATTGGAGTTCGCACTTTCGCATACATTCACTGATATCGTGTTTAAGATATTTTGCCAAAATGTATTTAAGTGCGCCAGCAATACTAAAAACATTGCTACGACGTTACGTGGCAAGTCGGACGAGAAGAATCACCATCTTCCTCTGGATTTTGTTCATGGGATCGACATGTACTTGTTTGGAGGCAAAGACATACAAAAAATCGAAGATCATTTTATTGTGGCCCACGCGTGACATTAGGACCATGGCCCCGCAGGATTAGCCGAGCGGTCTAAGGCGCTGCAGTCATGGACTGTGCGGCTGGTCCCGGAGGAGGTTCGAGTCCTCCCTCGGACATGGGTGTGTGTGTTTGTCCTCAGAATAATTTAGGTTAATTAGTGTGTAAGCTTAGAGACTGATGATCTTCGCAGTTAAGTCCCATATGATTTCACACACATCTGAACATTAGGACCATGACGTTGCCTTTGGTATTTGACAGTCTGTAATTTTATTGTCCTCCCGTACATTTCTCAGTGCTACTTGTCCATTCTAGGAGATGCTGGAGCTTAGGATTGCGCCTTGGCAAGTACTCTACAGGTTTCGGGCCGAACTACTTCTGCTGCTTCCGGTGGGAGGAGCGCAGCTTCAACAAGCTCACGTAATGTGCGAGGGCCGCTCAGTAAGTAATGAAACACAGTTTTTCAAGCAGGTAGATTTTATTCAGGACTTCCAGTCTTACGGTTACGAAACCCTATTTTTCAACACACTCTGCGTCCGTTGCGACAGCCTTATGCCATCTCGCTGGGAGGACCTGTATTGCTACTGGTCGGGTCGGAGTCTACGTCTTGCTGCATCAATAACCTCCTCGTCATCTATGTACTGCTTCCCGCGGAGTGCATCCTTCACAGCGTCAAACAGATGGAAAAGTCGAAAGGTGTGTAGGAGGCGAAGAACCCATCTGGCACAAACCGTTGAGTACTCCAGCTCATGTACTTGCAGAAAATGTAACTGTAACTGGAGATACCACTTTGTACTATAATTATTAATGAAGTGTGATGCTGACCTCTGTAACCGGGGAGCGCACATCGCGAACCAGGGACTCAAGGATGCAACAGTTTGAAAAAATTCGAAAACGTAGTGCCGCGCTGCCCGCTGAGCGCCTAGCGAGTCGGTGACGCAACCCGCCCGACTTGGCTCGGCGCCAGGCCGGCGCACCACCAGACGTGCCGTGCTAGTACGACTATAGCGCGCGTCTGGGATAAGCCATTTTGACGATATAAAAATATTCTAATTTTGAAAAACTAACGTCGGAGTGACCCTTCATTTTCACTGTTTTTTAACGTGAATAACTTTTTTCCATTTAAAGTTATATTTACCATTACTTTATTTATATTTATTATTATTTCGAGCTTTTCCTCATTACAGAGGCTTATCTCCAACATAATAATTTACTTGGAAATTACAATACAAACAAAAAACTTTCTTAAACTATATTCTCAAAATATTTCTCCAGGTGTTTCGATCTTGTGTGTCTTCTTCCTCTGCGCCCATTCTCCTCATTGTGTGCTGTACATTTTGGAGCCAGGTGGTCATAGGTCGTCCTCTTTTTCTTCTCCCATCCGGTTACCGCTCCAGTATCAATTCTGGTATTCTGGTTTTCTCCATTCGTTGTACATGCCCGTACCACTGTAATTTCTTCCTATCCATTACGTCATATATTCTTTCTTTTATTTCCATTCTCCTTATTACTTCGGTGTTCCTTATCTTTTCTTTCCTGGAGATTCTTGCCGATCTTCTCCAAAAGTCCATCTCTAGAGCTTGTAATTTTTTTAATGTGCTTCATCTTAATTGTCCAGGTCTCCGTTCCATACAGAACCACACTCTCTAATATGGATTTGTATATTAATTTTTTAGTTCTGCTCATTACATTCCTGCTCCATAAGACTGAGTTAAGCATCCCAATGACCCTCCGTCCGCTACTAATTCTTTTATTGATTTCTGACTCTGATTTTCCCTCGATTTCTAAAATGGATCCCAAATAACAGAAAGTGTTCATCTTTTTGATTTTCTTTCCTTCAATGTATAGCTCATCTGAATCATTAGTCAAGTATTCTGTTTTTTGGTAATTAATCTTCAAACCCCAAGTTTCGTATGCTACTGCTAGTTGATTGCACATATAGTTAGCATCCTCCCCATCTTGTGCTACGACGACTTGATCATCAGCAAATAATAAATGATGTAGATAAACTCCATGTCTTATTTCTAATCCCATACTATTACATTTACGAGACCATGTTCTAAGGCTAATATCTATATAGATTTTAAATAATGATGGTGACATGGGACAGCCCTGTAAAAGGCCTTTGCTTGTTCTAAATTTCTGTGAAAGTTTATTATCAACTTTCACTTGGCAAATGTTATCTTTATACATCTGTTGTATTATTTTAATCAAGGAAGGGTTTATGTTTGCCATATGTAGTGCTCTCCAAAGTAATTTTCCTGGAACAGTATCATACGCTTTTTCTAGATCTATGAAAATTAATCCTATATTTTTTGATTTTTCCTTATGTTTCTCCAAAATCTGTCGTAATGTGAAAATATGGTCTATACATGATCTCCCAGCCGAGAATCCACATTGTTCTTCTTGGGTTCAAAAATTTTTTTCCAGTTTGTTTTTAATTACTTTCGCGAAAATTCTCATTAATGTGTTTGTAACACAAATTCCTCGATAGTTTGAACAAATTTTGCGATCCCCTTTCTTAAATATTGTATTAATGTAACCTAGCTTCATCTCGTTGGGTATTGAATCTCCATGTATTATTTTGTTGAAGAGCTGTGTTATCAGTTTCACAATTTTGTCGCCACCATATTTCAGACACTCCAGACTGATATTGCCTGGTCCCAGTGATTTACCACTCTTTCCTGTTCTCAACGCCTGAAGTACTTCACTTTCTAAAATATGGATCTCATCATCTTCATGTCCTTTATCTTCCCCTGTTCCTTCTTCTAGATATTCTTCTCTGTCCTCATTTAATAATTTTTGGAAATATTCTTCCATTACTTTATAGCATTGTAAACAATTCTTGTCCTATACTTCAGTGTATAAGATCTTTAACTTTCGTCCCTTAACCAGTGACTGCTGACGCAATCAACCGCTAAACGTACACCGAGAACCATGGGCTCAACGATGCAACAAATTGATAAAAATTTATAAAATACTCCTATATTACACTGATATATAGTATACAGCAACAGCATATATGGTATACACCAACAGCATGTTTTCTAACCCTACTGCCACGGAAGAATATAGGTCCATTTAATATTACTACTTGAGCTGTTCCATTTCCTCCAAGTTTATTCTCGAGGCTTATAATATGTTTGTAAACAGGCTTGCGGTGGCGGTTCAAAAAATGTTTCAAATGGCTCTGAGCACTATGGGACTTAACATCTGAGGTCATCAGTCCCATAGAACTTAGAACTACGTAACCTAAGGACATCACACACATCCATGCCCGAGGCAAGATTCGAACCTGCGACTGTAGCGTCACGCGGTTCCAAACTGAAGCGCCTAGAACCGCACGGCCACTCCGGCCGGCCTGCGGTGGCGGCGTTGACGATACATACGTCGACGAAGCATAGTTCTTCAATGCTGTTGCAGATAGAGCTCACAGCGGAATGGTTCCGCTGGCGTGCACTGCCCGCTTGTATAGGAGACGATTGACCTTGATTACATAATGCGCTGATAACGGACTTAGACTCTGCAGGCACCAGCAGGAGTGACTTATACCGGACGCGCGCTGTAGTCTACTAGCAGCACGCGTAACCTGGTGCGCCTGCCTAGCGACGAGCCAAGTCGGGCGGGTTGCGTCACCGACTCGCTAGGCGCTCAGTGAGCAGTGCAGCACTATGTTTTCGAATTTTTTCAACTATTTTATCCTTGAGCCCCCGGTTCGCGATGTACGCTCCCCGGTTACAGGGGTCAGGGATCACACTTTATTAATAATTACAGTACAAAGTGATATCTCCAGTTACAGTTAAATTATCAGCAAGTACACCAAATCCTTTCATCCATACATTATACAGTAATGTTAAATGGACCTATATTCTTCCGTGGCTGCAGGCTTAATTTTACGCTGGATGTCGCTACTGCAAATTCTGGTAGTGATTTGTTTACCGTAGCCATCGTTCGTTGTGAAAACGCTTCCCTCCTTGGACTTGAATCTTTCGTCGATCGAGATGTCATCGCCTACAAGACTTGGCATTGTGGAATTCATCCGAAGACTCAAAGTAGACCCAGTTATGTTTATACTGATATACCATTTACACTGTATACACGCTCCTGTAGAAAAGTTAGTAATGATGAAAAAATTCATGTATGGATGAAAGGACTTGCTGTACCTGCTGAAAATGTAACTGTAACTGGAGATATCACTTTGTACCATAATTATTAATAAAGTGTGATCCCTGTGGAATTTGCCAACAGAGATGTCCACTTGGGACGTGACGTGTTGGATTGTGATCCGTCGATCATCTCGAATGAGCGTGTCCACACGTTCCAACAACGCAGAAGTCAAAACTGTGCGCTGTCGGCCGGTATGCAGGAGATCAGGCTTGCGCGTCCTTATTGCGGTGATGACAGACGCCTCGCCCAACGACTCACCGTGCTTTTGTTCACTACCAATCTTCGTAGACATTCTGCAAGCCCCTACGAATATCTGCGATGCTTTGTTTCGCCGTCAAATGAAACTGAATGACAGCTCTCTGAATGCTTGGAACGCACCTCTGTTTCATACGCTGTTTTGAAAATTACAAATAGTGTCGCCACCTATCAGAACTTCAGCAATCTCTAGGGGCTGAAGCGGGAATGTTTTAGATACCCCACAACGAATTCCCCATTTTTTCAACATAAATTGAAAAGTGTGTTGTACTACTTACTCAACGCCCTTCGCAGCACTTTTAGGGTGGGCGCTAATTTTAGCACTTTTGCAAGGATCAGATATTTGTCAGTGAGTTTAATTACGGTACGGCTGCTTCCGACCTGTTTTGACTTTTTTTAAAGAGATAAAATTTTGATTTCTGGCATGCAGACATTTTCAAGTTCATTGATTCTACTTGTGACCTTGTTGTATAATCAACCCGTTTCCAAGATGGAGCTTTGTATGGCAGCTGATAATCAATGTAAATAAAAATAACGTAGGCCTGCGACTGTAGTATGTATAAATAGACGCAAAGATCAATACTCGGTGATTCAGAAATTTACTAACAGCAGCTATTTCCGTACACTATTCACTTATGTAAGAGCAAAGGAGACGCACAAGGCATAAAAGCAATGTAAGACGGATTTTGGGCAGTGAGCATACAATGAGATACCTCCTATTTCGTGTCATACCTCCTTTTGCCAGGCGTAGTGCAGCTTTTCGGTGTGGCATGGACTCAACCAGTCGTGGAAATCCCCTGCAGGAATATTGAGCCATGCTGTCTCTATAGCAGTCCATAACTGTGTACATGGCGACAGTGCAGGATGTTGTGCACGAACTGACCTCTCGATTATGTCCCATAAACGTTCGATGGGATTCATGATGGGCGATCTGAGTGACCAACCCATTCGCTCGAACTGTCCGGAATGTTATCAATACCAATCGCTGACAATTGTGGCCCAGGTGACATGGTACATTGTCATTCATAAACATTACATGTTTGGGAACGTGAAGTGCATGAATGGCTGCAAATGGTCTCCAAGTAGCCGAACATATCCACTTCCAGTCAACGATTGGTTCAGTTAGACCAGAGGACCTAGTCCAATCCACGTAAACACAACCCAAGCTATTATGCAGCTTGCACAGCGCGTTGTTGACAACTTGGGTCCATAGCTTCGTGGGGTCTGCGCCACACTCGAGCTGAAATTGGGACTCATCTGACCATGCCACGGTTCCCCAGTAGTCTAGGGTCCAGTCGATATAGTCACGAGTCCAGGAGAGGCGCTTTTGACACGAATTACCTGAGTACAAATGACAGTTCCGCCAATGCACTGCCCTTGTATGCCTTGTGTACGCGACACTACCCCCATCTGCATGTGGTCATATCGCTGTATCATGACTTTCGTCATATGTAAACCCAAATGATATCTGTGTGCCTGCCATTGCATACCGAGATCTTTGTCGAAGAGTCCTATGCTTGAGAAACGTTCCGAATAAAGAATTTCATAACATTTCGCCGGCCGCTGTGGCTACCTTTACGAAGGTAAATGTTTTGTTTATGTAAGATATTCTCGCTGTGTAAAGTGCACAACAAGTTGTGTGTGTTGATTAGTGTGTGTGAGACTCTGCACAAATGGACCATTAGAAAAATTAAAAGTCAACGAAATGAGCAGATTCACACACACTGACATCATCAAAAGAAATGGCTTAATACACACAAAAAACGCACTTGAAAATGGGAATTATTTCTCACAACGCTTCGTGCGAAAAGCAAAATAAAGAAAAATCGTGACTGGTAGAAGAACATTTATTTATTTATAAACACTCCTATTGTTTCTACAGTCGCAGCCTTCAAAAACAATTTATAATGGATCAAATCAGTATCTCCATTGCTATCGCGCAGAGAAGGTATTGATTGTTTCTTTCTGCTAACATACTTCACATACGACCAGAATCTCTTCCGATTTTCTGCCAGGTTTCGAGACAAAGTTTCGTTGTGAAAACTGTTATAAGCATCTCGCATTGAAGTCCGCGCTAAATTTCGAGCTTCTGTAAAAGATTGCCAATCATGGGGATTTTGCGTCTGTTTAAATTTGGCATGTTTGTATCGTTGTTTCTGCAACAGTGATCTGACCGGTTTTGTGTACCAAGGAGGATCAGCTCCGTCGTTTGTTAATTTATTTGGTATAAATCTCTCAATTGCGGTCGATACTATTTCTTTGAACTAAAGCCACATCTGATTATACTTATATTATTGATTTGGAATGAGTGGAGATTGTCTCTCAGGAAGGCGTCAAGTGAATTTTTATCTGCTTTTTTGAATAGATATATTTTTCGCTTATTTTTCGAGGATTTGGGGATTAAATATTCAATCTCGCTACGATGGGTCATGATATAATGTCTGTCATACGTTTTCTGCTGAATATGTTACGTGTGACGTTTGTGCCACCAACATGATGTTGATCAGAGTTCCGGCGGCTAGGGCCAGGGACATGTACATGTGGCACTGTCGGCGAAAGGGGTACTAGGGTTTTTGAGTTGTTGGGGTTTTCGTTCCACTTTTCAGAGTTGTAGGTGTTGGTTTTTTGGTATTGATAACTCTGTTTGAGCTATGTAGATTAAGGAAAATTTCCGAATCCACTTATTGGGGTTGTAGATGCTGACTTTTGGTATCGGTAGCTGCGGTTAACCCTACGACAAGGGAAGTGTCTGATTCCTGTTGTTTTGTTGGTGTGGTGGAATACTGTAAATTAAATTTTTTTATATTATTTGTTTTCATTTAGTTTGTCCCCGTTCTAGGCCCCCAAATTTACGCGCTTGTTCCGTTAGCTTAATTTTATTTTCGGAGTGAGACATTATTGTTTCATTTTTGTTTGCGTTTGTGGCGTTTGTGTGTGTGTGTGTGTGTGTGTGTGAGTGTGTGTGTGTGTGTGCGTGTGTGTGTGTGTGTGTGTGTGTGTGTGTGTGTAGTGATGTTGTTGTCGTCATTTTGTGTACGCTGGAAGTAGCCATTTCCGTAGTATTGATGACGTCATGGGTCAAAGGAGACGGGTGGAATTGGACGCTTCTGTAATGGTTGTGTACGTGTGCTACGCGTTCTGACCAATCATCGCGTATGTGTTTGTTTACATCAGGTCTACTTTTACGATGAACAGACTACAGTGCGGGGTGCGGCGCTGTGCGACGAGGTGCTTCCGGTGAGGGCGCAGGTTTGTGTTTGCACGTGATTATCTGTGATGGAGACATTCCTATAGCATTAGCTGAAGCTATTAATTCCAGTGCCAGTACAACTACGAGGCTGACGTTATTAATTCCAGTTGCGGTAAAAAATATGCTGCCCTTTTGAAACTGCGCTGCTGGAATTGATATGTCAAATTACCCGTGATAGAGAGCGTGATTTGACGGCGTTAACGGCGAGACAGTTTTGCAGTGAATTTTGGCAAACTGTAATTACTACAATAACAGTTAATACCGTCATCAGTTGACGCGACGCAACGACGCGTTTGGCGGGCGAGCCGCCGGCTCTCAGTGTCGCTGTGGGGGTGTGTCTGGCGGTGACAGCTCGGCTCGGCTGCGAGCGAAGCTCTGGTGTCGAGTACTGGTGGTCAATGGGTGGGGGGGGAGGGCTGTGTGGGTGGCGCGTTTGTCGCTTTGCCGTGTCACTGGGCGAGGGAGAGGGGTGCGGTGTCAGTGGAAGGGGAACGGGTGGTGGACAGAGGCCGAGATACGCTGCTCGCTCGAACAGTTGGCGGTTGTCAGCTGGTGGCCAGCCGAGGCCCACACGAAGGCAGGCCTGTCACTGCCTGTGGTGACGTCACAGCCGGGGGCTGCTACCACATAGCACCAGGGCCGGCGGCGGTGGCAGGTGATGGCGCGGTTTCCATTTAGGGGCTTGTGTTGTTAGCGAAGCACAAATGCTCGCTCCGATGTCATCGTGGACGTCTGGATGTCGATCGCTAATAATATAAGCGACTTCATAACATCGACGTTTTTTATCTCAATTTTAAATGATAAATTTACGTAATGTTGTAAAAACCAGCATACAAATACGCCATAATGGCTATAATCCCTCGTTAGTTAACAAAATCTCCAAAGTTAAAACGGAAATTAAAGTGACCACTTTTAGGCAGCAGTGATGTTTGTAGCAGTAACGAGCAGAAAAATGTTTTCGCGATTTTTTTAGACCTTATTTCGTATAAAATTCATCGTCTTCTTGTTAAAGAATACGTATTAAAGGTTACCTTTTCCACTTGCAATAACTTGCAAAAAATTCTCATCGCAATCTCAACTCCACACCTGCTCCCATACACAAGTCACGAGTACGTCAAATCACTTGTGATACGTATCCCATTTACTCTATAAGACAATCTGGAACGTCTTTTAGTGTCAGGTAGAAGGAAAGTTTATTGGGAAAAAGAAGCAATAATGTACACAATTGCGCCGAACGGTGTGCCTGAGCGGTTCTAGGCGCTACAGTCTGGAACCGTGCGATCACTACGGTCGCAGGTTCGAATCCTGCCTCGGGCTCGGGTGTGTGCTGTCCTTAGGTTAGTTAGGTTTAAGTAGTTCTAAGATTTAGGGGACTGATGACCTCAGAAGTTAGGTCCCATAGCGCTCAGAGCCATTTCAACCATTTTGGTACACAATTCCACTTTTGCTGATCGTCTGCTAATTTCCAGGCATAAACCGAAATGCGTTGAAGAAATTTTGCATTTTACATAGAGAAAAGAAAGGTCGTAGGCTCGACGTACTCGAACGATGGCCTCATCCTCAATGAACAGTTACAACTACATAACAAAAAAATTTTTATTTGATTTACTCCACTGTTCCTCTGTTTTTTACTATACTTTCCTGCTTCTGGTTCCGAAACATCATTTTCTTCAAAAAATGGGTGAAATGGCTCTGAGCACTATGGGACTTAACATCTGAAGTCATCAGTCCCCTAGAACTTAGAACTAATTAACTCTAAATAACCTAAAGACATCACACACATCCATTCCCGAGGCAGGATTCGAACCTGCAACCGTAGCAGTCTCGCGGTTCAGGACTGAAGCGCCTAGAACCGCACGGCCACAGCGGCAGGCCATAATTTTCTTCAAATCTCATAGATGTGTGCTACAAGTTACCTTCATGAGATATTTTCTAAATCGTACAGCTGTTTGTATATTCTTTCTATATTCTCCTGTCCTTTATGCAATAATAATTTCTGTAAAGCTCTTTTACTTCATCTGCTTGACCACTGTGCATTTTCAAAGACACATTGCGGTCTCATCCTTTGTAATCTGCTTTTATTATGAACTGTCGTACTTTTTCTGTTTTATGGCTCTGAACACTATGGGACTTAACAGCTGCGGTCATCAGTCCCCTATAACTTAGAACTACTTAAACCTAACTAACCTAAGGACATCACACACATCCATGCCCGAGGCAGGATTCGAACCTGCGACCGTAACAGTCGCGCGGCTCCGGACTGCGCGCCTAGAACCACGAGACCACCGCGGCAGGCTTTTCTGTTTTAATATTTCAAATGGGCACATCTCATTGCCGCGCCCGATAGGTGGCACAACTAGTATTGTTTGCGTGGCAGCAATGTAAGCCACTTGGCCGATGTTGTTTGATGTTGTTCCTAGCTAGGCATAAGTGACAAGGCTGGAACGTGTTTCATTTTATTATTGACTTTAGCTTAGCTGTTCTAAATTCTGACCATTGCTTTGCCGCAATGTAATTTTACGTAAGTAACCCTTGTTCATCCTGACAATTGTCATCTTGCTTAATGTGTTTTCTTGTCATACTTAATTTTCTATGTTTTATTTTATAGGGTTTCTCAAAATTTCGTTCTGATGAAGACGCCCTTAGCAGGTGTCGAAACCTAGGTCAGTGTACCAAACAGTTAGTTGCAGCTGGTGGGCTATATAATACCGTGTTGAGACTAATACACAATGGTTGAGAGACTGCAGTGTTTGGAACTGTGATATTTGCTGGGGAATAATTACTACAATGATTATCATTACACATCCTAAAGCTTTTTTTATATGAAAGGGGGCAACTAAATGTTGCGACAGACTTCTAGGAGTTGCAGAGGGCGCCTTGAGAAACAAATCGAGGGTAGAAACGCGTGCCAGGAAATGTAATCCAATTATGCTACACTGCGCCTAACAGTAGGCCACCACTTTGACAGCAAATGTGGCTTTGTACGCTGACTGACGGTAGGCGGAGCGTCTCGTTATATTGTTTGTTTGCTATTTCAGTGATCAGGACTGATTCCCATTCTCCCTGGTGGGGAAGATGGAGCTAGCTCCTGTGTAGAGAGGCCTTGTCTCCTGCAAATACAGTGCTCTATTGCCTCGGTGGAAGACAGTTCCAGACAAGGGTTTCCATGCGTTGTTTGTTTTCCTCTTGGAACCCTCTAAAATATCTATTGCTTTTCGGTATATAGGAGAAAAATGGACTGCGACTGGTTATCTGTGTCCGAAACCGTCATCCACCAAGACAAAAGAGCATCGCTTTCATCAGAGACGAGGCCCTTCTATGCAACAGATAGTTCCATCCTCTCCACTGGTGACTGTGGCAACAATCGCTATCACCGAACAACTAACAGTATTGGGAGACATTCCGCCTAGTATTCATCAGCGTACAAAGTCACGCTTGTTGCCGAAATGATGAGGTAGAGGCAGGCACCAGAGCCTACACCTTCGATGCAGTGCAGCGCGATTAGGTGGCGTTGCCAGACAAAGGGCTCCTATGCTCTATTTGTTCCTCAAGACACCCCCCAGAATTCCTCACAGTTTGTCGCTACATTTCTGGGAGACATTGTAAACCGTTAAAACCGCAATTTTGAGAGGAGTTTCTCTTTCAGTCCCTTGGGTTGCTGACAGACAGGGTATTCCGCTTTTGGGAACTGTCTTTCAGAAGCTGACAATATGGGTGTAGAGCTTTAACATTTTGAAAGCCGACTGTTGTCTTCTTAAATTAACTTTTCTACTGAAACAGGATCTGAATTACATGTACTGTAGCTGATTACAGACGTTTATCCAGCAAGCCCTTGTGGAAAACGCATCTGTATATAAGCTATGGCACGACAACAATAAACTTTCGCAAACGTAACGGGAAACAGAGTAATTTGTCACAGAAAGAAATAATTATTGAGTACTGCATGGGGAACGAATGGGACTTTTGTAGGCCCTCGTCACCAGTTTTGTAAAGGTCTCGTCGCTACTGCTGTGGAGGCCGAGTTGCCACTGTCGTTACGGTAGGCCGCGTTTGTGAGTTCTCGAAACGGCTTCTGGTGCAGTACACCACTGAGACAATTTCTCCCTGCCACTATTACACAGCGATTCCCCAGTGTCAGGTAACAGGACAGGAGAGCGAAGGTTCGCACTTGAAGACTAAAAATGTGACCCTGTGTCTACCGGTACATGCCCTATCAAAATCAGCAAACTTGCCATTAAAAATCTTCGCACTTAGTTCTAGTAGCTATGTAAAGGATTCGAAAGCAGACACTCACTCCATAGAACTGAAACAGTTATTGTGTACAGTACAGGGCACGGTACACGTTCCTAACGCTCCTACGCAGACACACTAACATTCACTCATATTTCGGCTCGTTATTAAATTTTTGAGGTGACCATTACTTCTAACGATCTGTGACAACGAGTCGCTTATAATACTGATTTGCTCTCAGTCCCGTCCACAAACGTTGCAACATTCAACGGATTTATAGAACTTCTCACGGCACGTGGCCATGTATCGTCCAGCCACGTCCGACATCCAGCAACGACACACCCCGCTACTTCTTGCCTTCTAGCGTTCGTAACGGTTGGCACAAAGAAGAGCTTCTGAATCACTGGGGTTCCCCTGGCGGCAGTGCTGCTATGCTAGGCCGCTACGTGTCAGGTACAGATATCGATACTCAACAAGTAACTATATCTGTAACCTTACAAGGGTCAGTTATGGATTTTGAGGTGTAACAGGGTAAGGAACATTTTCTAGTTCTACCGATGAAAATCAACCGAATGTTGGTGTGTCTACTGAGACTATGTGAAACAGTCAGAAAAGATGCACAGATCTTCTTTGAGAGGTATTTTGCTTCACTACCCCTTCTGGTAATCCTAGCAAGAAGAGGCGTTGCAATTTCCGAAACAATAGTGAAATCTCGAGCACCACCAGCAGGGCATCTCACAGATAATGTAATTTTAAGCAGGAGGCCCAGGGGGGCTTCTGATCTCTCTGTAAAGCACGGCAGCTTGTTGTGGATGATAAAATGACGTGGCCAGAAGCTCATTTTGCTGGTATCTGAGGACAAATGCAACCGATGGTCAAAGCCCTGCGGCAAGACACCACCGTGACCTCCGCTGTGTCAAATGAAGCGATATTTTATAGTTCAGTATCCTCTCCCTGCAACATTCTCCATCCATCTCAACACCGTCCATTGTCTAACTCGAGCAAGTCTGGATCGAGTTGTGTAGTATCTGTACACTTCAGCTTAATTTTCTATTCATGTGCTTGTCTTTAACAATACTTAATATTTTCGAAGGTTGCCTTAGGCTGAATATTCCATACATGAATTTCTTTTTGTTATCTGCTTTTTTTTAAGTGTAACCTATCACCCCAATCTTCCATATTCTCACAGGTTAAGTAAGGTCCCTTTGCAAGTAGGAACATTTCCGACACCATACATCATCATTATTACAGCCCTGGCGACCTGTTGATCTATACCATCTCTGCAAACTAGACCAAGTTGCTTTCATGTAAGCCGCCTTGGTTGTAAGCGCTGCTAACAGCCAACGAGGGGCCCATCATACAAGGTCGATATTCTGTCTTTAACATCGATGTTAGGATGTTTCAAAAACTACAGTGTCGATATTGAGTCATCCGTTTTTAAACTCCCTAACATCGATATTTTGTAAATATCAAATATCGTGGAACATCCGTATTTCCATTACAAAATTTTTGTGTAACACATAAACCGACATATAATGTAAATTTCACGTAGGGTACACTCTATGCTGCTCAGAAACTGAGAATGGGCAATAAAACTTAAACACTATTAAGTGACACTTGCGTGCTTCATTTTCAGGTTTTCGTGAAATATGTACCCTTGAAACTTCGTATAATGTCAAGGTACATCTTCTGCATCATATGGTGCGGAATAAGAAACAATCAAACACGAAAAAACCAGTGGAGAATCAAAAGCGAAAAAACCAGTGAGGAGAAAACAACTTGACGCAAAAACCTCCAATTAATTTGAAAATTAAAGCTTTCCGTCTACTGTTGTTTACAAGGGAGTTAATTCTTATTTTACAATAATCGTTTGCGAAAATATTCCCTAAACTGTGATATACTTTTCAACTGATTTGTCACAGAAAAGCGAGTATAGTCGAGTGCCGGTTCTAGAAGCTGCTTAAACAGTTATTTATATTTTACGCTGTCTGAGAACGAAATTTTAAAGTTATAAATATAATTATTTGAAACAATTTATATCTTTCAGCAATGTTTTGAAATATTAAAAAAATGGCTCTGAGCACTATGGGACTTAACATCCGTCGTCATCAGTCCCCTAGAACTTAGAACTACTTAAACCTAACTAACCTAAGGACATCACACACATCCATGCCCGAGGCAGGATTCGAGCCTGCGACCGTAGCAGTCGCGTGGTTCCGAACTGCGCGCCTAGAACCGCTAGACCACCGCGGCCGGCTTTGAAATATTACATCGGATGTCTGCTGTCAGGTATTTCTCCGAGATCGAGTAAATATGAGTTAATGTCACTATTAATTCCGGTTGCTCCGAACTGATATTCACAGGAAACAAGTGCTATTTATTTATCGCACAGATTTATGAGTATTAATACACAATGCGATACGTAACCTCTCCTCGCTTTATTTTGAGTAACAGTAAGCTTTTCGGAGAAATATATAGCACAGATTACAGCCTTCTCTGTAAGTGTGAAATTGAAACGAGTGCTTTCATATGTTGGAAATGAAACCGTTGAAATATATCATCTCCCTGTTCGTACTGCAATCTACAGTAAAGACAATAACACCATAGGTACACCTCAATTTGAATACCTAGAACAACTAATAAACCAATATATCCTTAATCGAGATAAAACTTGGTGCACAAGGTTAGAAAAGGACTATTTATATAACGAAAAAAGTGACCGTATGTACTAATTGCTTCCGTTAGTTTTTTATGTTTTCTGATACGAAGACACAAAAATCTAGAAACAAATTTAACTCTGACAAAACAATTGCGGCCGGTGGTCCTCGCATAAACGTTACACGATTCCTGTAAGCTTGGTACCCACAACCGTATTTTATCTTATTTTCAACACGACAGCGAGCTTTCATATAGGACCTGCTCCGGGGGGTCACTGCCTTGGTGACGTCATCTTCAACGTCTTCACGACCATCTTTCGAACCTTTATACCAGTCGTTAAACCATTGTTTTGCTCACAGTAGACTCACTAAAAGCAATATTTAACGTTTCTAACACTCCCCTGCGTTAAATTCCGTTCTTATGGCAAAATTAAAAACAAGTTCTCCGATCCATTTTTGGATAAAATGAATAATCGTCAGTATTAACTAAAGACACGTAACTTCCTTAACAGCTGACAAAAAACTAAATATCCGATATGGATAACGCAGTTCAGATAACAATTTCTCAGATATATTTACAAACACACCTACAACAACAAAAATCGCACTGGCTTGATTAATATAACACGCGAAATTGCTAAATTCGCGTTACTTTTTGAATACACATCGCATAACGCTGCATTAAAAATTTCTTTCTGACGTTAGAGCCTGTGTTTGATACCAGTAAATCTGTTTTGGCACGGAATTCTCTGAAACGGAATTCATGTATCTTTTCCTGTTTAAAAATACTTATGTGAATTACTTGGGCATCACGTAAAAATTCCCTGTATAGGTGATACTCAGCGAAGTACAAAGGAAATTAATTTTTTTTGACTAATATCTCACATTAGTGTGTACGCAAGGGAGAGGCAGTTTATGTCAGAGAGGTCAGCAAGACACGGAGATGTGTGTAAAAAAAAAAAAAAAAAGAAAACATAATCATCTCTGATGTCTTATTTTCGTTTGGTGGAGCCTGTAATAGTAAAAGAATAGAAACTGAACGGTTCAGTTGCTTAACCAAGTAACAGATGAGACAAGTACGAGATAGTGTGCTTTCGGCAGTGCAATACAGTGCTGAGTTCTGTGCTGTAGCTCCACACAAGACGAAGAAAAAGTGATGTGAGTACCAATTGTTGGAAAACTATTGCAGGAACGAGGTTCGTAGATTAGAGCTGTGCCTTATTAAATGAATGTCGATGTATAAGATATAAAATTTGCACGTGTTTCCAAGTAACAGGAACTCCAGTGCACTGGGATTTTAATACTAGAAAGAAAAATCCCCTCCACGCCCCGAAACGTGAATAACTCAGATTATTTTTCCGTTTGCACACCTGCGAAATTCGCTGTGTGGTTTGGTCAACAGGAGGTAAACTGAAATTACGACTGGTCTTTTTCACTTAATGCTGCCGAATAATACTGTTGAGAGAACATTGACGGTCGAGGATAATTATAAACTGGCAGCAACACATCATGGAAGGCTTTTGTCAGAGAATGTATGATCGATGATCTCGTTTTCTTCTTAATGTACTATTAAATAGAACTAACTAACAAATATAACACTGAACGGACGTAGAACTACAACAGTGACTTGTCGTTTACGATCCAAAGATCTAATGAAGGCTTCTTATACGCAGAGATATAAATTACGGGGAATATTTGCTTTATAAAAATGTGCCTGCTTCGGCACATACGTTAGATAAGATACGGGCGTATCATGTTACACATCCGGTGCCAGTGAACAAACTTGGGCTCCTTAGTCACTCACCTCACTCCCTCCAACCTGAGGAACCACTGGGAAATGATCAAAGTCACCTAGGGGACTACCCACAAGCATTAGGTAATTGTACAATAATGATCATGTTACATAAAAATTGACATGAAACCCTTTCCTATACTTCCGAGCCACTGGGAACACACTAATATGGCAGGAACCCAAATGGATCAATGGGGATGAAGGTCCTCTTAATTGTAAGAAAACCGTGTTTTCAAAATAGGTGTGATGTCCATATGCACTACGAAACTCCTGTTTTAATGGAACATTTATTAATGGCAGGAGGGTGTTTGGATTCACGTCTAGTTTGTCCTCATGTAATTGGATCCTACACCTTTTTTATGACGAAACTTTTTACATTGTACTTTTTACCAATGTGTTGGGCTGCAGCCGCCATAATAAGAGTACTCGTTTGAAATGAGAATGTATGGTTCATGCCATCTTAAGACGAAAGTCGATTTTATTGTAATATTAGTATGGTAGGAGGTTCCCTCAAACGTGGCAAGGAATGGTACAACGTAACAAAATTGTTATATTTTCCCTGGGCTTGAACCACACTAGTCATATCAGGGAAATATTTGTAACAGAACTATTTGCGTTGCACGTTTTACCAATGTGTGGGACGTCCCAGCAGTAGTAAGACAACCCCTTCCGACCGAAATAATTTGGTTCGTGTTGTAACATTCGTGCTGTAACATTATTTTATTGTCCTAGAGGTAAAGCGTGAGGGATGTGAAGAATACGACTAGTAAGGGTACGCACCTGGCGTTACATGTTACCTGTGTCATACACATGACAATATGTAAGTACAAGTTTTCGGCCTGGAATGTCATTAACTGTAGTATGATTGTCTTCAGTTGTGAGACCTGCTTCGAACTGAACCCCGATGAATAACGAAGACATATCTGGAGATTCCCAGGGCAGCAGTGGAATGCCAACCTACCTGCCGCCCACCATATGGCCTGACAACCAGGAGTGCCATTTTTTTCCCATGGCAGGAAAAAAGGGTCATCTGCTGCATCCCTACAGCACAGCCGTAGGTCGACCGTTTTGTTGCCCTTCATGGCAAGCCATCCTGGGTTTATATTTCAACAAGATAACGCCCGCCAATACAAGGCAGGGTTTTGCTATGTGGTGTGCATACTGTAAGACCTTCGGTACACACACCATCAGATTATTTGACTTGTCGCTCTAACGAAGTAGGCGAGTGTCAGCAATATGTATTGTGGTCTTATCGTGGTGTGTTTATCTTCTGCCGTTAGGTCAGATGATAGAAATGCCACTTGCATGCTTAGAGTAGCAGATTGACGGTGACCAACTTTAAACAGAACTTGATTAATTTACACACACATTTATTAAAATAATAAAAAGCATAGACTTTACGTAACTTGATTCGGGATGCTGTTTACAATTGACAATCTGAAGTTCGTTTGGTCTTGGTACGTTAATCTTATTCTCACATATCTCTGATACTTGACAAAGTGTCTATACATTTATCTTCATGGCTATGTACAGGAATATGGTAATCTTATTAGGCGCAGACTGAAACTTGACTATAGACTGGTACAGACTAATGCAGACTGGTATAGACTGGTGCAGACAAGTGCAGACTGGTACAGACTAATGCAGACTGACTAATTGGAGGTCTGTACACTCGTTTAATACCTCGCGCGTGTGATCCGCGAGGAGTAAAGGTTCTATGTTAGCAGCAATCTCATTGGCTGCGTTACATATTAATACGCGGATCAGCGGAAGCAGAATTTGGTCCATCTCTAAGGCAGTGCCATCTCGTAGTGCGGAGATGGACGAGCGCTGCGCCTGCGCTGTTGTGCCTAGCGGAGCGCGCTCTAGTGGGAAAGTTGTGTACGCGCTGACTACGCGGAAGTATGTACATAACATGCTGCTTGTCTTCTCGCTTGCCAAACTCTATCTACCATGTCCACCGAGGTCGCAGGATCTCTCCCCAATTGAGAACGTTAGGAGCATTATGGGCAGGGCCCTCCAACCAGCTCTGGATTTTGACGATAAAACGCGCCAGTAGGAGAGAATTTGGCACGATATCCGTTCGGAGGACATACAACAACTCTCTCAATCAATGTCAAGCCGAATACCTGCTTGCATAAGGGTCAGAGGTGGACCAACGCGTTACGAGAAGCTGTTTGTGAAGCTCTTGCTGTTGAGTAAATCATCCAATTTTTCTGCTATTGTAGTAATTTGCTTGTCTGTTCATGTACTTTGCACATACCGATTTGCGCCCATTTGGATAATTCCATCGTGGTGCATCTGTTTTTTTTCTTTCTTTTTTTTGTCTTGCATCGTACCTGTGACTCTTATTTCCAAGTGTGACTCATTTTCTCTAAGGTCCACCCACTTAAGTCGTGATCAGTGAAATTACTGAAACAAATTACGCTAACACTTCCAGCTTCAAACAAATAGCAGTGCTGTGATATTTTTTAACAAAAGCATCTGTACCTCGAGTCTATCTATAATAAATACCGCTATATATTTTTGATTTAGTAGTAATTTATAAATCTGTGATTTTACTTTGATGATTCTACCACTACATGGTGAAACGTAGCATGCAGACTCTAGTCAGTCACCAATTACCGCTTTTCGTATTGTTACCCGTCTGTCACCTCCGCCAGGCCGTTCCAAGGAATACTGAAGACAGACATGAAGAGTATGTGAACCGTAGGCATTTCGGGGACTCATAGCCGGTCTGGGGTAATCCCTCGCTGCCCATGGGTATAAGCACCGCTCAGTGGCGGACAGACTGGGAAAAATAGCGTGCCACATAGGTTGCCTCCAGCCAGCTCCAGAACTCTCTGCTCATCAGCCCTCAGTGTCATCCTGTGTAAGTTTATTTCTCATGTTTTATTTCATCTCTAGAATCGCTCTGCGCTGCTCCTGTTCCCATCTGAATAGAACTTCCAGATGTTTCTTCAACCATTTTTCATAATATATGATGTGACATCATTAATTTAGCGAGACACTGCATTGTCTTTCACTGTAAATTACGGCTGCATATCTCTCCACACCCAAATTTGATTTACATTGTCGGAGGACTTGTGACTCCAGAGGATCGATGTTTCGATGTAATAACTGCCCGTGCACAGTCTCATTTTGCTGGTTGGCGTACTCCGCTAGTCAGCAGCCGACGACATCTTGTACCACTCACACACTGAGTGATGGAGCAAAGTCGGCCGAAGTGGCCGAGCGGTTCTAGGCGCTACAGTCTGGAACCGCGCGACCGCTACGGTCGCAGGTTCGAATCCTGCCTCGGGCATGGATGTGTGTTTTGTCCTTAGGTTAGTTAGGTTTAAGTAGTTCTAAGTTCTATGGGACTGATGACCTTAGCAGTTAAATGCCACAGTGCGCAGAGCCGTTTGAACCATTTTTGATGGAGGATAAAGAAGGAACAGCTGCCTATATGCCCCTGTACGAGTCTTAATTTTTCGAATCTTACACGAAATGTAACACGTCAGCTGCGAGTGTCAATTCTGAATAGTATTTCGTGAAAAAAGCGTTGTTCAATTTGAGTTCGCATAAGAATAGCGCGTTGATCAATCCTACTTGTACCAAGTCCAGCATTACATTATTGGGTTTGGGAAAAAAATTATTCTACTACGTTAGTAAGGTCGCCATTTATTAAACAATAATTGTATAACACATCACGTGTATTTACTTAAGCAATAGAAGATTCGCTGCTATGAGGTTCATCTAGAGACCTTACAAACCACGCAGTTCATCATTAACTTTCGTTTTATTTCGACATTCGTTGGAAGCAGTGCGTGGATCTGCGTTGTGAACCGGTGATCATTGCTCACACTGCATACATAACTGGAAAAGTTATATTTTATGATCCCACCATGATGGTCAGCATGAGACTATTTAGTGCTTATTTGTCTCAGGCCGTTATTTCTTAGTACTTAATTAATTCAGACTGCATGGTGAAACTCTGTCACCATTAGTAGTATATATGTCATTATTGATATTATTCTTAGTATTTACAGAGCGGAGTGATTTAAAAAAATCTTTCAGAATACTTTATAGGTGGCTGTGTTCAGTGTCTTTTCGGCATGAGACGATCTGTTAATCTTATCAAGTACTGGCTTTCTGTGATCCCACCACTCGCATGGGCAGTCCTCGGTGCCTTGTTTCTACACCGCTTACAGAGCAGCCCTTTCAGTTCTGGAGGTTTGTGAACGGTGATTCGTGTGCTGGGGCATGGTGGGGTAATGAATTCAACTACCGCTAGCGACACACACAAAAGGCGGCTATCGTTAGACACGTAGGAAGATTGTCTGTGGTTGTCGTTAAGCGTTGTCTGCAGTTTTAGTCTGTAGGGGTTTCTGTGGTCTTTCATCTCTGAGACTACGCGCTTCATTTACGCAATGAGGGTCATTATGACGACAACTCTAAAATAGTTGGAGCCTTGTGGTGATGGTGGATGCAGCGTTTACTTTAGATGAACACAGAAATCGAGAAGACATTACATTTATTCTTCTGTTATCAGGTATGTGTAGCCTGTTTTTTCCAACAGTCACTACCTGTGTGTTGTTTTCAAATTAATTCCTGTATGTGATGCATCTTTGGAGAACTGGCTTATCTACAGACGGTGCCTTCAATCTCCAGCTCTAAGGCAGCATTTTATCATATAGTGAGAAAGGGAGCATGACCTCTGCGATTTCTTGGCTTGTATACAGAAATAGTTTATTTATCCTACACTGTGGTCATTGCTCAGTTCATTTCATGATGGGGATGTGTATACACTCCGTACCCGTTTACGAGATTTGTAGTGGCGTCTCACAATCACACCGTAAGAGTAATGTGTCATATGTATTCTGCCCGAGAGCTCTGGCTGACCGAGAGTCAAACCATCCATGCATAAGTGCTGGTTTTGATAGCAGAATTTTGATTGGTCCACGGAGGTAGGGGGATGGGAGGGGAGTGCTTGGTGCTTAAACTGTTAGCAATATTCATCCGAAAATGTGTTTACAGATTTCCGCTGGTGGACTTGTCAGCGTCAGCGGATTATGACTGGTTCGCCTGAATGACACTTTGAACTATGGATGATTTTACGTCTTTATTCCATTCAGTACGGCACTGATTCTGGCAGCGCAACTGGAAATTTCTCTGCCGCAGTACCAGCTTGCATGGTTGTCTCGGTTGAAAGGAGCCACTGTTATGATCGATCGCTAACAAACCCCTCTATGCCTTCACAGAGAAAACAAATGGGCTTAGCTCTAGGATGATATACTGTTACAAGAGTTTTGTACAAGCAGTTAACAAAGTTTTAAGAATAGAGACATTGTTCAGCTGTATTTAACACTTCAACTACAAATATGTTAGTACGAAACTTAACATATTTAACTAAATTAGTTTTTGTTTCCAATGGGCCAGCAGCTCGTTATATGTCATGTAAAGACATTATCAACTAAGTCCAAAAAGCAGCGTTTTGGACTTAATTCATAAATTTAGTTCATTAATTTTGTTGACAAAAACTTAAAACCCCATTCCTCTCCTAACAAACATACATATTAAAAAAGCACAGATTCACTTACATGTGGATTTGTACACACACACACACAAATGCAATGTCTCTCTCTCTCTCTCTCTCTCTCTCTCTCTCACACACACACACACACACACACACACACACACACACACAAAGGAAGCAATGAAGATTGGGTTTTAGCACCGCATCGACTCCGACGTCATTAGAGAGTGAGCACATGTTTGAAATATTCCGAGGATGGGGAAGGAAATCGCCGGTGCCTTTTCAAAGAAACTATCCTGGTATTTTCCTGGAATGATTTAGGGAAATCATAGGAAACCTTAATCTGGATAGTCGGACGCGGATTCGAACCGACTGTGGGGCGGCGGATGAGTTTGTAACAATAATTTAATTAATTGCTGGATATATGCTTGCGTGTTGAATCAGTTTCTGGCTTTTAGAATGTTGTTAATGCTGTCTTTCGCCGTTCTCAACACTGGCTCTCTATTTACTTCTTGGCACCCAGAAAGTGATTTAATAAAACATGGAGCCAGTATTTAGAGATCCTAGTGCCCACTTCAATTGAGATACCATTATAGCTGCAGCTTATAGCTCTGAGGAATTAGGAGATTGTCCGGGATTTCTAATCAAAAACGGTTTTCCAAAATAGTTGAGTATATTCTGAAATTCACTGATAAAAAACACAAGTATCCCTACAACCTAACTAACAGAGCAGTTCAGAGTCTAATGCGATGATGCAATTATAAATGTCCGAATTAAATGTTAAAAAGAATGCTCGCCATAATTTGATGAAAATATTTCATCAAACGCCACGCTAAATTTTTGGTAGAATGTCTGTCCCGCGACGGCACGTGAAAATACGACAATACGCAAACTGAAGCTAGATAATGAAAATCATTCCAGAATTAACACTTCACATGAAATGTTTTCATGGTTCCGCATATCTCTAGTAACTTAATACGGCACCCGAGGCTGTTTGTAGCAGATACACTGATGCGACGCGACTACCGACACAGATGGTGTGTCATTCAGCGTCTGGAGAGAACTGGGGCCTTGCTTCCTCGCGTAGCGTCCTTATATATAAAGCCGCGGTGCGGACGGCGAAGGGAACGCCTGATCTTTTCGGCTCTCTCGACTAGCCGCTGGGCTAGTAACGCACTACTTCAAGTTACATAATAATTTATAGCTTCTTTTGCTGATGGCCGAAGAAGCTCTTAATTTAAACGTGCATTCAGCACGCAGGTAAGTATTGATAATAAAATTTTGACGTGGCTAAGTTAAATATTTTGGGCGAGAGAATTGATTAAATTACACTGCACGCAGTAGATGAGCTCTGAACTGGCCCTCTTGAGATCCGCTATCGCTATAATTTTATAGGTATTCGAAAGAAACTTTTCACATCTTCATAGTCATAGCGGACCTCCAACCTATTTAAATCTAAACATCCTAGCCTTATTTATTAGCCTACTTAACCTATCTTGCTTCCTTCAGTTTTGAGATGAAAACCAGAAATCATGAATTTCCACTAAAATCTTAATTTGTGAAATCCAAAGTACTGTTTTTATTAAATCATTATGAAAGATGAATCTAAATATAAATTTTGAAGTCTCTAGCTCTTTTCTGTTGCGCCAATGATTTTTCTAGAAAAACGTCCAAATTTCGAAAATGGCTGAAGTTATCGAATTGATATTCAACACACATTAATTTAGTATTATTCCTGACATGCTAGAAAAGTTTTAGGTCATTTGCTTGATTTTTAAGGTATTGCGCAACATTTATGACGTCAGAGCTAGTTACAGCAGACTGGCTGGCACACAATGGAAACTGATGTGAATTTACTACAGAGTGAGTAGGCTGCTTCCCTACTCACCCTCTACTTAAATTTTTTGTTTATGAATGTTAATGAATGAAAAAAAAATTTAATTACAAAAAGGGAAGCAAGAGTACAGTTTAACTCCCTATGAAAAAATCAAAATTGAAATATAAACCTGTAGAAACATTAAAAAAAACTGATTACCTACATTAATTATTTAAATTGTAGGCATGTTCACTGCCTTTTAACCAATGTCATTACTCAAAATTTTAAGCAAAGTCAATGAAATATTTTGGCATACATATTGCCTTAGACAAACAAACACATACAAATTGAAAAATTATGAAAATCTTAGATCCATTAAAAACATTAAATACATTTTTACACACACAAATTCAAAGAAAATAACGTGATACATAAACAGATTATTATCTCTTATCAGTCTTTTCTAAACCTGAAAGAAAATTTCACAAATAATTTTTACACACGTGGTTGTAGCCGCTTTGGCTGGCGCCCTACACTTCCATTCACAAGGGTAGAGGAGGGGAAGTTGCTATGGTGTGCGTCCTTCTCGATCACTCTAAATTACATAGGGGAAAGGGGAGGGGTCACTGTGAGTTGTGTCCAAGTCACTCCACGCTTTCACGCAGCTACCAGGCTGCCATTATCTGGTTTGTCCTGCAGAACAAACAAAAAGAGTGCCTCAGACTCTGTTCACTTAATCTCTAAGGGTGGGTCACAATGAAATGGGGATATATACATTTTCTCTTCCAATATGTTACTGGAACAAAGTTAACAGAACTTTTCTCAATTTTACTCTTACGGTTACTTGACTGTCATAAAATCGGTAAACAAATGGCTCAAAACGCCGTTAGTCACGTACTAGAGAAAATCTATGCTCAAGGCATACAATCATAAATCATACTTAATCTGCATTTCTTATTTCTGGGCCGGAACACTGAACCAATGCTCGGTACATTCCTGATACATTTGTATTTTAAGCACTTAACTGACTCATCTTTGATTACTTTATTCTTAGAGATAGTATGAGTATGATTAGTGGTTGTTTTCTCAGCTTCTTTGTACATGTGAGTAACTTTTGGTAACAGTACAGTTGTGAGTGTTCAAAACACACTACGTTTAGTTGAGTACTAAATCCACTTATTGGTCCTCTGCTGTTGTCAGTTCCACATCTGCAATTATGTACTTACTTACTTTGAAGTGTATTTATGCTGAGCTAAAATAATGTTTCACGTCTGTCAGTATGTTACTTATTTACTTTGCTAGTGTATGTACTTATTTAAAACTCACTCTATTAATATTTAAAGCATAGGATAGCACATTTATTTCATATTCAGAGTGTATTGCAGCTGATTAGTTTGCTCACGTGGCAATCCATTTCCATTCGATCGGACGCTGAAACCTCAGGTAGTCTCTCTCAGACCTACCACTAAAGTGCATCAAGTAATTATGGACGAGCGTAATGCTAAATTCCTTAAACCTATAGGACACCATGAGTTGCTCTGTCTCATCTAACGTAAGGGTACCTATGGTCGCATTCACGTCTCCAACTCATAACCTCAATACGTGTAGGTGTATCCTGTCACACACTACACTAAAATAATGGCCAGCTCCAACCTTATAAATACTTCAGGGACGTGTCCTTCACGTCTCAACCACAAACACTGCTCAATTCTATTACACTGCCTTTCCTTGCTACACCAGGTGAGTTTATCCTTACAACTTATCTGCATATTTTTCATAACACTAAGCAATCTCTTTTACTATTTCTTAGTTAGCTCTAATGTATACACTAGGTTTCACTACCACTTCAGATCCTGCTTGTACATGAATTCATATATCTTTTTAAATTACTGTTGGTGGACCATTTCCAATAAAACAACACTTTGTACTTACTATATTACCAGGGTACTATACATAATTGTTACTCAAATACATTTGTATCTTAATTACGTCATACTTCTCTATTGTTCGTCACTATTAGGTTTGTCACATAAGGTATTTTTTTTCACTAATCGGTAAATAGAATGGTTACATAACTCATGGCTTGATAGCCATGACAGAAAAGTTTCATGTCTGGAAAGAAGAGGTCGAAATTTTTGTGGATAGGAAAGATGAAGAATGAGTGAGACCTGAAAGGGAAAGAAGATCTCACACAGCTGGGACTGCACAGCTGCCACACTGTGTAGAGGTTACAGAACAACCTCCTACCTACAGCATTCATTCATAACCTTTGACCACGCCACGTCGATCTGAAAATACTTTATGATGCCTTTTTAGAACCTGTCTCAGTTCTTCCTTTTGATTGTCTGAAATCTTATAGATTTCCTGCAATTTAGCTTTTATTTTGTCTAAAATTGCTTCTTCTTCTTCTTCTTCTGTGTTCAGCTTACTTGTACTAAGATTAACACCTTCGTCCCAATACCTCCTATTTTTCAGAACTCGTATAGGCAGCTCCCAAGTTCCATCATCAGTTACTACATGTTTATCACTAAAAGGTACTATAATTACTCCGGTTATTGGCAAAACCATTTTTAACTGGCTTCTTTCAAAGTCAACAACACTCTGATATTTTGACAAGAAATCTATGCCAATTAAAACCTCAATACTGAGATTGTTTACAATTAAACATGGATGATCAATTAAATTACCATTAATGTTAAAGGGCAGTAAAGCTTCTTCCTTTACCGTTTTTGACACCTTGCCAGTAGCACCAATTATTTTTAGTCCTGATACCCTCATTACTGTAAGCTTGTCTTTACCAGGTAATGCATCAAAGAAGGACTGAGATATTGCACTCACCTCACTTCCACTGTCTAAGAGACAACGTACATTGATACCCAACATATTCACTATTATTATAGGGTGACTTATTCTAGGTTGTACAGGTGGTTCCTCAAATTCATCTAATAGTTCCTTTTGGATTTGTCTCCAACTAAAGTGATCGACATCTGTCTTCATTACATTTAGATCACAGTGTGTAGGGGTTTCCTGAATTACATTTTCAGCTGCCTGTTCCAGTCGGTCTATTAATTTTAAATCGAAACACCGCACGACTTCATTACATTTAGTTTGCTGAACATGACCCAAATTACTGTAGTCTGAGCTATTCTGCGCCTCCAGACCGGGCATAACATTAGTTACAGATAAACCACTTTCACCATTATCGTCGGTTTCCTTCTCAAGTGACAACTGGTCACAGCTACTGGGTTCATCGACCCCAAACAACCTACCCTCTACATTCCCACTTATCTCCTGTCCTAAATCTATTAGTACATTATCAACATCCTGCACAGGCACTTTAGATAAGAGCACATCATCTTCATCGTAAATATAAGCATGAATTTCTTCTGCTTCTTCACCTGACAATTCAATATCTTGTTGCTCCTCCCTATCGTTACACTGCTGAGCTTTCTCTTTCTCTTCCCACTTAGAAAGCGTCTCTAACACGGTATCTATCAAATACTGTGAGTGATCTAATATTTCTGTTGTATCCTTAGGTGCTACCGACTCTTCATCCACATGTTCAGTTTGAGTATTCTGATCTGTCATACCAATTCTCTTAACTACTGGCATAGGAAAAGTAACCGCCTGGTGAGCGCCAGTGTCCTCATAGACGGGAACTAGTTTTCCTGCCTCGGCCTACTGCTGTTTCCTTTATTTTCATTATAGTTAACTGGCATAGCATTGCTTTCCGTACTGTGGTTTACATGCATATTTTTGTTTGGCACAACATTACTGTCATTTGAATGCCATTTTTGGTTCTGATAATTATTTCCCCAATTCCTACCTCTCTTAGGACGGCGAACACCTACTGTTCTAATGTTTACATTGCCTCTTTGCTCGTTCCTAAAATTACTATTATTGTTATTGGCATTTCGGTTATTACGTGCTTGCTCCTCATTGGCAGCAACACGTTCTACACGTTCCAAATACTCAATGAAACGATCCAGATTGTCTCTAGGGGCAGATATAATTCTAGTTTGCCAATACCATGGCAGTTTGGCTTCAAGACCTAGTATAATCATTTCAGGTTTCAGCTTTTCCGCCAAATGTGACAAACGTGAAATCCATGACCTAGCAAACTCTTTAATTGATTCCTTGCCTGCATTGAAGCGTTTCCCACTCCAAAATTCTCTCAACACTTCATTTTGCTTATTGCTAGACCAATACTCATTAATAAAAGCTGTTTTAAATTCCGCTAATGTTTTACATTTCAACATAACATCAGCTGACCAACGCATGGCGTCACCTGCTAAATGGCTTTTAACAAACGAGATTTTCTCTCGTTCAGACCAAGTTGGTGGAATCACATCTTCAAAATCGTTCCAGAAATCTAGCGGATGGATATTTTTATCTGGATCGAACCGCAAGAACTGCCGACACCCGATAAAAGCGGCGTTTGCAGCTACAACTTGTTGTACATTACCACTACCAGAAGTTACTGAAGCTACTTTACTCTCAATGTTAGCAATGTTAGTACTGATATTTTCTACTTTCATTTCAACATTATCTACTCTTTGCACAATATGAGTAGTGTCAGTTTTAATTGCATCTACATCTGCTTGACATATGTTTACTTTAATATTAACATCTTTAAATCTATCTGAGCACAGTTCAGATTCCGCCTCGATCTTTTCTGTTAACTTGTGCTCCAGCTTCGCATCTTCCATTTGGAAGTCTTTGCGAACCTCAGCAACTTCGGATTTAACTGTTTTATACATTTCAGAAAACTATTGAGCAACCTTTTTCTTAATATCCTCATGGTTGTAATCAATTTTATAATTCAAACTGTCTAGATCCTCTTTCAACTTATTGCAACCAGCCTTGAAGGTATCGTCCATTACCTCCAATCGTTTATTAAAATTTGTTTGGCTGGCCAAAATTTCAGACTTTAATTCAGCGTTCATTCCAGCATTACTGGCTGACATTTCAGCATTACTGCTTTTGACCTGTTCACTTATTTCAGCCTTTAATTCAGCATTCATTCTAGCATTACTGGCTGACATTTCAGCATTACTGCTTTTGACCTGTTCACTTATTTCAGCCTTTAATTCAGCATTATTGGATTGTAACTTATTGTCCATTGCCTCAAACCGCATATTAAAATTTGTTTGACTGCCAGCTATTGCTTGTAATATAACATTTAGATCAACAGCCCCAGCATCTTTGGGTTGCTCACGAGCTGGCTTTTCATCACACTCAGGTGACGAAAAACTAGCTCCAATACCAGAATCATCACAACTACATGAAACTTCTGATTGATTAGTCATATCTAACTGCTCCTTCTTAAACTCTACCATCTCTGATGACTGTTTCATTTTTAATTCATCAGAGAAACTATCATCCAATAAATTTACCATTTCTACTTTCCGCTTTACTACAGGAGTCTCTATTATTGAATCATTGCCCCTTCCCACACTACTGTCAGGAGACAATACTTCATATTTCACTTTAACATTACTACTTTCATGCATATTTACACTCGAACCGTTGTCTGGATTTACCGTTCCCTCAACAGACATAGGTTCTGATTTAAGTTTAACCTCAGTTTCTTTTGGCGGTTCCATCGCCGACAGTCTTTTAGTGCAGGTTAGTAAAATTTTTAACAGCTTTTCACTTAACTTAGTTCCTTCTGCACGACGTATGGCGTTGCCGGCGCGGCGTACCAGGATTCCTGATGCGACGTGGCACGTTGAACTGCAGACGGCTCTCCGACGGCTGTTGTGTGTTTGCGTGGCCCGCAATTGCAGGCGCTGCGCCGGCTGCTCCAGCGAACGACTGCGGTGCGGCGAGACTGGCTTCTCGCGATGCCGGCAGCACCGCTAGACTCAGTTCCAGCTCCGTCAATCCAGATGTGTTGTTAATCCAATTGCGTCGTCCACATGCACACGTAACACATTCACTGTTCTATTACTCAGCTGCGTGTCGCATTCCACTCGCGGATCCGAATAGTTAAAAATCACTTTCACTTAATTGATTTCCCGGCCGATGCACCATATGTGGGGCGGCGGATGAGTTTGTAACAATAATTTAATTAATTGCTGGATATATGCTTGCGTGTTGAATCAGTTTCTGGCTTTTAGAATGTTGTTAATGTTGTCTTTCGCCGTTCTCAACACTGGCTCTCTATTTACTTCTTGGCACCCAGAAAGTGATTTAATAAAACATGGAGCCAGTATTTAGAGATCCTAGTGCCCACTTCAATTGAGATACCATTATAGCTGCAGCTTATAGCTCTGAGGAATTAGAAGATTGTCTGGGATTTCTAATCAAAAACGGTTTTCCAAAATAGTTGAGTATATTCTGAAATTCACTGATAAAAAACACAAGTATCCCTACAACCTAACTAACAGAGCAGTTCAGAGTCTAATGCGCTGATGCAATTATAAATGTCCGAATTAAATGTTAAAAAGAATGCTCGCCATAATTTGATGAAAATATTTCATCAAACGCCACGCTAAATTTTTGGTAGAATGTCTGTCCCGCGACGGCACGTGAAAATACGACAATACGCAAACTGAAGCTAGATAATGAAAATCATTCCAGAATTAACACTTCACATGAAATGTTTTCATGGTTCCGCATATCTCTAGTAACTTAATACGGCACCCGAGGCTGTTTGTAGCAGATACACTGATGCGACGCGACTACCGACACAGATGGCGTGTCATTCAGCGTCTGGAGAGAACTGGGGCCTTGCTTCCTCGCGTAGCGTCCTTATATATAAAGCCGCGGTGCGGACGGCGAAGGGAACGCCTGATCTTTTCGGCTCTCTCGACTAGCCGCTGGGCTAGTAACGCACTACTTCAAGTTACATAATAATTTATAGCTTCTTTTGCTGATGGCCGAAGAAGCTCTTAATTTAAACGTGCATTCAGCACGCAGGTAAGTATTGATAATAAAATTTTGACGTGGCTAAGTTAAATATTTTGGGCGAGAGAATTAATTAAATTACACTGCACGCAGTAGATGAGCTCTGAACTGGCCCTCTTGAGATCCGCTATCGCTATAATTTTATAGGTATTCGAAAGAAACTTTTCACATCTTCATAGTCATAGCGGACCTCCAACCTATTTAAATCTAAACATCCTAGCCTTATTTATTAGCCTACTTAATCTATCTTGCTTCCTTCAGTTTTGAGATGAAAACCAGAAATCATGAATTTCCACTAAAATCTTAATTTGTGAAATCCAAAGTACTGTTTTTATTAAATCATTATGAAAGATGAATCTAAATATAAATTTTGAAGTCTCTAGCTCTTTTCTGTTGCGCCAATGATTTTTCTAGAAAAACGTCCAAATTTCGAAAATGGCTGAAGTTATCGAACCGATATTTAACACACATTAATTTAGTATTATTCCTGACATGCTAGAAAAGTTTTAGGTCATTTGCTTGATTTTTAAGGTATTGCGCAACATTTATGACGTCAGAGCTAGTTACAGCAGACTGGCTGGCACACAATGGAAACTGATGTGAATTTACTACAGCGTGAGTAGGCTGCTTCCCTACACGACGTACTCCCGAATGCGAGTTACGTGTGCTGACCACTGCGCCACCGCACTCTGTCAGAAACACACACTTACATAAATACACATACAGACAGACAGCAAACAACTGAAAAGAAAAGAGTCGGCAAATCTGTCATCGCTTACAGAAGTAAATGACACGCTAATCACTGTAAATAACAGTTGGACTAATGGTATGTTAAGTAAGTGCGACTGTAAACCAGTATTCCACGTGAGCGAAGATTCAAGTAATGATTTAGATGTTTGTCTGTTTCATTATAAAATATTTGCATCAACTGTTTTAAATCTAATAGCCTCTATACGAAAAAAGATATTTCCGGACACCACCTGAAGATGTGTTATTCAGAAGGGGAAATGTGTCCGCGTCTATAAATAAAATAGAGGTGCAGCACATAAAAAAAGTTCTCTTGCTAACTACTTCATTTTATAGCGTAAAAACAGCAAAGATAAAATTTTAGAGCACTGAGAGGAGATTGAAAGAAATTGTTCTCTTATATGGCAAAACATGTCGCAGATGAATTTTTCTCCTGCTAGGGTTCCATGAAGGTTTTGACGCTAGTTATGCTCGGACAGTGCAGTCAAAATGTCATGTGATGAATATCATTTCAGTGATGTTTCTGTCCTCCTCATGCATTCCGTTTTGTGACAGAAGATGAGGCGTTTAGTGTCTGAGATAACTTTAGACACATGTTGAGCTGGTTGCTCATTGTGTTGAAACTGCTTCCGTTATTCGTGAAACACTTCGTTGTTTTCACAGTGTTATACAACCTTTGGCCAGCTGATGCCAGATGTGAATTAATGTAAACGAACGAAATTTATGAATCAATGTGAATGGACGAAATTTTTAGCAACATGTCGAAAACAATATTTATCAGACGACAGTGTGGTCACCGTCTCTGAACGTTACTAGCGTCCGAACGTCCATGGTCCCTAGTAGGAAATGGCGTACAGTCTGTGATGTAATTCGAGAGACCTCTTGCCTTTTCGTCTTGCTGAACTACAAAGCTTTACTGCCTGTTACGCAGCATAAGTGTCAAGGGGGAATAGTGCTGTCAACATGGTATCAACTAATATGTGTCCCTACAGTTCTTACAAAAATTAAGACGTCAGATACCGAGAACACCGGTTGGTGCTATACAGTTCTCTTACTGTTGATGAAGTCTTCTCGGGTTATCAGCCGAGTCAAGGCAACGTTTCAACAAGTATCCTACTTGTCATCTTCAGGCAAAGTGTTGGATTCGTGTCCTTTCAGGGTCTTTATAGCTGCTGGACCACAGGTTCCTCTGCCTCATCTGCGTCGGCAGTGCCAATCGATCGCCTCCAGAGAGGGGTGTCGCGCCCATGGTAGGGGTAGGAGTCACGGCTGGTGTTATCGGCAGGTCCCTGCGTGCTGGTGGGAGCGGGCATCGCCGCCTGGTGCGGCCTCTGCATTTGGTCCGCTGCCTCTGCCGGTCTTGCATCGGAGCGTTCGTGTCGTATTTTTGTTATCGCTGCATCCCTCGGGGTGCTAATTTGGAAACTGTTCTCTCGATTGACAAGGTCATCATTAGCTCGTATCTCCACAGCCTCTATAAAGATCGAATACCAGAACCTGTTCAACCCCACACAGCACCATTGTTCGAAATCTAACATATGGTTGCCGTTGAGACTGTGTCCCGCCACTGCAGATTTCTCCGTTTGACCTTTGACTTCACCATCGAAATTCGCCGACAACAACTAAATTCGCAGTTCTCTCACTGTCCACATTTTTTTTATGGTTATAGATCACGAACGCTAAATTATAGAAAGGAAAACGATGTTACTTTTACCACTTTCTTGAAATACACTCTTGTAATCATGAGTGAAATTATTCGTGTAAATTTATGAAGGTATGCAATTTAATAATACTTTGACTGATGAGAAACTTCCTGGCAGATTAAAAGTGTGTGCCGGACCGAGACTCGAACTCGGGACCTTTGCCTTTCGCGGGCAAGTGCTCTACCAACTGAGCTATCCGAGCACGACTCACGCCACGTCCTCACAGCTTTATTTCTGCCAGTACCTCGTCTGATACCTCCCAAAAAGCTGCGAGGACGGGGCGTGAGTCGTGTTCGGGTAACTCAGATGGTAGAGCACTTGCCCGCGAAAGGCAAAGGTCCCGAGTTCGAGTCTCGGTCCGGCACACAGTTTTAATCTGCCAGGAAGTTTCATATCAGCGCACACTCCGCTGCAGAGTGAAAATCTCATTCTGGAAACATCCCCTAGGCTGTGGCTAAGCCATGTCTCCGCTATATCCATTTTTTAAGGAGTGCTAGTTCTGTAAGGTTCGCAGGAGAGCTTCTGTAAAGTTTGGAAGGTAGGAGACGAGGTACTGGCAGAAGTAAAGCTGTGAGGACGGAGCGTGAGTCGTGCTCGGGTAGCTCAGTTGGTAGAGCACTTGCTCGCGAAAGGCAGAGGTCCCGAGTTCGAGTCTCGGTCCGGCACATAGGTTTAATCTGCCAGGAAGTTTCGTATCAGCGCACACTCCGCTGCAGAATGAAAATCTCATTGTGGACTTTGTACTGATGTCCAACTAGCCATAATCATTTACCGGAGAAAAGAGACAGTTGAAGACTTTTTCGATGTAAGCTCCTTTACATTTTTACTCTCCCTCTCACTTGTTCCACAGGAGGACAGACAGTGTGACAATTATTGAACTGTCAGAAATAGAACCGTCATAACATCTCGACGGTTCGTGCTAGGTCGTTCAACCTGCAGGGTTGACCGTGGGGCATGATGGGAAGTTGTATGCACATACATGGTTTAGTTTAGCTACGAAGCCCACTTTTATTTGGATGGGTTCGTCAATAAGCGAAATCGACGCATTTGGGGGACTCAGAATCCGTATTTCGAGATTGAGAAGTCTCAATGCGGTGTGCAATGTCCAGTCACAGAATAACTGGTCCGATATGCCTTGATGGCACGGCGACTACCAAACAGTACGCGAAGGTTTTGGAAGATGATTTATCCCCATTACCCAAAGTGAACCTGATTTCGACAAGATCTGGTTCATGCAACACGGAACTCGACCCCTTCGAAGCGGGAGAGTGATTGATATCCTGGAGGAGCACTTTAGGGTACTCAAACTCCACTGGTATAGGCATCGATTAGCCGTCATATTCTCCGGATCTGAACAATTGCGACTTCTTCCTGTGAGGCTATATTAAAGCCAAGACGTAGATCAATAACGTCAAACCATTGCTGAGCTGAAAACAGCGGATCAGGAGCTCATCGACAGCATCGATGTTCCGACACTGCAGCAGATCACGCAGAATTTCGCTATTCGGCCACGCCACATCATCTCTTAAGATGTATAACCTAAATCCGAATATCTGTTGTGACCTTTACATAAAGTGGGTTCAAGGTATAGCTTGTAACTAATTTACGTTTTTCTTCATATAGCTCATTAGTTGTCACCATGTACATACCGATATGCGTGTGGCTGTCTTGTAATTGCCGACGTACGCCGCTGGTGGTCATGGAAGGCGCCGTAACGGCTGTATGAGACGTTAATGCCGTCGTCCGACCGAGACTGCAACCGTATCGGCAGCATATTTTCGACGCATTGGTCTTCATGGACGACGATTCGCGTCCCCACCATGCACATTTTGTGAATGATTTCCGTCAAATTTCCGTCAAATACACACATCAAAAACAGTTTCGCATCACCCCGGTTCCCAGAACTCCTGAAGATAGACGTTGACTGGGGATATTGTATTACATACTCAGTCCCTTTTGACTGTTCAGAGATGTCACTAAACACGCCCAAAGTTGTAAACAACCACGCGTGAGCAGCGCCCATATGACGGAGGGAGTCTGACAGCCGATCAGATCCAGTCATTCCACCAGGTTCAAAATGGTTCAAATGGCTCTGAGCACTATGGGACTTAACTTCTGAGGTCATCAGTCCCCGAGAACGTAGAACTACTTAAACCTAACCAACCTAAGGACATCACACACATCCATGCCCGAGGCAGGATTCGAACCTGCGACAGTAGCGGTCGCGCGGTTCCAGATTGTAGCGCCTAGAACCGCTCGGCCACCCTGACCGGCCATTCCACCAGGAAGGAGGTACACGACTCGTGTTGTCTATAGCTCAACCATGCCTAGACAGTCAGTATCGCATTGTTACTTTGTGTCAGAAAGGGCCCTCAACAAGGGAAGTGTCCATGTGTCTCGGAGTGAACCAAAGCGATGTTGTCCGGACATGGAAGAGATACAGAGAGAGACAGAGACTGTCGATGACATGCCTTGCTCAGGCCGTCCAAGGGATACTACTGCAGTGGATGACCGCAAACTACGAATTGTGGCTCGGAGGAACACTGACAGCAACGCCACCATGCTGAATAATGCTTTTAGTACAGCCACAGGACGTCGTGTTACGACTCAAATTGTGCGCAACAGGGTGCATGATGTGCAACTTAAGTCCCGACGTCCATGGCGAGGTCCATCTTTGCAACCACGACACCATGCAGCGCGGTCCAGATGGGCGCAACAACATGCCAGATGGACCGCTCAGGATTGGCATCACGTTCTCTTCACCGATGACTGTCGCATATGTCTTCAATCAGATAATCGTCGGTGACGTGTTTGGAGGCAACACAGTCAGGCTGAACGCCTTACACACAGTCCCACTTGTGCAGCATGGTGGAGGTTTCCTGCTGTTTTGTGGTGGCATTATGTGAAGCCGACGTACGCCACTGGTGGTCATGGAAGGCGCCGTAACGGCTGTATGAGACATTAATGCCGTCGTCCGACCGAGGGTGCAACCATATCGGCAGCATATTTTCGAGGCATTGGTCTTCATGGAAGACAATTCACGTCCCCACCATGCAAATTTTGTGAATGATTTCCGTCAGGATAACGACATCGCTCGACTAGAGTGGCGAGCATGTTCTCCAGACATGAACCCTATTGAACATGCCTAGGATAGACTGAAAAGGGCTGTTTATGGACGACGTGACCCACCAACCACTCGGAGGGATCTACGCCGAATCGCCGTTGAGGAGTGCGACAATCTGGACCAACAGTGCCTTGATGAGCTTGTGGACAGTATGCCACGACGAATACAGGCATATATCAATGCAAGAGGACGTGCTACAGGGTAGTAGAGGTACGGGTGTGTACAGCAGTCTGGGCCACCACCTCTGAAGGTGTCGCTGTATGGTAGTACAACATGCAATGTGTGGTTTTTATGAGCAATAAAAAGGACGGAAATGATGATTATGTTGATCTTTATTCCAATTTTCTGTACAGGTTCCGTAACTCTCGGAACCGAGGTGATGAAAAACTTTTTTGATGTGTATATTTGAGATAGTTTCAAACGTGATTATAATTATAATAATACCCTATGGATTCACCACACATTTTTCTTTACGTTGTATATTGTCTCCCTTAGCAAAGGATGTCTCAGGAAAGATAACACACTAGCACAAAGTTCGAAAGCCAGTTGACTGATCGCATTTCATGTCTTGTTGTTCTAGCATTCCATTTCAATTAGAACCTGCGACTTTTATTACGAAGTCCGAAGTAGTGTTGATACAACTATTCTGGGTTGTCATTGTCACGTCGCTTAGCGAACAATATTGTACGTTCTGCAATACCCATTGCCTGACACAATATGCGACCAGCCGGAACTCTTATTTTCTTTTGCAGACGTCATATCAGCATAATACAAGTCATTTAGTTATTAACCGATGTGACTGAAGCTCAATCAGTCCTCCTATCGCTTTTATGATGCGCACTTAAACGGAAAACCTTTGCTTGTTCACTGCATACCATTGAGCAGATTTAATTATCTCCACCATTTGTGTTTGCTGTCAGACCAAAAGACACGTGACACTGTCAACGACCATAATAACTTATAATAGTAATTGTGGCCGTTTAGTATTATTAAAATTTTACATATGCATTTTTTTTTTTTTTTTTGCTGATAAAAACGTAGTGTACAGCGTACAGCCCAACTTAAACCTCGTGGACACATACCATCGAAGTTCGTGTATGTTGTCTAATGTCATGTTGGCTGATAAAAGCTAGTAAGTAAGCTTATCGTTTTAGCAAAACTCGGTGCTCTTTGCAGGCGGCCGGGGTGTCCGAGCGGTTCTAGACGCTAGAGTCTGGAACCGCGCGACCGCTACAGTCGTAGGTTCGAATCCTGCCTCGGGTATGAATGTGTGTGATGTCTGTAGGTTAGTTAGGTTTATGTAGTTCTAAGTTCTAGGGGACTGATGACCTCAGACGTTAAGTCCCATAGTGCTTAGAGGAGTTTGAACCATTTTTTGCTCTGTATAATGTTAGGGCCTAGCTGCCTATTGTATGATAATCACTAGCTTTTTAATAAGGTACCGATTGTGGATCAATTTGCTACGGCAGCAAAGGTTCACAATCGATTGTTAACATTTTTAGTTGTGGATATTAATGAAAAAAGAATTACACTGATCAGCCAGAATATTATGACAACCTACCTAATTAATAGCCGGTGTGACCACCTCCGGCACCGATGACTGCGGCGACGTGTCGTGGCATGGAAACACTGAAGCCTTGGTAGGTCGCTGGACGGAGTTGGCACCACATCTGTACACACAAGTGACCTAACTCCCGTAAATGAGGCGGAGGGGAGCGATGATCTCTGATGGCACGTTCAGCCACATCCCAGATGTCTTCGATGGGGTTCAGGTCTGTCGAGGTGGGAGGCCGGCACGTCAATTGGAACTCGCCACTGTGTTACTCGAACCACTTCATCACACCCCTAGCCTTGTGGCATGGCGCATATCTTGTTTAAAAATGCCATCACCTTGGTCGCCGTTGTGCCTAGCACGAGCTCTACTCGACCCAGGGATACCCACGTGAATGTTTTCCAGAACAAAATGGAGCTGCCACCAGCGTGTCTCCGTCATGCAGTATAGGTCCCAAGGAACTGTTGTCCTGGAAGACGACGAATTTGACTCCCCCCCATTGGCATGATGAAGAAGCTATTGGGATTCGTCAGACCACGCAACGCTCTGTCACTGCGTCATCCTCCAGGGACGATGGTCCCCTGCCGATTTCAGTCATAGTTGCCGATGTCGTGGTGCGAACGTCTGTGGAGGCCTATAGTTCGGAGTGTTCGGTGCACTTTGTCTCCAGTCACACCTGCACGCTGCCCGCCATTGAAGACTGATGTTAGTTACTCCAGAGTTCACCACCTGTCCTTGTTTACCAGTCTGCCCAGCCTACCACGTTCGATGTCTGTAATGGGAGGTGGCCGACCAACGTCACGACGTTTGGATGTGGTTTCTCCTCGGTTTCGCTAAGTGTTGAAGTCACTCACCACAGCGGTCTTCGAACAGCCGACAAGTTACGCAGTTTCCGAAATGCTCGTGCCGAGCCTCCTAGCAATCACAATATGCCCTCGGTTAAACTCAGATAGATCCCGCGCTTTCACCGTTCTACATACGGACAGCACGCTCACTGGTACCACATGCAGCGGGCACATGTGTCTGACTCGCAGTCGTGCTCCGATTCTTCGCCAGGTACGCTCCTATCGCCTGGACAGTAGGTCGATACTCACAGAGTTATGGCTGGTCAGTATGTAAACATGACGCAGGTTTACGTTTACCACTGACATTTCGGAAACTATTAAATTCGATTGTCTATTACCTAAACTTTCTACATACGCTAGTGTAATCTCCACCTCAAAGATTTATTTTTCCTTGGGTAGATTTAGAGCTTCGATTCACGACTTCTGGTAGGCTGTTGTGTTTAAAATGTGCGTATAAAGGAAATTGTCGGCAACGACATGTCAGCTAGCTTTTGTTTGTCTTATTCTTAAATTAAATGTTGCGACATCGATAAATGTTGAAAGTAGTGGAGACGACCATTAGAACGAAATCTTCACTTTCGAGAAAAACAGTAAAAATCTGTCAACTTTTTAGCTGTTGACGGAACCAGTGGGTGAAAACTTGCTACCTGCCGGTCCGAAAACGGTTGGAATCAGTGGAATCTATCGCTTTGTAAGAGAGGGCGTAAAACAGGATCCCTCTACTCTGTTCCACAAAGGCACAAGTGTTGTTAAAAATAGTCCAGGTGGTTAGCAATTTTCGTTTTACGTAAACGTTGGATAGTCAGAAACAACAGGAAAGTTTTGTCGGAATCTTAGAACTATATTAACTCGTAACACGGTTCACATAGAGACATAATATCATGTTAAGACATAAAATATATGTATTTACCTGTTTTGTTCAAAATGGTTCAAATGGCTCTGAGCACTATGGGACTTAACTTCTGAGGTCATCAATCCCCTACAACTTAGAACTACTTAAACCTAACTAACCTAATGACATCACACACATCCATGCCCGAGGAAGGATTCGAACCTGCGACCGTAGCGATCGCGCGGCTCCAGACTGTAGCACCTAGAACCGCTCGGCCACCCTGGCCGGCACCTGTTTTGTCTCATCCTTCTCTGAAACTGTGATGTCGACTCTTTAACTACCCATAGAAAATACACTTGAAATTTGTAACTAATGTATTTTACCTCTATAAGTAATGTGAAGCCATCACACAAAAACTCAAACAATATTGAGGATATTCAGCCCAATTGTAAATCGTGTGATTATTGTCACAACATTTTTCGGGACAACGTTATCCCATATTCAAGTGCTAAAAACAAGGGCACCAGACGAAACAAGAAGTGGGTTACAATTGCTTTCAAGACGGATATGAAATTAGGACAGTAGGTGAGACATAAGGTGGACACCGATGAGAACTGGATGAGGAAATCTGGAGTGTATGAAGCAAAATGTTAGGATTATGAAGAGAGATGTGTGGGGCAGACGGGACGGAATTATAAGTAAAATTTAAGATCATAATAATAGAGATAACGGTTCTTCAGCTGCAGAAAAACATTCCAAGAACGAGCAGCATTCGTTGGCAGATATAACGGACAACGTCAGGGTGTTGCACGATGAAGAAAAAGGGTGGTTGATATCAGTTTTAGGGGAGGTAGAGATTTATTGTGCCTTGAAACAGGAGTGCATCGATGGTTTAAATGAGAGAACGGAAGCGTCTAAAGGCTATTTCTGCGCACACTTCAGCGATATCCCCCGTAAGAAGCAGCCACCAACATACTTTACCGAGTGACGTAGGTTTTATACATGCTAGTTCCGTTCAGCTTGCAGCGTGTAGGTAGTTTTAAGTTAGAGTGGTCTAGGATCAGACAGGCATTCCTCAAAGATTTTATGACAGACAGTAGTATCGTTGGTGCTGAGCATTAGGTGCAAATGGCTCTGAGCACTATGGGACTCAACTGCTGAGGTCATAAGTCCCCTAGAACTTAGAACTAGTTAAACCTAACTAACCTAAGGACATCACAAACATCCATGCCCGAGGCAGGATTCGAACCTGCGACCGTAACGGTCTTGCGGTTCCAGACTGCAGCGCCTTTAACCGCACGGCCACTTCGGCCGGTTTTTAAGTTGTGATGAGGCCTAGTTGCATACATTTTTTTAAGGTAGATTACAACTCAGGAGGTCAGTAATATTTATACAGGTTGTTTCCGTAAAATGTAACAGGACATAGAGGATGTCATACTGAACAATTTCAGGTAGAGAACCTGGTGTAGGAGAAGCCAGCTTAGGCATACAGGTTACTTATAAATGGTGGAAAGAATCGAATTTTTTATGATTTTATTAAATCATATAGTCTTTCCTGATTATATTGATATATACCGGGTGATCAAAAGGCAGTATAAATTTGAAAACTTAATAAACCACGGAATAATGTAGATAGAGTTATTGATAGAAGCGTGAAAGAACTCTTGTGCGCGTCGTTTGGCGATGATCGTGTGCTCAGCCGCCACTTTCGTCATGCTTGGCCTCCCAGGTCCCCAGACTTCAGTCCGTGCGATTATTGGCTTTGGAGTTACCTGAAGTCGCAAGTGTATCGTAATCGACCGACATCTCTAGGGATGCTGAAAGACAACATCGGAGGCCAATGCCTCACCATAACTTCGGACATGCTTTACAGTGCTGTTCACAACATTATTTATCTACTACAGCTATTGTTGAGGAATGATGTTGGACGTATTGAGCATTTCCTGTAAAGAATAACATCTTTGCTTTGTCTTACTTTGTTACGCTAATTATTGCTATTCTGATCAGATGAAGCTCCATCTGTCGGACATTTTTTTAACGTTTGTATTTTTTTGGTTCAAATGAAACCCCATGTCATTTCAAGCATGTGTGTCAATTTGTACTTCTTTATCTACATTATTCCGTGATTTATTCAGTTTTCAAATTTATACTGACTTCTTGATCACCCGGTACCTAATAGGATTTCAAATGAAAAATGACCTATATATACCAAATTTTAAAGTTACAGTCATGTATGCCACCATGCCTCCTTTATTTCTGTTACAGAAACCAGTTTTACTTCGAAAAGAACCGTGAAATTTCTGTTACCAGCGATTGTAGGTATGTTACATTGTATATGCTGGTAAAAATGCAGGTTTCTAGTGTCTATAAATCATTATCTTTGCTACACTACTGGCCATTAGAATTGCTACACCACGAAGATGACGTGCTACAGACGCGAAATTTAACCGACAGGAAGCAGATGCTGTGATATGCCAATGATTTGCTTTTCAGAGCATTCACACAAGGATGGCGACACCTACAACGTGCTGACATGAGGAAAGTTTCCAACCGATTTCTCATACACAAACAGCAGTTGACGGGCGTTGTCTGGTGAAACGTTGTGATGCCTCGTGTAAGGAGGAGAAATGCGTACCATCACATTTCCGACTTTGATAAAGGTCGGATTGTAGCGTATCGCGATTGCAGTTTATCGTATCGCGACATTGCTGCTCGCGTTGGTCGAGATCCAATGACTGTTAGCAAAATATGGAATCGGTGGGTTCAGGTGGGTATTACGGAACGCCGTGCTGGATCCCAACGGCCTCGTATCACTAGCAGTCGAGATGACAGGCATCTTATCCGCATGGCTGTGACGGATCGTGCAGCCACGTCTCGATCTCTGACTCAACAGATGGGAACGTTTGCAAGACAATAACCATCTGCACGAACAGTTCGACGACGTTTGCAGCAGCATGGACTATCAGCTCGGAGACCATGGCTGCGGTTACCCTTGACGCTGCATCACAGATAGGAGCGCCTGCGATGGTGTACTCAAATACTAACCTGGGTGCACGAATGGCAAAACGTCATGTTTTTCAGATGACTCCCGATTATGTTTGCCGGCCACGGTGGCCGAGCGGTTCTAGGCGCTCGGTCCGGAACCGCGCGACTGCTGCGGTCGTAGGCTCGAATCCTGCCTCGGGCATGGATGTGTGTGATGTCCTTAGGTCAGTTAGGTTTAAGTAGTTCTAAGTTCTAGGGGACTGATGACCACAGATGTTAGGTCCCATAGTGCTCAGAGCCATTTGAACCATTTGAACCAGATTCTGTTTACAGCATCATGATGGGCGCATCCGTGCTTGGCGACATCGCGGTGAACGCACATTGGAAGTGTGTATTCGTCATCGCGATATTGGCGTATCACCCGGCGTTATGATATGGGATACCTTTGGTTACACATCTCGGTCACCTCTTGTTCACATTGACGGCACTTTGAACAGTGGACGTTACATTTCAGATGTGTTACGAACCGTGGCTGTACCCTTCATTCGATCCCTGCGGAACCCTACATTACAGCAGGATAGTGCACGATCGGATGTTGCAGGCCCTGTACGGGCCTTTCTGGATACAGAAAATGTTCGACAGCTGCCTTGGCCAGCACATTCTCCAGATCTTTCACCCATTGAAAAGTCTGCGCAATGGTGGTCTAGCTACTGGGTCGTCACAATACGCTGGTCACTACTCTTGATGAACTGTGGTATCGTGTTGAAGCTGCATGGGCAACTGTACCTGTACACGCCATCCAAGCTCTGTTTGACTCAATGCCCAGGCGTATCAAGGCCGTTATTACGGCCACAGGTGGTTGTTCTGGGTAATGATTTCTCAGGATCTATGCACCCAAATTGCGTGAAAATGTAATCACATGTCAGTTCTATTATAATATATTTGTCCAATGAAAACCCGTTTATTATCTGCAATTTTAATGGCCAGTAGAGTAGTATTTACTTTTGTTTCGCTGAAGCAGTTTACTCACGTGTTACTGATTCCTCGTTGCCCAAGTGCTACATATATTTGTGTAAGTATATATCCTTTAGTGTGCAGTATGTACGAACTGTGCTACCCATCAAGACATTCAATTAAAGGACATTCCGTGGTAAGCAGTTCACGAACAAAGAAAGCCACACTGTTGAAAGTAACCTTTGTATCAGTTCTTCAGGGAAGAAACTCCTACATGGCACATCTCCTGGTGATTCAAATTTTTGTGTTAACAACGACGCTGTTTGTAGTGGATTTGTTGTTATTGTGTGGGCATCTTATATTCTTTGATATAGGAAGTTGCGAAATGTCAACAATGTGATGGTGTAGACTGCCTGGAAATAACTGAACAACAAAGTAGCAGGAAGGGCTTTGCATCAAAATTATTTGTTCTGTGTAGATCCTGCAATAAATCTACATCAAAAATGACATCTAACATTGTGCATAATTCATATGATGTGAATTTCAAATTAGTGTATGCAATGCGTGCAATAGGAAAAGGAAAAAAGGCTGCTCAAACGTTTTGTATTTTGATGCACCTTTCTCCTCCTCCCAGCAGGTTCAGCAAGCACTTAAAAATACTTTTGGGTGCCGTGACGGTTGTCTAAAGCATCTATGAAACGTGCAGTAGAAAAAACTGTAAATATTAGTGGAACCAGGATCATTACTGTTGCACTTGTTGGGACATGGCAACGTCGAGGACATCGTTCCTTGAATGGTGTTGTAAGAGCTACTTCTCTGGAGAATGGAAAACTTGTTGATGTTGAGTGCTTATCTAAGTACGGCAACACCTGCCATGGTAACACTGAAGGACATATTGAAAATTAGTGTTCTAAGAATTATGGTGGTTACAGTGGAGGTATGGAGTGTGATGGAGCAGTAAAAATATTTCAGAGGTCGGTGCCAGTTTATAACGTTACGTATTCGAAGTACCTAGGCGATGGGAACACTAAAGCTTTCAATAAAATTAATGAGTTAAATGTTTATGGTGATATCTTGGTAACAAAATTGTGGTGTTGTGGACATGTGCAAAAGAGCATGGGTGCTAGATTGAGGAAGCTACGAAGGGAAATGAAAGGAAAGTTGATATCGGATGGGAAATCTCTGTCTGGTCGAGGCAGACTGACAGAAACTGAAATAGGCCTTCTCCTGAGTTATAACTGACTGGCCACCTATGAATGATGTTAAGCAATGAGAAAAGCTGCATGGGCCACCTGCTTTTATAAGGTGTCCACAGATGACCACCCTGTTCACAGTCTTTGACGTAAAGAAGTAGATTCTTGATGTGGTTACCCAATAGCAAAAGGAAGGTGTCAAATATACCATCATAAGCATTCTCTTCCTGAGCCTGTTGTGAATGAAGTGAAACCAATTTTTAGATACCTGAGTGACCCTGTTTTGCTTAGTAAATGTCTTCATGGGGGCACTCAGGATACAAATAAAAGTTTCAACCATTGCATATGGGAAAGATTGCCCAAGAATGTTTTTGTAGGTCTAAATACATTTAAAGTTGGTGTACTAGATAAAGTGATGTTTCAACGATGGGGTAGTAGGAAGATTGGATGTCCTGAGCAATTTAGGCATAAAATGTGGCTCTTATACTGAAGATCAATTGCTTGCGTGTGACAGACAATGGGTGCATGAAGCTGAAAGATTCGCTCTTCAAGTTTCCAAAGAAGGAAGAACTGCTAAAAGGAATGCCAAGAGGAAGCTTGAAGATGAAGAAATGTTTCAGGATGAAGACTATGCTTCAGCAATGTTCTGAGGCAAAGTTTAATTCGACTCATATCTTCACTCGCAATTTCCTGCAAGTTCTATTTTTCAGAATTCAGGTACAAATGTTTCCTAAAGTTTATAATGCATTGCTCTAATATTTTTCTGAAACTTGCAATAGTCCATACTTATATGGTAGACCTAAGTTTTATTGCAGAATCAGTTAAATTACAGAGAAAATAACATTTTTATTAGGAAAAAATTATAAAAACTAAAATGTAAGATGAGATATTTTTATCCTTGTAATATAGATAACATGTGGAATTAAATAGTGTAGTACCACATCCATCATGTTATGCATATCTGGTAAAAATTTGGTCTCCTTGAAATGTATGACATTGGATTAAATGGTACCTCAACTTGAGGAAGCATTTTGGAGAAAAAAATGCATCAGTGTGTTTGTAATTTTTTAACATCCCTAAGCAGGTTCAAAAATAATCAAACTACTTCTACTTCATTTAGAAATTCTGCTGCATTACCTGGTATCAACAAAAAATCTGTAAAACATATACATTATAAACAGAGCCTGAAAGAAAGGTGTTGATTTTTACTTAATTTTGAGCTGGAAAAGTACTCTGTATCCTTAATGAGATAATAGGAATAAAGCCACATTACTGAGTACTTTTTTGTTTCCATTAGTTAACTTCAAATATCATCATTGACACAATGAACAGATCATTTCCCTGTATCTTACAAAATGTGCTGAAACTGACGGCCATCAATCTCAATGTAAGCATGACATTGATGAATAAGATTCTGACGCACCCTGATAAATATGCCTGGTGGGTTCTGAATCAAAGAACAAGTGGCTGAAATTCTGGCAACTAATTCCATCTCTGTATTCACTGGGGCTGCATACGCAAGTGACTTTAGATATCCCCATGGGAAATCATCAAAGGGACTCTGGCCAGGTGACCTCGCAGGCCATGGAATAGGACCTCCCGTTCCAATCCAGCGACCAGGAAAAATGAACTGTACCGGTACCGTTCCATCGTGTTGTACTGCACGTCTCTGAATATCACTGAATAATCATTGGGTCTGTCATTGGTTCATAGCACGTTCCGTCATGGGACAACGCAAACACGAAACAACAGAGTCACCATACGGACAAGTAAAGTGAACGAAACCTGCAACATGTCTTCCTGGTAACTGGGCTCGTCCTCCTTGTTTTCTCGCAGGAAAGAAAGAATCTACGTGTAAATAAATAGCACAGTACGTGTAAGCTTGTACGCATGTTAGTTGTAAATAAGCTGCGAAACAGTAATGCTAAGACAAAGTAGTAGACAAGTTTACTTCCATATCTCCTTAAGCTGGCTTCTCCGACCTTCTTCAGTGGAGCATTCTCTATGTCCTACTACATTTTTTCAAGCTCTTACGGAAACATCCTCTATGTCTGTCGATATAAGGAGGTTGTTTTTTCTTGTTTCCTAGCTTTCAGCACTTGAAAACGGGATAATGCACTTGAAAACGGGATAATGTTGTCCCGAAATATGTTGCGGTGATAATCACAGGATTGACAACAGGGCTGAATGTCCTCAGTATTGCTTCTCAATTCTTATTGGTGTCTCTGTTTGCAGTGAAAACCAACTTTTAGATAGAACACATTCTTACTAATTAAAACTAGATGAAACTGAATACCGTCATTATAAACTTAATTCACTGCTTGTAGACAATGAATGTCAGATAAAACTGGTTTTAATTAGACAAAATGTATTTTTACAAAATGACTCATTTAAAACTGTTTTGACCTAGGTCATGGTTCATTTAAGTCACACTTGACTTTTTAGGACTCTGATACCGCGCGTCACGGAATTTGAACCCCGCCAGACATCATGGACGTCGAAGACCCCTAGAGGTCTCTGCACCATTGTACCGTAAGCTGTGCCGGCGCCCGCCTCCTGGCCCGCATTTAGAGTGAGGGCGCCACAGTGGAACACGTGGTTGCAGCGACCAATAGCGGCGTCCCTGATAGAGTACTTAAGCGCCTGCCTGTCGCTCAGCCTGCCAGTCTAACCTTGCGCACGTCTCAGGACATATCGCCTCGCCATAGACAACGTATTTACTTTCGTGTTTTGTTTACGAGTGGATGTGGTTGTCTAGTTGGGTTTTCTTGACTCTGTTGTTTCGATCTTGTTGTTGTCGTAAGGTCCTTCGTTGCTCGTGTCCGTCCTCTACCGTTGTGTTCCTGTTCGCGGGCCGCTCCGCGGGTCCCGCCTAGTTTTCCGTCACTTCAACTCCGCGACTGTTCCGGTCGCCGTTATGAGAAGGACGATTCTGATTAGTCACGTGGCGTCGACTGACTCGTGGAGAGGAGCAGGTTCGGTGGTGAGGGAGGAGACCAACTCGGTCGACAGGGCGTGCGCCTGCGCACACCTGCTTAGTCGTCCACTAAGCCCATATACATCGACTCGTAAGCATTTGACTGTATTTCTCATGGCAGATCGAAATCAAGAAACGCGATGGAAAGAGAAGAGTTAAAAAAAGTATATGATAGACAGATCAACACGGGAAAAAGAAAACCACTACAATGTCTTGGCAAAAGGAACTTGTGGAAAATTAGTAAACGAAACTGAAGAATCACAATTATCTGTAAGAAAGACACAGAAACAGTACAGAAGATCAAATCGATTCAAGGTTATTAATATGTGTGGGACGTGAAATTTCGTGACAAAGAGAGAGCATGTGAAATTGTACTTACTTGTATAATATTATTATATTGTATTAAACAATCTAAATGTATTTTTAAAATTATTCCCCTCAAAGACGTTTCTCTAGCTAAATCTAGTTTTATCTACTGTTGAAACTAGTTTTATCCAAAATTAAACCCTGTAGCGCAGTAAATTCTCCTTACAGCTGAGAAATTATAGCTGTAACAAAGATATTCAGGATAAAGTAGTTTTAACTAGAGAAAACTCGTTCTGACTGAAACCGGTTTTGACTGCAACGTCTCTATTCACTGACACTATGATGACAGAAATGCCGAAAAGTGTGTCAGTTGTGGAGAGCTTAAAACGTTGTGGGAATACTAAAACTGCAATCCAGTTACCAAATCGCTTTACGAACACCATATCATATACAAAAATTCAACGATTATGACAGATATTGTTGATACTGACTTGGAGATGCCTATTTTCCTTTCATGTTTTTTGGCAAAAGAAAATGGACCTTTTTATTAAGATCGTTTTGCTTGAAATTCGTCTTTTGTTAACTCCTAGATTCGGTCGAGTTGGTGTAAAGTGAGAGTAGGGACACTGGTGAGATGAAAGTATGTTGGTAGCACTGTGCATGGGCGTCAACGCCCTAGGGGTGAGAGGGAGGGAGGGAGCGGCAATGAAGGGACGTGTCCTGCTCAATATTTTTTGAAAAGCAATTTCAATCTTTTTAATCTTAGTTAACAAAAAATGGCACAGTTGAACGAACTTAACTAATTGCACATAGTATAAGGTCTTGTGCAGTGAGAATTTCTAGGATTTACTTACTTGCCAGTAATTCGTGTATGTAGTAGGCTATTTATTTGCGTTTCCAATAAAAGTCAGTCAGAATGTAGTTCGAAAAGGTACTTAATTTGAAACGGTTCCCACGGTTGTTTAGGCCATAATACGCTGACGGACAGAAGAATCGCAACACCCAGGAATAATGAAATTTCGGGAATACATTTGTATAGGTAACATATTTCAGTGGTTAACGTTGAAAGATCAAGGATTAATGTGAGTGCGATAAGAGTCATCGCACATGTGAAATGCTGCTACATTAATAAAGGGGGCAACCGCCAGTTTGTTGATGAAAGCAAGCAAATGGGCATACATTGTGTCGTAGTCTTGCTGGATGTCAGATTACGGGATGGAGTTTCATGGCTGTTGCTCTCGGTCGGTCGGTACAGGGACGGTTAATGCTCGTTGTGGATGACGCTACAGTTGTCGCCCAATGATGTACCATACGTGCTCGACTGGAGACAGATCTGGTAATCGAGCAGGCCAAGGCAATATGTCGACGCTCTGTATGGTACGCTGGGTTACAACAGCGATATGTGGGGGAGCGATGTCCAGTTGTAAAACTCCTTGGAATGCTGTTCATGAATGGCAGCACAGCAGATTCAGTCACCAGACTGGTGTATCAGTTTGGAGTGAGGGTGCGTGGGATAACCACGCAAGTGCTCCCACTGTTATAGGAAATCGCACCCCAGATCATCCCTCCACTTGTAGGTTCAGTGTCAATAGGCCGCAGAATGGTTGGTTGTAGGCGTTCACTTGGCCTGTTCCTAACCAACACACAGCCATAACTGGCACCAAGGCAGAACAGACTTTTATCAGAAAACACAACGACCTCAAGCTCTAATCAGCTTTCGCTTGACACCGCCGAAACTGCAAACGACGGTGGTTTGGGGTCAGTAGAATACACGCTAGTGGTGCCTTGCACGGAAGTATCCTTGAAGTAACCGATTTTTAACAGTTCGTTGAATCACTGTGGTTCCAACTGCTGCTCGAGTTGCTACTGAAGACGCAATCGATGTGCCAGGGCGATACGCCGAACACAACGACCCCCCCCCCCCCCCGCTCTGTAGAGCCACGTGACCATCTGGAGCACGGTCTTGTTGCAACGGTACATTCCCATGACCACCTTTGCCAGCAGTCATGAGAAGTGGCTACATTCTGCCAAATCTTTCTGCAATATCGCGGAAGGAAAATGCAACTTCTCGTACCTCTATTACACGATCTAGTTCAGACTCAGTGAGCTGTTGATAACGGTACCTTCGTCGTCTAAAAGGCGTGCTTCACTGCCATCAACTCACCACGTCCAATCTCAAAGGTAACTAACGCTCACGATCGTTACAACGTGTATTTAAAGCAAACCTGATCCGCGTCCGTCAGTCTACATAATAATCATACAGACGATGTAGAGACTGACAAAGTTTTGCAGAAGTTCGAAAGATAGGGCGTACTTCAATGCGAGATGCTTATAATAATTTCCAACAACGAAATTTTGTCTCGGAATCTGGCAGAAAACACAAGCAGATTCTGGTCTTATATGAAGCACAAACGTGGCAAGACACAATCCATACGTTGACTGCGCGATATCAACGGTGAAGTCAGTGATGACAGTGCCACTAAAGCAGAGTTATTAAATACGGATTTCTGCAGCTCCTTCACCAAACAAGACGAACTTAATATTCCTGAATTCCAATCAAGAACAACTGCCAATATGAGAAACAAAGAACTAGTTCTCCTCGGTGTCGCAAAGAAGCTTAGATCACTTACTAAAGGCAATGCCTCCGGCCCAGATTGTATACCAGCCAGATAGCTTTCAGAGTATGCTGATACAACAGCTCCATATTTAGCATTTACACTACTGGCCATTATAATCGCTACACCACGAAGATCACGTGCTACAGACTCGAAATTTAACCGTCAGGAAGAAGATGCTGTGATATGGAAATGATTAGCATTTTAGATCATTCACACATGGTTGGGGCCGGTGGCGACACGTACAACGTGCTGACATGGGGAAAGCTTCCAACTGATTTCTCATACACACACAGCAGTTGACCAGCATTGCCTGGTGAAACGTTGTTGTGATGCTTCGTGTAAGGAGGAGAAATGCGTACCATCACGTTTCCGACTTTGATAAAAGTCGGATTGTAGCCTATCGCGATTGCGGTTTATTGTATCGGGACATTGCTGCTCGCGTTGGTCTAGATCCAATGACTGTTAGCAGAATATGGAATAGGAGGGTTTAGGACGGTAATACGGAACGCCGTGCTGGATCCCAACGGCCTCGTATCATTAGCAGTCGAGATGACAGGCATCTTATCCGCATGACTGTAACGGATCGTGCAGCCACGTCTCGATCCCTGCGTCAACGGAACAGATGGGGACGTTTGCAAGATAACAACCATCTGCACGAACAGTTCTACGACGTTTGCAGCAGCATGGACTATCAGGTAGGAGACCATGGCTGCAGTTACCTTTGACGCTGCATCACAGACAGGAGCGCCTGCGACGGTGTACTCAACGACGAACCTGCGTACACGAATGGCAAAACATCGTATTTTCGGATGAATCCAGGTTCTGTTTACAGCATCATGATGGTCGCATCCGTGTTTGGCGACATCGCGGTGAACGCACATTGGAAGCGTGTATTCGTCATCGCCATACTGGCGTATCATCCGGCGTGATGGTATGGGGTGCCATTGGTTCCACGTCTCGGTCACCTCTTGTTCGCATTGACGGCACTTTCAGCAGTGGACGTTACATTTCAGATGTGTTACGACCCGTGGCTCTACCCTTCATCCGATCCCTGCGAACCCTACATTTCAGCAGGATAATGCAAATAGGGCTAATGCAGGAGTAGGTTTAATAATGAACAAAAAAATAGGAGTGCGGGTTAGCTGCTACAAACAGCATAGTGAACGCATTATTGTGGCCAACATAGACACAAAGCCCATGCCTACTACAGTAGTACAAGTTTATATGCCAACTAGCTCTGCAGATGATGAAGAAATTGAAGAAATGTATGACGAGATAAAAGAAATTATTCAGGTAGTGAAGGGAGACGAAAATTTAATAGTCATGGGTGACTGGAATTCGTCACTAGGAAAAGGGAGAGAAAGAAACATAGTAGGTGAATATGGATTGGGGGGAAGAAATGAAAGAGGAAGCCGCCTTGTAGAATTTTGCACAGAGCATAACTTAATCATAGCTAACACTTGGTTCAAGAACCATAAAAGAAGGTTGTATACCTGGAAGAATCCTGGAGATACTAAAAGGTATCAGATAGAGTATATAATGGTAAGACAGAGATTTAGGAACCAGGTTTTAAATTGTAAGACATTTCCAGGGGCAGATGTGGATTCTGACCACAATCTATTGGTTATGAACTGCAGATTAAAACTGAAGAAACTGCAAAAAAGTGGGAATTTAAGGAGATGGGACCTGGAATAGCTGAAAGAACCAGAGGTTGTAGAGAGTTTGAGGGAGAGCATAAGGGAACAGTTGATAGGAATGGGGGAAAGAAATACAGTAGAAGAAGAATGGGTAGCTCTGAGGGATGAAGTAGTGAAGGCAGCAGACGATCAAGTAGGTAAAAAGGCGAGGGCTAATAGAAATCCTTGCGTAACAGAAGAAATATTGAATTTAATTGATGAAAGGAGAAAATATAAAAATGCAGTGAATGAAGCAGGCAAAAAGGAATACAAACGTCTCAAAAACGAGATCGACAGGAAGTGGAAAATGGTTAAGCAGGGATGGCTAGAGGACAAATGTAAGGATATAGAGGCTTGTCTCACTAGGGGTAAGATAGATACTGCCTACAGGAAAATTAAAGAGACCTTTGGAGAGAAGAGAACCATGTGTATGAATATCAAGAGCGCAGATGGCAACCCAGTTCTAAGCAAAGAAGGGAAGGCAGAAAGGTGGAAGGAGTATATAGAGGGTTTATACAAGAGCGATGCACTTGAGGACAATATTATGGAAATGGAAGAGGATGTAGACGAAGACGAAATGGGAGATACGATATTGCGTGAAGAGTTTGACAGAGCACTGAAAGACCTGAGTCGAAACAAGGCCCCGGGAGTAGACAACATTCCATTAGAACTACTGACAGCCTTGGGAGAGCCAGTCATGACAAAACTCTACCATCTGGTGAGCAAGATGTATGAGACAGGCGGAATACCCTCAGACTTCAAGAAGAACATAATAATTCCAATCCCAAAGAAAGCAGGTGTTGACAGATGTGAAAATTACCGAACTATCAGTTTAATAAGTCACAGCTGCAAAATACTATCGCGAATTCTTTACAGACGAATGGAAAAACTGCTAGAAGCGGACCTCGGGGATGATCAGTTTGGATTCCGTAGAAATATTGGAACACGTGAGGCAATACGACTTATCTTAGAAGAAAGATTAAGAAAAGGCAAACCTACGTTTCTAGCATTTGTAGACTTAGAGAAAGCTTTTGACAATGTTAACTGGAATACTCTCTTTCAAATTCTGAAGGTGGCAGGGGTAAAATACAGGCAGCGAAAGGCTATTTACAGTTTGTACAGAAACCAGATGGCAGTTATAAGAGTCGAGGGGCGTGAAAGGGAAGCAGTGGTTGGGAAAGGAGTGAGACAGGGTTGTAGCCTCTCCCCGATGTTATTCAATCTGTATATTGAGCAAGCAGTAAAGGAAACAAAAGAAAAATTCCGAGTAGGTATTAAAATTCATGGAGAAGAAGTAAAAACTTTGAGGTTTGCCGTTGACATTGTAATTCTGTCATAGACAGCAAAGGACGTGGAAGAGCAGTTGAACGGAATGGACAGTGTCTTGAAAGGAGGATATAAGATGAATATCAACAAAAGCAAAACGAGGATAATGGAATGTAGTGAAATTAAATCGGGTGATGCTGAGGGAATTAGATTAGGAAATGTGACACTTAAAGTAGTAAAGGAATTTTGCTATTTAGGGAGTAAAATAACTGATGATGGTCGAAGTAGATAGGATATAAAATGTAGACTGGCAATGACAAGGAAATCGTTTCTGAAGACGAGAAATTTGTTAACATCGAGTATTGATTTAAGTGTGAGGAAGTCGTTTCTGAAAGTATTTGTATGGAGTGTAGCCATGCATGGAAGTGAAAAATGGACGATAACTAGTTGGGACAAGAAGCTTTCGAAATGTGGTGCTACAGAAGAATGCTGAAGATAAGGTGGGTAGATCACGTAACTAATGAGGAGGTATTGAATAGGATTGGGGAGAAGAGAAGTTTGTGGCACAACTTGACTAGAAGAAGGGATCGGTTGGTAGGACATGTTTTGAAGCATCAAGGGATCACAAATTTAGCATTGGAGGGCAGCGTGGAGGGTAAAAATCGTAGAGGGAGACCAAGAGATGAATACACCAAGCAGATTCAGAAGGATGTAGGCTGCAGTAGGTACTGGGAGATGAAGAAGATTGCACAGGATAGAGTAGCATGGAGAGCTGCATCAAACCAGTCTCAGGACTGAAGACCACAACAACAACAACAATGCACGACCGCATGTTGCAGGTCCTGTACGGGCCTTTGTGGATACAGAAAATGTTCGACTGCTGCCAAGGCCAACACATTCTCCAGAGCTCTCACCAACCGTAAACGTCTGGTCAATGGTGGCCGAGCAACTGGCTCGTCACAATACGCCAGTCACTACTCTTGATGAACTGTGGTATCGTGTTGAAGCTGCCTGGGCAAACAGAGCTTGGATGGGGTCTACAGGTACTACTGCCCATGCAGCTTCAACACGATACCACAGTTCATCAAGAGTAGTGACTGGCGTATTGTGACGAGCCAGTTGCTCAGCGTTTCCAATTGGTGAGGAATCTGGAGAATCTGCTGGCCAGGGCAGCACGCGAACATTTTCTGTATCCAGACAGGCCCGTACAGGACCTGCAACAAGCGGTCGGCATTATCCTGCTGAAATGTAGGGTTTCGCAGGAATCAAAAGGGTAGAACCACGGCTCGTAACACATCTGAAATGTAACGTCCACTGTTGAAAGTGCCGTCAATGCGAACAAGAGGTGACCGAGACGTGTAACCATTGGTACCCCATACCATTAAGCCTGGTGATACGCCAGTATGGCGATAACGAATACACGCTTCCGATGTGCGTTCACCGCGATGTCGACAAACACGGATGCGACCATTATGATGCTGTAAACAAAACCTGGATTCATCCGAAAAAATGACGTTTTCCCATTCGTGCACCCAGGTTCGTCGTTGAGTACACCATCGCAGGCGCTCCTGTCTGTGATGTAGCGTCAATGGTCACCGCAGCCATGGTCTCCGAGCTCATACTCCATGCTGCTGCAAACGTCGTCGAACTGTTCGTGTAGATGGTTGTTATCTTGAAAACGTTCCCACCTGTTGACTCATGGATCGAGACGTGGCTGCACGATCCGTTAAAGCCATGCGGATTAAGATTCCTGTCATCTCGACTGCTAGTGATACGAGGCCGTTGGGATCCAGCACGGCGTTCCGTATTACTCCCCTGAACCCACCGATTCCATATTCCGCTACCAGTTATGGGACCTCGGCCAACGCGAGCAGCAATGTCGCGATACGATAAACCGCAATCGCGATACGCTACAATCCGTCATTTATGAAAGTCGGAAACGTGATGGTACGCATTTCTCCTCCTTACACGAGGCATCACAACAACGTTTCACAAGACAACGCCGTTCAACTGCTGTTTGCGTATGAGAAATCGGTTGGAAACTTTCCTCATGTCAGCACGTTGTAGGTGTCGCCACCGGCGCCAAAGTTGTGTGAATGCTCTGAAAAGCTAATAATTTGCATATAACAGCATTTTCTACCAGTCGGTTAAATTTCGCGTCTGTAGCACATCATCTTCGTGGTGTAGCAATTTTAATGGCCAGTAGTGTACAAATAACCTAAATTGGTACGATCACGTAGATAATGTTGTGGGTAGAGGAAACGAAAGACTGCGATTCAGTGGCAGAACACTTAGAAGGTGCAACAGGTCTACTAAAGAGATCGCTTCGCTTACACCACGCTTGTCCGCCCTATTCTGGAGTATTGCTGTGGGGTGTGGGATCCGCATTAGGTGAGACTAACGGATGACATCGAAAAAGTACAAAGGATGTCAGCTCATTATATAATATCGCGAAATAGGGGAAATAGTGCCACAGATATGATACGTGAATTGGAGTGGCAGTCATTAAAACAAAGGCCTTTTTCGTTACTTCGGGATTCTCTCAGGAAATTTCAATCACCACTTTTCTCCTCCGATTGCGAAAACATTTTGTTGGCATCCATCTACATAGGGAGAAATTGTCATCACGAAAAATAAATCACTGCTCGCACAAAATAATTTCCGTCTTCGTTTTTCCCGCACGCCCATCTAGAGTGGAACGGTAGAGGGACAGCTTGAAGGTGATTCATTGAACCCTCTGCCGCACACTTTATTGTGAATAGCAGAGTAATTATGTAGATGTGTGTGTAGATGAATGTCGATAAAGTTAAATTTCAGTATTATACAGGATGATTTTTTCCACCGTGTACAAACTCTAGGGATTGGTCGATGAGCTGATAAGGAAAGAAAAAGGTCTCAAGAACTTATGTCCGGAAATGTATGGTTTCCATGGTAAAGACCAATTATTCAATGGTACATTGTTACAGACACTGCGGTCTAATACGCGCTGTACCACGCAGCCACAGTTACAGTATGTGATGAAAATCGTTTCCATGTGCCTGAACGCATACATGTACACGCCGTAGCATGTTCTGTCTCACACGTTCACATCGGCCAGGCTGCATCCGAACTGTGACAAGGGAGCGTGAATACGCTGCTCCAGTGTCTCCACATCTGGAATAGGCTCTGGATACACGATACTTTTGAGATGGACGCATGACCTGAAATCGTACGGGTTGAGATCAGGTGAACGAGCAGACCTTGCAACTGGACCACATCGTCGGATCCATCTACGAGGAAGACACGACTGAGATGCGTCCGGACGTTAACGGCGACGTCGGATGGGGCACCTTCATGTAGCAGCCACATAACCCTTCGAATTGTCGATGGCAGTTCTTCCAGAAGGGGGGGGGGGCAAAGTCACCCGCACGTAAAGCCGATACTTCCGGCCTATTAGGCGACGTGGAAGGAAGACGGTCGCGACATACGGTCGCCAATCATCCCGACCTACACATACCGATGGTGTTGATTCGCTGTCACTATACCATGAGGGCTCTGCATATTACCTGACAGATGACTGTTATGAAAGTTAAAGATAGCACTCTGCGTGAAGGTGGCCTCATCTGCTAAATGGGATCGTGACACAAATCTCGGAATCGTGGTTACCTTGTGAGGATACCAATGACAAAACTGGTCCCGATGTGGAAAGTCCGTCGCTAGCAAGCCCTGCACATGCTCTAAGTGATAGGGGTAGTAACAATTGTCTTGGAGAATATTCCACACGGTCACCTGGCTTACCCTGTACTGGCGGGCTAACTGCCTGGTACTGACACGGCGGTCGCCTCCCATAGTGTTAATCACATTTTCCGCCAAATCTGGTGTTCGAACATGACGGGTACATCCTTCGTGATTTCCTGCTTCGTGAAAAGACCCTGTCCTAGACAAACGGCGAAACACTGTTCCAAACATTGAATGCTGTGGTTGTTGTTGGCGGGGATAGGTACGGATACAATCTTGCTGCTCGCCGCCAATTGCCATTTTCGTTTCCATAAGTAACCACCATGCCGGCAAGCTCTCGAATCGAATACGGAGCCATTGTGTACAGGGCTGGGTCACGTCCTCTATAAGGTGACTCAGCAAGAGAAGTGAATCGGACACAACATTACCAATTACTAAGGCAGGAGATAGCGCTAGGAACAGTACCACTTTCTAGGAGGAAACCACGCATACCGTAACTGTGGCTGCATGGTACAGTGCATATTAGACCGCAGTCTCTGTAACGATATATAATTGAATAAGTGGTATCTAGCATGGAAACCGTGCATTTCTGGACGCAAGTTCATTAGATCTTTCATGTTCCACATCCTCTCATCGATTAGTCCCTGGAGTTTGGCAAATATCACCCTTTATAAGTTATTTATACTCGCTAATCGCAAAATAAGTTTTAACACAGGTCTAAATTAGCACACATTAGGAGTTTTATTGACATAGAAATATATGATCTGAGGCATCCAGATGCCCCAGAAAGTGGCTTTAGATCCAAATGTTTTCGAAATTTTTTCAACGGGATCTCCCGTTTGCAGCCCCTAATGATCTATTACCCTACCTATTGAGTACCCTGCCCTCGGCCCCTCCACCGTCAATAGTTCAGCGTTGGTTACGATCTTGCCACTTTGTCTCGTTACCTGTTACGCAGTGTAGTAGACAGTAAAGCTTTGCAGTTCAGCGTAACTAAAAGTTGAAGGACCTAGAGAACTATGTCACCGGCTGTACCTGTGACATTTTTGTCACACGAAGATAATGTTCGTTTTTGTTTTTTTAACTCTCTACAATCTGTATAACTTTTTTATACCTTGTACAGTTGCCGAAAAAAATGTGCACCCCACGAGACAGTTTGTTTTACGTTATTGAAGGTGTTTTGGGCAGCATTCGGGGATAGCAATCCCAGCAGCGTTTCAGGCTTGTCCACAGTCCATTAGAAGACCTCGCTGGTAATGGGAAAGCTGCAAGCTGTTGCCCTCAGTGACATCAACTCGACGGCTCCGCCGCGGTTCCTGCCATTCCAGGACAGCGGAAGATTGCCTGTGGCCACCACGGAGGGCTGCAGATGAAAGGCCAGGCGGGGCGAGTAATGAACGACCGACCGCCTGCCAATGGCCTCACAGGCGACGGCGGTGGCGGCGGGGGCGCCGGGGGCGGCGTCCACTTAACAGAAAGAGTCGCCAGAGACGCGCTGCGAGTGAAACGCCGGCACTCAGCCACAGGGATGGCACAACACTCTCTGGCGCTACAGTCTTCTGGAGACGGGGTTAATCTCGCCCAGACTGTGGGACTTGGCGTAATTCCTCGAAGCACCACAGACTTACCCGTGCAGAAATTTGGCGGTATCGTCCCGAAGTAGTCGCCTAGGATCCAGAGGGTTCAGTAATTGGACCACTACTGACTGTCCTTGGTTTTTGTTAACGGTCTGCAATTTTATTTGAATCATAAGGCACGACACTTCTTTGCATATTGCGTAAGAATGATTGTGAACCCATACAAAGAAGCAGCAGAAGGGAAATTAGTAAATGGTGCTTTTGTGACTTACTGGCTTTGGACAAATCACTGCCTTTAATCTTTATATAAAAAAAAAGAATCACAGCACTTCCTGTTTTCTACTGTTCTATTTATTAACGTAGCCGCACCGTCATTCCGGACACAGAAGGGCCATTTCGGCCCAGTCGACCGCTGTGTCATCCATCAGCCAATGGAGTCTGGTGGATGTGTTCTGGATTTTTTCTTTTGGGGGGGGGGGGGGGAGGCGGTCAGCACATTGCTCTCCAGGCCATTTTCAGTTTGGTGAAGTACAGCCGCTACTACTCGTTCAAGTAGCTCTCCCATTAGTCAGATTGCACCCTGTTTCAGTCTTCCCACCAGCAGAAATAAGTAAATAAAAATCCCTGGCAGATCCTATGCATGGCAGTCAGCTAGAGCAACCACTTGCTATGGAGGCAGGCATTAACCTGGAATACCAACAAGAAATAATGAACAGAGTATGAAGTTTAAGTTCTTGGCGGTGCATTTTAATGAGAACTTAAAGAAGACGAGCTAAACAGGATCTAACTAGTATAAATGCAGATGTTTTTATAAATTGTTGCTTAAGATATACACACACCGGTGTCGATTGTTTTTTCTCTGCTTCGAACAGTCTTCCAACAAACAGGTCACAAACTTTACAGCCTGATTGTTTTCTATGCAGTCGTAATTGCACCGTTAAGTGGGCTACGGCTGTCAGTATAGCCTAACCGTTTGGCATCCATCCGTCCACACTTCAATACCTGACATGGCACCCAGACGAAAATAGGCATTAATGGCTTACTATTACAACACAGACTTGGAGGTACTAACCATCCTAAATACATACGATTCCTAATAGCTACAATTTTCAGTTCGCAGATGACGTAAATACTGACAAAATATTCTTCAGCCACCAGTAGAATTATACCTGTTACACTCTCTATGAGAGACCTGCTAAAACGCTTAGTTTCGGCTATTTTGTTGACTTTCGGCAATATAGGCTTCACTGAGTTAACGTATTTCGACTATTTTAATTCACTGGTACCTTATGCGATAACATTCTGGAGTAATTCCTCACATACATAGAAAATATTCAGTGCACAAAAGAAAGTACTTAAAATTATATGTGATATAAACACCCATAGTTACCTCTTTAGGCTGGTTACGATATTAGCCATAGATACGTTGTGCAGTTATTCACATATGAAATTTGTTATCAACAGCCCATCTGAACCACAAGACATTTACAGATACAACACTAGAAAGATAAATAATCTGCATTACAGTTTAACGAATTTAACATAGCCACTGAGATGGTAAAATATGCAACTATAAAACGCTCTGAAAATGTTTCCATGTCTGACACGTAATGCAGGTCTTTTTAAATGTAGATTAAAGATTTTTCACTGTAACAACTAGTTCACTATCGTACGAGGAATCTTGAAAGCAAATAAATAGTTATTTTTGCAGTAAAAACTTGTAAATGACCAGCATGTAACGGTATGAATAGCTTTTCATCAGTTTTAGATATTTGTGTGTTGAATGTTTGTTCTGTTGACACGTTTCACACATGAAGTTTATCTATGGGACAAGTAACTAACTAAAACCCCTTACTGACTATTCTTAATACAACAACAGAAATCCAAGAATAAGACACTGAGACGAAAACAACGCTGCGAATCTACTACAAATAGGAAGTAGCAAAGCAAAATGCAACCAAAGGTTTCTCGTTTAATTTTTCATTTCCATACTTAAAGCAATTTCAAAAAATGGTTCAAATGGCTCTGAGCACTATAGGACTTAACATCTGAGGTCTTATGTCCCCTAGAACTTAGAACTACTTAAACCTAACTAACCTAAGGACATCACACACATCCATGCCCGCGGCAGGACTCGAACCTGCGTCCGTAGCAGTCGCGCGTTTCCGGACTGAAGCGCCTAGAACCGCTCAGCCACCACGGCCGGCAAAGCCATTTCACATGTAACTGTTAACATTATTTCATTTGATTAAAACGAGGAACTGTTAATCGAAGGACATGAAAAGAAACACTAAGGCGTGAGATATGGGTGTAGCCCACACCCAGTGTTTTTTATCTGTAGATTCAGCACGCTCTAAAGGAAGCTAAGGCGAAATCCGGAGGAAAGCTATGAGAACCTTAATGCTTATCAATAACAGTATTGTTCCGTCAAAGATGGAATAAGGCTTCGTAGATCAGCTGAACAGAATGGACAGTGTCTTGAAAAGGGATTGTGTGAAGAACATGAAGAAAAGTAAAACAAGTGTAATGGAATGTGACTGAATTAAAGTAGTTACTGACGAGTAAATTGGATAAGGTAATAAGACTGTAGACTCGTAATGCGAAAGTACCTTTTGGGGCCGGCCGTTGTGGCCGAGCGGTTCTAGGCGCCTCAGTCCGGAACGGCACTGCTGCTACGGTCGCAGGTTCGAATCCTGTCTCGGGCATGGATGTGTGTGATGGCCTTAGGTTAGTTAGGTTTAAGTAGTTCTACGTCTATGGGACTGATGACCTCAGATGTTAAGTCCCATAGTGCTCAGAGCCATTTGAACCATTTTGAACCAAACTGCTGAGGTCATCGGTCTCTGGGCTTACACACTACTAAATCTAACTTAAACTAACTTACACTTAGGACAACACCCATGCCCGAGGGAGTTCTCGAACCGCACGAAGTGTGGCTAAGCGCCTTCTGAAGCGCGGCTACCCTGCGCGGCAATACCTGAGCCGTGACACATTTTAACAGCGAAGCGCTAACGGCTGTAGATGAAAACAATAGCCGTCTACAGAGCTACGAAGAGGTGTCGCCGTAGAGACGTTTACAAAATCGCATTGTGGACACGCGGTCTAGCTGTGCCCAGCATACGGAAACTCTCCGGGATCATGTTTGTTAATTTGAATGCTGTACTCTTACGTCTGTGCTTTAAGCATATTGTTTTTCACGACTGTTTCATTATTCCACAAGTGTTTTCACGAATACACAGAAATGACAGTTTTTCGATACTCCAATTAGAACACATTTCATATTTTTTGTTTTGGTTTCTACTGGAAAACTGGCGAAATGAATACTCGGGCAATGTCGGGTTTGTCAGCTACGAAAGTTTTAAATTCAGCATAGAATGGGGAATCACTGACATCAGTTTAACAAGTGAGATGTTAGACTCTCTTTTGAGTATCTTGGCTCAACAAATACTCGACGTCACTGAAATCTCAAATACAAACAAATTACGAGTGCGTAATTTATTTCATATCATAGGCTTACATAAATGGATAAACGTTGCAAAACGAAAAACACATTCACATACTGAAGCGCAAGCCTGTTACCGTGTAGTCACTACGGGTTTTGAGACTGGTAAGTCTTGAAATATGTAGAAGAAAATAGTTATTTTTGTTTTAGGGGAGGGGTTAGGCTGGGTGGGGTGTAGTTGCTCAGTCAGCGTTTTCTGACGGGTTTGATGCAGCCTGCAACGGATTCCTCTGCTGTATCAACCTCCTCGTCTCAGTGCAGCTCTTCAGCAAAGCGGCCTCAGTTATTTCCTGGGTGTGTCCCAGTCTATGCCTTCTTCTACTGTTTTTACCCCGTGATGCACCATCTAGTACCAAGTAAGTGATTCCGTGGTGTCTTAACATACGTCATATCACGCTGTCCCGTCTCCTTGTCGATCTTCTCCACATGTTTAGATTGTCGCCGATTCTGCAGAGAACCTCCTCATTTACTACCTTATCAGTCCAGATAATGCTCGGTAACCTCCGACAGCAGCACGTCTCGAACGTTTCCATTATCTTCTCATCCCGTGTACGCACAGTCCATCATTCAGTCCCATACAGTGCTAAGCATGCAACCTAGATTTTCAGAAATTTCTCAAATTAAGGCTGATCTTTGACAGTATAGTGTCCGTCACGGAAATAGGCACCCCCAAGGTTATCTCACCGCCAAACAGTAATGCCGGTTAGTGATAACTTCAAATGTTAGTAAAACTACCGAAAAAAATAGACGTTTCTATTTTTAGATTAGAATAACTTACCAGTTGCTGCGAGAAAAAATAAAAACGAACATTACGGGTAATGTTCAAGAAAAATATTTTTTTACTTCAACCTATGGAAAAATCAGAACCAGTGACACATTTGGACTGAAAATAATATATGAATATTCTCAAAATTTATAGATTAATGTGATACATATATTATCATGAAAACAAAATTTCTTTGAGGCAAAAAGTAAAATAACCTAAGAGGTGTGAAACTGATTCGCCTAGGTAATGAAATGTGTGGTCCCTGATGAAGTTCTTTCTGTTTGGACCGTGTAGAAACTCCAGCGAGAAATTTGCTAAGAATTCTATGAAATTAATTTTTGTAACATCTGAGAAATCACTGTTATATCATGTCACCTAAGAACACATTCATTTGCGAGAGACTCCGTACGCGGCAGCCGGCGGACTATTTGTATGCCGCCGCCACGATTTTAGTTTTGATGGCGCGCCTTTATAGGACCGAGAATATTCCTTACCTCCGGAAAATTATTTATTTGCAACTCTTACTGATCCTCCGTCACTGCACGCACCAACAAAATCGCCAATAGACGCTGTGCAAAAGTTACAGTAGGTACTTGGTGGCAAATACACTATTGGCCAATAAAATTGCAACACCAAGAAGAAATGCAGACGATAAACGGGTATTCATTGGACAAATGTATTATACTAGAACTGACATGTGTTTATATTTTCACGCAATTTGGGTGCATATATCCTGAGAAATTAGTACCCAGAACAACCACATCTGGCCATAGCAACGGTCTTGATACGCCTGCGCAATGAGTCAAACAGAGCTTGGATGGCGTGTACAGGTAGAGCCACCCATGCAACTTCAACACGATACCACAGTTCATCAAGAGTAGTGACTGGCGTATTGTGACGAGCCAGTTGCTCGGTCACCATTGAACAGACGTTTTCAGTTGGTGAGAGATCTGCAGAATATCTTGGCCAGGGCAGCAGTCGAACATTTTCTGTGTCCACAAAGGCCCGTACAGGACCTGCAACATACGGTCGTGCATTGTTGTTGTTGTTGTGGTCTTCAGTCCTGAGACTGGTTTGATGCAGCTCTCCATGCTACTCTATCCTGTGCAAGCTTCTTCGTCTCCCAGTACCTACTGCAACCCACATCCTTCTGAATCTGTTTAGAGTATTCATCTCTTGGTCTCCCTCTACGATTTTTACCCTCCACGCTGCCCTCCAGTACTAAATTGGTGATCCCTTGATGCCTCAGAACATGTCCTACCAACCGATCCCTTCTTCTAGTTAAGTTGGGTCACAAACGTCTTTTCTCCCCAATCCTATTCAATACCTCCTCATTAGTTATATGATCTACCCATCCAATCTTCAGCAATCTTCTGTAGCACCACATTTCGAAAGCTTCTACTCTCTTCTTGTCCAAACTAGGTATCGTCCATGTTTCACATCCATACATGGCTACGCTTCACACAAATACTTTCAGAAACGACGTCCTGACACTTCAATCAATACTCGATGTTAACATATTTCTCTTCTTTAGAAACGCTTTCATTGCCATTGCCAGTCTACATTTTATATCCTTTATACTTGGACCATCATCAGTTATTTTGCTCCCCAAATAGCAAAACCCCTTTACTACTTCAAGTGTCTCATTTCCTAATCTAATTCCCTCAGCATCACCCGACTTAATTCGACTACATTCCATTACCCTTGTTTTGCTTCTATTGATGTTCATCTTATACCCTCCTTTCAAGACACTGTCCATTCCGTTAGACTGCTCTTCCAAGTCCTTTGCTGTCTCTGACAGAATTACCATGTCATCGGCGAACCTCAAAGTTTTTATTTCTTCTCCATTGATTTTAATACCTACTCCGAATTCTCTATTGTTTCCTTCACTGCTTGCTCAATATACAGATTGAATAACATCGGGGATAGACTACAGCCCTGTCTCACTCCCTTCACAACCACTGCTTCACTTTCATGCCCCTCAACTCTTATAACTGCCATCTGGTTTCTGTACAAATTGTAAATAGCCTTTCGCTCCCTGTATTTTACCCCTGCCACCTTCAGAATTTGAAAAAGAGCATTCCAGTCAACATTGTCAAAAGCTTTCTCTAAGTCTACAAATGCTAGAAACGTAGGTTTGCCTTTCCTTAATGTAGCTTCTAAGATAAGTCGTAGGGTCAGTATTACCTCACGTGTTCCAATATTTCTACGGAATCCAAACTGATCTTCCCCGAGGTCAGCTTCTACCAGTTTTTCTATTCGTCTGTAAAGAATCCGCGTTAGTATTTTGCATCCGTGACTTATTAAACTGATAGTTCGGTAAGTTTCACATCTGTCAACACCTACTTTCTTTGTGATCGGAATTAAAGTATTCTTCTTGAAGTCTGAGGGTATTTCGCCTGTCTCATACATCTTGCTCACCAGATGGTAGAGTTAGTCAGGACTGGCTCTCCCAAGGCCGTCAGTAGTTCTAATGGAATGTTGTCTATTCCCGGGGCCTTGATCGACTCAGGTCTTTCAGTGCTCTGTCAAACTCTTCACGTAGTATCGTATCTCCCATTTCATCTTCATCTACATCCTCTTCCATTTCCATAATATTGTCCTCAAGTACATTGCCCTTGTATAGGCCCTCTATATACACCCTCTACCTTTCTGCTTTCCCTTCTTTGCTTAGAACTGGGTTTCCATCAAAGCTCTTGATATTCATACAAGTGTTTCTCTTTTCCCCAAAGGTCTCTTTAATTTTCCTGTAGGCAGTATCTATCTTACCTCTGGTGAGATAAGCCTCTACAACCTTACATTTGTCCTCTAGCCATCCCTGCTTAGCCATTTTGCACTTCCTGTAGATCTCGTTTTTGAGACGTTTGTATTCCTTTTTCCCTCCTTCATTTACTGCATTTTTATATTTTCTCCTTTCATCAATTAAATTCAGTATTTCTTCTGTTACCCAAGGATATCTACTAGCCCTCGTCTTTTTACGTACTAGGTCCTCTGCGTCTTTCACTACTTCATCTCTCAAAGCTACCCATTCTGCTTCTACTATATTTCTTTCCCCCATTCCTATCAATTGTTCCCTTATGCTCTCCCTGAAACTCTGTACAACCTCTGGTTCTTTCAGTTAATCCAGGTCCCATCTCCTTAAATTCCCACCTTTTTGCAGTTTCTTCAGTTTTAATCTACAGTTCATAACCAATAGATTGTGATCAGAGTCCACATCTGCTCCTGGAAATGTCTTACAATTTAAAACCTGGTTCCTAAATCTCTGTCTTATCATTATGTAATTTATCTGAAACCTGTCAGTATTTCCAGGCTTCTTCCATGCATACAACCTTCTTTTATGATTCTTGAACCAAGTGTTAGCTATGATTAAGTTGTGCTCTGTGCAAAATTCTATCAGGCGGTTTCCTCTTTGATTTCTTCCCCCCAATCCATATTCACCTACTACGTTTCCTTCTCTCCCTTTACCTTCTACTGAATTCCAGTCACCCATGACTTAAATTTTCGTCTCCCTTCACTGTCTGAATAATTTCTTTTATTTCATCATACATTTCTTCAATTTGTTCGTCGTCTGCAAAGCTAGTTGGCATATAAACTTGTACTACTGTAGTAGGCGTGGGCTTCGTGTCTATCTTGGCCACAATAATGCGTTCACTGTGCTGTTTGTAGTAGCTTACCCGCACTCATATTTTTTTGTTCATTATTAAACCTACACCTGCATTACCCCTGTTTGATTTTGTATTTGTAACCCTGTATTTACCTGACCAGAAGTCTTGTTCCTCCTGCCACCGTACTTCACTAATTCCCACTATATCTAAGTTTAACATATCCATTTCCCTTTTTAAGTTTTCTAACCTACCTGCCCAATTAAGGGATCTGACATTCCACGCTCCGATCCGCAGAACGCCAGTTTTCTTCCTCCTGATAACGACGTCCACTTGAGTAGTCCCCGCCCGGAGATCCGAATGGGGGACTATTTTACCTCCGGAATATTTTACCCACGAGGACGCCATCATCATTTAATCCTACAACCGTTAAGCTGCATTATCCAGCTGAAATGTAGGGTTTCGCAGAGATCGAATGAAGGATAGAGCCACGGGTCATAACACATCTGAAATGTAACGTACACTGGTCAAATTGTCGTCAATGCGAACGAGAGGTGACCGAGACGTGTAATCAATGGCACCACAGACCATCACGCCGGGTGATACGCCAGTATGGCGATGGCGAATACACGCTTCCACTTTGCGTTCACCGCGATGTAGGCAAACACGGATGCGACCATCATGATGCTGTAAACAGAACCTGGATCCATCCGAAAAAATTACGTTTTGCCATTCTTGCACCCACGTTCGTCGTTGAGTATACCATCGCAGGCGCTCCTGTCTTTTATGCAGCGTCAAGGGTAACCGCAGCGACCTGATGTTCCATGCTCCCGCAATCGTCGTCGAACTGTTCGTACAGATGGTTGTTGTCTTGAAAACGTCCCCGTCTGTTGACTCGGGGATCGAGACGTGGCTGCAAGATCCATTACAGCCATGTGGATAAGATGCCTGACATCTCGACTGCTAGTGATACGAGGCCGTTGGGATCCAGCACGGCGTTCCGTATTACCCTCCTGAACCCACCGATTCCATATTCTGTTAACAGTCATTGGATCTCGACCAACGCGAGCAGCAATGGCGCGATTCGATAAACCGCAATCGTGATAGGATACAATGTGATTTTCATCAAAGCCGGAAACGTGATGGTACGCATTTCTCTTCCTTACCCGAGGCATCACAACATCGTTTCCCAGGGAACGCCGGTCAACTGCTGCTTGTGTACGAGAAATCAGTTGGAAACTTTCCTCATGTGAGCACGTTGTAGGTGTCGCCAACCTTGTGTGAATGCTCTGAAAAGCTAATCATTTGCATATCACAGCATCTTCTTCCTGTCGATTAAATTTCGCGTCTGTAGCACGTCATATTCGTGGTGTAGCAATGTTAATGGCCAGTAGTGTATTTCCGTTGGCTTGTTCTGTCTAGTTTTATGAAACCTATGTTTTATTATAGGATGCGACTCAACTGTTGTTCTCAGCAGGGACATAGTTAATTTTGCACATAACATCGTTGTTACTGCTACAATGTCTCCGCATTATTTGTCTATCGTTATACTTTCTGGATAAACCAGATGAGGGGAGAAGCCAAAGAATGGAGGTCTCTGAGCCAGAGTAATGATTTTTTTCAAGGAGATCACTCTATTTTTGTAGCCGTCGGATACTCTCCTCTGTCGTAAAATCGAAGTACAGATCTAGGTACTAACTTTTTGTCAAAATCTTCAAATTTCCGTTTTCATTTATATTGCTTTCTAGGATAATCAGAACACGTGCTCACTTCTAGATGTTCTGCCCATGTTACTGCACTGTTACTTGGAAATGTAGTCGATTCGGAGATATTACACGAGTTTGTTGTCATTTATGTATTTGCGAAAAATTTATGTTATTCCTGGCTTCTTCGGTGTTGGCCATAACAGTAAAAAATCTTCAGTATGTCTGCTACGACAATTTTATGTTGTTTCCAGATGGCATTTTGTCCTTTGCACACAATGTCTGGAGTAGCAATACATGTAGGCTTTTACATCTGCATTCCACTCACTACCAAACACATGTCAATGGACCGTCCCATGGAAAACTGAAACCGCACGTCAATACATGACATCACACGGAAACACACTGAGCGAGGTGGCGCGGTGGTCAGCACACTGGCCTTCGATTCGGGAGGACGATGGTTCAAATCCGCTTCCGGCCACCCTGATCTAGGGTTTCTGTGATTTCTCTAAATCGTTTCAGGCAAATGCCGGGATGGTTCCTGTGAAAGGGAACGGCCAATTTCCGCCGCCATCCTTCCCTAATCCGAGCTTGTGCTCTGTCTCTAATGACCTCGTTGTCGACGAGACGTTAAACACTTTTCTCCTCCTCCACGGAAACACAGGACAGTCGGCTGGGCTGACCTACTGCACTGTTTACAGTGTACATGTGGCAACGAAGCTATGGGGCTCGCAAATCACAGTGCTTCGCACCAGCAGACTGCAGGGAGCAGGTGTGACCTTTGGATGCGTAATTTCGTGATGTCTCCATTATCGGGTCTGTTTTTTATTTAATCCTAATTTCATCCGTCATGAGTTCCTCCTAAAGCACCACAATTCTGTCAGTTCCTCTACAGCACTGTCCACAATTTTGATGTTAAATTTATTGCTGATCTCATCTTTCCTAATACTCATTATTTTCGTCCTTCATAGGTTTTCTCTCAGTCCTTAGTGTGTGCTTACTAGACTGTTCATTCCATTCAAGGCGTCCTGCAATTCTTCCTCACTTTCAATGAGAGTAGCAACATCATCAACAAATCTTATCACTGATACCCTTTCACCCTTTATATTAGCCCACTCCTGAACCGTTCTTATATTTCCGTCATTGCTTATTCGAAGTTTATAGTAAACAAGAGGGATTAAAAGTAAATCCCTGTCTTATATCCTTTGTGAGGCTAGTAATTCACTTATGGTGTTCCATTCTTACATTTTCTTCAATTTTCTCATGCATAATGTATAGTACTCACATTTCCCTACTGCTTACACTTATTTGCCTGAAAACTTCGAACTTCTTACCCCATTTTCCATTCTTGATAGTTTTCCAGTTTGACGAAACCTATGAAGCAGCCTTGATTTTTCTTAATTCTTTCTTCAATTATTAAGAGCAACATCCGAACTACCCTTCTGGTGTCTTTGCGTTTCCTAAGTTCAAACTGACTGTCATCTAAGAGATCCTCATTTTATTTTCCTTCGTTCTGCATATTAGTCTTTGCTGCTACATGGGCACATGAGCTGTTATGCTGATTTTGCAGTAGTTCTCACACTTACCTGCCCTTGTTATCTTTGGGATTGTGTGGATGAAATGTGATGGCATATCTGTAGACTAATGGATTCTACAAGCCAAGTTCAATAGCTGTTTGGGCACTATCCACTTAATGACTTTAGACATTCTGAATGAAGGTCATTTATGTTTATTTTTATTCTAAAGTGTCTTCAAAGCTCTTTTAAAATCGAATGGGTGTACCTCCAAGTCTTCCATATCGACTCCCATTGCTCCTTCCAGCATGCAATCCCATAGCTCCCCTCGCTGAGGCCTGATATAATACTTCCGCTTAACATTACTAAAAGTGTTAGGACATTTATCTTTTCTATCTGTGGACATAATTAGTCTCCTCAAATTTTACTCAGTTATTTGTGAAGGTATGCATTAGCTCTTAATTCGTCCATCATGCTAAGTAACAGCCTTGACCCAAGTAAGGGAACATTTCAGTACTTAAAACGATGTGGATTATATTCAATGACTACGATAGCAAGAGAAACAAATAAATCTCCAACACTGTCTTTTAGGTTTAAAAAATCATGGCTCGAGAGATAATTACATTAAGGAAAGTCACACACTACAGTCGTGGCAACGTCATGTTACACATTAAACTCCCAATAATTGTGCTCACTTGACACTTGATCGACTCATACATCTTTTATTTGCAAGGAAAGACTCTGAAGCTATCTGGTCATAGAGGATGACATACAGATGAGGTAAAAATCACATAAATGATAGAAACAATGCAAAGCTGACTGTTCGTCATATAGAACGCCTGTTCGGTCCCAATTTGTCAAAAATGCAGTGTTCTTCAATCGCAATGAAGGTCCAAGCAAGGTGTGGTATTTAAGGAGCTCTTATTTGGAGAGGACGAAGTTTAACATCTCTTCTGGACATTCCGAGCAGGTTTTCCATTGTATCCATAGGTCACTTTAGGCGAACAGTAGAACTGTGTTTTCATAAAATAACGACGGAATGCAATGTCAGTTTATTGTTTACTTAGCTGGTGCTCTGTGTCTAAGGATCTGGATGCCAGAGGGACTTCAAACCATTCTTCCTTCTAGTTGAATGTTTCCCAACTTTCATTAATACAACGCTCTCCGGCCATAGACGGATCTTAAATAGGACGGAATCTGATGGAGTATTTATTTTCTGTTATCCTCTGCTTCCATCAACCGATTTGTTTCGCCTGTTAGGGTGTTCATTCTGCTGTCGTCATATGTTCTATTTCTTGCCCTAGGAAGGTCAAAGGCAAACACTTGTACATTATATTAGCGTATGTCTAAAGGGACAGTTTCTTCTCCAAATCACCAGGATATTACTAGTAAGTACCTGTGGCATCACTGTGTGTGTCTTAACAATTTTATTGTTTTGCTTCTTAGTAATGTGATATTATCGTACTTGTGAGGGGTCCACTCGTACGTGGAGCTCGGTTTTGTAATGTAATTCATGGAAAATGATCTTAAACGATTGTCATATGTAGAATAGATCGTATTTTTGATACCATTGAACCAAAGATATTGCCTGAGTGGCGGAACCGATTCTAAGTAGGAGCGCGCGGATCGCAGTAGCAGTTGCCGTTGCGCTCTGTTAAAGGTAGTATGTAAGGCTTAAAGCTAGTGGATATCTGTAAGAAATTAGTTGTTGTTCTATGGACGCAGCGTAACACAGTTTTAATAAAATGAAGTGATGGATGATACTCTCAAAGGTAAAGCAACTGGAACAAATTTGTAAAGTCATGAAATTTTGTATATTTAGTTTTAAGTATGCAGCAACGCAATGCGGATTTCGTTAATTTTTACAGTGATGACCCTCTAATGTAGGAACCAAGTGTTTTCCATCAGATTTATTGTATAGGTTGATTAGATATACCCGATTTGTAATATTTTGCGTATTTTGAAATCCTGATACAGAGAAGTTAAAATTTTGGAATGTACTTTGCCAAACGATGTCAGACTTTTTCTCGTGTAACGATCCAACTGTATTTTAATTACGGCAGTAAGTGAGAATTGTAGGGCAGTTGACAAGTTCACAGATTTTTAAGTTAATGTAATATGTTTCATATCAGATTTTGTGAAGGAGAAACTTTTTTTTTAATACAATTTTCAAACTGAAACATCTGGTCTTAGCATATCCCCTTATCAGTACCTCATCCTCTTCCATGTCGTGTTTATGTAAATCCAATGAATATTTTTAAAAGAAATCATTTTTCAATCAGAAATATATAAATGTGCCAGAATCAGAAAAGTATTAGTGTTTGTAACAGCTTCAATGCGGGCAGAATTGCAAAGCGATCGGCCAATATCCAGTATTTTCACTGAATATTTACAAGATTATTGATTTATCAACCAGTCTACTGATATTATTTGTATGAAGCTATTTTACGGCCGGCATTGCACTTGGCTGTACCAAGATTGAATATTTTCTATGCCTACTGTGGAGAGAATAGAATACCAAGATTACATCCGTTGCTACACTACAGCTAAGGAAAATTTATTTGATTGTTTATTGCACAGAGAATTTGGTCAGTTTCTTGTACAGGGCCCTAGAACTTGGTGCTCTCGAAACTGGGTAAATTTCAGAGGGATTGATTTCATTATAGCATTGCATACTGGTTTTCCAGATTAAGTTGTGTAATTTTTTTGCATCAGTAAAGCTGATTAAGCACACCAGATGCTCAACAACACGCCACGCAGTAAATCCCCATGACTCAAACATTACGCACTACATATTCATTAGCAAACACAACAATTACATAATAAATTTTCTTAAAGAACGTTACATACTGTATACGATTTAATTTATATGCACTTGCTCCAACAACGCCTTACGTGCACGGTTTTTCTAATATTCCAGAAACTGAATTAGTAAGTGATGGAAGAAAGTTCCCAGAAGAGGGCTTTAATGCTTCGGGTATTGTACACAGATGCCGCCCCCCCCCCCCCCCCCCCCCATACACTTGTGCACAACGTACAGAACGTTCAGACAACCATGACAAGGTGTCAGGAAAGTCCTTCGTTGGGATGTTGTTCTGCTCACGCGTCACACAGGCTGGAATGTCTTTTGCATCCTCAAAGCGTTGACTCTTCATGTCAGTTTCTGCACTTTGTCGTTTTGTGGTAGGCTCATATTGATAACACCGAGTCTGGTCGTTCCATGTCAGTCAAGAGTGGCAGACGTCTACGCGTCGTATTTGTTCGGGCTTCAAAGTATGAGGGAAAAACTTTGCACGGGCTTTTCTCTTCTTAAAAACGTCTTGAAAACGTGATTTAGAGACATTACTTCATTGCCATTTGTGACAGCAGTTTTGACACGCTACAGCTACTACTACTTTACACTGTCTCGTCACATCCGGGGTTGAACCGTAGTTATAGCGCTCTCGTCTCTTGTACTACACATATAAAATCAGTCTTGGAACCTTACAGTGGGCTGTAATAAAACAAAACAATGTGTAACATAAGAAATTTAGGCAGTATTAATGCTGTAATTTTAATAATTGAGTAATTTTTATGTAATATATTTTGATTCTACACTACTAGCGATTAATATTGCTACACCACGAAGATGACGTGCTACAGACGCGAAATTTAATCGACAGGAAGACGATGCTGTGATATGCAAATGATTAGGTTTTCAGAGCATCCACGCAAGTTTGGTGCCGGTGGCGACACCTACAACGTGCTGAAATGAGGATAGGATTTCTCACACACAAACAGCAGTTGACCGGCGTTGCCTGGTGAAACATTGTTGTGGTGCCTCGTGTAAGGAGCAGAAATGCGTACCATCACGTTTCCGACTTTGATAAAGGTCGGATTGTACACCTATCGCGATTGCGGTTTATCGTATCGCGACACTGCTGCTCGCGTTACTCGAGACCAATGACTGTTAGCACAATATGGAATTAGTGGGTTCAGGACGGTAATACGGAACGCCGTGCTGGATCCCAACGGCCTCGTATCACTAGCAGTCGAGATGACAGGCATGTTATCCACATGGCTGTAATGGATCTTGCAGCCACGTCTCGATCCCTGAGTCAACAGTTGGGGACGTTTGCAGGACAACAACCATCTGCACGAACAATTAGACGACGTTTGCAGCAGCATGGATTATCAGCTCGGAGGCCATGGCTGCGGTTACCCGTGACGCTGCATGACAGACAGGAGCGCCTGCGATGATGCGCTCAACGACTAACCTGGGTGCACTAATGGTAAACCGCCATTTTTTCGGATGAATCCAGGTTCTGTTAACAGCATCGTAATCGTCGCGTCCATGTTTTGCGACATCCCGGTGAACGCACGTTGGAAGCGTGTGTTCGTCATCGCCATACTGGCGTTTCCCGGCGTGGTGGTATGGGGTGGCACTGGTTACACGTCTCAGTCACCTCTTGTTCGCAGTGACGGCACGTTGAACAGTGGACGTTACATTTCAGATGTGTTACGACCCGTGGCTCTACCCTTCATTCGATCCCTGCGAAACCCTACATTTCAGCAGGATAATGCACGACCGGATGTTGCAGGTGCTGTACTGGCCTTTCTGGATACAGAAAATGTTCGACTGCTGCCCCGGCTAGCACATTCTCTCACCAATTCAAAACGTCTGGTCAATGGTGGCCGAGCAACTAGCTCGTCACAGGCGTATTGTTTTTTCTCTTTACTGCGATTTCATTCCCCTGCCCCATATGGGCAGGGGAGGGCTGTCAGCGGCACAATCCGGCGCTCTTCAGCCGAGTGACACGACAACTAAAACAAGAATAAAATGATACATACATAAGGAGATAAGAAAGGGGAACATAAAACAGAGTAAGGGGAGAAAAATGGAGGTAAAAATACACGGACAGGGAGACGTTCATGGCGGACAGTTAAAAAAGTCACCAGAAAGTTAAAAACCGTAGTTGGTGATTCTTAAAACACAGAGAAGACACTGAATGCGCATGCACAGGTTAAAGGTCGGCCACAGTATTAAAAACACTTCGGAACAACGCACTTAAAACCCACTTGGAGCACACACGATGAAGAATAAAACTGCCAGGTGGGACCTGCCAAGGAAAAGGTCAGAGAGGATGGAAAAGGAGGGGAGAGCATGGGGCAACAGGGGAAGCTGCGGGATGAAGAGAGGAGGGGCATCAGTGGGTACACGAAGAGGCAGGAGACACGTGGGGCGGGAGATGAAGAGGGAAGACAGGGCAGGAGGGAGCGCAGAGACACTGAAAGGAGGCACAAGAGAGGGAGGGGGAGTAGGAGGGGGAAGCCGCTCAGGAGAAGGGAGTGGGAGGAGAGGGAGACCTGAGGAGGAGGCAGGAATATGGGGTTAGAGTTGGTAGGAAGGGTAGATGTCAGGGCGAAGCTCATCGTTCGGGAGGGGTAGACGGTGGAAGTTGCGTCACAGACGTATCAAGGCCGTTATTACAGCCAGAGGTTGTTGTTCTGGATACTGATTTCTCATGATCTATGCACCCAAATTGCGTGAAAATGTAATCACATGTCAGCTTTAGTATAATATATTCGTCCAATGATTACCCGTTCATCATCTGCAATTCCTCTTGGTGTAGCGATTTTAATGCCCAGTAGTGTATTTTGTATCTACTTTCTTATAAACGAATATGATTACGTAAATGAAATGCAATATCTAAAAAATAATTACGTAAAAACGTGTAGTAAACACGCTGCTGTAGTCAAGGTGATTTGCCACCCTGAACAGTCAAAGAGTATATATGACGTTGGCAACACTGTCGCTGGCCGCGGACGCGCACAGTAATATGTCCGCCGTCCGCGGATAGGAAATTTTGAGAGTGTGAGTTATAGCATTTTTATTTAAACTAAAGTCTTTCTTCAAAATTTACAAAACAATATTCGTGAGGTAGGACTGATCCTCCCAGCCTACCAATAACTAAATCAGAGATTCTTCCAAACATAAACTGTCTGTAGTAACCATAGAACTTCACCAAACCAAGCTCCGGGCGTCTCGTGAAGAGCGGCACGGAGTCCACGTTGCCGTCACCTGAGTCTGAGGACGAGTAGAGGCCCTGCGAGGATGGCTCCGGTACGCTGGCGGCGGTGGACGATGACGCGGCGGCTACGATGACACCAGTGGGCTTGCTCAGAGTGAACTGCCTCTCCAGGCTCCTGCGCCAGCCTAAATACTGCTTGGTGCATGGATATGGCTGGCTCTATTTGCAGTCACGTATCGAGTGGAAGGAAAGAGGTCCGCGGCTGTAGCGACCTCTTGCGGCGCCGTGGACGCCTCCTGATGGTCTCTGGGAAGCGTCTGTGTTTCCGGGACGACCGGCCAGGCTGACCCCTACTCGGTCCGGGGCCCGCTATACCGGTCTGCTTCGCGGGAAACGAGAGTTGCAGGCGCTTAGTCTGGACACAGTACACAGTGCGGTTGACGGATCTGGGTGGAGCTGTTGTGCAGTGGAGTCTGACACACGTGCTCAGCGGTAGTGGTTGCTAGCGACATGTAGTGGTAGCACATTGTGAGGTGCCAAACTGGAAGAAGAGTATATTATAGCCAGGCATAATTACGGTGTTAACTGAGCACAATGCAAAAGTATGAAGAGGAGTTAACCTGAAGGAAGAGCACTGTGGGCCAAAAATTGATTGTTGCAAAACGACGCTAAGAAGGGCCTCTTGCCATGCATTGTCGGTCATTACTACCTTACCTTATGCAGTACCAGCAGCCATTCACCGAAGCAAAACTAGACCAACTTTAATATTTAAAAGTGCATCAAAGCTAGCCAGATTGATAGTTAAAGCTGTAGACTTTGTTGCTCAGAGAAATCTTCACTTAAAAAAAAAAAAAAAGTTATTAATATCCAGGCATTATGAAAAAGTAATTTTAGTGAATCTCTGAAGATCACTATACATCCGAATGTTTCATTTCTTTACGTGATCGTTGATTTATGCTCTCATTTCCAGACTACGGAACAGTATTACGCAAAAGTTAATCAATAGTTATTTAACGAAAGTTACACACTAATAAGACATATTTTACTTAACAGAAAACATTAAGAACTGTTACAATAGTACAAATATTAAAATTAGGCATTATGGTAAGCTGCACGAAACAATTTATCACCAAAGTAGAGTGTCAAGCATTTACCGAGCAAGTGCCTATGCTTAGCGCAGTTTTCTTGACTGATTTCAGGACTGTATTTATTTAATGTTCATAACTGTGAGTTCGAGTCAGTGTCATTGTGCCCGTTCCCACCTGACTGTTTTAATCAATACGCAAATAGTTTCCAAACTGATTAACAACTGTACAATATTGTTCGCTTGCACCTCGAGGTGGAGATCGTTTTCTTTAACCAACGCAATCTAAATTTTAAAAAATATTTAACCTCATTATCTGGAAGTTCACTATGTAACCAAAAGTATCCAGCCACACCCAAAAACATATGTTATTGATATTAGGTGCATTGTGCTGCCATCTACTGGCAGGTATTCAATATCAGCGACCTCAGCAGTCATTAGACATCGTGAGAGAGCAGAATGGGGCGCTCCGCGGAACCCACGGACTTCGAACGTGATCAGGTGATTGGCTGTCACTTGTGTCATACGTCTGTACGCGAGATATCCATACACCAAAACATCCCTAGGTCCACTGTTTCCGATGTGAAGCTGAAGTGGAAACGTGAAACGACACGAACAACACAAAAGCGTAGAGGCTGACCCCGTCTGTTGACGTACAGAAACCTCCGACAGTTGAAGAGGGTCGTAATGTGTAGTAGGTAGACACGAATCCAGACCACCACACAGGAATTCCAAATTGCATTATGATCCGAAACTTCCTGGCAGATTAAAACTGTGTGCCGGACCGAGAATCGAACTCGGGACCTTTGCCTTTCGCTGGCAAATGCTCTACCAACTGAACTACCCAAGCACGACTCACGAGCCGTCCTCACAGCCTTAATTCCGCCAGTACCTCGTCTCCTACCTTCCAAACTTCGCAGAAGCTCTTCTACATTAGGACCTACTGCAAGTGCTATGGTAGTTGGCCGGAAGGTGAGAAAACTCGGATTTAATGGTCGGTTGCTCATAAGCCACACATCACGCCGGTAAATGCCAAACGACGCCTCTTGTTGTAAGGAGCGTAAACATTGGACGATTAAACAGTGGAAAAACATTGTGTGGAGTGACGAATAACGGTACACAATGTGGCGATCCGATGTCAGGGTGTGGGTAGAGCGAACGTCCGGTGAACGTCATCTGCCAGCGTGTGTACTGCCACCAGTAAAATTCGGAGCGGTGGTCTTATGGTGTGGTCGTCTTTTTCATGGAGAGGGCATTCAACCCATGTTGTTTTGCGTAGCACTATCACAGCACAAGCCTACACTGATGTTTTAAGCACCTTCTTGCTTCCCACTGTTGAAGAACAATTCGGTGATGGCGATTGCATCTGTCACCTGTTCATAATGCACGGCCTGTGGCGGAGTGGTTACACGACAACAACATCCCTATAATAGACTAGCCTGCACAGAGTCCTGACCTGAATCCTTTAGAACACCTTTGGGATGTTTTGGAACGCCGACTTCGTGCCAGCCCTCTCCGACCGACATCGATATCTCTCCTCAGTGCAGCACACTGTGAAGAATGGGCTGCCATTCCGCAAGAAACCTTCCAGCACCTGATTGAACGTATGCCTGCGACAGTGGAAGCTGTCATTAAGGGTAAGGGTGGGCCAACACCATACTGAATTCCATCACTACCGATGGAGGGCGCCACGAACTTGTAAGTGTCCGGGTACTTTTATCACAAAGTGTACCTTGGAGTTTTATCATTTGTCAAAACTCTTTCCATTGTTTTTCCGCAGAAATAGTCGCGCAATAGCGATTCTGTAAAAACTGATTCTACTTTTTTGTGATTTAATTTTTCCTTTTGAATCGAAGTTTTTTCCTAAAGAACAGGGACATTAGGAGCACGTGCCATGAAGTATTTCAATAATCCGAAGGTGTAGGTCTGTTACAGGGCGGTATACCTCATGTTGCGTAAAGCAAATTTCATTTTCCTATTATACTTCTGTGCGACGTTTATTCTTTCTATGATTGTATGCCTTCCTAGTAGAGATTTTGCTTTATTTCATAATTTTTGAACGTTCAATCAAGTTCATAACAATGCAAAGAACACAACACAATTTGTACTGTAGGTTATATGCATCGAGAGAGGCTAAAAACATCAGGAGCGTATGTAATAATGCTGTCATTATTCATGGACTAGTCCCACACGGTATTAACACTGCCAGTAAAAACTACAGACACTATCATCTTATGGCGAATATGGACATTCGCTTCTGGACGGTAGGACGTTTTTTACAGCCACTACTATGTGCGTTTTCACCAAATTATTCGCCAGTTGAAGCTGTCATGTATTTCAATGGTACAATATACGCTACAGGTATCGTGGAGCGTAGTTTACAGCGATCTTTTCCGTCATGCTGAGCTAAGGAGTGTTTGTAGCACAGCGACTTGATGCCACTGCAGAGCCCTGTGAAACAGCTCGTTGCATTTGGTGTAACAGTGGTAGGCTTATCCAACCTTGCCTGCGATATCTAACATTAACAGCCATCAGTCTCTGGTCGCTGTCTGACCACTGCACAACCGCCGCCAATTGCTGCCAGCAGCCACCCGTTAGGCCCCAAGCAAAGCGGGACAACCGCAATATAGGGACTCCAGCTGAGCGTTGTTTCAGAGGGTGTACGTGGCACTTGGCGATGTCTGCATATCAACACACGAGATCTAGTCGCATATAAACACCCCTGTCCGCCCAACCTTCCAAATTTAATACTGTGTGACTTTTCAATTAAACAACAAGCGGCACTATGCCTCAGAAGCTCAAAGACTACCACCATACAATGGCGCACAGTGATAGCTTTAGTGGAAAAAAGAAAAATAACGTTAGTGAGTGCATTTCTTCATTTAGTAAATTTGTGGTAACTTCCTATGGGACCAAACTGCTGACGTCATCTTGCACATTACTTAATCTAATTTAAACCAACTTACGCTAAGGACAACACACACACCCATGCCTGAGGAAGGGCTCGAACCTCCGACGCGGGAACCGCGTGAACCGAGGCAAGTAGCCCTAGACCGTGCAGCTACCCCGCGCGACAGTAGATTTCTTGTCTTTCGTTGGATGGATACGTCATTACCTGACTAGATTCTTATTTTGTTTAACCATGCAACTATTTCCGCTGTCCGTCTCGGTAGATGCGCGGTCACCACGGACTGGGTTGGCCTCCAGGCGGGGTTGGAGATTTTCTCCGTTTGCTAATTGAGTGTTGTGTTGTCCTAACTTTTGTGTCGCGTTCATGGACATTACATTATGGACATGGTTGTGGGGGTACCTCCCAAAAGCGAATAAATAAAAAAAAGTATTTGTGGTGTGCATACTGTAAGACCTTCGGTACACAAAACATCAGATTATTTGACTTGTCGCTCTAACGAAGTAGGCGAGTGTCAGCAATATGTCTCGTGGTCTTATCGTGGCATGTTTATTTTCTGCCATTAGGTCAGACGATAGAAATGCCACTTGCACGCTTAGAGCAGCAGACTAATGGTGACCAAGTTTAAACAGAACTTGATTAATTTTCACACACATTTATTAAAATAATAAAAAGCATAGACATTATGTAACTTGATTCTGGATGCTGTTTACAATTGACAATCTGAAGTTCCTTTGGTCTTGGTACATTAATCTTATTCTCACATATCTCTGATAGTTGACAAGGTGTTTCTACATTTCTCTTCATGGCTATGTACAGGAATATGATAATCTTATTAGGCGCAGACTGAAACTTGACTATAGGCTGATACAGACAAATGCAGACTGGTACAGACTAATGCAGACAAATGCAGACTGACTAATCAGAGGTCTGTCCACTCGTTATAATACCTCGTGCGTTCATGTATCACTGCACTAGTGTGATCCGCGAGGAGAAAAGGTTCTATGTTAGCAGCAATGTCATTGGCTGCATAACATATTAATACGTGGATCGGCGGAAGCAGAATCTGGTCCGTCTCTAAGGCAGCGCCATCTCGTAGTGCGGAGACGGACGAGCGCTGCGCCTGTGCTGTTGTGCTTAGCGAGGCACGCTCTACTGGGAAAGTTGTGTACGCACTGACTATTCAGAACGATGTACACAACAGTATTCGTTCTGTGTTACAAATAACATTTGATAATATGGCGAGACCATATTCAGCGGTTTCACATTTGTGGTTGGGCCACAGGCAAGAAAAAGATTTCTTACTCTACACGTTTCCGTGTGCGACTTTGGGACTTTGGCGAGCACTACATGAAGAAAACTTTGCCAGTGGGGGGATTTACTGCATTTAAAAAGATCCTTAACCACTAGCGCGGAATTTGGAAAGATGATGTATTCTTTTATTTCTTTTCTACTTAATTGAAACTCATGATCTACACAATGGAAAAGTTCTGGGTGACTTCTTATACTAGCTACTCCAATCGCATAACATGCATGATACAGACCGAGTTGTTGCACTTAAACACCGATATTCTGTTCTTCCTTTCATAGTTTCTTTAAAACACAATTAGTACGAATAATTACATAGCTCATACATGATACACTTTAAGAGTGTATATAATATGAAGGGAGTAATTATCCGAATGATACGGAAATCGGTAGATGTGACGTCCATGTACAGACAAACAAATAATTGCAACTTCAGAAAAATTGGGTTATTTATTCAAGAGAAATGACTTCAGAAACTGGACAAAGTTGATCCAACTATGGTCCTTATGGAAGCAGTTATTCGGCTAGGCACTGACTGGTACAATTGTTGGATGCCCTCCTGAGGCATATAGTGCCAGATTCTGTCCAACCGGCTCGTTAGTTCGGAAAACTATCAAGCTGGTTCGAGGGCCTTGCCGGTAATGCTCTAAAAGTATTCAACTGGGGAGGGATCCGACGACTTTGCGAGCCAGCCAAACTAGAGTTCTGCAAGCAAGAAAACGCTCGACAAAAACTCTCATCGTTTGCGGGCGGGCATTATCTTGCTGAAAAGTTGGCCCAGGGTAGCTTGGAATCTCATTGATTGCAGTTGTGGTGTCACCGCCAGACACCACACTTGCTAGGTGGTAGCCTTTAAATCGGCCGCTGTCCATTATTATACGCCGGACCCGCGTGTCGCCACTGTCAGTGATTGCAGACCGAGCGCCGCCACACGGCAGGTCTAGAGAGACGTCCTAGCACTCGCCCCAGTTGTACAGCCGACTTTGCTAGCGATGCTACACTGATAAATACACTCTCATTTGCCGAGACGATAGTTAGCATAGCCTTTCAGCTACGTCATTTGCTACGACCTAGCAAGGCGCCATTACCAGTTTATATTGAGATTATGTATACACAAGAGCGAAGTTCTCCAATTATGGATTAAAGTTAAGTATTCCAAGATCTTCGTACTTTATTGCAATTCTCAAGACATTGTCCTGTTCCAGACCTCACGCCAGTCTGCGTGAGCTTAAACGCGTGCCTTTTGGCTACCTCCGAGTGGCTTGGCTGTCTTGCCAAGTCACTACAGGAGTAGAATTGTCTTCACTGCTGAGTCCTGCTTCGAACTGAGCGCCACACACTTGCGAATTCGTGTCTGCATACGTCCCAGGCACCAACAGGATACCAACCTGACCGTCGCCTCCCGTACAGCCTCACAACAAGGAGTGACGGACTGGGGTGTCATAGCGTAACCTGTTTGGTGTCATCAGCGGCGCACCTTAGAGCACAGTGGTATGTCGACGATATTCTACAAACACTATGGTCTTTGCCACGTGGCAGTACGTGGCTCGGTCTTTTTGCAGCCGTATATTCTCGTGACGACCGCTGTCAGCAATTATACACTGTGGCTACATATCTGCCAAGTATTTCTTCAATACTGCAAAATGGTTCAAATGGCTCTGACCACTCTGGGAATTAACATCTGAGGTCATCAGTCCCTTATAACTTAGAACTACTGAAGCCTAACTAACCTAAGGGCACCACACGCATCCATGCCCGAGGCAGGATTGGAACCTGAGACCGTAGTAGCCTCGGGGTTCGGACTGAAGCGCCTAGAACCGCTCGGCCACCACGGCCGGCATTGCAACACTACAGAAAGAACATCCACCTCCTCGTAGTCCTATTACACGATATCGTTCACACCCAGTAAAGTTCTGATAATGGGTTCTTCGAAGCCTTAAAGACATTATTGACTAACATAAACTCACCAATAGCAATCTCAAAGGCAAATGACGCTCCGGACTGTTACAGAGTGCGATTAGAGTAAACCTTACTTGCGTCGTAATAGTGGCGCACAACTCCTTCTTGATGTTAAAGTTTTTTCGTCAGTGTATTTAGTTAGAGCTCTCATTACTGCTGTGGCCTCGTTAGAATTTGAAGGTCAGTGCTCGGATCTCACGTCCCTAAGTAGAAGACTTCAAGCGACGTTAAGGGGAGACAGTGGCAGTCTTGCACAGATACTTTTGTAAATCCAAATCATTGCCATTTTTGTTCAATCTCATTGAAATTTTGCACACTTATGTATAGAGATCTAATATGATTTTTTAAAAAAAATTCAGAATTTTTAATAACAATCTAATGCAGTGAGATAATTTTGAATTTTTTTATTGCATTATTATTTTAAGGTACACTTTTTCATAATTTCGAGGCAAATTTGGCAAATTGTTTTAATGGTAAAATAATCTACACTAATAGGTGTACAATTAAGTGCAGAAACTTTTTGGTAAATTAATGCTATTCTTTTCTGTGATATTTTGGATTCGAACATTGTTTACAAGCAAACTTTTCAATGTATTATCAACCACAAAACTGTGTATAATATCTCGATTAAAATTTTGTTCCACTTAAATATTGCTTCAAAGTAAAAGAATAGATGTGCCAAATTTCATTGTAATCCTTGTAGTGGTTTCTGATATATGTTTTCCTGAAAGCAGAAAACCTTAAGTTGCAGAGATATCATTTTAAAGTTTAGATGGAATGTAAAAAAGAAAAAAAAAATCTATCATACCTTAACTAAAACTGCCCATATCCATATTCCATTTCTTCCTCATCATCCTCTACAGCTCTTTTAGCTTCTCTGCTCCTTTCCCTATCAATTTTTTGTATGTTCTGGACTGAAGTCTCCGCCTTCGCGATTCTTTGCTTATCAATGATCTGCAGTATCTGCTGAGTGAAGACTCCAGGTGTAAAGCCCAACTTGCTGAGGATGTGAAGTCTTGCCACATTCCCATCATTAAACACTGCTGCAGCTTCCAAAGCAGAAATCTTCACCACCAAATTAGAAACAAACACAGTCTTTGGAAATCTTTTCCAAATAAGAGCATTGAAGCTTTCAATTGGTTTTTGTGTTTTCCCATGCAGACATTTTTCTAGCAGTTCTGGTGAAGCCTGTGCTCTAAAAGTTGGTTTACTGGCCATTGAAATCTCATAAGGAAGATTATTTTTAGGGATATAAGCTTCACTACTTTCCTTACTTTTCAAAACTTTGCACCATACATTAGAACAGAGGCCATGTTGAGGTGTAATGTCTCTCGACAAGTAATGAAACCAAATGGCCCATACTGCTTTCCACATACTGTCCAAGCTTGTGTGGTTACTTCTAATTGCAGCACCATAATAGACTTGTAGGCTATCAATTCTCTTCTTTGTTAGTCTGTTTTTACCTCCCAGTGGCTTCCCATCCTCTAGTAGCTTGCCTTTATTGTCTGTAACAAGTCTTCGGAGTCGTCCACCCATCATCTTCTGTATATGGCCTAAGCACTCCAGTTTCTCAATAGTGCAATCTTTTCCATAGGGCTGACTTTCAACTACATTCTTGAAAGCACTAGAGTCTCCATCTCCTAAATACTGTATGTATCTTAGTCCATACTTTTGCAAAGATCTGCAGCTTCCATCCCACCATTGGAGCCTGCATAATTTCTGCTACAAACAGCTTTATGGGCTTCTTGCCATTCTGTTTCTTTACCTGCATCAATATATTTATTGTGCAAGGAACATGCAGAACAATATTTGGACATCACCTCTAAGTCTAATACTTTTCCAGTGTCAATACTAATGATTGTTGAAACTCCATGCAATGAAGTATGCTCCCTCTTCATCCAGGAACTGTCACAGGAAACTGCTATATCATTACTATTAGTTGCTTCACAGTTTTCTTGAATTGCCCCCAGGCTGCCATTTTCATGCTCTCTTCACACACTTCTGCAACTGCATTGAGGACAGCAGCATTCATTGCAGAAAATTTTAGGGCAGGCATAATACCACATAAAAGTTTTCCACCATTTCTTGCAACCCCTATACTTCTTAGACCATAAGCAAATCTAATATTGGCTTCATAAATTCTATTACTGACCTTTGATGTCTTGAATGGTCTGTCAGCATCACAGTTTTGACACGAAATGTGCAATGTGCAAAACAAACCCTCTCTCTTTCCATCATCAACCAAATACACATTTCCTCTACAAACAGAGAAATTGCAGGCTTTTCTAAGTGCTTGTGCCACCATTTACAGGTCCACAACTCTGAAACCTGTATTTCTGTCATGATTTTTTTCTTCTGACACAATCCCTGTCACAAGTCTTATTTTAGATGCACTTGGAGACAAGCTAATGTTTCCATTTGCAGGCCTGACCCTAACCTCAATGTCAGTTTTTCGCTTTATATTGGAAATATGGGACTTACCATATTTTTTAAACACTTTACCAGGCCTAGGCATTGTAAAAAGGAATCAACAGATTCAATCTTGCACAAAGAATGGCAGAATAAATTAAGCATCACTCGAATTCCACTGAACAGCACAAAACTTGTTTACAACACTCCACAGCCTTCTATACCACACTGACTGAACCAGAAAATAGGCCGGCCAGAGTGGCCATGCGGTTCTAGGCGCTACAGTCTGGAGCCGAGCAACCGCCACGGTCGCAGGTTCGAATCCTGCCTCGGGCATGGATGTGTGTGATGTCCTTAGGTTAGTTAGGTTTAATTAGTTCTAAGTTCTAGGCGACTGATGACCTCAGAAGTTAAGTCGCATAGTGCTCAGAGCCATTTGAACCATTTGAACCAGAAATGGCTCCACAGCCTTCTTTATAACACTGCCGTTATGTATACAAAAAATCACAGCCTTCTAAAGCTATATTTTCTATGTTGACAGGCCAAATTCTGCAATAAAATTTTTCCTCCATTTGGTACATTGAAAAGCGGGCTTGGCGCATTACACTTCTTAGGGTTTTAATTTTTTTATACCATCTGTAGTTCGAATTTCAAGAAAACAATTTGGGATAATCTCAGTTATATTTACTATCAAATAAGCAAACAAAAAATTCTAAATTTTTCATTATTTCTGCCACCGCCTCCCCTTAAGTATGAAACATATTAGGTTGTCTCGATTTTCCAGAGCACCACTTATTCACTCTTGTTAAAACTCAATATTTATTAATAAATAGAAATATTAATTAGCAGCGAGTGAGGTGGCGCAGTGGTCAGCACACCGGGCTCGCATTTTAGAGGTTGATGGTTGAAATCCCTGTCCGGGTACGTAGATTTAGATTTGCCCTAAATCGCTCCAGGCAAATGCCAGGATAGTTCCTCTGAAAGACCAAGGCCGATTACCTTGCCATTGCTTGAACCAGTCCGAACTTGAACTCTGTCTCTCATTAGGGACGTTAAACTCTAATCTTCCTTTGTTTCTCGCTTAATTAACAAATACTGTCGCCCGCCATACAACCTCACAACAAGGAGTAATGGTCTGGGGTGACATTTCATTTCATAGCGTAACCTCTGTGGTGTCATCCGCGATATCCTTAGAGCGCTGCGGAATTCCAACGATATTCTACGCCTCCTTTATAGCCCTTCATGGCAAGCCATCCTCGACTTACGTTTCAGCAAGATAATGCCCTCCCGCATATGGCGAGAATTTCTACTGGTGGCATTGTAGGCAGGACCCTGCAACCAGCTCGGGGTTTTGACGATCTAACGCGCCAATTGGGCACGATTATGTCTCAGCAGGACATTCAACGACTATATCAATGACTGCCAAGCCGAATAACTGCTTGCATAAGGGCCTGAGTTGGACCAAAGCTTCACTGACTTGCTCAATTTCTGAAGCTCTTTCTCTTGAATAAACCATCCAGTTTTTCTGAAACTGTAATCACGCGTCGTTTTTTTTCTCAGACTGTATTACAAAAACAAAATGTTCTCATACATCCACCCTGCATTAATAATCAATATTTTTTCAAAATTCTTTATAACTGTTCATTTCCCTAACTTCACAAATGTGTTTATTAAAAACGTTTTTGTATAGCTATGAATTCATTTCAAGTTGCCATCTATCGATCCCGGATCAGAAATTTCCTGGTAGTGGAAGTTACCATTTTTGACAACACGGTGCACCACTAGAGAGTCCCTTTACCTTAACTGGCCGGAATCAGATAGCTTTGATGGGGAAAACAATCCACATGTCAGAAACTAGTCGTCTGTGGCGAACTGTACTTTTGTACTAGAAAGAAATAAAAAAACTAAATCTGAGCGAATTATACATGTCCCTTACAAAGAGGCAGCTGCTTTGGTGTCCACCGTAATATCGTCACCCACAAGGGGACCACAGGAATAACCGGAATTTTCTATTTTTTTATGTTTATAGTGCGCGAAGTTTTGGACTCTAGTAAAGCATTTCCATGCAACTCTATAAAATCCTGAACGAAACCGATTTTGAAGTTTTCCAAGTGTCTTGAACATCATAATGTAAAACTTATTTTTCAACAGGCAGTGTGGCTGTCTGCTAGAATACTCGCAGGCCATGTGAAGCGCCAGGGTTCGATCCTGGCCGATGCGAAGTTTTTGAACAAAGTTGCATGTTCCGTGAGCACTACCGTGGAACGTAAAATACATAAACATGGAAAAAACTCGGTGGTGCTCGAGACTGGTAATCGCTGACAACTCGTTCGAGTCTCGCATCGATCATTTTCTTTTTTTTCGTTCACTTCGAATGTCTACGTCATTTAAACCGAAAATTTATGCAATATATACTAAGGAATTATATATCTAATTGTCAATTTTATGAAAAATACACGAGTTCTTATTTCTAATTACAAATAGCACGCAAAAAACCAGTCTTCATTGCAAATACACACATCATCGGCGTGGATCCCTCAGAGTGGTTGTGGGTCACGTCGTCCATAAATAGCCCCTTTCAATCTATCCCAGGCATGTTCGGTAGGGTTCATCGCTGGAGAACGTGCTGTCCACAGTAGTCGAGCGATGTCGTTATCCTGAAGGAAATCATTCACAAGATGTGCTCGATGGGGGCGCGAATCGTCGTCTAGGAAGACGAGTGCCTCGCCAATATGGTGCCGATATGATTGCACTATCGGTCGGAGGATGGCACTCTCGTTTCGTACAGCCGTTACGGCGCCTTCCATGACCACCAGCGGCGTACGACGGCCCACATAATGCCACCCCAAAACAGCAGGGAACCTCCACCCTGCTGCACTCGCTGGACAGAATGTGTAAGGCGTTCAACCTAACTGTGTTGCCTCCAAACACGTCTCCGACGATTGTCTGGTTGAAGGCATATGCGACAATCATAGGTGAAGAGAACGTGATGCCAATCCTGAGCGGTCCATCCGGCATGTTGTTGGGCCCATCTGTATCACGCTGCATGGTGTCGTGTTTGCAAAGAAGGACCTCGCCCCGGACGTCGGGAGAAGAGTTGCGCATCATGCAGACTATTGCTCACAGTATGAGTCGTAACACGGCGTCCTGTGGCTGCACGAAAAGCATTATTCAACATGGTGGCGTTGCTGTCAGGGTTCCTCCGAGCCATAATCCGTAGGTAGCGGTCATCCACTGCAGTAGTAGCCCTTGGGCGGCCTAAGTGAGGCATGTCATCGACAGTTCCTGTCTGTCTGTATCTCCTCCATGCCCGAAAAACATCGCTTTGGTTCACTCCAAGACACTTTCCTTGTTGAGAGCCCTTCCTGGCACAAAGTAACAATCCGCACGCGATCGAACCGCGGTATTGACCGTCTAGGCATGGTTGAACTACAGACAACTTGAACCGTTACGTCCTTCCTGGTGGAATGACTGGAGCTGATCGGCTGTCGGAGCCCTCCGTTTAATAGGCACTGCTCATGCATGGTTATTTACGTCTTTGGGTGTGTTTACTGACATCTCTGAACAGTGCAAGGGACAGTGTCTGTGATACAATATCCACACTCAACGTCTGTCTTCAGGAGTCCTGGTAACCGGGGTGATGGAAAACTTTCTTTGATGTGTGCATTAATTCTTAGTTACCTATTATTTGTAAAACATTGTTAGTAAAGATGATTAAATTAAAACAAAATTTTACAGTTTCCATTTCTTTTCATGTTACTGTATTTTACGCTTCACGGAAATACTTGGAGAACATGCCCCCTTTTTTTAAATTTTTGTTTAGCCGCAAACGAATCCAGGCGGTTGAGCATTCTAGCACAGAATCACTCTTCGGGTAAACATTAGTTTACAGTAGGGAATTAAAGATCCTCGTAAATCTTCATATCGATTTTGTCGAGAAATTTTTAGAATTGCGTCGAAGTGCTTCAGATCATTGATATTTCAGATACAACAGTGAACAATCAGATTGTTGCGTGGTCTCCTTGTCAGACACCTTCCGCTGGTACAGCCATCAGCGTCTCTCAGCATCATTCAGCGGTACCACTTGCAGTGGAGGCCTGTACCATTTCCCCCGTGGGGGGGGGGGGGAGGGCGAATGACGAACTGGATCCCTTCTAACTACCTGCCGATTAGGGACTGCCGCCATTAGACGAGGCCAGCTAGACGTTGGGGGCTGGAGTTCGTCCTTGGATGGCACCACTGCCAGGTTAGCTACCGCCACCAACCACCTGTCACCTGTCAGCTCACTCAGCAGTCTTCTGCTGTCTGCCCAGCCCCGAGCCACATTGTGCTATTCAAAGCTGTAGACTGGGTCCTGACAGTGCACTGCAGCCGAGGACTGTGCTTTTGACGTCCATCCTACCTGCCGAACGTGGACCTAGAGTAAAGCTCTACCATAATCGACACTAATAAAAGTGTCTGGTTGCCCCGACTGCCCAAATGGTGAAACCCACGGTCAGCTTGAGCAGGTCGGAACGACCATCTTGACAGTCCTACATCTGCCCCCTTTGAGGTCGATTCTACTGAACGCTGACGGTTCCCTTACAAATAGCACATTGCTTTCAGAGTGCATTGATTTGGTTTTTGTAAGAAATGCCGGTGTTGAAGACGCTTGCAGATAGCAAGTACTCAGTAGCTTGGCAGTGCACATAGCGACCCCACTCTTATGGTATTGTGTCCCGGTGGTTTCTTTGTCGGCAGCCTACACAAATGATGCTGTGCGTCTGGGATCTGCGCGTCACGATATACAGAAAACTAAAAATTTGGGCGTCGACCAATCTTCATATCCCTGCAATTGTGGTTGTTCAGTCTTCCCAAGACGATGAGGTCGCTTGTAGTGTTTCTGTCAAGCTTCTGGATTTTCCCTCGGGTCATGGAAACACGTAGCCACATTAGATTTTATCCTTTCAGGACTCCTACTGTGTCCGACATAGTTATATCTATCCCAGCTACCCTTCACACCTGATGTATGGCGCCAAACATGACGAATTCATCAATCTCTTCCCTTCCATATCTCGAATCGAGCACTTCTTCATGTTCACACTGTTTACTTTACTTGTTTAGTCGAGTTATTTGTCAAAAAAGATTTATTACTCCCCTTACCGCATTGATTGTGTAGTGATAGCGTTGTAGCAGCCTTCGGTGTATTGATTATTTTGGTCATGATGTCGATGGCAATGACAGGTGCAATAGCACTGTTGATCATGGTACTTTTCGAAGTTAGGCTCTTCTGTCATCATCGTCCAGAATGTATCTTAGACCGTTTAGCAGCAAGCAGTCTCATTCAGTGGCCAGAGATCACATTTCGTCGGCAAGACGTCACGTATCACCCTGAATCTAACGCCATTACTTATGTCCAAAGTTGCACGTATGGCATCACTGCCCCAGTGATGTAGGCGTGGGCTCTCTCTGCTGCCCACAGTAAACGGCTACATAAGGTTACCTTGAACAGCTGCGTATTACGCATTCAGGTCGCCTGTGAACAAACAGCCCGTCCCGTATTCAGAGCAGCTATTGCTGTATACAGCGGCGTACGCCGTCGGGAATATTAAGAGGAGACTTCTCCCCAAAATATAACTTTTCCTCTACGTTGATGCTTTCAACCGATTTTTAAAATCATGTCTGTCATATAGACACGTAGCAACAACCAGACTTTGAACACCAATGCTTCATCAGTCTTTGAGTTCTGGATTTTTAGTGGTATTTTTGAAAACCAGCTTTTGGTACTCACACCTCACTTTTCACAGTCCACAGTTTTAGGCACATACACAAGAGATTAATCAACAGTTCTATGCATTCGTTTTATGAAAAATGTTATTAATTTACTTTCACTATTTTTTTCAAGTTTAAAACGCACATTTATTTAATTATAGTCAAATGAATTGAGATAATAAAGTGGGAAAAACTACATTTTCTGTAATATTAATCCATAGAAGTATCCAAATGCCTCAAGACTACTTCCTGCAGAAATTTTATTGATAATTGTTAACATTTAAAATAAAACAGTTGGCACTGAAGCTAGAAAATAATTTATGGTGAAATGGAGTTTAAAATTGCATTAAAAATGAATGCTAGTGCAAAACCCATATCCATTGAAATTCAGTGACACCATACTCCTATAAGGCTTCTTCTTCATGTAATGTCAAGAACAGGGTGATATCTCTCTTCAATTTTTCGCTCTGCTGGCTATCTGGCTGATTTGGGGGAGGCGACCAAACAGCGAGGTCATCAATTTCATCGGATTAGGGAAGGATGGGGAAGGAAATCGGCCGCGCCCTTTCAAAGGAACCATCCCGACATTTGCCTGAAGTGATTTAGGGAAATCATGGAAAAGCTAAATAAGAATGGCCGGACGTGGATTTGAACCGTCGCCTTTCTGCATGAGAGTTTCCTCTGCAGGCAGCATCTTATGGACTGCTTGATCAGTCTAAATCTTCTTCTGAGAAAGTGATAGAAGAATTCTACGACTCTGCTTTCTTCAGTCTTCAAATGCCCCATACTGAGAAACAGCTTCTATATAACCAAAAAGTGTCTCTTTCTCTCTTTTCTGGGACCAAATGACACTGCGCAAACCTTCGTTTGCATTTTGTGTCTTTCTATCAGTGCATCTAGCCAGTAGTGATCAGCTGCAAGTCAGCTGCAAGGCTCTGACAGACAGGTACTATGTTGACCACTTTGGCAGATGTTAGTGTCCCACGGCCCCTCGCGCTGTCCGTGTTCCAAGTATTTCCTAGGCGTGCTTGTAACTCGAATACAGCCGAATTTTCTAGGGCTCTTATAGCAAACACTCCAAAGATGTGAAACAGCTATTAAAACTTTTTTGAAAGAAAACTGCTGCTGTTTCAGGTTGGAAGTCTCACCTTAAGCCGTAGCTACAGTCGTCTACAGTGTGCAGCCTACCTCTGTAGGACAAGTGGAGGAGGCGGTGGCCGTTGCGGGGAGAAAATGAGATGCAGATCGGTTTTCCGCCGCCAGCCAACAGCCTGTCACGTCCGTGACAGACGTAACTCGCTGGATTTGCACGAAACTCACGCTTTAGATCCTTCTCTCCCCCCCCCCCCCCCGCTCCCCTCTCCCCCTCTCTCTGTCTGACGCGAGGCAGATGTCTGCACTCCCCGCTAGCAGGAACTATATCAATGTCAGAAAAGCGTACATGTACCGAGTCTCTCCGCGATTTGCATAAATCGGGTGTGGGAAAGGACTATTATAAATCTGAACGAATTGCCCTGATGAACTGCATGACAAATTCTGTTGAGAAGCAGAATGGAATACTCAAAACTTAATAATTAACTAGTAATTTCAGTAATCGTAATATAAATGAAATGAGCATTTTTTACACTTAGTCTGTAATACACTGACGGAAAATATTTAATGAAACGCAATGAAATTTTAGGAATACGTATGTCTTGGTAAATAATTTAAGTGATTAACATTGCGAGATTACAGGTAAATGTAAGCGCGAGATAAATCACTGCGAATGTGAAATGCTGGTAGATTAAAAACCGGCACAACCGCCAGAATACTGAATGAAAGCATGCAAACGTTTATTGGTTGTGTTATACAGGTATCAGATGTCAGTCCGTATGATGCAGTTCCGTGCCTGTTGCACTCGGTCTCTCAAAGCAGATATAGTTGACGCCGAATGTGGACGACGCTGAAGCTATAGTCCAATGGTGCCACATATGTGCACGATTGGGGACAGATCTGGTAATCGAGCAGGCTAAGGCAACTAGTCGACACGCTGTAGAGCATGTTGAATTATAAAGAAGCGGTATGTCGGCAAGCGTTATCCTATTGGAAAACACCATGTGGCGTGCTGTTCATATATGGCTGAATTTATCAAAAGACTTCGATTAATATTCGTTTCGATACGTTCTATCCCTTGCGAGGTCTACTAGCTCCTCCTGTACTGCTGTTGACAAGTGGTCTGTTATTATAATATCGAACTGATTGTGGATACAGTCATACTTAGATGAAAGTTTTGGAAATTTATCCTCAAACTGTTGAACAAGGGCTTCGAGATGTTCTATGCCAACGCTACTAATTCTACCTACCTTCAACGCACTTTCCTTCGCGAAATCTTTGAGACAAGGAAACATCTCGCAGTTACCTTTCTCCATCCCGGTTTACCAAAGCCCTAGTTTTCTTTTAAGCGGAAGTACTTCCTCGCTGAGAAAGACGATAATACTTTTTCGCACTTGAAGTGATACGTTAAGATCATTCAGTTTCTCAGTAACGACGGCCAAGCGGCACAATGTTAGAAGCTATTTCTCATGCAGAAACAGAGCCACGATTGTAGTACTGCTGTTCTGTTCATTAGGAGAACACGAAGCTCTTCCTTCAGCTCCACAATGGGCCGAAGAACTTTACCAAGAGACAAGCAACGAACCTACGTGTGCAATTGAAGTGAATCAGGTGTAGAACGTATCTCCTCGCAAAGAATGGAAAGTAGCCGGCTGTTTAAAGCTGTTAGTTTCACCTAATTTAGAACAGTGACTGTATCGTCCAGTGCTTTATTGACTTCCTGTCGTACACCTTCAGAAACTAATGCCTTCCTTTGTATCACGCAATGAGTGAATTTTACAGAAGGAGGAATAGTGCACTCTCTTGCCATGAACCTACTTTAATTCTAGTTAATTCTGCGGCCCTGTCGGTACATACCCAAATAAATTTCTCGATGATCGATTGCTGTCAAGAAAAACGGACTACACAAGGAAGAAAATATCTTCTTCTGCAGACCTCCATTACAGAGCTTTACAAAATAAAGATTTTCGTAACAGTAGCGTCCAAAAATAAGAAACTGAGAAAGATTTCCCATATCATTACTGTCATCAACTTGCAGGGTGAATTTTGGGCTGTTATGAAGACGTGGCAGCAACTAATTTTCCATGTCAGTGGCTGCTGCATCAATACGACTAGCCACAGCATCATCTGAGACTGGTTCCGACTTCAGAATCTCGCCATGCACTATTTCGCAGGTTTTGCTGGCTGCGAGAAGAATTAATTTCTCTCTAGTAATATGTGGTGATTTGGAATTTGCGGCTAACAAGAATATATCAAGGGATGCTGTTACGCCTTTCAAGGACTTCTTTTACGAGCAATCTGACATTTCCATTTAGTTGATGATTATGACGCTTGAAAAATTCGGTGAGTTTACTTACACGGTCCGGATGTTTTGTCTGCAGCTGTTTAATTTTACAGGCTTCAAACTATCGTAGGCTAAAATTTCCAAACAAAGACTGCTTTGTGGTCTATCTCTTTATTCAAAAGAACGAAAAATATCATCTCTGACATGAAATGACATGTAGACTACTAACGAGATTGTCTCACCCTGGCAGGCAATAATTAAGCACTAATAGAATTAAATTAACAGCAAAATGTCATGAGATTAAAGAAGTGATAAGTGATTGGAACAGATTAATTAGACGATTAAAAATGAAACCTACACTAATTACAAACAAGACCTATTTGACTGGGTATGGACAATACTCAGTTATTGAGTTAAAGGAACAGGAATGTATCATCTCACTATTCTTCGTCGTCATTTGTCATGTGGTGGCGGTGGCGGCAGACGCTGGGTCTGTACGGCGCACGCACGGATATTTTTCTCTAAAAGCTGGCCATAGATCCGAGTAATTCTCGGAATACGTAAGTTCCTGCGATAATCTGGCAGATGGGGCATTGCTCAGGCAGTGTGTTATTTGCTTATTGGCCACTGATACGCGGTAGAGCTAGTCTGTCTTAACGTACAGCTTCCTGTGCATCTGAAGCTTCTCTGCTGGCCTGAAACCAGTTTGCATATGTTAATGTGTTAAAGAGTGTTTTAACTTGAGGTGTGGTGAAAAGAAACCTTGACTCGGAAGATCCGGCTATGTACCACTATTCATACTATTTGCTACTTTTATTACTATTGGTTCTTTTTGTTAAATTAAGGGTGTAGTTAATATAGTGTGATAGATAAATCTTTCCTCTACTGTAAATTTTTAAAACAAGTAGCCATTGAAAACCGCAGCTCGATTTTGTACGATTGTTTTCCAGTAACCAGTAGTCAGCTATCAGAAATGTCATCTCCGAAATGAATTCTGAAAACATTTTGTTTTTATCCTAGGTACATCGAAAGTCAAAATTATGACAGGAAAAGGCCTCTATTCCGTACGAAGAGATATTCTGACAAAAAAATTCGTAGAAAGTTTGTAATTTGTGGAAAATGTTGTATTATCAGATCCTTCATTCCTTGATGGATCAAAGAAAGGTTTTAAACATAACCTGTCTTATATAAAGTCACAATTAAAGAAACGATAGCTTGCTTCACGCAAAGTTTCAAGTACCTTCTTAAAAAATAACGACGACTGGTTGCGAAGTGTCATAAATCCACGTTGCAAAACTCGAGTTGGTGCGCCATCGAAGTCGTTCGTAGAGTTAAACGAACACAGCAAAATGTTTAAGATATAGCTATACAGAAATTGTTTTGGAGGCGCATTAGTAACAAGTGCCAGTCAAATTAAGCTCCGACAATCTGTAAATGCTGAGGGTTCCAAAACGGTTAAAGATACACTCCTGGAAATTGAAATAAGAACACCGTGAATTCATTGTCCCAGGAAGGGGAAACTTTATTGACACATTCCTGGGGTCAGATACATCACATGATCACACTGACAGAACCACAGGCACATAGACACAGGCAACAGAGCATGCACAATGTCGGCACTAGTACAGTGTATATCCACCTTTCGCAGCAATGCAGGCTGCTATTCTCCCATGGAGACGATCGTAGAGATGCTGGATGTAGTCCTGTGGAACGGCTTGCCATGCCATTTCCACCTGGCGCCTCAGTTGGACCAGCGTTCGTGCTGGACGTGCAGACCGCGTGAGACGACGCTTCATCCAGTCCCAAACATGCTCAATGGGGGACAGATCCGGAGATCTTGCTGGCCAGGGTAGTTGACTTATACCTTCTAGAGCACGTTGGGTGGCACGGGATACATGCAGACGTGCATTGTCCTGTTGGAACAGCAAGTTCCCTTGCCGGTCTAGGAATGGTAGAACGATGGGTTCGATGACGGTTTGGATGTACCGTGCACTATTCAGTGTCCCCTCGACGATCACCAGTGGTGTACGGCCAGTGTAGGAGATCGCTCCCCACACCATGATGCTGGGTGTTGGCCCTGTGTGCCTCGGTCGTATGCAGTCCTGATTGTGGCGCTCACCTGCACGGCGCCAAACACGCATACGACCATCATTGGCACCAAGGCAGAAGCGACTCTCATCGCTGAAGACGACACGTCTCCATTCGTCCCTCCATTCACGCCTGTCGCGACACCACTGGAGGCGGGCTGCACGATGTTGGGGCGTGAGCGGAAGACGGCCTAACGGTGTGCGGGACCGTAGCCCAGCTTCATGGAGATGGTTGCGAATGGTCCTCGCCGATACCCCAGGAGCAACAGTGTCCCTAATTTGTGCTGGGAAGTGGCGGTGCGGTCCCCTACGGCACTGCGTAGGATCCTACGGTCTTGGCGTGCATTCGTGCATCGCTGCGGTCCGGTCCCAGGTCGACGGGCACGTGCACCTTCCGCCGACCACTGGCGACAACATCGATGTACTGTGGAGACCTCACGCCCCACGTGTTGAGCAATTCGGCGGTACGTCCACCCGGCCTCCCGCATGCCCACTATACGCCCTCGCTCAAAGTCCGTCAACTGCACATACGGTTCACGTCCACACTGTCGCGGCATGCTACCAGTGTTAAAGACTGCGATGGAGCTCCGTATGCCACGGCAAACTGGCTGACACTGACGGCGGCGGTGCACAAATGTTGCGCAGCTAGCGCCATTCGACGGCCAACACCGCGTTTCCTGGTGTGTCCGCTGTGCCGTGCGTGTGATCATTGCTTGTACAGCCCTCTCGCAGTGTCCGGAGCAAGTATGGTGGGTCTGACACACCGGTGTCAATGTGTTCTTTTTTCCATTTCCAGGAGTGTATTACTTCGTGTCCTACGCGATTGCTAACAAAACGCAACTTTCAGTTATCGAAGCCTTGTCAGTCTTTGTGGAAGCCTCTCTGACAAAGAATCAGTACGATATAATCTGAACAGCTGATAAGAAGATGCTGTAACAGGGCTTACAATATTCTTCATGAGGCTGAAAAGCAGTGCTCCCATGTGACTGAAACCTATTCGGCGACTGCTATATGTACGGAAATTCAACTTCAAGCTTTGATTAATCGCACATGTCAGCGATAAATATTACATCTGGAAGTGATTTTAAATCATCTTTCAAATGATCACATGATTACATTAGAACTTATCTATAAATGGGGATGTGATAGTTCAGAGCAAATTTAATTGAACCACAAATTTGAAAACAACCATGACTCTCACGCGAATAGTCACCTTTAGTGCCTCTCCAGTTTATTAGTCGAATGAATAACGACGAAGTTGTTTGCAAAAATTTCGACACCATCGTCTTTTCAGTACTGCAGGCCAATAAGAGTTAGACTTATTTGTGAAACAGCTGATGTCACTAATGAAGTAATTGCTTATATCAACAGGTAAATTGAAATATTACAATGAATAACAACTACAACGACAGAGGGTGATTTATTCTTAAAACGCACACTGCTGATGACTACGGTTGATGCAAAGATCAGCGCTGCAGCAACACAGACAGCATAAACAAGGAAATGCTGCATTTGCAAGGCTACGTCAAAAGACTTCAATGATTCGTCAAAAACCAAAGTAGTATATAAAGAGCTCTTCAGCTCAGCCTGTCTATACTCCATATATGAATTACATTTCTCGAATTTTTGTCGCATTTATCCTATATAATAAACATCAAAAGTGGCAAATCCGCTCAAAAGATACGAAGAAACTTCTTCAAGAGAGGAAAGAGCTCATAAAATAAATGTTTAGAAACCTATTGGGATTAATTGTAGATGTTTCCAAGCAAGGCTATGGAAATAGCAATGATGTAAATACAAGCAGAAGACGTTTTGCAGACTCAGAAAAACTGTCAGACTGTCGGAAAGTGAACTTTTGGCCACCAAGGCATTTGTCGAAAATAGACAACATACAGGCAGCTTGGTCCAGACTACAAGCAGCAGCAGCAGGTTAGTAGGACACTGAACTTATACAATGTCCTCATCTATCCCTACACAACCCCTGCTCCCAACCCCTTGCCTCATGGTTCATATCCTTCCAATAGTCCTATAAGCTAGACCTAACCCGTACATCCTTCCCCACCACCTCTTCCAGTCTGGTCACAAACATCACCTATTCCATCAAAAGCAGGGCTACCTGTGAAACCAGCCGTATGATCTACGAGCTAAGCTACAACCACTGTGCTGTATTCCACGACGGCAAGGCAACCAACGAGCTGTGTGTCCACATGAATAGCCACCGATACACTGTGGCTAGGAAACAACTGGACCACACTGTTGCTGAGCACGCCACCCAACATGATGTTCTTCATTTCAATGACCGCTTCACAGTCTGTACCATCTGGATTATTCCCACCAACATCACCTTTTCTGAACTGCGCAGGTGGGAATTCTCCCTGCATTAATCTTATGTTTCGCTAACCCTTCTGGCCTGAACCTTCGTTAGTCATTGTCCCAACCCACCTAGCCCCTTTTCTGTTCCCATTCTAGCACTACACAGCACTCTATTCCACCAATACTCCCAATCTTTTTACTTCTCTCTTTTTTCACAACCCTCTCTCTCCCCTGTTCTCTGTGTAACCTCCAGACTACGCCTAGCTGCCCAACTCTCCACCTTTTCCTTCCAGGCTCCCAATAACAGCATTTCACCATCCGCCACCTCTAACCTGCTATCCCTACCAGCCCCAGCCTCCTCCTCACACCCACCCAGATGCCTCTCCCATTATGCGCTGCTGCTCGTAATCTGGCTCCAAATGCCAAGACTGTGGTCATGTATGTGTGAGTTTTGTTTGCATAAATGTGAGTGTATGTTGTCTATCTTCGACAAAGGCCTTGGCGGCCGAAACCTCACTTTCCCACAGTCTTTTTGTTCAGCTTATCTGCGACTCAGTATCTCTGCTATATGGCGAGTAGCCACTATCCTTTCGTTAATTCTGTTACATTCCATCCTGGATTTTCCATTACTTGATATAAGATTGTAACTAAGTAATAAAGAGCTCAATAACAAAACCATCATTTTGTTTTCTTTCCTGTTATAATGTATGGCTCAAATGGCTCTGAGCACTATGGGACTCAACACCTGAGATCATCAGTCCCCTAGAACGTAGAACTACTTAAACCTAACTTACCTAAGAACATCACAAACATCCATGCCCGAGGCAGGATTCGAACCTGCGACCGTAGCGGTCCCGCGGTTCCAGACTGTAGCGCCTAGAGCCGCTCGGCAACACCGGCCGGCTTGTTATAATGTATGTAAATACATTATTATCCTGCAAATATGATCTCTAGGGTCTCACAGTACAGAAAGTACCAGACGATAATTTTGGCCAGCTTTTTGCGTGGAATACCCATATTTGCGGTGCGTCGCCTCGTACCAGCAGTGACGAGTCGCCATCCCTAAGCGGTGTCCCGACTTTGCGGCGACGCACCTGACATGGTCTCCATATTGACTGTTCGCCGCGGGTTGCGCAGCCAAACAGTATTTTAAGAGTGTCGGGCCGCGAATGTTAGAAAAGTAAATTCAAATGCTCAGCCATGCGCTTAATTTCCAAGCACTGGACCACAAGGATTCGTCCGTTTAATATGAAACAGGAAAAGAATCAGTCACAAAGTGATGATGAACGTTCGGACGGGAAGATCGGAATCAGTCGGCAGACCAAGTAGGTGGCAGGTGCCAGAGCCTGCATGTACTCTTGCTTCCGCGCCTTCTCACCGACCGTCCCTTCACTTCTTATCACTTTCCTTAGCTCACAGTCTCCTCGAATCCTCCCGTCCCTCAGCGTTGTTATTGGTTGACTAAATTTGCAGTACCTCCCTATGACTGATCGCCGTTTCACGACCACGCCTCCCAGAGAAGTGAATAAATCTTCTATCGTGCGTGGGCTGACTCGGGAACTGGAGTTCTTCTCACGTCTTCGCTGTCGAGTCTGTTCCCAGAGGTGGTCCAGCACGTTGTTCCGATGTTTCCCCACATTCCTTACTTGCTGTGAAAGCAGCCGCGTAACACATCTTTGGAACGGCTGTCTCTGTGTCAGGTCTGGACAGTCTTATGCTTGATCATAAATGGGGAGGCCACGACGTTGGGATCACAGATTTACTTGAAACTTGGTACACCTTTAGCAGGCCATTGAAAAAACGTAATGTGGAAGTAGTAAGGTGCACTGCTTTGGCAATCCCCAGAAAATCCCAAGAGAAGTTTTAAGCGTCTGTTATCTTACGAGTGTAGCAGTGTGTAGGAGCTAGGCGTCAGAGTTCGTGGTGGTCAAGTGGTCAGCGTTCGAGGTTTGTACAAAGAACGTGTATGAAACGACGGTTCAACTTTCACTCAGTCTTACTTTTTAGTCTACGTTCTTTTCATCCCTGGTCATATTATTTATTTTATTAGACATTTGAGTGGTAACATAATTAAAAAGAACCACGTGTATCTCAATGGAATTTTAGTGAATTTCATGTTATCTGACTGCTTACTACTTTTAATGAAATTATTATAACAAATACGCTTATAACTATCGACAAGTACATGAAAAAACGCACAGAGCTTTCCTGAGCATGTACACCTGTCGCGATTTGCGAAATTCCTTATACATGCAGTTTGGTAACGTACCCAGTGTGGTGTCACCGCCAGACACCACGCTTGCTAGGTGGTAGCTTAAATCGGCCGCGGTCCATTTAGTACATGTCGGACCCGCGTGTCGCCACTGTGTGATCGCAGACCGAGCGCCACCACAACGCAGGTCTCGAAATACGATATAGCACTCGACCCCAGTTGTACGACGACTTTGCTAGCGACTACACTGACGAAGCGTCTCTCTCATTTGCCGAGACACAGTTAGAATAGCCTTCAGCTAAGTCCATGGCTACGACCTAGCAAGGCGCCATTAGCCTTACATAGTTTGATAGTTATCGTATGAAATGTCTCATCAAGAATGCTGTATTCACAACAAGGATAGATAAAAGTTAAGTATTCGAGGAGCTGCATACTTTTCTTATTAGAATTCACTACTTATCCTGTTCCAGAATTCACACCCGTCTGCGTTAGATAGCGTGCATTTCGGCCTCCTCTATCTACAAGGTGTTGGCACATTTGCCAACACATCATTGGCGACGAGACTACGGAAAGGATCTTGTTCTTTCTAATTGCTTACATTTACTTGTGTCATGGCTTCGCCACAATCTCCATATGTACTGTCCGAATTTTATCGCTTGCAGAATCAGCAGACGCAGGCGTTATTAGATGTCCTTGGACAGCTCGTCCAGGGTCAACGTGCCATTCAAACCGATGCGGCAGCCGCCGCTTCACCGCTACCGCAGCCACAACATGCAGTTGCACCGCCGTTTTGCAGTTTTGACCCACACGAAGAGACATGGACTGAGTGGTCACGCCAGTTTGGATTTCATCTCGCCGCCTACAGAATACAAGGTAACGAGCGGCAGCCTCACTTATTGTCTTGTGTCGGTGTGCAAACGTACCGTGTGATAGTGAAATTGTTTCCCCGACGCGACGTAGCAACTCTGTCCTACGAAGAAATTTTGTCGGCATTGGACGCCTATTTCAAAGAAACAGTTAATGTAGTTGCAAAAAGGTATACTTTCTTTCGTACAAAACGTACGGCCGGTCAAACTAATAGGGAGTGGGTTGCAACATTGCAAGGCCTTACAAGGGATTGTGCATTTGAATGTGACTGTGGCCTTCCTTATTCAGATACAATGGTACGTGATGCAATAGCACAGAACGTTTCTGATGTTCGCATATGGGAACAGATTTTGAAACTAGTTAATCCCTTCCTTCAACAAGTGATAGACATATTGGATAGACAAGACACACTTGACTTTGCTCAGGAATCATTTGAAACTTCATCAGCTGTGTGTCACACTCACCGGCCCGCCGGGCGCGCTGCGCGGCCCGGTAAACTGCCCTCGCACACGTCCGTGCAGCTGCCGCCACGCTATAAATCAGGTGTGCCGCGCCAGCACACAAATGCAGTGAAATCATGCCCGCAGTGTGCTACTAGACATTCGCGTGAGAATTGCCCATCACTCCAAGCTATTTGCTTTTTCTGTAATAAGAAAGGACATGTTCAAAGTGTTTGCCGGAAAAAGCTCCGATCAGACAATCATAATCATTCCAGGCCTTTGCTTCGCGCCGGAATCGAACCAAGGACACTCAGGCCCGTGGACCTTCGCCCATGGACATTCATATAGTTAATTCCACTTCGTCCAGTGCCACTGTCTCTACCTGTGACTGTGTTCGTCTCACAAAATGTGTGCGTCAACATCGCCGGAAATCACGTCAATTAGCAAGTGATGCTGTACCTGTATCAGTTCCAATTGCACAAGACAGTCGCTCTTGTCGTCAGCAGGACAATAAACTTTTTGTAGATTTGGACTTTAATGGCAAGTTCATACCATTCCAGCTCGATACCGGAGCTGCAGTTTCGTTGCTCAATCATGACACGTGCAAACAACTGGGCAAACCTCCGTTGCGTGCTGCAACTGTTAAGCTCACTACATATTCAGGACAGAAAATTCCTGTGTTAGGACAGTGCACCCTTCTTGCAACATACAAGGGACAAACAAAACTTGTATCATTTTACGTTCTTCGTTCTTCTACTGCAGTGAACTTGTTTGGTTTAGATTTATTTCAATTGTTTAACATGTCTATAGTAAATCAGGTCCTATCAGTGAACCAGACTGTGCCTTCAGACAGTGTTTCTAGTCTATGTGAAGAATTTGCAGACATTTTTGCACCGGGCCTTGGTTGCGCTAAGAACTATGAAGCACATTTGGAACTGAAAGTAAACGCGCAACCGAAATTTTTCCGAGCGCGCAATGTTCCCCACGCATTGCGTGATGAGGTCGCAAGAACATTAAACGATTTAGAATCACAGGGTGTAATTGAACGTGTGCAAGCTTCTCTCTGGGCCTCACCCTTAGTAATTTTGCCAAAACCTTCCGGAAAACTGAGACTTTGTGTGGACTTCAAGGCAACAGTGAATCCACAACTCGTGATTGCAACTTTTCCCTTGCCCCGCCCGGAAGATCTTTTTGATAAACTGTGCCCGGGTAAATACTTTTCCAAGTTGGACCTAGCAGATGCGTACTTGCAACTCCCAGTGGACGCCGAATCCCAGCGCGTCTTGGTGGTTAACACGCATCTTGGTTTGTACCGCTTCAAACGACTGCCATTCGGGTGTGCATCCGCCCCTGCATTGTTTCAGCAATATTTACAAACTATTTGTGCGTCGGTCCCTACTGCTGCGAACTATCTGGACGATATTGTGATCTTCGGAAAGACGGCCGACGAGCATTTAGCACACCTACAAACATTACTTCAGGTATTGCGCCAACATGGTCTTCACTTGCGGAAAGACAAATGTGTGTTTTTTGCTCGTGACTTACCATATCTGGGACATGACATAAATGCACAAGGCATACATCCCAGTCCTGCGCACCTCCGTGCCATACAGGATTTGCCTTCGCCACAGAATATGAAACAGCTACAGAGTGTGTTGGGTAAAATTAACTATTATCATCGCTTTCTGCGCAATGCCTCTTCCATTTGAGCTCCGCTTCATAGCTTACGCCGTAAGGGTGTTCCGTTCGTCTGGACGACGGAATGCGAACGCGCCTTTCGCCAGTTGAAATCGGCGTTGCTTTCTAATACTTGCCTTACGCCATTCGATCCCCAGAAACCCCGTTTGTTGATGGTAGATGCATCGGATTTCGGGATTGGTGCTGTGCTTGCGCACAAAGTTGGCTCGCATGATCGCCCTATTGCCTTTGCGTCAAAATTGCTCTCGTCTGCGCAAAGAAATTATTCACAGAGAAAGAAGCTTTGGCTCTCGTATTTGGTGTTACTAAGTTCCATGATTTCTTGTATGGTCGTCACTTTACCATCATCACAGACCACAAACCTTTGACGTCGCTTTTTCATCCGAACAAGCCTGTACCTCCGCGTACAGCGCAGAAATTCATTCGCTGGTCTATTTTCCTCTCGCAGTACCGCTACGATATCTTGTATCGGTCCACTGCTAAGCACGGCAACGCTGATGCGTTGTCCCGTTTGCCTGTTGCTGAGGATAAAGCATTCAATTCTTCCGAACTTGCTTGCATGTTCATTGATTCGGAAACCGATGAAGTGGTCGAATCGTTTCCGATTGATTTTCGTCGTGTAGCTACAGCCACAGCTGCTGACCCTGTCCTTGCTACCGTTTTGCGTTTTGTTGCTACGCAATGGCCTTTGTCAAAGTTTCGGATCGAGGATCCGTTGGTTCGCCGATTTTTTGCTCACAAGGAGAGACTTTTTGTCAGACGTGGTGTTTTGTTGTTGCGTTCTGATAATGATCAGTCAAGAGTCGTGGTCCCACGTTCGTTACATCCTCTGTTTTACGGCTTCTTCACCAAGGACATTGGGGTATAGTGCGAACGAAACAACTTGCTCGTCAGCACTGTACTTGGTTCGGAATCGATGCTGCGATTACGAATATGTGTTCTTCTTGCATGGCGTGTGCCGAACAACAATCCCCACCGCCGCGGAAAGTCTTTGCATGGCCAAAAGCCACTTCCCCTTGGCAACGCTTGCACATCGATTTTGCTGGTCCATTCTGGAATGCTCGATGGTTGGTTCTGGTAGATGGCTTCAGTAATTTTCCTTTTGTTGTCCGGATGTCTTCCACGACGTCATCTGCCGCCATCCAAGGGTTGTCTGCTATCTTTTGCATTGAAGGTCTTCCACAGACTATTGTTTCCGACAATGGCCCACAATTCATGACTGCAGAATTTCAGTCATTCTGCCAGGTCAATAGTATTCAACATTTGACATCCGCGCCGTTTTCGCCTCAGTCAAACGGTGCCGCTGAACGATTGGTCCGGACTTTCAAGTCACAGATGTTGAAATTGAAAGAGTCGCATTCTCGGGAGGACGCGTTGTTGCTCTTTTTGTCATCGTATCGCTCTCAGCCCTGAGATGGTCGCTCGCCGGCTGAGTTGCTCCACGGTCGTCCTCATCGAACCTTGATGTCTTTGCTGCACCCACCGCCTCAGGTTCCTGTGCAGCGGCAGACTTCTGCTTTTGCTCCAGGCGACGTTGTATTTTATCGCAACTATCGAGGTTCACGGTGTTGGCTCGCAGGGCGCATTCTTCGCTGCCTCGGCCGCGCGATGTATTTGGTTTTGGGGGCCTCTGGTGAGGTGCGTCATCATCTCAATCAGCTGCGCCTCTGTCGTCGCACGGGTTCTGCCGCTCCCCGTCTACTTTCAGCGACGGTGCCGTCCGGTCAGCGCCCTGGGGACCCATCTACTGGCTCGCCTCATCCCCAGGTGTTACCGACGATGCCTTCCATTTTGCCCCAGGGCGACGCGCCGCCGCCGCCGCCGCCGCCTCCGCCGCCGCCGCCGCCGCCTGTCCTCCAGCTGGCGCCGCCCGCTGTGGACTTTTCGCTGCAGCCGCCAAGCGCCTCCCTGGGTCACGCGCCGCCGATCGCTTCCCGTGACCAGCTGTCCTCCGCCATGGAACTCTTGCCCGCTCCGGACCACATGGCGTCTTCGCGCGTCGGGTACCCCGACGAAATGAGGTCGACCCTTCGGCCCCTCCTGTCTCTTTACGGGCGCATACACCGCTTGTTGACGTGCACCCTGGACTAGGTTTTCAGGCGTTTCCCAGATCCCCTCGGACCGAATGGCCGGGAGCGGGTGGCACAGCCTCGCCTGTTGTTAGGCTCCCCACCTCATCGCATACGTCAACATGGGGTCCTCCCCACGGCGGGCGGAAGCCTTATAACACGACCGTTCACCGATTTGCGGGGGAGGAATGTGGTGTCACCGCCAGACACCACGCTTGCTAGGTGGTAGCTTAAATCGGCCGCGGTCCATTTAGTACATGTCGGACCTGCTTGTCGCCACTGTGTGATCGCAGACCGAGCGCCACCACAAGGCAGGTCTCGAGATACGATATAGCACTCGACCCCAGTTGTACGACGACTTTGCTAGCGACTACACTGACGAAGCCTTTCTCTCATTTGCCGAGAGACAGTTAGAATAGCCTTCAGCTAAGTCCATGGCTACGACCTAGCAAGGCGCCATTAGCCTTACATAGTTTGATAGTTATCGTATGAAATGTCTCATCAAGAATGCTGTACTCACAACAAGGATAGATAAAAGTTAAGTATTCGAGGAGCTGCATACTTTTCTTATTAGAATTCACTACTTATCCTGTTCCAGAATTCACGCCCGTCTGCGTTAGATAGCGTGCATTTCGGCCTCCTCTATCTACAAGGTGTTGGCACATTTGCCAACACATCACCCAGAACAACTTTTACCTCAACACTCAGAACTGCAGAAACGGCGGCAGGCCCTATTTGGCAGTGAAACTGCGTAGGGGTGACACGTTGCTACGATAGCAAGAACGAATAGTGTAGGTGCAAACTTTTTGGATATCTCATAGTATACACTTGTGCGACAAAATTCAAGGATTGAGCGGAATTCGAGCCATCGCTTCACACTCGTTCATCTTACGTATGTCGAACGCTAACCACTTGAACACCATCACCTCTAAAGAGCGATAGCTACGCACAAATACATCAGTTACACAACAGACGCGTAAAACTCCTCTTGCGGTTCTCTCGGAACTGCCAGAGCAGTGCACCTTGCTACTTGTGCATTACGCTGAATTATCTCGCATCTTAAGGCACACGATAAACTGTTGTTGCCAACCACTAGCCTTACACACTTCCTCGTGATCATTCTTGATGTTTTTGTGTCTATGCACAGCATTAATGCCTGCTGGTGGGTAAGAATTATCAGACCGTTTTTCATTCTCTGTCAGGCCTTTCGGAAGGTGTTCATTCTTACGAAAGCCGAGGGCATTCGCCGGCCATGCGTGGTTAGAGAAAGACTCCATGTCTGCGTCCCTGGCAGCTGTTATTTGAGATCGCACTTTCACGTCATCCTGTGCCACTGGCGCTGGGATTCGATGAAAGTGTCCACGGGTAGAGGTATCAGAATACGTCGTGATGGAACAAATATCGCACTAGACTAATTTTGGACCGCTCTGTCGAATGGGCACGTAAAAGTCTGCCTTGAAAAAAAAATTGTAAAAAAAAAGAAAAAAAAAACAGATTTTCTGTTGACATTGGGTGTCGCATGTAAGATGTAATGAGCAGCATTTGTTTGGGCTGTATCCTACTACACATTGAAAAATTTAATTAAAAATATCTGCCAAAACATCAAAGCAAATGAGCCTTAAGAGTCTGAGGAGAGGCACCCAGTATATACTGAAGAGCCAAAGAAGCTGGTACATCTGCCTAATATCGTGTAGGGCAACCGCGAGCACGCAGAACTGCCGCATCATGACATGGCATGGACTCGACTAATGTCTGAAGTAGCGCTGGAGGGAACTGACGGCGTGAATCTTGAAGGCTGTCCATAGACCCGTACGTGTACGATGGGGAGGAGATCTCTTCTCAATAGTGCGTTACAAGCCCTCCCAGATTTGCTCAGTATTGTTCATGTCTGGGTAGTTTGGTGGGCAGCAGAAGCGTTTAAACTCAGGAGAGCGTTTCTTAAACCACTCTATAGTTATTTGGGACGTGTGAATTGTCGTATTGTCATGCTGGAATTGCCCAAGTCCGTCGGAATCTACGATGGACATGAACGGATGCACGTAATCAGACATGATGCTTACATACCTGTTAGAGTCAACTGTGAGAGTCGTATCTAGAGATATCAGGGGTCCCATATCACTCCAACTGCACATTCCCCACACCATTACAGAGCCTCCACCAGCTTCAACAGTGCTGACATGCAGAGTCCATGGATTCATGAGGTTGTCTTCATACCCGTACACGTCCATTCATTCGATGCAATTGGAAACACGACTCGTCCGACCAGGCAACATGTTTCCAGTCATCAACAGTCCAATGTCGGTGTTGACGAGCCGAGGCGAGGCGTAAAGCTTTGTGTCTTGCAGTCATCAAGGGTACATGAATGAGCCTTCGGCTTCAAAATCCCATATCGATGATGTTTCGTTAAATCGGTCGCACGCCAACACTTGTTGAAGGCCCAGCATTGATGTCTGTATTTGTTTGCGGAAGAGTTGGACTTCCGTCACGTTGAACGATTCCCTTCAGTCATCGTTGGTCCCGTAGTTGCAGGGTCTTTTTCCGGCCGCAGTGATGTCGGTGTTTTGATGTCTTACCGGATTCCTGATATTCGTGGTACATTCGAGAAACGGTCATACGGCAAAATCCCTACCTCATAGATACCTCGGCGATGCTGTGTCCCATCGTTCGTGCGCCGACTAGAACACCACGTTCAAACTTAACTGCGCCAGACACTTGCCTTATATAGGCGCTCCCGACTGCAGCGCCGTACTTTGCCTGTTTACGTATACGGATGCCTACAACAGTTTCTTTGGTGTTTCAATATAGTTACAGAAACAGGGTTCTGTCTTGAGCAAACGCATATTTTTCCTTAATAGCTGCACAAGTTTTCGTGAAGTTTTACTATCGGCAATGAGTTCATTTTATTTATATCACAAAATGACGTCTGTGAAGTTCTCTGTCATTTTCAGTACAGCTAGTATCCAGTTACTCATTTTTTATTGTTTTCCCATTGCCATTTCTCTACGCGGAATATACTTTTTAACACACAGTGTGTTACTTTGCACAAGGTGAATATCTTGCGAGCAGTGGCAAAGTGTGTGGTATTAATACGGGGTGTTCAAAAAGTCTCTCCGCAGTGCCGTATGATTGTTAGCCGCGCGTGCCGTATGATTGTTTGCCTGCCTGGGTTACTTCCCTTCAAGTGGACTCTCCCAACGTTCCACTGTTTCGCTTATCTCAGCCAGCGTCAGTAGTATAGTTGGTGAGTGTCGTTATGTGTTGACATGAACGTTTAAGTTTAGTTGCTTAGTTCATTTGTTTCGTTTTTGTCACCGTTAAAATGCTAACCATTAAAGAACGTGTGTTTTTAGTCCAGCAAGTGTTCCAAGCTGGCGGTAAATACACAGTCTCAGTTCGTCATTTAATTCAGTTTTCCCGGAGACAACACTCCCACGTCGCGATACTGTGCGAGATCTGATTAACAAATTTCGAAGTACCGGTTCAGTGACAGATGCACCGAGAAGTGGCCGTCCTAGCGTATTGTCTGAGGATAAACTACTCGATGTTTCCGATAAAATGTCCATGAGTCCGAACAAGTCAGTAAGAAAAGTCGCCCAGGAAATCGATGATAGTGTCGGAACGGTCCACGCAGCTGTAAGGAAAAAAGCAGAACTTTTCCTATACAAAGTGACAGTCGTGCAAGAACTGAAAAATACTGATCATGGCAAGTGACTGCATTTTTGTCAATGGTTCCAAAATTTCGTTCAACAAAATGGAAGGGATATTCTTAATGAAAGGTTTTTCAGTGATGAGGCATGGTTTCATTTATCCGGGAACATGAACTCGCAAAATTCTTGTATGTGGAATACTGCAAATCAATTGTGTATTCATGAGGAACCACTTCATTCTGTGAAAATAGTAGTTTGGTTTGCAATTTCGAGACGTCTGATTGTGAGACCCATAGTTTTCAACGAAACAATAAACGCACAACGATACTGGAGTGATATCCTGCACCCATTCATAGGAGAACTTGTGTTAAGTGAAATGCTGAACTGTTATTTTCAACTAGATGGGGAAACCGCGCATACAGCTCGCGTTTCAATGTCACTGTTTGCTGATGTTTTTGGTAATCGCATAATTTCACAGGGACTTTGGCCTCCACGATCGCCTGACCTAACACCACTTGACTTTATCTTCCGTGGTGCAGCGAAAGCAACTGTTTATAAAAACCTTCCAAAATCCATCGACGAATTGAAAACTGCAATATCCACTTTCACTGTTTCTGTTACGGAAGAAATGTTGCAGCTTGTGTTTGGAAACATTATTAGACGAACTGTATTGTGTATTCAACAACAGGGGGGACACTTTCAACATTTAATGTGAAAATTTTTGAGTAAAAGTAAACATTCAACAAATTAATAAATTGTATTTCACTGAGTTTCATTTCGGTATATTCACTGCGGCATACGGCACGCGCGGGTAACAATCATACGGCACTGTGGTGAGACTTTTTAAGCACCCCGTACATTATGGCTCTGAGCACTATGGGACTCAACTGCTGTGGTCATAAGTCCCCTAGAACTTAGAACTACTTAAACCTAAGTAACCTAATGACATCACACACATCCATGCCCGAGGCAGGATTCGAACCTGCGACCGTCGCGGTCGTGCGGTTCCAGACTGTAGCGCCTTTAACCGCTCGGCCACTTCGGCCGGCCCCCGTACATTAAGCCTTGGGTAGGTTACCAACCGTGTGTGGCACTATATGTATATACATAGCTCAAGCAATTCCGCTAAATCACCGGTCCATGTTTTCTGGGTGTGAAATTGGCGCCATAGAGAGTCCGAGGTGTGTTCCACTGCATTCATATTAGCCGAGTTTGGTGTCCAGAATATCAGCATGAGTCCACTATCGAAGTTTTTCAAACCATTGTAGCACAATTCTGACCTCGTGACACGAACAGTTATCCTGCTGAAACATGCCATCTACATCTACACCTGTACCCCGCAACCCACCTTACGGTGTGTGGCAGAATATACTTTGTGCACCACTGTCGCTTTCTCCATTCTGTGTTGTAGTCGCGAGTAGTTCGCGGGGAGAACGATCGCTGGTAAGGCTCTGTGTGGGCTCGAAATTCTCTCATTGTATCTTCGTGGTTTTTTTCGCGAGGTATACGCAGGAGGAAGCAATATATTTGTGTGCTCTTTTAGAAACGTACGGTATCGGAATTTTCACAGTAGACCATACCGTTATGCAGAGAGCCTCTCTTGCGGCGTCTGCTGCTGTAGTTGACTGAGTATCTCTATAATGTTCTCGCGCTTACTAGATGAAACTGTAACGAAATGTGCTGATCTTCTTTGGACATTCTCTATTTCCTCTAACAGTCCTAGTAAGGATCCAATACTGATGAGCAATATGCAGGTATTGGTTTTGTAAGTTACTCCCTTTGTTAAAGGACTCTATTTTCTGAGGATGGTTGCAATGAACCTCAGCCTTACGTCTGCATTACCGGCGAGTAACTGTATGTGGTCGTTCCACTTCAAACCGCTCCGTGCGCATATTCCTAGATACTTCATGGAATTAACTGCTTCCAGCCATTGTTCTGCAATCGTTAATCATACAATAAACGGTCTTTCTGTCAATTTATTCATAATATCTTGTATTTGTTTATGCTGAGGTTAAAAAATGGTTCAAATGGCTCTGAGCGCTATGGGACTTAACTTCTGAGGTTATCCGTCCCCTAGAACTGAGAACTACTTAAACCTAACTAACCTAAGGACATCACACACATCCATGCCCGAGGCAGGATTCGAACCTGCGACCGCAGCGGTCGCGCGCACCTACAGCCGCTCGGCCATTCCGGCTGGCGTTTATGCTGAAGATCAATTACCACTCCCTGTAGCAAGCGCCTGCATTTATCTGCAATTTCCTAGCATTTAGACTTCTCCGTATATAACAGCATCTTCCACGAAAAGTCTCATGGAAATTCTAATTTTATTTGCTAGGTCATGTATTATTATTCACGTATCGGCCCAACAGGACCACGTGAGGTACAATCAATCAACGTCGCTTTCAAAGTTGGCCTTCCTTTGTGTCCAAATTTGTTTCATCATTCCAGAGTGATGTCTCTTTCTTTCATCAGACCACGGTGTTCCAGTCCGTTTTTTAATTTCCCTCTGCCAAACGTTCCAATCAAATATCTTTTGTCTGAATGTTTTTCTATCTGTAACATCAGCTTTAGCTATACCAGCTACTTCACGATCCTCCTTAATCTCAGCGATCCATTTAATTGTTTCAGTTTTGGCCTTACTTCTGTTTTCGTAGAATTCTACTATTTGTTTTGTCAACCTACTGGGTGCCAATCTTTTAAAGCGCATATATAATTTCAGTCTTCGTTTTCTCTTGTCACCATGTATGTCTGTGTATTCTTCTGTTTCCTTAATACTGCCTAGCTTATAATTTTCTCCATCAGTAACAATCTCTCTTTCTTTCTTTCTTTCGAATTTTTTCAATATCTGTCTTTCTATTTAAAATTAAAGTTTCTGCTGCATAGAGACATTCAGGTTTGATTACAGTGCTGCAATGCCCAAGTTTCCTGAATTTAGAAAGTGATTTTCTATTTTAAATGGTTTTTTTTAATCTGAATGAAGTTGCCATTTTTTTGAGAGCGAACTTCGTTAAAACCTTTTTCCAGACCTTTTTCTCTTGTATGATTTGCCCCAAGTATTTAAACTGAGAAACCCTTTTTATTTTTCGATATTTCTTGTTCAAAAACTTTGCTTCTTGTTTGTTGCATGTTATATATTTCGGTTTTTCGAAAGATATTTGTAGTCCTACTTTTTCTACAACTTCTTTAAGAATTGCAATTTGTTTTTGACCTACCTAACTTGATTGGTTGATCTGTATTTTGACTCGGCCTCTGCTCTCGCCATTCTGTAATTACCTTTTCCAAAAGACAGTTAAACAGTAATGGGGAGAGTCCATCTCCCTGTCTAACACTTCTTTATATCAAATGCTTCAGAAATTTCTCCCACGCATTTAACTTTAGAGTTAGTGTCTGTTAACGTTTCTTTAATCAGTATTAGAGTTTTATTATCTACCCATTGTTCGTTTAAAATTTGGGAAAGAGATTGATGAGCAACTGAGTCGTATGCGTTTCTAATCTAGAAATGTACATACAATATTATTACTAAAAATCCATTGGTACCTAAAGAATAGTTTTAAATTAAGAATTTATTCCGGGCAGGACCTGTTTCTCTAAAGTCTGCTCGGTATTCACCAATTTTAAGTTATAACTGTTATTGGGCTCCATCAAGTAAACATTGCGAGAAAATTTTGTATGTGACCAGGAGAAGAGAGATTCTTCGGTAATTATTAACATTGGTTCTGTCCCCTTTTTTATGCAGTAGATCAATTAGAGCAGTTTTGCAGTCCTCAGGTGTTTTCTCGGTTGCCAGATATGACCTATTAGTTGGGTGACCTCTTTTAAGTCTCTTAAATTGTTTAGTTATCTCTTTTTTATTAGGTTCTTTTGAGTTAGGGTTCGTGTTATTAGTTTGCTACGCTTGGAATTTAGTCACTGGTTCTGGACAGTTTAATAGTTTTTTAAAATAATTAGCAGGTACCTTACAATTTTCCTGATCGCTAAGAGCCACACTGCAGTTTTAATTTTTGAAGCAAAGGCTTTGGGTTGGTAACAGGTAAGTTTTGTTTTGAATGTTTTATGAAAATGTTTTGTATTGTCCGTTTAAAAGCCTTTTTCGATTTCTAAAAGTTTTGCATGTTCGTAGTTTCCTTCAGTCTGTAGGATTAATTTAGATGTTTCTTTTATTACGTGTTGTACGTATTTTCAGTTTTGTTACTATTTCAATTTTTGTACGCCTCATGCCTAGACTTAACTGCTGTTTCACAATCTGCGTTCTATGAAGGGTGTTTCTGTTTCTTTCGAAGCGGAATTAAATTTTCAGCTGTTTTGATGAACTTTTCTTTTAGTCTTGTCAATTAGTGTACTGTTTTTTGTCAAGTTCGCTTGTCAGAGTTGGGGATATCTTAACGTTGTCGAATTTTTTTGTTTTGAAGAGTTTTTGACGTTGAAGTTTCACATTTACTCGCATTAAATAATGGTCAGAATCAATATTACCCCCTTTCCTAACTAGCACACTTAAAATTTCTTTGTAGTTAAGGTATGAAATTTCTAAATGATCGATTTGAAACTCCGCAATAAATGTATTGGGTGACCGCCAACCTTTTTTGTTTTAGATGTGTTCTTTCTAAAATGTGTTGACAAGATTTTAAGGTTAAAATTTTTGCACGTTTCATCAAGTCACTGGCCATTTTGGTTTGTCCGTTTCTGAGCAGGAAATCCACCCACCGTTTTTTATAACTTTTGTCTTTATCTAATGAGCACTAAAACCAACCACTAAAATTTTAACATGGTTTGAGGGAATTTTCGAGATGGTGTTCTAACGTTTCCCAAGCTTCATTAACTTCTGCAGGTTTTTTACGGTTATCCTCATTGACTTGAACATCGTCATTAATAAAAGTGTATGCTTTATTTGCACATTTAAGTGAAATGTTCATTGGTTTGTTATTAATGGGTTGTAACTCAGTTATTGAATTTAAAATTTAAAATATTTTTTGAGACTGCAAAAGCAACTCCCAGATCTGGTGTATTATGAAATATTCGTTTATCAGTTTCACTACCAAATATACGATAATTGTCGAAATCCATCATATATATATATATATATATATATATATATATATATATATATATATATATATATATATATAGCCCGTTTATTAACATGTGGTCTTCATAGTTGTTTCTGTTCCCGCAATGCAGTCCTGCTGTTCTTGTTGTTCTGATACTCACTTCACGAAAGAAATCAACACACATCGCCAAGCGACATACATACTGATGTCAAAACAGAAAACATTTCACATTCTAACTGCTTACAGCTACATATTGTCACATGGTGGCAGAAGGCAGAACTGTTATTTTTTAAGGAGTACTCTGCGAGCGCGCCAATGAACGGACATACCAACGATGTTTCAGCGGCCTGCGATGTATACAGACCGCAGTGCAGAACCCGGAACACTCTCAGTTTAATTATACCCAACCGGTACGTGTAGTCTCAATACAAAATCCGAAGCCAGACATTTCCCATATAGAGTGGCTGAAATTCAATGACAGGCAGAAGACAACATAGACAGGAACAGTTGTTAATATGAAACTTCCTGACAGATTGGAATTATCCAAATATGTGACTTTTGCGAAGTGTGTGTGACATCAGTACAACTACCAGCTACAAATAAACTTATCCTCATTGCTGCCGAGATCTTTATTCACACTTGCAAAAGCACATTTTGGAAACTGAGGATTACATTGAAGACTTCTTTCTTCCTCTTTAGTTCGTAATGCGTGTACTGGTCGGCAGCAATTTTCATTCTTCAGTTTTACCTGTCTACTACAAAAGTCTTCAACGCCGGTAATATTTCCGGCAGCAGATCTTCTTTTATTTGCCATATGTACTCCAGTCTTGGTCCAGAAGACAAGTAGGCCGAGCGGTTCTAGGCGCTACAGTCTGGAACCGCGCGACCGCTACGGCCGCAGGTTCGATTCCTGCCTCGGGCATGGGTGTGTGTGATGTCCTTAGGTTAGTTAGGTTTAAGTAGTTCTAAGTTATAGGGGACTGATGACCTCGGAAGTAAGTCCCATAGTGCTCACAGCCGTTTGAACAAGTAGGCATGGAAAATTCCGCGCTCTGGCGCAGACGGACCAATGTGGTCCGAGCGACCACCGTGTCATCGTATGCCAATGGCGTCATTCGGTTTCGGGCCAGAGGGGCGCGTGTGGACATCACGACATCCTCCCGGCCGTTGTCGGCTTTCTTGACCTTGGAACCACTACTTCTCACTACAGCAGCTTCTCAGTTGGCTTCTGAGGCTGAGTGCACCCCGATCCAGACTTTCTCCCACGGAAAATCCCCTAGCAAGATCAGGAATCGAACCCGGGTCTTCCGTACAGCAACGAGACTCGCCAATCTGTGAGGAGCGGTGGCGGGCTCCGAAGACAAACAAAGGTATATCCATTATACGGGCAATTCAGCTGCCCCTACCGATGTTGTTTTATGCAAAACACAATGTTACATTTAGCCTTCAAAAACCACGCGGAAGACTCTCGTATTCTCTCGCTCGCTACGCGCAAACTATTAGTCCTACAGAAAAATGAACGGGACTTTTCTTTAGAAATTTAACGTAGTTACGTCTTGTACTGGGATACTTCCTCGCCGGTAGCCATGTTTTTCGAGTTATTCAAGAAAAACGTACAAAAGTCACGTTTAGACGCATCTCCGTCCTCACACTGTTCCCTCACCAGTCAGGATTTCTAGAATTTTGTTCGTGGCACTTCCTTTTACATGAAATTCTTTCGCATTTGTGAAAATGGACAACCAATAGCTATATAGTGGAACGACGACAATGAAAATTTGTGCCCGATCTGGACTCGAACTCGGATTCCCCGCCTTTCGCGTGCGGTCGCAGTGTCAGTTGACTATCCGAATGAGACTTACGGCCGGACCCAATCCATATGTGGTCAACCATGTGTCTAAAACCTGTAATTGTACATACATGCATGTCCAAAGGAACACTGCATCGTACAGGATGGCGCATGATAAGTCACACGACTGTATTTTGATCCTACGAGTATACTATTGGGCAAATAGCTTTCAAATTCTGCGCTCAACTTCGTGCAGTTCATGGAAATTACGCCAGATGTCGTTGCGAGTTCATTGCTTCCGGTGTGAGTCCGCCATTTCAGTTTGCCGCGATGACGGACAAAGGACGGTTGACCGTCACACAAAAGACGAAGACTGTGTTACTGCTCTCGGCGACGAACCGCATTACATTGACACAGAGGTTTCGTGCTCATTTCGGCACACGGTGAGCTTCCAGCCCACAGATAATACTCAGATTACATAAAAATTTGAAGGTACCGGATCTGTTTCGGACCGTCAGCGCCGCAAAACATTGAAGCAGTTCGAGTGTCTTTGACTCGTTTTTTTTTTGTCATCAGTCTACTGACTGGTTTGATGCGGCCCGCCACGAATTCCTTTCCTGTGCTGACCTCTTCATCTCAGAGTAGCACTTGCAACCTACGTCCTCAATTATTTGCTTGACGTATTCCAGCCTCTGTCTTCTTCCACAGTTTTTGCCCTCTACAGCTCCCTCTATTACCATGGAAGTCATTCCCTCATGTCTTAGCAGATGTCCTATCATCCTGTCCCTTCTCCTTATCAGTGTTTTCCACATATTCCTTTCCTCTCCGATTCTGCGTAGAACCTCCTCATTCCTTACATCAGTCCACCTAATTTTCAACATTCGCCTATAGCACCACATCTCAAATGCTTCGATTCTCTTCTGTTCCGGTTTTCCCACAGTCCATGTTTCACTACCATACAATGCTGTACTCCAGACGTACATCCTCAGAAATTTCTTCCTCAAATTAAGGCCGGTATTTGATATTAGTAGACTTCTCTTGGCCAGAAATGCCTTTTTTGCCATAGCGAGTCTGCTTTTGATGTCCTCCTTGCTCCGTCCGTCATTCGTTATTTTACTGCCTAGGTAGCAGAATTCCTTAACTTCATTGACTTCGTGACCATCAATCCTGATGTCAAGTTTCTCGCTGTTGTCATTTCTACTACTTCTCATTACCTTCGTCTTTTTCCGATTTACTCTCAAACCATACTTTGTACTCATTAGACTGTTCATTCAGTTCAGCAGATCATTTAATTCTTCTTCACTTTCACTCAGGATAGCAATGTCATCAGCGAATCGTATCATTGATATCCTTTCACCCTGTATTTTAATTCCACTTCTGAACCTTTCTTTTATTTCCATCATTGCTTCCTCGATGTACAGATTGAAGAGTAGGGGCGAAAGGCTACAGCCTTGTCTTACACCCTTCTTAATACGAGCACTTCGTTCTTGATCGTCCACTCTTATTATTCCCTCTTGGTTGTTGTACGGTGGTAACATTAAGAGTGCAACGTATATGACCCGTCTCTCCCTATAGCTTACCCCTACTTTTTTCAGAATCTCGAACAGCTTGCATCATTTTATATTGTCGAACACTTTTCCCAAGTCGACAAATCCTATGAAAGTGTCTTGATTTTTCTTTAGCCTTGCTTCCATTATTAGCCGTAACGTCAGAATTGCCTCTCTCGTCCCTTTACTTTTCCTAAAGCAAAACTGATCGTCACCTAGCGCATTCTCAATTTTCTTTTCCATTCTTTTGTATATTATTCTTGTAAGCAGCTTCGATGCATGAGCTGTTAAGCTGATTGTGCGATAATTCTCGCACTTGTCAGCTCTTGCCGTCTTCGGAATTGTGTGGATGATGCTTTTCCGAAAGTCAGATGGTATATCGCCAGACTCATATATTCTACACACCAACGTGAATAGTCGTTTTGTTGCCACTTCCCCCAATGATTTTAGAAATTCTGATGGAATGTCATCTATCCCTTCTGCCTTATTTGACCGTAAGTCCTCCAAAGCCCTTTTAAATTCCGATTCTAATACTGGAACCCCTATCTCTTCTAAATCGACTCCTGTTGCTTCTTCTATCACATCAGACAAGTCTGCACCCTCATAGATTCTTTCAGTGTATTCTTTCCACCTATCTGCTCTCTCCTCTGCATTTAATAGTGGAATTCCCGTTGCACTCTTAATGTTACCACCGTTGCTTTTAATGTCACCAAAGGTTGTTTTGACTTTCCTGTATGCTGAGTCTGTCCTTCCGACAATCATATCTTTTTCGATGTCTTCACATTTTTCCTGCAGCCATTTCGTCTTAGCTTCCCTGCACTTCCCTGCATTTATTTCATTCCTCAGCGACTTGTATTACTGTATTCCTGAATTTCCTTAACTCGTAGTCCGACTAAATCAGCAAGAAAATAAGGAGCGGAGACTGCAGTTTGCCCGGTGGGCAATCAAGCAAGACCAAGATTCAGTGTTACAGAACATATGGTTTTCTGACGAAGCGTATTTTTACGTGAACGGTGAAAAACTAATTAAATGACAGAATGGCGTCGTTGACCGGGAGGCCCCTTGCGGAGGAGTTCGGCCGCCGCATTGCAAGTCGTTTTTAGGTGACGCCACTTCGGCGACTGGAGGGTCAATGTCCCCTGCTGCGAATCGACGCCGGGTCCCTGGCGTGGTAGACGGAAACGCTACTGCTACGTTACGGAGGAGGACACGTTATTGTGAACAAACAAAACGTTCGATTCTGGGCACGTGAACCTCCGCAAATAATCCACAAGAAAGACACCTCCGGGGAGAGTGTGCGTGTGAGTCGCGATGTCAAGCTGTGGAATCATCGCTCTGTTCTTCTTCGCTATTTACACATGCTGCGAAACCAGTTCTTTCCTCAACCCGTGGCCTCATGTCTTGTAATGCAGACACAATGGTTCATGAAGGATGGAGCACACCCGTCTACTGCCGACGTTGTGCTTGATATCCTACACGAAAGACTTGAGCTTAGGGTATTGTCAAACAGATTTCCAGAACGTTGTGCAGGAGGAGAAATGTGGGCACCCCACTGTCCTTACATTAACCCATGTGACTTTTTCCTTTGGGGGTTCCTTAGAGAGAAGGTGTACCATAGAAAACCCGAAAATGCAATGCAACGCCGGCCGTGGTGGCCGAGCGGTTCTAGGCGCTACAGCCTGGAACCGCGCGACCGCTACGGTCGCAGGTTCGAATCCTGCCTCGGGCATGAATGTGTGTGATGTACTTAGGTTAGTTAGGTGTAAGTAGTTCAAGGGGACTGATGACCTCAGAAGTTAGGTCCCATAGAGCTCTTTTTTTTTTTTTTTTTTTTTTTGCAATGCAACTTAAGGTCATCATTGTGGAGTTATGCCGCGCCATTCCAGAAGATTTGTGTTAGAGGCTCGTTGCAAATGCGTGTGTGCGACTTGAAGAACTTGTAAAGCAAAACGGCAGTCATATTCAACATGTGATTTATTAGGTTGTATTTCCAAGCTGTATTCTTTAATTCTACATCAATAATTTACAAATCTTGTCAGCAACAAATGTATTATTCATGAAACAAATCTTTTCACCAACAAATGTGTTATTCCTGAAGCAAATAAGGTGACTTATAGTGCGCCACCTAGTAATTCGGAATAACACAGGCACTGCATTATCGTACTTCCCTCTACCACCGTACAAAAATTTCCGACTACTTGAACTATCCCCAACTCTTTTGGTCTCTATTGATTGGGCTATTACGCCTCCAGCATATTGACTATTCCGTTACCATTATTAATTTAAACGTGTCCGTGAGTTTAATAAAAAAAACCACTCCTCTAAACGTTCCGCAAAAACTAATTACATTGACATTTACATTAACCCTCACTAGTACAGTCGCTCGTAGTCTGAAGGCTTGACGAATACAACGATGTGATTGTTTATTTCATGCTGTTAAAATTCACAAAATTGTTGGGTCAAATTCATACGAAATTGAATTTAGCAATTTGTAGATGCTTGAGCAAGCCTGTGGCGCAATAAGGCCAATCAGTAAAACCAAAGAACATGGTGTACTTTCTACCATTAAGATTTCCTTCGATGAAATAGGGGCCTATAATCCTGTCTTCCAAAATCCCACACCATATATTCACCGACCACGGTTTCTGGTGTGAAAGTTACCGCGGCCAATATGGATTTTCAGTTGCCATATAATGCATGTAATGCGTGTCATCCGTCTGAATTTGAAGTTGAGCCCATCGGCAGAATTCAATGGGTCGCTCGTGCCAGTTTATTCTCGGTGGAGACTGATATGGTAAGGATGATATTTATGCCGATGCAGAACACAAACAACTCTGCTCTGGCTCATGCCAGATTCCCTTACGATTTGACGCGAACTAACAAGGATCTCGAACCACAGTGACAACAGTCCCAATTTACGTTTGCTCGTTGGAAATTTTGCTTTGCCGGATATGTTTCCGATGCATTGAAGATTCAGTCGTTCTAAATTTATCATACACATATTTAAATGTACGACACGTAGGGTGAGTACGTTGTGGATACCTTTCAGCGCGTAAGTCCCTAGCTCTCACTGAATTTCGTTGACATTCTCCGTAAATGAGAAGCATAACGACTTGTTCTTCGAAGGAATACCTCATTCAAATTCGCTTGATTCGGCGATACTAGTCTTACCGTTCCCACCAGTGTTGTATTGCGAAACCGCCGAATGGTGTTTACATGTCAATTGTACGCTACATGAATACGCCGTATTCGCCGAATATTTACTATTTGCACGATATACGAGAGAGAATTGTCAGAGCATGTGCTTCGATAAGTGCCGAAGTGATAAGGAATACCACTCAATCCATGATAAGAAGATTCGCAGCACTGCATTGATACCGATGGTCATCACTTCGATCACCTTCTGTAAATGGACGTCCATGCCATCTTTTTGACCTTCGTTGACCTTCAAAGACCTTACTGTTACACATATTGGATTCGTCTCAATTGCCGCTATCAGAAAATAAGTGCCAAACTATTGCATCCTATTTTAAAAAAAAACCAAGTTCACCTTCTATCTCTGACGCGACCCCACCTAGCAACAAAAAACCAACGTCATATTATGGCCCCCGTTGTCGCATGTGAGACGTGGGACATAGGGAAAGCAGTAATGGTGTGGATGGGACCTAACCAGGTACCGTTGGTTGCAAAGAAAACACATACACTTCATTTTTAAAAAAACAGACTCTCAACAACCATTTTTAAAAGATTTTACTACACTGGCGGCTGAAAGCCTTATTAGAAGAATTGCAAGTTATTGTCGGCTGAAGGCTTCAAGCAATGTTACACACAATCAACGGCTGAAGGCCTGATTAAGAAAGGATTCAAAATTATTGGGGGCTGAAGGCCACAAGCAATTTTCAGAATACTCAACTGCTGAAGGCCTGAATTACAAGTAAGGAAGGGAGTTGCATGTAAAATACTAAAAACCTATTGAAACAATCTTAACGAACTGTAACAGGCTATAGTGGCGGCTGCAGGCCTTATTAATAGAAAATTGAAAATAATTTGTCGGCTGAAGGCCACAAGCAGTGTTACAAACAATTAACTGCTGAAGGCCGAAATTACAAGTGGCGAAGGCAGTAACATGTTAACACATTAGGGTAAATTTTAAACAAACACGCCAACTTGTCCAAATAAGACGGTGTGATCCACAGACAGTGCTCCCTCAATCGACTTGGAGAAGGTGACAACAGCTGTGTAAGCGGTGAGACAAGACTTATGCTCACTTAACAGGTTGACAACTCAACTAGGGCAGCTTAAACACCAACCAACAATCTTACAAATGCCCCTAACGTCTGATCACCGGTACAACGATTGAATATTTCTGGCGAGGGCGAAGTGACAGAGAGCACTGCGTCATCAAAATCCGTAGTTTACAACGACCAGAAGCAACAAGGAAACACTACCACTAACAGTGAACAACACCAACCGACCGACAAATCAAGTAGTCAAACAACACTCAACTCGCTGCAAGCAGCAACACACCAACAAACGGCGAGATCTCGCTGTTGTGTTAGCAGAAGAGCCAACACCGTGTTACGAGTGGAGGCCGAAATGCACGCGTTTTAGCTCAAGCAGGCTAGCGTGACGAGGGAAGAACTTTACTGACGTGAGGTCTGGAACATGGCAAGGAATGAGAATTCAGAAAGCGGACGTAATTAGTTTGATGCTTAACTTTAATCCATTAATGATGAACGTCGCACTTGACGGTACATGATTCACAATGTCATATGTTCAGAATACATTCTTGAAGAATATGGCGCGTTGCTAGGTCGTAGCAAATGACATAGCTGAAGGCTATGCTAAACTGTCGTCTCTGCAAATGGGAGCGTATTTAGACGGTGAACCATCGCTAGCGATTTCGGCTGTACAACTGGGGCGAGTCCTAGGAAGTCTCTCTAGACTAGACCTGCCATGTGGCGGCGCTCGGTCTGCAATTACTGATAGTGGCGACACGCGGGTCCGACGTATACTAACGGATCGCGGCCGATTCAAATGCAACCACCTAGCAAGTGTGGTGTCTGGCGGTGACACCACACTCGCCGTAGTGGAGGATTCACTACTGAATTTATTTGCCCCCCACTCAGAGATCCTGAGTTCGGTGGATAACGAGGTTGTAGCCCTTGCAAGTACACCCCCTCGATCCGGCAGTGCCTGCGTGCCGCGAACAGTCACGGAATGGCCTGGCGCTGCGCAAACCTCGCTGTTCCGTGCGAAGCCAAACTACCGGCCAAAACGCAGACAGCACTTAAATAACTGCACATTAAAATCCAGGCAAGATACACACGGACCCACGAACACAATTCCCCAACGGCTCAAACAATACTAAAACCAATCACTGTGAAACAACATGGAAGAATTGTAAGTCGGCACAAACAGCGAGAAGCTAGAAGCGGCTGGAAAACCAAATGCAAGTCGTCCGCTTGTAATGTCTCTTGCAGCGGTCTCTCCGCGATATTTTCAGAAATTTTATAAATTATATAACTCAGTATGTATCTCGAAATATCTCTTCTTATCTTACCGATTATCAATGCAAAGTAGTTTCAAGCCCAATTATTCCTTGGAGCGTCCATTTACTCCATGAAATAGCTTCTCTGCTATCTACGTTTTCTCTTATGAAAAGAATACGGGACTTCTTGCCCATTAGTCGTGAAAGAAGGATGTAGATGTATGTATTGTTGAGCTAGTCGCCATCTTGATGAGATTCTGTATGAGAAGGAATTTACTACATGAACTAAACTAAAGTAAGTGTGTTCGCGTATTATTTAACTGATTATTATTGACAGTGCTTACTACGCTGTGTTGCGCGGGATCAGTGGGGAACGTCTGATTTACACTGGACGAACCTGCCGTTTTGTATGCTCAAGATATCCAGTTACTTCAAATAAATAGGCTAACACGGTTTTACCAGCAGATCTCCGGTCTTCCCCACGTGATCACCGAAAGTTAATAATTATTACAAATGTTTTCAAGAGATCGACTGACAATTTTCGTCGCACCGAGACTTCGAAATGGCTTCACTGCCTTATGGAATTTAAGTTAAGCTCAATTTAATCAGGATAGAACAGTATTGAACTGTGTGAATGTGATAAGCCTGCCCTCTGAATGAAAATTCCCTTAACATACGCATGTTTGTACTATCCTGATCAGTGAAGCTAAATCAGGCCGGTGTGAGAGAGGTTTTAAAATTTTAGATCCCACACAAAATAAATTAAATTTGGCTTCACTGTGACAGGACTCATTTTTGAGCATTACTTAAACATTGTGTGAATTCTATGTTGCATGTGCACGAGAGAAAAGAAGACGACGCCTGTTCCAGAAGTCACAATTTCGCCACAGCCTACGAGAACGTCGTTCAGGCCAGACAATATAGAATTAAATTTTTGTAGATAGAAATTTATAATAACTATTTAAATGTCTATCGGTTTGAATCAGATTGATTGGGTTGAATTTTAGATAAGAAGTGTATATTTTAAGTGAGTATTATGCAAAGTTTAGGTCAGTGACATTATTAACTCAGATGTAAGTGACTTTATATATTTGTTGTTCTATGTATTAATAGTTCTTACTAGGGCGGCTTATAAAATGGCAATGCAACAGCAGAACGAATCACAACAGCCCTCAGCTGTTTCTGAGGTTAGTGAAACATTAGACGCTAGCTTAACTGAAGTAGTGCCTAGAGGCAGCATTAGTCAGGCCCCACAACAAAGCTTAAGTGTTTCGATGTCATCTGAGCAGGACGAAATAAACCCATTGACTGTAATCATGCAGCAGTTAACACTGTTAGCCAAAAATGTAACAGACTTAACTAAAGCGCAAATAGAGACTAAAAGGGAATTAACTAAAGCGCAAATAGAGACTAAAAGGGAATTAACGAAAGCGCAAATAGAGACTAAAAGGGAATTAACTAAAGCGCAAATAGAGATTAAATGGGAAATGAATGAACAATTAGCAGCCAATCAAGTGAAAGTGCAGGAGGAATTAGAAGCTAATCAAGCGGAATTAAATAATAAATTAGTAGAGAGTTTTCAGAAACTTGATGATAAATTAAATAAAACTGCGGAAGAATTGAAAATTCAGAATGAAAAGACAGAATTAAAATTAGCTGCTCAAATTGAGCAAGTCACTCAGCAGTGTAATGAAAATGCGAAGAAGTTACGCGTAGAGGTAACTGAGTGTGTTGCTACTAAGCTTGATACTATTAAAGAGCAGGTCGAGTCAATACCACAGATAGTTCAAGCACAAGAACAGATGCAATGTTCTATCGCGGTAATTCCGGTATTAGTTGAAGTTCAAGATGAATTAAAGCAACAAGTAAATGAGATGCCAGCAGATATGCGGGGTTTGAGACAATCACAAGACAAGATCCCGAAGGACATCCAAAATTTGGATAAATCCATAAATAACATAAAGGAGAGACAAGACGAGGTTGATCATAAGGTAAACATTCTCGCGGGAAAATTCTCGCAGTTAAGTTTAGAAAGGCAAAATATTTCTTCAGACAATATTGAACATACGGTCAGAGCAGTTATACAATCTATGACCCAGAGTTCTGAAGAGAATCTATTTAATAAAGGTTTTCGAGAAGCCAAAGAACAACTAGGCTTAGAACTTAAACAATGGAACGAAAATGTTGAGAGATCTTTAAATCTATCTCGAGAAGATTTGTGTTCCGCGCAAAGAAATGAACCCATAACAAGATCTATCAATGAAGCTACATTATTTACCCGATCAAGTACAGACAGGGACATTAATGCACACGTTCGTTTTTGCAATCAACATCAATCACAACAATATGAGCGTAGTCATAATGCCTGTAATTTTAAAAGCAATACTGAGAAGAAAATGTTGAAACAACGTCAATTCCAGATCTACAACCCAGACAAGAAAAATGTTCATCCCGTAGTGTCTATAAGAAGTTTTAGGGGAGTATTGCCAAAAAATTGGAGTGAGTGGCAAAAGGTTAGTTTCGTGACCGGTTATAATCAGGGGTCAGGAGCTATATGGGCATCTGATATGATATCAACTTGGGACCCATATGAAGATTTTGAACGAGCATTTTTATCCAAATTCTGGTCTGAAGGAGTACAAGAACGTTTAAGGCAGGAGGTACTATACCCGGAACCTTTTTCCTTTTCACGTGGGTCTTTAAAGAAATACTTTGAGAAATATATATACAAATCGCGGTATTGGGATAAGGCTATGCCTCTACAAGACGTGATTGGCATATTAAAATCTCGACTTCCGGCCAGCATCAGAAATAGAATGCTGTATATTAACGAGCATGACCTCGACTCTTTCATGACTACGCTTGACACTATAGATATGATCGAGGAAGATGAACATCGGCCAAGACAACCGGTTATGCAGAGGAGAGCGATTGAGGCGCCAAACGCAAACCGGAACGGAAACGGATTTAATAATTATTATACTAGGAATAGTCAGAGATTCAACGGAAATGGAAATTTCAATAACTGTGCTGCGAGGGGCAGATTCAGAGACAATCGAACAGGTCGCAGATACAACCCAATGTTTGGAAATGCAAGAGATTATCAGAACCAACAGTCTTCAAATAATAATAATGCGTATAGAAATTCTGACCCTCGATTTGAAGCAAATAACACAACCAGTCATCAACAACAACCAGTCATAACAGAAGTAGTAGATGATTCAAGAGGAAATAATAGTCGACATTTAAACTGAAGAGGGCCGCTTTATGCTCCGTAAAGTCGGCCGGGGAAAACAAGAGGGACAAACCTGTTTTAAATGAAATTAATTCCGTGGCAATGTTGAGATATAATGAAGGCGAATTAATGACAGATGAATTGACGAGAGACTTAGAGGCCTGTGTAGTTGAAGATAAAAGGGTTCCTATGTCTGAGATCATCACAGAAGTGGGAGGAATTTTAACCAATGTTGTATTGGACACAGCTTCATCTACAGACGTAGTATCCGGAAATTTGTTTCGCAGAATTAGTAAAATTAAGAAAATCCCTGTCCTACCAGTACAAAATTGCCGAGTTATAGGTGCAGTGGGAGCAAAATCCCGGAACGTCAAGATACAAACGCTTATAGAGATAAAATTGGGAAATGTAGCTAAACAATGTACATTACTTGTAGTGGAAAAGTTGTTAGTAGCTTGTATTCTTGGCATTGAAACTTTGCAAGCCTGCAATTGCAAGTTGGACTTGGTAGAAGGAAAGGTGCATTTTAAAATCGAAGATCAATTGGTTACACTGATCTTACTGAGAAAGGAGGCAGTGTATGAGCGATATTTCCGTGGTGCTGCTGTGCAGTTGATTTGTGCTGAAAATAATAATATGTGCCGACTACCGATCAAGTCAATTCAAGAAGTGGATTTCAGACAAACAGTCGAACAGAAGATTGCTGAGTCAGATTGCCTAACGGATAGTCAGAGGGAACAATTATTCAATATATTAACAGAATATGAGTCAGTTTTCGATGAAAAGCCCGGAATTATTAGAGGATATGTTTGTACATTACAGATTAAGCCCCGTAAGACATTTTGCCGCACACACTATCCCATTCCCTGGCGATTAAAACAACCAGTTCAGGAAGAGATACAAAAAATGTTAAACTGGAATCTTATTGAACCGTCGAACAGCCCATATTGTTCTCCGTTGCTTGTTGTACCAAAGCCAGGAGGAAAAGTTCGATTGGTATTAGATGCAAGGGAAATTAACAAAATTATAGTACCTGTGCGCACACATCCGGAGAACATCGATGAGTTAATACAGAAATATCAAGATGTATCCTATTTAACCAGTATTGATTTGAGAAGTTCGTTCTGGCAAGTAGAGTTAGACAAGGACTCAAGAAAATATACTGCTTTTATATATGGAGGGAGAAGCTATCAGTTCAAGGTCGTTCCGTTTGGTCTCAATATCAGCTCTGGAGTTTTTATTTCTGCGTTGGACTATGCCCTAGGACCAGAACTACGTAGTCGCATAACAATTTTTGTGGACGATCTATTAATTGTCTCTAAAACTTGGGAGGAACATGTACAACTTATTAGGAGTGTTTTGCTGTGTTCAGACAAACTGGTATAACTGAAAATCTAAAAAAATCCCAATTTTCTCTATAGAGAATTAAATTCTTAGGACATATGATTAATGCAAAAGGCATTCTTCCAACAGAAGCGAAGATTAGTGCGATAAAGAATTTTCCAACTCCAAGAAACAGAAGACAACTGAAAGGCTTCATTTTTTCGTCGATTTATTAAAACTCAAGCAATGAACTCCGAAGCACTAAACCGGCTCCTGAGGATAGATGTACCATGGCAATGGTCTAATGATTGTGAAAAGGCTTTTTGTGAAATTAAGGATCAACTGATAAATGCTCCGTTATTATACCACGCTGATATGAATGTCGGATTCTGTTTAGCCACTGATTCATCAGATGTGGGATTAGGATCTTGTTTATTTCAAATTAGGTACATCGATGGTGTAATTGCATTTCCTAGCAGAGTTTTATCCATCTGTGAAAGAGCATATACCACTACGGAATTGGAAGCTTTAGCATTTATTTGGTCTTTGAAAAGGTTTAATTATTATGTATATGGCTCAAGGATAGCCGTTTATTGTGACCACCAATCACTAGCCTTTTTACAAACTTGTAAGTTACTGCATCCTCGCTGGCGCTGCAAGAATATCAGTTTCAAATTATTCATGAAGCCGGAAAACAAAATATTATAGCTGACGCGTTGTCAGGATCTCCAGAAGGAATAACACCTAAACTGGATGTAAATAATAAGGCAGAATTTCCAGTGCTCCTTCTTCAAGAAAATAATTACAAGTTATGTTATATTCATTTATGTATGGCAATAGCTCAGCTTCAGAAGAAGGATCGACGATGAAATGCTATAATACGACAATTCAATCAACAAAATCCTATGGTCAATTTGGAATACTACCGGCTTGTGAATAATATTTAACTTTTTAAATCTGGGAAGGCTGTGACTCCAAAGTGGTGTGTCTGCATACCCGAAGAATATGAAGAACGATTAATTTGGTTTACACATTTGACCTGGGGTCATGTTGGTGTTGTAAAGTGTGCTAATAAGATTAGATATTATTGTTACTTCCCAAATATAAGGCGAAAAGTGCACAAAGTCATACAGAAATGTATTCTCTGTCATCAGGCTAAGCCGGACAACAAGGGAAATAAAATTGCGCTTCACTCAATAATACCTGAAGCACCAAGATCACTTATATCAAGTGATATTTGTGGACCACTTCCTAGAGCCAGATGTGGTGTTAAGTAGATTATTGGATTCTGTGATGTGTTTACAAAATATGTTAAACTATATCCTATAAAATCAGCAACTGCAAGAGCTGCCGCAGTAAAGTTTGTAAATGACTACATTCCTCATGCAGGGATTCCAAAATCTATAATCTCCGACAATGCAAAGATATTTACTGGATATTTATGGAGAAAATTAGTATCACAACTAGGAATAAAACAGATATTTACATCTTGCTATCATCCACAAGGGAATTTAATTGAACGGGTTTTTCGAGAACTAAACAGATTTATGAGAACGTACTGTCATGATAAACAAACTACCTGGATAAACTATTTGACCGAGTTTGAGCAGATTTATAATAATTTACCTCATAGTTCTACAAACTTTACCCGGAATGAACTGATGTTCAGAGATAACGAAAGAAACGTTTGGTTAGATAACTTGCCTAAACTCGAAGAAAACTCGAAGAAAAAATTCGCAATGCTCTAATTAATATTACGGAGAAAGCAAGACAGCGAAAGGAAATCCATGACAGAAATATCAAACGGATTCAGACTATCAATATCGGACAGAAAATTCTTTTAAGAAGACACATCAAGTCATCAAGGTTGAAGAAGACCATCAGAAAATGGAATCTAATTTATACAGGTCCATATATAATAGTTGATATACCGAATCCTGGTGCGTATTTATTAGCATATCCGGATTCTGGAAGAATGAAAGGATTATTTCCCTATGTCGACCTAAAGAGGTACTTTTAAGGAAAGTGTTTCAAATTAAATGAAAAGTCTGTATGAAGTATTTGAGTGAAATAATAATAATAATAATAATAATAATAATTGAAGTGTGAAGGACAGTATGCTTCAGCTACTGTGATAGGTTAAATGACAGCATGCCAAGCATCTGTGATAGTTTAATGAGCAGTAAGCGATTGCTTCTGTGATAGTATAGGAATATTTAGAAAAGTAAGTGGAACTGCAGCTATTGCTGCTGTGAAGACTTACGGATTATCAGTCTACAGGATGATCACCAAAGAAGCTTGTGCATGTGAAATAATATACATTCAGGGAGTGTTAATCTCCAGTGAGAATAAGTTTACTGAAACTATATGGTCGAATACGGCGCTTGCGTGTGAAGTTAGTGTTTGTAAACTGACAGTTCACAGAAAAACAAATGAACCGCGTTAGGAAATTAGAATCGATTGCTACTGTCCACAGAAATAAAGACTCGCTGGTTTTTTTTTTCTTTTTGTTTTGGCGCGCGCTAAATTCTATTCAAGAGAATTTAATTAACCAGCTTAGTGTGTGTTCATAAAATTAGAGTGAATAAGAAAGTTCTTCATTGAATTTATAATAATGTGTCATTTTCCAGTTGGATTTGTTTATTGTTATATTACATTCATATATGTTCATGACAAAATGCGGCATTTGGATTATAAAAGAGAAAAATTAATTTCAGCTGGACAGGTCATGCAGCAAGAGTTAATTAAACGTCCTCTTTCAGCAAAATTTCATTTTAATCATGTATGAGTAAGATATAATTTTTTTTGGAAATTGTCTCAAATAATAGATATTTTAACATTCTGACATGCTATCCACATTCGTACTTGAAACCAAATTAGGAAAGATTCAGATCTACTTCCACCTGGAAAAGCCAACGAAAAATAAATAAATAAATAATTAATTACAACCAGGATTAGAACCTTTCAGCTTACTCAAGAAGATGGATGAATTTATCCATGTTTTCAAAATTGTTTTCCGATCTGGAGTTGTGATACTGTGCAACTACAGTACCGATTAAGACACCTAGGTGTGGAAAGTATAAGACGAATGGATTTTCCCATTCCTCAGATGGAAGATTGGATGGATCAGGTCCATATTTGAGTTCCAAATGAATCTGGAGAAATTCAATTAACCATTCTCCTCCAGGAATCATTAATAGTTGACCATTCCTTATACGAATTTCGATTGTTTCATGCCACAATCCTGAGTACCTGTTCCTGAGGTTCCTTCTGATCTCTCAAATCCGTTACGTCTCCTGTGCGGTACGCCAATGCGACGCCTGTCCTCCGTGTCGCGTCCCATGTTCCTGTTGGATCACTTTCACCGCAGTTCAGCAAGACATCGATAAAGAAAATTTTTCAGAAGATTGTAAACAATTTGCATGTGTAAATCTTTTTTTTTTTGCTATGAGGCAGATTTTATCTTTCCTATGAATTCTAGATAACTCTCAAATTTCTAAATTATTCTGTCTTACCTATTATCTGTGATACCTAGTTGGGGTCTAAACCTCCAGGTTTTCCGGGGTTTCCTTGTGACGGCCAGTTCCTGAATAGGTAGACCTGATTAACAACTATATAAGTCCATCTTCCCTGGTTGTGTACGTGGGATGCGGGTATGCCCCAGTACACGTGAAAGCAACTACTAGGTATCTAGGTAACGAAGATACCAAATCTCTTTCAATTCTTATAAAAAAAAAAAAAAAAAAAAAAAAGAAAAAGAAGCTTACTAACTTCTTAAAATTTATAGGAACGTATGTTCCAAAAATTCTAACGAGTTAGCTAAGCCAATAGTTAGCTCGTAAAGTGAATACATATCAACTTTGCTCGCTGCGAGGAGCGATGTAATGTCTCTTGCAGCGGTCTCTCCGCGATATTTTCAGAAATTTTATAAATTATGTAACTCAGTATATATCTCGAAATATCTCTTCTTATCTTACCGATTATCAATGCAAAGTAGTTTGAAGCCCAATTATTCCTTGGAGCGTCCGTTTTCTCCATGGAATAGCTTCTCTGCTATCTACGTTTTCTCTTATGAAAAGAATAGGGGACTTCTTGCCCATTAGTCGTGAAAGAAGGATGTATATGTATGTATATTTGAGCTAGTCGCCATCTTGATGAGATTCTGTATGAGAAGGAATTTACTACATGAACTAAACTAAAGTAAGTGTGTTCGCGTATTATTTAACTGATTATTATTGACAGTGTCTGCTTACTACGCTGTGTTGCACGGGATCAGTGGGGAATGTCTGATTTACACTGGACGAACCTGCCGTTTTGTATGCTCAAGATATCCAGTTACTTCAAATAAATAGGCTAACACGGTTTTACCAACAGATCTCCGGTCTTCCCCATGTGATCACCGAAAGTTAATAATTATTACAAATGTTTTCAAGAGATCGACTGACAATTTTCTTCGCACCGAGACTTCGAAATGGCTTCACTGCCTTATGGAATTTAAGTTAAGCTCAATTTAATCAGGATAGAACAGTATTGAACTGTGTGAATGTGATAAGCCTGCCCTGTGAATGAAAATTCCCTTAACATACGCATGTTTTTCTATCCTCATCAGTGAAGCTAAATCAGGCCGGTGTGAGAGAGGTTTTAAAATTTTAGATCCCACACAAAATAAATTAAATTTGGCTTCACTGTGACAGGACTCATTTTTGAGCATTACTTAAACATTGTGTGAATTTTATGTTGCATGTGCACGAGAGAAAAGAAGACGGCGCCTGTTCCAGAAGTCACAATTTCGCCACAACCTACGAGAACGTCGTTCAGGCCAGACAATATACAATTAAATTTTTGTAGATAGAAATTTATAATAACTATTTAAATGTCTATCGGTTTGAATCAGATTGATTGGGTTGAACTTTAGATAAGAAGTGTATATTTTAAGTGAGTATTATGCAAAGTTTAGGTCAGTGACATTATTAACTCAGATGCGAGTGACTTTATATATTTGTTTTTCTGTGTATTGATGGTTCTTACTAGGGCGGCTTATAAAATGGCAATGCAACAGCAGAGCGAATCACAACAGCCCTCAGCTGTTTCTGAGGTTAGTGAAACATTAGACGCTAGCTTAACTGAAGTAGTGCCTAGCGGCAGCATTAGTCAGGCCCCACAACAAAGCTTAAGTGTTTCGATGTCATCTGAGCAGGACGAAATAAACCCATTGACTGTAATCATGCAGCAGTTAACACTGTTAGCCAAAAATGTAACAGACTTAACTAAAGCGCAAATAGACACTAAAAGGGAATTAACTAAAGCGCAAATAGAGACTAAAAGGGAATTAACGAAAGCGCAAATAGAGACGAAAAGAGAATTAACTAAAGCGCAAATAGAGATTAAATGGGAAATGAATGAACAATTAGCAGCCAATCAAGTGAAAGTGCAGGAGGAATTAGAAGCTAATCAAGCGGAATTAAATAATAAATTAGTAGAGAGTTTTCAGAAACTTGATGATAAATTAAATAAAACTGCGGAAGAATTGAAAATTCAGAATGAAAAGCCAGAATTAAAATTAGCTGCTCAAATTGAGCAAGTCACTCAGCAGTGTAATGAAAATGCGAAGAAGTTACGCCTAGAGGTAACTGAGTGTGTTGCTACTAAGCTTGATACTATTAAAGAGCAGGTCGAGTCAATACCACAGATAGTTCAAGCACAAGAACAGATGCAATGTTCTATCGCGGTAATTCCGGTATTAGTTGAAGTTCAAGATGAATTAAAGCAACAAGTAAATGAGATGTCAGCAGATATGCGGGATTTGAGACAGTCACAAGACAAGATCCCGAAGGACATCCAAAATTTGGATAAATCCACAAATAACATAAAGGAGAGACAAGGCGACGTTGATCATAAGGTAAACATTCTCGCGGGGAAATTCTCGCAGTTAAATTTAGAAAGGCAAAACATTTCTTCAGACAATATTGAACATACGGTCAGAGCAGTTATACAATCTATGACCCAGAGTTCTGAAGAGAATCTATTTAATAAAGGTTTTCGAGAAGCCAAAGAACAACTAGACTAAAACAATGGAAAGAAAATATTGAGAGATCTTTAAATCTATCTCGAGAAGATTTGTGTTCCGCGCAAAGAAATGAACCCATAACAAGATCTATCAATGAAGCTACATTATTTACTCGATCAAGTACAGACAGGGACATTAATGCACACGTTCGTTTTTGCAATCAATGTTCATCCTGTAGTGTTTATAAGAAGTTTTAGGGGAGTATTGCCAAAAAATTGGAGTGAGTGGCAAAAGGTTAGTTTCGTGACCAGTTATACTCAGGGGTCAGGAGCTATATGGGCATCTGATATGATATCAACTTGGGACACATATGAAGATTTTGAACGAGCATTTTTATCCAAATACTGGTCTGAAGGAGTACAAGAACGTTTAAGGCAGGAGGTATTATACCCGGAACCTTTTTCCTTTTCACGTGGGTCTTTAAAGAAATACTTTGAGAAATATATAAACAAATCGCGGTACTGGGATAAGGCTATGCCTCTACAAGACGTGATTGGCATATTAAAATCTCGATCTCCGGCCAGCATCAGAAATAGAATGCTGTATATTAATGAGCATGACCTCGACTCTTTCATGACTACGCTTGACACTATAGATACGATCGAGGAAGATGAACATCGGCCAAGACAACCGGTTATGCAGAGGAGAGCGATTGAGGCGCCAAACGCAAACCGAAACGGAAACGGATTTAATAATTATTATACTAGGAATAGTCAGAGATTCAATGGAAATGGAAATTTCAATAACTGTGCTGCGAGGGGCAGATTCAGAGACAATCGAACAGGTCGCAGATACAACCCAATGTTTGGAAATGCAAGAGATTATCAGAACCAGAAGTCATCAAATAATAATAATGCGTACAGAAATTACAGAAATTCTGACCCTCGATTTGAAGCAAATAACACAACCAGTCATCAACAACAACCAGTTATAACAGAAGTAGTAGATGATTCAAGAGGAAATAATAGTCGACATTTAAACTGAAGAGGGCCGCTTTATGCTCCGTAAAGTCGGCCGGGGAAAACAAAAGGGACAAACCTGTATTAAACGAAATTAATTCCGTGGCAATGTTGAGATATAATGAAGGCGAATTAATGACAGATGAATTGACGAGAGACTTAGAGGCCTGTGTAGTTGAAGATAAAAGGGTTCCTATGTCTGAGATCATCACAGATTTGGGAAGGAATTTTAACCAATGTTGTATTGGACTCAGCTTCATCTACAGACGTAGTATCCGGAAATTTGTTTCGCAGAATTAGTAAAATTAAGAAAATCCCTGTCCTACCAGTACAAAATTGCCGAGTTATAGGTGCAGTGGGAGCAAAATCCCGGAACGTCAAGATACAAACGGTTATAGAGATAAAATTGGGCAATGTAGCTAAACGATGTACATTCCTTGTAGTGGAAAAGTTGTTAGTAGCTTGTATTCTTGGCATTGAAACTTTGCAAGCCTGCAATTGCAAGTTGGACTTGGTAGAAGGAAAGGTGCAATTTAAAATCGAAGATCAATTGGTTACACTGATCTTACTGAGAATGGAGGCAGTGTATGAGCGATATTTCCGTGGTGCTGCTGTGCAGTTGATTTGTGCTGAAAATAATAATATGTGCCGACTACCGATCAAGTCAATTCAAGAAGTGGATTTCAGACAAACAGTCGAACAGAAGATTGCTGAGTCAGATTGCCTAACGGATAGTCAGAGGGAACAATTATTCAATATATTAACAGAATATGAGTCAGTTTTCGATGAAAAGCCCGGAATTATTAGAGGATATGTTTGTACATTACAGATTAAGCCCCGTAAGACATTTTGCCGCACACACTATCCCATTCCCTGGCGATTAAAACAACCAGTTCAGGAAGAGATACAAAAAATGTTAAACTGGAATCTTATTGAACCGTCGAACAGCCCATATTGTTCTCCGTTGCTTGTTGTACCAAAGCCAGGAGGAAAAGTTCGATTGGTATTAGATGCAAGGGAAATTAACAAAATTATAGTACCTGTGCGCACTCATCCGGAGAACATCGATGAGTTAATACAGAAATTACAAGATGTATCCTATTTAACCAGTATTGATTTGAGAAGTTCGTTCTGGCAAGTCCAGTTAGACAAGGACTCAAGAAAATATACTGCTTTTATATATAGAGGGAGAAACTATCAGTTCAAGGTCGTTCCGTTTGGTCTCAATATCAGCTCTGGAGTTTTTATTTCTGCGTTGGACTATGCCCTAGGACCAGAACTACGTAGTCGAATAACAATTTTTGTGGACGATCTATTAATTGCCTCTAAAACTTGGGAGGAACATGTACAACTTATTAGGAAGATTTTTGCTGTGTTCAAACAAACTGGTATAACTGCAAATCTAAAAAAATCCCAATTTTCTCTACAGAGATTTAAATCCTTAGGACATATGATTAATGCAAAAGGCATTCTTCCAACAGAACCAAAGATCAGTGCGATAAAAAATTTTCCAACTCCAAGAAACAGAAGACAACTGAAAGGCTTCATTTTTTCGTCGATTTATTAAAATTCAAGCAATGAACTCCGAAGCACTAAACCGGCTCCTGAGGAAAGATGTACCATGGCAATGGTCTAATGATTGTGAAAAGGCTTTTTATGAAATTAAGGATTAACTGATAAATGCTCCGTTATTATACCACCCTGATATGAATGTCGGATTCTGTTTAGCCACTGATTCATCAGATGTGGGATTAGGATCTTGTTTATTTCAAATTAAGTACATCGATGGTGTAAAAACCTTTTGTCCAAATGCATTTGCTAGCAGAGTTTTATCCATCTGTGAAAGAGCATATACCACTACGGAATTGGAAGCTTTAGCAGTTATTTGGTCTTTGAAAAGGTTTAATTATTATGTATATGGCTCAAGGATAGCCGTTTATTGTGACCACCATTCACTAGCCATTTTACAAACTTGTAAGTTGCTGCATCCTCGCTGGCGCTGCAAGAATATCAGTTGCTAATTATTCATGTAGACAGAAAAGAAAATATTATAGCTGACGCGTTGTCAAGATCTCCAGAAGGAATAACACCTGAACTGGATGTAAATAATAAGGCAGAATTTCCAGTGCTCCTTCTTCAAGAAAATAATTACAAGTTATGTTATATTCATTTATGTAAGACAATAGCTCAGCTTCAGAAGAAGGATCGACGATGGAATGCTGTAATACGACAATTCAATCAACAAAATCCTATGGTCATTTTGGAATACTACCGGCTTGTGAATAATATTTTGTTTTTTAAATCTGGGAAGGCTGAGAATCCAAAGTGGTGTGTCTGCATACCCGAAGAATATGAAGAACGATTAATTTGGTTTACACATTTGACCTGGGGTCATGTTGGTGTTGTAAAGTGTGCTAATAAGATTACATATTATTGTTACTTCCCAAATATAAGGCGAAAAGTGCACAAAGTCATACAGAAATGTATTCTCAGTCATAAGGCTAAGCCGGACAACAAGGGAAATAAAATTGCGCTTCACTCAATAATACCTGAAGCACCAAGATCACTTATATCAAGTGATATTTGTGGACCACTTCCTAGAGCCAGAGGTGGTGTTAAGTACATTATTGGATTCTTTGATGTGTCTACAAAATATGTTAAACTATATCCTATAAAATCAGCAACTGCAAGAGCTGCCGCAGTAAAGTTTGTAAATGACTACATTCCTCATGCAGGGATTCCAAAATCTATAATCTCCGACAATGCGAAGATATTTACTGGATATTTATGGAGAAAATTAGTATCACAACTAGGAATAAAAAAGATATTTACATCTTGCTATCATCCACAAGGAAATTTAATTGAACGGGTTTTTCGAGAACTAAACAGATTTATGAGAACGTACTGTCATGATAAACAAACTACCTGGATAATCTATTTGACCGAGTTTGAGCAGATTTATAATAAGTTACCTCATAGTTCTACAAACTTTACCCCAAATGAACTGATGTTCAGAGATAACGAAAGAAACTTTTGGGTAGATAACTTGCCTAAAGTCGAGGACACCAAAATGTCATGGGAAGAAAAAATTCGCAATGCTCTCATTAATATTACGGAGAAAGCAAGACAGCGAAAGGAAATCCATGACAGAAACATCAAACGGATTCAGACTTTCAATATCGGACAGAAAATTCTTTTAAGAAGACGCATCAAGTCATCAAGGTTGAAGAAGACCATCAGAAAATGGAATCTAATTTATACAGGTCCATGTATAATAGTTGATATACCGAATCCTGGTGCGTATTTATTAGCATATCCGGATTCTGGAAGAATGAAGGGATTATTTCCCCATGTAGACCTAAAGAGGTACTTTTAAGGAAAGTGTTTCAAATTAAATGAAAAGTCTGTATGAAGTATTTGAGTGCAAAAATAATAATAATAATAATAATAATAATTGAAGTGCGAGGGACAGTATGCCTCAGCTACTGTGATAGGTTAAATGACAGCATGCCAAGCATCTGTGATAGTTTAATTAACAGTAAGTGATTACTTCTGTGATAGTATAGGAATATTTAGAAAAGTAAGTGGAACTGTAGCTATTGCTGCTGTGAAGACTTACGGATTATCTGTCTACAGGATGATCACCAAAGAAGCTTGTGCGTGTGAAATAATATACATTCAGGGAGTGTTAATCTCCAGTGAGAATAAGTTTACTGAAACTGTATGGTCAAATACGGCGCTTGCGTGTGAAGTTAGTGTTTGTAAACTGACAGTTCACAAAAGAACAAATGAACCGCGTTAGGAAATTAGAATCGATTGCTACTGTCGACAGATGTAAAGACTCGCTGGTTTTTTTTTGGCGCGAGCTAAATTCTATTCAAGAGAATTTAATTAACTAGCTTTTTAATCATGTACGAGTAAGATATAATTTTTTTTGGAAATTGTCTCAAATAATAAAGTTTTTAACATTCTGACATACTGTCCACATTCGTACTTGAAACCAAATTAGGAAAGATTCAGATCTACTTCCACCTGGAAAAGCCAACGAAGAATAAAGAAATAAGTTAATAATTAAAACCAGGATTAGAACCTTTCGGCTTACTCAAGAAGATGGATGAAATTATCCATGTTTTCAAAATTGTTTTCCGATCTGGAGCAGTGATATTGTGCAACTACAGTACCGATTAAGACACCTAGGTGTGGAAAGTATAAGACAAATGGATTTTCCTATTCCTCAGATGGAAGATTTGATGGATCAGGTCCATATTTGAGTTCAAAATGAATTTGGAGAAATTCAATTAACCATTCTTTTCCAGGAATCTTTAATAGTTGACCATTCCTTAAACGAATTTCGATTGCTTCATGCCACAATCCCGAGTACCTGTTCCTGAGGTTCCTTCTGATCTCTCAAATCCGTTACGTCTCCTGTGCGGTACGCCAATGCGACGCCTGTCCTCCGTGTCGCGTCCCATGTTCCTGTTGGATCACTTTCACCGCAGTTCAGCAAGACATCGATAAAGAAAATTTTTCAGAAGATTGTAAACAATTTGCATGTGTAAATCTTTTTTTTTTTTGCTATGAGGCAGATTTTATCTTTCCTATGAATTCTAGATAACTCTCAAATTTCTATATTATTCTGTCTTACCTATTCTGTGATACCTAGTTGCGGTCTAAACCTCCAGGTTTTCCGGGGTTTCCCTGTGAAGGCCAGTTCCTGAATAGGTAGACCTGATTAACAACTATATAAGTCCATCTTCCCTGGTTGTGTACGTGGGATGCGGGTATGCCCCAGTACACGTGAAAGCAACTACTAGGTATCTAGGTAACGAAGATACCAAATCTCTTTCAATTCTTATAAAAAAAAAAAAAAAAAAAAGAAAAAGAAGCTTACTAACTTCTTAAAATTTATAGGAACGTATGTTCCAAAAATTCTAACGAGTTAGCTGAGCCAATAGTTAGCTCGTAAAGTGAATACATATCAACTTTGCTCGCTGCGAGGAGCGATGTAATGTCTCTTGCAGCGGTCTCTCCGCGATATTTTCAGAAATTTTATAAATTATGTAACTCAGTATATATCTCGAAATATCTCTTCTTATCTTACCGATTATCAATGCAAAGTAGTTTGAAGCCCAATTATTCCTTGGAGCGTCCATTTACTCCATGGAATAGCTTCTCTGCTATCTATGTTTTCTCTTATGAAAAGAATAGGGGACTTCTTGCCGATTAGTCGTGAAAGAAGGATGTATATATATGTATATTTGAGCTAGTCGCCATCTTGATGAGATTCTGTATGAGAAGGAATTTACTACATGAACTAAACTAAAGTAAGTGTGTTCGCGTATTATTTAACTGATTATTATTGACAGTGTCTGCTTACCACGCTGTGTTGCACGTGATCAGTGGGGAATGTCTGATTTACACTGGACGAACCTGCCGTTTTGTATGCTCAAGATATCCAGTTACTTCAAATAAATAGGCTAACACGGTTTTACCAGCAGATCTCCGGTCTTCCCCATGTGATCACCGAAAGTTAATAATTATTACAAATGTTTTCAAGAGATCGACTGACAATTTTCGCCGCACCGAGACTTCGAAATGGCTTCACTGCCTTATGGAATTTAAGTTAAGCTCAATTTAATCAGGATAGAACAGTATTGAACTGTGTGAATGTGAGAAGCCTGCCCTGTGAATGAAAATTCCCTTAACATACGTATGTTTATACTATCCTGATCAGTGAAGCTAAATCAGGCCGGTGTGAGAGAGGTTTTAAAATTTTAGATCCCACACAAAATAAATTAAACGCTGCGACGACCGACCGAACGACCAACCAACGGTCGTCCCCACTCAAGTCATGCACGGAAAGGATCTCAGTACAAAACGTCCTTATTGCCATGAGGGAGCTTCGACGGGTGGACACACACACACACACACACACACACACACACACACACACACACACACGCACACATACACACACACACACACACACACACACACACACACACACACATATACAGGTGAAAGTTGCACTATTCGAAAACTACGAAAGCATTTTTAAAATTGCGTCTATTGGTATTTGACTTCACGGTTAGGAATTTCAAAAAATGTGTTTCAGTGTTTTTGGAAATTCAACCTATAAGGAGGTAAAATGGAGGATGTGTGGAGTTTGCTGGTCTCCCATTGGGCGCCTCCCCACGTGGCGGATAGGAGAATGCTCACCAGATATGCTGGGTACTGGGGAAATAGAATACCCGAGGTGGAACAAAACTAGGAACTGCTGCATTGTAGTATGATATTGGCTTATCAAAAGCTAAAGCAAGAAAAAGCTGAGTAAAAATTACCTGGTCCCCCGGGTTGGTGGTTGCACAGTGGGCCAGCTCCTCACTCACATAAAAACCAAAAAAATTCTAAAAACCTAATAATATGCCTCGGAACAATTGGAACTTTGGGCGATGAACTGGCGATGAGAAAGGAAAATGATGTTTAGATGCTGGAATCGGCAAGGTATTTCCACTAAAATAAATTTAATACCTGCAGAATTTGACATGTTCAACATGGATGTTCTCGTACTCTCTGAAACAAAGAAGAAAGGCCAAGGAGAAGAAGAAATGGATAATTATGTACGTATCGGGAACGGGGAATCAAAAGCAGTAAGAACCAAAGTAGGAATCTCCATTATGATAAAGAAATAATGGAAAAAAGAATCACACATTTGAAATTCATCACTCAACTTATTGTGACTGTTGAAATGACATTATTTGCTAGGGAAGTTGTGATTATATGCACCCACGAACGACACAAAAGATAAGGAGAAAGATACATTCTGGGCCACCCTCAGGGAGACTATTGAAAAATTCCCAAGAAGAAAGGAACTGATAATCATGGAAAATGTGAATGGAATGGTAGGAATTAGAGAATGCTGTAGACTGTTGTGGATTGGCAGGAGAGCCAACCCACGAATTTTAGAGGAAGCCTAAAGGCACGCGTTTAAGCTCACGCAGGCTGGCGTGAGGTCTGGAACAGGACAAGGAAATTAGGACTTAGAAAAGCAGACGCAGATGGTGGAATACTTAACTTTAATCCATTAATGTTGAACGTAGCTCTTGTCTGTACGTTATTTACAATATCAATAGTAACTGAACATGGTGCCTTGCTAGGTTATAGCAAATGACGTAGCTGAAAACTATGTTAATCTATCGTCTCGGCAAATGAGAGCGTATTTTGTCAGTGAACCATCGCTAGCAAAGTCGGTTGTACAACTGGGGCGAGTACTAGGAAGTCTCTCTAGACCTGCCGTGTGGCGGCACTCGGTCTGCAATCACTGATAGTGGCGTCACGCGGGTCTGATGTATACTAACGGACCGCGGCCTATTTAAAGGCTACCACCTAGAAAGTGTGGTGTCTGGCGGTGACACCACACAGACTATTAGGAAAACATTGAGAGGAAGAATATAATGACAATAGGGAACTATTGATCGCAATTTGGGAACAGTTTGATCTAAAAATTACCACCGTATTTTTCAAACACAAGGAAATTCATAAATATACTTGGCAATAGAACACTAAAGGATCTCCGGCGGTACTCTGCAAGGTTACCATTCCAGCACTAATCGAAGTGCTAGGTTTTTCAGATGCCAGCCAGCCAGCCAGCCAGCCAGCCGAGCAGCAGCGGTTCAGCCGAGCAGCAGCAGCAGCAACGGCAGCAGCAGCAGTCCCGGTCCCGGCCAGCAACTGCGGTCCAGCCGGCAGCAGCCAGCCAGCCCTCCTGCAGCAGCAGCAGCAAAAGCAGCAGCAGCGGCGGTCCAGCCGGGCAGCCAGCCCAGCAGCAGTAGCAGCAGCAGCAGCAGCAGCCCTGGCCCCATCTGCGGCAGCAGCAGCAGCTGCGGCGTTTCTGCCACCCGTCGTCGCCATCGCCGTCGCCGTCGCCGTCAGCGCCAGCGCCAGCAGCGTGGGACTCTGGTCTTCGTCCGTTTTCGTCTTCCTCCGTCTTCATCCGTCTTCGTCTTTGTCTGTCCCCAGTTTTTGTCCTTTCTTTTTCGTCCTGTGTGTTTTTGTTTCTCCCTGTCGTCATGTCAGCCCCCACCACCACTACCACCACCACCACCACAGCCATAGTTTATACTTCCCTCTCCGCCGCCTCCACCACCATAACATGGTGTGCCCAGTCGCACCCCCCTCTTTCCATCCCGCCTTTTCTCACTCTCCCATCGCCCTCGCTCTTTGTTGCCCCCTCTCCAGCTTCTTCCTCCCGCTCCTCTCCCTCTGATCCTTTCCCACCACTCCCCCAGCCTGTTACTGCAGATCCAGCTAGGGTGGTGGCCTGTCGGGCCACGGCTCATGCCCCACTCTCCCCATCGCCTTCACCGTCACCGCCACCACCGTCGCCATCGCCTTCACCGTCACCATCTCTGGCATCAACTGCTGCGTCCACGCCGGGGCCTGCCCCTTCCCGCCACCTCCCTATAGCTCCCGTCCCTCATATCACCACCCACCCATCTGCTGCTGTTAAACGCCCTAGTGGCACCACCACCTCCTCCGCTCCCAAAAAGGCCCCACCCCGTCCTCCTTCCCCCCCCCCCCAGGATGCCATGGATGTCTCCCCACCTGGCCCTCCTCGCTCCGCCTCCTCCTCCTCCTCCTCCTCCTCCTCCTCCTCCTCCTCCTCCTCCTCCACCCCTATTTATACCAATACCTCCTCTCCTGTCCCAATCCATCCCTTCTCGAGGCCCGGAATCTCTCCTTCCTCCTTCGCCGACACTTCCCTGGTGCCCCCATCTCTCTCCTCACTCGCAGACGGGATTCCGTTCCCATCTCCTCCCCCAGCCCAACCCTCCATACTGACATCCTCTCCCTCCTCCCCATCACCTGTTTTGGCCCCAACGCCTCCCTCACCCCTGCTCCTTCTCCATCTTCTACCCGCCAACCCCAACCCCTGCATCGCCTGCCGACCCTCACCGCTGTGATCACTCGGCTCAGTCTGATGATCACGGAGGAGGAGGTGTTGGCAGAACTCAAGGTGCATCCCACACCCCACGCTGGAGGTGCGGGCGGTCCGCCACATTTTGGCCGGCCCCACCCGCCTTATGCGGGTTTTCTCCGAGGACGACCCCTCCAATAACCATCTCCTGAAGGAGGGTGCCCTCCTCTTCAACCAGCGCTACAAGGTCAACGCCTCCCATTCCCCTCCTCAGTCCCTGCGCTGCCAGAGGTTTCTGCATTATAATGCACACCCAACAGCCGAGTGCCATGAGGCCCCCACCTGCCCGCATTGTAGGCAAGCACACTTCCTCTGGCAGTGCCCTAACGTTCAATCCCCTCCCTCCTGCAATACCTGCAATCTCCCCCATCCCACCTACTCCCAAAAGTGTAAAGCCCGACCCCCTCTGACCACTCCTGAACTCACCATGCCTGTCCGTCCTCTGGACGCCCCCATCCCTCCTGGCAATTCCCTTCGCCCACCCCCTACCGCTGAGGACATCATCAAATTCCTCACTATCGTCCTTCAGAATGTTCATCCTTTTCAGCGCCCCCACACTCTCCAACAGATATCCCTCGCCGCCCGTTCCATTTTCCACCTCAAAATGTACGCCACCTATTCCAACAACCAGGCCCATTTCACCTTCTCCCGTCTTGACACCCTTGTCTAAATCCCTGACATGGTGCGACAGCACTGTATCCCTTTCAACAATATCCGCTCCCTTCTCGCCAACAAGAACCTCTTCCTGCACACCCTTGCCACCCACCATGTGGATGCCTTCTTCCTCAATGAAACGTTCCTTCAACCCCACCACACCATCCACACTTCGCCCTACGTCCTCCACCGCTCCTATAATCCCCTCCCGATTGCGCATGGCAGAGTAGCCATTGGTCACCATCGCCAGATCCCCGATCAGCTCCAACCTCTCCTTCCCGAACCCACCGAACACTGGATCCTTAGTCTATTCTTCCCCGGCTTTACCGTTACCTGCGCCACCATCTATGTCCGCCCTAACGCCGCTATTCCCTTCGACTTCCTCTCCCACATTGACTGTACCTTCTCCTCCTATGTGATCGCCACCGACCTCAACATCCATAGTCGTTCCGCCGCCCAGTTACGGCGGTGGCATCGGTTCCTCTCCTCCCTTCAAGGCGACCTCATCCCCATCCCCCAGCACACCCGTCCCGAGTCCAACTCCACTCCCGATGTTATCCTTTCCTCCCCCAACCTCCTTGGCCACATAACGGGGGATGTCCTGGAGCCTATTGGTAGCGACCATCTCCCTGTCCTCCTCACCATTTCAGACGGTCGTCGCCCCCGCCCTGACCCTCGCAATGACCCTCCCCCTAGGTACGTCCATGACTATTCCTATGCCAACTGGAATGCCTACCGGGATATCGTTTCCACCCAGGTCGATAGCCACCCCTTCACCTACCACCATCCTGACGATGTAACCCATGCTGCCTCCTTTCTCCAGCAGACCTTGTCTGAAGCCATGGAGGCCCACATCCCTACTGTCGCCATCCACCCCCACTGTCCTACCTCACCCCCACAGGCCGTCCTCCTCCTCCGTGAATCCCACCGTCTCTAATGTGCCTTCCTCCGCACGCATGACCCGGACACACTACGACGCCACCGGCAACTCCAGCGACACGTTCGTAATTTGCTCGCGGCTAAGAAACACTGGGACTGGCGACAGACATGCACCCGTTTAAATGCTACCCTACCTATCAACTCGTCCAAGTTCTGGTCAGCCTTCTGTCGCCTTACCAGAACTAAACCCTCCCCTACTATCCTCTCCTCCATGATAATCACCCTTAGTAAGGCCAATCACTTTGCCTCCTCCTTCTCCAATGTGTTTTCCATCCCCGATGATCCCCTGTTCGATTACTCCCTCTTCCCAGATGTCTGCGATCGAACTGACACCTCTGCGCCGGCCGCGGTGGTCTCACGGTTCTAGGCACACAGTCCGGAACCGTGCGACTGCCACAGTCGCAGGTTCGAATCCTGCCTCGGGCATGAAAGTGTGTGATGTCCTTAGGTTAGTTAGGTTTAAGTAGTTCTAAGTTCTAGGGGACTGATAACCACAGCAGTTGAGTCCTATAGTTGTCAGAGCCATTTTGAACTGACACCTCTGTCCCTCCCCTCGCACCTGGTTTCCAGTACTTGGACAACATTGCACACACGGAACTCAATGCCCCTCTCACTACACAGGATCTCATTGCTACATTCTGCACAAAACGCAACACCACTCCTGGACACGATCGTGTCACCTATCGTCACCTTCGTGAAGCTCCTGTCGCTTTCCTCTCCACTCTGGCCAGGCTCTACAATGTAGTCCTGTCCACCAGTTACCACCCCGACATGTGGAAAACCTCCCATATCATGATGTTCCTTAAACCTGGCAAACCGCTGTGTGCTGTCTCCTCCTACCATCCCATCAGCCATACCTCGGTCTTCAACAAGGTCCTGGAATCTATTCCTCACCCAACGCATCCACCAGCACCTCCACCAGCACTGCCACCTTCCCGTTACCCAGTGTGGCTTTTGGCCGTCCTTCTCTTCCGACGACCTTCTCCTTCACCTCACTCATCTCCTTTCAGACCCGTCGCTCCGTGATCTTCCTCTCCCTGGACCTCGAACGTGTTTATGACCGCGTATGGCATTCCGGTCTCCTCTTCAAGCTCCAAACCTTCGCCCTTCCCATTAACTACGTCCGTCTGATCGGCTCCTTTGTCCCCCACCGTCCTTCATACGTCACCATCCATAATACGGATTCCTACACCTTTTT